>NC_136071.1:1100200455-1101400455 GCF_964261635.1 Lissotriton helveticus | reverse complement strand
TGGCGCTACTGACCTGTCCCCACCTCGAAACTACAGAGGCGAAACTCCTGTGTACACTGTAGCCAGCATCGTCAGGAACCCAGAGGACCTGCCCTGCCTTCAACACAAAAGACTCTGTCTCAAGTGAACATCGGATTTGTTCAACAACAGACTCCAGGTCTGCCAAAGTCTGCGAGTCTGCACCACTCTGCACCCAACGCCCATGGCCTGGGTTGAAGTGGCCCAACACCAAGAGGAGGTGTCCCCGGCAATCCTGACACCCCTGACCTGCCTCAAACCTCCCCCCCGAACCGCGACTAGGAACTGGTAAGAAGAATTGACCCTAAAAGGCACCCCTGCACCCAACACCCCACAGCCTTGGGTGGCCCAACCCATGGTACCTAACCAACCCCCAGCATCCCAACTTACCTCTCCAAGTGGTAGTCTCACCCAGAAGACCCTTGTCCCTGAGCCTGCAGTGTGATTGCAAATCGGAAGACTCCCCGTTGCAAACTACAGGGTTCCCGACGCCAAAACAGCACTCTGCACCTGGCCGCCCCAGTGCCACTGAGGGTGCACCTTTTGTGCTGGCTAAAACCCTCATTTGCCCTGAGCTTAAGTCCATGAGCTTTGCTCCCACAAAATCCAGTGACCTGCTCATCAACAGCCACCAACCGGCGGCCCCCTATCGCCATTGGATAACATTGGGCCTCAGCAGTCTGCACCTGCCTACCCCACCCAGTCAACCCTCCGACAACCCAGTCTTTGAAGCTATCGGATGTACTGAAAACCGGTGCATAAACAGATGCAAATTGATTATCAAGGTAGGCAGCAAATCAATACAGTGAATGAGGTGAGAGGTGAAGGGCAACTGTAGAGACAACCACTTTCTTGTAGATGTGACATTTCTCTCCTTTGACATGTTCTAGGGGGAGTTTGCTCTGGAAAACGTATACAAATGGCAACATCAACAACAGCTACATTGCCTTTATGGAGGCCTAAGGTTAAAAAAGTTAGTATACCCCTGCTGACACCAGTCCAGAGATATATCATGACATGGGACACCCAGAATGAGTGGCCTTTAGGCTATATAATCTAGCAGTTGATAACTTTCTTGAATATAATTTTCCAAGATGCAAAGCACTACTAGCAGACTGCTGCAAGCCAAGAGTGCATGAATGAAGAGTGGTCCCAACTACTAGAAACACACAACAAACTCCTTAGAGAAGCAATTTTGAAATTCCTGTTCCACTACTGGATGAGTGTTTAGGCTAAAATTTCATCTGCTAATGACTCACCAGTGCCTCACTTAACACATGTAGATATTTTACATGACTTGACACAGGTGGTTGTGAACCTCACTGATCACAACTAAACTCAGCATTCTTCATTGCTAGAGACAAGAGGCAACCCAGATGCTGATTGATTTATGGAACTGTTGCACATCTTGTCCTGCAAGAGAGTGAACTGCAAAATCAATTAGCAGCTGGCCATTTCTGATCAGATTTGGAACCTTTTTTGAAGACTGTGAATACACTTGATGTTTCTCAAATACCCTCATAGCCTTCCCAGTATCACACTCAATAGATTTGACCTACTGAGGTTGACCTAGTAAACATGAGGAATACTACCAGACCACAGTACTCTCCACACCTTATCCCAAATGCATTTTATACTACTGATCCCTTGCACAGAATGCATGCAACATATCCTCTAGAGGGATTGAGAAAAACAAGGACCCCCTGAACACTGGTGTCAATGAACTCCTAGGGCAGGGATAAAACTGTGTGAACAAAACTCTAGGCAGTCAACCAAATGGGCAAACAAGTAATATAAATTGACAATGAAAAATCATACATGGAAAAGTAAAATGTAAGTAATCATGATTTTAATAAGCACAATTAAAAATCATACAGGTAACTGACTATCAACTACCGTATGATGCTAAAAATTAGTTAAAAAACATACAGTTCATACATTTATTACTTAATCATATACATAACATTCCTATGAAATCATATCATTGGTATCAGAAGAGAAAAACAACACTATGGTGAGTGAAACTCGACGCGCGTTTCGGCGTGGACAACGCCTTCTTCAGGAGGAAACCACAGTGATATCTGAAACATATGCATCAAAGAAATATCTATGACAATATATTCCACATAATAAAACAAAACATAAAAAATCACATTTAAAAAATATATAATGTCTTTTTAGAAACAGTACATCTATTTTCTTTGTAAAAAAGGGAAGAGAAACATTTACGCTGTCAATTTATTTCATATCTTATCTTGTTTCCACGGCAAAACTGATATAGCCATAGTCAAAAAACAGATTCTGCAGTACTCAAAACCAAACTAGATAAGAATTAACAAGATGCGAACAGTGACATAATGACACTCATCATAGAAACATTGTTTACAATGTAAGGATACTCAAAATAATTCCATGGTATTTATAACATTTCATTGGGACAATCTATTTCTAAATAGGCATTCAATAGTTTTATTCATATTTATTCGATTAAACTCACTGTTTGAGACACGTTACAGGACTAGTTTGCAGAAATCATGCGATGAGATCCTACAACCTCCACCAAATATTGGCCACAACGGATATAATCCTACAATATATAAAATACCCAAATTCAGTCTGCAGTCCCATATATGCAACCTGTCCAATATCGGTACGGTGTGGATTACCAAAGCAATAGATGCCACATGAATACACAGTTACATAGCATGTAGAACGATGCAAGTCTGCCATATAAATGAAACATTTTTGCACAATTTTGTTCCTTTCCCGCAAAGTTGTTAAGCCTAATTTAAGTTATATATAGTTTTTTTCCTTCAAAAAACACGTCTAGTAACACGGTCGAGATTAATACCGTAATGATCTCGTAGTTGTTATAATGGACCCGCACTAACATGTAGAAACCGCATAAAGACGGCTGATATAAAATCAAATGCCCACATACCTGATAAAACAAAGGGAGAGGAACGGAAATGCTTTTAAATGGCAAGCCAAAGAAGTGATGGTATCCACAAGTGCTGATAAGATATTATTTTGGAATTCCTGTAAAAGTATCAAAATACAGCAAATTCAGGACCAAACTGACCCGATGGAGCCCTTTTTTTTTTTTTTTTTTTTTAGGGGATAGAAGTGTTCTAACATGAGATGATGTACCTTAAAAGTGAAGCCACGTCCTCTATAAGACAGCGTGCTACTGTTGCGCGATGCTTAATATTCACCATATACCGATTCTTTAAAGGCCTCCTCCAAATAAGCTAAAAACAAGGGAATAAGAAACGGAAGGTGGAGCCCGTCAGGTATGTGTTTTATTAAATAAATATAAAAAACGTAAAGCAAAAACGGCTCGTGAATCGGTTATTATCTTAATATTTGCCGCAGTACAAAAGTAGAAACCCGTTCCAAAGAACGCTTACCTTTAAAATTCAACGTAGGAGCAGGGTAGTGCTCTCTACATAGCAGTATCACGACACACAGGTCCGTCACACTAGTGGAGGCGTGAAGGAATGATCAATTTTGCCGAACTCGGCAGATGGAATAAATACCTCATCTGAGATTAGATGAACGCCTATACCTGGTAAGGTAGGGGAAATAGAAACAGGACTACTGGTTTCGGTGTTCCTGAGTTTCTCATCTTACTAAAGAATGGTCTAATGTTGATGTGACCGCAGACATAAAGGAGGGACTGTCCGATATAGCCCTCAAAAAAGAGAAGAGTTACTCTATACTTGTTATGAAGGACAGAACGAATAAAAATTAGATTACGAAGAAAAATGAACAACAATAATTCGGTGAATAGAGAAGATCCTACATATTATTCTATCCTGCATATCTAGAAAGGAATCAGATATCCAATTCCATTTTTGAAGGTACCCAGACTGAAAATCCAAAAGACTTCTCTCTTTTTTCTAACTTTAAAGCCCCCTTTATTTTCTGGAAGCCTGATTTTCTCTATAATACGCCATTTGAAATCATCAGGCTTATGTTGTTTTTCTTGGAAATGTCTGACATGGGGTGCCGCAATTTTATTAGTGTGTATTGCTCTCAATCTGTATCATTGAGATGTAGGATATTCTCTATTCACCAAATTATTGTTGTTAATTTTTCTTCGTAATCTAATTTTTATTCGTTCTGTCCTTCATAACAAGTATAGAGTAACTCTTCTCTTTTTTGAGGGCTATATCGGACAGTCCCTCCTTTATGTCTGAGGTCACATCAACATTAGACCGTTCTTTAGTAAGATGAGAAACTCAGGAACACCGAAACCAGTAGTCCTGTTTCTATTTCCCCTACCTTACCAGGTGTAGGCGTTCATCTAATCTCAGATGAGGTATTTATTCCATCTGCCGAGTTCGGCAAAATTGATCATTCCTTCGCCCCTCCGCTAGTGTGGCGGACCTGTGTGTCGTGATACTGCTATGTAGAGAGCACTACCCTGCTCCTACGTTGAATTTTAAAGGTAAGCATTCTTTGGAACGGGTTTCTACTTTTGTACTGCGGCCAATATTAAGATAATAACCGATTCACACACAGTGGCCAAAATACGTTATGAGTCCAATGGGGAGCTCTCACCGGAGACCAAGTTGATTTTGTTGTGTGTGAAGATTGCGTGTTGGCCCCCTGCTTTATTGTATATATATGTATATCAATGGCCTTGAGGAATATAGGGAAAGAAATGCTCCAGATAAAGAAAGCCTCAATTCCAGTTCTGCTTTATGCAGATTATGCTATGCTGATCTAAAAAACGGCGAGATAGCTGCAAACTCCCCTGGACGGGTTTAACATTTTTATGGATACACTTGGCTAAAAATAGATTTAAATAAATCGTTTATCATGTTAGTGGGGCCTAAACATACCAAAGCTATGAAATTGCAATTAGGAAGTACTGAGATATTTAAAGTAAAACAAAATTACATATCTGGGGATTTAGTTTGAATCTAGTCTGAATTGGGATCTCCAGTTTAGATCACACCCTCTCCAACACTAGAGACCTATTAACTCAATACTTTATTTTGTAAGAAGAGTGGGCCACAAACTGTGCAGTATGATGGATGCTCCTCAATCTCTGTCCACCTTTGCATGCCATCTAGAGTTAGATGTAAACTTTCTGGTGGATAGAATCAAACTTAGTCCTTTGCTCCTTTGGTAAGGACATGGGTGCCACCTGAAGCCACTCTCACTAGGGAGGTGATTCTGGACAGCCTCTGCTTTTTCACAAATCATGTCGTATCACGAGAGGTTCTAAAACACTGGTAAAGGAACTTTTTAATAATTGGCTGGAAGAGAGCCGCCTAAGGGAATTGCATCGATTACAAACAGCTTTTAATTATGTATCTGTTAAATCTACAGTAGGTCTGGAGTTTTAGAAGGCATTTATACAAAATGGGAGGTACAGGTGTTATATTTCAAGGCTGTGCTTTAAATATTCATTTTCCTGTGGCCATTCCTACGCAGGAATCTTAACAATCTTCTGAACTGTTTCTGCGACTGATGTAAAGCTAAGCACCTCACACTTTATGTTGTTTTTCTCAGACAGGAAGAGATTTTTGGTCCCACTATTTCAAACTGCGAATATTAAATATTATAAGACCGCTCAAATGTTTCTGCAAAAGTTAGATATCCCCCCCAGGTACGGTTTAGCAGTATGAATATAAAAAATAGTGACTAAGCAATAGCACTCTGGGTATGGTTGAGGATAGCTTTTATTCCCCTTAATGGTATATTGCATTTTATACTGCATTTTATTATACTGTATCTTATTTATTTAAATCCTATTTTGAATGACATTTTTTCTTCTTTTTTTAAGCCACTGTGCTTATTGTATGTTTAATGAACTATGCTTTTATGTCAGGATTGCCAGCCGCATAAAGTTGAATTTGACTTGAATATCAAACGTAAGCTCATTCTGAACCTCAGTGTTTGTGGCAGAATCTCACTTTTTTACCTTTGGGTTAAACCACTGTTAGAATTTTGCTTGGGTGTGATGTATGAAATGAGGTATCAGTCAATTTCAGATTTGCAAATTAGAAGAGTAAGGCAGAGAGGCATTTGACTAAGAGGAGGCTACAGTCAGAAATAGAGGGTACAGAGAGGATGAAAGGTAGGAGTGTCACTCTGATAAAAGACAGGAGAGGAATCCAACGGGAGTAAGTCAAGGTTAACATTTTATGTAGTGTTTTAGGATACAAGTATAGTGGGAGACTGATACAAGCTGTAGAAAAAACAAGGCAATGTGTTACAAAGATAAGATTTCTATTTCAGGATGTAATCAGGACTCAAAAAGGAAGTTCAGATCAGAAGTTTAGGAAAAGCTATAAAGATGTATTACAAATTAAAAGTGTGATACAGAAATTAGAAGTGAAAATGAAGGTGAAATCTCATTAAATCGAATTTAGCTAATAGAAGTCAATTGCCCTTGAAGGCTCAGAAATAGTACAATAATGAGCAAAGTCAGGTTTAAGACTAAGGACCTCATTTATATCTTGGCGTGTGTCCCATTTTCCTGCTAGGGCAAGTATATTACTCTGTCACCCTAACGGATGTACCGCCTGTCAGATTTATAAATGACTGCCAAGCTGGTGGTCATTTGTGAAGTATGGGTAGGAACAGCCGTGACAGGGGTTCCAGTTAATAGTTTTCACTGTTTGTTGCAGGGCTCTGTCAACATGACAGAGCCTTGCACCAAACAGTTTTTTTTATTTATTTAAAAAAGAAGATCCCAAAGCTGGATTTTATTTTTTTAAATAAAAAAAGATAATGCCCCCCCACCATGGGAGTCATCTCTCCTGGTGAAGGGGCATCATTTATTTTTTTAGGGTTTAGCAGTTATTGACAGTAAAAAAAACTGCTATATGTCGCCCAACCTGATTGGGCAGGTGAACATATAGGTAACTCTCTAATTGTTCTTCCTCTTTCGTGCCGGAGAAGTTTGGCCATGGGATGGATCGATTAGTCATCTAAATCGAGTTAGCATCTGAATTGGATTCACTACGTTGGTGAGGAAGGAAATCCATTGCCTTTCCGAACATATAAATTGGGTCCTAAGTCTCAAATGTACAATATATGATTAAGAAATTAGACAGACTCTTGAAAGGCCCAGAAAAAATTACTGGCTCATCCTGATACTGTAGGGTTTATATAACAATTTTCATCATAAGGAAGAATTGAAACTGCAAAATCAGCATGGTGTGAGAAAATGAATTTAACAAATTACCCTACGTTCTTGACACTAACACACTACACGCATATGGATTCATCACTTCTGACCTAATAGAACAAGCTAGTTGCATTAAACATTGGAAGACAATTGTGAATACATGCAATACAGTGTGTTAGCAAGAACTATCTTGAGAGTAACAGACTTCCTCCAGCGATCTATTCGAGAATATATTGCATTAAAATAAACCATGCACATCGCACTGTAAGTGATGTTGAGGGAGAAATTGTAGACACCGATTGTACTTCATGGTTTGGCATCCATTTTATAAAGTTGGCATCAAAGTCGAACCAATTCCTAGTTAGCTTAAGCCAGAAAAATACTTTTAGATATATTATAATGACTGTTTAATTGTGTAGAACGGTATGGTATTATGTGGTGATGCTGGTTAGGCTTCACCAACTCTCACAATACCCTAAAGATGGTCTTTCGATTCACAATAAGAAATCCTTAGCTCAGTCCTAGTTGTGTGGCAAAGAGCAGACAGACTTTACTAGAGGAACATTTGCTTGGCATTTCATATTACCAACATGGACAATAAGTAATTGACACGACTCGAAAGAAATTCAACACCAATTTATAAAAATAAAGCATATGTTTATATAAATGTATTCCTCAAAATGAAGCCAATAGGATTAGTATAACCAGAGTTATGGATTTTGAAACAATATTAAATCAGAGCAAAACGTTATCATTGCAAATTGTAAAGAACACTCGTGACAGTCGGTCACTTGCAGGTTGAGTGGCTTGGAACCCAAGGAGGATAAAGGTGAAGCGGGTCCCAAGCCAGAGCAGTCAGTTCGATTTTATGTGCCTCAAGAAACCCAGCTGCAGAACTGACTGGCTGCTCTCGGTGCTGAAGTGGGAGCCACAGGGAAGCTGGGTTTACCGCTTACTGTGCTGGTGGGGAACTGGGTGCAAAACGTCAACAACGAAGCCACTGTCGATGTTGAATGAAGGTCTTGCGGAGTTCCCTTGAGGCGCAGGGTCATGTAAAGGAGGTAGTTGGCGAACTGCTGAATAACAAGCCTTGACAGTGGTAAGGACAGCAGAAAGTTACTTCAATGTCTAGAGGTTCAGGGGAAAATGGTAGCACCTTGAAACTTGATGGGGGAGCAGTACTGTGTTTCCTACAATGTACTAGGTAGACCATCTCCTTTTGGGCGATGCCTCAGAGGGCCAAATGGCCTGCGATTCTTTGGTTCTGGTACGTTGTTTTTACCTGCAGCGTGAAGGGGATTAGAGCCACTACTACAGGGAAGGCTACTGAACATTCTACGGACAGCTACACAAACGACTGGTGTTTTGTCTGCTTCAGTGCTTTGCAAGGTGACTGACTTATCAAAGTCTGGCCCTTTGATGTTACGTAACTACTTCAGGAGCCGGTGCTTTAGGATTGATCATATGCGTACTTGAGTAAGGACACCGCTGAAGTTCACTTATATTAGTTCGTATTTCATTAGCGGCCTAATTTTGGCACTACGCTGGTGTTGGCCTAGACCAAAGGTGTACGGGTCGGATATTGATATTTGGAGACATTTTTAGCTCTATACTCGCCATTGCTTCTTGTGCATTACGGTCTAAACTCAGGGTCATTTTAAGTACAGATTAGACCATCACCCGTACTGATTATCCGTTGTGCCGCAGATCGTCGGCCTACAATACTGCCTTTGCGCCTTGAGAAAGTTTGAATACAGATATGTACAGACGAAACACGTGTTGGCTTCTGTAATTGCTGGGAATTTCTTTTATAACAATAAAAAATTACTATTCCACAGAAGGTGTTCGTGGATTACTTCTGAAAGCCCCACAAGATTGGAATACACCACACTCGCCTTAGGACTTTAGGGACTGATCATCATATATTATTACAAACAAATATCTAATACCCTTATTTTGGATTTATTGTAATTAATATAGGGTTTGCTGTAACAGCTTTTTCGTTAAAGTCTGGGGTTGCCTTCAGCTCTCAAAGGAGCCGCTCCATCTGGGTGAACTGAGCTTTGGCCCAGGACAAGTCGCAGTCATGCAGTTCCAGGAAGGTTGCCAAAGGTGCAGAGTATCACGCCTTTGCATTGTACGGTTCACATACTGAGGTTCTGTTATCACGGGTAGTCCTTAAATCCTAGATTTAGGGATATGGGTGCAAGTGGCCAAGGGACTACTAGCCCCAGCGGCTAATCTGCCCCGGAGGGGACCACATCCAAGGGTGTGTCACCTTTTCTACCCAGAACACTCTATTCAACCAATTTTAAAAATGGCAGAAGTTTTTCTAAGCAGTACAGAGCAGGTAGCTCACCCTAAAGGTATGGGTAGTCTATTCTTCAGTGGGAGAGTAGATTGTACCCACTGTAATTTTACAGGATCCTACCATCAGGGCGTATGCTAGTAATCTGCCCTTTATTTCGGCCTGCTTGGGTCCTATCTTCCCTCTAAATCTATTGGAGATCAACATTGCTACCCCATTGGTTATAGAAGAGAGAAACGAGAATTTTTGATAGGAAAAAAGCTTTAGAGCGGAGCATGTGCATATCCTTGGGGAGAAGATTCATCCCTTGTTTTAGGCATATTTGTGCTCCAGAGTCTTCTAAATAAGAGAGAATAGAGCTGCTCTTTAGCGAGTGGTTGAGGCCCTTAACGTTGAGAGTGAAAACCACTAACTCATGGTTGCTTCTGATAGTAAACTGCACTTGATAGTGCCATATACCGCTTCACCCCACCATAGTGTAACCTAAGCGGGGGGATATCAATGAGAGCAATGGGGACATATGAGCTCTATCCGTGGATCCCGCAAGAAAAAACAATAAAGCACCCTTAGGACCAGAACAAACAACAGAAAAAACATCAAGTTCGCCAAGGTGTGCAGTCCCATGGTTTATGTATTTAAAAGGGGTATATATGACCATGATCTCTGCTCCCCGCCGTGGCCCCCCAGTAGAGCGAGAAGGGAGACCAAGATAAGGGGAACATAAGAGAAAGAGACCAGCGGCGCTCATCATGTCACCGCAGGGCCTGCCAGGTCCCTGGTGAGTGTAACCAGGACTACTCATCTCTCCTTGGCAATAGTCTCCGGGTTTAGGCAGGTCTCATTTGGGGAGGACCTTCTGTTCTTCCGGGAACGCTCCCATCGCCTATCCCAGTTGCAGCGCTCTCCCGGGGAGTGCTCCAGAGAAAGGTCCTTCAGATCCAAGTTGGTACCACTCTTCCAGTAACTGAAGCTGGTGCTGTATACCACAGACCGAGCCAAACGTAGGCAAGGGAGAAGATAAACAGGATTTTTCACTATGTCTTTCAATAGAGCATCCTCATTGAGCTCCAAGCAAACTATACATTGTCCTCCATGTTACAATCTACATCTACATCTTTCTTGCCAGCAGATATTGGAGGGGGTGCAAGCCTGCAATTTTATGAACACATGGTAGTGAGATTATATGGGGTTTATTACAAAGGCCCTATATGCTTCAGTCAGAGCACAATTACCATAATTCTGTGTGGGTCAGTGTTCCCACACCAAGTTTACCTTGGTTTTGGGACACTTGCCCAAATTGCTCTTGGTAGTATTTTCGCCAAAATGAGGCATGAGGCCTTTTTCTACTTTTGTTTTCTGGCAGTAGGAACATAGAATGCACCTCCCTGTCAGATCTTACCTTTGCCTTCCCTCCCCTACTAAGACAATCCTCCCTATCCTCACCCCACCAAGAGGCCCCTGCATGCATTCACCACTTGCTCAAAACCATTGTCCATTCCATGGGGATTAGGTTGAATTTGCACTGTACTTCTCTCGGTTTACTGCACAATAACAGTACATTCATATACAAATCTCCAGCCCTTCCAGGATAATGCAGCATGAAATTAGGGCCTACAAAACATTGACTCCTCCCCATGTAACTCAATTGAGGTCTCACCTCCAGACTAAATTATTCACTAACCCTCAGCACATTTCCCAGTGAGCTCAAGATCTTGATGATCCCCACAAATGTCTTAGCAGACCCATCCAGCTTCATACCAGTCTCCCACAGTCCCTTGATGGGACAAACCTCAATTCTTATGTCTTCTTCTCAATCTCTGCCTGCCTCATTATTTTCCTCTATAACAGGTTTTCACTCTGGCCGTGGCACAGAATCTACTCTGATCAACAAAAGACCACTAACAAAAGACCATTATCAACACAAACTGCCCTTTTCCACTGGATCTATTGTTCAAGTTTGAGATGGTCCATCATCCCACCCTCTCACGGAGACTGAGCAATATTGAAATTTGTGGTACATTCTCTTACTTCCTCAACAAAAAAATCTAGTAATGCCTCTCTGCCGTGTTTTCCTTTGGCCCTTTTCAACAGCATTACACAAGGTATCACCAACTCTGCTGTTCAAGGCAATCAAATCCTTATGGTTACATGTGATAACATTGTTTAGGAAAATATAATTTTCAAAAATTACTTTTACAAAAACATATTTTAAATTTTCTATGTAGTATATTATTTTGACCATCTATTCATGACTTTTGACTTTCCCATGACATTTTGCTTTTTTGTATAAAATAATCTTTCATTAACATATTTTTTTCTGTTCACTCACATATATACATATTTTAGCTATCCGTCTATGGATATATACTACAGATATTCCTATTGCTGTTGTATGTTTTGGTGAGTAAACAAATGCTCTAAAGCCCCTTTTATGATGTTTATTGTATGCTTATCCCATGTATTTGTGTACGTGTATATAAATAAATTAATATTTTATTTTTAGTTAAAGTTTCATGGGGGTAATTCCCCCCCCCCCCCAACTCACCTTTATTATGGTTTATTTTGGTTTTTTATTTCATTTGTTTTCTGAGGGCATACCCCAACCCCCCTTTCATTATGTTTATTTGTTTCATTAAAATGTAGGAAGATATATACATATTATGGAAGTTTTCACAATTAAATGCATTTGTGCAATAATATTTTTCATTCTAAACATTGAGTTAACACATTCATACAGGCTGACATATATCTATGCCAATGTGTAAAAAAACAGGCCTTTATGCAGATGTCCTCACGCTGTTTATTCCCATTTGGACTGCTAGATGCGGGCTCTGACAGGCCACTGAAGCTTGCTAACCACGCAACAGTGCCAGCACTCTCTTCCTAAAACTGATACATGTGAATTGGTAACCCCAATTGACAGGGACTTTTACCCACTTATAAGTCCCTAGTATATGCTCCCAGTGGAACCCAGGACATGGGTGTTAAAAGTGTCATAAGAGCCTGAAGCACTGTTTGTGCTACCCAGAGTGACCTAAGTAAATGACTGACATCAGGTCTGCCATTGTAGATTGCAGGAGCAGTGCAAACTGTACAAACTCTACTTTGTCTTCACCATGATTGGCAAAGTTAAAACACAATTTTTTTATGTATGCCGATTACCCCTAAGGAAGGCCTCCTGAGCCCAGGAGGCAGGGTGTACATTATATTAATTGTGTGCACATGTAAGGGCAAGCTTGTATGTCCCCATAGTGGCCTTTAACATTAAAGTCTACTATAAGTGATAGGCGGTGCAATGGATAACATGGGCTGGCACTTTGGCAAACCCAAGGTTGGCATCTCCATTATGTTACTGCCAAAATATGTCATGTTTACTATCCAACAACAGGCCTCATCATGCCCCTCACCTGAATTTCATGTCGAGGATGATGTGCACCCAGGTGGCTACTTTGAAGGTTGCCCTCCTGGTTTCCCCAGCCATTCGTGTGATGGCTGCCTGCCCACAGCTTCTGCAGCCAAGGCAGGAATCTGACCCCCTTCCAGGAGATGTGAACTCTCCCAGGTGTTTGAAACAATGGCCTAGATGGGAAAGAAGGCCACTCCTCCCTCCCTGACAGGATGGTCAGAGAAGTGGTAAATCAAGGCAGGGAGCTTCATCGCCTGTGATATGCAACCAGACTGCCTCCCAGAGGAGGACACTCTTTCCCCCCCCCCCCCAACCAGGCACATTGCACCCTGGCAAGAGGGAAAATTAGGTATTCCGAAGATATATACCCCCAGAAGACTAGACTACCCATGCCTTTAGGGTGAGCTACTTGCTCTGTAGAGCTGAGAACTTCTGCCATTTTTAAAAGTGGTCTAATAGAGTTTTCTGGGTAGAAAAGGTGACACACCCCCTGGATGTGGTCACCTCAGGCGTATTATCCTTTGGCGCTAGTAGCCCATTAGCTACTTGCACCCACATCTCTAAATCTAGGATTTAAGGGCTACCCCTGATACCAGAACCTCAGTTTTGCAACAAAGGACAAAGAGGAGACCTGAGTCTGCAACAACAGGATCTGCGCAAAGCAAAGGCTTGATACTATGCACCTTTGGCAACCTTCCTGGAACTGCATGACCGCGACTTGTCCTGGGCCAAAACTCAGTTCACCCGGACCGAGGGGCCCCTTTGAGAGCCAAAGACAACACCAGGCTCCCAGGGAGTAGTGTCACTAGTCCCTTTCATGGTGCAGGAAAAAACAACGTGCCAGAACCAAAGAATCCCTGGCCATCAGGCCCTCTGAGGGATCACCCAAAAGCAGGTGGTCTATCTAGTACATTGTAAGAAACACAGTCCTGCTCCCCCACCAAGTTTTGGGGGGCTTCCATTTTCCCCTGAACCTCTAGACATTGAAGTAACTTTCTGCTGACCTTACCACTGTCAAGGCTTGTTGGTCAGCAGTTCACCAACTACCTCCTTTTCTTGACGGTGCACCTCAAGGGAATTCCGCAAGACCTTCATCCAACATCTGCAGTGGCTTCGTTGTTGACATTTTGCACCCAGTTCCCCGCCAGCACAGTGAAAGTGGATAACCCAGCTTCCCTGTGGTTCCCACTTCAGCACCGAGAGCAGCCAGACAGTTCTGCTGCTGGGTTTCTTGAGGCAGATAAAATCGAGCTGACTGCCGTGGCTTGGGACCCACTTCACCTTTATCCTCCTTGGGTTCCACGTCACTCGACCTGCAAGTGACCGATTGTCACAAGTACTTTTTACCATTGACCGCAATGATAAAGTTTTTGCACTGACTTAATATGGTCTCTAAAATCCATAACTCTGGTTATACTAATCCGATTGGCTTCATTTTGATATCAACATTTATTTAAAAATATGTGTTATTTTTATAAATTGGTGTTGGCTTTCTTTTGAGCCCTGTCAATTACTTATTGTCCATGTTGGTACTCTGAAATGCTTAGGAAATGTTCCTCTAGTAAAGCCTGATTGCATTTTGCCACACAACTAGGACTGGGCTAAAGTATTATTAATGTGAATTGAAAGACCATTTAGGGTATTGTGAGAGTGTTGCATGGTGAAGCCTAATGAGCATCACCACATAATACTTCACCTTTCTACACAATTAAACAGTCATTATAATATATCTAAAAGTATTTTTCTGGCTTAAGCTAAATAGGAATTGGTTAGACTTTGATGCCAACTTTATAAAATGGATGCCGAGCCATGAAGTACAATCTGTGCCTACAATTTCTTCCTCAACATCACTTGCAGTACGATGTGCATGATTTCTTTTATGCAACATATTCTCATATAGATCGCTGGAGGAAGTCTGTTACTTTCAAGATAGTTCTTGCTAGCACACTGTATTGCATTTATTTACATTTGTCTGCCAATGTTTTATGCAACTAGTTTGTTCTAAAACCTTCGGGTGGTATTAGGCCAGAAGGGTTGATTCCATATTTGTGTAGTGTGTTAGTGCCAAGAAAGTAGGGTTATTTGTTAAATTCATTTGCTCACACCATGCTGACTTTGCAGCTTCAATGCTTCCTTATGATGAAAATTGATATATAAACCCTACAATTTCAGGAGGAGCCGGACATTTCTTCTGAGCCTTTCACAACTGTCTAATTTCTTAATCATATGTTGTGCATTTGAGACTTAGGACCCAATTATATGTTTGGAAAGGAAATGGAGTTCCTTCCTCACCAATGCAGTGAATCCAATTCAGATGCTAACTCGATTTAGATGACTAATCGATGTATCCCATGGCCAAACTTCTCTGGCACGAAAGAGGAAGGACCATTAGAGAGTTACCTAGATGTTCATTTGCCCAATCAGGATGGGGGACATATAGCTGTTTTTTTTACTGTCCATGACCCCCAAACCCTAAAAAAGAAATGATGCCCCCTCACCATGAGAGATGACTCCAATGGCGTTGGAACATTATCTTTTTTAATTTAGAAAAATAAAATCCAGCTTTGGGATATTCTTTTTGGCAAAATTAAAAAGAAAACTGTTTGGTTCAAGGATCTGTTGTATTGACAGAGCCCTGCAACCAACAGTGAAAACTAATGACCGGAACCCCTGTCACAGCTGTTCCTACCCATACTTCACAAATGACCACCAGCTTGGCAGTCATTTATAAATCTGACAGGCAGTACATCCGTTAGGGTGACAGAGTAATATACTTGCCCTAGCAGGAAAATGGGACACACGCCAAGATATAAATGAGGTCCTTAGTCTTAAACCTGATTTTGCTCATTATTGTACTAATTCTGAGCCTTCAAAGGCAATTGACTTCTATTAGCTGAATTCAATTTAATGAGATTTCATCTTCATTTTCACTTCTAATTTCTGTATCGCACTTTTGATTTGTAATAAATCTTTATAGCTTTTCCTAAATTTCTGATCTCAACTTCCTTTTTGAGTCCTGATTACATCCTGAAATGGAAATCTTATCTTTGCGACACATTGCCTTGTGTTTTTTCTACAACTTGTATCCGCCTCCACTATACTCGTACTAAAACCCTACCTGAAATATTGACCGTGACTTACTCCTGTTGGATTCTTCTCCTGTCTTTATCAGAGTGACCCCCCTATCTTTCATCCTCTGTGTACCTTCTATTTCTGACTGTAGCCTCCGTTCAGTCACATCCCTGTCTACCTTAATCCTCCAATTTGCATTTCTGCAATTGACTGATACCTCATTTCATACATCACATTTATGCAAAATTCTAACAGTGGTTCAACCCAAAGGGAAAAAAAGTGAGATTCAGCCACAAACACTGAGATTCAAAATAAGCTTACGTCTGATATAAAAGTCGAATTCAACTTTATGCGGCTGGCAATCCTGACATAAATGCATAGTTCATTAAACATATAATAAGCACAGTTGCGTAAAAAAGAAGAAAAATGTCATTTAAAATAGGATTTAAATAAATAAGGTACAGTATAATGAAATGCAGTATAAATGCTGTATACAATTAAGGGGAATAAATGCTATCCTCAACCATACCCAGAGTGCTCTTGCTTAGTCAGTATTTTTTATATTCATATTGCTAAACCATGCCTCTTCCTAGTGACTAAAGAGATTTTAGTAAAGGTAATCACAGCATAACAGATTTGGGGGATATATAACCTTTGCAGGAAAATTAGAGCTGTCTAATACTATTTAATGTTTGCAGCTTGAAATACTGGGACCAAAAATCTCTTCCTGTGTGAGAAAAACAACAAAGTGCAAGGTGCTTTGATTTTCATCAGTCACAGGGACAGTTCAGAAGATTGTTAAGATTCCTGCTTAGGAAAGGCCACAGGAAAATGAATGCTATTTAAAGCGCAGCCTTGAAAGATAAAACCTGTACCTCCCATTATGTATAAATGCCTTCTAAAACTCCAGACCTACTGTAGATTTAATAGATACATAATTAAAAGCTGTGTGTAAAATTCCTTTAGGCGGCTCTCTTCCCGCCAATTATTAAAAAGTTCTTTACCAGTGTTTTAGAACCTCTTGTGATACAAAAAAGGATTTGTGAAAAAGCAGAGGCTGTCCAGAATCACCTCCCTAGTGAGAGTGGCTTCAGGTGGCACCCAGGTCCTAACCCAAAGGAGCAAAGGACCTGAGTCCGTCCGCCACCATAGAGTAGGGGGGAACGTCCGCATGGGCAGCGGCGTTCCCCCCGTGAAGATTAGGATGTGACCGCCAGGGTGGCGGTCACATCCTCTATCCTTAACATTGCGGCGGGTGCAGCTTCAAGCTGCAGCCGCCGCAATGTTAAAAATGCATACTTTGCATTTGTATGCAGAAAGCGGCAGGCACCGCGCGGGCCTGCCGATCTCTGCATACAAATGCAGGGGGGTACCGTAGGTACCCCCCATGTGCACCCCCCCAACCCCCCTTCACCTAGGGGGCCCGCAACGGGCCCCCGCAGTGAAGTACCACATGCTTTTCCACGGCGGAAAATCCGCCGCGGAAAAGCATCTTTTCAGGCATTTCCTAATATGGTGGACGGTGTCTGAGAGACACCGCCACCATATTAGAACTTTTCCGCCGCAGGACCGCGGCGGAAAAGCTGTGTACGGACATCCCGACCCCCCTGCCATCCTAATCTGGCGGGGGGTCTTGTGAATCACCGCAGCGGTGAATCCGCATCCTCGGGACCGGCGGTGGCTTCCGCCGGCCCCGAGGATGCGGATTCACCGCAATCATAATAGGCCCCTAAGTTTGATTCTATCCATCAGAAAGTTTACACCTAACTCTTGATGGCATGCAAAGGTGGACAGAGATTGAGGCACATCCATCAAACTGCAGTTTGTGGCCCAATCTTCTTACAAAATAAAGTATTGAGTTAATATATCTCTAGTGTTGGAGAGTGTGTGATCTAAATAGGAGATCCCAATTCATACTTGATTCAAACTCCATCCCAAGATATGTATTTTGTTTTACTTTAATTATCTCAGTACTACCTAATTGACATTTCATAGTTTTGGTATGTTTTGGCCCCGCTATCATGATAATTTGTTTTTAGCTAAGTGTATCCTTAACATTTTTAAACCCGTCCAGGGGAGTTTGCAGCTATCTTGCCTTTTTTGAGATCAGGACAGCATCATCTGCATAAAGCAGAACCGGAATTGAGGTTTCCTTTATCTGGGGCATTTTTCTCCCTATATTCCTCTAGTCCATTGATATACATATATATATACAAAAAAGCAGGGGGACCAACACTCAATCTTCGCACACATCATAATCGACTTGGTCTCCGGTGAGAGCTCCCCATTGGACTCATAACGTATTTTGGCCATTGTGTGCAAGTGCAAACTGTAACAGGTCAATCAGTGCTTTGTCAAACCCTTATTTCTCCATGATGGACCACAGCAAAGGATGGTGTACCATTTCAAATGCACTGGAGAGGTCCATAAATGCCAGATGTACGGACCCTCCCTTGGCATTGACATATGTGCCAAGAATAAGATGTAGATTTAAGCATTTGATACACAGTCTGGTAGGACAGGAAAGTGTAGGACTTGGGAATTGACTCAGTAGTGTACATTGAAGAACAACTAAAATAAACCAGGACCCAAAAAGGTAGAGCATCGTAGAGGGAATCAAAGCGGAGAGCAACACTATCGTATGTTGATGGTTCGAACCTTTTGTAGAAGCCATTCTGTGCCTCAACAAATGGTTCCATGTCCACAATGTGTCTCTAGAGGAGATGTTGCATGTATGCTGTGCAAGGGATCTGTAGTATAAAATGCATTTGGGATAAGGTGTGGAGAGTAATGTGGTTTGGCATTATGTCTCACGTTTACTAGGGCAACCTCAGTAGATCATCTCTATTGAGTGTGATACTGGGAAGGCTATGAGGGTATTTGAGAGAAATCAAGTGTATTCACAGTCTTCAAAAAAGGTTCCAAATCTGATCAGAAATGGCCAGCTGCTCATTGATTTTGCAGTTCACTCTCTCGCAGGACAAGATGTGCAACAGTTCCATAAATCACTCAGCATTCGAGTTGTCTCTTGTCTCTAACCATGAAGAATGCTGAGTTTAGTTGTGATCAGTGAGGTTCACAACCACCTGTGTCAAGTCATGCAAAATATCTACATGTGTTAAGTGAGGCACTGGTGAGTCATTAGCAGATTAAATGTTAGCCTAAACACTCATCCAGTAGTGGAACAGGAATTTCAAAATTGCTCCTCTAAGGAGTTTGTTGTGTGTTTCTAGTAGTTGGGACCACTCATCATTCATGCCCTCTTGGCTTGCAGCAGTCTGCTAGTAGTGCTTTGCATCTTGGAAAACTATATTAAAAAAAGTTATCAACTGCTAGATTATATAGCCTCAAGGCCACTCATTCTGGGTGCCCCATGTCGTGATATATCTCCGGGCTGGTGTCAGCAGGGGTATACTTACTTTCTTAACCTTAGCCCTCCATAGAGACAATGCAGCTGTTGTTCATGTTGCCATGTGTATAAGTTTTCCAGAGCAAACTCCCACTAGAACATATCAAAGGAGAGGAATGCCACATCTACAAGAAAGTGATTGTCTCTAGAATTGCCATTCCCCTCTCACCTCATCCACTGTATTGATTTGCTGCCTACCTTGATAATCAATTTACATCTGTTTGTGCACCAGTTTTCAGTTCATCTGATAGCTTCAATGACTGAGTTGCCGGAGGGTTGACTGGGTAGGGTAGGGTCCATAGATAAAGAAACACCTTGCATAACATTTACTACCTCTTGTTTCAGTCCACACACTGGGCGGGGGTAACAAATGGTCCAGCATTGATGGATTATGTATAAGATAATAGGTAGGCAAGTGGGGTAAGCAGAACCCAACCACAAAGTAAGAGCATGTAGTTCATTCTATTTGTAGCATGAATGGGAACCATCCAATATGAGCAATTTTATGATTGCCAATTCTCAGCAGGATGTTTTTGTGTATCAGGTGGGGCAGGATACCTGAAGACATAGTTAACCACTTGGATGCTAATCCTATTTGTTGCTTTCCATGTAATTTCCATTGAAATCAATGGAAACTCCATGACGAGTTACCCTTGTCATTAGCAGCGAAGGGGTTAAATCTCAGTGAATTGCCATTTTTAAACGTTCACCCTGACCCACAGACAAAGAATTTGTAGTGCTTTCATCATGTTATATCATTGAGGGTTTAAACGGTCCGGAGGTGTTGGTGATTTCAACAATTTTTCAAAGCACCTGTTAAGAGATATGCCAAAATATTGAAGGTCTTTCCAGTACCCATGCTAGTACTGGGCATATTTGTGCCAACTATGTTTTTTTGTTGTTTTTTTTAAAGTGAGCTTACAGATGGGCAAAACGTCACATTTGTTACAGTTGATCTTATAGCCGGAGAAGGTGGTGAAACACCTAATAACCAGTATTCGAGCAGTGGGGTATTACCAGGATTGAGAACTACATATAAAAAGGATTTACTTGGACCACGTGTTTCCTTATACCTCAGTGAGATGGATTGCTTTCTATAGTGACTCCAGCAGTAGTCAAAAAAGTAATGGTGATAGCCCTGACAATTTCCCTTTCAGATAGGGACTGAGCACAGTAAGAATCCCTCTGTAATTCACTTTGGTCATCAGGTTTTGATATAGCTACTCGATCTTTAGGATAAAGGTCTGCCCTAAACCCACAGTCCTAAAAAGGAAGCCAACTTTATGCGGTCAAAGGCCTTTTCTACTAAGAGGGCAGCTAGTACTTCACCCTGACAGACTTAGAATTGCCACGGGAGGTGAACCAGCTTCCAAAGCTCATTTTAGGATGATTGCCTCACCCAGATCCCTCTTGAGGGTCAGGTACCAAGGGGGTACGACCCTACTTAGACTAGAGGTTTGAGCAAAATAATAGCCTTGTTAGACTAATTATTTTTGCCTCTTTAGAAGTCGGGTAAAGGCATAGCAATTAGGAACACCTTATGACTTTTAAGAAATGTGTACAGGAATCCAATTGCACTGGGAGATTTGCATGTATAGAATGCCGCAATTGCATCAGAGATTTCCTCTTTTGTCAACTCTCCCACTAGAAGCCATTTACTATCAAGGATAACTGCTATAAAAAGTAATCTTCTGCAGTTGTTGTGTCTGCCACTTCTGAAATATGTAGACCTCCATAAGACAAGGAAAAAACATTGGAAATCTCAAGTTGTTGTGTTAACAGCCAAGCTCAGCTGTCACGTATAACTGCTACTGTTCATTGAAAGACCTCCTGGAGCATTAGGAGAGCCAGAGGTTGCCTGCATTCTCTCTCCATTCATGGTGATGTTGCCACAAGCTGATTATTGCTGGTGAAGAAATAACTGCAAGCAAATCTCTTGGATATTCTAAGGCCCCTCCATGTTACCTTGCCGGCATGCCACAGCAACTAGGCCAATGAGACTGACACCTCTTTCTCTATGTACTCTGATATGCACTTGAAGGGGTTTTATTTGTCTTCAGGATGCTGACATAAGTGTATTCTATGGCCTGCATGAGGGGTGTAAGGTCCAGGTCAAGTCCAGTCTGCACCATTGAGAGATCTAAACGTCTGCCCTCCAGGATATAGCTGTGTGGCACATGTGGTAGTGAGTTTCTTAGGAAACAGTCAGTACACAATGATGTGCTGTTTTTAATGGAGAATAATGTATAGTATTGGTATTTGAGGTGTGGGAGGCATCCAATACCTATGAGGCCGTGATCTGTTATTCCATTTCTGTTGACTACCCTGTCATAGTGGTTTGCAAACAACAAGGGCAACCCTAGAACAAGAACCTGGGGCAGTAACAACTATGTTCCAAACAGTTGTTCATGAGCTAAAATAACAAACTTTAAAGCAATTGGGGTAAAGAAAAAGAAATTGTGCAAAACGAAAGGGGAAAAAAGGACTGTGCTGGCTTAATTTCACAATAACCATGTACATAAGTAATCTCAAAGTGTTTAATATAAATTAAATACAACATGGATTAAGAGCGCTCAAACAGTTACACAAACAATGATAAAGTCAGGAACATTGACAAGTGTAAACTGAACAAACAGTGGCGAAGAAAAAAACATTTAAAACAACAATTAACAAAAAATACATAAATAACAATTGTGTCCTCTCTTGATTAGGCCACGTTTTTATGCGTCGATGCCGTTTCGACCCACAAGTACTTTACGAGTCATCTTCAGGACAAAAGGACTTCACTTTAGTGAGCTTTCACTTTCTTTTTCTCTACGGATCTCTGTGGAATATATAGAAGGTGAAGCATCAATCTTCGTGTATCAGGCAAAAAATACCAAGATTTTAAAAGGGGATCCTGTCGGAAAGCCAAAAAGGTCCAACCTCAATACTCAAAGCAAAAGGGCTGACTTGCACGAAAAAATTCAGTGGAAGGAACACTCAGATTGAAAAATCACATTCATGGTGGATAAGTGAATTATTCCAGACTCGAACTCCTTCCTATTCAGCGTCCATCAGCAATTCCCGTCCTCGAAATGGAACGTCAATAGTAGCTGCACCCAAAATAGGGCCTGTTTTGTTAAGGAGAGGATTAAGAACCAGGTTCCTGTGCCCCACCTACAATTAGTTTGGAAGAGCCGAGTTCTGTGACATACAGGACAGACTGGAGAAGAAGGACTCTTACACATTTTGGGCATGTATATTGGCCTATATAGCTTATATAGAGATAGATAGATGAAGAGATGCCAAGGGTGTTGTTGGATGAAGGGGTGCTCAGAGGATATAGGGAGTGAGGCAATCAAGTTATCAAGTTAACACCATAGAAGATGTTGAATAAATCAATAATCCAGAGAGACTCAGCAGGGACACTTATAATGTAGGAATATTATACACAGAACTTACATAGGTCTATGGTCAGTTAGTGTTCATGTATATCCTCAAGGTGCAGGGCATCTTGGCATTGTCTAAGAACAGGCCATAATTGTGAATCAAGATAACTCTAGAATGACAAGGAGCTACAAATGGTTCCGTTGGGTAGAGCCAAAAATAAATGTTACTTTTTAGAGGCAAGAATCCTTTCCTATAAACAAGTAAACAAGTTCCTGAATGCAATCATTAACAATGGTTACCATAGATGTGTGTAGCACACCCAAGACAGCGTACAATAAATGAATATTCCATTTAATTTTTATCAAGTAAGATTTTTCACAAAGTTAATTAAATAGGCTGTCACAAAATACAACGAACAATAACTTCACACAAAAATAACAATAAGTGGGTGATGCGACAATTGGTGAAGCAGACAACAACATGTCGAAATCAAAGAGAAAGAAACGATAACACAAATTTCTCTGTTCTTTTCTGGTTTTCCACTATAACTCGCAATGTCCATTCATTCTATGGTTATAGTGGACCTAGTAATGAGACTGCTCTATACGTCAAAGTTTCGACCCTGAGAGCAATGCGTGTATGGATACATCAAGAAGGGTCTTCCTCAGGACAAAAAGGATCTAATGACAGCCTAAACACGGGAAAAACTAAGGGGGAGCTTCTATTAGTATAGTGTGCATAAAAAAGCTCTATGAAGTTGAAATCACTGGCAGGCTACTTACCCCAGGATTCCAAAAGGCAAGTGGCAAAAGTGCTCCTCTGATCCCAGATGGAGCATGCCAAAGGCAGGAAAACTTCAACTTTGGACAACTATCAAATGGAAAATAGATGCTCTGATGGAAAAATACCGGAATAAATCCAAAGAAAAAACATGCAAGGCATTAAAGGAAAAGGGGTTGGAGTGAGGTACTCCCATGGAAAAACTCCCCAGCAAACGAATAGTCAGGGGACTTCCAAGAGTATTATATTAAGATTAGCTAGGAAGGCACCATTGACTTCCTTTCACAAAGATGTTCCCTGATGTAATCTGTATTCTGTAAACAAATGGTGAGGTCAAAAAAATGTGGCAATACTATTGTGTGGAGGTGCAAGTGATAGGTGAAGGTAAAAAAAAGGGCATACCATATTGGTCCTAATGGGGGTCCTAAGAGTATTCTGGCAAAAGGTACCCAAAAAAGCAATTCCGTTCAGGGGCAAAGTCCCCTTTCTTTCATAGCCCGTCCGCATCGGTCTGCGGCAAATTTCTGTAAGGGGGAGGGGAAGAAAGCGTTAGGGCCGGATCTCGTTGCCAGGCAGTTAAGCAATGTCCGGGCTGCCCATCGCTTACCTTAAGAGCAGCAGCATTGCAAAGCCCATGTGGAAGCAGCGGAACGGAATGGAAGTCGGGAGGAAAATAAGACTCTGGGTTCTGAGGCTGCATGACATTGTGCCGTATGTCACACAGTACCGACGTAGCCAAGTTCCAACCATTTGCAGAAACAAATGGAGGCCATTTTAGAATGGAAACTTCGAAGTGCAAAATGAAGAAACAAAGGGGATAATTCCCACCGGACTGATTTAAGAAAAAAACGTGTAAGAATACAAAAAATTCAAAAAGATAGAAAAAGTGTGCAAAGGACTAGTTCAATAATTTGATCATCCACTTTGTGAAACTGGGGCTACATATTCCACAGGGAAATATATAAAAAATTTAAGAAATTAAAACATACGAAAAAGTGTAACATTTGTAGAAACTTGCAGAAGGATCCTTCTAAAAGTCTGGATGAGCAAGCGGTCCTTGTAGAGAACTGAGGGGGACACCCTAGATTATGTATCTGGGGCAAGGAGGTTGCATATCTTACAAATCACGGTGGTCATCTTAAGAAGTGTAACTAGGAATGGACGAGGCATGAGAAAGAGAGTAGTGAATGCATCTAGAAACTCTAGAATGAAACATGGGCTAGTGGAAGTGTGATAAATGTCATGCCATATTTTTCTGCAAAGGGGACCTTGGGTGTTCTCTGTCATTCATCATTGCAGCTCCTTTTTTATGAAGACTCTCTTTATCCAAGTGACAGTGGGCCTGCTTAGAAGATGCATGCATACAGCCAATTGACAGATAAAGGTCTGTGGACTGGTGGGGCTGTGTGCCAGTTGCAACATATGTGGAGGGCAGTGACACCTCCATGCAAGTGGCCTCAAAAGCAACTAGGAACCTTTTAAGTTCCTCATGATCCTCCTATACTGTAGTTCTGCAATCCAGGGTGATGGTCATTGTTGCCCGATCAAGTTATTCTTGATTGATCTCCCTGCATTTTAGATGCAGGTCTAAGGCCATAACTGTTTCCATTTCGCATAGGTGGCAAGTGAGTAGTCCACCAATGCATGTGTCACAGAACCTTGAAGAAGGATAAGGTCATTTTTCATCCAAAGGGCCTGCAGGATAGCGCTGCTGTTTTGGTGGGGGATAAGTCAAAGAATCCTTGGTCAAGGTATGTTAACTCTGGTTGAATTCCTGTGATGGATTTCATGGGCCCTTTAGATTTCCAAGGGCTCCAGTAAATGTGATATCCATTCATAACAGAGTAAAGTTCACCACTAAGTGTAGCATTTTCTCTTGTTCCAAGTTTTCATGCATGCCATAAAACCTGCTATTGTTGCATTGAGAACAGTCCTTCATGTCTGTCAGTTTGCGGTTCAATTGCCAAATATATTTTCCCTACTCTGGGAAAGAGTCCAATCTCCTATCCACTTCTTGGAGCTACTGTCCCACTGTGTATGTAAAACAAAGTCTTTTATTGATTTTCACCTATTTAGACATTTCTGTTACTTTTGCTTCCATTTTCCCTATGCTCAATATGCTATTTGGAAACCTTCATTAGTTTAAGCGTGATACCAAGAGTCTTAGCCTTGGCTGAGGATAATGATACCTCCCAGCACTAGAGCTTCTGAGAATAACACTTGTCTTATCAGTTTCTGGGTCAGACATATGTACCATGGTTGAGGGACAGCTGAGTTTTTAAAATGAATATGATTCTTTAGAGAGGGGCCAGTATCGTGCTGAAAAAAGAAACAAGCAGCTGGGTTGTAGACTGCCTAGACAAGTCACCAAACATTTGAAGGATATTGCCTGCCTCAGATGGCCAGCTGCTATATGATCATAAATTGAAATAATCTTCACAGGGGTATGAGAGGCAATATTATAAGATTTTTTTTACAGTATATACAACAAGTACGAGAAATTAATGAGTCCACATCGTTGCTTGTATTTCTTTGATTTTTTTTTTTGCAGGGATGCGCCAGTAATAGTAAATCTGCCCCCTACTGCCTAAAAACTGTTGGACATGCAAGGAGCTGCACCAATACAAAAGTAGCCCCACAGTTAGAAATGTGGCCCCACTCCTTTCCAGTCTCCCAGGCAGGTATGGCTAGTCCGGCATTGGCGCTACTGCTTGCCTGGTAGACCCGAGTGCTGAACGAGTGCACACACAGTCATCCCGTTAAGGCAGAGGAGGATTGCCACACTAAAAAAAGTCCCCATGGATAAAAAAAGAAAATGGTAACAAATTACCATTTTATTTTTCCACATCCCATCCCGAGATGAACGTCAGGACAGGTGGCGAGTCGGGCAGCAGCGCAAAGCAGTTACAGGCAGGGTACTTAGGTTTAAACTGCGCGCGTCTTTATGGCCAGAGGCCATCTGTCTTGCAATGGCCACCCAGACGTGCAGTTTAAACCTCTCTAACTCAACTATATTAGACAGCTGGGTTAAAGACAGAATCGAGCTCCAGTACCCTTTGGAATCGATAGAGAGGCCGCTCCTTCCAATCCTGGCACTGCTTTCATGCAGCATGAAAGCAGCACTAGGATTGGTTACTGCAGCTTTGGAGGCTGCCTGCCTGGAGAAAAGAAGCACTGATCAAGGAGGATATCGCACCATGATTGAAGGTAAGTATAATTATATTTTAACAAATATTTATATTTTTCATTTTTTTCCTCCTGCCCCACCATCCCCCTCACATGCCATCCGTTACTGCCTGCCAGATCTGCTCTAGTTCAGAGTACAGACCACTAGAGGAGCCCATGTGCTCAATCAATCATGGATTTATAGAGTGCACTACACACCTGTAAGAGTCTCAAGGTACTGGGGTGGGTGGGGGTTCGGGCAGCTCTGAGCTTATCCGTAGAGCCAGGTCTTGAGACCCTTTCTGAAGGCTTGCAGTGTAGGGTTTTTTCTGATGCTGAGGGGGAGTTCATTCCAGGTCTTAGCCGCAATGTAGTAGAAGGATCTGCCCCCCCATTCTGGCTCTGTAGATGCGGGGGATTT
The DNA here is from genome assembly GCF_964261635.1 of Lissotriton helveticus. NCBI lineage: Eukaryota > Metazoa > Chordata > Amphibia > Caudata > Salamandridae > Lissotriton > Lissotriton helveticus. The sequence continues at coordinate 1,101,373,354 of NC_136071.1, read as the reverse complement.
TGGCATGGGCTAGGTCAGCGTAGTGGAGGTTTCTCTTGCGGGCATGGAAGGAGATTCTTTTGTTGAGGTATTGGGGTCCGGTGTTGTGGAGGGCTTTGTAGGCGTGAGTGAGCAGCTTGAAGGTAACTTATTTTCGACAGGGAGCCAGTGGAGGTCGCAGAGGTGCTGGGTGATGTGGTTGTGTCGTGGGATGCTGAGGATGAGTCTGGCTGCTGCATTCGGGACAGTCTGGAGTTTGCGACGGAGTGATTTGTTGATTCCGGCATAGTGTTTCCGTAGTCAAGCCTGCTGGTGATGAGTGCATGGGTGACGGTCTTCCTGGAGTCGGGGTGGATCCATTTGAAGGTCTTGCGGAGTATGATGAGGGTTTTGAAACATGTGGTGGATACAGCGTTGATCAGTCAGTTCATGATGAGTGAGGAGTTGAGTATGATGTCAAAGTTGCGGGCGTGGAATGTGGGGGTGGGAGGGTTTACGAGGGCAAGGGGCCACCAGGTGTCGTCCTTTGCGGTTGGGTTGGATCTGAGGATGAGGACTTCTGTTTTCTCCAAGTTGAGCTTCAGGCAGCTGCTTCTCATCCAGGCTGCGACGTCCTTCATTCTTTCCTGAAAACTGTGCCTTGTGGTATCTGGTTCCTTGTTGAGGGAGAGGATGAGCTGGTAGTCGTCGGCGTAAGATATTATAAGTCTGTGTTTTCTGATGATGGTTGCAAGGGTGGCTATGTAGATGTTGAAGAGGGTGGGGATGACGGAGGATCCTTAGGGTATTCCACATCTGATCTCTGTGGGTCCGAGAGGAAGGGCGGAGTCTTATTCTGTATTTTCTGCTAGAGAGGAAAGAGCAAATCCAGTCTAAAGCAGTTCCCTGTATGCCGGTGTCATGGAGTCTGGCGGCTAGTGCGCAGTGGAAGATGGTGTCGAAGGCTGCTGACGGGTCTAGTAGAATGAGGGCTCAGTGTGGCCTTGGTCGAGAAGGGTGCGGATGTCGTCGGTGGCGGCTAAGAGGGCGATATCGGTGCTATGGTTGCTGTGGAATCTGGATTGCGATAAGTCGAGGATATTGTTTGTTTCTATGAGGTGCGTTAGCTGGGTGTTGACGATGTTCTCTATGACTTTGGTGGCAAAGGAGAGAGATGAGCCTGTAGCTCTTAAGGTCGGTCGGGCCAGCGAAGGGCTTCATGAAGAGGGGTTTGACTTTGTCACGTGTCCAGTCATAGGGGAACGTGACTGATTTGAGGGCGCAGTTGATTGTCCGTAGTAGATCTGGTGCGATGGCGGAGCCGGCCCGGTGGAACATGTACAGGGGTCAGTGGGTGCTCCGGAGTGGATGCTCTTCATAGTCTTTGCAGTGTCGTCTGTGGTGACAGGGGTCCAGGTGAGGAGGTTTGGCTTGGTGGCATAGCTGGTGGATGGTGTTGGGTCGGTGCCTAGGTCTTGGTCGTCAAAGTTCTCGTAGAGTGTCCTGATCTTGTGGTGGAAGAAGGAGCTGAGTTTGTTGTGGAGGACCTGGGAGGGAGTGATGTTGGTGGTTTCGCTGTGGGGTCTGGTGAATTCTTGTATGATGGTGAAGAGTTCCTTGGAGTTATGTGAGTGGGGGAGGATTCTGTCCTGAATTAAGTTTCTCTTCGTAGATGCGTTGGTGGTGTGACGTGGTAGCGGCCCTGTAGGAAGTGTCTGCACGAGTGTCTGGATTCTCGGAAGTCTGTGGTGAACCAGGTGACTTCTGTGTTGTCGTCTGTCTGAGTTCTGGAGGGGGCGAGCGTGTTGGCACAGTCGACGATCCATTGGTGGAGGTTGTTGGCTACAGTGTTGTTGTCTGTCATGGGAGAGCGAAGAGTGTGGCTGAGGGTGGAGGTGAGGGGCTCTTCAGTGATCTTGTTCCAGTTTCTGCATGGGAGGCATGGCATAATCTTGTGTGCGGTGGGTTTCAAGAAGTGGACGCGGTGGTGGTCCGTCAAGAGTAGTTCCTTGGTGTGACTGTAGCATATGTTGTTTCCTCTGGCGAATATGGGGTTGAGAGTGTGTCACGCCTGTGTTGGTGGGAGTGTGCTCTTGCAATTAAGTGTCCTGAGTCCACCATTATTGCACAATTTTTCACTGCCCGAGTCAAGCTGTGAACACATCATTTTGGCTCGTGGGGGTAATGAAATATTATTCCCCATCAATGAACCATTAATAACACCAGCCAAATTACTCACACTGGAAGGGCTATTATAAGACAAACCTTTTGCTGCATCAGATGCAGTCACAGGCCCAGCCCAATCCCTGGGGTGTTGTTAAGTCAGTGTTTGGATCTGTGAGTGTGAAAGACATGAATGGGAGGGAGGGGGGGGCTGTTGGAAAACCGCGGTGCTGAGGTGATTACCAGGGCAGACTCAGCAGAGTCAAAAGGATGCATAAACAGAAGGTAGTACTGAATTAATGTGAGTCAGGCTAAGTAGGTGGAAGGAAGGAAATGCATAGCCCCACGCCTGCGTTTCTTACTACGTTGCTACTGACCTTTTAAAACCCCAGGCATCTCAAGCGTCAGCAGCGGCTCCTCTGCAAAAGTCGGAGAAGCGTCGCCCCACTGAGTGCAAAAAGAAACAAGCATTGGCATAGCCAATAGGTCTGGCCTTTGGGAACTTATAAGTGTTTAGCCATGCAACAGTTGATGTTGTTGAACCAAGGATATTGTGCTGGATAACTAAACACTTATAAGGTCCCAAAGGCGAGACATATTGGCTATGCCAATGCCTGTTCTAATTTCAGATGGAGAGTATGTGCACCTTTCAAGACAGACGTATTAACTTTAATTGGAGAGTACTGGCATTTCTCTGAAATGACCAGGTACTCAGGTGCAGGGTACATGCACTTCTATTTTTCCATTTCAAGCACTGTCCCCGCCCCACTCTGTTACTTGCCATGTACCCTTCTGCCAGGAAAAAAAAAACATTGGCTCAGTCTGTAAGTCTAGCCTATGCAAGTTCTATTGGCTTTGTCAATGTTTTTAGCCAAGCTGTGCAGCAGTACGACTGTAGTGCTGCCATGTTTTTTTTTTTCAATGCTCAAATGGTGTGGTCAACACAGACTGTGTCATAGCAAGTTTTATTTTTACTTTTAACCAGGCTGCACGGCAGCCATGGTTCTGTACAACATGGCAAAAAAAATTAACAAAGCAAAACAATTTTTTTGCCATGTTGTGCAGCCAAAATTTGCTATGACACAGCTAGCATTTTCTTTACTTTCAGTGCTGCTGTACAGCATAGCTAAAAAAATACATGGACAAAGACAATAGATCTCTCATAGGCGAGACATATTGGCTTTGCCGATGCTTGTTTCTCGGAAGTCCACACGTTCTATTCTTGGCAAGGCTGTTCTACTCAGTGGCAGCTCCCACTGAAAGACAGCAAGATTACAAGAAAGAAACTTGTAAGAGAATAAGGTATATGCAGGACCGTCATACATCCAGACTAGGATTAAAAAAACACTAAAGTCTGTTAAAATAATGATAGTCAAAGGTCATCACCGGGTGTCAAACCACAAGAGTGCCTCTAGCACTACATTATTCAAAGTGCTTTCTGTCAAAGGCTGTGACCTCGTAGAACTAAAAATACATAAGTCACTATTCTCCACTGCACCAGCCAAGATTTAATTCTGTGGCTCTCTGGTTACATACAGACCTTTTCAGTGCATTAGCTAATAGAAGTTTCATAATGTAGTACAGTTTATTTCCCATTGACATAAGGCAGAGCAACAAGAAGACTTGCAATGCTGCCCTACGCTAAGTCTTCTACGCTAAGTCTTCATAAATTAAGCCCTTTGTTTTTAACTATACATGTGATCACACCCTCACGCTCACTGACCTTTGATTTGCTAAACACAGTTTAGTATTATTTCTTCACCTTAAAAATGATTTGCTGTGGGAATTGGGGGTGTTTATGGTTGCTGATAGTTGTCAATGATGAGAAGTACCAGGTCCTAGACATATATTTCAGGAGGGGGTCCTTAGCCTTAAAAAGGTTTGATGAGGGGGTCTTGGCATCAAAAGGTTTGAAGATCTCTTATTTAAAGGATGCTTAGGAGCCAATATGGACTTTCATTTATGGTGTCACTTCATGGTAACAAAGAATTACTGCCATAGAGGGATATTATAAGAGAGCTTGCAGCTGAGTTCTAGAGTGTGTCCTTTTAATCGTCACAATCATGTGGACGATCCACTCAAGGGCACCAACGGAGCCATGTGCCCATTACATACAACCTCGGAACATCACAAGTCTGCACCACCCTAGCCCACATCATTAACACCTCCATCACGTCCGCCACTTTCCTTGATGAATGGACGCTTGCAGAAATCAACACCCTCCTCAAGAAGCCCAAAGCCGACCCAAACCAACTGAGCAACTTCGGACCCATCTCCCCGCTTCCCTATCTAGCCAACGTGATTGAGAAGGACATTATATGCAACTCACAACCCACTTCAAGCTTCACCTACAACTTCAAGACAACAGTCAAGCAGGATTCAGAGAGAACCATAGCACATAAACACCATTCATTACGGCCACTGAAGACATTCAAATCGAGAAGAAACATCTGCCCTCATCCTTCTCGACCTCTCTGCGGCTTTCAACGCTGTTTCCCATAAAACCCTCACCAGAAGACTACACAAGATGAGCATACAGGAAACTGCTCTCAAATAGATCTGTTCCTTCCTCTGGGTAAGAACCCAAAGGTTCAGGCTGCCCACCCTTCACATTGGAGACCAAGAAACTGATATGCGGAGTCCCATAGGTATCTTCCTTTAGCCCCACCCTTTGCAACATATACATAGCACCTCTCGCCAACATTATACAGTCTCAAGAATTCCCTACCTTCTCCTATGCTGAAGACACCAAACTCATCCTCTCCCTGATGGACATAATAACCACCACCAGAACCAACATCACAAACTGCATGACCATAGTAGTAGTCTGGATGCGAACCAGCTGCCTGAGGCTAAACTCCAACAAGACGGAATTACTGTTCTTTGGCATCGCGACCTCCCCATGAAACTCCACCTAGTCAGGATAAGGGAGTTGCACTACAGAAATAACCCCTGCTCACCCCCTTGGTAGCTTGGCATGAACAGTTAGGCTTATCTTAGAGGCAGGGTGTAAAGCATTTGCACACAACCAACAGTAATACAGAGTAAGCAGTACAAAAGGACACCACACCAGTTTAGAAAAATATCCAATATTTTTATATACTCAAGACAAGACCAAAAATAATAAAAATCCACAATACAGTGCTTAGAAATCTTCAGTTATCAAAATAACCTTGAAATACAGTTGCTTGAAGTCGATAGCTCCGTCCGGGGCTATCACGGCATCGTGAACAAACAAATCCAAACATTTCTGGCTGACCAGGGCGTCGCGAGCCAGCTACGGTGTAGGGAAGACTCGCAAGACAGTACCTTTAGAAATGCAGGGCGTTGGCGACCTCTCTTTGAGTTACCGAAAGCATGGCGCCCGCAGACGTAGTTTCTGGAGGTCGGTGCAGGAGTCGTTGGGCCCTTGAAGTCACACTTGTTGCAGTTCGAATTCCTCACAGTTGAAGTCAGGAGCATCGGCAGGCATCAGGCCTGCGGTGTGAAGTGCAGCGGTGCAGCTTGCGATGCTCTCAGGTCACGGTGCGAAGTGATGCGATGCTCGTCGCGATGCTGGCAGATCACGGTGCAGGCAGCGGCGGCGTTGTTGCTGAAGCACAGTCGTCAGCTGACGACCTGGGGTCGACAGCACCAGCATCGATGAGCCAGGGCTGCGTTGCGTGATGAGAGCAGTGCATCGTGTAACTTTAAGAGCGATGCCCTCGAACCACGGTGCAAGCAGCGACGGCGATTTCGGCATGGAGCGGCGTCATTGGGGATACCAAGGCGGCGTCATGAAGCAAGGCGAGGCGGAGGGCCATGCCCACAGGTCGTGGTGCGAGCAGCGTTTCGATGGCGGCTTGGTGGCGTAGTCGTCAATGAGACGAGGGTCGCATTGGGGCGGTGCCCTCTGCGGCGTCTTCAGGACACAGACGGCAGCAGCGTTGTAGGCGGCGTTGGGTTACTTTTTCTTCTGTTGCAACACAAAACACAGTTCCCAGTGCTGGTGGCAGAAGATCTTCAAGTCTTTGCTATTCCTGAGACTTCTTAAAAAGGGGGCAAGCTCTACTTCAGGCCCTTGGAGAAACTCCCAAAAATTGATTGCAGAAAGTTCAGTTCAGTCCTGCCCAAGACAGAAGCAGCCACTGCAGGCCAACACAGCAAAGCACACAGCAAAGTGGTAGTTCCTTCTCACAGCTTCTTCAGCTCTTCTTATTGGCAGTCTTCTTGGTCCAAAAGACTTCTAAAGTTCAGGGGTTTGGCTCCACTTTTTATAGCCCAAAATCCTTTATCCTCTTAGGCAGTGAGTGCTGTGCCCAGCCAGAACCAGTTCTGCCTCCTCTGGTGTGGCTTCCTGGCAGGAAGTGGAGACGGCATTGTCAGAGGCTGACCAGGCCCATTCAGGTGCAAGGAAGTCTCCTCCCCTACTCTAAATGCAGCCCAGGTCTATTCAGCCCTTTCCTGACCCACCTAGACTATCCAGAGCCACTGCTGCTCCCAAGGCCCTGTCGTCCAAAGCCCAGACAGTCAATCCACAATCCCAGCAGAGGCCTGCTGGATGGCTGAGCAAGAAAATACTTTTTTTCTAAACGTTGTATTTTCAAACCCAGAATGTAGAAATCACCTTACTAAAAGGTGCATCTTTAGATTCTGAGTTTAGGCATACTAAACTTTATTTTCCTACCTAGTTCCCAGGGCCAGTTATGTTTATAAGATGTTATAAACGAACTCCCCATTCTGCCCTATGGGGAACAGGTAGCCTTGCAATAGTGAAAAACGAAATTGGCAGTAATTCACTATCAGGACATGCCACACACACCAGGGCATGTCCTACCTTTCACATACACTGCACCCTGCCCACAGGGGTACCTTGGGCCTACCTTAGGGTTGACTGACATGTAACAAAAGGGAAGGTTAGGCTTTGGATGCGCTTGCCAAGTCGACATGGCAGTCCCAGACTGCACACAGGCTCTGCAATGGCAGGTCAGAGTTACCTTTACTGGCTGTTTGTGTGGGTGGCACAATCCATTGCTGCAGCCCTCTAACAGCATTTGATTTGCGGGCCCTGGCTCACCCCGTGCACTTTACTAGGGACTGACACATAAATCAAATAGGCCAATCATGGAAACACCAATCCAAAACACATTTTACCACAGGAGCACTTGCAATTTACCACTGATTAGAAGTGAGAAAAGTGTGCAGAAACACTAAGCCAGCACAAACAGAGTCACAACTGTGAGGCCAGAAAGCAAAATCTCACGGGAAACACGCCAAAAGATGCCAAGTCTAACACAGCAGGGTTACCATCTTCTGCATAATAACTCCGTAAAAGGGTCACCCCTATCGTTATCCTCGGCCACCATGCCCACAATACCATGACACATCTAGGTAGAAGCCATGAGGGTACCTTTTGGGAATAAAAGCACCACATCTTTGCAGGGCAAACCAGAGGAGAAAGAAACTTTCGTTCTGATACGAGACGCTGAAGTCCCTGAACCCAGAGACTCCAGCACGCAGTGGTCTGACATCCCTCATGGGGTGTCCAACTCAAGACCAAGACGAGGTCCTTCACTCTCTCAGTAAGTAAGGAGTTTGGCTCTTTCCTAGGGGAATCTTGGCTATACACTTACATACATGCTAGGTACAATTAGGTACATGTAATTAGGGTTGCAATGTAGGAGTACACATTACTACTGTCATGTATTTATATGCCTGCATATCTTCACTGTTTTAGCAAGAATACTACATTTTACTTACTCTGTAGGTGCTAGTAATCGTATATATCTGTTTCTGTCTCATGGTTGTTGCAACACACCGATTTTACACTAGAAGGACGCTGGTTCAATAAATACTTTTTGAAAACGTCCCCACCCTTTCTTTTGTGTATCTCTCTGAGACAAAGTGAGCGCGAGTGACTGAACGAAAAGTACTGTACTGTTTCCACGATCTCTGAGGGGTAAGGGTAATCCTGTTCGATAGTTGCCAGAAACTATTCGCTCCTTGGTAAGGTTAGGGGTCTTATAGTGGCACTGTGAGCAAGCTGGTCTACAGACTAACACATCCTTTGGGGGTGTCTGGAATCAGTCTTGACACCAATCCCTTAGTTTATGTTGGCTAAACCCACTGATCCCGTATAGATTTGTAGGAAATACACAACACCATCATTGTACTCCCAATTTGTACATGGCATACATGCATCTTGCCTCTTCCTGGGTTTAGCCATCCCTGAGAGCAGAGACCAATTCCTGCTTCAGTTCAAATAACTTTATATTGGCAATCAAGCCATAAAGGTTTGCAATAAGATACATCTTATTGATCGGGTTAAAAAAAAAAAAATCTAAAACCGGCAATGTAGCCTACGCAGAAATATATAAAATCAGTAATAGAAAGAAACCTTGCATGATTTAGGCAAGTATGCATGATTCAATACTTATAACACATGATCATACATAGTTAAAAGCTGTCAAGACTGCAGCACAAGAGACAAATAGTCACACAGTAAGACATAGTGCAAAGTGTAGGGGGATTCTTATTACAGCTACGAAAAAATCGCCCTTTGTCTTATGGTCCACATGCATCACAGACATTTAGCTACTGAGGAAGCAAACGAAGGGCGAGAGTCTGACCTTACACTTCTAAGAGCAGAAGAATGTCTTTGTGTGCCCAACTGTTTGCATAGCCTGGAGGGCTGCGTGAGGAAGGAAACCTCTTAAAATTTCGAAAGAGTCTGAAAACGCTACTGTTTAGGAGAAGCCTGAGCATGGCTTAATCCAATGCGATTTTTTGTTCTGACCCTGTTATGTTATTGTCCTGTAACATCTTTCCGGGCGCTTAGAGACCTGCAGGTGATTAGTCGCGGTATAAAATTAAAATAACAATAACAATAAAGGTTTTTTCCATGTCTGGCGGGGTCGGGCACAAGCTGTACAAACAAATAGAACATGAGCAATTAATCTTCTGTTTGACAACCAGGGCATAGCAAAGAATCAGTAGCTTTTTATTTTCATTGAATGTTTTCAGGGGTAATGTGTGAATCCTGAATTGGAAGTAAAGTTTCCTATCCAACTGACAGTTAAGATATTCCAGTATTGTTCTAGAACGCTAGTACTTTCAAAATCGAGAAATTTCCCTGTCAGTGAACATCGTTCTGGATTGATCAGAGCCAGTAATGCTTTTTTAACACTTCTTTGGAGGGGAAGGAGGTGCAAGAAGAAGTGACCCAGAGTCCGTCCAGCCAAGTGAGATTAGGAGCTTTCTGAAATTAGATATCCATAGGAATTTATTAAATCTATCTGATTTGATGATGTCCTGGAGTGCTAGTTCTGAGGTGCACCATTTTCCAATAAAGTAAGGGGTGAAATCTAGCTTTGCTCTCAATGGCTTCCTACCCATATCAAAAAATAAAGGGTGTAGCGGTGTACTGGGTGGCAAATGAGTTAGGCTCCTTAGCATCTTGTTTTCAGAAGTCGGTAGTCCTATGCTGTTGGTAAAGCCCCAAAGTTATGCTCCAAATAGAGCAAATCCGCCACTTTGGCTTTATAGAACTCCAGGGTTGAATTTATAGGTTTGCTGAAGGATGCTCGGTGTTCCTTGAGAATGACACCTGTAATTTTGTTTATGTTTAATGATCATTTTGTCGATATGGAACTTCCATGTCATGGCAGTGAACAATCTTACTCCCAAGTAATAAAATGAGTTTACCATCTTAAGAATAGTACCCCCCCCCCCATGCAAGCCTTCCCTTAAAAGATTTGTGTTGGTTGAATGATGCATGTTTATTTTTTGCTGCCTTAATCTCCAATCCCCTTCAGTTGTAAAACTTCTCAAAGTGGCTCAGCAGATGTTGGAGCCCGCTAGGGTTTTTGGAGATTAATAAGGTATTTTCAGCAAAAAGAAGGATTGACGTCTTCCCTCCAGCTAAAGTAGGGGCATCAGTTGGTATCTGGGAAAGGAAACCCACTATGTCATTTAGGTATGATGAAAAAAGCGTTGGGGCTAGGATGCAGTCCTGATGGACTCCGTTGTTCACTGGAAATTCCGTGGTTCGCCAGACCAATCACTACTATCCATCCACTCCTCCCATTTAATGACCATTTTAGGGACTTCTTTTTTCTTTAAGAGCCTACCTCAGGAGCAGTCATGTTGTCACTCACTCAGAGCACCACGCCGTTTCTGTACACAGGCCTGTAAATCATGTTTTTATCTTGTTGCTCATCCTGTCCCCCAATTACCCTCCTTTCCGTTTCCTTGTCTTTACCTCAATTAAAATTGGAGGTCTAAGCACTTCAACCTATAAAGGAGGTCAAAGCACCTCAAACTATAAGGGAGGTCTAGGCACCTCAAAAGTATCAAGTGTCCTAAGCGGCACAACTTAGCAAGATGTCCAAAGCGGCACACATCATCTAAGTGCTCCTTATGGTACACAAAATACTGAAATGCAGGAACAAGGGACCCACAGGACAGACCTAATTGATGAATACATCCTTGACCTGGATCAGGATGACTTAGAGTCCTTATCAGAAGAAGAACCCCCTTCATCCTCCACAGAAATTATAACCAATCCTCTAGGTGAGGACATGCTCTCACATTACAACATCAGACACCCAAGGAGCGTAGAATGGTGGCCCCAAGCCCACTTGGCCAAATTCATAAAGAGGTGGATTATAAATCCCCAAGTAGAGAAACACGCAATGTCCTTAGAGCGGAATGCTCTAGAATGGTCAACCAAGAGAAGGTGTGCCTAACAAGTAACCTTGACCCAGAATTGATCAAATTCTTATTCATCTTATTCAAACTTGTAAGAGACCCCAGAAAAGGTATGGAAAGGTCCCTCAAGGCCTGCCATTATTGCCTCGATATACTAGGCCCCCTAGCAAGAATACTTGACATGGCGGAAGAGAGCCACATCAACAGAACACCATTAGACACAGAACTACTCAGAGGATGGAGCTAGAGAGCCCTGATCCTGCTAGGGAAGGCGAATGCAGGCATAAATGCAGAGCAACGGACAGTAGTCCTTACTAAGATCAACATAAAATTGGGCGACATGTCCAACAAAGAACCTTCAGCAAACCCCAAAGACCTCCTTTTCGAGGAAGACAGGATCAAAACCGTAGGCAAATAAGTTGCAACTTTTACAGCCCTCGACAAGGCACAGAATAGCATGAGACGAGTCTTCAAATGTAGTGGTTTTGGACAGGCCGGATAAGGTGCCTTTCTACTGACCGAGCCAACCAAAGGCCCTACTTCAGACAGAGAAGATTCCGTAGTGCTTACCAAGCGAATAACCCCCCACCATTCTACCACCAGGAAGGAAGATAATCCCACGCCAGAGTATTCAGATTGCACGGACAAAGCTCCCACAATTTTCAGAGTGAGTACCAACATCCTTCATTCTTCTTTTTCCCCTGAAATTTTCAGAATCACCAGTACAAACTTCACCCCAAGAAACCTAATACTGACCACAGAACAACAGAAAATAGTAGGGAAAGAGGTCATCTCTATGCTAGACAAGGGAGCAATTATATAGGTACAATGGGAACGTATGACATCTTTAAGTAGACTCTTTCTTGTAGAGAAAAAAGCAAAGGGATGGAGACCAGTTATAAATCTCAGAAAATTGAAAAAGTCCCTTATCAACAGACATTTCAAAATGGATGGAATCCACCTTTTGAGGGACATGCTACAAGGGTAAGATTGTCTAGTAAAGTTGGACTTGAAAGTCACCTACCTCAAAATCCCCATGGCAACAGAATTGCAACCCTACCTCCAATTCGTATGGAACCATCATCGATTTCAGTTTCAGGCTCTCCCCTTCAGCTTATCTTCTGCTCCCTGGTGCTTCACTAAGGTAATGAAGGTATAGCATCCTTCTTGAGAGAAAGAGGGATACAATTGATTGCCTTTCTCAATGACATTCTCATTATGTCCCAACACCGCTCTCAGATTCTACAGGATCTGAATATAGTAGTAAATCTCCTAGAGGGTCTAGGGTTCATTATAAACAAGGAAAAATCTATCCTGACTCCCTATAGATCACTGGAAATCTTGGGATTCACTGTAGGCACAAAGTCCCTCCTCTTACTGCCCAAAAAGAAGATAACCAAAATACAGAAAGAAATACGATGTGTACTAAAACAAGACCTTTTAACCCTATAGGAACTGGCCAGACTCCTTGGTCTCCTTTCTTCCTCTATCCAAGATACTTTCCTGGGACCATTACATTACTCCGCCCTTCAAAGGATGAAAGCGAAAGCCCTAGGAGCTGGACTATGGTATGGAGACCAAGTTACCCTAGATCACGAAGTCAGATCAGATCGGAACTGGTGGTTAGAGAATCTAGATGTAAATGTAAATGTGTGTAAATGTGTGGGACTTGTAAAGCGCACAGCTGCCCGTAAGCGTCCCGGCGCTGAAGACCGCTGGGGAACCCGTCCTGGCTTTCCCTGTGAGATGGTCCCTTCTGGGTATCTCCAATGTGAAACCAGGCATCCCTGGCGTCTGTGGGGGGGCCGTTGTAGAGATGAGGCAAGCTTAATGCCCAGAGTTGCCGAGTGTGATCCCTGGTTAGAGTAGGAACCGAGGCGAGAATTGTCGAGTCCGCTGACCCTGGTCCACGACCCTGCCGCGTCGGGAATTGAACCCTGGTCCCAGGCCGTTCTCTGCTTCCGGGTCTGCCGCCTCTAACCAGTGAGCCACACCACTCCACTGCCTGGAATAGGAATTCATCCTAGAATTGGATGCACGCCATCACAGCTGGGGAGCTTGTTTGCAAAACCATAGCACACAAGGTGTTTGGTCCTAACCAGGGAGCTCACTTCACATAAACGTTCATGAAATGACAGTCGGCCTGTACGCACTGAGCTTTAAATAATCCCTTTAGGGCAGATCAGTAATACTAATATTTGACACTAGATCAGCTGTGGCATACATAAATCGCTTAGGGGTACAAAATCCTCAGACCTATTGAATCTAGCCAAAAGACTCTGGAAGTTCTGTCTAGAACACAAGATAGCCCTGAAGGCAGAATACTTATCAGGAAAAACCAACATCACTGCAGATTGGAACTCGAGATTAGTTTTAGACCATAGCAGTTGGACTCAACAAGAAAGCCTACAGAGCTCTCCATCAGCTCGGGGGCCCTCTGGAGATAGATCTGTTCGCAAACAGACTGACATTCCAACTGAAAAACGATTTCAGCTGGATGCCAGACCCGGGTGCTCAAGCATTCAATGCTTTCCTTCAACCCTGGAAAGCAAGTTGAGCCTACGCCTTTCCCCCCTTTGCAATGATCCAGAGAGTCTTCCAGAAAGTGAGACAAGACCAAGGCTCCTTAGTGCTGGTAACACTCTTCTGGCCTTCCGAGGCATGGTTCCCGACAACCTTCTAATTAGCCTGCGACATTCCCTTACTAATACCAGCTGAGGAAGGCTTTTTAAGGTACATAGACGGAAGAGAATGTAGTGTAGTTCCTATATTCCCAATAGGCTCTGCGCATTGGAATAATATCTTCAGTAGTGTAGACGTAGGACAGAGGTTAACTAGGTCTCTACTGACTATATTAGACTTAAGTTTTTTTGCCAGCTAGCTCAGAGTTCACTAGAAACGTTCTCGAATAGGCGAGGAGGAGTTTAACCTCCCTGGATAGACAAGAAGGTATTTAGTTTCTGACAACCATAGAACATGACAACTTTGCTCTCCCTGATTAAGAGTGTATCTCTAGAGTCGTGTGAAAACAAAAGACAGCTATTTTACTCAGTCAATAAGTGCGTACTTAGTTTCACCAGATTGCAGAGAAAAAGAGAGACGGGCGTTTTCAATAAAAGGTGTTATTTATTGAACAGTCTCTTTTCTCATACAAGAGAAATGAATCGCTACAATTGCAATACTTATAGTAAAGTAAGGTGCATATAGTAAAAGCAGGATTATAAAATAATACTGTAAAAGCATGGATATGGTTTCTTAGCCATATGATACTTTAAAATGGATAAAATAGATACAAACATATATACATTGACTAATCATACTCAACTGGTGCTTCTAACTACGCCTACCCCGGTGTTCCTGACCTAAGCCTAATACGTGGGAGGGAGTAAGTAAGTAGCAGTTTAAGTTAAGTTTGTTTTGCCAAGAATCTGACTCAAGAATTCTCTGTAAGGGTTTAGTCAGTTCAGTACCTGGGTATTAGAAGGCAGGAGGGCTGGTATCTCTCTCTCAGGACTCGGTATCCCAGTCACCCGCAAGGGCAAGCTGGAAACGCCGGAGGCTGAATTTCTCGGCAAGAGAAAAGACCGCGTCTTTCTCAGCGTGACAAAAGGGAGGGGCAGCGTCCGTGGGCTCTCGCATCAGCTGGGCTCTTCGGAAGTAGATAGCTGCTCTGCTCCAGGATTACCACCGTGTGTTTGCTTAAGGCAGCGTTGGTATATTTATACCTGAGAGGTGCTGGGTTTGACGTAAGGATGGACATAAGACGTCAATAAAGATGTTACTAAGAACTGGTCGTTCTTACAGTGCTTTACAGGAGTTCTCGGACGAAATCAAAACAATAGCAGGCGGGGATTTCCCAGGTTGCTGGAGGCTTGGATTTGTTTAAGAACTCGGTGTGCTTTCTAGGGGGCTGGAGGAATAGTGCTTGCTTAATGTGACAGCATGCGCTATGACTAATTTATGAAAAGGGTTTCTATGCCGTTGTAGGGATATTATTGATTTATAACCGGACAAGGGCAAAGAATAGGAATATCGATACAGGTACCTAGATAAACACACTACACCCACTCCACAAATTCATGTCCATAATTACTAATCTAAGCAATAGTAAACATATCTAATGGTGCATGTGTATACCGATCCACCCCAAAATACATTTTTTGCATTTGAACTGGCATATGCGAAATACACGAAAAATGAGTATAGGTATAGTATTCCTAAGCAAAGTAATCATTCATTAACTAGGATGCATATATCAGCGGAATGATTTAGCGAAATTACACATGAAATGGCTCTTAATACAGAAAAGAAGGTCGAGACCACTTCATCACATATAAATACAGTTATTTGTAAATATGCTAGAGGCTGAGGTAATGTTTTGTCTCTAGAGTTCCTAAAAATAGAAGCTCTGTTCTCTAAGAATAGTTCTACTTTAAGCAGAGGATCAGTGCCAAAAAAAAAAGAATATTTTGGAATTGGGGAAAAAAATAATTTCGTTGTTCAGGGGAAGAAGAAAAAACAGTTCCAAATCTTTTCAGTAGCTTTTATTTTTCAAAGCTGAAGGCCAGACTCAGAGTTCAGGGCCGCTGTGTGCTCGTTTGCTTAAAAGTTATTCTTTTTGTTCGGGGGAGAACATCATTTCGGACAGACTATCAAAAAAGCAGTTTACCGCTTCAGGTGAAAGTTCGACCAAGTTGGAGAATATCGCTACCATGCAGTCGTGAGCATGATCGCTTTCATCAATGTATTGATCAGCGTTGCTTACAGAAGGTCGTACCTGGTTGATGCTGCTCTCATCTTGTACTTCACTACCCTTTAATCGCAGTGGTGAAGTTTCCACGAATGCCGTCATCAGGATAGGTAACCGCTGGGGACAACACGATGCATGAGCCGTTACTGGACCTAGCAAAGTATCTGTATCCAATGGTACTTCTGATAGTAGTATAAGACAGCTGTCCAACACGCATTCTTCTCCGCACAGCATACATCTTAACACAGGTAAGATTCATTCAGACCCATCTGGCAGAATTGTAAGAAACCAGGTCATATTCAGATCTCTTAGCCGGGCTAATCCAAGGACTTTAGTTATGCGGTCCCGATAGCGTATAGCTAGGATCGTTTCTTCCATTGTTGCTGGAGTCTTGTCTGTGACATGGCTTGCCATAACGAAGCAGGAGTATCAAAAATAAAATGCCTGCTACGAGTCCCAACAGGAGTGGAAGTCTGCCAAAAACAAAATGGACAAAATTAGGAAAAATACCCAGAACTGCTTTGAATGGTGTCAACAGTCCCGAAAACACTGTCTTAAATACACTAGGGATACCATTCGTATCTGAAATGTTTAAGATTTGGTTTAGCATTTCTGCGAAATGTAGGGGGCAATTTTTTGATAATAATGCATATATCTCTGTCGTTGTCCTTGCAACTTGGAGATGATACGTTTCTTTCGATGATGTCAAGGGCACAGGCGTCTGTAGAAGAACAGACTTCATTCTGCTTAAAGTATCAATTCGAATAGAAGAGATTTTCAAACTGGGCCAAATTCTTCCCTCCCTGTCTGGAGTGTCGTTTGGATATAATACTTGCATACAACAAGTGACCATGGACGAAACGCTTACGAGATAAGCTTTTCCTGGCACCAAGCCACAACATCTGTGGTCCACAATTAGAATGTAGCTCCCGTTAGAAAGCCGTCTACAGAATGGCTCTATTCGAGTTGCAGGTGTGCCAAGCTGGTGACATGAAAGGTTATTTGAAGTCCCCTCACACGCCCCATGTAAATTTATACCCTGACACAGAAGTATACCACTTAGTGATTTTTCACAATTATTACCACTAAGAAATACATTCTGTCCTTTTTCACTATAACATGTGTGTGTGTAAGGTAATTCCCATGATGACTTAATGTATCCTTTACCCAATCTTTCATACTGGCCTGCCTGTATATACTTTTGGCAGTATCGAAATTGGAAAGTTGTTATCGGAATAGTTATGATTCCGTGTATTATCCATTCAATGACAGGTCGTACTGACATTGTCAATGTTAATCTCTCAAGTTTTTCAATGCTCAGAATTGTATATTCTGCTCCCTTCTGTGCCAAGCTGATTTGTGTATCAGTAAGGTTAAAGATAGAGAATAATGACGTTGTGTTGATTCAACGCCAAGGCACGTAGCCTGAACGCAGATTTTGTAACGTCCAGCCAAGCTGTACAATAGAACGCAATTGGGACTGACCATGTTGTAACATTAGTAAGTCCTGCTCTATTATATCGATTGCAGATGATACAACACTGTCCAGTGAATATATTCTGGAAGACAGAGTCATTAACCCATTGTCCACAACAGAAAGTGATTTTTCCAAATTAATACGGTCTATTTCCCGTATTTTCTCTGCTGTTTCAATTTGAGTTTCTTTCCAAGCTACGTTGTAAGCTGCATATATAGAGGCCACTATGAAACGCTTTTGACGCTGTTTGCATGGTCCCATAATGAAATCACGCAAGTCAGCACCTTCTTTAAGTAAAGTCAAGTGTTGCTTAATTTCTGCCAGTGTGGATGTCTGTAGCCATTCGAGGCAGAGTTTTCCTACACTGTATGTTGTTATTATCCCTGGATGTTGTCTCTGGGAGTATCTAGGGTCTGGCCTGGTCAATTTGAACCCCTGTATTTTGTTCAGGAATCTATCTTGACAGTTATTTGTGTCTGTGGGCCGGATCAACCATTTCTTCCAATCAGGATGTGTTCTGTTTTGGTTTAAAATATGGGATACGTCTATCTCAACATCTGTAGTGCTATTACTGTCAGGTATTGGCTTTGGAATAGACGGTTTGTTTAAGTCTTTAATTTTGGCTAGGCCAAGACAGGTTGTTTGTTGAATTGTGTCATTCAAGAATATAATTTGTTCTGGGATCATGCAGGCTCTGAATAATGATTCTATACCTTGGACCTGCCAATCTCTGGTACCCCAGATGGTTTTTGTTTCAATATTATTGTTCCAAAAATCAAAACCAAATGTATTCATTTTTTCAAAAAATGTTTCTGAATATATTAATTTTGTGTTTGTCAGCATGGTTTTCATTCCTGTCTTATTTAACAGTTTGAAATAAAACGTTTCTGCATCACTTGTGTTAAACCCTGAGAAGTATGGGAATTTATCATAAAATGCTTTTGAACTGCTTTTTGGTGGAGTTGCACAATGTTCCCATTGATTATAATTAAAAACATTTCTCGGTTGAGCAGATTTATGCAAATAATGGTTAGCATAGTGGTTGTAACAGTACATTTGGTCATAATTAGATGAACCCTGTAAATAATCATGTTCTGTACATTTTGCTGACATAACTAAGTCTGACATCATATCATTAATACTTTCAAAGTCCCAATCATCAGAGAATGTGCTCGGTTTTACAAAGTCACTTAAAGAAATCTTAAATTGATGTGGATACTTCAAGAGTTCGACCAGGCCATAGATTTCGTAATCAGTTTTGTCCCATGCTACCCCACCGGGTATCGGATTGGCTGTGAAGTTTACTGAAGAAAGTTCTCTTTTCTCGATGTGTGAAGACTTGTGTGGCTTTAGGACCAAGTTGATATTCTGACTTGCTGTGTCCATTGTAATATATTTCCCTCAATGAAATGTCCCAAGCATAGTACCATGATGAGCCAAAGCAGGAGAAAAAATACACCTAGCACCACCCAAAATTCAATCCATGGAGAAATCAGATAGGTTTCTTGGAGTTGATGAAAGAGTTCTTTGGCTTTGTCTTTAAAAGTCTTTGTTGATGTTGGCTGTTCCCCAGGTTCGCTTGGATCCTCAGAAAAGTCATCGAAGTTGATGAAGTAGCCTGATGCAGTTCTGTCAATTGTTGGAATTGCTTCTGGATTTTCTTTTGCTTTTGGAATTTTCTTTATTTCTTTAGCATAGTCTGTGGCTACATCGTTGTAGACTGGTGTTTCTTGACGAATTGTTACAATTTGGGTTTCAAGAGGCATAAGTTCCATGGCTTTGTTGCATAGCCCTTGTTGATTCAATGTAGGTTTATCAAATGTGATTAGTCTCTCAGTTTGAACCTCTTGATTTGTAGCAAACTTTGGTGTTCTGCTATTTCTTGGGAGTCCACTTGGCCTACTACTTATTATTGGCCACATGATTGTGGTTTAACCAGGTCGATGGATACAACTCGGTTCTCCTTTTTACCAGCAAGGGGCGGTAGTACAACTGATCTTGTTCCGTTGATAGCTAAGACAGGTACTGCTTTTCTGTAAGAAGGCCCAAATTCCTTCTTCGCCGCGATTTTCTCTCTGACCAGATCCCCAATCTTTGGAATCCAGACAGGCCTTGCTGGGACAGGTGGTTTCTCTTCAGTGGCTGTTGGCTGCTGTTTCAACTTTATGTTGCTCAGGTCTTTTCTTTTTTCATTTAAGTCCTGTAAAATAGCCAAACGATCTTTGAGATCAAAGCATTTTCCTTCTACCACTGAAGTTTGACTATCGAGGTCCTGGATATGCATTCTAGTCCCGAACAATAGTTCGTACGGACTGAAACCTTTTAGAGAATTTCTTGGCAGATTATTAAGACTACGTTGGACACTTATTAAATGTTTGACCCACCCAACCCCCGAACCTAATACCTTTTCCGTTATAGATTGCTATATGCCTCGGTTTTTTCTTTCCACCATCCCATTTCCCTCAGGAAGGAAGTGATAAGATTACCGCAATGCAATGCCCATGCTGGTCATGGCCTCCTTATAAGCTCGAGAGCTAAAAGCAGGACCCTGGTCAGAATGTAGCATGCCAATTGCGTCTATGCCGCTATAGACTCGCGAATCTTTTTATAACAGTTCAGACGTCAGCCGAGAGCTGGGGTCTACATTTTAAGTGAATCTAGTCTTAAATAATATACATTGGGAAGCATGTTTCCTGTTTAATCATGCGTATAGATCGCCTTATGCTTTCTATTAGGTGTTCTGGCACTACTTCGGCCGGTTCGCCACTGCGATCACTGTTGCAGTTTTCACAATTTTTTGCAAATTTGTGATTATCCACGCTCATTTCCGGCCACCAGTATACTGACTGTAATTCTTTCAGAGATTCTTTGATCATCTGATGCCTTAGACCTAATCCCATATGTGCTTCTTGTATTAAGAAGATTCTCCTGTTCGTGTTTGGAATTACCCTATCCCCCACTCCAGGGATTTGAGCAAAAGGAACGGAGTTTGCATCGATTACGTATGTATAATTGAGTGGAGAGTTGACGGGTAACACTGCACAGTCGCCTTTTGATGACGTTTTTACCGCCAGCATCGTTTCCCCGTCTATGTATTTTCCTGAACGCTTTTTTGTAGCTACGGAAGCCGGTTTAGTTGCTTCCGCTGTGGCAGTCTCAGCCAATTAATTCACTGAAACGTGAACGCCATCACGTTGATGACTCAGTGAATGTATCACATGAGTCTTTGGTAGTTCTTTCTTCAAAAGAACTACTTGTTCCCAAAGCGATTTTTGCTTGATTGTGGCACCTTTGTCATCTTTGTAACCGTTTTGAACCCATTTCTGCAAGTCGTTATTGTATGATTTGACGCAGTAATGTGAATCGCACACTATTAGCGTCGGGAATTCGCGATCGGCATTATCTAGCGCCATTTTTAACGCTATTACTTCAGTTTGTTGTTCTGAATTGTTTTCTACAGAGTGTGATTTTGTTACCAGAGGTCTCAATTTACCTCAGCGCCACACGTTTTTTACAATCTCGCATGTGGCGTTATAGGCTTGTTTTCCCCAAACTGAGGGTTGTGCATGTCCGTCTGTATATATTACACAGGCGTACTGTTGTATGGGCAGAATGTCGATTGGCAGAGGATATTCTCTTTCATATTCTAGATTTTTTAATCTTTTCATGTTCGGGCCAAAATAGTATTTCACTTTGTCTGTAGCAAGAGAATTTTCCCATTGTATCCATTGTGGATTTAATGCAACGGTAGTTAAATTACATGGCCTTGTTAATGCCTCAAAGTCTGATTCTGCTGTTATAACAGTAATCTGTCTGCCTTGGGCTTGGTCTCTTTCTTTTGCTACAGCTGTTTGAACCGCATGTACAATATTTTCTTTAATACTGAACGTTTTTTCAGCTTCTGTGTACAAATGTGATTTGTATGCTATTGGTACCGTTTCTCCCTCATTAGAGGTTAGGTATGTGAATCCGCATCTTCCTGGGTTGACTCGAATCACAAGGTTGCGTGTGTTATCGCGTGTTTGCAATTTTGTTTTAGCTAACATGTCTGTTTGCAATGATCTCAAAATTTCTGTGCGTTTTTGAGTCCAATTGATTGTTTTAAATTCTGGTTTTATTAGTTCATAGAGAGGTTTAACCCTCTCTGCATAATTTAGAATGTAAGTTCTTCCGAAATTCAGGAAACCTAAGAATTGATTGTAGGTTTTTCAGCGTTCTTGGTGCTTGGATTACAGCACATTTCTCTAAGAAATTGTCTGCCAGGCTTTTACCTTCACTTGATAATTCATATCCTAAAAACAGGAAAGTTAGATGGGCAATTCTTGATTTTTTAAAGTTGAATTTGTAACCTTCTGCTGCGAACCCAAGTATTATGGTGTTCACTCTTTTCAAGTGAGTATCCAAGTCATCATCTGTTAGATAGATGTCATCGACATAAGATAATGCCTCATCATCATACATTTGTAGTAACTCTGTTACTCTTGCTGAGAATAATCCTGGCTGTTCTTGAACCCCATCGGGAGTCGACAGAATTTTTCTGCGAGCCCAATATTGAGAAAGCGGTCAAATATCTGCTTTCAGGTGCTATGTTTTGACAAAAGAATCCATTAGAGATGTCTAATGTTGTTTTGTATTTTTTTGCGCACGATGTTATTCATTAGTGCTGCACTGTGTGAGTTTTGTACTGCAAAAGTTTTGCAACATGAGTTTAGATGTCTGTAGTCCAAAACTAGACGATATGAATCGTCTGGTTTGGAGACAGGAAACAAAGGATTGTTCATTTGTGAGGTGCAAGTTTCAATCACCCCCTGGTATTCAAGTTGATCTAAGATCTCCCTGACCTGTTTTTTAGCTTCTTGCTTAATTGGGTACTGTCTCTGTGCAGTTGGTTGAGATTTTAACTGGATTTTGTGAGGAGGAGAGTCCTCATCCCATCCAACATGGTTTTTATATAATGCAGGAGCTTGGGCTACTGCCCACTTTCTTGCAAGTGTATATTTTGTATGAATTGGAATGTGATTTGAGAAGGCAGGCATAATAATTTCTTCGCCATGAGGGCACTCCCTGACAAACTCCGGTGGCCAGTCTTTTTCAGCTAAAAGGATGTCATAGCCTTTGGAGAGGTTATCCCAAAATAGACCCCTTATTTTCCTAGTCTTATCTCCCTCTATACGTAATGTTATTTCGTATATTTTATGAGGTTTGCTAACTCTGGTATCTGCAGTTTCCACCTGAATGTATTCATTCGTGTCAACTGTCTCCAGATGATTCATCAGGATCTTGCGAGCTATGCTCACTTTTGCTGCGCTGTCTAGCATTGTCTGAGCCCACTCTCCGTTTTTCAGCTGTGTCCTCAGGATCCTCGGCATGTTTGATTACTTTAATACTGGCTACCTTCTTTTTTGGAAATTGTAATTTTTTACTTTGATGAGCAGGTTCCTTGTCTTTGGACTTGACGTGCTCTTCCCTTTGTTCTGACCGTCCTCTTCTTTCAGATTTCTGCGAGGAAGTCTGAAAAGATCGAGAGGGACGTGTATCAATATCTTGATATCTATCAGGTTTCTTCAAATTATCCCTACTTCTAAGGTTATAACTTTTCTCAGAGGGCTCCCTCTGGCAAGGCTTGTGTCCTTGGTCCGGAGATCTTTCTCTCCGCCGAGGAGACCTTCCTCTGGACTGGAATCTTTTTTCTTTGGGAGTGGATTGTTTATTTCCATCCCAGCTCTTTTTTGGAGTGTTTAGATTATTTTTAATAAATACCTTTTCAGGATTTTCAGTTAGTTGGGGTTTTACTGGTTTCCCACACAAACTATCTCTTCCTAGTTCTTCATAGGATTTTTCTATGATTCTGGCAAGTTCAAATGGTTGTTCTGCTATATCTGTTTCTTTCAATTTCTGGCGGATCGCCACAGATGCTGCTTCTCCTTTTATGTTGGCTAATAATATAGCCGAGACCTGCTTGAAGTCTTTCAGTAATTTCATACCCAAAGTTAAAGCAGGTTCTGGACCGTATTCATTTTGAATCTGTCTTAGCACATCTGGTATTACCGCCATGGACGGAACACCATGTGTGTTTGTGTAAATGGAAGCAAAGACTGTGCCCCAAGTGTCACAGTCCTCCACATGTGGTGCGATCCCCATTGGAAGACAGATAGTCAGAATTCTGTGTTTCTCAACAGGGGTAGTATCCGGAAATACTGCCTCAATTTGAGTGATTTTTTGTGCTAACCAGAATGGAATTTGTTCCCGTTTTATGGGTACTTTACCCAGACATGACTGTATGTTCTATGGTGTAATTTTATTTGTGTTCCCCTGATGAGGGGTCAGCTGTGGAATGTTAATAGCTGGTTGGACTGTTGAAGTCCGCATTACATATTGGACTAATTGTCTATGTATTTTAATCAGTTGTTTTAGCTGTGCTAAAAGTTCTGGGATTGACATTTTTTCAATGTCTGGATGTGGTGTGTAGCTGGCTAGAACCGGCCACGTTGCTCCTGGTCTACCTAGTGGACCGAGCCTGGTGATGTGATCATTATGTTTTAGGGCGCCTTTAAACCAGAGCAGGTGCTCTTGGTATTTTAATGGGATTTCCACCTCCTCGAAAGGAGTGTACTCTTCCGGAGGTTCCTCTATTTTGTAATAGTGGAACTCTTTTGTTACAGCGTTTGCTGCTGGAAAGTTTATCCATGAATAGAATACCTCTGTCTGCCGATATTCATGTGCCTCAATTACGAATATGACTGTACCACCTCTCGGTGTCAGTCCATTTTCTATAAGTTTAATAGTTATAGTTTTTCTTATGTTGACCGGGATGAGTATTGCATCCAGGTCAGTCTGCAGGAGACTTGCGTCATCCGCTAGGAGTTGAGCTGCCATTCTAGCTGCCTCCCTTTCTTCTTCATTGTCTGACATTTTTCTGACAGGAAGATTTTTGTTGCAGATCAAGTTTCAAGGAAACAAAGATTAGGTGCACAATATTTTGGAACACTGTATCCTTCAACGTTGAATAAACCAAAAACTATACATAGGAATCTCTTCCTACTAAGTTCCGGCGGATTTTTAACCTTTGACCCACTCCAGACGTCTTTGGAGTATTTACGGGAGAAAGGGTCTGTGTGAAAAAGCACGACTGAGTTACTCTAATGCCTTGCGTTAGATTTATCGCCTTACCAAACCGTTGGGCGCCATGTAGTGTAGTTCCTATATTCCCAATAGGCTCTGCGCATTGGAATTATATCTTCAGTAGTGTAGACGTAGGACAGAGGTTAACTAGGTCTCTACTGACTATATTAGACTTAATTGTTTTTGCCAGCTAGCTCAGAGTTCACTAGAAACTTTCTCGAATAGGCGAGGAGGAGTTTAACCTCCCTGGATAGACAAGAAGGGATTTAGTTTCTGACAACCATAGAACATGACAACTTTGCTCACCCTGATTAAGAGTGTATCTCTAGAGTCGTGTGAAAACAAAAGACAGCTATTTCACTCAGTCGATGAGTACGTACTTAGTTTCACCAGATTGCAGAGAAAAAGAGAGACGGGCCTTTTCAATAAAAGGTGTTATTTATTGAACAGTCTCTTTTCTCATACAAGAGAAATGAATCGCTACAATTGCAATACTTATAGTAAAGTAAAGTGCATATAGTAAAAGCAGGATTATAAAATAATACTGTAAAAGCATGGATATGGTTTCTTAGCCATATGATACTTTAAAATGGATAAAATAGATACATACATATATACATTGACTAATTGTACTCAACTGGTGCTTCTAACTACGCCTACCCCGGTGTACCTGACCTAAGCCTAATACGTGGGAGGGAGTAAGTAAGTAGCAGTTTAAGTTAAGTTTGTTTTGCCAAGAATATGACTCAAGAATTCTCTGTAAGGGTTTAGTCAGTTCAGTACCTGGGTATTAGAAGGCAGGAGGGCTGGTATCTCTCTCTCAGGACTCGGTATCCCAGTCACCCGCAAGGGCAAGCTGGAAACGCCGGAGGCTGGATTTCTCGGCAAATAAAAGACAGCGTCTTTCTCAGCGCGTCAAAAGGGAGGGGCAGCGTCCGTGGGCTCTCGCATCAGCTGGGCTCTTCGGAAGTAGATAGCTGCTCTGCTCCAGGATTACCACAGTGTGTTTGCTTAAGGCAGCGTTGGTATATTTATACCTTGAGAGGTGCTGGGTTTGACGTAAGGATGGACATAAGACGTCAATAAAGATGTCACTAAGAACTGGTCGTTCTTACAGTGCTTTACAGGAGTTCTCGGACGAAATCAAAACAATAGCAGGCGGGGATTTCCCAAGTTGCTGGAGGCTTGATTTGTTTAAGAACTCAGTGTGCTTTCTAGGGGGCTGGAGGAATAGTGCTTGCTTAATGTGACAGCATGCGCTATGACTAATTTATGAAAAGGGTTTCTATGCCGTTGTAGGGATATTATTGATTTATAACCGGACAAGGGCAAAGAATAGGAATATCGATACAGGTACCTAGATAAACACACTACAAGAACAGCCCCTAGTCTAGACAGGGACTTTGAACCTTCTTGCCTGGAAGGTGTTAGGAGATCCAACTAAATCACAGGCCTTTCCAGAGGAACTGTACTAATCCTCTGAACATCATGGGCTCCTGGCACCCACTAAAAATACAACAGCATCTGGAGAACATGGGTACACCGGTGCCTGGATAAGACCCTGGATTCCGTGAAGGCTCCGATTGTACACGTAGTCAACTTTTTAGTAGAACAATTTTAGAGGGGTGTTAGTGACAGATCAATTAATTGCTACAGAGCAGCTATTTCAGCAGGCCACACATTAATAAATGGCAAAACCATAGGTAAAAATGTCATAGTATGCAGAATTCTCGAAAGTATCCAGCTAAGGAAACCCCCCTAAACAAGACCCTATGGGATGTTAAACTAATGTTGGCCTCATCCACAAGTTGGCCTGATAACAGATATCTAGATAAGAAAAGACTAACCACAAAACTAGCCTCTCTCCTCTGCCTAATTTCCTGCTGTAGAGTATCAGATGTTAAAGCAATAGACGTAAGTAATAGAGTTTATGATGTTTTTGGTGTCAAATTCAAAATTATCAGAAGAACTAAAACTATGTTGGATACAATTTTCTACCCAAAGTTTGACACATGCAGAAAACTTCTTGTGGTAGATTGCATGAAAGAGTATGATTCTAGAATGAGTGAACATTGTGCGAATGGTGTCAATCAATTATCTCTTTTGTAAAACCTTTTAAACCCATAACGTCAGCCACAATAGCAAGATGGGTTAAATGTCCAATGCAACAAGCTTTTGTTGACCGCAAGAACTTTCAGGCATCCTCAGTAAGAGGAGCTATGGCTAGTAAAGCCATCTTGAAAGGTGGCAGATGACCTCCTTAAAGCAGCTGACTGGTCTAATTCGAACACTTTTGCCAAACACTATTGTAAGCCAATTGAACATATGTCAGATGTGGTATTACAAAACTACCCACATGCATAATGGTAGCCTCCGGTCTTATAATGAAATTACGATTCTCCTAATAACATGACAAGAGAATCTTTATTTCATTAAAGACACGGAGGCTAACCTTATCCCACCCTTCCCAGCCCATGGGTTGATAAATTAATTACTGAACAGATGAGATGCACTGTTTATATGACAACCTTTATTCAATGGATTGTTTAGAATAGAACTTTTATTCATCTAATAATTGTTATTCTGTTTCATACAGCATGTATTTTACTGTTAGACTCTATCACATCTACATGACAACAGAGAATTTGCACTCTCTCTTATTTCAGATACTTCAGCATAACTGGTTCTTTTTACAATACTGCTCAGACCGGAAGGAAGACATTCAGAAATAATTTATTCAATGACCCTTCCATTAAGTCCGTGTTTTCTCAATTTGGAATGCGTAAAAAAAAAAGAAAAGTTACAAAGAAGAAGAATTACCTTAATACTTTGTATTTAAAAGAGGCAGACTGCTTATTCTATATGCATGACTATTATACAGCAGGAAGATTCTGTTCTAGAACTGTTTGATGTACGATGCATTGCTTCTAAGTGGTTGCTTAGAGTTCGCATTAAAAGAAATATGCATAATGTTAGCTTACGTGTCTTTAATGAAATCTAAATTCTCTTTTCATGTTATTAGGAGAATTGCAATTCTCACCTCACCTAGCAGCACATCTTTAACATTCACCCCCTTTGACACATTTGAGTCGCAGTGGGATATGTACACTTCAGAAAGAGAACTTGAACTTGCTCCAAATCCTACAACTCATCCTCAGACGCTTCAGCATTACCTTTAGTTCCTCATAAAAGTTCTGCAATAGGAACCTCTACTCCGACCATAGGGCCATATCACCCCTACGCTTGCTAGATGTGTCAATCAAGCACAATACAGTCATGCGCCCTGGAAAACTTGTCATGCGCACAGACAGTGACCATCATGTGGCATGTGGAAACATGGGATTTGTGCGCACCACTGTAAGCAAGTAGCTCCATTCACATGCGCTTGTGTGAGTCAATTTTTCATTTTACCAGAAGACTTCAGATGGCACCCATCAGTGGGTGCATCAAAGTTGGTAATTGGGTAATTCAGATATTTTTTTTTTTTTCCAAGACCTTTAATGTATATTTCAAAATGACACAGCATAGAGCCTACAACCCCGAGGGCCGGCTGCGGTACATATGGGCACATAGCGAGAGTCTCAGAACAACACAGCCATTCAGCCGACATCCCGGGGGCTCGGCGGCGCGTTAGCAAGGTGTGCACAAAACAGCCAGAGCTGCGTATCGGATAATCTACAGGTCAATGGTATTTTCATTGTAAACAAACATAACTAAGTAAAGCAGAAGAAACATCTATGTGAACAAATGCAGTCAGCATTCTTTGCCACAGAGCACGCATGGCATGACAGTAATCGTATCCACACTCACCGAGTGATGACCTGCCTGGTCATAGCCATATCCGCCGTCGGGGAAGTACATAATTCGCCCCTATATGCATTCCATCGACCCCACTTCTTATCCCAGACCCCTGGGCAACCCCTGGTTTTGTAAACTGATTTTTCCGACAGCATGCACACATCCATTGCAGCTACCCACCTAATCAGGAGCGGTTTAAGTGACGAACCCCAATGCATAGCTATCTCACGCTTTATGAGGAGGAAGCTCAGGTCCACCCAGCGCTGTTCTATCACTGTGAGGTCTGTGGGGTCCCATATATTAAGAAGCGCGCATTTGGGAGTCAGACGGACCGGTTTTCCTAGGGCATCAGTCATTTTCAGGACAGCTCGGTGCCAAAGGTCGTGGACTACAGGGCATTCCCACAGGATATGATAGAAAGTGCCCGTTGAGCCACAGTGACGGAGGCAAAGGTCAGATGGGCGACGGACGATTTTAGCTAGGAGGGGGCCTGACATGTAAGTCCTGTGTAGTATTTTTAACTGTATCAACCGATATCTATGATTGATGGCTGATTCACGCGGGGACATCAGTGCCGACTGCCACTCTGCATCTTCCAGATTGCCAACGTCAGTCTGCCATTTATCCCGCAGGAGATGGAAAGAATTTGGCATGTTGTTGCACAGTTTGCGGTATGTGTAAGAGATCGCTTTAGCTTGAAGGGGCGAGGACAGGAGTCTGTCCTCAAGGGGCGAGGACTGTGGGAGGGAGGCGAGATCTGGGATGTTGGTGAGGATGGCGTGTTTCATTTGAAGGTATCGGGAGGTCTCAGAGTTTGCCAGATTGTACGTGTTTTGAAGTTCTTTGAATGTTAGTAGCCTGCCTTTGTGGAGTAAGTCGCCAATAGTGGATATGCCTATTGTGTCCCATTCATCGAAGCCACTACAATGACAGAGGGTGCCCAGTCTGTACGAGGTCCAAAGTGGGGTGGACAATGTGAGGGTGTCGGCCCATCCGAGTCTCTTGTTTGCGCAGCGCCATATTGACAGTGTGTGGAACATTGGGCCAATATAACGAGTACGGGAGTGTTTTCCATAGAGAGCTGCGAGGTATCCGCCACAGCTCGTCTGGTATTTCTCCAAATGGAAGGCAGGGTTTGTGGGCGTGCCGTAGATCCACGAATTGGTGGCGACCAGTTGGGTTGCCCAATAATAGAGACGGATATTCGGGAGGGCGATGCCCCCGTCATACCATCCCTGCGTGAGAGAGATGAGGGCAATGCAGGGGGAGCCGCCGTCCCATAGAAGGAGGCGGAAGTCTCCTTCGATTAAGTTAAAGTAGGAGTCTGATATGGGGAACGGACAGTTTTGTAGGGCATAGAGGAACCGGGGGAGTGCAAGCATTTTAAATAGGGCAGCTCTGCCAGGTAGAGAAAGGGGGAGCGATCTCCAGTGTGAGA
Organism: Lissotriton helveticus; assembly: GCF_964261635.1. NCBI lineage: Eukaryota > Metazoa > Chordata > Amphibia > Caudata > Salamandridae > Lissotriton > Lissotriton helveticus. Next base: position 1,101,343,960 of record NC_136071.1, on the reverse strand, counting down.
CGTCTGTATGGAGTTTCTGCAGTGGGCCTTGGAGGTTACGAACATGGAACAGGTGGGGGTCCGGGGTAAAAAAAATCCCCAAATACTTAAAGCCGTCAAGGGCAATTTCGATTGAGTAGCCTCGCGGGAGAGGTGGAGGTGGGCCATGAAGAACATATAGCACTGATTTCGACCAATTAATGGAGAAGCCCGAGTATTTGCCAAAGTTGGTTATCACGTGTAGCAGGCTGTTAAGGGAGGATTTGGGGGAGGAAAGATACACTAGGATGTCGTCGGCGTACAGTGAAATCTTATCGACTATGTCAGCATTCCATCGGAGGCCACAAATGGAATTATCGGTCCTAATCCAGTGGGCCAGGGGCTCCAGAGTGAGGGTGAATAACAGGGGGGACAGCGGACACCCCTGTCTTGTACCTCTATGAAGGGGAAAACGCCTGGACGTATGTCCGTTAACATAGACCTGTCCCCAGAGATCGGTGTAGAGTAACCGAACCCACCGTATGAATCTGGGGCCAAAGCCGAAACGAAGGAGAACTTCGAAGAGGTAGGACCATTTGATAGAATCGAAGGCAAGTGTTGCGTCGAGGGAAAGGAAGCTGCGTCTTCACGGAGGTACGGCATCCTGCTCATGACATTATGGACACGGCGGAGATTGCGCGCAGTGTTGCGACCCGGCAGGAAGCCCGACTGGTCTTCGTGTATCAAGGCGGGGAGAACCGTCATGAGTCTAGTGGCAAGGAGCTTGGCAAGGACTTTTACTTCAGCGTTAATGAGCGAGATAGGTCGATAAGAGCTGCAGTCTGCAGCTGGTTTATTGGGCTTGCGGATAACCACGATCGAAGCCAATCGTTGGTCTTGTGGCAAGCGGCCTACTTCGCAGCTGTCCTCGAACATAGCTTTAAGATGTGGAAGGATCTCACCTGCCATACCTTTCAGGAACTTGACAGGGACACCATTGGGGCCCATTGCCTTGCCGGATTGAATAGAGAATAAGGCGTTACGAACTTCCTCCGTTGTAAGGTCGGCCTCGAGCTCCTGCATCTCGGTCTCAGAAAGAGCGGGGAGCCCCATTTCGGCTAAGAGTAATTTGGATTCATCCGCGTTATAGTGGGCTCTGGCGGTATAGACCCCTTCGAAGTGGGTGGCAAAGGCCTCCGCTATATCGCCCGGGTCCGTGACAGTAGATTGGTCTGGGAGGGTCAATTCTGGGATCCAACGGGAGCCCTGCTCTCGTTTCTCGAGCCATGCGAGCATCTTACCTGCTCTGTCTCCCAGCTCGTAAACACGGTGGCGGGTTTTCAGGAGTTTGGCTTGCGCCTTTTCGAGAGCTAGTGCCCTGTATTCCATTTGTTTCGCTTGCAGGCGGGCCGATAGCTCATCTGTGGGGCATGTGTTATGTAGGGATTCGAGGTTAGACAGGTCTGTTTCGATTTGTAACAGTTGTTCACTCTGTTTGCTGCGATAACCGTTCTTGAGGGCTAGCGCTGTACCCTTAATCACTGCTTTGTACGCTTCCCATATCGTTGTGGCCGAGGGCACTGACCCCACATTGTCGGTGAAGTAGTATTCAGTGTGTTCAAGCAAGCTATCGTGTATGTCAGGAATTTTTAAAAGCCAGGGCGCGATTACTATGGGACCGCGTGCCTGCTGACGGTGGTGTGTGAATTGCACCGTGAGGGGGGAGTGGTCGGAGATCCCTCTGGGGAGCCCCTCCGGGTGGCGGAAGAACTGAAGATCGGCTGCGGGTGAGAATAAATAGTCTATACGAGAGCTGCTATTGTGAGCGTTGGAATAGTGTGTGTATAGTAGGACGTGCGAGGATGGGACAGGCGCCAGAGGTCCTCGAGCCCCATTCTGTGAGCAAAGGTAGACAAGTCTGAACTGGATTTGTGTGAGGGACGGTGGGGGTGTCTGTCGTCTGCATCGTTCATTGTCATATTGAAGTCACCCCCGATAAGCAGAGGACCCTGTGGAAGATCGAGCATTAGGTGTTGTAGGGTCTGGAGCGCGGCCGTACCTAAGGCTGGAGGGATGTAGACTGAAATAACATTTAATGGCTTGCCTTCCCAGGTGGCCTCCACTACAGCATATCGACCTAGGGGATCAGCTCGTGTTTTCGTGCATGTCAGGGCCACACTCCTACGTACCAGAATACCGGTGCCCCTAGATCCGTAAGTGAAACCGGCATGCACAAGTAATCTATAACCTCCCCGGTTCAACGCCTGGCATGCATTACCCATGAGGTGCGTCTCTTGAAGGAGAACTAGGTCCGGAGAGCGGCGTTTAAGGTATTGCATAACCACCCCCCTTTTAACCTTATTGCCAAGACCATTAACGTTCCACGTCATTATGGTCAGGGACGTTGTTGAAGGGGGCGTCATGGTGGTCTAAATAAGTGAGATTGTGCACGGATTAATGATGTGTGGTGCGTAGGACATTGACCATAAACAGAGGTTCTGGGGGAGTAGGGCACTGTAGAGTATGTATGGGGCCCAATAGGGCCAAAGCCTGAGCTATAGGCATACCGCAATGATGTAAGATGGCATATAGGTGGGTCTGACGGCGAGAATTCGCTAGAAGTAGCATGTGAGGTCACGGCGCGCTGCGTGTCGCGCTCCACTATCCAGAATCTGCTGCAATGAATAAACAAGAACAAGAACAAAGACCATAGAAGTCTCGACTGCAATTCCCCAACATTACCCGCCCCTCCCAAACCCTCCCATCTCACTGTTCCCTTCCCAACAACACCCCACCCTGCGTCCCTGCCCGCGGACTTAGAACTATCCACTCCCCAACTAGGCAGAGTGCCTGTCGCCCCCCCGAACATTAAAGAGGAGTGTGGAGAGCCGAGGGTGCCCTCATTGGCCAGTAGTAGGATGAAGATATCTAGTGCAGTAAAACAACTAATAGCATCAAAAGCTTTCACATGGTAGGAGTTAATGATGTGATGTAGTCGGAAGCAGAACCCGTGCCCGGGGTCACACTGTGAGTAGTGCGAGCGGGGGGACCATATCAAAGAGCATCGCCCAGCCTAACTTATAACCTTCTATAGTCCACCTGATAAGGGGAAGCAGTGTCAATAGCTAGTTCCGGTGACTACAGGCTGATCAACTATTACTCCACACGGACGGTGGAGCGATACCGGGGGTTGAGTACCTTCCCCCATTGTGAGCAGCGAGAGAGTGCCACCCCTCCCCAGCAGGATGAGTTCAGCAGTGATATGGAAAGGTCGAGTAACAACGGGTATGGTGACCCACACTGGAAGAAAAATTGTAAAGGATACATAGGACTCAGCAAGTGGACGTGGTAGGAGGTGGACTGTGCTTCAAGCCAGTGAGTTCCTGAGGAGGATGAGCCGATATAAATCCACTGTCTGATAGCAAAGTCGGACTGTCACTGCGGAGAGCGTACCAACGTGTTGAGGAGCGGCCAAACCGTTCAATCCAACTTAGGTCGTCCGGCGTTATTCTTCCTGCACAGTGTCTGTGAATAGGTCTTGACTTTCCGGCGGCACCACCTCGTTGGAGCGATCTGAGGACGTCCTGCGCCGGTTATGGATGGAGTTCACCTGTCGCCACCCCTCGAGCCAGTCCCAAACATCAGCAGGAGATTCAAAAAACCAAGTCTTACCCTCCGCCTCAACGCGTAGTTTCGCGGGGAATAACATAGAGTACTTGATGGATTGCGCCCGGAGTGCCTTCTTCACCTCTAGGAAGCTGCGTCGACGGGCCTGCACTTTCACAGTGAAGTCCGGGAAGATCATAATTTGTGCATTGTCTATTCGCAATGGTGGACCGGCACGCGCCGTTTGGAGGATGACATCACGGTCGCGGAAGTTGAAGACTCGGGCCACGATGGGGCGAGGGGAAGCGCCCGTTTTTGGGCGGCCCCCTGGAACTCTGTGGGCCCGTTCTATGGAGAAGTAGTTGGAAAGGTTCTTTGGTTGAAGATGTTGGAGGACCAATTTCTCCACAAAGAGGTCAGCGGCCGGCTCCTCGAGTCGCTCGGGAACACCAAGGATGCGGAGGTTATTGCGCCGGGCGCGTCCTTCGTAGTCATCCAGGAGCACCTCCATCTGGTGTTGCTGCTTCTGTAGTTGGGTCACTTGCTGCTGCAGTGTGGAGGTGTCATCAACGAGAGCCAGAGTCTTAACCTCGATGTCCTTCACCCTGGAGTCCATTTTCCGGAGGTCGGCTCGGAGCAGCGTTACCTCCACGTTCACTGAGTCAATACGGGTTTCGATTGAAGAGCGAACCCCCGCAATTGCCTCCATGACGTCGTCCAGGGTAGGGGAAGGTTTCCCCTGCGGAGGGGGGGTCATCGCCTTGATGGTGGCGTCTGGGGCAACATCCTTGGGGCCCCCCCGGGAGCCCCACGACAGTTTATTAATTTGCCTTTGGTTGGGGGGTCTGTTTCCTTTGTTGGAGGCCATCTCCGAGACGGTCCCCGCCTGAGGTTGTGGTGACGGAGGCACTGAGACAGTCCCGGTGGAAATAGAGCAGAAGGGGGGGGAGAGGAGCTCCCCACTGACAATCCCCGGATAGGTGAGGGGAGCACTCAAGGTCCGAGTGGCAGTGGCCCCGTGGAGCAAGACGTCGATGAGAAATGGGGAGCCAGGAGGACTCCCTCACCGCGGAGTGTGAGCCAGCAGCAGGCGTCCGGGTGGGTTAATCTGTGGGACTCCAGGGGGACCAAGCCTCATATATTTTCGGAGTCTCCAGTGGCCCGCCGAAGCCGTGATGTGTAGCAGCCAAAAAGGGGGGGGGGAGGGTGGGAAGCAGCAAAGCGTCTTACTGGGCCCCGGGAACTCAACTCTCAGCTGGTCCCTCCGATGCAGCAGTCCGCCTCCGTCGTGGACTTGTAGATCCGGGCCAGAGATAGGCCGTCAGGCACAAGACGAGGTCAGTTGTCCCGGCGTGGGCGAGTCAATCAATCAATCAATCAGTGACACTTATATAGCGCGCTACCTACCCGTAGGGTCTCAAGGCGCTGGGGGGGGGGGGGTGCCGCTACTGCTCGAACAGCCAGGTCTTCAGCTTCTTCCTGAAGGCGAGGTGGTCTTGGGTCAGGCGCAGGTCGGTCGGGAGGGAGTTCCAGGTCTTGGCGGCCAGGTAGGAGAAGGACCTTCCTCCCGTAGTCGCTCTTCGGATGCGGGGGACGGCGGCGAGGGCGTGGTTGGCTGATCGGAGGTGGCGATTGGGCGCGTAGAAGTTGATTCGGCTGTTGAGGTAGCTCGGACCCTGGTCGTGTAGGGCTTTGTGTGCGTGGGTGAGGAGGCGGAAGGTGATTCTTTTGTTGACGGGGAGCCAGTGGAGGTCTCTCAGATGTCCGGTGATGTGGCTGGTTCGTGGGATGTCGAGGATGAGTCTGGCTGAGGCGTTCTGGATCCGCTGGAGTCTCTTCTGGAGCTTGGCGGTGGTACCGGCGTAGAGGGCGTTGCCGTAGTCCAGTCGGCTGGTGACGAGGGCCTGGGTGACGGTCTTCCTGGTCTCGGTGGGGATCCACCAGAAGATCTTCCGTAGCATGCGTAGGATGTTGAAGCACGCCGAGGAGACGTTGTTGACTTGCCTGGTCATGGAGAGGGAGGAGTCCAGGATGAAGCCCAGGTTGCGTGCATGGTCTGTCGGTTTGGGTGCGGTGCCCAGGGCGGGAGGCCACCAGGAGTCGTCCCAGGCGGAGGGTGAAGAGCCCAGGATGAGGACCTCCGTCTTGTCAGAGTTCAGTTTCAGGCGGCTGGTCGTCATCCACTCCAGAGTCCAGAGAGATCCGAGCCAGCAAGTTGTAGTTTACCGGCGCTAGGCCCAAGCCGGGGGCTCGCCTAGATGTTGGTGCCGGGCGGGTGGGGGAGGTCGGTAAGGGTCTTCCTGCGCCTCACCTGTGGGAGCCAGCGGCTCGATATTAGGCTAGATCCGTGGGGAAATGCCTCTCCAACACTCGACCGGCAAAATTGAGGGCACCGGAGGTTAGGTGCAGGCCGTAGCTGCCTCGTAGATGACACTCGGGAGTTGCTTATGTGGCTGCCGCCATCTTGGGCCGAGGGGTCCCGTCCGCCGGGAGTTGCTCGTGGCGGTATCTGCAGGCCAGGAGGCGCTAGCGGTCAGCCGGAGGGCTCAGAGGGGGCACAGATAGGTGATCGGTCGACCCCGGGCCAGGCAACAGCACTAGCGGAGGTGTGGAGGTCGTTTGGCCGTACGGGCTGAGGAGCCGCCTTAGAGCACGACCATTCTCCTCGGCAGTCAGCCACGCCCCCTCTGTACCGGGTGAATCAGACTTGGCATCCCCTGTGGCTCTTCTCCATCGCCCCATGACATCCATATTTTAGTGTTACAGTGCACAGCAAGTCACAAAGTTATTATCCCTGTCCCACCACATGCAGGTCCCTTTTCCACTCATCACCAGTGCAAAGATGCGGCAAGATTAGTGGTGTTTAATTAAAATGAGACAACCAAAAATAGGTCACCACTTTCCCCTCATCTAGTCCTCCTGGATCCAGGAATCATCATCATCCTCATCTGTAGAATTCCCATACCCTACATTCTATAGACCTACTACTATTCGGCCAGCTCTACTACTCTTATCAACACTACATATATTCCACGGAGACTCCTAGACTTAGTAACATACAGTTTCTTGTTTCAAACTGTTTTCACCCATCCTGATCTAAAATAACTATTCTAACTCCTTGGCTGACCTCAACATTCACGTTATCTTCTTGTGCAATGTTTAACTTATCGATTTGCCTTACATTAAACCCGGTGTTTAAACACACTCTCATAGTGACCCTAGCACTAACCCCATTAGAATTTGCTGGATCCCTAGTCAATTTTAAACTGGCAATAAAGAACACATACTTTCTATTTATTGTATCTGTTATTTTAACTTCAAAAATTATATGTAAATGTCTTTTGTGGGTATTTCTACATAGAAAATGCTGGGTGACCACAATCTCCTTTCTGGGTACCCAATAAGGTTCTGTAAACGTGTTTCATGTCAGCCTGCAGTGCATTGCCATAGATCTTCTGCAGGTGTTAGTTGCTACTGTTTGCTGGCAGCCCTCGTTTGATTAGGTCGAGAATAACTCAGAATGCATTTATTGTGTGTCTTTTATGCTTTTTTTTGGTAGTCATAATCGGACATTTTCTTGGGAATCTAATCTTGTTTGCATTTTGAATTTAAATTGTATTGAATAACCTCTGGTTAAGCAATGTTTACCCTGACTTCCGGTGTCAGCTTGAAATCAGCAGATACACTCGCATTTCACTCTCTCGACAGTCTGTCGATCACTGTTATTCCAATGATATGAAAGAAGTCAACCCACATGGCTGGGGTTATACAAAAACATAAACTGTTGCCAGTCTGTCTTTCATTTCTATCAATGCTGCACTGGCCAGTCCAGTCATAAATGTCAATCTTTCTCATGAGAATTAATTTCCTGAATTTACGACAAATAAATAGTTGTTTTGCTTTGCTGTGTCTCTCTGTTGCCTACATGATTTGCGTATCTGTGGCAGTGCGCTTGACCTGATGGCATTTCAAAGCTGCCACTGTGGTGTGGTGTAATTGAGATGCTCAATTCATGATGCTTGTTCACTTGGGGAGGGGAGGGAGGGGGATGCATGGTAGAGCCTCACTTGAACCTCATGTACTCAACTCCTACAATAGCCTTCTTTCACGTCGGTTGAGTGCCCCCAAAGTAATTAGCTCGTTGTTGTGATGCATGTCCATCTGATATTGGTGATTCCAAATTTACCACTTACACTTTACATCATTGTAATTGCCCAGTTTATGTTCTTTGGCATTGTCCGCATTTTTTGTGACCAAGAGATCTCAATACAGTAATAATGCACTAACGTTGTCTTATTTTTCTCTATAATTATATGTTGTGGCCTGCCTGTTGTACTGCTGTTTCATCCTGTGCTGCCTCATTCTGGGAATTGAGAGACTTGACTAAAATACGACATCAGTTGCACATGCATAGGATGCAGTGTTTAGATTTGATTTAATCAGGGCTCAATTCTCAGTTAGGCAAAGCGGATCAAAATAGCTGTATATGCTCTGGAAAATCCAAATCACTCCACCAGGATGAACTTGATAGCCATTTTTGGCGACCAATGGTGGCTACCCATTCTCAGGCACTATCCTCATTCTCAGGCACCATCAGGGCTAGAACGCTACCCCGAAATGCCATTGTGTAGTAAATAATGAAGAAATCCAAGAGTATTAAGATAAATCCAGGATTTAATGAGCTGCAGCACAGTACTTCCAACCTTCAAGTTGACAATCTCAGTATACCCTTTCAGATCATAACAATTCTAAATGGAATGACATGGACAGTGTGCATGTGCACCTAAGAACAAAGATTCTATTAAAAGGGAAATATGTACAGGGATAGATTAAAAGGGAATTACCTAGTAGGTCAGAATATAACACATTGGTTAGACGTCTTGCAAGCACTGCTCCAATCCCCTTGTGTGTGTTTGAACAAAGGGTTTTGGCCAGTTTAAATCTGGAACTCTGATTTGAGCATCGGCATGCTGATTAGGTTTTCAGGCCCAGTGCATTTCCACTGCACTTCAATTGATTTATTTACATGTGCTTCCTGTGTCTCATCTCAGCTGAGACCTTGGAGATTTAAATTCCAAACTCTCCATGTGGTTTTTTGTGGCAGTGATTTATCAGAGGTTTGCTTCCAAATGGAAGCAGGCCAGGATGGTACACTCTCCCATTGCCCGTTATATGTATCATTAACTTCCTTTATCCCCACTTTTCTTTTTGTCTTCTCTACATGAGTTGGAAAAATGACCCACTTTTCCACACTTGTTGCACTCCTTGCCTAAAGCAGGACAAAATTTAAACGTAGCAACATGATTGTAACTCCCACATCTAAAACACACGATGCGGTTACGTGGTCCAAACTTATGACTTTGGGGACCTCTTGCAACATTGTTCATTGCACATACTTCTTCAGTCAACTTATCACTCCTACTACCCTTATTGCTTGTTTCCTCTATAGTTTTCATCCATTTGTTAGACTGTTCAAAAGCCTTAGCAGTAGAGATACACTCCAACAAAGTTGGGTTGCCTACAATCCACAACTGTTCTTGTGTTTTCTTGCATTTAACATTCACAATAATGTTATCTCTAAGCATCTCATCTGTCATGTTACCAAAATTGCATGGCATAACTAGAGCTCTTAAACTTGTTAAAAAATCATCAAATGATTCACTTTCTTTTTGTGTTCTGGTATAGAACTTGTAACGATTTAAAGCTAGACTAGTGGTGGCTTTAAAACGCGTTTCCACACGAAGCATAGCTTCCTCAAAAACCCCATTATCACCAGGAACTGATGGTAAATTTCTGAAAATAGCTTGCCCTTCGGAACCCAGACAATGTAAAAAAATATTTTTCTTCCTTTCATTTCCCATCCTTTCCCCATCAATAGCTTTTAAATAAGTCATAAACTCCTCCTTCCATCTGTTCCACGGAATGGGAGGGTCACCTTTGCTTTGCAGAAATTTTGAAGGAGGATCAAACTGCATAGTACCCAGTGAACACAAATGTACCAGCAATGAACAAAATAAATGAAATGTAAAAGAAATAAAATAAGTACAATATGCAATAAAATGAAATACTATACACCAAAACGCTATAAATAAATGAAATTTAAGTTAATGAGTACACTAGCTGTGTACATCAGCGAAAATTCCAGTGAAGACGGTACCGGATTCCAAGTAAATCTTCTTGATTAAACCGATGTTTTGAAAAGTCTTTTCAAACTTTTTAGTATAAAAGTACCTTCAATTGGTGTCCGTTGTTTAAATGTTAAGTTCCGTTGTCTTGAATGTTGATACACGCGACACACACAGTTTCACAGAGACGCGCAATGCTCGGCGGCAGCGCTGGTATGCTTCCAAAAGTAAACAAATATGGCCGCTGGTTACGCGTTACGCATTACGTCATGCGTTGCGTTTGGCTTCATTTGTTGCCATGACTACAGCTCGCTCTAACACGGCGGCGCAAGGAAGCTGAAACTGAAGACTTCGTTCGCGTGCTGTTTTCAAAGGTAAACACCGATGAAAACGATGAATTTGTTGAAAATTGCAGGTCTTCGAAGGAAAGTTTTAAAACGATCGTAATTTCCACAGAATGCAAATATTTAAAACGATCGTAATTTCCACAGACAGACAGCAAAGACTCACAGCAGTTGTAGCAGTTGTAGTTTCAGTGTAGTCCAGCAGTATATGAAGTATAAACGGAGGTAAAATGAGATTGTAGCCTCCAATCTAGGTCGCACTTCACAATCCAATAGTTTGTGGAAGGAAATCCTTAGTGAGACTTTGAAAATTTAAAACAGTAAAATATTCCAAAAGTTCTTGAAAATAGTAGTACCACGCCTGTGCTGCTGATGTAGAAGTAGTAGGTACTGGTCACCCTCGTCGCCAATTTTGTAGTAAATAATGAAGAAATCCAAGAGTATTAAGATAAATCCAGGATTTAATGAGCTGCAGCACAGTACTTCCAACCTTCAAGTTGACAATCTCAGTATACCCTTTCAGATCATAACAATTCTAAATGGAATGACATGGACAGTGTGCATGTGCACCTAAGAACAAAGATTCTATTAAAAGGGAAATATGTACAGGGATAGATTAAAAGGGAATTACCTAGTAGGTCAGAATATAACACATTTCCCCCCTTAAAGAAAAGAAGAGGACATTTAACTTAAATGCTGTATATGCAAACATCAGAATGTGTATATATGAAACAACTATGGTAAACATTTCGAAACTCTTCTAACATTCCATCTTTTCCCATCTTGAGTAACAACACTATTATGATAAACTCGCATAACCTTCATTGGCTTACCAAATTTGTTTTCTCCTTTAGCAATGTACCCTGGTTTGCGAATCCTAACAACATCTCCAACCATGAATGCTGGTTGCTTAACATTCATCCTAGAATCATAATTGCATTTATATTTGTTTTGTTTGAGTTCCACTTTTCCAGCCACATCTTTAATATTCACATCTGTAACTTGTTGACTACAACATTTCTTAAACCACCAAGGACATAAACCCGAAGCAGGATCTCTACCTTTTAGTAAACGGAAAGGAGAAACCTCAGTAGTGGCATGAGGTGTAATACGGTATAACCATAACTTTTCTCTCAATTTATCTTTCCACAAACTTCCAGATTTGCGAGCCCTAATTAAGTCTTCCTTGAGGACTCTATTATATCTCTCCACTAGTCCATTACCTTGTGGTTCATACAGAGCTGTGGTATAATGCTTAATTCCATACGTACTCAAAAATTCTGACATAATTGAGGACTTGAACTGTACCCCATTATCTGATACAATACATTCAGGAGAACCTTCTCTGGAAAAAATCTCTTTTAAAAATAGGATAACACTTTCAGTATTAGGATGAGGTACTAGTTTGACCTCAGGCCACTTTGAGTGATAGTCCACAGCAACAATGGCAAATCTACATTCTTGTGGTAAGAAATTGAACGGACCAGCGATATCAATCCCTAACTTTTGCCATGGATGATCTGGCCACTTCACAGGAACTAAAGGTGCCGGATCACACTTATACGACTTATCACTCTCAATGCATTCAGGACACTCCCTGACAAACTTATCCACTACTCTATCAACCCCTGGCCACCAGAAACTAGACCTAATCAGTCTTTTCATAGAAGACATTCCCATATGACATTCATGACTCATTTGTAGAATAACATCCCTTACAGCTAACGGTGGAATACATTTCCCAGCTCTGAACAAAAGATCTCCCTCAATGGCCAATTCATCAGCAACGCTGTAGAATGGTGTAATCTCAGCAGGAATATGTTCTTTGGAAGGCCATCCCAACCTTACATAGTCTCTGACCTTACACAGCAGATCATCCTCATTCATACCTTTCATCCACATGTCCTCTGATATAACTTTGTATTTTTCTGAAAACATTTCAGAAATACTGGTTACTACCTCTGTATCCTCTTCAACCCCAGGACTTGTACATGGCAATCTAGACAAACAGTCTGCAGTAACATTTAGCTTCCCAGGTACGTATTCAATGTCAAAGCTATATTCTTGCAAACGTGACATCAATCTTGCAATGCGAGCTGTGGCATTTAACCCTCCACCAGGTGAGAGAATGCCCACCAATGGTTTGTGATCAGTGCGTATTAGAAATCTTGCACCCCAAATGTAATTTCGGAAATGCTCAACGCCCCATACACATCCTAACAATTCCTTTTCTATAACAGCATACCGCCTTTCAGTTTGATTTAAAGATCTGGATGTAAACGCAACGTTCCAATCTTCCTTCCCAGAACGTTGTGAAAGTACACAACCTAAACCATAAAGGCTGGCATCTACTGTCAAAATGCAAAGTTTATTTAAACAAAACGGCCTTAAGGTAGGTGCTGACACCATATCGAGTTTAACACTTTCGAAAGCATCTTGCTGTTTAGATCCCCACACAAACTCTACCTCCTTCCTTGTCAACTCCCTTAACGGCTCCATCTTGGTCGCAAAGTTTGCAATAAACTTACTGTAATATTCGCACAGTCCTAGGAACGACAACAACTTGTCCTTGCAATCCGGTGCGGGAGCCTTTAAGATAGCATCTACCAAAGATCTTTTTGGAGCAACACCATTACCAGAGATTGTGTGTCCCAAATATTCTATAGTTTTTTGAAATAATTTACATTTCTTACTCTTAATAGTAAGTCCAAACTTATCTAACATCTTGCACACATTCCTCAAATGCTCCATGTGTGTTTCATCATTTTTGGAGAAAACCAAGATATCGTCTTGGAAACACTTCACGTACTCACTCATGTCTTTAAATATATGGTACATAGATCTCTGAAAAACAGAGGCTGCCGACGCCAAACCGAACGGCATCCGTTTAAACTGGAACAAACCTTTGGGTGTGATAAAAGCAGTGAGATGGCGTGACTCTTCTGCTAACACAACCTGATGATATGCTGATCTCAAGTCTAACGTGGAAAATATCATACCACCTCCCAGCATACTCACGACTTCGTTGATATTGGGCAGGGGATGACAGTCTACCACTATGTTTGTATTGAGTGCTCTCAAATCTATGCACAACCTCAAAGATTTGTCAGGTTTGCGTGCTAAAACCATTGGCGAAACCCATTCGGATGACTCTATTTCTTCTATGACATCATTTTTTAACATGTCATTTAGTGCGTCACTTAATTCTTCTCTAACATTTAGTGGTACTGGCCTAAGTTTTTGTACAACTGGCATAGCTCGTTGTTTAAGCTTAATGACATGAGTAAAACCACTTAATTTACCTAATTTGTCTGAAAACACACTAGGAAACTCAACCGACAGAGTCTTCCAAACGTTACTTTCTTCTACTGATTTGATACTATCTTCTGCCATATCACAATCATATGACACTATGACAGGATCTTTGTTGCGTGGATTCAACGTAATGTGAAGTCTGAATTGATCCCGCCACCCCAAAACATTCACTCCCTTCACAACCACATACAGTTTGATATATGCAGATTGGTCTTTAAAATAAATCATGGAGGCAATATATCCTATAAAATCAATACTAGAACCATTAAAACCTTTTGCCATGACATCGGGGGGACACAAATCACTTTTAGAAATTATGTTCTTATACATTTCATCAAAATACTTTTCAGTTATGATGGTCCAAGGAGACCCAGAGTCAGCCATCAACTCTAACTCTACTCCTTTAAACCTAACAATACATTTTGGGGACTCCAAATAATCCTCCTCAAGCAGACTTATACTTATAATAGACACTATCATCCCACTTACTCTGTTAGGTTCATCAGACACAACATGTTCATATCTAACTAAACTTGAATCATAGTCTGTTTCATCTCTCACACAAGAAACTTCCTTTTTCTTGAAATAACTTCCTTTATCCCCACTTTTCTTTTTGTCTTCTCTACATGAGTTGGAAAAATGACCCACTTTTCCACACTTGTTGCACTCCTTGCCTAAAGCAGGACAAAATTTAAACGTAGCAACATGATTGTAACTCCCACATCTAAAACACACGATGCGGTTACGTGGTCCAAACTTATGACTTTGGGGACCTCTTGCAACATTGTTCATTGCACATACTTCTTCAGTCAACTTATCACTCCTACTACCCTTATTGCTTGTTTCCTCTATAGTTTTCATCCATTTGTTAGACTGTTCAAAAGCCTTAGCAGTAGAGATACACTCCAACAAAGTTGGGTTGCCTACAATCCACAACTGTTCTTGTGTTTTCTTGCATTTAACATTCACAATAATGTTATCTCTAAGCATCTCATCTGTCATGTTACCAAAATTGCATGGCATAACTAGAGCTCTTAAACTTGTTAAAAAATCATCAAATGATTCACTTTCTTTTTGTGTTCTGGTATAGAACTTGTAACGATTTAAAGCTAGACTAGTGGTGGCTTTAAAACGCGTTTCCACACGAAGCATAGCTTCCTCAAAAACCCCATTATCACCAGGAACTGATGGTAAATTTCTGAAAATAGCTTGCCCTTCGGAACCCAGACAATGTAAAAAAATATTTTTCTTCCTTTCATTTCCCATCCTTTCCCCATCAATAGCTTTTAAATAAGTCATAAACTCCTCCTTCCATCTGTTCCACGGAATGGGAGGGTCACCTTTGCTTTGCAGAAATTTTGAAGGAGGATCAAACTGCATAGTACCCAGTGAACACAAATGTACCAGCAATGAACAAAATAAATGAAATGTAAAAGAAATAAAATAAGTACAATATGCAATAAAATGAAATACTATACACCAAAACGCTATAAATAAATGAAATTTAAGTTAATGAGTACACTAGCTGTGTACATCAGCGAAAATTCCAGTGAAGACGGTACCGGATTCCAAGTAAATCTTCTTGATTAAACCGATGTTTTGAAAAGTCTTTTCAAACTTTTTAGTATAAAAGTACCTTCAATTGGTGTCCGTTGTTTAAATGTTAAGTTCCGTTGTCTTGAATGTTGATACACGCGACACACACAGTTTCACAGAGACGCGCAATGCTCGGCGGCAGCGCTGGTATGCTTCCAAAAGTAAACAAATATGGCCGCTGGTTACGCGTTACGCATTACGTCATGCGTTGCGTTTGGCTTCATTTGTTGCCATGACTACAGCTCGCTCTAACACGGCGGCGCAAGGAAGCTGAAACTGAAGACTTCGTTCGCGTGCTGTTTTCAAAGGTAAACACCGATGAAAACGATGAATTTGTTGAAAATTGCAGGTCTTCGAAGGAAAGTTTTAAAACGATCGTAATTTCCACAGAATGCAAATATTTAAAACGATCGTAATTTCCACAGACAGACAGCAAAGACTCACAGCAGTTGTAGCAGTTGTAGTTTCAGTGTAGTCCAGCAGTATATGAAGTATAAACGGAGGTAAAATGAGATTGTAGCCTCCAATCTAGGTCGCACTTCACAATCCAATAGTTTGTGGAAGGAAATCCTTAGTGAGACTTTGAAAATTTAAAACAGTAAAATATTCCAAAAGTTCTTGAAAATAGTAGTACCACGCCTGTGCTGCTGATGTAGAAGTAGTAGGTACTGGTCACCCTCGTCGCCAATTTTGTAGTAAATAATGAAGAAATCCAAGAGTATTAAGATAAATCCAGGATTTAATGAGCTGCAGCACAGTACTTCCAACCTTCAAGTTGACAATCTCAGTATACCCTTTCAGATCATAACAATTCTAAATGGAATGACATGGACAGTGTGCATGTGCACCTAAGAACAAAGATTCTATTAAAAGGGAAATATGTACAGGGATAGATTAAAAGGGAATTACCTAGTAGGTCAGAATATAACACATTGGTTAGACGTCTTGCAAGCACTGCTCCAATCCCCTTGTGTGTGTTTGAACAAAGGGTTTTGGCCAGTTTAAATCTGGAACTCTGATTTGAGCATCGGCATGCTGATTAGGTTTTCAGGCCCAGTGCATTTCCACTGCACTTCAATTGATTTATTTACATGTGCTTCCTGTGTCTCATCTCAGCTGAGACCTTGGAGATTTAAATTCCAAACTCTCCATGTGGTTTTTTGTGGCAGTGATTTATCAGAGGTTTGCTTCCAAATGGAAGCAGGCCAGGATGGTACACTCTCCCATTGCCCGTTATATGTATCATTTTGGAACGTTATCGGCGTATTATCAACATTTTTGGATAAATGTTTCCTTTTGATAGCCAGTAGGTATGTTAGTTATTTTTTTATTTAATTGCATATTTGTGAATTAAACCAACTCTATCAAGGAATAAAAGGAAACATATGGGTTTTCATATGTGAGACAATTAGAGGTCACAGAAGATAAGTGGGAGAAAGAACAAAGCTATGTACAGAAAGCAAATAAGACTAAAGGAACTTTTCACTTCATTGGAAGTAAGAAAGGCAGGTAAACAGGAGTAAGATAAACCTAAAAGGAGAAAGGAAGTTGAGATCCCAGGTAACCAAAGGAGTATGTGAAGAGAGGCTTCCCATTCTCCTATATGTTTGTTTAGCAGGTGATTTTTAGTTGGTTGGTGTTTGAAGATGGTAGGGTAGCCTGATTTCTTTGATAGGCCAGATTTCAGCTTCATTACCACAGAACACACAGAAGACATTGGAGCTTTTTCATAACTAAGGGGTTTCTGAGCAGAAAGGTTTTGATTGATGGTTTTTATTGTCTTCAGGGCTGTCAGTTTGGAGAATATGAGCCTCATTACGAGTGGGGTGGCTCTAATTCCACCCCGTGAGTAAACCCCTGTTTAGGCATGTGTTGGATTTTGTCCCAGGCCTGGACGCATCCTCAGGATCGAACCGATGCTCTATGGCGTCCACCTCTCAACCGCCCCAAGTCTGGATAGAATATATACGCAGACTAAAGGGTGGTTAAGCGGGGGAAGGAAAGGATGGGACAGCAGGGAGGGAGACCTGTAACGAGATACAAAAGAAGAGGTCAGACCTAACCATCAAAACTACAAATGACTATCTCTTACTATCCCTCTGTACCCATTCTCCTACTGACCTGTAAAGGAAAATACACAATCCGATGCACAGTGGGGTTGAGCTTGGCTCTCCTAAAATCCCACAGATGTCTGTGAAAACATATGTATACATATATTAGAAATAGTCCTTTCTGCTCATTATCGTAAACCCTTATTCTTCCTGCCCTATATCACCTGTGATGATGGGGAACACTCGTAAGGCTCAATCACGACATTCTGTCGTAGACCCCCACTGTAATAATGAAATAGAAAACAAGTACAAAATAGTGGGCAGAAGCAGTGATCCAATTAAAGTCATCCAATAGTGTCGCAAGCCAGATATTCCTTGAGGCAGTCAGATCATCAGAACATCCAGCACACATACGACAAACGAGGGGAGTTACGTCACTCACCCTACTACACAGCAATGTTTATAAATGGTTCCCAATACAGTCAATATCAAAAGAGAGCGCTATCAGGACTTCCTTTGCATGAACTCTCGAATTAGAGAAGTTCTCCAATGCAAGGAAATCGTAGCACCCTCCTGTTAATGTCAAAATGAGCAAGTAACCACCGCTACACTTAGACCAGCAGGGAACACTGGCGTGGTTTTAGAAATGCTGAGTGAAGCCAGTAGTTCAAGCAAACACCCCAAAAATATCCGAGTTCACTGAGGATTCAATAATGCATCCAAAAGAAAGGGAATGGAAAGCGGTGCCCAGGGCACCCTTACCCGACCAGGAATCAAGGCAGGAACAACAGCAACAGAGATTCTGCGAGGCGGAATAATCGGCAGCGTCTTCCTCCCGCTTGCCCGATTTCATTCTGTTCCGCATCACGTGGGACGCGTCAGCAACGTGACGTCCGACGCGAGGCGTCACCACGAGGCTGCCGGAAATTGTAGTTTCCGATCAGCACGGACCTGTGCGAGCACCATCGCCGTGTCCCCTGACAGATTTACAAGGTCAGTTATATTTAACGGATCCGATAAATACCTCGGCTATCATTACATTTCGGCATGTTTGACCTGCTGAAATTTAACATCGGAAAGTGTATGGTATTTACTGTACCAGACAGATTTTGGTGCGTTAAACACAAAAAATCCATGTGTTATTCCCTACAAACGTGTGATGGTTGTTTTTCGCATACGATAAATCATGTACCCCATTGTCTTGTTGTTTTATCATGGGCGATTTATAAGACCTAAACTTGTAATAAGGCCCTAAGTATTTGAGTGTGTTTATTCTTACTGCCATGTAGGCCATGCATGCAGAGCAACTACTCTGCAAAATCAGTCCAAAGTGCCCTTGACATATCAGTGAGGCTCCACTTCCATCCGCTCAACCAGCACAGAACGCCGTGGCGGACCAGGGAAGGAACTCAAAGGTAAATTGAGCTAAGTTAAAAGGAGTTAAAAAGAGCGCTCTAAAATTAATTAAAATGAGCACCTAAAAGATTTGAACTATTTATTTTATCCCAATAATGCGGCGCCACGGTAAAAAAATATTGTGCTCTCTGAAGGCTAAAGAGGAAGGATGGTAAAATGGTTACTGAGCCCCAAGATATATTAAAAGTATTTGTAGAATTATATGAAGATTTGTATAGCTCTAGGGACAAAACGCCAACAACAGCAGTATGGGAACTGATGCAATGCCCCCTATTATACAGGAGATAGAGGAAGATATCTCAAGTAATGAGGTTATTGAGGCACTTCAGGCAATGGCCTCTGGTAAGGCAGCAGGCCCTGATGGGATTCCGATGGAGTTCTACAAGGTTTTACAAATAAAGCCAGCCCCCCTTTTATTAGGCCTGTTTCTGGCTGTACAGCAGAAGGGTGTTCCACCTCAATCTTGGCAGGAGACTAACATATTTATCTTCCTGAAGAAGGGATAGGCTGCAGAGGATCCGGCTTCATACAGACCCATCTCTTTGATAAACGCAGATGAGAAATTATATTCCAAGATCATCGCGCTTAGACTAGCAAAAATAATCGCCTCACTGGTGAGCCCACAGCAACATGGCTTTATTCTAGGCAGAGGGACAATGGATCATGTCCGATGGGTAATATCATTGTTCGATATAGCGGAAGCCTCAGGAGAACAGATGTCCCTGATCCTTTTGGATGCACAAAAAGCCTTTGGCCAGGTCAGTTAGGCATACCTGTGGAATCATTTAAGAACTATTGGTTTTTGCCCACGTATATTAACCGCCTTAAGAGCAATGTATGTACAAACTTATGCGAATATACAGCTGATGGTGTAGTGAAGGCAGGGCCTTGCATGCGCACATTGATATGTTAGCATAAGCTTATTAGAAGTTTAAACACCCTTTTACCTTTCTGCTGCTTTTGCACACAACACTATATGTAACTGTTGTTGTAAGTTAGGCTGCATGAATTGCTTCACATGAGAATGGCTTGTTTTCAACGTCCCTAGACTTACAATTCGACCTTAGTCTGCACTTTGAGTGCTGAAGCCTCCAGGGTTCTCATAACAATGCTAGGTGTTGTTCGGGCTGATCGGCTCATGCTCTAGACACAACATGTACGCAGCTGCAGCTAGCTGGAATTCTGGTGCCTTTAATATTGCACTGCATACATGATTTTACACCCTTGGAGAAAATCCATTTTCAGAGAGAGAGAGCTTTTGCAGATCCCAATGTGATTCACTTCTGCTGATCTTTGAGGTATGAAGTCCCCTATTCAAGCCTGAGAGATCTTCTATATTTTATAAAACATAGTTCCTAGCTAGGGAGGGTGGCATACAAGGCACTATAGGACCTGTTTCCACTATCATTATAATATGATTTTGCCTTTTGTGTTTTATAGAATTGTAACAATGCTGATCGTATTATTTCTAATCATATGCCTGCTTATGTTCACAAAAATACTGCATCTTAGAGCACGTTGTTAAAATAAACATTTTAAACTTTATCGTGTCTCTTTTTTACCCATGTTGTGGACTGGTATGAGAATAACAAACAAAAGAGTGTTCTTGATTCCCACCATTCCTGAGAGTAACCGAAGTCGCATGTTCTGGGTTGTCTACACATTGGTACCTTTGCTATAGGACGAAGAGCTAATGTGACACTGATGCTAGTCGGTTAGGGGTTCTTGGTACTGAGGTGAGTTTTTTGGTCCACCACAATTCACTAAGGTCCTGGGTCTCTGTGCACAGTTCTGTGTATGAGCAGAATCCCTGCAACAATGGGCAGGGAGTCGGAAAGGGTTAAGATCGCTTGTGGTACAAGATAGGGCTGCCCCTGTTCTCCTATCCCTTTTGCTCTTTATATAGACCCCTTCATTAGATTAATGTTAAACGATCAGGCAATCAAACCAGTAGTGGTCAGGGGATATAACACCAAAGTGTTAGCTTATGCTGACGATATAGCAGTTGTTACCCCTGACCCACTAGGAGCAATAGGAAGGATTGAAGCCTTGGCCCTAGATTTCGGTAGGCAGTCAGGCTATGGTTTAAATACAGATAAAACAAAGATTGTCTGTTCTAAAACCACTCCATGCCAGGATCCATGGAGGACAGACATACCTTTGGCTAAACATAGCTGCGGATGTTGGGTCTATATGGGAGATTTACTCGCCCCCTCTCATACAGAAGATAAGTGGAGATGTAAAAAGAATGGCTAATTTACATCTGTCTCTTATAGGAAGAGGCAATGTCCTCAAGATGACAATGTTTCCTAAAATCTTTTATCTATTCCGATGTATCCCGCTGTTCTGCTTGGGTTCCCAGATTAGATAGAACCAGCTCATCAGAGCCTTACTAACCCAGCCAGAACGTTACCCTCTGCCCCTCCCTAGGACCTATTCACAACAGGTATCTACCCCCTAAGGACAGGGAATTCCTAAGATGCATACCATGTACCTCCTATAATATTAGCAATCAGTGGCCTCGCGGTCCCATTCGAACCCAGACCTCTCTACCCAGACGGCAGTATCAGAATCAGCGATCTCGCGGTCCCATACGAACCCAGACCTCTCTACCCAGATGGCAGTATCAGAATCGGCGGCCTCGCGGTCCCATTCGAACCCAGACCTCTCTACCCAGACGGCAGTATCAGAATCGGCGATCTCGCGGTCCCACACGAACCCAGATCTCTCTACCCAGACGGCAGTATCAGAATCGGCGGCCTCGCGGTCCCATTCGAACCCAGACCTCTCTACCCAGACGGCAGTATCAGAATCGGCGATCTCGCGGTCCCACACGAACCCAGATCTCTCTACCCAGACGGCAGTATCAGAATCGGCGGCCTCGCGGTCCCATTCGAACCCAGACCTCTCTACCCAGACGGCAGTATCAGAATCGGCGATCTCGCAGTCCCATACAAACCCAGATCTCTCTACCCAGACGGCAGTATCAGAATCGGCGATCTCGCGGTCCCACACGAACCCAGATCTCTCTACCCAGACGGCAGTATCAGAATCGGCGATCTCGCGGTCCCACACGAACCCAGATCTCTCTACTCAGACGGCAGTATCAGAATCGGCGATCTCGAGGTCCCATACGAACCCAGATCTCTCTACCCAGACGGCAGTATCAGAATCGGCGATCTCGCGGTCCCACACGAACCCAGATCTCTCTACCCAGACGGCAGTATCAGATTCAGCGATCTCGCGGTCCCATACGAACCCAGACCTCTCTACCCAGATGGCAGTATCAGAATCGGCGGCCTCGCGGTCCCATTCGAACCCAGACCTCTCTACCCAGACGGCAGTATCAGAATCGGCGATCTCGCGGTCCCACACGAACCCAGATCTCTCTACCCAGACGGCAGTATCAGAATCGGCGGCCTCGCGGTCCCATTCGAACCCAGACCTCTCTACCCAGACGGCAGTATCAGAATCGGCGATCTCGCGGTCCCACACGAACCCAGATCTCTCTACCCAGACGGCAGTATCAGAATCGGCGGCCTCGCGGTCCCATTCGAACCCAGACCTCTCTACCCAGACGGCAGTATCAGAATCGGCGATCTCGCAGTCCCATACGAACCCAGATCTCTCTACCCAGACGGCAGTATCAGAATCGGCGATCTCGCGGTCCCACACGAACCCAGATCTCTCTACCCAGACGGCAGTATCAGAATCGGCGATCTCGCGGTCCCACACGAACCCAGATCTCTCTACTCAGACGGCAGTATCAGAATCGGCGATCTCGAGGTCCCATACGAACCCAGATCTCTCTACCCAGACGGCAGTATCAGAATCGGCGATCTCGCGGTCCCACACGAACCCAGATCTCTCTACCCAGACGGCAGTATCAGATTCGGCGATCTCGCGGTCTCATACAGACCCAGACAACCTACCCAGACGGCAGCTTATCCTAGGATTACCATTATATAGAGGGATCGATCTCACTATTCATCAGGGGTATAGTACTACAATATTCCGGATCACACAACGGTTGCCAATTTAGATAATGTGCAGCGGGGTCGTTAATTCAAGGGGCTCCTCTCTCCCTTATTCAGTTACCACTTACCTGATCAGGGTTAGCATCTGTTCACATAGCAGCATCTGACTAGAAGAATAGGTTACCCTCTCATACAAGAACACACGGCACATGTCGGTTCACTAAGAACTGGGGTACTTTATTTCTCATTATACAAAACAAACATATAACACCATACTACAACACATAGCCTGCAAAGAAAAGTAAAAGATTAGGTTGTACGCTCTAATAGGAAAGGGTCGACATCACCTTATTAATATGCAGTCCACACTCAGCAGTCATCTAGGTTCCCCTCTCGTCTGGGCCTTGGCTCGTCTTGAAGTCACACCTCCGCAATCACGGGTACACGGCTGCACCGCTATGCGCTGTTCCCTTCACCCTTCTCAAAGCCCCTGGGACCTTCCTCTCATCGGCTACTCTCCTTCCCTGGCTGTTCTGCTAGGAGAGTATCTGTCTCTCGATTCTTCTCCGCTTTTAGAATGGTGTCTGTCTTCCCTGGAATAAGTAATAGGTTTGCTACTAACGGCTAAATGCCGCCTACGAACTGACTGCCCAACTATCTCGGGCTTTCACTAATATAGAAGCGTGTTTCTTCATGGAAAATTCCAGCCAGTAACCTGCCGCCCACCAAATTCTTGTACCACCCCGTACCAAGGACACGTTCCCAGCCGGCCGGCCTGATGTTGTGTCTTCGGCATGAAGAAAAATACAATCCTTCGACAAGGGCCGGCCTAAACCGGTTCTCTCCAAGCGAACAACACCTCGTAACTAAAACATTACACTTGACCTAGAAGCATCCCAAGCTGCCGGGGCAGAAAGAAAGATGGAGTCTCTCCCGTTTGAGGCCTACCAGGCCCGAATTCAGCATAACTCCATGGAAAGTATAATAATACCCTAACTAAAGGACGGATTATCCCTGATACTAGCAAATCTATCCCCTAGCCTATAGGTATAAGCTCTAATCTAGGGAGGAGAATGCAGAATTATATCAAAGTGCCTCGTAAATAGGCTCTATCCACTACTCTAACCCTTGCACTGGAATGATAAGAGACTGAAGTCACCATCAATCACCTTTCCTCAAAAGAGGGCCGGGAAAATCGAGCAGAACACCCACTCAAACCAAATATTTTTTTTTAAGAAATTAGACAGGATTTTTTCACAATTTATAGGGGGCTATAAGAAGATCGGGAGGTCATTGAAATTAATGACTTTACCACAAGATCGAGGAGGGCTGGCCGTTCTCAATCTTTTATATTACTATTGGGCTATAACGCTGCAGCAAATGACCATATTGTTTAAACCTAAAATATGGGCGGAAACAACACTGAGAGGTCAGGATAGGGAAAACCCCCCCTTCTATTTTTGAGCTAGCCATATGTGATGCAGCACCAGGGATAATACTGAGGCAGTTGGAGGGCAGCTACTACAAGAAAACACGTTTTAAACCCCTACGAGCAGCCTGGAACATTTGGCATAAGGCCTGTAAGATCTTTAAACTCCCAAAGGTCCAGAGATATTTATTATTATGGCGTTCATCAGTTTTTCCGGCTCCACTTTATGACAAAATAGGTAGAATCTGGAAACAGGCTGGAATTAATCATTTAGGAGATGTTATTAATCAGAATGGAGTTATGTCATTTGGAGAACTCCAGGAACGATATAGGGTAGACCCCAGAACATTCTTAAAGTATGTACAAATTAGGGAGACAATTAAACCTGTTGTATCGCAGCTCACCAGTATGGCCCGAATCCCGTTGTTAGAATGTCTAGTGTACAGGCAGCCCCGTATCAAGGATTTATAATCTATGCTGATGAGTGCTAACCCAGATGACATGGTCAGGTCTAAAAGTGTTTGGGCAGACAAGCTGGAGAATCAGGATGTTGATCTATGTAGATCTTTAAAGCTGTCTAAAATGGTATTCTGATCCTCCAATCTTAAAGCCCAACATTTTAAAACAGCATTTAGACTATATTTTACACCAGCAAAATTGTTTGCTTGGGGGAAAAGGGAAAACAATTGCTGTCCAAGGTGTGGATAGGGCCTGCAGATATGGTCCACATGTTTTCCGATTGTAGTAAATTGGATATACTGAAATAGGGGATTGAACTTTTTTGCTTCAAAATATAAGGTCCCTCTAACTCCATCTATGATGCTACTTGGTTGTGATGAGACCTTACAGTTGGAACTGACCCAAGTATAGTTTTGTTTCATGTTCCTAGCAATATCTTGTAAAATGATTGCTTCAAAATGGAAGGATGTGGACCCTCCGACATATCAGGTGTGGTATGCCAGACTCTTTCATGTGTTCAATTTGGACATGGCATTGTTATAAATGTATAGGCCGGAGAGCGAGGAAAAGGGGTCGTCAAGTGAGGGGGCCATTGATGGAGCAATGGGGGAAAGAGGAATTTCGACCTAATTTGTTTGGTTGCTCTGTCTTTTCTTCTTTGGTTGTTTCTCCCTTTTCTTTTTTAATTTAAAAATATTTTCTTTTTCCCTTCTCTCTTTTTCTTCTTTTTTCTGCCTCCCCTTTTTGAAGGTATAGGTAGGGTAAATACTGTGAAGTACCATAGGGTTGGAATGATATTTGTAGCATGTACAGGGGAAAAAGTTTTGTATTGTATTGGGATCTTATGCTTTCAATTTTTTGATTAACTGAAATCACTGGTTTTCGTAGAAAAAAAAAAGGAAGTAAAAAATATTGTGCAAGGATCACTCACGAGCGCACAAGCAGCCCACCCTCGGGCTCACACTAATTCCCAATGGGTCATACATTTCAACCTGCCTTATGAATATTGATGTGGCAGGTTATTTGCAAACACATTGGAAATCTCTAATGTGTCTGAACACATTAGTACATTCCATTTTGCGAGTTGCAAATTGCGAGTTGCAAAAATCGCAGTTTGCAACCCGCCAAGCGAGTCATACAACTGGCCCTTGGTGTCATCCTGTTGTAGATGGTGCCTAATTTCAATAAACAATAGGGCGACCCTGTGTCCTTCAGAACCAGGGTATGGATATGTAAACAAAAACAGTGGTTCTGTTGGGTGTAGACAACTATTTCTTATACACGCAATTCATTTATCTCAGTTATTTTCAAATGTTCATGTCTGAACAATTTTTAGACATGCGGAACACACAAATAACACAAAAACAACACTGGTGGATGGGTATTATGTTATTTGATATAAATTCCATCATTTACATATACTCACACATTGGTAAAAAAGCTGTCAACGCAAGGTGGAGTTTAAGGTGCTGCATGATCAAGTGACATATTGTTCTCAGTGATAAAGTGCGAATTATATACAGGGTGATTAAAATATATATAAGGGAGGCCAGAATAGGAGCAAATAATGACTCTGCTGCTTTATCCAAATTAATCTTTTGCAGACAGGTTCTGTTGTGAAATTTCACTTTAAATCAGTTTTGTTTTGTGAGCATCCAGTTGTTTAACTTGCTTTCCTCTTTCCACACACTGTATTAAAGTTACTAAAGGGCAAATCGGAACCTTCACCGTTCAATGCAAGCAAAAATTACTTATTAACTGAATGTAAACCTTGGCTTGAATGTGTAGTGTTTAATCTGCTTTCTGTTTGTAAAATGATGTGAGGCACTGGGCAAAGCAACTCCTTTTTGGGGTGAACGAGCAGGTTTTGGGAGTGCATGAAAGCATTTTTAGTGGTTTACAGTGCTCCTTACCTGCATATTTTCAAGAGGGACTAAAGTATGTATTGGGCCAGTCTGTAACCGCGGACATTCTGAGCTGTAGCAGTACTCCTTCCTCTTCTGCACATCTGATTGAGGTCTGAGCATCTGAGCTGAAGCAGTAGCTTCTTCCCTCTCTGCACAACCTTATTCTAGTGATTGGGCCTGGGCACAGAGTCACCCAAGCAGGCCTCCCTACCACCTTGCACAGCCCCTTAAGTTTGGGGTCACATGCTCGGTAGACCAAGGTTCTTTATTGGCTTCTGATTCACCCTTTGGGCTAGTTTGTCACTGGTTATATAGATTAAGGTTTGAGTATTGATTGATTGCTAGGGTTCTTAGTGGACCTATGGCTTAGGGCTTGGCTACTGATTGGTTGCTTGAGAAAGGGTCCTGATTGGTTGCTAGGGTTAGGGTTCTTAGTGAATCCATAACTTGGTTACTGAGTGGTTGCTAGGTATAGGGTCTTGATTAACTGCTAGAGTCCTTAGTGGACCTAGGGGGTAGGGCTTGGCTAGTGATTTGTTGTTAGGGATATAGTTCTGATTGGTTGGTAGGGCTAGGGTTCTTATTGGATCTAGGATATAGGGCTTTAACAGGGTCTGATATGTCACCTCTTCCCCTCAGTGTGTGCTGACTCCAAGTGACGGTCTAGGATGACCATGAGCCCATTCCGTGCAGTTTGGTGTATGTGAAGGACATGGTCTACGTATCAAGTAATTGTGAATATTCCTCCCATGGCTTCCAAATCTTTTTTTATATCTGCAATTTCAAGCACTACATGCGTATGCCATCTTTTAATATTATGAACTAGCTCTCTAAACATTCACCAAGTCAACCGTAGTGCCTTAGCTACAATTGAAGCAATGTACTGGTTACACACTAAATTCCATGTAAAATATTGTTATTTGCTAGACAGAAAATATAGAGCCAAGCCCAAGATTAGATGGCTATATCATTGGTTGTTCAATTTGTCTTTTGGCACTATTGGGCTGGCGGAAGGCAGGCATCTTGACTGTTTTTGATGCCACCATTTCTGAAAGTTGAACACAGATATACTTGTGTAACCTGCATGTCAGAAGTTCCTCTCCTGAAAAATAGTACTGTGGGCTAGTCGCCTGCTGTAAATCTCTGCATTCTATCTTTGTGTTATAAAGTTGAATTCTTTCAGGGCTCCACTCTTTTGATGTTGTTAAAATTAATGCAATTGAGCTAATTTTGCTAAAAAAACAACATACTGAATAAAATCTATTCTGCTAACTGGCAGTATTTCCATAAACAAGGTTGCATATTTAAACAGCGTGACAGACCTTCTTCCTAAGTACACAGGCAAGGAGGCTTGAAAGAGAAGTATGTGGACTGGAGAGAGAAGAATGTATTGGGGATGAATCACCTCTTGACCAAGGTGTGAATCTATGTTTCATGGTGGTTAACTGAAAATAGGCAGCAGGTGTATGGGGGTCTCTTTATTTACTCTGCTTTTACAGCCTCGAGCAAAGATGTGTCAGGAGTTGCCTGAGGCAAGAGTGTGCAGTGATCAGCTTTTTGGGTAATGGGACAAACGAAGAACAATTTTTAAAAGTAATCACCTATATAAAAGAACATTGGATGGGGACACTGGACAGTCATTCACATTTATATACACCACTTTTGTATTTTTTTTGTTTTAATTGTTTCTCAATGAAGTGGAATTCGCTTCAAATATGTTTATTCCTTACATTTTTCTTGAGGTCCCAAGGACAGATCATTTTGTTGATGCAGATTTCCTTCATTGATGTTCCAGGAAGTTCCTTTCTCTCTGATATCAGTTAAATATAATCAGTGAGTCCATCATTAAAGCTGTTCTTGTATTAGTTAGGGACGAAAGGTTATTGGCTAGGTTGGTTAAAGCAGAATAATTATATTGGTCAACTAATTCTGAGACGCTGGTCTTTTTGAAGGTATTGGTGAACTATGAGATGATGTTGGAGCATACAGTGTTGGGTGAGGTTTTCTCTGAATGAGCCAAGTACATAAGGATTCACTTTGTTTCTGATACTTGGTGCTGGGCAGGTCTAAAAAGGGGTCTGAATTTGATAATCTTATGGGTATGTAGTCATTGGCTGCGGAAAGAGAAGCGAGAACTGTAATAATATCCAAACTGATCTTATGTATGCTTTTTTTTGTGGAGTTTTATGGAGCGCAAACTAGACCAGAAGGTATCGGACTGCCCTACATGAGCACCAGTTACGTTACAGACGACAACATTAATTTTTTTGTTAGGCATGGGGAGCTTAAGTGATTTTGCCCAGAATCACAGAATGTTGAGCATCCCTGCTGTGACTCAAACCTGGTTCGCCAGCTCCGAGGTCGACCGCCCTAGCAACATTCTCTCCTCACCCCCCACCCCCGTTGTTTTGTTGGAGATCCTTGCATTTGAACACAGATACTAATATGTTTTCTGAATGATCTGAGTGTTTTTACATTGTTAAGCTGAAGTCTTCTTGGAGTAGATGGTCACAGGATGAGAATATTGGGCTGGATGAATATTCAATGAATTTCTCAAAGAACACGGCATTGTTGCCAGGCGAGTAACATTGTTAGGCACCAGAGTTATCATCTTTCCTTTGAAAGCCCCCTAAGGACATCTTTATAATCAATTAAAGCCCAAAGCACTGTGCTAAGGCTTCTAGTGAACTTTCAGAGCCAAATTAAATGACAGAAGGGTATTCCAATCCCAGCTCTCATTTCCCAGGGAAAAACTCAACCTTTGTTCTATCAAGCACAACAATATCAACCCGATAATAAGGTCAGCGAAAGAATGAATGTTCTTCCAAGAGACCTCACACCTCACCGCACCATTATGTGCTCAAGAAGTCAAGACCACTGACCTGAATGGAGTAAAAATATAACAAAATTGGTTTTAGATTTGTTTCGTTTCCAATGACTTGGTGAAGGTGAGCAAGGCATACAACAATTGTAAGCTATTTTTATGGGCACACATGAGAACCTGGAATTGAGATTGGTTGACTGTGTGCTGTAACTTGCAGAGTCATTCCTTTCTAATATTCTTCTATTGGTTATCCTTTAATCGCCTCTCGTCCAGTCTATGGCACTTTGAAATCCCACAGGAATCTGAATTGTCTCCCTATATATTAAAGATTTATGTTAGTCCCTTGACTAAACTTCTCTCCTCCCATGGCTTTGTTTCTATATATACATCAATGACATACTCATTTTCAACTGTTTGCTGGTATGTGGTTAGTAGTGGTATCCTACCAACTTTGCCTGGAGTGTGTGAGGGAATGATGGAGCCATTGGCTCAAATTAAATTTGGGTAAAACAAAAATGTGTAACTTAATAAAGAGTACACACTGTTGCCCTTATCTGTAGCAGCCTATTGAAGTTGTACCCTGCTTTCCTGCATTACACCTGCACAGTTGATGCCAAAAAGAGTCTTTTTCAGTTTAATAAGGTTTGTATTAAACTTTTTAGAGCAGAATACATTTCAAACACTTAGGGGGTCATTAGGATGGCAGGCGGACTTTGCCCGCCCGCCATCCTAGCGGGGTTCGGGACCGCCCGCCATAAGGGCGGGGGTCCCGGGGGTGGTATTAGGATATGCCCGCCACAATGGCGGACACATCCTGTATTTTTAGCATTGTGGCGGTCGGTGCTCTCTGCACCGCCCGCCACAATGCTACAAATGCTTTACATCATTTGCATTTACAAAGCGGCAGGCACCGCGCGGTGCCTGCCGCTTCGTGAATGCAACTGAAGGGGTACCCCCCGTGCTCACCCCCCTACTCACCTTCACTCTGGGGGCCCACACGGGGTCCCCAGAGTGAAGTCCGCCTGCCTTTCCGTGGCCATTGCCTATTGCCCATCCTAATATGGCTGGCGGTGTCTGATAGACACCGCCACCATATTATTCCTTTTCCGCCCTGGCCGCAAGGCGACCGGGGCGGAAAAGCGGCGGACGGTCTTTCCGTCCGCCGAGGTCCCCCCGCCATAATATTATGGCGGGGGGGAAACGAGAGATGATGGTGGGCGGATTTCCCCCCGCCAGGCTGCCGATGGCACCGCCAGCCTGGCGGGGGCAATCCGCCCGCCATCATAATGGGCACCTTTATGTATGAAAGATATAGGAAACAATTATACATGTAGTTACAATCGTTGCACTTTAATTTTGGGGGAATAAAAGTGCTAGATCTACAAAGAAGATATAATAAGCAGGGCACTGTAGATAAGATGCACGTTATACAAAATATAAATTAAAAGAAATTTATAAGGAAATATTTTATATAAAAATATAAAAGATGTAGGTTGAATTAAGATAAAAAAGGAGGTAAGAATTATAGAGAAAAAAAGAGTAGAAAGGGAAAGTTAGAGACCTAATTATATGGTTTTGAAGAAAACATTAATTGAATAAACGTATCATGATATTATCAAAATAATGTCTGAGAAAAGCGGTAGAATGCACTTCAGATATATACACAAATGTGTCAAATGCTCAAAGGCAAAGTCTTGGTGTGCTGCTCTGGTACGTAATCTGTACAGAACATGTAAGTATACTAAATTCAATAGCTGGTGCATGGGAATGCACCAAACCCAAGACGCATCACCAGAAGCGTAGTCCATGTAACAAACAGTCTTAATCCATTTTAATCCATATTTTATCATTTATTTATCTTCTTCTTCTATAGCTCCTTCAAATATTGTACTAACACAGCGCAATTTCAATATTCAAATGCTTGAAGTGCCTATCCAGACTTATTTCAACAGCATGTCGAAATACATAATGCGTCGAGTAACCGTAATATTGTAAACCCAATGCTTTTTGGGCTGAGTCCTTCTTCAGGGTTAACTGTAGTATGAAAGAAAAGAAACCGTATAAATATATTGTATCAAGAACCACGTCTGCATTGTGACTGAAAATGTTCCCCATGCAAAACAGTTAGATATGTAACCTAACTCAATGTTTCAAAGCCTTGAGAAAGAAAAAACAGAAATGAACTATAAGCTCACAATGTGATCCCAATGCAATGTAATGTGGTGATGTGGTTAGCATCATTCCCAACATGTTTAATCACTGAGAGTGTCCTGCAAATGCCAAAGTATTGCTAGAAAAACCACAATTCTTCAAATCCAGAAATTCAGGCAAATAGCAAAGGACCTTCCACTAAATGTTACCACAGTTTTTCTGATAAAAACGACACTCCACATGTGTGGAGAGACTATTGTACGAGATCGGAATAGACCAAAATTATGATCATGTGAAGATCAGATTGACACTGTGCGGGCTAAAATAGTAATTCCTTTGGTCTATTCTGTCCATTATGATGGAACTGTTCACACATGTGAGGCTCTGTTTTAATTGGTAAAAGTATGGGAACACTAGGGGGTGGTAGTATTGCTGTTCCCCACAAATTCCTAAACTTCCCATAACAGACTTGTGCGGAAGACCCATAAAGGACAACTGATAGTACTAACGCAGTCACACTACCCAGGACTCTTTCTGATGTCTAGTGTTCAGAAATGTTGGTAGGTTTACCTAGGCACCCTATGACCTCAGCTCAGATTTGTGTTTCTGTTGCAGTTTATGGTCCAGACTTGCTGCTAGGGCACAGGAGTGTGTGTGTGTATGTTTGTGTGTGTGAGGAGTTGCATTTTTTTCAGTGGCTAATAAATGTTCCACATCATGCATTCAGAGGGAGAGGAGAATAATTAATCATCGTACAGCCTCCTGTTTAATAATCAACCACCAGGAATGCAATGCGACAATAAATATTAGTATTCAATCCCCTGGATTACCTTTGATGCTTTGATGCTGACGTTTATCTATATTTGCGATGGAGCACAATTTTCTGCACCTAGCAGGTCTCAGCGCAATCGCCAACACCAGTTGTGCTACTGCTCGAATTAATCATTGAAAGTCAACATCAAATCAATTAATCTCCATTTACAGGGAAACTCATTTAATTCCACAGAAACAACAGTAATATAATTTCAAACCATAAATGTTTATTAGCAACTTAGTAAAATTACAATTATAATCAATTATAATCAATCAATTGATCATTTATCAATAATCTTCAGATTTCACTATAGATAGTCAACCCAAACAGAATATAAATGAACAAATGCCACATGAATTATTTAGGCAGGTCAAATGCAAATTGAAGCAGTTATAGTTTCCTAAAGTAACTCCCCGATCACTAAGCTAAGGCACCTAAACAATTGGGGAAATTCTATCAGATAATGATGCAAGTCAGGGAAACTCTTAAGCTGAACCAAATGAAGGTTCAATTAAGGCAAAGAAAATGCATATGTGTTCAGGGGTATAACTCATGAACAAAAAAGTAAGGACAATCTGCATGGGGCAAAATCAGAAAAGGTTTTATCTAACTAGCTAAAACACAATTAAAGCATCACATTTCACACACAAACTCCTTCCCACCAATTTCCAAAAAGTGGGCCCTAATGAAAATACAGAGTCTTCTTGAAATGGGTAAACTCCCTTCTTTCCCATTGTCAGACAAAGTAGCACCCAGCTACATAACCTTGGCTGTATCATCAGTTGGGTCAGCATGGTATTCTCACACCTACACATGATGTGCAACAAAACTCATCCCACCTAAAAATACCTACCCTGACCTTCTTAAAAGACAAACCATGAACTACACTTCTAGCTAGTGCATGCAATCTTGCTCCTGGAACAAAAAGAAAAAGTTATAGCAAAGTGCAAGTAACGTTGCGCTTAAAATGGAAAACCATCCAGCCAATGTAAGAAAATTGACTTTGCTAAACATGAATGTATTGTTAAATCAATTACTATAATCAACTATATAAAGTGCAGCTTCAATATATGAAATGTAGCTGGACATTAACGCATGAATTAGCATATGGATAGTCTAAATTAGAATATATAAAAAATCTGCTCCACCACTTGTTTGCCCTGAAGTTAGTTATATCGTGGAAGAGGAAACTTCACCCACTTTTTGTGGCATGTTTCATCATTGATTATCCTTACATCCTTACCCCACTCAGGTAAATTGATACTACCAGAGTGAACTCAACTTTTATTTCAGGTAATTCTTAAGAGTCTACTGGATATAGAAGGGATCTAGAACTCTAAAATCATCTTCAGGTAAACCCAAATAATTTCTTCTATTTAAGGGTACCCAAGGTAAGAGTAAAACAAGGAGAATGGATATGTTATGACTACTATGGCTCTTTCATCTATTAAATTACTGACATGTTTCATCCTGAATTCCTCCCCTATGGGTCAAAAGCTTTCACCAGAGCTGATCTAGGTCTCAATCTAGATATATGATGTACACATTCAGTTCAGTTCAGTTCACACAGCTTTATTCGATCTTTGTAAAAGCACAACAGTACATGTAAAATCTACACACCAATAAATCTAAATATTTATTAAGTTAAAATAAGCATTATACAAATTTGCTGTGGCCCAAATAGATCATTAAAAACATTTAGAACAGTTTAATAAGTAGAACTACACAGTGCTACTCGAAAGTAGCCCCGCCTTTTTCCTCTTCGTAGAACAGGCCCATAAAAATGAGGCAACACAGAAACAAACAAAAGGGTCCAGTAAGGCCTTTAGGAAATACATGGCGACCCGGCATTGCCTAAAATGTTGACGCCTCAAGATTGGGAATATAAATATTTTTCTTTCCTCAGAGTAATTTTTAAAGAATAAAAAGATGTGTAAATCCGTCTGTGCAGCATAGTTATTACAGGGGCAGGGTGCGAGATCTGATAGTCTGTACGTGTTTTGTGGGTAACCCAGGAGTAACGGAATCATATTAAGTCGAAAGCACAATAAAATAAATCTATGCTGTGCATTATTAAAGAGTGATAAATAATGAAATCCTTCTCCTAGTATTAGCAGTACCTGATCATAAGCAATGGAAGAACGAAGGGTCCAATTTCTTTCCCTCTGCACGTAATTTGTTCTTTTCGTATACAAAACCGTTAACCATGTCTTTGTGACCTTTTTCCATTAATATGGGTCCTGGAAAAGTTTTACCAGCCCTAGGGCTTTCAATTCAGACTCAACATAGTTTAGCCACCCAATCCTTTTATAGTATTCTAATTTACAGCATTCCCTAATGATGGTTTGGGTCAAGTCCACCGTAGTTCTGACCATATTGAGAGCCACAGTAGGACTGGGGCCAACCTTATGGTGCCACTCAAATTGGCAAGCCCCAATTCAAGATGTAAAATGTAATTTGGGGCTGATTGGGGAAAGGACACGAACTTTTTGAATAAAGAATCTTCCATTTGCTGTAACGAGATCACGTTAGCGTTCCCCCAAACACCTGCTCCATATGTTGTTGCCAACTTTGTTTTTGCTAAATAAATATTCTTAATCACATTCAGTGGGTCTCCTCCCAATTTTTTAGCAAACCTTCCAACAGCATTGAAGCTTCTTTGCATACCCTGGCCTCTCGTTTCCACCGGTTTGGACCACGAGTGGTCTTTATCGAAGAGCACTCCAAGGTATGAAAAGGAGTCTACTACCGCGATTTGTTTGCCTGCCAAGCTAAAGTGGGGATGTTTCTCACTTTTAGACACTCCAGCCACAATTATAAATGACTTGGATTTAATAACTTTTAAGTCAAGGGAGGCCATAAAGGTGGACTATGCTTTAACTCATTTTTTTAGGGCTAACCCTATCTAGCCATTAATACCACATCATCGGCGTACACACAAGATTGGGAGGGGGGTTTGATCAAATTTGGGTGCGTCCAGTGAAAGGGCAGACAGGGAGGACTTACCCAACCCCGTTCGTATAGATAGAAAAAAGGAACAGGGCAAGGACACACCCCTGTCTTACTCCCTTTTCTATTTTAAAATGGCGAGTGCACTCCCCCTTCATTCCATACCTTACACAGGCAGTGGCATTGGCATACAACTGACGAATGAATCCAATAATCGGCGGGTCAATGCCCATACCCTCCATCATGGATCACAGCCTAGAGTGTGACACACAGTCAAAGGCTGATGTTAGGTCGATGAAGGCCATATAGCATGCGCTTAGAGGCCTGTAGGTGATTGAGCGCGGTATAAATTAAAAATAACAATAACAATAACAATTTTCCCACTTTTGGCTTTCGAGTACTCCCCTATAATTAGGGAAAGGTTTAGGCACTGATCAACCATCCCCATTCCTCTGCGAAACCCATATTGTGCCTTCATGATTATACTGTGCGATTCTGCCCATTCCTCCAGTCTGGCCAGGAGAACCCGTCCCATTAACTTGGCAGTGGTACCGAGGAGGGATATAGGGCAGTAATTCTTTGGAGAACCCCTGTCCCCTTTTTTATACATCGGCACAATGACACTTTTATTCGATGAAGGAGGTGGGCCCACTATCTGGATACCATTAAAAACATTTGCGCGTAAAGGGGCCCATAAGTTGTAGTTCTGTTGAAATTGGCACTCCGTCTGATCCCGGGGCCTTGCCCGTGATACAGGATTTTAGTGCCTATTGAATACAGAGAAGATTAACCCTCCCTGAGATAAAGGTTCTGGTCAGCATACTGGGATTCGTGGGAAGGTTGATATCCCGAATATGCCTTCAAAATGTCTCACCCTGTAGTGTTTTTATCTAGGAACCAGAATCGATATTTCTATTTTATGCCCTTGTCCGGTTATAATCAATAATATCCATACAACGGCATAATAATCAAGTCCATATTCAGTCGTAGCACATGCTGTCACATTAAGCAAGGCTACTTCCCCGGCTCCCTAGAAGCACAACGAGTTCTCTAAACAAACCAAACCTCCAGCAACCTGGGAAATCCCCCTTGCTTTGGTTTCGATTTCGTCCTAGAACTCCTGTAAAGCACTGTAAGAACGGCCAGTTCTTAGTGACATCTTTATTGACGTCTTATGTCCAACCTCACGTCAAACCCGGCACCTTTCAGGTATATATATACCAACGTTGCCTTAAGCAAACACACGGTGGTGGTTTTGGACAGGAGCAGCTATCTACTTGCCCGAGAGCCCAGCTGATGCGAGAGCCCACGGACGCTGCCCCTCCTCTTTGACGCGCTGAGAAAGACGCTGTCTTTTTCTCCAGCCGAGAAAATCCAGCTCCGGCGTTTCCAGCCTACGCTTGCGGGTTGCTGGGATATCTAGCCCTGAGAGAGAGATACCAGACCTCCTGCTTTCTTTTACCCAGGTACGGAGCTGACTAAACCCTTAAAGAGAATTCTTGAGTCAGATTCTTGGCAAAACAAACTTAACTTAAACTGCTACTTACTTACTCCTTCCCACGTATTAGGCTTAGGTCAGGTACACCGGGGTAGGCATATTTAGAAGCACCAGTTGAGTACGTAGTCAATGTATATATGTATGTATATATTTGATCTATTTTAAAGTATCATATGGCTAAGAAACCATATCAATGCTTTTACAGTATTATTTTATAATCCTCCTTTTACTGTACGCACTTTACTTTACTATGAGTATTGCAATCGTGGCAATTCATTTCTCTTGCATGAGGAAGAAGACTGCTCAATAAATTACACCTTTTATTGAAAACGCCCGTCTCTCTTTTCTCTGCATTCTGGTGAAACTAGGTATGCACATTCGACTGAGTGAAATAGCTGTCTTTTGTTTTCACACGACACTAGAGATACACTCTTATTCAGGGAGAGCAAAGTTGTCATGTTTTATGGTGTCAAAAGCTAATCCCTTCTTGTCTATCCAGGGAGGTTAAATTCCTCCTCGTTTAGTCGAGAAAGTTTCTAGTGACCTCTGAGCTAGCTGGCAAACCTTAAGTCTAATATAGTCAGTAGAGACCTAGATGACCTCAGTCCTACGTCTACACTGCTGTTTATGTTATTGCAATGCGCAGAGCCTATTGGGAATAACTACACTACATGGCGCCCAACGTTTGGTAAGGCGATAAATGTAACGCAAGACGTTAGAGTAACTCAGTCGTGCTTTTTCACACAGACCCTTTTTCCCGTAAATACTCCAAAAGACGTTTGGAGTGGGTAAAAGGTTAAAATCCGCCGGAACTTAGTAGGAAGAGATTCCTATGTATAGTTTTTGTTTTAGTCAACGTTGAAGGATACAGTGTTCCAAAATATTGTGCACCTAATCTTTGTTTCCTTGAAACTTGATCTGCAACGAAAACCTTTCTGTCAGTAAGATGTCAGAAAGTGAAGACGAAAGGGAGGCAGCTAGAATAGCAGCTCGACTCCTAGCGGATGACACAAGTCTCCAACAAAGTGACCCGGATGCTATACTCATTCCAGTCAACATAAGAAAAACTATAACTATTAAACTTATAGAAAACTGACTGACACCATGAGGTGGTACAGTCATATTCATAATTGAGGCCCATGAATATCGGCAGACAGAGGTATTCTATTCATGGATAAACTTTCCAGCAGCAAACGCTGTCACACACGACTTCCACTATTACAAAATAGAGGAACCTCCGGATGAGTACACTCCTTTCGAGGAGGTGGAAATCCCATTAAAATACCAAGAGCACCTGCTCTGGTTTAAAGGCGCCCTAAAACATAATAATCACATCACCAGGCTTGGTCCACTAGGTAGACCAGGAGCAACGTGGCCGGTTCTAGCCAGCTACACACCACATCCAGACATTGAAAAAATGTCAGTACCAGAACTTTTAGCACAGCTAAAAATACTAATTAAAATACATAGACAATTAGTCCAATATGCAATGCGGACATCAACAGTCCAACCAGCTATCAACATTCCACAGCTGACCCCCTCATCAGGGAACACAAACAAAATTACACCACAGAACATACAATCGGTGCACAGAGATAATCTCGACTACAGAATATCGTTTGGACATAATATCGACTCCAAAATATCGTTTGGAGAAAATATCGACTGGACAGAATATCGACAGCCAAAATATCGTTTTTAAGATAAGTGAAGCAATATCGTTTTTAAGGTAAGTGAAGTAATATCGTTTTTATTTTTAGGGTTCAGGGTCAGTTTGGGGTTTTTGGGTAAAGGGGTATTTTTAGGGTTCAGGGTCAGTTTTCAGTTTTTGGGTAAAGGGGTATTTTTAGGGTTCAGGGTCAGTTTTCAGTTTTTGGGTAAAGGGGTATTTTCAGGGTTCAGGGTCAGTTTTCAGTTTTTGGGTAAAGGGGTATTTTTAGGGTTCAGGGTCAGTTTTCAGTTTTTGGGTAAAGGGGTATTTTTAGGGTTCAGGGTCAGTTTTCAGTTTTTGGGTAAAGGGGTATTTTTAGGGTTCAGGGTCAGTTTTCAGTTTTTGGGTATTATTTTATTATATTTTATTACTATATATATATGTTTAATAAATATGAAATAAAAAAATATTTATTTAACTTTCATTATTTATTTAATTATTATAAGTTAATTTAAGTAATTTAAAGTATATTTTAGTAATTAATTATTAATATTAATTTAATTTAACACTGTTTTTAGTAAATACGATATTTTTCACAACTATATTTTTGTAAACGATATTTTAACTCGATATTTTTGTACCTACCTGTTTGTAGATAGAAACTCGATATTTTCACTGTCGATATTTTCTCAACGATATTTTTGATGGTCGATATTCTGTCCGTCGATATTCTTTCAGTGATCCCATACAATCATGTCTTGGTAAAGTGCCCGCAAAACGGGAACAAATTCCATTCTGGTTAGCACAAAAAATCACTCAAATAGAGGCAGTATTTCCGGATACTACCCCTACTGATAAACACAGAATTCTGACTATCTGCCTTCCAATGGGGATCGCACCACATGTGTAGGACTGTGACACTTGGGGCACAGTGTTTGCTTCCAT
Organism: Lissotriton helveticus; assembly: GCF_964261635.1. Classification (NCBI taxonomy): domain Eukaryota; kingdom Metazoa; phylum Chordata; class Amphibia; order Caudata; family Salamandridae; genus Lissotriton; species Lissotriton helveticus. Next base: position 1,101,304,945 of record NC_136071.1, on the reverse strand, counting down.
ATACACAAAAACACATGGTGTTCCGTCTATGGCGATAATACCAGATGTGCTAAGACAGATTCAAAATGAATACAGTCCAGAACCTGCTTTAACTCTGGGTATGAAATTACTGAAAGACTTCAAGCAGGTCTCGGCTATATTATTAGCCAACATAAAAGGAGAAGCAGCATCTGTGGCGATCCTCCAGAAATTGAAAGAGACAGATATAGCAGACCAACCAATTGAACTTGCCAGAATCATAGAAACATCCTATGAAGAACTAGGAAGAGATAGTTTGGGTGGGAAACCGGTTAAACCCCAACTAACTGAAAATCCTGAAAAGATATTTATTAAAAAAAATCTGAACACTTCAAAAAAGAGCTGGGATGGAAGTAAACAATCCACTCCCAAAGAAAAAAGATTCCAGTTCAGAGGAAGGTCTCCTCGGCGGAGGGAAAGAACTCCGGACCAAGGACACAAGTCTACCCAAAAGGAATCCTCTGAGAAAAGATACAACCTTAGAAATAGGGATAATTTGAAGAAACCTGATAGATATCAAGATAATGATACACGTCCCTTTCGATCTTTTCAGACTTCCTCGCAGAAATCGGAAAGAAGAGGACGGTCAGACACAGGGAAGAGCACGTCAAGTCCAAAGACAAGGAACCTGCTCCAAGTAAAAAATTACAATTTCCAAGAAAGAAGGTAGCCAGCATTAAAATAGTCAAACATGCCGAGGATACTGAGGACACAACTGAAAAACGGAGAGTGGGCCCAGACAATGCTAGACAGCGCAGCAGAAGTGACAATAGCTCGCAAGATCCTGATGAATCATCTGGAGACAGTGGACACGAATGAATACATTCAGGTGGAAACTGCAGATACCAGAGTTAGCAAACCTCATAAAATATACAAAATACCATTACGTATAGAGGGAGATAAGACTAGGAAAGTAAGGGGTCTATTTTGGGATAACCTTTCCAAAGGCTATGACATCCTTTTAGCTGAAAAAGACTGGCCACCAGAGTTTGTTAGGGAGTGCCCTCATGGCGAAGAAATTATTATGCCTGCCTTCTCAAATCATATTCCAACTCATAAAAAATATACACTTGCAAGAAAGTGGGCAGTAGACCAAGCTCCTGCATTATATAAAAACCATGTAGGATGGGATGAGGACTCTCCTCCTCACAAAATCCAGTTAAAATGTCAACCAACTGCACAAAGGCAGTACCCAATTAAACAAGAAGCTAAAAAGCAAGTTAGGGAGATCTTAGATCAACTTGAATACCAAGGGGTGATTGAAACATGCACCTCACAAATGAACAATCCTTTGTTTCCTGTCTCCAAGCCAGACGATTCATATCGTCTAGTTTTGGACTACAGACACCTTAACTCATGTTGCAAGACATTTGCAGTACAAAATTCACACAGTGCAGCACTAATGAATAACATCGTGCGCAAAAAATACAAAACGACATTAGACATCTCTAATGGGTTCTTTTGTCAAAATATAGCACCTGAAAGCAGGTATTTGACCGCTTTCTCAATAATGGGTTCGCAGAAATTTCTGTCGACTCCCACAGGGATTCAAGAATAGCCCAGGATTATTCTCAGCAAGAGTAACAGAGTTACTACAAATATATGATGATGAGGCATTATCTTATGTCGATGACATCTATCTAACAGATGACGACTTGGATACTCACTTGAAAAGAGTGAACACTATAATACTTGGGTTTGCAGCAGAGGGTTACAAATTCAACTTTAAAAAGTCACGAATTGCCCATCTAACAGTCCTGTTTTTAGGATATGAATTATCAAGTGAAGGCAAAAGCCTAGCAGACAATTTCTTAGAAAAATGCGCTATACTCCAAGCACCAAAAACGCTGAAGAACTTATTATTATTATTATTATTATTATTATGCGGTCTTATATAGCGCTCGATTACCCGTAGGCATCTCGGCGCTTGCCTTGGGAACCCGTCCTGGCTTTTTCCCTGTGAGATACCTGTAATGGGCATCCCCAAGGTGAAAGCCAGGCATCCCGCCGCGGGGGGGCTGTAGTGGAGATTAAGCAGGCTAATGCCCAGAGCTGCAGAGTGTGAACCTGTGATTCGAGTAGGCACCGAAACGAGAATTATCGAGTCCGTGGATATTTGGGCTCAAGACCCTGCCGCGTCGGGAATTGAACCCTGGTCCCGGGTCTGACCTCTGCTTCAGGGTCTGCCTCCTCTAACCAGTGAGCCACACTTCTCTTACAATCAATACTAGGTTTCCTGAATTTCGGAAGAACTTACATTCTAAATTATGCGGAGTGGGTTAAACCTCTCTATGAACTAATAAAACCTGATTTTAAACCAATCAATTGGACTCAAAAACACACAGAAATTTTGAGATCATTGCAAACAGACATGTTAGCTAAAACAAAATTGCAAACACGCGATAACAGACGCAACCTTGTAATCCGAGTCATCCCAGGAAGATGCGGATTCACGTACCTGACCTCTAATGAGGGAGAAACGGTACCAATAGCTTACAAATCACATTTGTACACAAAAGCTGAAATGAAATTTAGTTCAACGGAAAAAATTCTAACTGCGGTTCAGACTGCTGTAGCAAAAGAAAGAGCCCTAGCCCAAGGTAAACGAATAATAATCGTTACACCAGTACCAGCCCTAGAAGCGGTAACGAAAGCAAGCATTCCGAATGCTAAAGCACTACATCCGAGATGGATCCAATGGGTTAATTCTCTTGCTGCAACAGACGTAGTATACGAATTTGATCCTAATTTAAAAACACAAGAATTTCTACAATATGAATATGAATGTCCTCTGCCAACCGAAATCCTGCCTCTAGAATACCACGGCTGTATAATATATACAGACGGATCAGCATAACCCGCAGTTGGGGGTAAACAAGCTTACAGTGCTGCGTGCGCGATTGTTAAAGGTCGTTGGCACGAAGGGAAATTTAGACCACTGGTCACTAAAACGCAATCTCTAGGAGATTGTACAGCTCAGCGAGCTGAACTACTAGCATTTAAGATGGCGCTTGAAAATACCAATCGCGAGTTCCCCACACTAATAGTGTGTGATTCATATTACTGCGTTCAGTCTTATAATGAATACAAAACGGCTTCAAAGATGCAAAAGGTGGCACAATCAAGCATAAAACGCTTTGGGAACAAGTAGTTCTTTTACAGAAAGAACTACAAAAGACTCACATGATACATACACTGAGTCATCAGCGTGATGGCGTTCACGTTGCAGGGAATTCATCGGCTGAGACAGCCACAGCGGAAGCAACTAAACCGGCTTCCGTAGCAACAAAAAACCGTTCAGAAAAACACATAGAGGGCGAAACCATGCTGGCGGTAAAAACGTCTTTAAAAAGCGACTGTGCAGCATTACCCGTGAATTATCCACTCAATTATACATACATAATCGATGCAAACTCCGTTCCTTTTGCTCGAATCCCTGGAGTGGGGGATAGAGTGATTCCAAACACGAACAGGAGAATCATCTTAATACAAGAAGCACATATGGGATTAGGTCTAAGGCATCAGATGATTAAAGAATCTCTGACTGAATTACAATCAGAATACTGGTGGCCGGGAATGAGCCTGCATAATCACAAATTTGCAATAAACTGTCAAAACTGCAAAAGAGATCGCAGTGGCGAACCGGCCGAAGTAGTGCCAGAACACCTAATAGACAGCATAAGGCGATCTATACGCGAAATCAAACAGGAAAACTGCGTCCCAATGTATATCATTTAAGACTAGATTCACTTCAAATGTAGACACCAGCACTCGGCTGACGCCAGAACTGTTATAAAAGATTTGCGAGTCTATATCGGCACATACGCAATTGGCATGCTACATTCTGACCAGGGTCCTGCTTTTAGCTCTCGAGCTTATAAGGAGGCCATGACCAGCATGGGCATTGCATTGCGGTACTCTTGTCCCTTCCATCCTGAGGGAAATGGGATTGTGGAAAGAAAAAACCGAGACATAAAGCAATCTATAATGGCAAAAGTATTAGGTTCGGGTGATGGGTGGGTCCAACATTTAACAAGTGTCCAACGTAGTCTTAACAATCTGCCAAGAAATTCTCTAAAAGATCTCAGTCCGTACGAACTATTGTTCGGGACTAGAATGCATATTCAGGACTTAGATAGTCAGACTTCAGTGGTAGAAGAAAAATGCTTTGATATCAAAGATCGTTTGGCTATTTTACAGGACTTAAATGAAACAAGAAAAGCCCTGAGCAACACAAAGTTAAAACAGCAGCCAACAGCCACTGAAGAGAAACCACCTGTCCCAGCAAGGCCTGTCTGGATTCCAAAGATTGGGGATCTGGTCAGAGAGAAGATTACGGTGAAGAAGGAATTTGGGCCTTCTTACAGAAAAGCAGTACCTGTCTTAGCTGTCAGCGGAACAAGATCAGTTGTACTACCGCCCCTTGCTGGTAAAAAGGAGAACCGAGTTGTATCCATCGACCTGGTAAAACCACAATCATGTGGCCAATAATAAGTAGTAGGCCCAGTGGACTCCCAAGAAATAGCAGAACACCAAAGTTTGCTACAATAGAAGAGGTTTTAACTGAGAGACTAATCACATTTGACAAACCTACAGTGGATCAAAAGGGACTATGCAACAAAGCCATAGAACTTATACCTCTTAAAACCCAAATTGAAACAGTTCGTCAAGAAACACCTGTCTACAACGATGTAGCCACAGACTATGCTAATGAAACAAAGAAAATTCCAAAAGCAAATGAGAATCCGGAAGCGATTCCAAGAATTGACAGAACTGCATCTGGCTACTTCATCAATTTTGATGACTTTTCTGAGGATCCAAGCGAGCCTGAAGAACAGCCAACAGCAAAAACTTTTAAAGACAAAGTAACAGAACTATTTCATCAACTCAAAGAAACCTATCTGATTTCTCCATGGATTGAATTTTGGATTGTGTTAGGTGTACTTTTCCTCCTGCTTTGGCTCATCATGGTCCTTTGTTTAGGAAGATTCATTGAGGGAAAATACAGTACAATGGACACAGCAAGTCAGAACATCAACTTGGTCCTAAAGCCACACAAGTCATCTCACATAGAGAAAAGAGAACTATCATCAGTGAATGTCACAGCCAATCCGATACCCGGTGGGGTAGCTTGGGACAAAACAGATTACGAAATCTATGGCCCGGTCGAACTCTTGAAGTATCCACACCAATTTAAGGTTTCATTAAGTGACTTTGTAAAACTGAGCACATTCTCTGATGATTGGGACTTTGAAAGTATTAATGATATGATGTCAGACTTAGTAATGTCAGCAAAATTTACAGAACATGATTACTTACAGGGTTCATCTAATTATGAGGAAATGTACTGCTACAACCACTTTGCACATCACTATTTGCATAAATCTGCTCAACCTAGAAATGTTTTTAATTATAATCAATGGGAACATTGTGCAACTCCACCAAAAGGCAGTTCAAAAACATTTTATGAGAAATTCCCATACTTCTCAGGGTTTAACACAAGTCAAGCAGAAACGTTTTATTTCAAACTGTTAAATAAGACAGGGGTGAAAACAATGCTGACAAACACTAAATTAATCTATTCGGAAACATTTTATGAAAAAATATCTACATTTGGTTTTGATTTTTGGAAAAACAACATTGAAACAAAAACCATCTGGGGTACCAAAGATTGGCAGGTCCAAGGTATAGAATCATTATTTAGAGCCTGCATGATCCCAGAACAAATTATATTCTTGAATGACACAATTCAACAAACAACCTGTCTTGGCCTAGCCAAAATTAAAGACTTAAACAAACCGTCTATTCCAAAGCCAACACCTGACAGTAATAGCACTACAGATATTGAGATAGACGTATCCCATATTTTAAACCACAACAGAACACATCCTGATTGGAAAAAATGGTTGATCTGGCCCACAGACACAAATAACTGTCAAGATAGATTCCTGAACAAAATACAGGGGTTCAAATTGACCAGGCCAGACCCTAGATACTCCGAGGGACAACATCCAGGGATAGTTACAACATACAGTGTAGGGAAACTCTGCCTTGAATGGCTACAGAAATCCACACTGGCAGAAATTAAGCAACACTTGACTTTACTTAAAGATGGTGCTGACTTGCGTGATTTCGTAATGGGATCACGCAAACAGCGTCAAAAACGTTTCATAGCGGCCGGTATATACGCAGCTTAAAACGAAGCTTGGAAAGTAATGCAAATTGAAACAGCAGAGAAAATACGAGAAATTGATCGTATTAATTTGGAAAAATCACTTTCTGTTGTGGACAATGGGTTAATGACTCTGTCCTCCAGAATATATTCACTGGACAGTATTGTATCATCTGCTATTGACATAATAGAGCAGGACTTGCTAATGTTACAACACGGTCAGTCCCAATTACGTTCTATGATACAGCTTGGCTGGACGTTGCAAAATCTGCGTTCAGGCTACGTACCATGGCGTTTAATCAACACAACGTCATTATTCTCTATCTTTAACCTTACTGATACACAAATCAGCTTGGCACAAAAAGGAGCAGAGTATACATTTCTGAGCATTGAAAAACTTGAGAGATTACCATTGACAATGTCAGAACGTCCTGTCATTGAATGGATAATACACGGAATCATAACTATTCCGATAACGACTTTTCGATTTAAATACTGCCAAGAGTATATACCAGCAGGCCAGTATGAAATGTTGGGTAAAGAGTACATTAAGTCATCATGGAAATTGCCTTACACACACACGTCTTAGTGAAAAGGAACAGAATGTATTTCTTAGCGGTAACAATTGTAAACGATCACTAAGTGGTATACTTTTGTGTCAAGGTATTAACTTGCATGGGGCCTGTGAGGGGACTTCAAATAACCTTTCATGTCACCAGCATGGCACACCTGCAACTGGAATAGAGCCATTCTTTAGACGGCTTTCTAACGGGAGCTATATTCTAATAGTGGACCACAGATGTTGTGCCATGGTGCCAGGAAAAGCTTATCTCGTGAGCGTTATTTCCATGGTCACTTGTTGTATGCAAGTATTGTATCCAAACAGCACTCCAGACAGGGAGGCAAGAATTTGGCCCTTTTTGAATATCGCTTCTATTCGAATTGATACTTTAAGCAGAATGAAGTCTGTTCTTTTACAGACAACTGTGCCCTTGACGTCATCAAAAGAAACGTATGATCTACAAGTTGCAAGGACAACGGCAGAGATACATACAATTTTATCAACAAATTGCCCCCTGCATTTTGCAGAAATGCTAAACCAAATCCTAAATATGTCTGATACCAGTGGTATCCCACATGTATTTAAAACAATTTTTTCGGGACTGTTAACACCCTTCAAAACAGTTCTGGGCATTTTTCCTAATTTTGTCCATTCTGTCTTTGGCGGCCTACTACTCCTGTTGGGACTCGTAGCAGGAATTTTATTTGTGATACTTCTGCTTCGTTATGGCAAGCCATGTCACAGACAAGACTCCGGCAACGATGGAAGAAACGATCCTAGCTATACGCTATCGGGACCGCAAAACTAAAGTCCTTGGATAAGAGATCTGAATATGACCTGGTTTCTTTCATTCAGACCCATCTGACAGAATTGTATCTTACCTGTGCTTCGATGTATGCTATGCGGAGAAGAATACATGTTGGACGTCTGTCTTACACTACCATCAGCAGTACCATTGGATACAGATACTTTGCTAAGTCCTGTAACGGCTCATGTATCGGGTTGTCCCCAGCGGCTACCCATCCTGATGACGGCATTCATTGAGACTTCTACACTACGATTAGGTGGTGGTGAAGTACGAGATGAGAGCAGCATCACCCAGGTACGACCTTCTATGAGCAGTGCTGATCCTGACATCGACGATAGCAATCATGCTCATGACTGCACAGTTGGGGTTTTTTCAAACTTTGTCGAACTTTCACCTGAAGTGGTAGACAACTTTATTGCAAGTCTGTCTGAAATGATGTTTTCCCCTGAACAGAAAGAATAACTTTTAAGCAACAATCACACAGCGTTCCCTGAACTCTGAATTCGGCCTTCATCTTTGAAAACTAAAGCTACTGAATATATTTGGAACAATTTTTTCCCCTGAAAATGAAATTATTTTTTCTCCACTTCCAAAATATTTACCTTTTTCTGGCACATGCTATCTGCTTAAAGTAGAACTATTCTTAGAGAACAGAGCTTCTATTTTTGATAACTCTCGAGACAATATATTACCTCAGCCTCTAGCATATTCACAACAATTGTGTTTATATGTGATGGAATTGGCTCGATTTTCTTTTCTGTATTAAGAGCCATTTCATGTGTAATTTTTGCAAATCGTTCAGCTGATAATATTTATGCATCTTTTTTAACTGAATGGTTACACTGCTTGAAAAGCGTACAGTACCTATAATCATTTTCATGTATTTAGCATACACCATTTCAAATGCAAAAAATGTATTTTGGGGTGGGTTGAAATACAAATACACCTTTAAAAATGTTTACTATTGCTTAGTTTTAGTAATGATGGACATTAATTCGTGGAGTGGGTGTAGTGTTTTTATCTAGGAACCAGAATCGATATTTCTATTTTATGCCCTTCTCCGGTTATAATCAATAATATCCATACAACGGCATAATAATCAAGTCCATATTCAGTCGTAGCACATGCTGTCGCATTAAGCAAGGCTACTTCCCCGGCTCCCTAGAAAGCACAACGAGTTCTCTAAACAAACCAAACCTCCAGCAACCTGGGAAATCCCCCTTGCTTTTGTTTTGATTTCGTCCTAGAACTCCTGTAAAGCACTGTAAGAACGGCCAGTTCTTAGTGACATCTTTATTGACGTCTTGTGTCCAACCTTACGTCAAACCCGGCACCTTTCAGGTATAAATATACCAATGTTGCCTTAAGCAAACACAGGGTGGTGGTTTTGGACAGGAGCAGCTATCTACTTGCCCGAGAGCCCAGCTGATGCGAGAGCCCAAGGACGCTGCCCCTCCTCTTTGACGCGCTGAGAAAGACGCTGTCTTTTTCTCCAGCCGAGAAAATCCAGCTCCGGCGTTTCCAGCCTACCCTTGCGGGTTGCTGGGATATCTAGCCCTGAGAGAGAGATACCAGACCTCCTGCTTTCTATTACCCAGGTACGGAGCTGACTAAACCCTTAAAGAGAATTCTTGAGTCAGATTCTTGGCAAAACAAACTTAACTTAAACTGCTACTTACTTACTCCTTCCCACGTATTAGGCTTAGGTCAGGTACACCGGGGTAGGCGTATTTAGAAGCACCAGTTGAGTACGTAGTCAATGTATATATGTATGTATATATTTTATCTATTTTAAAGTAACATATGGCTAAGAAACCATATCAATGCTTTTACAGTATTATTTTATAATCCTCCTTTTACTGTACGCACTTTACTTTACTATGAGTGTTGCAATCGTGGCAATTCATTTCTCTTGCATGAGGAAGAAGACTGCTTAATAAATTACACCTTTTATTGAAAACGCCCGTCTCTCTTTTCTCTGCATTCTGGTGAAACTAAGTACGCACATTTGACTGAGTGAAATAGCTGTCGTTTGTTTTCACACGACACTAGAGATACACTCTTATTCAGGGAGAGCAAAGTTGTCATGTTTTATGGTTGTCAGAAGCTAATCCCTTCTTGTCTATCCAGAGAGGTTAAACTCCGCCTCGTTTAGTCGAGAAAGTTTCTAGTGACCTCTGAGCTAGCTGGCAAACCTTACGTCTAATATAGTCAGTAGAGACCTAGATGACCTCAGTCCTACGTCTACACTGCTGTTTATGTTATTCCAATGCGCAGAGCCTATTGGGAATATAGGAACTACACTACAACCCATGCCTCTTTATCTACATTCACATCTAGTGCAAGGTCATTAGTATCTTTGAAATGAGGGGCATTTACAATTTCCCAGAAATCTGTGCTGCTGCCAGAGATAGCTGCTTGCTGAAGATCTTCCCATGCCTGTGCCCTAAGATCTTTCTCTCTCTTCCTCCTGGCTACTTTATAATCATTCCGCAGTAGGGGGCAATTGAGTTACATTTACATTGAGCCTCGTACAGAATTTTATTATTAGTACTGTGACCTCAGCACAGTCACAATGAGCCCTGCTTAAGGCCATCCGACTGAGATTATGGAAGCCGCGTGCTCTCGGCGGGAGCCTGCCCTCTCCGCACACTTGCTTTGTTGTGCCGGAAGATCCCAGCGGTGATTGACTGATTCAAACATAGCGCGGCTCAGCACCAGAGGAGCGGTGATGTGCCAGCGCGGTGCCTTGAGAGCCGCACAGAGTCCACTGTCCATGGGCATTTTGACACTTTCTTGGAGTTGCTGGTTGGGAGAAATGGGGTCTGCCTCTATATATGCTGATATGTTGTATCCCCTTGTATGTCATATTTGTTCACTCTACAAGTTGTGAATCAGCCACACATTTTAATATGTCGATGATGTAGGAGGGCCCTATGACGGGAGCAAGAGACTGCATCTGTTTCTATCTCCCTGTATCTAAGGCATGGCTTCCTCAATTTACAGGAGGCGACACAAGGTACCCCGCGTGGTGGGGGGGTCGTGTGCGATATCTATTTGTGCCCCCCCCCTAACAGCAGAGACAGGACGTGGGCAATAGGCCCTCATGCTTGCTGAGCTCGGCAGCGGCTCTGGATTTTGGTCACCTTGCCGCAACTGACTTGCACTGTAAGCCTGCGGTGCTCCCCCCCCCCCCCTCCACCGGGTGCCTGCAGTGGTTATTGTCTCTAGCATCGTTACGGGTCACTGGTCCTGCAGGTCTACCCGAGTGCTGCGCCAGCCACACGGGAGGTAAAGAAAGGGGGACTAGTCCAGTTGTGTAGCTCTCCTTAGCGCAGGCTTTGTTTTTCGTGTACCTAAAATACGGGGTGGGATGCCTCGGCGGGGGCCCAGTGGCTCCAGGCTGCCATGTGTATCTCGAAGGGGATTCACAGGCCTGCCCGTGAACAGCATCAGCGAGCTTGCTCCCCAATCCGGTTTAGCACAGTGTTGTCCCTTATAAAAGCAATGTTTAACTGTGCCCATTATACTAACCCTCTCCCATTTTGTGTGCAGGGGCTTACCTTACAAGACCGTAAGGCACAATAGTAATGCATACTCGTGCGTGCAGTCTGCTCTTCCATGTAGGTGTGCGAAGCATTGAATACATTACAATTTGCTAGTATACAATTGGTGAATCTCCCTACACATCTCTTTACATAGCTAGGCCCCTGCCGTCACTGGGAGGTCAAGTCAAGCCTTGGCTGTGCTTCAAGTTGCGGATCGCAGTAGTAATGGATGTGTTGCCGCATAAATTGTGTTGTTGGAAAGCGAACTCTTCTCTCTGGACTCATGCTGTTGGCCACCGGGTGACACTGCCGCACTGTTTCATTCAACCCATGCCTCTCAATTCAGTTTACAGTCTGTCAGCATAACTTTATAGGGGGTTTTGTGTTGCACAGGGGTGATAAAAGTAAGATATGCAGGAATAATTGTAAGGTCTGCGGGAACATAGACCAATGACACGAAGTTGCAGCTTCAAACCTGATACGTCTAGCACTAGCAATCAACCCTTCGACTTCGCTTTGCTTGTTGTGTGGTAGCTTACGTAAATGGATTGGGGGGTGAATTGCGGTATCCTCATCCTTATTATTAATGGGATCTGTTTTAAAGCATGGTTTTCAAGCAAGGTTAATGTTAGTCTGAAGTGGCACACTTTGTCTACACTGTGGCACTCTAAGGAACTGCCTTGGCTAGAATGAATTAGTGTGTAAGATCGCTGTCTCTACAGAGAAATTAGTCCTTGGTTGATGCACAACTACATCATTGATATTAGGAAAGCCTGGCAATTGTCGGCCATCCTTCTTGGAAGGGAATTGGCATAATAGTAGCAGACAGCATGGGAGTTTGCCACCAATGTTTAAGTGTGCAAAGCCATTCATTGGCAGGGCCCCTGTGGTACTCCGCATGTGAATTAGGGGCATGTTTAGGGAAAGCATAAACATAGCATGAGTCCTGCAGAAGTACCCACTACCTCCAGGCTTGCTGGAGGGATAGGTTGGGCGGATCTTAGTAGCAGTGTTACATTGTTGAAAAAACAAGTCACTATCCCTGAATTGATGCTTAACGGCATCCTAGTCTCTTGCCAAGGCCCGTCTGTTTTTCCCAAACTCCCCACCGCAGAGACCGCTAGGGTCTGTCCATGGTTCACTGCGTGGCCAGTTATTGTTATTGATACTTTGTTTCAATCCGTAAGAATACATGTTCTTGAAATATGAACTGACGGTTTTAACACCGCCCACATTTACATAAGTTGTATCACAGCATCACCAGTTTCTTATACTCAGGGCCATTGGCATTATGGTGATGCAGCAGCAATTTGCACAGAGATTTGGCCTGGTTCTGTCTCCCTAAGCTATAAGAAGGACGTGGAGGCAGGTAACAGTAACCTGATCAACATATGATTAATGATCTAGTGTAGTCGGGGTCATCTATATTTCAGCTTGGCTGTGCCACATTGTGGGCAGGCTGTAGCATTCTCTGGTGCAGTGCACCAGAATCCACTGGCTCATATCATGCACTGCTCACCCACTCCAAGTAGGGAGGGCAACCCATGGCACTGCCGGTACGCTCGATTTACACGAGGTCCGTGTACTCTTACTTGGACTTCGGAGTACATGAGGCACAGTAAAGCGACCAGTGGAAACATGTAGAAGCGCATTGTATGGTAGTAAATATAAGTGTTAGCTAAAAAATATATGCAAACAATTAACCCCATATTCACGGAAGAAGGGTAGAATGGGAAGGTAGTGTTGGGTGGCGTTTTAAGCTCCGAGTGAATATTCCCGATTCATGCCCTTATATAGGTACAATTCACATTGCCCTAATATAGGCATAGAAATCAAGCCCTTATTTAGACATAGCCCATACAGACCAAATACAGGCATGGCTACTTCCACCCGTACCAAACGTCACAACGATTTCTTGGAAAATCAGCTTAAGCAGTTAGGAAACTTCCCCTTCCTTGAATATTGATTTGTCCAAGAACTCATGTACTTTGCAAAGAACGGCTATTCCCTAGGGGTTCTTTCCTGATGCTATTATGCCCGACTTTACGTCAAAATATGGCATTCCTAGACACCTTCAAGGTATAAATATACCTTCACTTGCTCTAGCAAGACACGGTGGTTCGGAGCAGTTCGACTATCTACTTGCCCGATGCAGCTCGCTACAGCAAGTGCCAAAGGAAGCCGACCCCGAATTGCATCGGAAATGAGGCAGGCACGTAGTGAGTGGGGACAGCCACCAGCGTATATATGGTCTTTTGATTTCGAGAGACACACACACACACTCTGCATGATAACTGGAGAGGTAGCGGAAAGGGGTGGATTAACGGGTTTTCCGTACGTTTGCAAGTAGGCAGAGGCTTTCCAGTTGAGGCTCACTGTGGGGGGGGAATAGGAGCGCACAGTGAGGGACTGCCAGAGTCTAAGCTTGCAGCTGCCTCCCAGCCGAGTAGGTCCACTCAAACCCCTCTTCCTCACATGGTCGTCGAGTAGCATCAAGGGCAGCAGCAAGCACAGGTCACCCAAAGCCATGATACCAGTTTACTGGTTTGAACTCAAGGGGCACAATAGGGCAGCAGGTAGGGGTACCTGTGGGCGCACTACAGTAATAGCCTGGTGGGCTTATAGGGCATCAGTGAAAAACATGAGGTTAGGGGCAACACACGAATAGGCACTTTCTGTCAGCTGGGGCGTGAGTGTGCCATTCCCAAGAGGGTGCAGTTTGCCTTGATAGTGCTGAAACGGAGGGGATGGAGCACTAATACGGACAACTACCAGAGCACATTTGCCAGTCATAGTTAAGAGGGTGCAGGTACATTACTCCTAGGTTTACTCCATGTCCACTGATCAATATGGAATGCATGTTACCAGTTGCTTCAGTTAAGCGAATTTGTCTTGGGAGTTGTCAGCTAGCATTAGGACTGCAATTTGGAGGGCAGCTGTTGGCAGGCACGTTAGATGTGGGTTTCTAGCTCAGGCATGTCAAAGTAAGGGCTACGTGCCAGAAGTCATCCCTGGGATACAAGTTCTCAGGCTTGTGGAGCGGCAGGACTGAAAGGGGCTTGTGTTCGACCTCTTGGTCACAGGTTCAGAACCTAGTAGGTCCACTTAGCATTTCATCGTTCTGAGGTCGATATATCGAGTAACATTGAGTTGAATAACAATAAACACGTGTAAATTCTCCCGCCCTATAGCCTTGGCTAGCAGCCATGAAGGGTGGAAGTTGCCATTCAGCAAGTGTGCTACGGTCCAAAGATTGGGGAAACTCCGGGTTAAAGCACAAATGGGCTACAAGTATTAAAAAACATTTGGCGTTCCCAAAGGGCAGGTATTTATAAATATAAATATTGCTAAAAGTGGGCTTGGACTTGTTTTCTGGACGAGGGAGAGGCCCGGGTATCAGCTGGATGTAGGTAAAGAGGCCTACCCTTGTCCAGAGGGGGCATGGACAGGTTGCTGGACCTGGAGAGGGGCTCGAGCAAGCAGGATGTAGGTAAATAGGCTTAGGGCAATCTGGAGTGTATAGAAAGGTGTGCAGGGCTCAATTAAGGCTGTTAAGCAACCCAGCATTTCTTTATTTTGCCAGGATCTATGGTTGGGTATATGGCCTTTTGTGCGTCTTCAGGGTGGCACTAGGGGCAGAATGCAGGAATCAGAGACAGGTGTTGTTTCCACCACTGAGTTCATTCAGTTTGGGGGCCTAGGCTAGTGCTGGAACAGCTTGCTGAAGATAGCTGCGGCACAGACCGGTGGGTGGGTGTCTCCCCTCCTAACAGTGGGATATACACTTAAGAAACATTGAGTTGTCTTCCTTGGGTAGGAAGGCACTGCTGTAAGAAATGAAGTCCTCCATGCATAAGATAGTAACTATTGAGGGACATGTGAGATAGGGGTCAAGGATAACCCCTTGCTTAGTGAAGCAAGGAGCCCAGTCAAGGGAGGCCAGGAAGCCTCGCGCCATGCGTAAATTTTGAGAACACAGTAGACATTATTTAGCTAGGATACCCAGGCATGCGCTGGACCTGCTTGCTGCAGCAGAGTCTTGGGGGGGGGATTCCTCCTCCTATTGTGCTGGTCATACACCTGGGAGGGAATAATATGGCATCTCTGGGGAGAAGGGCACTGCTTCAAGCATTGACGGTCACCATGTGTAAGTTTAGCAACAAGCTGGGGACCTGTGAGATCTGGTGGTCTGAGAACGCCCCAGCGTGTGTGGCAGGGTGCACAATCAAGGGAAGCCATGGAGGTCTCTCGCAGGAAGGTTAACAGCGCCATGAGGAAATTCACTGAGCAAAGGGGGTTTGGCTTCACCCATCATGGGTTACTGCACACTAAGGCCACAGGGTGTTTTGATGAAGATGGGGTACACCTGTCCAGAGTGGGTATGGACCAGTTCTTACTTGCTCTGGGGGAGGCCTTGGAGACAGCAGGTTTAAGCAATGGAGGCTATTTTGGTGGGGGGCTCTGGGGTGACGGTGGCCACACCCAGAGCTGTGGCAGAGTTACAGGGTGATCCAGAGGCTGTAAGGTACATACGGGTAGCATCTGAAGAAACACAAAAAGGGTGCAAAGGCCAAATATCCACAGGGAGGTCCTCGCTTGGGACCCTGGAGGAGCGACGGCGCCCCATTAGTCCTAGGGGCGGTTGTGAACCTGAGCAACCAGGGGTTGCCTGGCAGGCTCCGCCCCCTTATGGGTCGTGAGCAAAGGAGGAGGGGTCTCCCCCTCCCCCAAAATATGGCACACACCGTTGGGGAAGGCCACGGTGTAATTTGGCCCATCAGGTGGCAGGCGGCGAGGGGCTGCCTGCCTTGGGATCGCCCGTAAGATAACCCACCAATGTTGGCATATTTGTAATGCCAATAAACCTGCAGCAATTTTCTCCACAAAAAAGGTGTCTTGTCTGGTTATTGCTCAAGGAGAATGTTGTATGAGGGAGGATGAGTGTTTTACGATATTGGCACTAAGTATGTGCCAGTGGAAACTAGAGCAGCGGTAATTGGCAAGAGGAGCCTGGGACATGTAGTCCAGTCCCGTTCCTTTCAGGCAGACCAGCGGCAGTGGCTGCGTACTTGCTGAATATATAACTCAATGTAGGGAGACAAGTGTAAAGTCTTCAACAGATGTGTTAAATACTTTCAGAGATAATGTATATGTAAATGTAAACAAAAGTGATGCTTATTCCGGGATGACTCCTCTCCAATATTATCACATTCCCCGCGCTCTCGTCTTTTCTCTCTGTCTGTATCCGTAAAACAAGGAAATAAATCTGTCAGGGCGGTTTGTGGTGACTTTTACTTCATTCACGGGTGGTCTGCGTCGTTTTGTGGCGCTTTGTCAGAATGGGGCCACTACGCCTCTTTTGATCGTGCTCTGCTCTGCACCAGCAAACACGTCCTGTGTGCTCAAAGTCAGAGGAGTTCAACACCAACCAAAGAGCTGGGAGCCACGCTGCCGAGCAACCCCCGCCACATCCTGGCATGGCAGACCGGGTGAGTCACAGGGGTCGCGGGGATTATCTCTGTTTCCCACATGTTTTCCTCTCTTTGTATCAGCCCATGCCTGTGAGGTGTACACATTCATACATGTCTCTTCTAAAACTGAGATGGAGTCCAACCAAATTTTTGTCGGATCCATAGACCAGGGAATATAAATAATGGATGTTATAATATGGTAAGGCATTAAAATATCATATGCACCCTTGGTGACACACAACACACACAGTAGTGGAACTGCATAGTGCGAGCCTGTGATCACTGCTATTCAGCACAAAACGTGGGTAGGGTGAATAACAACAATCACTTGTTGTTACTTACACTAACTAGGGAATCAAAGTGTCCTCATAGTCGTGACGGGGGAGACACCCTCTGTAGTCAACTACTTCTATAGCAAAAAATATAATCAGTCCATTCTGTATCTCAAGGTTTGGGCCCTCATGCATATACCTGTGTATTGTCAATAGCAGCTGACAGTGGCAGCAGGCGATCGGAATGATGTAGGATTTTGAGACTGGGACTTCTATTCAGAGAGTATCCACATTTACCCACATTAAGTGCTACATTCATTATCCCATTTGGCATGCCAAAGTGATACCCTGAAGTTCCCGTAGGGGAAAGTAGTGCAGGTATTCCCCTGTCATCACATACAAATGTTGTGCTGGTCATTCAAAATGTGTATTCGGACCAGGACCAGCTATGTGCTGTAATCCAATGATATTTCTCTTGTAGTGATCTCAACTCTGTAACCACAGAGAAAACTGTTTAGGTATTTTCCTGCACTCAACACACTCAGACACTTACTTCATCAAGAGGTTGTGTCCTATCCCAGTACCTATATAGCCCTCCACCTGATGGTGTGGGTTATCTGAAGGGAAGGTGGGTCTATTTATGCTGGGTGTTGTTCGCCTCGTCTCCCATTTGATGGTGTCTGCATAGTGCATCGTTTCATGGCATGCAGCACATAGTTTCTGCACCTCTGTGTATTCCCCTCTATAATCTTGAGAAATATAGTCTCCTTCAGACTAAGTGTGGGCAATGCCCTGATCAGGCAACACTCTCAAACATAAAAATTAGAAGAAGCTTATTTTAACTAGTGCAGTTGGCTACCATATACATGGATCGATCGAGCGGATTCTTATCGCTGTCTTATGTACACTGTACACTCTATAAGAGAACACTATGCTATCGTTATGAAGTTTGGAAGGCAACAGTAGGATTCTATGAACTTGCTATATTTTGAGCAAAAACTACTGTTCACTGTCCGGTGCAAAAAAGTAGACACCAAGCTGTGGTACAGGTCAATCGCCAGCCCCGCCCGTACCTCTCGTTTGCGGACGCTCACCCTTCACGGCAGCTTGCGAGGATGCGTCCATGGACACGGCCCTGACAACCAGCACCCCGCCCCTCTCTGTCTTCCAGGGGCCAATCAGGAACGGACGACTCCCGGAACCACAACCACCTGACCCCGGAAGTCACGCCTCGGAAGCACCGCCGGAACCAGGAAAAAGCGGAAGCACAGACGGAGACTGGGTCGGAGCAGCGATCTCGTGGCAGGAGGCTCGGACCGGCGTTGTAGCAGACCAGGCGAAAGAAGAAGAAGAAGAGTGGATCGAAGACTGGTGGAGTCCAGAGGAGGAGGCTGGAGAGCGGCCGCAACTCACTTGGGAGTTGCGGCGGAGCGTGTGAGTACTACCTAATCCACCTCAGTAGCACACTAGGTGCCTTGTAAATATCGCCTCTCTCTTTAGTTACACCAGGCCTGGCCTTCACTGTATAACCTTTGTATAGCACGGCACCACTTGTATAGCACGTAGGTAGTAGGTTCCCGATCACGATCCCTCACCTGACACCCTCTTCCTCTTCCCTTCCGATTCCGTCCCGCTACCCTTCCCTCACTGTCGCTTTCACCTCCTGTGCACTCCCGGTGCTGGTTACGGGACAAGAATCGAGTAAAACAGACAGGACTAACCGCTCCTTGTGTTCTCTCCCTTTCCTCCGAGGACCGCCCAGTCCAACACCCCCACCGGAGTACCTGTTCCATCGCCCGAAGAATACAACCGAACATCATCGCCCGGAGCTCCATTCCAGCAATACCTTCCCCCCCGCTTGTAAAGACTGTGTTCTTGAGACTATTAAAGACCTATCATTGCGCACTACATACGGCCTCCTTGCCTGATTTTCCGGCCCGCCATAGTCCCACGATCACACAAGCATAAAGTGACCATCCTCACTCCCTAGTGCACCTTGTATGCTGCTGCAAGGCTGGGGTTAGATACACAGGCTTGTTAGAAGGATGCCGAAACACAATGTTCTGCTTACAGACTTCAGGAATGCTTTGCATGAAATAACATATTATGATAGACTAATACAACCCTGCTGATGGACAGTTGGTTATAATTAGGGCTCCCGGTTTTATGGTATTTATTTTTTTGCCTTTTCCGTCTGTATTTACCCATTTTTATTTTTTGCTAATTTTATCTGTATTTATCCATATTTATTTTGGGTTTTGTTGAAATTTGCTGAAATTAGCATATTTCCACATTTATTTAACCGATAAATATACCCTCATGCTTGAATGTCTGCCAGGTTTCAGTTCTGTGACCACCCACAGAAGATAAATCAGTGCACTTATATGAAAACATGCAAATTTCAGTATAAACCTTTGTAGTGACCTGACAGATGGGCGACTGGACAGGAGGGGACACTAGGACCCTGTGGGTCATGAGGGAGGTGACCAGGTCACCGGACACCACATCCTGTTAGGGGACAGGAAGGACACACAGAAAGGAGGACGGAGCAAGGGGACGGACGTGCCGAGGCTGGCTGCTGCAAATCCAATAAAGAATGTTGCATACACTAACCTGAGTCCTTTGTCTGGTGTATCGGCGGTCCGGCCACAAAGACACGACATCTGGCGACGAAGGTACCTGAAGACTCCACGCGTGTCCTTCGTGAAAATAACCGAAGGAACAAGGAGCCCACCCTGGATGCTGCATCGCCGAGAAGGAAGGAAGAGTGGCCCCTCGATCGAGCGCAGCGACGCGGGAGCCCACCCCGATTGGCAGACGACTGAGAGCAAGATCGCCATCTGATTACACATCTGGTCCGGTAAGCGCTGGGAAAAAGCGCGCGCAAAAGAAGAAATCGGCGCGAGCTCTCGCAAGAGTCTCGGCGGCCATTTTGAGGTCAGGCAGAAGAGGTTTGGGCTTGAAACGTCGCGGGATTCTCGGCGGCCATCTTAAGGTCAGGCGAATCGACCAATAGGAAGAGCAGAAAAACGGGCGGCCATTTTGGAAGCAGGCGAAATTTAAGAAAGACATAAACAAGGAACAAAAGCACCGAAAAGAGTGGAAAAAAGGCAAATAAGAAGGAAACAAACAAGGGCAACAGCAACAAAAGTGTCCCACAAAGGAAACTACAAAAGGAAACAAAAGGCAGCCAGTAGAAAGAAGAAGAAGAAAAAAGATAGACAAATAAATAAATAAAAATAAAAAGGAAAGAAAGGACAAAGAAAGAAAGGAGACACAAGAGAAAAGAAAGGACATAAGAGAAACACCAGAAGAAAAGGGGCAAAAAAAAAAAAAAAAAAAAAAAAAGGACAAAAGAAAGGAAAGAAAGGAAATTAAGAAAAAGGCACAAACAAGCACATGCAAAGGCAAAAAGAGGCAAACTAGGAAAATAAGGGCTGAACAAGCAGCAATAGAACAAAGAATAGAAAACAAGGTGTCAGCACAACGAACAGGTGCAAATAAAGAAGATACAAGAGAACAAAGCACAGACAAAGAAGAAAATAAAGAAAGAACAAAGGGTGACAAGGACGAATAAGAGAATAGAACTAAAGGAATTGAGCACAAGCAAAGAAGAAAAAAAAAAAAAAAAAAAAACAGTGAATAAGAGAAAAGACAACAAGCAAAAAAAAAAAGAAAGAAAGGAAAATAAAGACACTTAAGAGAAAATAAAGACGACAAAGTGCAGAGCGCGGAGAATAGAAGAGTGCCAGGAAGAGCACAGAAAACAGACGAGTGCCAGAAAGAGCACGGGAAATAACAAAAGAGTGCCGGGAAGAGCACACAAAAGTGCCAGGAGGAGCACAGAAAAGAAGAGATAGCACATGAAACAGACAAAGAGTGCCAGGAAGAGCACAGCAAAACAGAAGACAAAGTGCCAGGAAGAGCACGGAGAAGAGAAGAGTGCCGGAAGAGCGCGGAGAATAGAAGAGTGCCAGGAAGAGCACAGAAAACAGACGAGTGCCAGAAAGAGCACGGGAAATAACAAAAGAGTGCCAGGAAGAGCACACAAAAGTGCCAGGAGGAGCACGGAAGAGAAGAGATAGCACAGGAAACAGACAAAGAGTGCCAGGACGAGCACAGCAAAACAGAAGAGCCACAAGTAGGAATTATAGAACCAACGTCACTAGAGAATATCATGTCGCTAGCAAGAGCGGAGGCAAGAGCGACAGTACACACTAAGGAAATGGAGCGAGGAAAAGACAAAGGAGTGGACCAAGATCGCGCGGGCAGCCGGAAAAAAGACAGGAATGAACAGGCCACGAGGAAACACCACGAAGGAACATGCCACAGGGGTGGACGTGACCTTTCGCAGCGAGGCCCACGCCTAACATTTGGCCAGATGTGCAAGAGATGGAAAGGGAGAAATGACTATGCCAGCGCACGCCAAGGAGTGCAGGTCAGGAACGACAGAGGAAGACTATGGAGACCGCAAGTGTCAACAAGTAGACATGTTGAAAAAGGAACAAGGAGCTCATCGCTAGCACCGGGCGAGGAAGAAGAAGAAGAGGAAGAAGAAGAAAAAGAAAGGACTAAAGGACTGTATCCTATGACGAACGTCACCATAGAGTCAACAGATGAAGAGGAAAAAGGAACAAGAAGGCGCCTAGCGGGCACAAGCAAAATGAAAAAGACAGAGTACGTGACCATAGGAGGAGGATCACACAAAAGAAAGTTCGTTTCAGACAGCGGTGCAACATGTAACGTCATGTGTGTATCGGAACACGAAAAGACGAAGAAAAAGCAGACCTCGAGACTGTCCCGAATTGAGGTTTTCACTTGGGGGTCACGGAAAGAAGTGACAAACATGGGGACATTTACAGAAGAGCTGACACACAAAGACCAAAGGCTCAAAGAGGACATTCATCTGCTGAAGGGCGACATCGCGGTGCCATGTTTGCTGAGCATCATCACAACTCTGACAATGGGTCTCATGGCCATGACTTACAACATGTCAGAGAAAAGAAGCATCCTAGAAGAATACCACAAGCAGCGAACTGAACTGACTCTAAATGCCAGCCCAGTGGGACTGGGACCAATATTGGCACAACACAAACAAGGAAAAGAGTCCCCGAGAAACATGGTGGCATATGGAAGCAATATTCTATCAAACGCAGAAAAAGGATACTGCCAGCCGGAAAAAGAGAGCCTGGCGGCAGTGTGGGCGTGTGAACGCGACCACATGGTCATCCACAGAAAGTTGCTCAAAATAATAACAGATCACAAAGCACTGGTAACAACATGCGGACACCAAAAAAGAATGAGACCACCCAGGATAGAGAAGTGGGAGACAATACTGATGGATCAAAACTTCACAAGGATACACAAGACGGGGAAGGAACACAATGAAGCAGGCGATACATCAAAGCAAACGCCACCACAAGTGTCCCAAGCGACAACAATGGCGGAGGAACAGAAGCGTAACACACCGGCAACGATAACAATGAAAGAACTAGAACAAGAGACAAAACAAGACATCACCACACAGACAACAATGAAGGTGACCAAAGAGCGAAGGTGGAGTCACCACAACAACAACAGCAGCTGGAGAAAAAAAGTATTGAAGGAAGAGCTGTTGGATACATCAAAGCAAACGCCACCACAAGTGTCCCAAGCAACAGCAATGGCGGAGGAACAGAAGCGTAACACATCAGCAACAATAACAATGAAAGAACTAGAACAAGAGACAAAACAAGACATCACCACACAGACCACAATGAAGGTGACCAAACAGCGAAGGTGGAGTCACCACAACAACAACAGCAGCTGGAGAAAAAAAATATTGAAGGAAGAGCGGTTGGCGTTCAAAAAGATTACCGAAGAACTCTTAGGACGGGAGAACGGAATAGTGACAAAATGCACCAGGATAGTGACACCACGGACGATGAGGAGAAGGACAGCAAGATTGCCGCATGAGTCACATAGAGGGACTGTGGCAACAAAGAAAATGGTGCGAGAAAAAGTATGGTTCCCGAGAATTGTAATAGATGAATTATCCAGATTCCTCATAGGGAGACAAGTGGAATCAACATCAGCCAACGCAACTTTGCCAGCTCTGGATGACATATTGGCGGCATGGGTGTCACCGCAGACAGAACAAACAGAGCTGGTCCTGGGGCGATCAAGTAGAACTAGGTTGCCCCAAGTGAAAGAAGTGGAACGGGTGGAAC
Organism: Lissotriton helveticus; assembly: GCF_964261635.1. NCBI lineage: Eukaryota > Metazoa > Chordata > Amphibia > Caudata > Salamandridae > Lissotriton > Lissotriton helveticus. The sequence goes on along the minus strand of NC_136071.1, from coordinate 1,101,281,885 downwards.
AAAAAGACATAGCTGAAAGAGACAAAGAAGCGGAAACAAGAATGAAGGCGTATGTTGATCGGAAAGGACATGCAACAGATGGAAAAGCGGAAGAAGGAGACACTGCGCTAGTTCGACAAAGACAACCACGGAAGTCAGACAGCACTGTCGCAAAAGACCCACTGACGATAACAGAAGTGGAAGGACAAATGATAACGGCGTTAACAGGACAATACCACATCACCAGGAATGAGTCATACACTAGAGAATTAAAGACAAAAGAAGAAGAGCAGCAGAAAGATGGGCTGGGAAAAGACGCCCAAAGGAAAGTAGCACTAGAGGACATAATAGAACAAAGAAAGAGAAGGCAAGAAGCACAGAGGACTGACTGAGGAGATGCAAAGAAACGGAGACCGGTGGACACACTTCTCCGTATATCAATGTCTCTCTCTCTCTCTCTCTCTCTCTCTCTCTCTCTCTCTCTCTATACCTCATCAGCAAACATTGTCAACATTAAAAGGGGTGACAATGTCCAGTGTATGTACCAAAGATTTGTTTGCGACAAAGGGGGAGGTGTAGTGACCTGACAGATGGGCGACTGGACAGGAGGGGACACTAGGACCCTGTGGGTCATGAGGGAGGTGACCAGGTCACCGGACACCACATCCTGTTAGGGGACAGGAAGGACACACAGAAAGGAGGACGGAGCAAGGGGACGGACGTGCCGAGGCTGGCTGCTGCAAATCCAATAAAGAATGTTGCATACACTAACCTGAGTCCTTTGTCTGGTGTATCGGCGGTCCGGCCACAAAGACACGACATCCTTGTGCATATCTACTGCTGTTAAAGCCTCTTTAGTAAAATTCCATTCTTTGTTAACCCTTTTATCGATCAATCCACACATCTATTGGCCTGGCAGTCATGGCAGACAGTATTTAGAGTTACTCAAAAAGCATCCCAATTTTCATTTTTATCCACATTTAAAAATAAATACAGACAATAAAATTAATGTTTTCTGTCTGTATTTATCAATAAAAATCAGTAAAAACAGAAAACGGACTCTTAGTTATAATTCATGTACATTTTAGACTAATTGATTAGGTATTTGTAATGAAATATGCTTATATAACCTTCGCCCCTTAGTATGTATAATTTTCTGAGTTGTTTATAATTCAATTTTCAATTTGTATTCATTATGATTTGGAATTCCGCAGAATTCCACATAAAAATACATCTTAAAAATACATTTCATTCCACAAAAAATACCTATGTAAATTCAGATTGTCATTTCATCTAAAAACCCGGATGAACAAAACAATAGCAGTCGGTCTTGTGGTTTTCCAGTGCAAAAGGGGGTGAACCTTGAGTAATCAGATTGTCATACATGAATTCTTACGGATTTATATAAATGTACAATCTAATGCTATCCTAAAACATTCAGTATTAAAACTTATTGTAAAATACAAAGATTTAAAATTCAGTAATCCAGTGCTAGATCATGGAGTTGTTTATAAAAATCACACTAATTCCAATGAACATCATTTGCAAATAGTGTAAAATAAATAATCATGTGGTGTAAAATCCAAGCCACTCTTTGTGTGTACTGATTTCTGGATATGTGGCTGGTTTCTATCTCCTGCCTGCAGATGAGAGTCTCTGACAGGTTATATCTGACTCCTACCACTCTCCCCTCCACAGCATTACTCTGCAGAGGAGTCATATTCCTGCCAATTTTTACTTTCTCTGAAAGGGTAATCATTTCCTGTAGGAAGTTAACAAAACTAAAAGGGTGTGACCCAAATCATTTGGCATTAACACAATATAGTTCAAGTGTGAATAGTGTTTCAGTGCAAGAGAGTCAACTGGCACCTGAAGCAGAAGTAGTGATGCACATGGGGCTGTAAGAAAGATGGGCTTGATCAGGTTAACTGGTGTTAGGGGTAAACAAATGAGAAACTTATATCCCTATATACTTTGCATGCCACATTGATTTTGCCTAAGAAATTCTAATTATTTTTGTCAAATGGGAGTAACCCCTGTTATCTTCCTTTGTTATTTATTTTCACAGTTGAGATGAACTTGCACCTGTGAATAAACAGAGATTGTTAACTAACAGCACATCATTATTCATTGGGTTTTCATTAAAGGAACTTCAAAAATATTTTTTTCGTAAGTCGGCTCTACATGCCTGCATGGTAGCAGTTTGTGAACCAGCACAGGGAAAAGCACCGAGATGTGACATGTGGTTGTAAATATGTTGCGTCCCTGTGCCTCAAAAGCAACACAGCGCAGTAAAAGGACTTGCAGCACCCCGCTGCGTTAGTTTCTCATAAATCAGGTCCTTTATCTTTGGGATTCATAATACCTGGTTGAGTTTTCATTATTGTAGCTCAAAGCAATTTAACAAATCCTCTTTCTCAGCCCTTTAGTACATCTTAAGGGCCATTTTTGTGGTCCCAAATCCGTTTGTGACTAATTTGTGACTCTCAGACATGAGGGTCTTGAATCCTTAGGACTAAGTAGATCTTCTTCCAAACCAAAGAAAATTTAAAGATGGACTTATTTGAACTCTTCTATCTAGGATTGCTCTCAGGGCCTCACAAAAGTTTTTTCAGTACATCCTCATGACCCAGTGCTGACACTCCAGTGAGGGCAAAAGTGTTCTTCCACATGTGCTCATTGACTGTAAAGTCATATTGATTACACAGGCTACAGTGTTGAAGGTGGCATAAATGCCCAGGGTCCTCTTTGCAACCATATGCCAATGTATTTTGCCTGTAAGATGTGATAGTAGTTCTCTTCTTCTCTGTGGCAGCTATCGGCCCATCTCTCTGCTCAATGGACACATCAAGATCTTGGTGGGGGTACTGGTGACTCGTCTTTGGACGGTGATCCCGACCCTTATTCACCACTATCAAGTGGGGTTTGTTCCCGGGCGCTCATTGCACAACCATCTCCACATGCTGGTCCACGCACTGTGCCCCACCATTTACCTTCCTGAAGTGCCCCTCTCCCCTGACACTGAGCAGGTTACGTCTTCGCAGTAGTTCAGCCTCAGTGAGGACTTTATAGCTAAGGTTCAGTGGCCTTCCGACTCCCCCTCCACCCAGGTCAACTGCAAGGGGTGCCTCTCAGTCACCTACCCGCTCCATGGGGGCGACAGGGTTGCCATTGTCACCCTTTCTCTTTTTCCTGGCCATGGAACCCCTGGTGGTGGCTCTCCGTCAGTCCCCTAGGTTAGTGGGCATTCCTACCCCTGGGTGGGGTTGACCTCTCTCTATGAGCATATGACATCCTACTCATGCTCTCGGATCCCCCCATTCGCTCCCTGCTCTTTTGGCCACCATCTCCGATTTAACAGTGCTCTTGGGTTACAGGATTAAGTGGGGCAAGAGATGAGGCCCTGCCGATCTCGCCAGTGTTCACTGTGCATATGTATCCACCTACCCTTTTCAGTGGAGGCCCTCGTCTCAAATACCTGAGGATCTACATTAATCAGGGCCTGGACCACATGGTGCCAGATAACCTTGACCCATTGCTGAAATGCAACAACTGGACTATACAAAGTGGTTCCACCTCACTATCTTGTTGTGGGACAGGGTGCAGGCTGGAAAGATGGTGACCCTGGCACCTGTTACCTATGTCTTGGACATGCTTGCCCTGCTTGTACCCCTTTCACTCCTGTACTCGGTGGGTAAGCGCATCAGGTCCTTTGTCTGGGGATCTTCATGGCCAAGCTGGCCAGGAGCCAGCTTGTATCCCACCGTTTGTGTCTTGCACTTTGTGCAACTCACCTATATACCTCCACAAACCCCGTTACCCTCAGCTATGGGTTTTGAGTTTACCCTCCTGGAGTATCCTCTGGGGCTGCATCCCATCTACCGGTATGATGCCTGTGCCCCGGGCTCCGGGAACCCGATGCTGCAGGCCATGGGTAAATCCTGGTCACATGCCCATCGCCTGCTCTTGGTGGATGTCCGTCTCCACAAATAAGTGTCTCTGTGGGGTAACATCAACCTCTGCATCGGCGGCGAGGTATTAGACCGGGGAGTATGGCAAGCAGCGAGAATCGTTACCCTCCATCATGAATACACCCAAGGTACCATCAAGCCCTTCGAAGCACTGCGGGAGGCTTTCGGCCTCCCACCTGGTCAATACTGGTGGTACCTATAGTTGTGTTACTGTTTTGCCTGTCTTCTGGGCTCCTGGCCGTGTGCTCCCTCACCGGTGGTCTCCTACTTGAAGACATGGGGTTGCTTTTTGGGGGGTGATGTACGACTTCTATGGCCTCTTGACCCGACACTTGTAGTACATTCCCCCGATGGACAACTTGCACACCAAATTGCAGGCTCTCCTCCAGGTGGAGTATGAACCAGAGGACTGGGCCGATCTACTGGAAGCCCTGAGCCATAGAGCCAGAGAAGCCTGTTTGAAGTTCTGTCTTTTTAAAGTGCTCCAAGACTGGCACTGGATCCCGGAGAAGCTACAGATGGCCCAGCTGTTACCCCACTCCGATTGCTGAAGCTGCGAAGCTACCCACCCCGACTTGGTTCACATCCTCTGTAATTGCTCCATCGTCCGACTCATTTGGGAGGCAGTTAGCACCACGCTAGTGAGGTCTGGAAATCCCACTACAACAGACTCGACCCATGATTATTCTCCATGATTCACAGAATAGCCGACCGTGTCTTGCTGCGAGTGCCCGGACCTCTTCTTAAACCATGGTCATGCTTGTGGCCCTGTCTTCCCTACCAGGATCCACCCTGTCTCTCTGTGTTCATTTTTTGTCTGCTTTCCTTGTCCTCTTCCCCCCCTCTCCTCCTCTCCCCCTACTGTTTCTATACTTCCCCTGCCCTATTCTTTCAATTCCTTTCACTATTCCCACCCGCCCTTTACCCCCTTCCTCTCCGTCCCTTCGCTACTGCCCCTCGCCTCTTCCTTCGTCCTGGGTCTGAGGGACCTCTACCTCTTCCTTTCCTCTCCCTCACCCCTCCCTTACCTACCATCCCACACCCCTGTTTTTCTCCTTGTCCTCAAGCTGCCTGCTCCTCCTTGGATGTCCAGGGCCCAGACTCTATAGATGTGCTGTGTAATACTTATCTATCATATATGACCTTTGTTTTGTTGGCGCTTAAATGTGGTGGCAGCATTGTACTGATTGTTGTATACTGTTGTTGTTTCTCCCCTGTAAAATCCAAATAAAAAATTGTGAAACAAAAACAAAATGTGATGGTAAATTTCTCACCCACTTGAGAATACTAACGGTACCATTCACACCCTGGTGGGTAGTTTCGCCCCATGCTTGGGGAGAGCCTACAATTACCCACACTGTGGCAGAACGCATGCCTGATGGTGACTTAACCATCAATGGGACCGTTTACTTCTGGTGAAAAGTTGCCCTCCCACAAGGCAGGAGTAATTTCTCTAGAAATTAATCCTTGATCGGGTTCTATGTCATCACAGGCTACACAGGCTGCAGAGCCCCTCTGGGTGCCGGCACCCCGGGACATTGCTGGAGCCGGCCCTGGAGGGTGGTGGTCCCCAGAGCCATTTATGGCTCCAAGAGGGGGCTGCACAGCCCCCCTCTTTCAAATATTCCAAGATACACAAAAAAATGGCACTGTCGCACAGGGGTTTTTGTCTTTGAGCATCAAGGCACATATAATACAATAAGTGATTTGATAAACTAGCACTTCTGTGAACAGGCTGAACACTAATTACATCCAAGTTACACCGTATATAAATATGTTTGAATTATTTACTCATACCATCATTGTAAGTAGAAATGCATGGCTCCATAGCTGGTTCCACCATTAACCTTTGCCGGACCATCACTTTGCTCACATCTAGTGCAATTTAAAAGCATGGATGTACTACATTAGTTTACAGCGAATGTGGGCCTCTGTGGGTCCAGGGGTCAGTAACTCTCATTGTAACCCTGTCCGTAGGTTACATCAACGGGGCCCCCCTCCTTGGGCTATTCAAAGCCCCGGGGACCACCACCTCCCCAGGGTTAAATATGAGAAATGCGGGGGCCACACGGTCACCCTGCAGCCCTGGGGACCACCACCTACGTAGGGGCGAATTTGAAATAGTAATCGCCGGGGACCGCCACATCTCCGGGGCATAAATACAATAATGAAGAGGGTCCGTTGCAGACCCCCATCCCCGGGAACCACCACCTCCACATGGCTTACTTAAAGTACATCCTTGGGGCCAACTACCCCTCTAGTTACCTCCAGTAAGTCCCACACAGTGGTATTACTGAGACCAAGTAGGATGCCACACCCTTTTTCTCCACCACTCTGGAAATACGCCTCCGGGCGCACTGCTGCTTGGGGGAAGAAGCCCACTTGAGTCCTGAGGCCCTCAGGAGGCAAGGGGACCTCATCCTCCCAACCAGCAGCGTGCCAAGAGGTGCGTTTGCAGTGTGGTGGAGAAAGGGGGCGGGGTCTCCATCGAATTGCCACCTTTTTTTATTTGTCCTTTTTTTAGGAAGATGGACCGCTTGCCCCACCCTCTCGGGCCATTATCACCCCAGGGACCCCTTCCTACTGGCCCCGGCCTGTAGTGTGGGTTCCCTGGTTCCTCCCAGGGTATGCACATGTTCAATGTTGGGGACCACGGGGGAGTCTGAAGGCCCCTGTGGTCCCTGACTGCTCCTCCACCTCCTCTGGGAGCCGGCATTGCTTTAAAACTCAGGTAGCTGCTAACATGTAGCTCCCTGGATCTCAAAGCAATGTGTTTGTTTCCCTGCTGGCTTGGGAGCCTAGCAGAGAAACAGATCTGCTCCGCTTTCAGCAAACAGGAGCATTTTCTGCTCTGGCTTGTTGAAAGCGGTGTTTGCTATGGCTTGGTGGGAGCGGTGCTCCCATCAAGCCATAGAAAACTGCAATTTCCTGGGTGTCGGCACCCCAGGACATTGCTGGAGCCGGCCCTGGTGGATGGTGGTCCCCAGGGCCATTTATGGCTCCAAGAGGGGGCTCCACAGCCCCCCTCTTTCAAATATTTAGCCCCGGGAGATGGTGGTCCGCGGGACCGGGGGTCCAAAGCGGACACCCTCTAGTATTACGTTTGTGCCCCGGCGAGATGCCGGTCCCGGGGTTAGTGGAGGAGCCAAGTGGCTCCACGCATATATTTTCTTTTAGCCCCAGGGAGGTGGCAGTCCCCTGGGCTGCAGGGAGGCACTCCATTACCCTCATGCCCCTGGTTTTGGCCCATCCAAGGACCTTTGAAAAAAGATGCAAGTTAGCCCACGCGTCTTTTTCCACCCGCAAGATCGCGGCAAAGTAAAAAGCTTTTAAACCCCGGCAGGGTACCTGTGGGACCAGCCTGCCCCTCCCCCACCATATCTAGGGGTCAGGGTATTCCTACCCTGCCCCCTTTTCTTTATTTGCCCGACCTCTGTGTGCAGTCACCATAAATATGTTGACCCAGCATTTGGCGAGCATCCTCCCTTGATTTGCTAAATTTACATTGTAAATGCATTTTAAAATGTAAATCTACGTTTACATTGCTGAGATCAACCAGTGATTTACTATAAATGTTTGGTGATTATGAGTACACTTATGTACTGTAACTGTGACTCACATAAATACTGAGACTTTTTGGCTACAAATCAACTCTTCTCTAAACCATTTCTTACTCCAAGATTCCCTTAAAGTGGCCCATTTTGAGACCCCTCATCAAAACATCTAATGCTGACTCAAAAGTGCTTGATAGCACAGAGCAACAGACCCATCACTGGAATCCCTTTCCATCTGAGATGTTTCGCCAACTAAGTAGAAGAATACACTGGTAATAATCTCTTAGGATATATACAATCTGGTTTCCGATCTGGTATTTTATAAAAAATTGTAGGTGATACTCTCCAGTTTTATTTGTGAATAAAAATCCTGCCTCCTGATCCTTCTTCACCTGTTATTGAACTAGGTTAACACTGACTACAAAACTTTCTTAACATCCTAAGTGACAGACTGAGTGTCAAGTGACCCATGCTTAGCTGATTCAAGCCCTATCTTTTATTAACATCACATGCATCAAACAGGAAATTCTTTATCTGGTGCCTTTAGATTGCCCCAGGGCTCCATCCTTGCCACTTAGTTTTTCAGCCTTGCATGGAACCACTAGCATAACTCCATCTGACAATATGACGATGATCATCAACTACACATGAAGATTGAACGCTCAAACAGCCTCAAGACCTTAACCTCCTCCCTTCTGGAAATTCAAAACTGGACACGAGATGAACCTTAAATTGAAACTCCAGAAGAGCTATGTTGTCTGACTCTCCCCAAACAAAGACAAGGAAACTTTCCTCTGATTGGAATAATGGACTTAGGCACACAGGTCTTACAACTAAAATGATCACCTCAGCCAAATCCCTTGGATTAAGACTGGGAAAACTATTCCACCTTTGCTTCCACATCCAAGAAACTGCCAGAAATTCAAGTTTCCTTTTTTTTTCTTATAGTATAAGTTTTATGTAAATAGCTTTGTCTCCACTGATATCTTGCAACACTTTACTATCTTTATAAAGCACTCTCTCGCCTTGTGCCCACGGATTTGACACACTGTATCAAGAACTAAAATAACAAACTAACTAATTAATTAAAGCTATCCCAACCAATGTGACATTTAATTTCATTCTGATGGCACTGTGGCAACTGTTTTTGGGTAACATGTTGCCACAGTTTTTCCAATTTGTCTGCTGAAAATAGCAGATTTTATTTTTCACATTTGGTAGTCAGTTTATAACATTGGTTGGGGATCACTGACATAACCTCGACAGACCGAATATCGACTGTACAAAATATCGACGAAAAATTATCGACTACAAAATTATCGATTGCCTATACTTAAACAACAAAACACAAAATTATCGAAACCACATTATCGACTAAAAAAAACGACTACTACAATATCGACTAACAACATTATCGATTTCTAAAACATCGATTATCACATCTTTAAATGAAAAACGGACAAAATATCGAATACAAAAATATAGATAGCACATTTATCGTTTTTTTAAAATATCGAAATTACTACATCCTTGAATAAATCACTGTATTATCTTAAAATTTTGTCATACTATTCATATTTATTCACTAATTGTTTCTAAAAAGCTATAAAACATACTATATATTTTCCTAACATTTATAACACAAAATAAATACAAACATACATTTTATAATACATAAACAATGTTTCGAACAACTAAACATTTCTTACTGCAAATTATATATATTCCTCCACTTTAAAAATATAAAGATAACATTACCTATACAAAATAAGGCCTTACACATTAAATAAACGTTAATTGGCGTCACCCATATAAGGAAAGCAATTAGTATAACAGGTTAAAAAATTCAAATCCACGAATTAAAACAGACTATCAATTTAAACAACCAATCCTACTTCAGAAACTATTAGACTAATACTATATAAACAAGATAACAGCAAACTAAAAATGCAGCCTAAATCTCCTAACTAAAGGAAGACGAAACTCTGCAGGATTCCTGAAAGAAAACGTATTGACTTCAACATAAAGACAGCTACACCTATATAAAGTAAGTACTACTACATTATTTTCCATCGAAAATGTAACTCTCAAACCTCACACCTATGTTTAAAAGCCAAATACCTAAAATATATGTTTTTTTTTACTATTTATCCTACAGACAAAAAGAGAATACAGAAGACCTAGACAACACCTGGACATCTAAAGTTAAATATAAATAAGTAAGTATATAATTTAAATGTAAATTCGACATTTAATAGATAGGTAACTAAATAGAAACTAGCTAAAAACCTCTACCAAAATATCATAAATAGTTCTAAAATATTTGTACACATTTTCTCAACTTCCACAGGTACAAAAATATATACACAGAAACTAACAGTTTGAAGAACATCAACATCTGAAAAGAACTACTTGAAATCATAAAAAGATTTACAGGTAAATCCGAAATGTGTTAAACTGTATTATTAGAATACACATTTTTTTTTGAACAAATGTAATGACATTCTCTTTTAATTACCTCCTAGCACTACAATACAAGCATGACTGAAGGAGCTAAATTCATTTATTCACAAAAAGGGAAAATGCTTCTTTGTTACATGGGATATGTCTACACTCAAGAGAAACAAAAAGATTTGAAAGTTTTTTGGAAGTGTACGAAATATTATGCCAACAAATGTTATGGTAGAGCTATAACTCAGGAGACTACTGTTACTTATACTAAGGAACATAATCACCCACCCAATGTAACAGAAATAGAGATTAGACAAATGCTAGATTCCCTTAAAGAAGCTAGTACTAGTACTGATCAACCAACAACTGCTATTCTAAAGCACCATTTAAGTGTACTTCCCCAACATGCTTCTAGCCAATTACCATCTATCGATTCCCTAAAAAAAACTATAGCTAGAAAAAAAAGAGCAACATGCACTACTCCTCCCACACCAAAAACTTTTGAAGAAGTGCAAATTCCCCCTGAACTCTCTGTAACTCACAATAAAGATGATTTTATACTCTATGACAACAAATGTAAAGAGAAAAGAATTATACTGTTTGCCACAGCAAACAACATGACTAAACTTACCCAATGCCAAACTTGGATGATGGATGGTACTTTTTCTGTATGTCCCAAACCTTTTTATCAATTATACACTATCCATGGTCATTTCCAAAATGCTAATATTCCTTTCCTTTATGCCCTTCTACCAAACAAACAGCAAGCTACGTATCAAGAAATACTAAATGAAGTCAAGCAACATACTAACAACTATTTTCCACAAAAAATTATCATTGACTTTGAAAAAGCTATGATAAACACCATCCTTAAAACATACCCACACACAGCAATACAAGGTTGCTATTACCATTTTAACCAATGTATCTGGCGACATCTACAACAATCTACCTTGAGTATCCAATACGCCACTGATAGCACTTTTGCTTATCAAATAAAAAAACTCATCGCCCTAGCCTATGTTCCACTGACAGATGTAACTGAGCACTATAACTTGTTAATAGACAGCCCCTACTATAAAAGAAACGAAGAAAGACTAAGTCCTATGCTTGACTACTTCGAAGACACATGGGTAGGAAGGCTACACAGATCAGGCCATAGAAGACAACCCAAATACCAAATAGCTTGGTGGAATGTCTACCTTAGCACACTAAATAAGGAAGCAAAAACCAACAATGCAGTTGAAGGATGGCACAATGCCTTCCAAGCAACTACAGGACGAGGAACACCTACTCTTCACAAATTAATACAATCCTTACAAAAAGAACAGAGTTACCAGGAGCTCCGAATGGAGCAATCAGTAACTTTGATCGGACCTAAACTCACCAAAGAAAGGAAAAAAATGTATAACACACTCCAAAGTCAAGTTACCCTCTATCCAACTAGCAAAGGACTAGACTATCTATCAATGATTGCAAAAACTATTCTTTAAAACATAACATAACTATACACGTGACATTAAGCTTTTTTTTTTGAAAATCCTTAATTTTTACATGTAACAATTTGCAATTAAATTATCAAATACATAATATTAACATATATAAAATGTATTTAGATAATGTATTTACAAAATGTTACATACAACGTAACTAAAGCAAAAATTAAAACAGTTTCCCCACCCATAAAAAGTTTACTAAAAAATTACCTTATTGTTGCACCTTCAAACGTAATCCAATTCCAAGCAATCCATACGACACCATAGCAAAAACCCATTCAATCCATGGAAGCCCAAAAAAAAATGCAAAAATACAAGCAAATCCATAGCGACTCCTCTCCAATGTAATACACACGATATACCATAGAAAACCGAAAATAGTAATTAGTTACAAAAAACGCTCCGGCAAAACGTGAAAACCCAAACATTTGTGTGCTAAAATAAGAGTATATAATACTCGTCACACAACTGTGATCGAAAAAGAAGGACCTCCTCAAAAACAGTAAAACGCGACGATAACCTTGAAAAAATAAAATACATACCCACCCACACAAAAACACCCATACATATATAAAAAGACATATTTATACACCAAACATATTATCTTTGTAACATTTAAACATATTAGCTCACGTCACACACCTACAACTAAAACGCGGTAAAAATTAAATATCGTACACTCTACATAAAACCGAAAACACAATCTTCTCTTAATAACCCTATGTACATAAACTTAAACACACCACACATACACTAACACTAACTTCATTAACTTATAAAATACAATAAAAACAAACTTACCCTCTCTAACGCGAAGCAGCATCCAACCGCGATCTGTTGAAGCACCAAATAAGCCTAAATAACATTACGCGGTTAAAAAGTAGTCCCTGTATACAGCAAAAACATCATTAATTTCTATATTTCAACACTTTAAAAAAATACACTGAGTATTACATTAAGTGTAAATAATTATTTAAATTGTAGAAAACTATTTCTTAAATATTCATTACTTTCAAATAATTATTCAACTGTTATCTGTTCCTTTAAATAATATGTTATTATTTATATATACATGTTGAAAATAATCTATATGTTAAACAAATGTGAATATATAACCTTGTTACAAATAATTTGTTTATAAAAATAGCTCATATTAGTTTAAACATTATGTATGTATCTAAAAATGTATTTGTGTGTTTATGTATGTTAAAATTAATATTATAAACATGTTAAATATTCATAATATAATTTTTTTTTAAAAATATGATAACTTTGTAAAAAACTAAAATGTTACTGTTATAAAACAAATATACATATTTATCTATGACAATATATTCAATGTCTATGTGAATTACATATTTGTTATTATATGAAAAGTACATATTACCAATTTGTTTCTTTAGCTAATTTAATTACAATATATGTGAATAAACATATAAATATTTAAATATCATGTATTTGTTAAAAACATATATATGCACTTCATATATTTTTTTGGATAATAAAAACTGTTTACTTACAATTTTCAATAGAAATAAAAAATACATCTCTACTTACAATTTATTTTGTATATGTTAATAAACTGTTTTTCATTTATTCCATTTAACCCTGTGTATGTTTCCTTCTTTATTATTCTATATGATTATTAATTGCATATGAAATATTCTATTTAAAAATGCATTGTAAATTTTAATAAATGTAAAAATGTATTTATCTTTTAACTACTACAATAACAATAATTATCATTAATACACATTTTTTATATGTAATTTTAAAACTTTATTATAGTATCCTACCAATAATAGTTATTTGTATTAAAAATGTTTTCTTATTTACACAGCACCAATTATAAACTCACAAAACCATACTACACATTAAAACAATACAAATTACAATTCCCACTTCACCAATTGTAAACTCATGGAAGGTGCTGGACACTGAACCCATACTAATTACTATTCCCACTCCACCAAGTATAACATCAGGGAAGGTGCTGGACACTGAACCCATACAAATTACTATTCCAACTCCACCAAGTATAAACGTAATTTTTACCCTGTACCCCTGTACCCAAAAACCCCAAACTGACCGTGAACCCTACCCCTTTACCCAAAAACTGAAAACTGAACCTGAACACTAAAAATACCCCTTTACCCAAAAACTGAAAACTGACCCTGAACCCAAAAAATACCCCTTTATCTAAAAACTGAAAACTGACCCTGAACCCTAAAAATACCCCTTTACCCAAAAACTGAAAACTGACCCAGAACCCTAAAAATACCCCAACACCCAAAAACTGAAAACTGACCCTGAACACTAAAAATACCCCTTAACCCAAAACCTGAAAACTGACCCTGAACACAAAAAAAAAACCTTTACCCAAAAACTGAAAACTGACCCTGAACCCTAAAAATACCCCTTTACCCAAAAACTGAAAACTGACCCTGAACCCTAAAAATACCCCTTTACCCAAAAACCCAAAACTGACCCTGAACCCTAAAAATACCCCTTTACCCAAAAACCCAAAACTGACCCTGAACGCTAAAAAAAACCCTTTACCCAAAAACCCAAACCTAGAACATTTTGAATATAATTATATACTTACAAATACTTACGTTGTAATGGTATGCGTTATAAAAGTACCTGCGTAGTAAAAAAATTTGTTGTAAATACATGCGTTATAATGGTATTTGCGTTGTTAAATTTTCGTTGTAATGGTAGTGCGTAGTAAAAGTTGCGTGGTAAACGTTGTATACCTTTAATAAATATTATTATTTGCTTCTTTATTATTAAATTACTTCCCACTCTATTCCCCTATAAACTCACAACCCGCTACAGGAAATTAAAAATTTAATTTAACATAATTAGCAATTTATCAATTACATTAAATTAATTACCAATTAAATTATAAATAATCAACAAATATTTTAAAAATAACAATTAATTAAATATTACTAACAATTAATAAATTTACATATTTAATGATTTATAATTAAATTACTTCCCACCCTATTCCCCTATAAACCCACAACCCGCTACATGACATAAATTATTTAAATTAACATATTTACCAATTAATCAATTTAATTAAATTATTTACAAATTAATTTTTATATAATTAATAAATATTATTTAATTAACATTTAATTAAATATTACTACCAAATCATAAATTTACATATTTAATTAATTATAATAAAATTACTTCCCACCCTATTCCCCTATAAACCCACAACCCGCTACATCACATAAATATTTTAAATTAGCATAATTAGCAATGAATCAATTAAATTAAATTAATTACCAATTAAATATTATATAATTGAAAACTATTATTTAATTAACAATTATTTAAATATTACTACCAATTAATAAAATTACATATTTAATTAATTATAATTAAATTACTTCCCACCCTATTCCCCTATAAACCCACAACCCGCTACATCACATAAATATTTTAAATTAGCATAATTAGCAATTAATCAATTAAATTAAATTAATTACCAATTACATTTTATATAATTGAAAACTATTATTTAATTAACAATTATTTAAATATTACTACCAATTAATAAAATTACATATTTAATTAATTATAATTAAATTACTTCCCACCCTATTCCCCTATAAACCCACAACCCGCTACATCACATAAATATTTTAAATTAGCATAATTAGCAATTAATCAATTAAATTTAATTAATTAGCAATTAAATTTAATATAATTTAAAAATATTATTTAATCAACTATTAATTAAATATTACTACCAATTAATAAATTTACATATTTAATTAATTATAATTAAATTACTTCCCACCCTATTCCCCTAAAAACCCACTACCCGCTCCTAGAAATTATTATACTATTTGAATACATTTTTATATTTATTAATTGTTTATAAAAAAAAATTCAATATAAATACATAAAAAAATTACATATATTTAATCATGACTGTCGATAACACAACTTTCGATATTCTTAAAACCGATATTTTGACTTTCGATATTTTTTAACTACTAAGAATAACGATATTTTTTACTATCGATATTACTTACTCGATATTTTTTCAATCGATATTTTTTAACATACATGAAAATCGATAATAAATACATCGATATTACTTACCTCGACATTAATGCCATCTCGATATTCTGGAGTCGATATTATGTCCAGTCGAAAATAAAAACTCGATATTTAGACTACACACCATTGGTTGGACGTCTGACTAGGTTGGCCCTTTCAGGATAAAGTCTTGTGCTCTGCAAGGTATAGCAGATGTCAGCAGTAAGCTTTCAACATTCTGAGCATGTTGCTGGCTTATAGACTACCTATTTTAGCCAGACAACAGCCTGTCAGTGACATTAATAACAAGCATTCGCAAAGTCAGTATGTCTTGCCTTGCTGACCTATTGACTTTGCCAATGCTCTACAGAACGGGGAATTTTCTTTTTCTTTTTGGCTGATGCTGTGCAGCATTGTTAAGGGGGAAAATGCGATAGGATGCGGCCACTGCTCGAGGTCACTTCATTCCACTTCTGCAGGCATACATGATGACGTTTGCGCACGCATGTGGCACCATTCATGAGTGTCTCGACTGAATGACACAGGCGCTATTTTCTTTTTCACTTTTTTCATTTACCAGTCCAAAATATCAGACATCATTTGAATCGGTAAATAAAAATGTTTACAGCGAACGCTCTTACTACACTTCAGAGTGGCTTCAGAAGGAAATGGCAGCAGCTGTCGGGCCCTTCATAACAAAAAATACATTAAAGAAATAAAAGTATCACGAGGGGTTCGGGTAGAGCGGATGAGGGGAGGAGGATGTGCGAGAAGCACACAAGGGAGAGAACATTACAGAGCACTGGTGAGATTGACGGGGGATAAATGCATGAGAGTGAGCAGTGCCCAAGGGAGAGAGCAACTTGGAGCATGTCCAAGAAGCACACAAGGGAGAGAACGTTATAGAGCACTGGCTGGTGAGTTTGACGGGGGATAAATGCATGAGAGTGAGCAGTGCCCAAGGGAGAGAGCAACTTGGAGCATGTGCAAGAAGCACACAAGGGAGAGAGCTACTTGGAGATTGTGTGAGAAGCCATCAAGGGAGAGAGCGTTACAGAGCACTGGTGAGTTTGATGGGTGATAAATACATGAGAGTGAACAGCACACAAGGGAGAGAGCAACTTGGAGCATGTCCGAGAAGCACACAAGGGAGAGAGCGTACAGAGCCCTGGCTGGTGAGTTTGACGGGGGATAAATGCATGAGAGTGAGCAGTGCCCAAGGGAGAGAGCAACTTGGAGCATGTGCGAGAAGCACACAAGGGAGAGAGCGTACAGAGCACTGGCTGGTGAGTTTGACGGGGGATAAATGCATGAGAGTGAGCAGTGCCCAAGAGAGAGAGCAACTTGGAGCATGTGCGAGAAGCACACAAGGGAGAGAGCTACTTGGAGATTGTGTGAGAAGCCATCAAGGTAGAGAGCGTTACAGAGCACTGGTGAGTTTGATGGGTGATAAATGCATGAGAGTGAACTGCACACAAGGGAGAGAGCAACTTGGAGCATGTCCGAGAAGCACACAAGGGAGAGAGCGTACAGAGCCCTGGCTGGTGAGTTTGATGGGGGATAAATGCATGAGAGTGAGCAGTGCCCAAGGGAGAGAGCAACTTGGAGCATGTGCGAGAAGCACACAAGGGAGAGAGCGTACAGAGCACTGGCTGGTGAGTTTGACGGGGGATAAATGCATGAGATTGAGCAGCGCACAAGGGATAGAGAGCAACTTGGAGCATGTCCGAGAAGCACACAAGGGAGAGAACGTTATAGAGCACTGGTGAGTTTGACGGGGGATAAATGCATGAGAGTGAGCAGTGCCACAGGGAGAGAGCAACTTGGAGCATGTGCGAGAAGCACACAAGGGAGAGAGCTACTTGGAGATTGTGCGAGAAGCACACAAGGGAGAGAGCGTTACAGAGCACTGGTGAGTTTGATGGGTGATAAATGAATGAGAGTGAACAGCACACAAGGGAGAGAGCTACTTGGAGCATGTGCGAGAAGCACATGAAGGCGGGAGCTGTAAAAACATACACTTTCACAGAGAGCTTAGCCAAAAAGAAAAAAGTACTTTCCTAAGAGTGAAAAATGGAAGAATAAAGATAGCCAATCTAAAGGAATTTAAAGGGGCTGTGCTCCAAAGGAGGAACAAACACAAGAAGTGGAACGCAAGTCATTGCATATGTGAGCAAAAACGAATTGTATTAAAAGGGTGGGCCATGAGCCCACTAAGTTTATTATTATTATTATTGGGTTTTTAGCAACCAGGCAGAGTTTACTGGATGGTAGGTGAGCCTTCAAAATCAATGAGGCAGTATTAGTACAAAAGGGCTGCTTATCATTTTATTGGGAAAGAACGCCTCCAATCCGAGCATCTGATAAAACTCAATGTCCGTGCCAGGTTCTTGTTTTGTTAGATGGCAATGAGCATATTGCTGTGCTTACGTTGTAATAACGTGAGTGCGGTGCCCAGGACTCTGCTCTGGCCTCTTTAATCCATTCCCAGAGACTCCCTGCCCGCTCATCTCACACTTGCAGGTTCCTGCTATTTCCCTTTGTGACAATTTTCGGTCTTTCTTTTCCTTTGTCTTTCGTTTTTTTTCTCTCTTGCTCTCCTAAATGTCTGGTGCTGAAAAATAAGTGCAGCCCCCTAAAAATGAGTGTCAGTGGCCCCACCGGCAAACACGGCACAAATTAAGCACTGGCCTATTGTGAGGTCCAGGCATGAACTATCTTCATTTGAGGCACTCTGACACCCCTACACACGCTACTCTCGTCGCTGACAGCCTCGCCCAGCCGTTTTTTACTCCCGGTTGAGGCGGCGGCGGGCGCCATCTTGGGTGTGGGCAGGGGCTGCGCTCTAGTCGCGCCGGCCTCCCACCCTCCTCATCACCTATAAAATGTGCGTAGGGGTCAGACGGCGCAGCGGGCTGGCGCAGCGGGCGCGCCGGACGCGCGCCGAAGCCGCGCCTAAGCCAAGCCCGTCTGCGCCCGTCCGTGACCGACCGGGGCCAGGGGCCCAAACCCCTACATCTCGCACGTGCCGCAGTCAGTCCTACACAAGTAAGAGGCTGAGAGACCTCTGCCCCGTTTTATCTACCTTATGTCGCCACGCGATGGAGCCACTGGACCTAGGTCCTTGTCCTCACTGTTCATTCAGAGGAAGATGTTTAGCGCCCGATGTCCCTGACCCTGAAGCGATTATTGCTAAAGGGGGTCTTTTAAACTGTAGATCCGTCAGCAAACATGCCCTCCAGCTGTGGGATCTCTTATTGGATGAGGACATGCATATATTATTTTTAACTGAAACCTGGTTAGGAGAACACTCTGATCCAGATATAGTGGATACTATTCCGCCAGGCTACACCCTCCACAGACTTGATAGAGAAAAAGGAAGGGGAGGTGGCATCGCCATCATTGTCAAACACCCTTTTGAGTGTGTTTTAAAACCAGTAAAAATTGATGACAGCGAAGCAGGTGAATTTAGTATTAAATTGACTCAACACGAGGCAATATCGGGCATCTTAATATACAGACCTCCTGGCTCTCTGGGCAACTTCCGTAGTAGTTTACTAGAAGGGGTTGCTCAGACTGCGATTAAACACAATAAAGTATTGGTGTTGGGTGACCTGAACCTACACCTAGAGGACCCCTTACAGAAGGAGGCAGAGGATGTTCGTCTTGTCCTACAAGAAATACAGCTTAACCTGCTAAGTGTTGCAGCTACACATCAGAGGGGTCACTGCTTGGACCCTATTTTCGCCAGTTGGGACATGATAAAAGCACTTACTCCTTGTCAGCTCCCCTGGACCGACCACTTCTTGGTCCCTTTCCAATGTTTTTACCAGCCTGTTAGGGCTATTGAGAATGGGATGGGAAATATTATGAGACGTAAATGGAGACAGTACTCCCAGGAAAACTTCATAGGTGCCATCCAGAAAGCACAACCATTGTGTGCCACGGACAGTGATCAGGCGAACAAGGAATTTAATCTACTTGTGACTGCCACCTTGGATGAGATAGCTCCCATGAGCAAGGGTAAAGCTAGAGAAGGCAGACAACGTACTGCCCCTTGGTTCACTCCTGAACTCCAGCAAATCAAGTCTAATTGTAAAAAACTTGAAAGGAGCTGGAGAAAGAACCCGAGTGAACAAGCAAAAAACCGTTATAGCTCAGCTCACCGAAGCTATCAGTATGCGGTGCGCAGAGCTAAAGCCAAATACTTCCATACACGCATTGAGGCTGCCGAGAGCTCCGCGCGTGAACTGTTCAAAATATACAAAGAAATATCTTCAGTCTCTAGCTCTAACACCCCCATAAAGGCCTCGAAGGAGGGATGTAATAGAGTCGCTGACTTTTTCTCTAACAAAGTTAAAGCGATTTATGCCTCCTTCTCCCAACAACCAGATAAGGGCATAGATTTTATAGCAGGTAGCTCACCTGCAGCCCCTGATTCCTCATTACTAACCTTCGAAGTTCCCGCAGCTGACAAGCTAATAAAGATCTGTCGAAGCGTGAAGTCCGGTTCCCCCAACGATCCGGCTCCGGCCTGGGTCATCTCAGAAGGCCTGACAGCCCTGGAACCCCACATCAGACACGTCTTACAAACCTCCTTTTCCACTCAACAAGTCCCTATGGAGTGGAAGAAGGCCGTAGTACTGCCAATAAGGAAAAAACCGAATGTAAGCATGGAGGTGCTGGAAAACCTCAGACCTATTTCCTTATTGCCGTACGTGGCGAAGGTGGCTGAGAAGGTGGTCAACGCTCAGCTTACGGAGCACCTGGAGAGATGGAATCTATTTCATCCCTCACAATCAGGATTCAGGGCGGGCTACTCTACGGAGACGGCTCTCCTTCGAGCCACTGAGACCTTAAGAGCAGGGGCAGATGCAGGTCATACAATGGCCCTGATCATGCTCGACCTAAGCGCGGCTTTTGACACCGTAGCGCACTCCATCCTGCTACGGTGTCTGAGCGAAGCCGGGGTCGTTGGTCCTGCCCTGTGCTGGCTACAGTCGTTCCTCACGGAAAGATGTTTCCAAGTACAGCAAGGGACATGTCGCTCAGTTGAGATGCCATTAGATCAGGGAGTGCCTCAGGGCTCAGCTCTGAGCCCCACTCTTTTTAATCTTTATATGGCCTCCCTGGCGAAAGTTGTACAATCATTTGGGGTGGAATTGGTGTCGTACGCCGACGACACCCAGCTGCTGATCTCCTTATCGCAGAACACCTCTAACACCCCCACCAACTTTAAATCCTGTATGCAGGCACTAGCTGAGTGGATGGACTCCCATTGCTTAAAGCTCAATGGCTCTAAAACAGAGGTGTTGGTGGTGGGGGGAAAAAGCTAAAACTGGTCAGCTGAGTGGTGGCCTTCATGCCTGGGCCCTACTCCTATACCGTGTGAGGAGGCTAAGAATTTAGGAATCTGGATGAACCCCTCTCTCTCATATGATGGCCACATAAGGCGTCTTGTGGGCAAATGTTTTGGAATACTAAAGACCCTAAATAAAACCTTAGACCTCCTACCCTTAGCGGCCAGAAGGACACTAACACAGGCACTGGTGACCTCGCGGTTGGACTATGGAAACATTTTGTTCCTAGGTGCAACCGAGGGCAGCCTAGGCCGCCTACAAGTCATACAGAACTCCGCCGCCAGACTGGTGTTAAGAAGACCTAGGAGAGCTAACTCGCAAAAGGCGCTGGATGCGCTTCATTGGCTGCCTGTTAAGAAACGTGTGCTGTTTAAGTGCCTCCTCTTCTGCCACCGAATTGTCTGGGACAGGCCGCCCGCATACCTAAAGGATTTAGTCAGCCGATATGAACCAACTAGGACCCTCCGTTCGGAGGGTGCCGGACTGCTGACAGTCCCCAGGATAAGGAAGGCTAGATTAGGTGGACGATCCTTTGCGCTCCAAGCAGCTCAACAATGGAATAAACTTCCCCCTGCTCTGAGACTGGAGAGCAGTGAAGCGAGGTTCAGGGCCATGCTTAAAACACTACTATACACTGCGTAGATCATAGGCTCTTATGTCCTGTTGTTTCACTGATAGCTTCAGCGCGGGGACACGCCGCGATGGCGTTACTGAGCGCTCTGTAAACTCTTTTATTATTATTATTATTATTCTGTGCTATGTAACATCCAACGCCCTCTCATCTGAACATGTTCTCCTTGGGCAAACATAGTCTTGATTAATATATACTTTCCATTCTTTTTCCGTAGATATGGAAGATCCAACCCAACATTTCACCTGCAGAAGGGGCCTAAGCAGTATGTACTTCGAAAAAAACCTCCTGGTCTCCTCCTGCCAGGTACACACCAGGTAAAGCAAAGTTTTATGTAGAACCTTGATATTCCTCATTCTGTTACAGACGCTTCTAATAATAAAAGGAAATAAAGACGACCATAAGGAAGTATGTCACAGCACTGACTTAGAAAAGATTGTCCTGCAATAAACATTGTATCCTAAATATCGACTAACATAATAGCATGACGGTAGATAAGTGACAAAGAATTCTTGCAAAGTGAGAACATGTCACCCCTTAAAGTTTCAAGGCTCTGGGGGCCGTTGGGGAGATTAAGTGATCTATCGTCCAGAGTCACATGGTGCTGAGCTGAGTTGCTGCTGGTGCCAGGGATCCAACCATGAGCCCCGCACTCCGGTGTCAGCCGCTCCGACCGCTGCGCCACACCTTTCCCTTAAGTATAGATCTACTATTCCTAGCTTCCTATATATCTTGTCAAAGTACATATATGTGGAGTTAAGAATAGTAAATATATGCTCACCTAATATGTACGTACTTTCACAAGATTGTGATGGTTGATATTGTGAATAATATTTTGGCAGGGCAACGTTTTAAACTCCAAGCTGTGACAGTATAACGACCACAAAGGTGTGTCACTTGGTTAAGAGATTGAGCTGAAGGGGTTTGTTTTAAGAAAAGCTTAGGAAGCTCTTTTTTTCTGCACAAAGACATTTAACAGATCAGAGTTCATTAATAATGCTGTCATTTCTAAAAGCACCTGTCTTAGAATTGATAGACTCGATGCTCAATTTACTTTGTATATGTATGTAATATTTATTTGTTTTGTTTTCAGAAATGTATTGAGAATCATGATAACTTGTTAAACCGCATAATTCAGTTAAAGTGAATACCAATCATTTAATCAATCAATCAGAAAAACTTTATTCGGTTTTTGTTCGAAAAACCATAAAAGTTACACAGATACACATACATAAAAACAGTTGAGTTCTAATACATAATTTTAAAAGGTAACCAGTACCGCAAGATGAATCAGCTAAATAAATAAACATGCCTAAGTAAACAAACTTTACACATCCATACAGATCCTAGATTTCACAGAAGCTTTTAAAAACCCTCCTATAAAAAAACAGCAGTTGCAGGAACACAAGAGCCGGACGAACCTGTCTAAATTTCATTATTTTTAAAATAGGAACCAGAAAGTGCTTACGGGGAATTTCATATAGTCTGCATAAAACCAGGAAGTGAAGCAAATCCTGTGGAGACTTTCCGTTGCAGCCGCAGGGAGCTAGCACTTGACCTCTGTTAAAACCCTTAGGTCAGGCGAGCAAGAGGTGGAAGAGGTTCATCCGAAACCTGATTAACAAAAACTTCTCATATGTTGACAGAGACCCCATAAGATAAGGTTCCGTCATCGGAGATGTCTTAAGCATTAAATACATCCAAACACTAGGTTTCTGCACCTCCTCAGCTTCCCTTTCCGTTTTCCTTAAAGACAAAAAGGCTGTCTTAGTTAATTCCACATCCTTCTTGGTGATGACGTCAGGTTTGGAAAATAGATCTCCCCGCCCTATCCCTTCAAAACTTCTTTTAATATATCTAAGCCAGGGGATACGGGCCGAGTTTTCAAGGGACATACACTCTCTTAGAATCAGATGGTTGAGAGTTAAATCTTTGTTCAGCCAACACTTTAGCCAGAAGATATGGGGTTGCAAAGCAAGAGCATCACTTAGATAGGGGACCCCTAGTTTCTCGTGGATCGCTAAATAACAGGTTCCATCTGGAACACATAATAAGCGTCTCAGAAAGTCATTCTCCACTACCTGGAGGGACTCTACAGCAATATATCCCCAGATTTCACTATCATAGGTAGCTATGGCCAAGCTTTTGGCTTGATAAACTTGCAGCATAGCTCCTGGTGGTTTCTTCCCTATTTTAGAGGCAAAATTGAAGATTGCTGTATTTACCCGAGCCAGATCCCCTATTTTCCTCAGTATTATGAACCCCCAAGTAGGAAAATACATTTGTTTGGGGGATCTTGGCGGGGCCTACACTAAAATGAAAACACTTTTTTGATTGTTGCCCCGCTTTCATGATGTAGGACTTAGAATTATTAATTGCCAAGTCCCGATCAGTCATCTAGAGAAAGTGGTTATAAGAGATTGCAAACCCAATTCGGTCCCGGATATGAGGACGGTGTCATCCTCATATAGCTGAACGGGGATACCACGCTGTCCTACACAGGGATAACCAACTCCAGTTGCCCTTAATGCACTATCCAGTTCATTTATATAAAAATTAAATAAAAAAGGGGCCAGAATGCAGCCTTGCCGGACTCCCTTCTTGATCTCAATGACCCTAGTGACCTGCAAATCCTGTGAGAACCTGACATTAGCTTTATTTGATATATGCTGGTCATCGAGAAAATTGACAATACTGTTCTCCACCCCCATTGCCCTCATGGACTGCCACAGTTTGTCCCTGTTTACACAGTCAAATGTGGATGACAAGTCCATGAAGGCAAGATGGATGGTTCCGGGGCGAACAACAGTATATTTGCTCAGTATCATGGATAGATTAAGACACTGAGCAATGGTAGAGAGTCCCGGCCGGACGTCCGACAAGATCATATGCTCCTCTGCTCTTGTTGATAATCTCTGTAAGAGGATGTGTCCTACCACTTTAACCACTGAATCAAGAAGCGAAATCGGTCTGTAACAGTGGTACTATTTCTGTTGCCCTTCTTGAAAACAGGGAATATGGTAGAAGAAGCCCAAGACTGGGGACAGCCATTCTTTGCCGCTGCATTAAATACTGACTCTAGTATCAGGGCCCAGATCGGGGGTCTGATTTGAATAGGTCTGGGGGATCCCATCTGGGCCTGGAGCTTTAATAGATAGCCTCCCAGGATCTCACCCCTTTCAAAAGTTACTACAGAGTCCTTCCTGTCCCGGTTTTCTCTATGATTAGGTTCAAGAGGGCAGTCAACATAGATTTAAAGTGAAGTACCCACACCTCCTCTGTGATGTGTGAACCAAGACCCCCCTTCCTGATCAAAAAGGGGAATGTTCGCAACACTCCAGAACCTCGAGCTGTTCCTAAGAGTGCTAGAGTTAATCATCTCCCTCCAGGCTTCTTCCTTCAGGGCACCCTTCCGTTTCGCCAGGGCTGACTAATATTCCTTTTGACAGGCACAAGCCTCAGATTGAGTTCTTGGGTTAGCTGACAGAGCTTCCCTCAACCTCTTAGCTGCTTTGGAGCAATTGGAATCAAACCATCTGGGACCATGTGAGGCGTTCCCTCTGGCATGAGCACATAACATTTCACCCACTTTTCGCGCTATTGACTCATATGCACCAAAAATCTCATTAGGAGGGGACCCTTCAGTTATACATAGTGTTAATTCATGTTCACAAGATATTTTTACCTTGTTATAAAAATCTATCTGGGGACACCTGGGACCATTTTAATATACGCTTTCCATCCGTCGGTCTCAGTGCACCCCTGTTTGGAGCCTCATCAATCTTTGCTGATAGTGGGCCCATCATGTAAACTGTTAATGCATTATGGTCACTGAATTCACTTTCCACAATATTAAAACCATTGAAAAAAGATTGCAAAGAAGAGGAAATGAAAATGAAGTCAATAAATGACCCCCTACCGTGCCCTTTAAAAGTTGGCACAGGAAACTTCGTGTGCAGGTCAGTTAAAGACATCATGGCCACCATATCCATTTCATGTAGCATGTTGTTCAACAGTTCCCCCTTGAGCATGATGTTCAAAGTGAAAACCCCTCATTCGGGGGCAGCACAACTCCGAGATGCGGGATGTTGTTGGATTACCACAGGGGTGTATATTAAAATCACCAGAAACCAAAAGGTTATGAAAATTAGGGCCCAAGAATTGTTTTATAATCGCCCCCAAGGTAGTAATGTTACAAGCCTCGTACGGACAAGCCACAGAATTATAAAAATTAACAATTCCCCATCTGGTATCCCCCCTTTTGGCTGACAATGCTAGGATTCCTGGGTGTGTAGTTGGCATCACCTGTAACTTACAATCAACAGCCACGGAAATATAATGACTAGACCACCCTTTGGTCTTCCACTCACAAATGGAGTGGCCAGAACAAAAAAGGCCTTGTAACCTTCCAGAAATAGGTCGCAATCCACTGACCACGTTTCTTGGAGGCTAATTACAGTGAATTGCTTCACATAATGCACCCACCGTGGATCTTGGAGCTTGTTGGCCAGGCCTGCAATATTCCAAGATAGGAAATTGTTAGGCCTCACAACTGAGTGCCTCACAGCTTCCTCCCTTGGAGACTGAAAACGTGAAACTGGCTCTGGCCCAGAAGGTGTAGGGAACCTCAGTCAATCACAATCCTCCATACCAGTTAAAGCAGCAAATCTGTTGTTTAACGCCAGTGTGGGGACGGTACCAAATGGCCTTTCTGATTAAGGAGGTGGGTAGACCATAGAAATAGGCTGTTGTCTAGGTGCTAGTCTATTTGACCACCCTCCTCGGTGACCCCAAGGCCATTTTCGGGCATATACCTATAAGGGACTGGCTTGTAAAAGTAGCCCAGAGGTAAAGCCTTAATGACAGATCCTGTCATTATGTGACGTCCCTAGATAAAATACGACCCGCAGTGTAGGGGTTATCAAAATTTACAATAAAGCAATCACCAGTGCCCAGTTTACGTGAGCTCCCAATCCAGCTGACCCTGTGCGCAATGAGAA
Source organism: Lissotriton helveticus (assembly GCF_964261635.1). NCBI lineage: Eukaryota > Metazoa > Chordata > Amphibia > Caudata > Salamandridae > Lissotriton > Lissotriton helveticus. Next base: position 1,101,255,378 of record NC_136071.1, on the reverse strand, counting down.
TGTTTTCAGATACACGGGCACCCAGGGTAGTATTGTGTGTGAACCAATGAGTTAATTTATTTATCAGCTGCCCGTTGTCTTCATTCGCCCCATTGGGGAGGGAGGGAACACTCCCCAAAACCACTACATATGGGGTGGATTCGGGTGGGAGGTCAATGGTTGGGAGACTCGTTAACTGTAGGACCCTACCCTCTGGCCTCCTTTCCCTATGTGGCACAGGGGACCCCGCTCTTATAGAAGACTGGTGTGAGATTGCTGGAATATGTACACTACTGCGCCTAATGCTATTAGAACTGTTCTTGTCTAGCACCTCGCTATTTACTGCAGGCCTCACAATAGGGCCTACCCCTGCTCCTTTACACCCAGCTGTTTTGCCCCCAGTGGCTGTATGGTCTTTGCTTGTGGTTGTGCTAACTGGCGGGGTAACCGGAGGATTGCAACTAACCAGCCCTTGAATAACCTAACTTCTACTGAACTTATTTTTTGAAAACTTGGATCTAGTAAGGTGGACAACATGGTATCGAGCCTGCCCCAGAAATTTCCCTCCCGAATGCTGTCAGTGAACTGCCCTAACATAGTCTGATTCATGGAAGTAGTGACCCTCTTTGCAAACACTTGTAGAAGGGACAGCTAATGGTTTCCTTCCAGATGTGCCCTGTGCAGATTTATTTGATTTCAGTAATCCTCGACTCTTCCTTTTCATAGAGGGGGATTCATTGGTACAAATTGATTTTAGTTTTGTTCTACCCTCTAGTTGTAGCTTTAGATTCAACAGGGCTAGTTTCTTGCTCCATAGATGAGCAGGAAACGGAGTTTGTCACTATAAGTCGGACAACAGGTGGGGACTGACTCATGGAGATACATCCTGGTTGGAAACCGCCAAAGAGTCAGGAAATGCAGACTGACTCATGGAGATACATCCTGGTTGGAAACCGCCAAAGAGTCAGGAAATGCAGGGGTTAGGGAGAGTCTACCTCGCGAGGGGTGGGGCTCAAGGGATAGCCTACGTTCAGCTTGTTTTATTTCATTAATGAGGGCAGATTCTGCCCTCAATATGAAGGCATCTAAAGTTCCAACCACACTTTTCCCCAGGTTTGGCTTCCGCTTGTTCATGATTGACTACCTCTAAACACACTGAGTTATTTACACAGGACCCTAATAAAATTCAAAACCGCTTTTAAAGGCAAAATGCCTAGTGCAATGTACAATGTGTAAAATTCAATACAGTACTAAGACACAAACTAATAAAATAACAGATGTAAAAACCCATCAAGACCCTATTTTTGCGCTAATAAGTGCTTATACATTATTTAGCAGCAATAATAATAAAAACATTTAATCAGTTATAATAGCACTAAAGTGGAACGTGCGGTACAGGATCCTGGCTCATAGGACAAAGTCTAGGCCCATGTATCTAATTGGGCCGAGTTTAATATAAAGGGTTTAGTCGGATGTATGACGTTACAACGCATACTTTTACAGCGCCTACCTTTACAACGCATTTTTTACACCGCAACATCCATTACAACGCATACCATTACAACGCATGCCATTACAACGAATTCTTTGAAACTACCTTTACAACGCATTCCACTACAACGCATACTACATTTACAACACATACTATTACAACGCATAACATTACATTGCATGTAAGGTAAGTGTTGGATAGTGTAGGGGTAAAAATTACTATTCTAACTCCAGGGGGTGCAACAGTAGGGTAAGTGTTGGATAGTGTAGGGGTAAAAATTACTATTCTAACTCCAGGGGATGCAACAGTAGGGTAAGTGTTGGATAGTGTAAGGGTACTATGTGTTGTAATGCTATGCGTTGTAATGGTATGCGTTGTAATGACTGCGTTGTAATGGCATGCGTTGTAGTGGTGTGCGTTGTAGTGTCATGCGTTGTAATGACTGCGTTGTAAATGCATGCGTTGTAATGGATGTTGCGTTGTAAAAGTTTTGTTGTAATGGTGGTGCGTTGTAAAAGTTGCGTTGTAAAGGTTGTTTCCCGGTTTAGTCACACCTTGTTCATTAGAGCATAATACGTTGGGGATATGCAAATAGCAATGCAACACCAGTGCTGTCAGCCAGCTAGGATGAGTTACATCAGGAAGCCAACAGTACCTGCAAGCAGACTCCAAGTCCTACACAAGAGCCCACAGCCGCAGATGAAAGGGATTAGCCCTGCCCTGCCTCTTCCTGGCGATGATGGGCAAGGACGGGCCTGCCGCAGGAGGTCAGCAGCGCTTTTGATGAGGCTGGAGGCGCTGTTGTGACAATGCTTCCCCACGCCGGGCAGGGGCTGCTGGGAATTGTAGGCTGTTTCCCTCACGGCAATGTATGAAGGTACGGAGCCGTTCCCCTCACGGCGTTTGGAGGTGTTGCCCAAGCCGTTCCCCTCACGGCGGTGCGGTGGTCTCTCAGGCCGTTCCCCTCATGGCAAGTAACAGGCGCCCATGATCCCATCCACCTATCTCACAATTCTTGCTGGAGATGCAGACTCTTTGTTATGGAGTGGGTAGTGAAAGGATAAAAGTCTTTGATGGCAGAGCATTTAAAATGTACTAAAATTAATATTGAACTTTAAATTAAAATATCATTATTACATTGCAAATAACTTGGAAGAATATCTTCAAATCAATACTGAGAGTGTATTTCTATTTTTGTCACTCTCTTTGACATGCGTGAATTAGTGTAACAAAATTATGCCCCCCCTACAGATACAAGTTATTTGGTTGTATGTATCCTTATGTCTGTCTGCAGACATCAGTCAACATATTCATATAAGGGTTTCTGCAGCTTTGAGCATTTCATGATCTTCCTCTTAAAGTTTCCCATCTGCCCTTGGGGTTGGTCTCATTCTGTTATAGCTCGGAGCCTCCAGTTTAATACTCAGTGTTGCAGATATCCTAAAATCCTGCCACATGATTGGTGCACATATCAAGTCCCTATTCTAGCTCACCTTACATTTTCGTGGCTGGGCATGCACACCCCCCCCCCCACCCTTTTCAACTGTCTGGATTCTCCCATCCCATATCATATGTCCTACCTTTTCATTATGGCTCCCAACACACTTATCTTGGACCTACTCCTGGACCCCTTTTTTAGGAGTGTTTGGGTAATGGCCCACCCTACAGTATGGAGCCAAAATCAGATTTTTCCCACAGAGGATAAACAACTGTAATCCATCCAGCCCGATGAAAATATAATGACCTAGCCTCTAATTTTTCCAGAGCCTGACTGGTAGTCTTTGCCTCTGGTGACAGTACAGGCACACATTTTGACGATGGAAGATCTTTTTCTGGATAGCTATTAAATGCATGTGTAAAAAGTTTTCCCTATGCTACACCAGACACTTAGGGGTCTATTATGATGTCGGTTGGATCGCCGCTGCCCGCATGGTGGTGGCAATCCGCCCGACATCATCCCCTGACAACCTCCCATTACCCCCCGCCATATTATGATGGTGGGGGGGACTGCGGCGGACAGGAAGACCGTCTGCCGCTTTTCCACCCGATTAACGAGTCGACCAGGCGGAAAAGGGTTGAATATGGTGGTGGTGTCTGCTAGACACTGCCATCCATATTTGGATGGCAGTGGGTAGCAGCATTTCTGTGGCGGCAACGCCGCCACAGAAAGGCATGTGGTTTCCTCAGTTGAGGGCCTCTTGCAGGCCCCCAGGATGTTAGGGGGGTGAGGGGACACATGGGGGTACCTATGGTACCTCCCTGCATTTGCATGGATGATGTGTCAGGCACATGCCTTTTTTGTATTGCGGCGGGTGCTGCTGACAGCACTGCCTGCCGCAATGCAAAAAATTGGAGATGCTCCCACTAGTGTGGTGGGCGCATCCCAATTGCCCATGCGGGACCGCCGCACCCTTAGCGGCGGTCCATGGGCCCGCCAACATAATAGACTCCTAATTGTGCTTTGTAAAAGTTTATCCTTTGACCAACAAGGCTGAGCGAATTGCAACATTCTTCTCAGGCTTTTGTATTTCATTCGGCTGTTTAACAGTCCTGCTGTGCTGTTCACATTGATACGCAAGGCATACATTTGCCAAAAATTTGTATTGTCTTGATGAGGTTGTAAGACTTGTCAGCCTTAGGGTGGTCTTCCCCCAAGCTTATTGCCTTTGCCCTCCACTTTTTGTTGAAATTCTTTTTGTTGAGTCTAGGACTCTGAACGTTATCACTGCTAACCAGTGCTAAAGTACATGTGCTCTCGCCCTTAAAAATGGTCAAATTGGCTAACACAGAATTAGCATATTTCATTTACTCATAAGTCCCTTGTAGAATGGTGTACCTTATACCCAGGGCCTTTAAAATAAATGCTACAAGTGGACCTTCAACACTTATTGTGCCACCTACGTAAATAGCCCCTAAATACATGTCCTATGTCTGCCACTGCAGCCTGAATGCAGGTCTAATTTGACTTGGCAATATAACTCTCTTGCCCAGCCTGAATCTCCACTTTTATTGCATTTAAGTCACTCCTAAGTTAGGCCCCAGGTAGCCCATAGGGCATGGTACATTGTAATTAAAAGGTTAGACATGCACTTTAGGAATTTTCCACTTCCAGAACATGTAAAACTTAACATTTATTTTTCACTACTGTGAGGCCTACCTCTCCTATAGGATAACATTGGGTTGCCTATTTACATTTATTTGCTAAAATTTGATTGTGAAAAGGTAACATTTCATGTTTGGTGTCTGATAAATTCTATTTAAAAATCACCTTTATCATTAAAGTCAGATTTTAAGTTATCATTTTGAAAATCCCACTTTTAGAAAGTTGGCATTTTCCTTCACTATTTGGTGCCTGCAGTCTGTTCCTGGGTCACATAACTGGGTGCAATTGGCATTTGGAGTTGTTTATTCCTCTCAGACAGCCACGCAATAGGGGCAGAAGGTGTGCATGGATGGGCCATCAAATGGCAGGTTTGGGTAAGAGCTGGGCATAGCCCCACCTGCCCTGCCTTCACTCAAAAAACTTGTCACTGATGCATTGTGCATGCAGATATTCAGGAGCCAGGACAAGGGAGCCAGGGAATTCAAGCACTTCAAAGTAAATCCTCCAGACACTTCTACTTCAAGGAAGGCACCACATTAAAAAATATAACCCTCAAACCCAGTCTTCAGTTCACCCTATGGACCTGCGGAAGGACTCACTGCCTGCTGCTGTGGTCTGCTTTGTACTCCCCAAGACTGCTTTGCAGCACCTTGAAGGACTTCTTTGCTGCCTGGAACCTGCCTTAAACCCTCAGAGGCCTGCCCTGCTGCTTGTGCTCTGTTTCATCACTTGAACTCAGGACTACCAGAGTGACTCCAAGGGATAGTTGTCTGGCATTCAGAGCAGAGCCTCAGGGAAAGAAAAGGCTCCAACCATCTTGAACATGCACCCTGGAGCCAGCCTAAGTGAGTCCTAACCCCCAGGTGGTGCCCCACCAGTCCTGGACCCTTGGTGGTGGTGCCCAGATAGCCAAATGCCAAAACTTGGGACTTATAATTTGTTTTGCTAAAACATGCTCTGAGAACCGAGGGGAGATTGAGGCCAACCTGCTCATTTAATCGCCAAAGGTGCATCGCCATTCAGCCTGACTTTGTAGCTTTCACTACGTTCTACTCCGCAGTATCAAATCCTGTTCAGCAGCCCTTTGCCTAAGGGGTATCTGGTCTTGTGGAACTCTCGTCTGCTACAGCCTCCTCCTTTGTCCCGCTGGAGAGTTTCAACTTCCAAAAAAAAGAGTCCAAACGTAGAAATCTTCACTGTGACTTCATCCAGCGGCTCCCTAACGATTATGTCTACTCCTTGGACACCACCTTCAGGCTTGCCCTGCAGAACTTTACCTTCTCAGAATATTTCCTTCAAAGTTTCTTCTACGTTCAAAGGTAAGTGCTGACCGGGACCAAACCATTTCTTATATCCGACTCAAGCTTCAACAATTTTGGCCATATTTTTCGACTTTGACTGGGTCTCACTTAACTAGATGTCTGTGAATGGCACTTTGTTCTTTTAGGTGCTTACACTTTATAATTCCAGTTCTACTGATTAGATTTTTGTCGTTTTGGTGTTAAATAATTCATATAAATTTACAATTTTTTTCTAAATTAGTGTGGGACTTTCCTTGTGTTATGTTTTCACTTTATTGCTGTTTGTGTACTTTACACATTACCTCCAAATTATGCCTGACTGCTTTTTGTGCCAAGCTACACATATGTTTAATAAAATAACTAGCTCTGTCTTTAGAAGAACTGCCACAGTCCAGTTACATAGTAATGGCATGATCTGTAATGCTATTATCCAAAGCAGGTGATGGTCTTAACTTATGCTAACTGACCTTTTTTGATTAGATTGCCCGAGAGTATACCGTGCAAAGAGCTTTAACTTCAGTTGGATTCCCAGTGCCCAGACCCTTACTGTACTGTGAGGATACAAGTGTCATTGGAACAGAGTTCTACATAATGGAGCATGTACAGGTAAGTTTGTCTAGACAAATTAGAGTAGTATTCATGTGGCCATCAAAAGATTATGCGTGCTAACTCTTTCTTTGTCTCTCTTAATCACCCTCTCTCTTTCTTTCTCTAACCACCACTGTCTCTGTGGTCCTCTTTTTTCCTTTATTATTCCTTCCACTTTTTCATTCTGTCTCCATTTTACACACTTTTTTTCTCTCGTTCTTTCTCGCTCCTCCTCGTTAATTGTTTTTTTCCCCATTTTATTGCCCCATAAAGAAAAAATAATGACATCACCATTTTCTAATATTAATAAATCGGTAATCATTTGCAGAGCACAGAGGAGCATTATATAAAAAGAAAAGGAAGAAGGAAAAAAAGAGAAGAGAGGAATCTTACCACCACTATCTCTGTGGTCCTCTTTTTTTCCTTTGTTATTGCTTCAACTTTTTCATTCTTTCTCAATTTTACACACTTTTTTCTCTCGTTCTTTCTCTCTCCTCCTCTTTTTCTCTGTTAATAATTGAATGTTCATGTCAATAAAGTTTTGTATCTCGCCTTAAAGCCAAATAGGAGGTATGTTTCCCTCTGTTACGAAGAGTCAGCTTTCAGTACTTTCTTGCCTTTTAAAAAGAAATCTTAGCCTGGTACCAGTTCAGCGTTCAGAACCCTGGTTCACCATGTGCCTTCTTTAACTGGTAGATGTGGCTCCTTCAAATGACACACAATAGGAGCTCAGAACCTTGGTATCAGTAAGACTACATGGGGTCATTTGTAATCTTGAAACAAAGGTAGACATTTTTATCACAGATTAACACTTGGAGATAAAGGCCACCAATGGTGCAGAAAGCATGATTCAGACTTTCTTTCTTTCTTTACCTCATAATAATATCTAGTTCCTTGAGGTAGAATCAACATTTCACATGTGTTGGCTGCTAACACATGCCCGAAGACCTGTGAGTGAGTGTTTGTGGTGTAAAAGACATTTAACCAATGTACCAATACAATTACCATTGAAATACTTCCATAACTACTCCTTTATCAAAAGTGTTAAATTGAAGATTCAAATATTGTTGATTACTCTGAGAAGAGTATGTCACTTTAAGATTTCAAGAATTTTTAGAGATGTTAACACCTTCAGTCGAAGAAAGGCAATCACACTAAGTGACCCCCATTTCAGTTTCTTGTTTTTTCTTATGTGGCTAGGAGACCCGTCACCGGCTTTGTAGGATTTGCTTCTTTTCACAAACTCCTGCTACTGATTTTGACCTGCATGCATTCTTAGCTAGTGCACCTTAATAAAGGCTCACTACATCCGTTGAAAGCTTTCTTTCCTAGAAGAGTCACACTAATATCCTCTTTTCTGGGCATCCCTGTCTTGATAAGCAACTTCCAAGGCTTTTTCAAGGTAGTTGAATGCTAGTTGTCATTCTTTTGTTTTAGCTTCAATTTATGACTTCTTAAGGTTTTAGTCCTCTCTTCTCCTCAATTTCCATCTGATATTTACTGCAGTATCTATGGGGTTCCTTAGGGAGAAGGGAATCATTTCTCATAATTGAAAGACTTAAATATCTTCTGACGAAAGTGCGTCCTCAATATTTGTTTAAAAACATACCACCTCAGTGGAATTAAAAATAGAAAATCTACACCCACAGAGCAATATTTTTGTAAATGACATCTAGGTAACAATACTTATTGATATTCTGACATGCAACCTTTGAGCAAAAAGAAGATTAAGTGGGAACATTTTTGGCTGATTGTGACTTTTCACAGGTCTGACTGTTTCCAGGCAATGTTTGGTCACTAAACCAGAGCAGTTCGAGAAGAGGAAAGCCCCAATAATTGATGGTTTGTCCATTGGCATTGATGAATGAAAAATGTATTTGCTATTGGTTGGTGCCATTCACTCTTCATTGCTCCCTCAACTGGTCCTTCTCCATAGAGATGGTGGATGCTAGACATTGCTGGGATGACTTGAGTAGGGTTCACTAAACAGATCTTCCTCCTTTTACAGTGCACAGTGGTTTTCCTTCTCTTTAATGGATACCAGGCCTCTACAGCAATAAACTGTACATTTAGCATCCAGTTCCAACAAAAGGTCTACATTTCTATTCTAAATACTTAAGAGCTGTAATAATAGAATGGAGATTCAGGTTTTCTCCTAGGACATACTGCTTGAGATAGTTTATTTGGTAACAGGGCCACCGATGCAAGTGCTGGTCCAATTGTAGTTGGTGAAAAAACAAGTTTTTGATTATCTGGGGATTAGAATTGCGGACAATTTAAAATGGCATCTGCACATCGAAAAAATGGCCTTAAGCCATAAGCGGGTTATGGGTTTCATTGGGAGAGAACCCCGAGCCTCAATCTCCAGACCTATTGCGCCCGCCCTGGAGATCTATGCCGCAAAAGCAATAGGCTGTGCATTATATGGAGCCGAGCTCTGGGGCTTCAATAATGTAGATGCCCTTGTGACAGCTGAAAATTTTTTTTTAGGGAGCTTGTTTCACTTCCCAGGGGAACCCCTAGCCAACCCCTTTGGAGCGATCTGGGCCGCCGCTCAATTAAAGATCTAATAGGCTTACGCCCTCTTCTTTACTGGGGTCGCCTTTGGCGTACCCCAGAGCTTTCCAGCTATGCCGATGGACTAAAGGAAGTAATGAATCTGCAGGGTTCGTATAAGATCGCCTGGTTAGCTAACATCAAAAGACTTCTTTTGTCCACTGGCCTTAAACCTCTATGGGAGTTAGGGGCCCCGCTGTCCAAAACGGCAATCAAGAGATTTTATTGGGCATGGATTGACAATCAAGCTCGTAGAGATCCCAATCAGGGCAGACTGACTGATGAGTTTCACCAGCACAAGACAGTGCCACGTCTCGAGCCCTATCTGGATTTTATCCAGAAACCTAGAGATAGGGCTCTTTTCATTCAGTTTAGAGTGGGAACCCTCCCCGTCCACGAACGTACAAACAAGTGGAAACCTCCCTACCAAACGTCTGCTGATTGCCCATTTTGTGTTGGGGTAGTTGAAACCATCCCGCACTTTTTCTTTGTGTGCCAAGCTTATCTCAAACCGAGAATGAAATAGTTAAGACCTGTTTGTCGACAGCTAGAGACAAGGAACCATTCAACCGCCCTCAGAATTCTTCAGTCGGATGCAAATACTACGCTAGCATGTGGGGTGGCCAAATATTTAAGCTGGGCTTGGCTGTTAAGATCAAAAGCCTTACGATGAATTGGCATTGTTACACCTTCTGAAAGATGTTATTAGATCCATATTTTTTTTTAATAATGTATTTTTATAATATTTATTGTATTGTAACTTCATCAAAGCTGATTCTTGGTTTAATGTCTTTTTACCATTGTATTATAAAAATGATTGCTAGTTTTAACCTTTTATCAGATTATTCCCTGTAAGAAACGTATTTTTAAGTGTGATGTGCTTTTTAAGATATTTCATATCGAAATAAAGCTTTGTTAATGTTAATGTTAATGTTATATGTGCTTATATAGCGCTCGGCTGCCCCAGCGAAGGGGCGTCCCGGCGCTTTCTGTGTGAGTCCTTGAGCGGGGGAAAGGGACAGAGGGATTAGTGGGGAGAGTGCCATATTAACAGAAGAGGTGTGTTTTGATTGCTTTCCTAAAGGATAGCAGGTCCTTCATTCCTCGTATCTGGTCTGGGAGGCCGTTCCAGAGTTTAGCGGCCAGATATGAGGAAAATTGAATTTTGCCTTGTCATGTGTCCCTACGTGTTCCCCATTATATGTTATATGTGCATGATCGATATGCATATGTTCCCCCTTGACCGAATAAAGACGCAATTATAGTTGTGTCCAACGTTAGTATGCCAGTTTCCAGTCCTCGTGAAAGCAACGAGTAATTGGCCTATGTTGCCAACGTTTTACATTGTGCACGTTAATTCATTGAATTGTCCCCATTTCTAGGCCTCAAAGGGCCCGGACACCAGATTCAAGCTCCAGTCTCCCGAAACCACTCCGAGGAGCGATGCAGCCCCTCCCGCATCCCTGACCCTTCGCTTACTTTCTGCCAAGCAGCGCGGTGCCCGGCCTCGCCTGCCTGCCTGTCTGCCAAGAATATGTTATGCCTCTAGTTATCAGTTCAGCTCCCCGTCTTCACATTCCTAAAAGCTAACGAACCGCATAAACATCTTCAGCTATAGTCTAGTCTTCCTGTCTCCATGCAAGAGAATTACTGAATTAATATCCATAGAAGATTCATAGCACACGCAATACACGTAGAATATATGCATGCACCAGCCTTTGTGTCAAGTAGCCTTTGCCCTGATGACATTTAGATTCAATCAACATGTAATCCAAACACCAGATACCAGATATGCTATAGGCACGTGTCGTCCTGACATCCCAGACTTTAGTCTCCTCTTCTAGTGTAGAAGTCAGAGCCCCCAGCTCTCCCTAGTTACACGTCATGGCCCGTTTGCGCGCACCAGTAGGTTAAAGGTTCCAGCTGCCCAGGTAGCCCCCTCCATGTATCCACCCATTTATGACACTTCTGTGACGTTTTCATCACATGTCTACGTGCACGCCCTGTGCACGCCTTCTTTTCACGCCCATATGTTCTTATCTTACGTTTTGTCACTTGTTACGCCTACTGTATTCAATGCAATTGTAATGTTTTCCTATATATACTATGTAATGTTGATGAGACGTTGCAGCTGCCATTCCTTTCCATTACCTGCCACTTTATGGTCTTTAGGCTCGAGCCATCCGATTAAAGCCATTTCTGACTCAGATTCCACGGATCCTGCCTCTTATTTATTGAGCTATCTGTTTTGGTTAATGTATAGAAAAATAGTACCGGTAATTAATTATTTATTTACCACATAAATGGCGCCCGAATAGGGACGAGCCCCTTCCCCACACGCCGGCGATGTAACGCAGGCCCCCTGACCCTTCTACAGCCGTGACGGAACCTCTACCGTGCACGTGCAGATATTTCTGCTTCAAGTCTCCCTCAGGCCCACGAAGGAGACGGAGACTGCGGTCCGGCATCCAGACGAGGCGGTGAGGAAGGCGGGTCGTTCCGACCAGAGCCCAAGTCGAGAGAGCAAGGTCCGAGGTATCCGGAGGCCCACCTGTAACCGAAGCCCGAAGCCCGAAGCGCATGCGTAGTGCGTAGCAGTAACCAGACGTCGTAGCAGTCCAGTCCAGTCCGAGGCCTTCAGTTTGCTTCCCGGTGAGTACCGTTGCTGGGGGTATCTAGACGGGTGTTCATTAATTTGTGCCCGGTCCTGACGGGTTTGGGTACACAGATCCGGTCCGACGTGTTCACCTAGGTGGATACGGTATGACGTGTCTCTTTAGGAGACCGGTATGTTCTGTACTGTTTTAGCAGTGCATCCAGTAATTCTATTAAGTCCGTTCTCGAGAAATTCAAGTATTATGTTTTCAATGTATCAGGTAGTATTCTGTTCGAGCTGTTATTAATGTGTTCTTGATGTCGTGGTATGAATGATTGTTTTGCTATTCATTACTGTGTTCATTGTGTATTGTATTCAAGTTCAAGTACGGTTCAAATATGCCGCTGTTTTCGAAATTACGTCAGATAAAAACCAGAAAAGGGTTACTCGAAGAATCAGTTCCTGTCCCTCCCAGGGACAGTCCTGGACATTTCATGTATCACAAGCATGGCTTAGATGCCATATTGAATCTAGATTTATGGGTTGATTATACCAAGCATCTTGAAGAGAAATATAGATGGCCTGTTTCAGGTACATGGGATGCCGAGTGCATCATGCGAGTAGAAGAAGCATTATGGAAAAAGAAAGCCAGACAGTCCCAGAAAGATGCCATAGAGTTATGGCGTAAAGAATCTCATAGAAGAACCGAGAAAGAATTCAGAAAAGCAGAATTAAGTAAAGAATCCTCAGAAAAAGCCCAAGAAAGGGAATTAATCGAAGAAGGTGAACGAGTTAGAGCAGAACAGTCAGACAGACAGAGAAATGCCCTTATTAAAGGTATGTATCCTCTTCTCGCCGAGGGTTTGCCGAAGGCGACCCCGGAAGCACTCCATAATTTACCGCCACCCTTGGTTCCGACTAAGCTGCGTCATAAACCGACTGCAGCCGAAATTTTTCTTTCTTCCTATTTAGACGACACTGTCCCAGAATATGCTAATACAGATCCTACCCCGCCAGTTCAAGTTCAAGTCCAGCCTCCTGTTAATAATGTAATTCCTGTGCTTCCAGTCGTTGGTCCTGTCCATGCGCCAGCACCCCAGGATCAACCCACATTACGTACCCCTACGGTACCAGTTACGTTACCAGCAGCCGCACATCCAGTATTAATTGACGATTCCAGTTCAGGAGGGGCAGGGGGAGGTGCTCCTACCACCCCGCCTCAAACAAAGCGCCTGACGCTGAGAGATGCAGCATTACAGCGTACGCCAAAAGTGGCTACGTATGAAGCCCTCAGGAAGTTCCTTACTGATTGTAGATATGATTCAGTACCAGGCGAAGATCACATGATATTATACTCCGTACGTTTACGACGAGTTGCAAACTTCTTGATTACCATATCAGATATGAAAGAACATTTAGACAGAATATATCATTTTATACGAACAGGGGAGAACCCAGGAAGTATTCACGAAGCTATGGCACACAGGAAAGTCGAGATTCAAGACATGATTTTGCAATTTCTGATAAATTGTTTAATAAGAGAACAGGATCATCCTGATAAAAGTCCAGAAGATATGAAAGTCCTGACAAGATGGAGTGACAATATAGCAGACGGAAAACACAAGACACAAAATAGTATAGAAACCATGTACAGAAAGATCCGTAAAGAAATCATAAGTATACACCAAAAAGAGAAAGCAAGAATAGTAGCAGACAAAGAGAATGATTCTTCAGACGAAGATGTAGACACCGAGAATCCCAGCAGAATAGCGTATGTAGGTAGAACGAGACTTTCCGATAGACACACACGCCTAGATGACAAGAAAGCTTTTCCTCCTCCTGTACCAGAACAGTGTTCTCTTGAACAAGTATTCCAGGCTACCGATAAAGTTCTGAAATTACGAATAGGTTACAGTGAACTTAGTACCATGCATGAACAAGAACTAGCCCGATCAGCAGTCCGATGGGTTAGTGATTCTGTCACGTTTCCAGACGAAATAGTGGCCCAAATGTTTCTGAAACTGCCCCCAGCCGAGCAGCGACTGGTGGGTATGTATATGGTCCAGCATCTCATCACACTGTACGAGAGTCAGCATTCTGACCCAGGTCCCTTATATACTGTATTGAACGAGTTACTACTAAACAGATGGAAAGGTCTAGGTACCGATTTAATTAGCGTCATTTTAGAACAGCGCCACAAATACAGAACGTTCCTGACTCCGCATTTTGTTCCAGTTTCACCTCCCTTCTACATAGACAGACAGAATCCGTTACGAGAAGTGCATCCAGTTAAGGGAGAGGGAGGTAATCTCGAACGAGTATTTGTTTACACCCCTATCACGAAAATAGAACTACTAGAAATGAAAAAGTTAATACCCTGTCACGATAAAGATCCAGCAGGGTTCCATCGTGAATTAAAGGACATGCTCCGTATGGGAGAATACACGTATCCTGATATCATAAAAATGTTAAAGGTCCTGTTGCCTGCGGGCATATATGAAAAACTTAAAGAAAAAGAATGGGAGGTGGGAGAGAAAAAGATAGATTGGACCGCGTTAGAGACCGAAGATAATGCACGAGTCCCAGGTACTGGTCTTGGGGATAAAGCCAAAGAGTTGCCCGAACTGTTAATACAGGTCTTGCCAAGATTACTAGCCACGAAAAAGGAAGATTGGGATGCCATCTCAGCCTGTAAACAGAAACAAGACGAAGACACTAGTGATTTCTATTCCAGATTTGAGAAATGTTTCATTATCAATAGCGGTCTGAAAACAAGTAGTGAGTCGTATCCACATCTTTTTGTTACCAAACTAGTTGAGAATTCTTTACCGCAAGTTAAGAATAGAGTATTGAAAGTCGAGAGTACTTGGCAAGCTAATACCCCATCTCAAATGCTCCAGATGCTACAATATCACCAGAATAGAATCAGGGAAGAGCAAGAACACGAAAGGAGACGTATGAAAGACACGAAAATGAAAGTACTAGTTGCACAGTCTGTTCAACCAGATAGTCAGAAGAGGGGTCCGAATCAGACTAGTCATCCTGCAGCTCCTGTTAAAGGGACCTGCAATTACTGTAAACAGCCAGGTCATTATATAAACAAATGTGCAGTTCTGAAACACAACATAGCTACAGGTAAGACGAAAGAGAGACCACGTCCTCCTAGACAAGAACAAGTTCCGCAGAATTCCCAGCCACCGCAGAACGCACAACAGACAGTTACAGTACCGCAGCCTATAGCTGCCACACAACACGTTACACAACAGATGTACCAGTATGCACAGTCAGATTATCCAGAATATCAGCAGTATTCATGAAACAGCCTAGAGAGGGAGGTTGGCTTGCCTCTCATCGAGGTTCCTGTAGATCAAGAGGGTCCCTATGTACACAGTCAAGTATTAGGGAAAGACAGAAAGTTTCTGATTGATACAGGGGCAAGTAGGACTACCATCAGTCATGACGAGGTTCCAGGGGCTCCACTCTCAGGCTCAAGAAACGTTTCCCTGGGATTTTCAGGAAAGCCTATTGTTAATGAAATATCGAAACCAGTTTCTCTAGAAGTTGGTCCATTGTCCCGAACTACAGACTTGTTACTCACGAAATCCTGTCCCGAAAACTTACTAGGTATTAAAACATTGAAAGAGTTAGGTGCAGTAATATGTTGTTCCCCAGAATGTGTGAGATTGTTTTTACGTGATTTTAAAGGTCATTATGTGTTACGAGATTTTGATCCAAGATTACTGAATGTACCACAGCATTTATGGGCGCAAGGTCCAACTGATGTAGGTTGTATGCACATTACACCATATCGTGTCACTCTGAAACAAGGTGTTGTATTACCACAAATCCGACAGTACAAATTGCCACCTGAGGCTGTAACAGCCTTATCGAAAATTATTGACGAGCTCATTGCTCAAGGAGTGGTTGTAGAAACTGACTCCAATGTATGTAATTCTCCTATCATTCCGATTCTTAAACGTACTGATCCAAATGCACCTCCAGTTTATCGATTAGTGATTGATCTTCGAGAACTTAATAAATGTATCATACCCCAGTACCCTGTGGTTCCAGATATCTCTTCCCTATTGACAGCCATTGATTCTGAAGCTACGTTCTTTACGGTTATTGATCTCAAGAACGCATTCTTTAGTGTCCCCATTCATCCAGACAGCCAGTTCCTTTTTATTTATTTATTTTATTTTTTATTTTAGCGATTTCTAAAGCGCCTGGTGACCCAAGGGCATCCCCGCGCTATGTAGCTTGAAGTCCTATTGAGAGGGAAGGCGGTCGAAGGGAGTTATTTGGGAAACAGATGGGTCTTTAGTTTTTTGCGGAAAGCAAGGTAGTTGAATTCCAGTCTGAGGGCGCGAGGGAGTGCGTTCCAGCCCTTAGCCGCCTGAACGGAGAATTGTCGACCTCCTGTGTGGGCTTTTTTGAATCTGGGGATGCAGACTAGATTCTCATTTTGAGATCGTAGTGATCTAGTTGCTGTATAAGGTGTGATCATTTTACTGAGGATCGCTGGACCAGATCCGTTGTAAAGCTTGTGTGTTGTACACATTGCTTTAAAGTGCACCCTTTGGCGCACGGGGAGCCAATGCAGGGTTTTGAGGGCTGGCTTGGCAGATATTCTGGAGGGGGTGTTGGTAATCAGGCGTGCTGCCGCGTTCTGTGTCCGCTGGAGTTTCGTGATGGTAGCCTCGGGGGCTCCCAGATAGACCAGATTGCTGTAGTCCAGACGGGACAACACTAGACCCTGGATAAGAAGCTTTCTGGACATAGGTGGGAGTAAGGGCAGGATTTTACGGGTCGTGCGCATGAGTCCAAAACATATGCCCGAGGTTTTGGTTGCATGGGTTTTCATCGTAAGCTGTGGCTCAAGCCACACCCCGAGTGTCTTGATTTCAGATTTAGGGGGGGGAATTTCTCCGAACACATCGGGCCATAGTGTAGGAGGGATAGTTGTCCATTGCTTGCCGAGTAGCATTACCTCTGTCTTAGTCCCATTCAATTTCAGTGATGAGTCATTCATCCAGTTGTAAATATCTATGAGGCAGTTAGTTAGATTTTCAGGATGGTCAATCAGCTGGGACAAGGAGACGACTAGTTGGGTGTCGTCAGCGTAACTCACCATTTTGATGTTAAATGGTGTTACCACATCCTCGAGGGGGGCCATATAGACATTAAAAAGCGTCGGGCTTAGGGAAGAGCCCTGGGGGACGCCGCTGGTGAGTGGGAGGGTGGATGAGTGATGGATGTCGTCCCACACTTGAAAAGTGCGTCCTGTAAGAAAGGATTCGATCCATTTGATAGCTGTCCCGGTAAGTCCTGCATTTGCCAGTCTATGCAGAAGGACACGGTGGTTGACCGTGTCAAAGGCTGCACTTAGATCCAGGAGGATCACTGCCACTGATCCTCCTGAATCTAGTAAGCCCCTTGCCTCTTCAATAACTGCAAGGAGTGCGGTGTCCGTTCCATGGCCTGGGCGAAATCCGGTTTGGGATTGTCGGAGCAGTTTATTGGTTTCAAGGAACTGGGACAGTTGAATGTTTACCAGTTTCTCGGTGACTTTGCTAATGCCCGGGAGTAGGGATATTGGTCTATAGTTGGACAGGTCCAATGGATCTAGCTGGGGTTTTTTTAAGAGTGCTTTGACCACAGCACTCTTCCAGCTGTCGGGGACGGTTCCGTGGGTAAACGAGCAGTTGATAAGGTCCGTAATGATAGGCACAATTACTGAGGCTACAGTCTTGAGGAACCTTATAGGGGCTGGGTCCAAAGGGGATCCACTTTTCATTTTTACTAGGGTTCGCTCCACCTCTACGGGGGTGACAGGTCGGAAAGTCTGAAGCGAAGGACGACAGATACTTTCAGTCTGTTCGAGGGAGGTGCTACTTTCCGTGAGGCTAGGGGAGCTGGGGGGTGGGAGGGAGGTCAGGATTCGGGTGATTTTCTCGTTGAAGAAGTTAGCTAGCTCATTACTTCTGTCAACTTTGGGGGTGTTGGAGGGAGAGGTGGTGGGGACCTTGGTCAGCTCTTTGACGATTGAAAAGGATTCTCGGGCTGAATTGGATGCTTCTTGTATTCGTGTGTTGTAGTAAGAAGCTTTGGCTGATTTAATGGCCTCTTTGTAAAGTTTGACCGTGGCCTGGTAGGCTACTTTGCTGGCATGTTGCCAAGTCTTTCTCCAGAGTCGTTCGGCCTTTTTGCAGTTTTTGCGAAGTGTTCTTAGTTCTGCGGAGTACCATGGTGCTGAGCCATGTTTGCCGTTTTTATTTTCCCTATTTCTGAGTGGGAGTACTAGGTCTAGGGAGACGGTAATCCAGTCCCTGAATCTTCTGTCTGCCGTATTTGGGTCTTCAGCGTGAGCAGGGATGTTTTTTTCAAGGGTCTGAGCCCATTCGTCCGTGGAGAGTCTGGGCCAGGTCCTATCCTTGCTGAAGGTAGGGGGTGTACGGTTTTTCGTGAAGGTTCCAGGTAGTTGGAAAGGGACCAAGTAGTGGTCTGTCCAAGGAAGGGGAAGGGCCTCCTTTACTAGCATTGAGAACGAGCTGGTAAATACGGGGTCTAATAGGTGGCCCTTAATGTGGGTGGCTCCGGAGTTTAATAGACGGATATCGAAGGCCGCTAGATCTTGAATCAGATCATTGGCTACCGAGTCGGCCGGGTCTTCTAGGTGGATATTTAGGTCCCCAACTATCATATAGTTTGATAAGGAGTGGGCCTGAGTTGTGACTAGGTCCAGAAGAGAGCAGGTGAAGGGGCCCGGGGTGCCGGGGGGGCGGTAAATGAGAAGTCCTGTTAGAGAAGTGGTTGGGTTGAGTGTGACGGTAAAATGCAGACTTTCAGCGTCGGTAATCTGTGCGTCGGGGGTTTTGCAGTGGAGGTGTTCTCGATGGATGATAGCTACACCGCCTCCTCTGCCTAGAGGACGGGGTAGGGATTGAATACAGTAACCCTGTGGTGTTGCTAGTACCATGTCTGATTGTGAATGAGGACCGAGCCATGTTTCCGTGAGGAAGAATATATCGATTCCATGATCTTCTATGATGTCGGCTATCCGAGTCGCATGTTTTGGAAGTGAACGACAGTTTAGAGAGGCAAGGTTGAGGGTGGCGGGTTTGCTGGGTTTAGTGGGTAGCGTGAGCTGGAGTGGTTTGCATAAGGAGCAACGAGTGAAGGGTCCCTTGAGATTGTGGATGTAATCACAGGAGGGTGGGGGGGGTCTGAGGCTCAATAGATCTCTACGGGAGTACCTTATAGTTGGGTAAAGAGATTCGGGCAGGGGTTCTGGCCCTAAGCCCGGTCGTGCGCGGACGGGCGCAGACGGGCTTGCCTCTGGCGCGCCTCTGGCGCGCCCGCTGCGCCCGCCCGCTGCGCGGACGGGCGGTGTTGTTGTTTTTATGCATACTTTGGGCGGGGCGGTAGGAGGGTGGGAGGGGCGTCGAGCTCTCCGGCGAGCCTGCCCAATCCAAGATGGCCACCAAAGTTGTCAAGAGATGTTCCCTGCGCCTCAATGGATCGACGCTAAGGAAATGGGGTGCCCAGCGAAGTAATCTCGCTGATGGGGGGTCAGGGAAGTTTTAAAACGCTCCAGTTAAAATATAGTACAATTTTAAAACAAATTTTCAGTCGATCGTTTTTTTTATCAAAAGCAGGTGCAAGAGAGCACAGTAGACCTCCGGCTTTCCGCCTCAGAGGGAGCAGCAAGAATAACCTTGCGGAGGCGAGTTATGCCTTGTTAAATACCCAGGGAGGGCGGGAGGGGCGTCGAGCTCTCCGGCGAGCCTGCCCAATCCAAGATGGCCGCCAAAGTTGTCAAGAGATGTTCCCTGCGCCTCAATGGATCGACGCTAAGGAAATGGGGTGCCCAGCGAAGTAATCTCGCTGATGGGGGGTCAGGGAAGTTTTAAAACGCTCCAGTTAAAATATAGTACAATTTTAAAACAAATTTTCAGTCGATCGTTTTTTTTATCAAAAGCAGGTGCAAGAGAGCACAGTAGACCTCCGGCTTTCCGCCTCAGAGGGAGCAGCAAGAATAACCTCGCGGAGGCGAGTTATGCCTTGTTAAATACCCAGGGAGGGCGGGAGGGGCGTCGAGCTCTCCGGCGAGCCTGCCCAATCCAAGATGGCCGCCAAAGTTGTCAAGAGATGTTCCCTGCGCCTCAATGGATCGACGCTAAGGAAATGGGGTGCCCAGCGAAGTAATCTCGCTGATGGGGGGTCAGGGAAGTTTTAAAACGCTCCAGTTAAAATATAGTACAATTTTAAAACAAATTTTCAGTCGATCGTTTTTTTTATCAAAAGCAGGTGCAAGAGAGCACAGTAGACCTCCGGCTTTCCGCCTCAGAGGGAGCAGCAAGAATAACCTCGCGGAGGCGAGTTATGCCTTGTTAAATACCCAGGGAGGGCGGGAGGGGCGTCGAGCTCTCCGGCGAGCCTGCCCAATCCAAGATGGCCGCCAAAGTTGTCAAGAGATGTTCCCTGCGCCTCAATGGATCGACGCTAAGGAAATGGGGTGCCCAGCGAAGTAATCTCGCTGATGGGGGGTCAGGGAAGTTTTAAAACGCTCCAGTTAAAATATAGTACAATTTTAAAACAAATTTTCAGTCGATCGTTTTTTTTATCAAAAGCAGGTGCAAGAGAGCACAGTAGACCTCCGGCTTTCCGCCTCAGAGGGAGCAGCAAGAATTTCGGATTCTGTTTAAATGGAAGAAGCTATAAATTCACTCGAGCTCCTCAAGGTTTCACAGAAAGCCCTAGTATTTACAGTCAAGCACTTAAAAGACAACTAGACAGTATTCACATGCCAACTGACACTGCCCTGCTCCAGTATGTCGATGATCTATTGATCACAGCCCGTACAGAACGTGACTGCGAACGTGCGTCACTTACAGTCCTATATTTTCTGGCCGAGATGGGGCACAAGGTGTCCCCTTCCAAACTACAATTCTGTGTCCAGCAAGTGGTATACCTTGGACACTTACTGTCCAAGAGGGGTAGACAGTTGACACCTGACCGTATCCAGTTAATAGCACATCTTCCACAGCCCAAGACCCAGAAGGAGGTACGAGCTTTTATCGGCCTCACTTCTTACTGCAGACAATGGATTCCTCAGTATGCATATCTAGCTAAACCACTGATACAGTTAACGACACAGGAGGCAGCCATATCGACTGTCCTCCCTTGGACCCAGGAACATACACTTGTTTTTAACGAGTTAAAGAAAGCTTTATGTAATGCACCTGTGTTAGCGACACCGAACTACAGTAAGCCTTTTACACTTTTTTTTACTGAACGTGATGGTACAGCATTATCTGTTCTCACGCAAGATCAAGCAGGACAACACAAGCCTTGTGCTTATTTTTCTAGCACATTAGATCCAGTAGCCCAGGCTCTGCCTGCGTGCCTCAAGTCAGTTGCAGCCACAGCTCTAGCTATCAGACAAAGTGATTCCATAGTGTTAGGACACTCCCTGACAGTACAAGTTCCACACTCCGTGGAAGTTCTTTTAAACCGAACACAGACTCAGCACTTGACAATTGCACGATTAACAGGGTATGAACTGACACTGTTTCAGCCACACATAGAAATCAGACGCTGCAACGTTTTAAATCCTGCTACACTGTTACCCTCGAGTACATCGAATTCTGCCACACATGATTGTGTGGAAGTTATCAACATTATGACGAAGCCAAGACAAGACTTGACTGACATTGCATTACCTGATCCCGACCTGACACTTTATGTGGATGGTTCATGTATGAGAACAAGTACAGGAGAACTAGTAGCCGCGTATGCAGTGACTACTGAAACCGAAGTTATAGAAACACATCGTATTGACACCCTGTCTGCTCAAGCAGCAGAGCTCATCGCTCTGACCCAAGCTTGCATACGAGCCAAGAACCTGAAAGTAAACATATATACAGATTCACGTTATGCATTCGGTGTCGTACACGACTTTGGAATACTCTGGCAAGAAAGAGGTTTCATGACCTCTCATGGAGCCAAGATTCAGCATGGCCCCCTCATTCAAGCTCTGTTAGAAGCAATACATTTACCGAAAGCCATCGCTGTTATGAAGTGCAAAGCACATACGAAAGCCACTGATACCATTTCTCAAGGTAACGATCTAGCAGATCGAACAGCCAAGCTTACAGCTCAGACTCCAGACCCTCCAGTTAACACGAACAAGACAGATATTCCAGAACAGACTACTTGTATGACAGTTAAAGACCCTACACGAGATGTACTAGACATACAGACACATGCTACTCCCGATGAAATCAAGAAATGGTCTGAACAAGGAGGGGTCCAGACAGATCAGGGATGGTTGACGAAGGGAAAAGCCACATGGTTTCTCCCCGACTCTATGGTTCAAGTCATTATTAATACCGCACATAGTCCAGCACATTTAGGAGAGAAAGCCATGTTAGACAGCATCCAGAACATTTGGTTTAACAAGCATTTACGAGCAGCAGCCAAACAGAAAGTACGTACCTGCATGATATGTTGTCAGTTCAATCCAGGTAAAGGTGTTCCGGTGGAACAAGGTGGATTCCATCCTCCTGACCACCCTTTTGAAGTCCTCCAGATGGATTATATTCAGATGGATCGATGTCGAGGTTTCAAGTATGTCCTCTTAGTTGTATGCGCTTTGTCCAGATGGACAGAAGCATATCCAGTCCCAGATTACACTGCCGCGACCACTGCCAGGCAGTTGGTTCGTGAGTTTTTTCCTCGCTATGGTTTGCCCAGGGTCGTGTATTCAGACAACGGCCAGCCATTCTCCTCCGAACTCATGAAACAAGTATCTCTTCTGTTAGGGTACCAGTGGAAGTTCCATTGTGTACGACACCCCGAGGCAGCTGGCCTCGTCGAGAGACATAATCGGACTCTGAAAATCCGCATTGCCAAGGTTTGCGCGGAAAAAGGCGTAGATTGGATGGTAGCTCTGCCAGTCGCCCTTTTTTACATGAGAATGGTCGCACACTCCCGTTCAGGTCTGTCCCCTTTTGAGGTTATATTCGGTCGTCCCCCGAACATGTGGGGTACACCAATGCCCCGTAAAATTACAGATGTTGACAGTAATATGCTGACAGATTACCTGGCTTCCTTGATGTCTGCACTACTCTCTTGTCGTTCACAGGTCGCTGCTGCCTTTCCAGACAACACGCAAGTGAAACCGCACGAGGTCGTTCCAGGCGATTTAGTATTGATAAGAAATTTTGATCGTTCAAGTCCGCTGGAGCCCCGCTGGAAAGAACCGAAGCTCGTTCTGATGACCACAAGGACTGCAATCAAGGTGGAAGGCCGCAAAGGCTGGATTCATTCCAGTCACGTTAAACGATTTCATGGACTCCGTCCAAAGACTTTTTTCAAAGACTGCCCCGTTCTCAATGACTGCCCAGATACTGACTCTAAACTCCCCCTGTTAGAGAAAACTCCGCAGCAGGAGTATAAACTAAAACTGAGGTCTAGCAAGTCAGACAGTTTAATTGTTTAAGTCCCTCTCGGGTGAAGCGGTTAGACAGGTTCCTGACATGTATGAGATAGACCCCCATAGTGAGAGAGTTAGTCGAAACTCTAAGAAAATACGTTATTGTAAGAATTTACGCAGTCGATGCGTGATCACGTTACTGTTTATGTTATTTCTGAGTCTTACGGTTACATGCATAAGTTATGTTTTACATGTATAATTTCCTCCTATTGATTCACATGTACATTTGTCTTCTAATGATACAGTAGAGCACACTTTTAGTGAACTACCTCCTCACGAGTTATCCTACAGACTTGCCATGCGCAACAATACTTTTACCCGAATGTTACACTATTCACACCAGACTAGCAATGCCACTAATTGTTGGGTGTGTGGTCGACTCCCCCCTTTCCAGACACCGAAGGGAGTTCTGCCACTCTTTCCCTATCCGTTTTCACATAATGGTTCGTGTGGAGCATGGTTTACGATAACGTCATCCTCAGACGATAAGTCCCTTTTGAATAGAACATGTTTCCCAGACAAGGAAGGACTTTCCCATAGAACAGGGTTAGATCTAGAAAATGAAGTATATGATCTAGGTAATTATTCCTCGAATTTCATGGTTTTGAATGTTCAGTCCGAGACTACTCCAGATTTGCCTGCTATTACAGTCCTACCAGTAAAAGGCGAATTATGTGTCAGAAAGAATGGTTCAGTACATCTAGGACATAGTGATTGTACTACTGTGGTCGAGTATAGTGACAGTGGGAAATCTAATTTCAAAGCCTCACGTCATTCGTATTTTGTGTGTGGTCAGACCGCATATGTACGTCTGCCCCTCGATTGGGATGGAACATGTTACATTGCCTTCCTACTGCCACCTGTTTTTCTAGCCCCATCCGATTATCACAGAAATACACATCTAGTACACGTTAGACATAGAAGGGAGACTGAGTCCCCAATTGTCGATCAAACTGAAACTGCTCTAGAACAGTATCAAGACTTCAATAAAGGTTTCTTTTTCTTTATAGGTCCTGTCCAGAATAGTAAGCTAATACGTAGGCTAACCAGAACCCTTGAAGCAGTAGTGAATGAGACTACTTCCGCTCTAGGTAACTTAACTGAAGAACAATCTGCTATGAGATTTGTTGTCCTTCAAAATCGTCTCGTCCTTGACGTCATACTGGCCGATAGGGGCGGAGCTTGTAGAGTCATCGGATCTAGTTGCTGCATTTTCATTCCTAATAACGCACCGTCTGTTTATTCAGCTATAACCAGACTTCACAAAATAGCCCATCAGTTGCACCAGAATCCAGGCACATGGACATGGTCAGGTTGGCTCTGGAGTATAATATCCGCCTGGGGATGGAAAGTATTGTCATTCCTAGGAATAGTAGTAATGGTCATATTCAGTTGTTGTTTATGTTTACAATGTGGCCCTGCGATTTGCGGCTTGTGCGCTACCTCTTGTATTCCTAGTCCTAAGTCCCGTTCCAAGAAAATTCGAGACGAGCAAATGATGCTATATGAACAGATAGATGGTATCATGAATATTGATGTTTCCTGAAGGAAACGTAGGGCACAAGGAGGGAATGAGGAAAATTGAATTTTGCCTTGTCATGTGTCCCTACGTGTTCGCCATTATATGTTATATGTGCATGATCGATATGCATATGTTCCCCCTTGACCGAATAAAGACGCAATTATAGTTGTGTCCAACGTTAGTATGCCAGTTTCCAGTCCTCGTGAAAGCAACGAGTAATTGGCCTATGTTGCCAACGTTTTACATTGTGCACGTTAATTCATTGAATTGTCCCCGTTTCTAGGCCTCAAAGGGCCCGGACACCAGATTCAAGCTCCAGTCTCCCGAAACCACTCCGAGGAGCGATGCAGCCCCTCCCGCATCCCTGACCCTTCGCTTACTTTCTGCCAAGCAGCGCGGTGCCCGGCCTGGCCTGCCTGCCTGTCTGCCAAGAATATGTTATGCCTCTAGTTATCAGTTCAGCTCCCCGTCTTCACATTCCTAAAAGCTAACGAACCGCATAAACATCTTCAGCTATAGTCTAGTCTTCCTGTCTCCATGCAAGAGAATTACTGAATTAATATCCATAGAAGATTCATAGCACACGCAATACACGTAGAATATATGCATGCACCAGCCTTAGTGTCAAGTAGCCTTTGCCCTGATGACATTTAGATTCAATCAACATGTACTCCAAACACCAGATACCAGATATGCTATAGGCACGTGTCGTCCTGACATCCCAGACTTTAGTCTCCTCTTCTAGTGTAGAAGTCAGAGCCCCCAGCTCTCCCTAGTTACACGTCATGGCCCGTTTGCGCGCACCAGTAGGTTAAAGGTTCCAGCTGCCCAGGTAGCCCCCTCCATGTATCCACCCATTTATGACACTTCTGTGACGTTTTCATCACATGTCTACGTGCACGCCCTGTGCACGCCTTCTTTTCACGCCCATATGTTCTTATCTTACGTTTTGTCACTTGTTACGCCTACTGTATTCAATGCAATTGTAATGTTTTCCTATATATACTATGTAATGTTGATGAGACGTTGCAGCTGCCATTCCTTTCCATTACCTGCCACTTTATGGTCTTTAGGCTCGAGCCATCCGATTAAAGCCATTTCTGACTCAGATTCCACGGATCCTGCCTCTTATTTATTGAGCTATCTGTTTTGGTTAATGTATAGAAAAATAGTACCGGTAATTAATTATTTATTTACCACAGATATCTGAAAGAACGGCCACCCATCCTGGCTAATTTGATGCGAGGTATGACCGCTAGATTCTGCCCTTCTGATCGTGGGGTACGCCGGGGGACGTAGGCTGAGAGAAGTGGGCAGAACATGGGGGGGGGGGGAGGCCTTTTTTAAAATTTTGAATGCTAAGCATAGTGTTTTAAAATGAATCCTTTTCTCCATTGGGACCCAGTGGAGTTTCGTAAGGACGTCAGTCACAGACGTATGGCGAGGGAGTCCGACCAGGGCTCTGGCGGCTGCATTCTGGACTCGCTGGAGTCTGTTTTTTTCTGCCATATTAGCTCCTAGCAGGAGGGAGCTGGCATAGTCCAGCCTTGAGAGGATGGCTGCCTGGACTATCAGCTGAGGGGTTTGGTGGTCGAAGAATCTTAGGATAGGCCTAAGATTCCGTAAGATGCCAAAACAGGTGGCCGCCACTTTTTTTGTATGGTTGGTGAAGTTTAGGGCAGAGTCTACCCAGACTCCTAGGTTTTTGACACAATCCTTCGGTTCAGGTGGTTGGCCGAGGGTTACTGGCCACCAGTTGTTACCCCAAGTGTCAGTCTTTTTTCCCACCAGTTGCACTTCCGTCTTTCCGGCGTTGAGCTGGAGGTAGTTCGCCGTCATCCATTCAGTGATGTCGACGAGAGTTTGTTGGAACTTTTGGGCGCCGAGACCACTTTCGTCATTCAGTGCTACCACTAGCTGTGTGTCGTCGGCGTAGGACACGAGGGACATTCCGTGCTTCCTGGCTACCTCTGCCAGGGGTTGGACGTACACATTGAACAGGGTGGGGCTGAGAGCTGACCCCTGGGGTACACCCTGTTCAATGGGGCATTCTTTGGAGAGATAAGGGGGGGTGGAGACTCGGAATGATCTGCCCGATAAGAAGTCTTTGAACCAGTCCAGGGCGTTTCCTGATATTCCAGCCTCTTTTAGCCTAAACAGCAGGACCTCGTGAGACACCGTGTCGAAGGCCGCACTGAGGTCAAGTAAAATCAGTGCTGCCGATCCGCCAGAGTCTAGAATGGTACGGAGGTGTTCTACCACACTTATTAGGGCTGTCTCGGTGCTGTGTCCAGCCCGGAATCCGTGTTGTGACCTGTCCAGGATGGAATTAGATGACAGGTATTTGGTCAGGATGGTGTTTACATGGGCTTCTGCTGCCTTGGCTGGCCATGGGAGGAGTGCATATTTTGGTGAAGTCTTTTTGGCTAAGAGCCGGGATGTTAGAAAGGTTAGGTCTGTTGAGGTCAGTTGAGGGAGTGAGGCGGGGAGTGGGGGGAAAGGCACTGTAGATTTTCCGGATTTTCTCCATGAAGAAAGAGGCCATAGTATCGCACAATGTGGGTGAGGTGCTTGGATTAGCCACTGTTTTTTTGGCGCTGAGTTCTTTGAGGATTTTAAAGATGGTTTTGGAGGCATTATGGCTGTTCTTGATCTCGGTAGCGTAGTGAGCTGCCCGGGTCCTACAGATGCTACGGTGGTAGGTTTTTTGAGATTGGATGTACAGGCTTTTGAGGGCAGGGTCGTAGTTTCTCCTCCAGCATCTTTCGGCTATTTTGCACTCTTTTTTCAGTGTGGAAAGTTCTTTATTATACCAGGGACTTGATTCATGAACGCGTGCCTTGATCCATTTGGCTGGGATTAGGGTGTCTAGGGCTCGGTTGATCCAGTCGCAGAACTGGTCGTACCCTTGATCAAGGTCTTTGCTAGGTGGGGGGGGGCTAGTAGTAAGGAGTGCATGGAAGTCCTCTAAATGGAGCTTTGAACTGAACTGAAAAAACAATGAGTGTCTGCTCTTTTGCAAATGCCATTCAGTTGAACGCTGATAGCAGGGTGGTAACGCCTGCAGGAAGCTAACGTTGTGAATCATTTGTGATGGCATAAACAAGAATAAACACAAAAGCGGTAGAAGTATGTTCTTGCACTTATTTTGCAATATTTCTTTATTTTTAGGGTCGCATCTTCAGATATAACACAATTGCAGGAGTCAGTCCAGCAGAACAATGTGCCTTAAATGTTGCTGTCTCAGAAACTCTTGCTTGGCTCCACTCACTGAACCTGGATGAATTGAATCTACCGGGGAAAGACAGCCAGGAAGGATATTGCAAGAGAGAGGTAAAACTAGAGTTAGAGTTGCCTTTGGAGTCTCAATGTACAGATAACTCTCAAACTAACAATTGTGTCTAATGAAGTGTGTGAAATATGGATGACTGGAAATAACAAGTCAAAAACAATCATGATTTTTTGATATGGCAAAGAGGTAGTCCAATGAAAATTTCACCTCCATGCCTTTGTCTTTGCATAATAGTGTATTTTTAGTGTATTTTTTGTGCTCTTTATCATTTCTTATCATTTTATGTTTGTCAATCAAAACCAGAATATGATTTCCTCTTGAGGTCCGTTTTTTCAAAGTTTAATTGTTTACTTTTTTCCTTATTTTATTTATAAGTAGGGATATCACTTATTACATTTGAAGATTTTAAAATTGTAGTATTTGTACATTGGCATCTCACAGACAGCATGTTCTCTATAGTGCGTTTACACCGCTTGGATTATAATTCACACTTTACAGCCCTGTCAAAATAAAAAGAATTAAAAAATCCATTTCATCATGAACTATTGCATGCGTAAAGGAATGGGAAGAAAAACCAGAATATGATTTCCTCTTGAGGTCCTTTTTTTCAAAAGTATGAATATCACTTATTACATTTGAAGATTCAAAAATTGTAGTATTTGTACATTGTCATCTCTCAGACAGCATGTTCTCTACAGTGGTTTTACATCGCTTGGATTATAATTCACACTTTACAGCCCTGTCAAAATAAAAAGAATTCAAAAATCCATTTCATCATGAACTATTGCATGCGTAAAGGACTGGGAAGAAAAACCAGAAGATAGCAGTATACAGAAAGAATTGTTAAATGACAAATGTTGGTAAAAAGAAGAACGTAATAGACTAATCTGTAGATTGAGAGAGGACGGGAGACATGGGTGGAGAGATTGTGACAGATAGGGGGCATGAAAGTGAGAGAGAGAGACTTCTACTCAGCGGGGAAAGATTATCCAGCTGTTGGACTTTCTTGGGATGGTGCTTCTGCAGCTCTTGACCCCTTGTTGGTTGCAGCATTTTTTCTCTCGGTGTCCCAATGAACCCAGAGCTTCAGGAGGTGGCATCCTGCTACTTCTGCAGAGGGGACTAACCAGAGGCAATGGTGTTTTCACATAATTGAGTGTTCATAGAGGAGGCAACCCGTCTCTGGTCCTTGTTCTCAGACTCCCCGTACAATCTCTTCAGCCTCATTTTGAGGGCCACCCAGGCCCGCTGCCTGGAGTGCAGTAAGGAGAGTGCGGGGGAGTGCAAGCAAAGGAGGAAGGATGTGAAACAAGCTGCTATTGCTCTTGTGCCTGAAAGATGTCCTTCTCCTGAGGAAGAAGGTGTGGTTAACCTTAAATCTCTGCCTTTCAAAGAACATAATCTTTCCATGTATGCTGCCTGTGTCCAGCTTGGACCATATAAAAGGAGCTTTGCCTTGAGATGGATGGGTTGCAAAGAATTAGTTCTCCTGTTTTTTGTTGTGCTCAACACGCACTTTGAAGCCTTTTTTTCCCTGATTTTTGATCTGTTTTTCTGTAGCTGCTGACTGTTTACATTCTTTAGTTCTGAAGATCTTATGCCTTGCCCGACTTTACCCTGGTTCATGCTACAGTTGGAGTTAGACTATTGCAACAGAAGACTATAATCATAGATTAGAGACAGTCATCACCAGGGGGCAGCAGCCTGACTAGGCAAGTTCCTTCAGTCAATGGTGCATGTCTTTGAAGAAAGAACACCATATCTGATTAACAAGGTGTTAATCTAACAGTCTGTATAATATTTGTTCATGCGCTTGCACTGCTTCAGACCATGCTGCATCTTTGCAGTAATCTTGTTTGAAAGTCTACGCTGGTCTAAGTGGTCTACCCTTTTGAGAAAAATATTGCTATCATTTTTCCCACTTGCGCATGTTTCGGTAATTTACATTCAGATGTTATCCTCAGCCTAGATATGGTTCTCTCTAAACATACAGCCATGTTTTCCTTCACTTCAATTGAATGCCTTAGAAACAAACTATTCGTATTTACCTTCTTCAAGACCATGCAATCAATATTATCATTGGATGACCTGTCCTACCTAATGGATATCTTCATTTGCCTTGGTTTTGGAAAGACAAACTAGGAGACATATCTCATCAAAGCACCTTTAGTATTAGTCTAGGAAAGGAGCCTCATTAAAACAAGTGTGAGACAAATATTCTAGTTACATTCTAAACAATCCATGGTGCAGAATTTAGTAGTGGTATCTGCTCTTGAAATACACTTTTTGTTCTTGCACTTAATTTCTCTTCTCCAAATCTATATTTCACTTCTAAATTTCTCCCGTGTTAAGCAGGTTGTAACTATGCATATATGTTTTCTATGTTCTCTTTGATTTTTCAAATATTTTAGGTATTAGCTTGGAAAGAGTTGTATGAAGAATTGTGTCATGTGGGCATTCCTTCCATGAATGAACTCTCAGAATGGTTACTCAGGAATCTGCCAATAACAGACGATGAACCCAAACTTCTTCATGGTGACTTCAGGATTCCTAATGTCATTTTTCATCCAACGGAGGTTGGTATCCAGTAGTAAATATTAGTGCAATGTATGTTTGTATACATCCCGCCAGGGAGTGTACGATGCAGGTTAATTTGTTTCGTACGAGGAGCAAGAGAAATTTCCCTTCAGACCTGAATCTGTGACTGCTGAGTGGTCAGATGTCGGCATATGAGGTGTGGGTGCTACAGGGATGTGCAAAATACTCAGGAGTAATTAATTTTGCCTTGATATATTACATTGGTTGTGATGTGAGCTGTACATCAAAGGTACCAGTGTGATGCACACTCTAAATGTGACGAGGGACCCTGAAGTTCTATCCACATTTTGTGTTGTGTTCCTGCCCAGGTGCCAGCACTAAGCACTGTCTGGCTGCTGCAGAAATTGTGCTTGACTGCATAGCCTGAGGGGATGCCCCCAAATAGTATCCAAATCTAACTTTTTCATGGTGTAACATGACTCAAACTACTGACTTACTTTAGGGATAGAAGGTGAGTGGTTCTAGTTTATTTTATAAATAAGCCATACCCAGTGGCATTGAATTGCTGAATATTCGTACAGTAAAGATCAGCTGAAAAGTAGTGTCCCATTTTCCAAACTATATTTTGTAAAGCAATAATGCAACATTCAGTTTCCAAGCCTAAGGGTGGAGAGCGCCAGCTTGAATTCTATATTTTCTGGGGGGTATCTCTGGGCATGTAAGGTTACTACTTCGTAGTAAATGTGGAAGAGACCTGGGAAGTGTTGCTAAATTGGGGAATAACTAGTACAAAATTAGGGCTGGAGCTAGGGAAGAGTAAGTAGGGTTTTGGGGAGGGACAGGTTAATACAAACACCCACCAACAAAAGAGCAAGCACTGTATTATTCACAAAAAGCACTTCTAAGGATATATATATAGACTCGCCGAAATGCATTTGCCGCCATCAACCTGTGCATCTTTGTATTAAAGGGCCTCCAACGAACCCCCTCTGGCCCCCGCTCTTTCTTTTTTTGGGAAGTGGTTTTTTCATATATTCCATGCAAAGCCAGGAGCGTGGTACGGATGGCCCTGCTGCGAAAGTGATCTGGACAAGACTGGCAACGCACTGCCTGCAGTGAGTCATTGTCCGGTGTCCGCAGAAGCAATAGAGGGAGAGAAATGCGGTGGGAGGTATCTTACCCCCGTCAGGACGTTGTGTGGCTATACGGCTGTCCCCGCACATGGATTTTCCTGTTTGCTTGGCTGCAGCGGTTCGAGGGGACCTGACGAGGCACTTTGGGACTCTGGTGCATCAAAGGAGTCGAATCATCCCTTTCTGCAAAAGGCATTGGACCTGTGATTACCATTCATCCACCCCCCACACCACCGGCCCAGCAGCATGATCATGTTGCATGCTGGGAGTTGGAGTTCATTCATGCTCACATGACCACCAACAGGTGAGTTCACTCAACTAGGGGAGGAGTCCGGTACCGCCCGCATCATTTAGCGAAGCAGGATTGTGGGAATTACTGTAAGACTCTCAGTTGGTGCAGGGCACTGAAGAAGGCAAGAGACTCGCCGAAATGCATTTGCCGCCATCAACCTGTGCATCTTTGTATTAAAGGGCCTCCAAAGAACCCCCTCTGGCCTCCGCTCTTTCTTTTTTTGGGAAGTGTTTTTTTCATATATATATATATATATATATACTACTATTATAAAGTGAGAACTGGGAACCTTTGAGGCGGGTAAACTCGGGAACTACAGCGCCAATCCAAACACCCAATACATCAGTGGAATTGTCAGGGTAAGCAGATGGACATAGGCTATATATGTCAAAAAAATATATGTTATACGGGCAAAGTAACTTTTTTGGAAAAGTACTCCCTTCTAAGTAGCGCCAGCTAACGACGTGCGTGCTGACATCACGGGTCGGAGGCCAGGAGCGCGGGGAGGAGCGGCCAGGACCCCGGAAGCCGGAAGCAACACCCTGCGAGGGCCGGAGCGATCACGCCATGCACAGCGGGGCCCGTTGAGAGTTGGCAGAAATGTACACAAAAAGTAAGAATCTCTTCACATGGAAAAGAATGTTGCGCAAATAGCAATGCAGCCCCAGAGAGGAACAGGAAGCGCGCTGCCTTTCCTTCTTCTGTCTTGGTGGGTGTCTGTTGATTGGCCTCTGCTATTCCCTATCGCCATGCGTGTCTGTGGGCGCTGGGGCGGCGGCGCAGGATGACTCTTCTAATAACTGCAGAGTGATGTCCCGAGACGAGCTGCAGGCGCTGTTCCAGCTTGCCCACAACACATGGGCAAAGGAGGTAAAAGCAGGAAGTGAGCCGGCCACTGACTTCTTTAAATAGAAGGGAAAACCGCACCGACATGCCCAGGGTATTTCTGCTCAGCAGCTGAACTCAGTGGAAGATATATGATCACATCTCCCCCATTGTAATAGAACTCCATTTGCTCCCCTTCCAGCCCACACTACCTCCAAAACCAGATCCATCACTTACAAAGCCATAATGGCCAAAAGCCGCTTATCTCGGGGACAAGTTCACCATCTCCGGCGGCTGTCCGTACACCCACTGCCAATGCTGCTTTTGTTTGCATACTGACCCGTAAGGATTTCTCAGCTGTGCCGCCTATCTGTAGGCAGGTCAATGTGTGTTTCTGTAAAGTTAAAATATGTTTTACATATTGAAGAATGAGTGGATGTATGAGTGTCTGGATGAAGGATTTAGTAGGTGCGTGACTGACTGTATGAGTGAGTGATTAAATGTGTCTTACTGAATGCATTGGTTAGTGACTAAACTGTCTGAATGTGTGCATCAGTATGTCTGTTGTTGTGTAAGCTGCTGCATGTGTTGATCACTAGCTATATGAGTGGCTATATGGGTTATTTATTGGTTGCCCAAGTATTTGTATGTGAGGATGAGTGTGTGTGTGGGTGGCTGGCAGGTGTGTGACTCTGTGAATAGATGTGTGAGCAGTTGATTCACTTGGTATATGGGTTCAAGAGTGCATGTGGAAAGAGCTGTATGGGTGGTTGACTGTGTGCATGGGTGTGTTGGTGAGTGAATGGATATCTCAGTGCTACATGTCCAAGTAAGTACATATGTAAAACACAGTGCATGTGAGAGTTGGCATATATAAATGACTATACATGAGAGCCTGTGATTGTGTAAGTGACTGTATGGATCAAGGTGTACTTGTATCAGTGATTGTAAAAGAGAGTAAGTATGTGTTAGTATATGTTTGAATAAGTAAGGTTTTGTGTGTATAGCTGTATAGATGAGGAAATGGGAGTGTGATTGATTCTTTGCATGACTGACTAGGTGTGTGAGTAACTCCATGAATGAGTGGCAGTGTGTGAGTGTCTGTATAGGTGTATGAGTGCATATAATAGTGTTGTATTGATGAGTGACTGTATGTATGAGTGATTGTATGGGTGAATGAGTGGATGTGTGTGTAGACTTAGGAATCAGTGAGTGCGTATGTAGTAACTGGTATTGGTGTGTCAATGGTTTCTGGAATGGTAGTATGTATTTAACACTGGATGTATCAAAGGTTAGATTAGAGTGTGAGGAGGTGCATCGTATAATCACATGAATGATGTCATCAGTGATGTCATCAGTGATGTCATTTGAGATGTCATCGATGTCATCAGTGATGTCATTTGAGATGTCATCAGTGATGTCATCAGTGATGTCACTGACCATGTCATGAATGATGTAATATGTGACATCATCAGCAGTGGATTGCGGGCGCGCGAGTTATAGTGAGTCCAACTAACTATAACGTGGGAATTTCAATGGTTTTGTATGAGTAAAATGTTCCGCTAACTATAACTGGTGTGAAACCTATGGTTTTTTCAGTGAATTTCAAAGGTTTTTTAAATGCTAATTTCTAACTATAACGAGTGTTAAACCTATGTTTTTTTCCGTGAATTTCAAAGGTTTTTTAAAAGCTAATTCCTTACTATAACGAGTTTGTAACCTACGATTTTTAAAGTGAATTATCAAGTTTTTTTAATAGCTGTTTTTTATAACTATTAATTATAATATTTTTTATAAACATTTTTTTTTCTAAAATAAATGTATCAATGTATTTTTCTTGTTTTTTTTTTAACATTTTACTTCGGAGCGCTCAGGGTACGCGCACCCGTAAACGCACCCGTACACGTAGCGAGAGCGCTATATCGGCGTGCGAAAAAATATAAGTATGTATTTAAAGTAAATAATAATGCAAGACATTCAGTGGCATACTTATAAAAGTAGTATTTTTGATTTTAAATAACCGTATTTTAACTTTAAACGCATTTCCGAAAATCTAGCAAAACGTCATTCAGGCGCGCCGCGTAAGCGCCCCCGCAACCGCCTACGTACGTGTCGCGTAAGCGCATCTGGAAGCGCTCCGGTGCGCGTAGCGTCAGCGCGTCAAGTCATGTGACCTTAAAATAACACTTTACATTGGTAGTTAACAGTTTTTTTTACAACTAATGAAAACCCCACCCATTTCCTTCACTACCTCTTTCACTTTGAAAAGAGCAAGACCTGTTCCCTTTTTCTCCTCTTCAATTGTTTGAAGAGAATGGCTGCAAGAGCACCAAGCAGCAGTGACTCTGATGAGTTTCTCCATGAGGACCCTCCTCAACCAAAAATGAAGGAGCACTTCATCTGGAAGTTTTTTAGCATTCCAGAAGGAGAGAAGAAGGTAAATGCTCCTAAGGTGGAATGTAAGATATGCCACACTATTCTTTCTCGTGGTGACCGCACAAAAAAATACAGTTTTGGGAACTCCACCATGATCAGACATGTGCAAAGAAGGCACCCCCAGAACTATGCCCGGGAGAGTGTCAGGGACCTGGCACGGAATGCACCGAGAGATGGCGCCTCGACTTCCACCGGAGGACCAACATCATCGGGGAGAGGAAGATCAGTCGGGTTGATACCAAATGTTCAGCCTGTTTTTTCTGACATTACAATTAGGTGTAAGCAGTGTGACGAACTGTTTGTTATGGGGAGCAGAGCATTCTATTATTTGTTCGAAAAAGGGAAGAACACCGCTGCGCCCCTCAGCCCTAATTTTTCCCCTTTGTTTTATCTCCTGTTGAGCAGTTTGGCATTCCCTAGTTTTTTTTTTTTGTTCTTAAAAAATACCAAAAAAAATTAAAAACGTTCGGAAAAAGTAAAAAAAAAAAAACTAAAAAAGAAGAATATAAAAGTTCTTTTTAGAACTACCTCCAATTCTCCAAAAAGAGCTATATTCTTTACAAATTATAAAGAAGTGAGTGAAGTGGAGTACAGTGAGAGAGGAAAGGAAAATGAGTGAGGGAGCAAAGAAAGGGATGAGAGGGGAAGGGAAGTGAAGTAGGGGAACTGAAAGAAGGTGAGTGTGGGAGGTGAGTGAGGGAAGGGGGGTGAACATGGGGAATGAGGATAAGTGAGGAAAGCGGAGTAAGGGAACGGGGTGAGGAAGGGTAAGAGAAGAGCAGTGAGGTTGAGGAAAGAGTGGTGATAGAGAGT
The DNA here is from genome assembly GCF_964261635.1 of Lissotriton helveticus. Taxonomy (NCBI): domain Eukaryota; kingdom Metazoa; phylum Chordata; class Amphibia; order Caudata; family Salamandridae; genus Lissotriton; species Lissotriton helveticus. The sequence goes on along the minus strand of NC_136071.1, from coordinate 1,101,219,412 downwards.
GGATAAAGGCAAGTGAGCGTGAGACAAGGGGAGTGAGGAGACAGAGGAAGTGAAGGAAAGAGTGAGAGAAGAGGACTGAGTGAGGGAGCAAAGAAAGATAAGTGAAGGACTGTAGGTGAGTTATAGGGAGTAAGTGTGACAGAAGAGGAGTGAGAGAGTGAGAGGACGGAGGTAGTGAAGCTAAGAGAGAGGGAGTGAGGGAAGGAAGGAGAATGAGGATATGAAAGGACAGAGGTAGTGAGAGAGAGTGAGTGAAGTGGAGTACGGTGAGTAAGGTAAGGGGAATGAGTGAGTGAGCGAAGGAAGGGAATAGAGGGGAAGAGGACTGAAGCATAGGTACTGAGAGAAGGCGAGTGGGGGATGAAAGTAAAGGGAAAAGGAGAGAAAGATATGGAATGAGGGGTAGTGAGGGAACCAGACTAAGAGAACGGGAGTGAAAGAACGGCAGAGAGCATGAGTAAAGAGGGATGAAAGAGGGTAGATAAAAGTGAGTGAGGGTAAGACAAAGGGAGTGAGGAAGTGAGGGGATAGAGGTACTGAAGGAAAGAGTGACAGAAAGTGACTGAGTGAGGGAGCAAAGAAAGATAAGTGAGGGAGTGTGGCTGAGTTATAGGGAGTGAGCATAACAGAAGAGAAGTGAGAGACTAAGAGGATGGAGAGAATGGGGGTAAGAGAGAGAGAGTGAGGGAAGGGGAGTGAGGAAGTAGGAGGACAGAGGGAGTGAGAGAAGGAGTTACTGAAGTGGAGTAAGGAGAGTAACAGAAGGGAAAAGAGTGAAGGAGCGAAGGAAGGGAAGAGAGAAGAAGGGAAGTAAAACAGGAGAGCTGAAAGAAAGTGAGTGTGGGATTGTGGCTGAGTTATAGGGAGTGAGCGTGACAGAAGAGGAGTGAGAGACTAAGAGGACGGAGAGAATGAGGCTAACAGAGAGAGAATGAGGGAAGGGGAGTGTAGAAGTAAGAGGACAGAGGGAGTAAGAGAAGGAGTTAGTGAAGTGGAGTAAGGAGAGTAAGGGAAGGGAAAAGAGTGAAGGAGCGAAGGAAGGGAAGAGAGAGGAAGGGAAGTAAAACAGGAGATCTGAAAGAAAGTGAGTGTGGGAGTGTGGCTGAGTTATAGCGAGTTAGCGTGACAGAAGAGGAGTGAGAGACTAAGAGGACAGAGAGAATGAGGCTAACAGGGAGAGAATGAGGGAAGGGGAGTGTAGAAGTAAGAGGACAGAGGGAGTAAGAGAAGGAGTTAGTGAAGTGGAGTAAGGAGAGTAAGGGAAGGGAAAAGAGTAAAGGAGTGAAGGAAGGGAAGAGAGAGGAAGGAAAGTAAAGGAGAAGGTCTGAAAGAAGGTGAGTGTGGGAGGGGAGTGAGGAAAAGAGGAGTAAACGTGGGGGTGGAGAATAAGTGAGGGAAGCGCAGCAAGGGAACAGGGGTGTGGGTGGGTGAGAGAAGAGTAGTGAGGTTAAGGAAAAGAGTGTTGAGAAAGTAAATTTTATACGTCAAACTTACCTTATAAGTAATGTAAACTTAATTACATATTTTCAGTAAATTTAATATCTGTGAAAGAGAAAAAAAAGTAAGTTATAATATTTATAATATATATTTTACAATATAAGAGACAAAGCAGGAGATTAAAAGTCATAAAAGGGTAGTAAGAGATAAAGTAGCAGTGAAGGACTCAGAAAGGAAAACAAAGGAATGGTGAAGGTCAGAGGGAGTGAAAAAGAAATAGAGGGAGAGCAAATTACTAAAAGGATAATGACATGGATACATTCAGTGACAGAGAAGAAGAGCAGGAGAGAGAAATGAAGTGAAGGTGAGTAAGATACTAAAGGAATGTGCATTAGGACAACTAAAGGAAGAAAGGGGAGTAAAGAAAGGGGAGTGAGTGACAGGGAAGCAGGAGTGAGTGACGGTGGATTCATGACAATGAGGGATGGAAGGTGATTGAGGGTGAATGTAGGGTTGTAAGACAGTGAGGGGACAATGGGAGTGAGGGTAACAGAGAGGGAGTGAGGGAAGACAAGTGAGAATATGAGAGAACAGAGGGAGTGAGAGAAAGAGTGAGTAAAGGGGAGTAAGGTGAGTAAGGGAAGGAGAATGACTGAGGGAGCAAAGGAATTAAAGAAGGGGAGGAGAAGTGAAGCAAAGGGAGTGGGAAAAGGTGAGTGCGTGAGGAGAGAAAGAGGAAGGGGAGTTAAGGATGATGAATGAGGATAACTGAGGGAACCGGAGTAAGGGAACAAGGGTGAGGGAGGGTGAGTGAAGGGCAGTGAGGTTGAGGAAAGAGGGAAGATAGAGGGAGGATAAAAGCAAGTGAGCATGAGACAAGGGAAGTGAAGGAGTGAGGACATAGAGGTAGTGAAGGAAAGAGTGACAGAAAGGGACTGAGTGAAAGAGCAAAGAAAGGTAAGTGAGTGAGTGTGGGTGAGTTATAGGGAGTGAGCGTGATGGAAGAGGAGTGAGAGAGTCAGAGGACCGAGAGAGTGAGGCTAAGAGAGAGGGAGTGAGGGAAGGGGAGTGAGGATGTGAGAGGACAGAGGGAGTGAGAGAAGGAGTGAGTGAAGTGGAGTAAGGTGAGTAAGAGAAGGGGAATTATTGAGGGAGCAAAGAAATGAAAGAAGGGGAAGGGGAGTGAAGTAGAGTGACTGACAGCTGGAAAGTGGTGGATGGGAGAAAGGGAAAGGGCAGTGAAGGAATTGGGAATGAGGATAAGTGAAGGAAGTGGAATAAGGGAAGGGAGCCGAGGGAGAGTGAGAGAAGACCTGTGAGGGTGAGTTAAGAGGAGTGATAGAGGGTGGAAAAAGGTGAGTGAGCATAAGACAAGGGGAGAATAATATATATTTGATAATACAAAATACGAAATAATTTGTACAACATGTTCTATGGTTTATTTTTGCTGTTCTCAGAATATATTGAATTTCACTTAAAACAGTGACTTCAATACTACTCATCATATGACAGCGGGCAAAAAAACCACAATCAAAATGATTGTGTTTAAAAAACCCATACAACGTTTTAATAAATAATGTAAAATGTAGAAAAAACATATCTTAACTCACTTTTGATCCACGTACTTTTCCATGAGGCCAAATAGTATATGGAAAATCCTTTTCTTTGGAAATTACTCAATAGTATTCTTAATCTCTCATTTACCCGAGTTTCTGAAAGAAAAGCTCCAACATCTTTTACATTATGAAACAATAGTTATATTTCCACCTCTGGCTTACTTATGATTAATATTTCCTATAATACTCACATCACACACTACGTGATACACTTATACTACCTCTATGACAACTACAAGTTTTTTATTATCTTGATCACTCTCACTCGCAAAGTAATTTTGAACAGCAAACTAAGTTTTATTAACTGCTGCAATCTTCATAGGCCAATTACTTCCCTAAAATTTTGGTTGTAAGAACACTAGGTAAGAATTTTGTAAGTCAGAAGGCAAACGTTGTTTGAAAGTCAATTGAGTATCATTACAATTACTCCAGCCTTTTTGACATTTTAAATAAGCTGTGTAATGTCCTGATGTTGTTGAAGGACCATCATGGTAAATAATTGCTGCAGTTGCAAAAGTTCTTCCTGAAATTGATAATTGAGAAGCCACGAAATCTTTAATTAAAGTTGTCAATTTAGTTCCATCAGGTCTACATCGTTGGAACATTAAAATTACATACTGTCCATATCTTTTTATAAATAATGTTGATAGCATTGCAGATTTACATTAAGTACAGACCATGTTTTGATTTGCTTCTCTAACTAGATTATTAAAAGACACTGATTTGCAGTCTGGTAAAGTCAAATATATAAATCTTTCAGTGTCTATTGTAGTACTACATGAAAAGGAACAATTGTCGCAGTCATGCTGCCATTTATAAGAAAGGCCAAAAAGATTTTCTACATCTACACCTTCATCTTGCAATACAACAAGCATATACATTAGAAATTCCTGACAATCTTGCTGAATATTCTGTGAAAATTGATTTAGACCAGAACATATGTCTAAAACATTTCGAATTTCAGAAACACTTTGTATTTTTGTTCTATCACTGCTACATTTCTCAAACACAGAATTCAACAAACAACAAAATCTTTGATCACGATTTTCTGCAATCTGTTCTTGTACAGTTTGGAGGAAAAAAAATACATTAACCACTACATTAGCATAGCAGTTGACACCAGAACTGTTTTCAAACTGAAATCCAACAACATCTTTAACTGAATCCTTTTCCTTTCTGCTTACAATTACTGGTTCATCTACTTTTTTTCTTTTTGCTACAACTTCACTACAATTTTTCTCATTTCTTCTATTTCGGCCTACCACACGCTTTTCAAATAGAGGATATTGAGGTAAATTTGGAGCATACTCTCTTCTTAACCTATTATATTCTTTTACACAATTTAGATCTGCCTTAATCTTTGTCTCATCAAAATCAATCAAGTACAATCCAGATAAAGTTCTGACTCGAGATAAAGCAACATATGCCATACCCTCCTTGAACACAGAACTTCCAATATTCACCAAAGCACTATCTACACTTAAACCTTGAGATTTATGAATAGTCACTGCATATGCCAAAGAAACAGGAAACTGTTTTCTGCGGACATATAAATCTTTCACAAGCAAAAATCGGGCAGAACAACGACTGATTTGTTGTACTTCTTCAATACCATCAAATTTAATTTTTATAAATTCAATTCCATCTCTATTTCGGTAATTCACAAAATCAACAACATGACCCATTGCTCCATTTACTAAACCTTTTTCCACATGTAAATTACGTCGTAAAATTATACGACAATTTAAAGATGCATACAGAGTCTTTTCCAAACCAGCAGTTTTAGATATTGTCTTCTCTAAAGAATGAATGAATGAATGAATGAATGAAAATTGCATTTGTATAGCGCTAGACTACCCGGAGGCCTCGCAGCGCTTGCGACTGAGTGTTCAACGCGAGCTCGGGCAGTTCAGCAGGTTTTAACAATCCAATTTTGATTTCAACTTTTCTGACAAAATAATAGTTGCTCCTTCATGTTCTATTTTATCAATAGCTTCCAGTTTCACAATTCTCTTGATTTTCTAACTTTAACATTTTGTTGTTGAAGATTGAACATTCTTGCAGAGTTGGCATCAAGCATATGACAGATTTGTTTTCAGGAATTTTCTTAAAAATATTCTCTGGGAGAATGTTTTCATTTGGAAACAAATTTGAAATTAATCGTGCATGTAAAGCTGCTTTCCCATGATCACTTACTTTTCCAATTCTTACATCTTGTAGAATATTTTTATAATCTTCATCCTTTGCCTGTCGCATATTTTGTAGCAGTTCTGCATATTTGAAATTTAACCATATGTTAACATTTCCAATGCTTCCTAGGCACTTCCTTGTATCTTCATGTGTAAGCATTTTAAACACTGGTTGTCCTTTCACTGGAGTTAGCTGCAGTAGATCTCCAAAAACAATGATGGGTTTGCCTCCAAATAACACATCATACTCTGTTTTAAGAATTTCTTGCATTCTTAAATGCACAAAAGCAAGCATTACATTTGATACGATGCTTACCTCATCAATGATAAGAAGTTTCATTTTCTTCAAGACTCGGGAAACTTCACAACAAGCTTCTCCAGATAGCTTGTGGTATTGTAATTTATTATCATGCTCTACTGGTAGCATCAATAAGCGATGTAAAGTAATCCCTTTAATGTTCGGTGCTGCCAACCCAGTTGGAGCGGTAACAACACAAGACAGCGATGACTCCGTTCTTTTCTGCAGATAAGTTGCAATTGCTTTAATCAGAAAACTTTTTCCAGTTCCTGCTTCTCCACTCACGTACAGTCGGACAGGTATAAATGATGTACATGAGCACTCTTTTTTCTCATGACATAAACCATGCTCAATCTGTTTTGTGACTTTGTCATATATTTGTCTCTGCTCAACGTTTAGTTCTTTTTCCAAATCTTCTAAGTTAACTACATCCTCCTGAGCTTGTTCCATGGCTCTTTCAACTTCATCCATGGCAGTGGCAGCTTCATTGTGTATAATTGGTCCTCCTAGTGGATCCTGACTCAATGAAGCAGAACTCTGACTGTCTTGAGAACTGACTCTAGCAATCTCTGCTGCAATTGTAGCTTCTTGCTGTATTTCCTTGTTCAACATTTGCAGATAATTTGAAAAAACAGGACATTCTATGGTATCCTTGGTTGCATTGAACGAATCTTCATAAGTAAGAAAATCTCCAAGTAGTTCCTCTTCTGTTCGCCAAGGCTTAAAGAGTTGCAAAAGAGCTAAGTAATACATTTCCCTTTTGTCTGGAGATTCACAACTCAATTTTCGATGATTAATCAAATGGCCTTTTCTTTGTTTCACAGTGTAAATAGGGGAGTGCTGGAACCTCCTGCACTGTATCCTGTGGCACTCCAGTAAGAGAAGATAACTTCTTCAAAAAAAGTTCAGTGGGTAATAGCAAAGTCAAAAATAGAATATCGCTGTTCATCAATGTTCATAGGTAAGATTTATTTTGGGAGTCACGTATTACATCATAGTGACTGGGTTGAAGTAATTTTTTCTTTGTACACAATTCAAATTCAAGGAAATCCAATTGCATTATTGGTGTCCCTATGCATTTTGGGACTGAGGCCCTTCGTCAGGGGTCATGTCGCAATCTAGAAATGAAAAGTACAGCGTATCAGGAAGAGGAGCTGCCTCCAAAAGGTATTAACGTAAATAAGGTGAAATCAAACATGGAGTGAGTGGGTATATCGAAGTGAACACTGAATGGTGGAGTGAGGATAGACATGCAAAGAGAACGGGTGTTAGACCTTTGATACCTTGAAACGATAACCGAAGAAAAGAAAAAACAGGTCTACCAGAAACAGGAAAATCACAGTCCCAGGGAGTGTAATGTCGAACAAAACGAGGTGCGCACCGGTCAAGAAACGCTACAAACGTTAATTACGTTCGGGTTACAATGACAAAGTGAGAGTTCAGAATCACCCATGTAAAACGTACAAAGTATTCGGAGCTTACCGGATCCATGCACCAGGTAACACGTAGCGTGTCAGTCAGACCGGTGAAAAGTGCCGGAAGGGAATCCAGGAAGTAAATGCAGGGAAACGTGGAGCATGAACATAAAAAGCGGACTGTGGAGAGTGTGTGCCAGCGAGTGGGGAAAGTGACAATGGACTACGAGGGTAAAACACATAAAACTCAATAGAAAACAACGAGAATTAAGCAAAGGTGAAAAATAAACGGGGGTCAGGGAAATGATATAATGTAATGAGACTGAATGAAGGTAGAACATAAATGGTAAACGGGCTCAGGTACGAACAACAGGCTAAAATACCAAAAGTACACAGGGTAACCATGTTGGAACAGGAACAGAAGGGGTCTTCAAGGAAAATAGTAGAAGCAAGGCAGGAAAGTATCAACAGAACATAGTAGAAAAAGTATACAAAAAGGGAGGGTGAATGTGCAAGTCACAGTACATAAGACCAGAGTAAAGGGGAAAATGAATGGAACATAGAAAGTTGGAAATTAAACTTGTGAGTGTCAAGCAAAATAGAGAATTAAATTAGAGAACTGTAGGAAACGTGATAAAAGGTAGGAGAAAACAGGTAAGTAAAGGAAGTACATAAGTTCAACTGTAGATAAATTATTATTATTATTATTATTTGGAATCTTGTATAGCGCGCGGTTACCCTCGGGCATCCCAGCGCTGTCCATGACTCAAGGGTGTAGAACAAGGAATACAGTAGAACAAGGGTGTAGAACAATCAGAGAAATCAGAGAAAACAACTATATTCAATCCGGTCATTAAGGCCTTTAGGCTGACATGCATAGAGGCTCTTTATCCAAAAAGTTTCTCTTTGAAGGAGTTTTTTCCTGTTGTCCATGCCTGGTCTCAGCGGAACAATCTCCAAAACTAGGAACCATAGTTGGCTGATGTTGTGGTGGTGTGTGGTGAAATGAGCCGCAAGGGGGTGCTTTGATGGTCTTGTTCCTTATGGTGCTCTTGTGTTCAGTCAAACAAACTTTTATTTTCCTTTCAGTCTTACCCACATAGGGTAACCAGCGTGGACATTTGAGTAGATAAACAACATTTTTGGAGTCGCAAGTTGCATTGGTCAAAAGTTTAATGGTTTTACCAGATGATGGATGGTTAATGGAGTTTCCGGTGATGATGTTGTTGCAGTGACTGCAGTTTAGAAAAGGTTTTGTACCAGTGTAACGGGTAGAGGAGTCAGTTGATCTTGTCTCTAGAATGTTCTTGATGTTTTTCGCTCTCTGGTATGCGAACAGTGGTCTGTGATTGAAAATGCCTTGGAAATCCGGTTCATATCGGATCATGTCCCAATTCTTTAGAATGATATTTTTAATGACAGTGCTTTTAGTGGAATATTTAGACACAAAAACTGGTCTCTGGTTGCTGCTTGGTTCATAATGAGATGTCATTAGATCTTGGCGGTTCTTATTGGAAATGCGTGATCTGGCAGCCAACAAAGTGGATTCAGGATATCTCCGATCTCTGTATTTCTGTAGGATCTTTTGTTCAGACAACTCGTATGCCTCAGGTTCCGAACAAATTCTTTTGGCCCTTAGCAGTTGCGGGTAAGGTAGATGCCTTTTCAAGGATGGAGGATGACAACTGGTAAAAAGTAGGGCATTATTTCTGTCGGTATCTTTCACAAACAGGTCAGTGACTAATTTGTTGTCCCGTAGATTGACTCGGACATCCAAGAAGGGTAGACTGGTGGTACTGATAGTATGGGTGAATCGTATATGATCATCAAGACTGTTGATGTATGTTAGAAACTCAGAAATCTCTTCTGGTTGACCAATCCATATTAAAAAAATGTCGTCGATGTATCGCCACATACTGGCCAGGAGGGACTCTTTCCTGGGCACCTGAAGATTCACACACGCTCGTGTTTAAGTTGACCCAGTTGAATTCACATAGAGGGTGTGCCGCCATCCCAGTCCAATTTGTTTATTCTCATACCTTTTCTTTGTTTCACCAGACAGCCTTCACATCCAATTACAGTATATACACTTTTATTGATATCTTCTGTGACGTTCCTCTTAAAAGTATAGGTTTGCAGAACTTCATAGAGACAAATATTCTCAAGATATCTACTTCTATTTGGATAGTATGTATCCAACATGTTTGTCTTCAAAATATATGTACTGTTTGGTTCTTTCTCCGCCAAATACTCTATTTCTTGAACAGATTTCAAAACTCGGTTTCGTGTTACAGCAAGACCTAGACTCACCCAAATGATGGTTCTAGATTTGGCATATAGACTTGCTGATGATAACCGATCAGAACATTCATATGCTCCAATTTCTCGATGCGACAACATCTTCAGACTGTAACTGTATAATTTCTTGCTTATACTCTTTTCATGTGAAATTATCTCCCACATTTCCTTTAGTTCCGTCTTTTCTGATTTTGTGATGTAAGACGTTACATATCGAGCCACAGCAATAGAGTTGTCAGCAACATATTGAATATCCATGTTAGCATTCCACATGGACAAAATGACTGGGTTGTAGTCATTTATGTATTTGGACTCCTCATTTCTTCTTAGGTTGTATGTATTTTTAGGTGATTTTCTTGTCACAGTATGTCGCAGAGAAGACATAAAATTGTTCACTCTTCCTTTCGATGTTACTGGACGTGGAAATGCAAAACGACATTTTGTGTACAACTTGTCCTTGGATTAGTATTTTCGACGACAGTATTTTCCACAACGATGGGTTTGAAAGCGTAAAACTTGATGTCTTAAATTGTTTTCTTCTGTACTTTTCGGAACAGCACATGTAGAATACTGTTCAATGAAACTCATCACTTTCTCATCTGAATCTGTTCCAAATGTTGGTGCCTCTTTAATCCATAGCAGCATATGTATGTGAGGAGCACCTCTTGCTTGATACTCCTTTCTCCAAAAGAAATCCAAAACCTCTCCAAGCGGAGGATTTTTTTTGTTTGAAAATAAAAGACATCATAGCTTCAAAGCTATGATTGAAATGCCTGCATACATTAACTAGATCCAAAGAGCACAGTTTTCCAGGTGTCTTGTATTCAATATTTTCAATGTTTTTATTTGCCTCTCGTAGAAATTGAAGTAAGTCTTCCTAAGCATACTCAGCCCAGCTAAGAGTGAGGAACCATGTAGAAGTTCCTAAGTTTCTTAGCATACATTTCAATTCCCCATGACGACGGTACCAATACTCGTTAGTACCACGCTGATATGCCATGAGATTAATTAGCAGAGATTCCAAAACACTGTCCTGCAGTTTTACTTTATCCATAAAGTCCCAAGCCGAAACATTGTGTAGATGTACTCCACTTTTCAATATATGGTTCACTGCATAAGAAAGTCCAGACAAGTCACTCTCAAACAGTAGATGGAACTAATATGGAATACATTGACGAAACCTTGGATCTTCTGCATATAATCTTGAAGTCCGGTATTTTCAGATGCAGGAATTTGAACAGGTCGGTCGTCATATCGTCCACCTTGACCTGTTGGAAATAACTGAGGAAAACAACGAGCTTCCAAACTTTCTTCCCATACACTAATGGGACTTCCTTTTGCTTCTTTCATTTGAAACAAGTCAATAGCATTCCCCATTACTTCTTTGGAATGCAATGGATGAACACTATAATGTTCATAAATTTCTTCACTTCTAGAGACATCAACTTTTTCAATTTGCCCAGCTGAGAAATCACTGTCCTCTTCTACAGTTGTTTCCTCTTCTCCTACATATACATTTTTGTAGTAGTGATTATTTTTTACCAAATACAACGTTGCCTTTTTGACTTTCCTAACATCCACTAATTCTTGCCAGATTTTTTTACTCTTTGTCGGAACACCATTAACTAGAATAACCAGAGGTTCCTCTTCTACCTTTTCTACACCAATTGTATCAGTAGTTTTCTTAAAATCTAGAGGCAAATAAACAACTGTTCCCTTTAATCCTCTCTGTAAATCTGAAGGAGGCAATTTCCCTGTTTTAGGCTCCATGCGAACAATAGCCTGAAAAGGATGCACACATTGAATCAGAATAGACTCATAGGTATTTAAATCCATCAATTCAGATGGAATGTCTGCCAACTCCAGATTATTATGAACAGCTCTAGCAGGCATTCTGTTTTCATTTAATTTATTATAACAATATTTACAAATACGTTGATTAGAACCCAAATCAAAACAATTTTCTACCAACAAATAAGTTGCAAAATCCTTCCACTCATTATTATTTTCCATTTCAGTTTTTACATATAAATCAACTAATCTAGTCTGATTCTTATAATGAGTTCATCGACAACACACACAAGTAAAATTAGGCCTTTCACTTGAATTGACCTTAAACTTTATAATTTCATGGTCAAATTTTTCTGTACTTGAAATCTCTACATTCTCTTCCACATTACCTTCTATTACTGTATCAGTTTCTACACTGTCCTCTTTTTCACCAAAGTAACAAAACTCAATATCTTCACAAATGTTCTTCACATCTAATTCAGTTCCATGCAAAAGAGCACTGTTTAACTCTTTTAGCTTAAGTGCTGGACTTTTTGCATAATACAACCTTCTCACTAATTTCCTCACTTTATTATGATGCACTGCTAACATCCTAAAATGGTGAAAAACACTCTGATATACTTTTCTTGAAAGACAAGCCAGTGAATGCCCATGCAAACCTGTTTTTTCTCTCACTCTACAAGGATCTAACTCTTGCAAAATTTTCATTTTTTGTTTTAGACTTTTCTTAGTATATGTTCGTAAGAAAGTAAGAAACAAATCAATTGAATCCTGTCGCACACTACAAATACTACTACAATTTCAAGCATACACTGGAGCCTTAGGACATCTCCCTAAAACTTCATCAGCTAACACCTCTTCTGTATTTGTAGGAACAATTTTTTCTTTTTCAACCGGACAACCGTCTTTCACCTCATATGCTCGACCACTGGTGTCAACTGCATGCACCAAATCATTATCCTGAAAGTAACTTTCTTCATTAAAAAATGGCTCACATCTTGAACTATGCTTCCATTCCCCAGAAAAAACATCACAAAAATGAGTCCGATTAATTACTCTTTTCCACTTACATTTTGATTTGAACACATTGATTACCTTATCTAGTGTACGAATTCTATTGATTACTAAAGAATATAATTTATTTTTCACTTTAAATGCTTCATCCACAATCTTCTCTATGCTTTTTTTCTTCTTGTAAAAAGCAGTCTTTTTTTGATACACCTTTACATTTTTTAATACATTTGAAACTATTCTGTTATAAAACATTCATCTACGAATTTCAATAAATTGATTTCTCCTTCTATTGCTATAGACAATATCATCTCCTTCTACAGGTCTAATATTTTTTGAGGGGCACCGTTTTTTCTTACTATTTAGAGATGTGTTATTCTTCTTTGAAACAACATCTTTTTTTTTTACATTTCAATAACTTCATAAAAAAGTCCTTAGTTGGCTTACCAGGAGCATTATTTTTTTTCACTGAAGATTGTGTTTTGGGTGAGTCTTGTATTTCTGTTTTCTTGGACCGTAAATCCTGTTTATATTTCTTTTGACGTCTTTCCTTTGACGGCATATTCTTTTATCTTTCTATAGATGATTATAATCTGTGGTAAAGAAAAAATAACATATTATAGACCACTACAAACTTACTACATAGCAATTACAATAAGTAAACAATATAAACACAAGTTTACAACATAAGTTACTTTATACCACAGCAACAGTGTCACAGTAACAGTGCAGTACAGTTTCATTATTAATCTAACTCTCTGCCTGCACCATCTCACTCTGTGCCTGTGTCTTATGTCACTCTGTGCCTGTGTCTCATCTCACTCTGTGCCTGCCCCATCTCTCTCTCTTTCTGTGTGTCATTTGTCTGCTTGCGTGTGTCTCATCTCACTCTGGTAAATGTTTCATGGTAAAAATTATGGCTTTAACATCTTTGACAAGGATCACACTGAGTCTCTATATGAAATAAGGAATTATATTTTAACATTTTTCAATAATGTCACCTGAATCTGCTCACAGTTTACATCCCTCTAACTCTCATCAAATTATTCATCCAGATCCATTTAAAATCGAGCTTGACTCACAGTGTGATCTTAGGCACATGACCAGGATGTTACATGTAATCTACAATGTCTGTCTCTGCATGCAGTATGTGTGTCTCTGCTCATACTATTTCACTGTCTCTACTGTCAGAGCACATGGAAACAGACCACATATATATAAGCAAGACATAACATTCCTTTTTCATTTCAACGGCACACCCTGGATCTTGATTGCACAGCTTAGAGCCTATTTGTGAAGTATTTGTGAAGTAAGAGGCCTAACAGACATGCTGCCTAAGATTCGCTACTAGTACATATGCTAAAGCCTAACTGACTTTAAGAAAACATGTATTTCCATATTTTTAAACACATCAACTAAGCAAATTATTCACCCAGATACACTTAAAATCTAGCTTGACTCACATTGTGATCTTAGGCACATGAGACACATCTCATGACACACACACAAAGAGAGAAATGACACACAGAAAAAGAAACATTACATTTTACCAGAAAACATTTTCCATAGTAAATCATTTTTAACACAGAGCACAGCCCATTTAAATGACCACTACACAACAAAGCAGAAACCTAACTCATTTCCAAAATACATTTCCAATATGCACCATAATTTTTTACACTGTTTTTCCCCGTGGTGCGCTCAGGGTACGCGTACCTGTAAGCGTACATAGAAATGCACCCAGCGCTTACCCCGCGAAAATTTAAAAAAAAATAGTTTTTTTGCCCTTCAGGGTCCTTCTAGGCCCCCCTCAGAAAACCTAGGGGGTCAGGGGGTGTCTACCCTGCCCCCTTTTAATCATTTCCCCCTTTTTATTTTCACCTCTTGTGTCTCGATTCTACTGAGACACAAGATGGCGGACTCTCCGGACTGTTTAGAATGTTGACAGACATCCGAGAGCCAATCAGCTTTCCGCTCGCGCACTCCCGTAGTGCGCCGGGTAGGCTCCCCAGTACGCGTACCGGTGAGTGCTCGGAGCGAGCCTATAGATATATATGTGTTTTTGAAGTTAATTTTTAAAAAAAACACTCGAGCAATTTTCACCAAATATAGTAAAGGCACATCTGCGTACCAGTCCCTAAAATTTTGCAAAGTTTGTTGTAATTCCGTTCAGCGGTTCGGGCTGTAGCCTTGTCAATTCGTCCTACGGAAATTAACATGGGGAAAACACGTTTGGGGACACCCCTTTTTTCTCGGCCCCCACTTCACGAATCCCCCCGAAACTTTCAGGGAAGGAGCGGAGCGGAGCTGGCCTAAATTTTGGAAAATTACACACAAATTCCTCAACCGGCGCCAAAGTCATTCCCAATAGAATGTTGGGGATTTCCTATGGTAGCTAGGTCCTAACTGTAACTACCTACTGGCGACCGCCAGTAGGTAATATACACACACACGCATATATATATATATAACTCGCACTCGTCTCAAAAGAACCAGCGTACCCCCGTAACCAACAGGTATCGCCTGTCCAGAAAACGAAAGTTGACCCAGGCTGAGATGAATAAATATTTATTTAAATTCCAGAATCGCCACCAGCATAAAGTTTCGGCCTTCTCAGAGGCCTTGATCACATGACGTTAAGGGAGGGACACAAGCTTTTTAAAGTGCAAGTGCGGCAAATGTTAAAACATGATTGGTGGTTTCCAAATACAAAATGATAGACATAGTAAACAGCTTTGTTGTATCAAAACACGAGCACAATTGATAATCACAGTGACACAGACATTTCATTAAGGGAATAATAAGATTTCATAATATTTTGAAATCATTTGTCAAAACCCTTAAACAATTTGTGGAAACGACATTGTTAACTTTAGGATAAGCGAAAAACCCCACAATACTATAATATGTTGCAGACTCTGTAGTGAATTTTCCTCACGTTTCCGCTAATAAGATAATGTCAAAGTAAATGCCTGTGTGCAACCGAATTATACATATATATACACACATATATATATATATATATATATATATATATATATATATATATATATATATATATATATATACATATATATATATATATATATATATATATCCAACCAGAAAAGCTTTCTTCAATACAAGAAAAGGAATCCGGGCCACTTAGAAGATGCAAAGTGAGTTTAATAGATGGCTCTCTCGACGCGTTTCGCAGGTAAACCTGCTTTTTCACGAGACGGAAACATTTCACAAAGTGCTCTTTAAATACAGTCACGTGTTACCTTTCATGTGCATGGAAGACAGACTGTATATATATTTCCCTCCAAATACCTCGATAATTTCGAAGCAGACCAGGACACACAGAATTCGTTTGCAGATTTATTAGCAGGTGAAAAAGTGCGACGCGTTTCGCCGATAAGGCTTGCTCACGCTCGTCAGGAAAATAATAACGGCCATTTTTAAAGTGCTCTACACACACCCCCAGTGAATAATGTGTTTCATCAGGTAATCGTCGCAGCCATTTTGTACATATACTGGTTACATTATTGTGTTAAATAAACACCATAAAATAATGTCATAATTCATTCTACAATCATATATGCGGAAACCATATTCGTGGGACATCGTTGTACAAAAGCAAATGTGGCATTTCAAAATTCGAATACAAATTATGCTCTGGTTGAATAATTGTTTCAATTGGCCAGAAATTCGAATATTGTTATATACAATTCAATCGCATTTAGAGATACTGTATGAATACATTCATTCTCTTTAAATCCCAGTTAGACATGAATGCGTATCAACATGTAACATCGATAGGCATTGGTTGATGAATAAGCCATTCTTTGCCAGATTCAATCTGATTGGTTCGCGTTACCATGGGATACCCAATGACCCCCATGTGCCTGTTTGTGTCAATAAAGTTGTAGAAAAAATTGTAAACAACCGAATATCAACAAAGCCAAAAAGTCTTTCCACTGCCCATGTGGGCTATCCTGCGGACATCAATCAAGATGTAGAAACAATTCGTAATCAAACAAATGTCCATCGAACCAAGAAGTCCTGTACCTGCCCATGTGGGCTATCATGTGGACTTCAGCTCTCCATGCTGGTATTGATTATGATCTAATCCAATCAATGTGATGCGATTCTGCCCCAGTGGGCATAAATGTCTCCACACCGCATCACGTTAAATTAAGACAACAGGTGTCCCATACAGTATATGTTCTGGTTCCCACATTCCAATACCTCCAGTAGTGCCACACAATTCCTGAAAAAACACACAAATGTGAATAGTTCTGTTAAAATTACAATTAAAATACAGACACACTGTATGGGGTATTACAAGTTAATCGTTTTTTGATGGTAAATTCTCTGGATGTGCCTGGTATCAACAGAGTCTTACAATCTCTACTGTGTTTGCATGCCTTGCATTTCCTACAGCAAGCAAACCCAGCATTGATGGCATGTTTCGATGGACCCCCGTCAGTTACATAGTTATTGCTCAACTCATCTCGTAGGGATCTGCCATCAAAAAACGATTAACTTGTAATACCCCATACAGTGTGTATGCTTTAATCTGCCCTTGCAACAAACTGTATGTGGGTAGTACAAAACATGAGGCCAAAAAGAGAGTGTTGGAACACTTAAGAGTGATACGGAACCACAACAAACAATATCCGGTCGCGAGACACTTCTTTGAATTTCACATGCAAGATGAGACCAAACTTCGCATGGTGGTTATCGACTGTGTTGATCTGGGAATACGGGGGGGTAACTATGAACTCTCCATTAGAAAACTTGAGTCCAAGTACATAATTGACTTTCCATGTCTGACACCGATGGGGCTGAACACTAGCGAGGAATTATCAGTACATCTGTATGAAGAATAATGAATCTGATAAATGGAATTGAACATATGCCGTCTGTATTTTAATTGTAATTTTAACAGAACTATTCACATTTGTGTGTTTTTTCAGGAATTGTGTGGCACTACTGGAGGTATTGGAATGTGGGAACCAGAACATATACTGTATGGGACACCTGTTGTCTTAATTTAACGTGATGCGGTGTGGAGACATTTATCCCCACTGGGGCAGAATCGCATCACATTGATTGGATTAGATCATAATCAATACCAGCATGGAGAGCTGAAGTCCACATGATAGCCCACATGGGCAGGTACAGGACTTCTTGGTTCGATGGACATTTGTTTGATTACGAATTGTTTCTACATCTTGATTGATGTCCGCAGGATAGCCCACATGGGCAGTGGAAAGACTTTTTGGCTTTGTTGATATTCGGTTGTTTACAATTTTTTCTACAACTTTATTGACACAAACAGGCACATGGGGGTCATTGGGTATCCCATGGTAACGCGAACCAATCAGATTGAATCTGGCAAAGAATGGCTTATTCATCAACCAATGCCTATCGATGTTACATGTTGATACGCATTCATGTCTAACTGGGATTTAAAGAGAATGAATGTATTCATACAGTATCTCTAAATGCGATTGAATTGTATATAACAATATTCGAATTTCTGGCCAATTGAAACAATTATTCAACCAGAGCATAATTTGTATTCGTATTTTGAAATGCCACATTTGCTTTTGTACAACGATGTCCCACGAATATGGTTTCCGCATATATGATTGTAGAATGAATTATGACATTATTTTATGGTGTTTATTTAACACAATAATGTAACCAGTATATGTACAAAATGGCTGCGACGATTACCTGATGAAACACATTATTCACTGGGGGTGTGTGTAGAGCACTTTAAAAATGGCCGTTATTATTTTCCTGACGAGCGTGAGCAAGCCTTATCGGCGAAACGCGTCGCACTTTTTCACCTGCTAATAAATCTGCAAACGAATTCTGTGTGTCCTGGTCTGCTTCGAAATTATCGAGGTATTTGGAGGGAATTATTCGAGGCTTGTCGGTGGCCTATCCAGGACCGCGCAAGGACAGCCTGTGTGCACAAACCGGCATTGGAGGAGTGAAAATTGCATATGAGGTGCACTGGCTGACCTTCTGTGCACAAACACCGTGTCTGGAACCTGCTGGAGAAACGCCAGTGTGGGGGATTTTCCAGATATTGCAGAAACGAACAAAAACGTGTGTGCCCAGACGGTGATTTGACTTTAATTGCGAAATTGGAAAACTGAGGATCCGGAGAGGCGTGCTAGCGGAGAGTACAGGGTGGGAACACCTTGATGCTTTCACGTAGGCTCGCACAGCACGGGTATCAGCCTACCAACGCAACTGCACAGAAGTCTGCGAGCGTGTTCGAAGCTGACCGGCAATTGCAAGCTTCGTGACACGTACAGTAACTGTTTGCTTTACTTTCATCACCATGGCAGGTGAATTGGACTCTCGTCGCAAACAGACGGCGGACAAATTATTCTTCAACATTGCGGCCACGAGTGCAGAGCCAGCACAGATCTCAACTAGTATTGGCCAGGAAATAACTTTGCAAGCAAAACTCAACCAGTTGGAGAAACTATACAAGAGAGAACTCTCCAAGTGGTGGGAGGCGGAGTCACTATCTAGATACATCGAAGTGAAACGCGTCCCAAGAGGTCTGAGAATTTTTACCATTCCAACATTCGAGGACCCCGACCCAGAAATGATAAATGAATGGTCAGATAACACCTCCGCCTGTTCGGTAATAATGTTGAAAATCCTTGTCAAATATGCCCTAAAAGATCGTGCCAAGCTCTTATTGAATATAGAGAGCCTCCTAGCTGAAATTGAACCTCTGATGACAAAAGAGGCACTGGAAGAACATTTGAAGAAACTCAATGGGAGAATGGAGAAGTTGGAGGAAGAGATTACGGCAAAGAAACAACGGAAATTTATTAGGGACTTCAATGATTACCAATCTGGACGCACCCTAACATTTCAAAAGAAGTATGATCACCTTTTTGATAAAAATACAGGGATGGCGGTTATCAACCAACAGAAACCTGGATCAATTACTGAGGTAGTAGAAAGTGATATTTCCGATGGTAATCTGTCGGATGCCTCTAACCCGGGTACAACGAAGGAACCTGCTGCCGTGGTAAATAAAAGGGTGAATTTTTTAGCCCAGTTCCAGATGATGAGTCAAAACAGGACAGACACCTTTCAGGGGGAGAAGGGGAATGTAAGAGGTCGAGGACGGGGAAGCAGAGGAGGAACAGGAGGAACAAGAAAGCCAAAAACAGGAGGAACAAACGCCACAAAAGCTCCAATGGGAATGGAAACAAGGAGCAGAAACATGAAATGAACATGACTGTGGTGAATCTTTCACGCCGTGTGCTAACGGAAGGTGAGAATGAGATCTTGGCACTTGGCCTTTCCTTCTGTCCTTCACAGAATATGAACTTTACCCAAACTCGTATTGACTTGTTTTTATTTGCTAGAAAACTAAAATTGAAGAAATGGTTTTGCACTAAAGTTAAGGATAGACCTGTTGTATTGGCTAGTAACACCCAGAGCAATCTTGATGTTGAGGACATTTTTTTGCTTGCAGAAATTATTGGAGATGATGAGAATACTAGTGTTGAACCGGACTGGGAGAGTTGGGGCCTTGATTTGGATAAAAACCCAGGGTCAAAATTTAAGCCTAAGAGTGTGTTTTTACCGGCAGTTCAATGTGACGCAATCGATGTGTTTGAGCGGGGGGTACTGAAAGATCTTGGGAAATTAAGATTTAAAAGAATATCCCAGAATAACAAGAATTTATCAAGTGCACAACTGATGTCTATTGAATCCCTCAGAGCAGACCAAGAAATTGTGATACGACAATCCGATAAAGGAGGTAATGTCGTGGTTTTGGATAAACAGACATACCTTAAAGAGGGACTTAGACAATTACAGGATTTAACATGCTATTGCAGATGTGAGAAGGAGGATGTGTTAAGATCTACAGGGAATTTTAGAGATCTCCTGTTGGAGTGGAAGGACAAAGGACTCCTGGAAATAGAGGAATATCAGTACCTTTATTGTGCCCACCCGAAAGTACCAATATTGTACCTCCTCCCCAAACTCCATAAAGACCCGGATAATCCGCCGGGTCGTCCAATTGTGTCATCCATTGGCTCCCTTTTGGAGCATACCTCCAAATATATCGATCATTATCTCAGGAATTTTGTGGTGGCACTGCCGTCCTATGTGAAGGACACCACTCAATTTTTGAGTATCATTAATGGAATCCATTGGGACAACAACTACACACTGGTCACACTAGATGTCAGCAGCCTCTATACCAGCATTCAGCACAAGGATGGTCTGGAGGCAGTTAGACATTATTTAAACTCAAGATCCATCTCTTTGTTGTTACATTCCCAAATGTTGCTATCCATGATAGACTTCTGTCTAATGAATAATTTTTTTTATTTCAATGACGTCATGTATCGTCAGTCACAGGGCACGGCCATGGGAACCTGCTTCGCCCCCAGCTACGCGAATTTATTCATGGGCTGGTGGGAGGAGCGGGTTGTCATGGAGATGGCAGAATTCAACAATGTGTCCCTGTGGCTGCGAGTGGTGATGAGAACTCGGCTAAACAGTTTAGCAATAAACTGAACATCAATAACCTGAATTTGATTCTTACTGAGCATATCAGCAAATCAAAAATGGAATTTCTGGATGTTGAAATTGAGGTGGTTGACAACAATCTGACCACAAAATTGTTCAGAAAAAGCACGTCAGGGAACAGTCTCCTACGAGCTTCGAGTTGCCATCCTAAGAATCTTGTGTACAGCATCCCCTATGGGGAATTACTGCGTGCCAGGCGTAATTGCAGCCCGCAGGAAGGATACAAGAAGGAAGAAATGGTAATGTGCCAGAGATTTAGACAGAGAGGCTACGGGAACAAGGTCATTGCAAAGGCGGTAGAACGTAGCAACAGTAAAACAAGAGATGAACTACTAGCTCCAAAATTGACCCAGCCAGAATCTGAAACAATCAGATTTATAACCACGTTTTCAGGCCAATCACAGGATGTAAGAAAGGTATTCAAGAAACATTGGCATGTGCTAAACACTGATGAACATCTTTCAAAATATTTGGGAGAGAATCCACAGATTACGTTTAGGAAGGGCAGATCCCTACGAGATGAGTTGAGCAATAACTATGTAACTGACGGGGGTCCATCGAAACATGCCATCAATGCTGGGTTTGCTTGCTGTAGGAAATGCAAGGCATGCAAACACAGTAGAGATTGTAAGACTCTGTTGATACCAGGCACATCCAGAGAATTTACCATCAAAAAACGATTAACTTGTAATACCCCATACAGTGTGTATGCTTTAATCTGCCCTTGCAACAAACTGTATGTGGGTAGTACAAAACATGAGGCCAAAGAGAGAGTGTTGGAACACTTAAGAGCGATACGGAACCACAACAAACAATATCCGGTCGCGAGACACTTCTTTGAATTTCACATGCAAGATGAGACCAAACTTCGCTTGGTGGTTATCGACTGTGTTGATCTGGGAATACGGGGGGGTAACTATGAACTCTCCATGAGAAAACTTGAGTCCAAGTACATAATTGACTTTCAATGTCTGACACCTATGGGGCTGAACACTAGCGAGGAATTATCAGTACATCTGTATGAAGAATAATGAATCTGATAAATGGAATTGAACATATGCCGTCTGTATTTTAATTGTAATTTTAACAGAACTATTCACATTTGTGTGTTTTTTCAGGAATTGTGTGGCACTACTGGAGGTATTGGAATGTGGGAACCAGAACATATACTGTATGGGACACCTGTTGTCTTAATTTAACGTGATGCGGTGTGGAGACATTTATGCCCACTGGGGCAGAATCGCATCACATTGATTGGATTAGATCATAATCAATACCAGCATGGAGAGCTGAAGTCCACATGATAGCCCACATGGGCAGGTACAGGACTTCTTGGTTCGATGGACATTTGTTTGATTACGAATTGTTTCTACATCTTGATTGATGTCCGCAGGATAGCCCACATGGGCAGTGGAAAGACTTTTTGGCTTTGTTGATATTCGGTTGTTTACAATTTTTTCTACAACTTTATTGACACAAACAGGCACATGGGGGTCATTGGGTATCCCATGGTAACGCGAACCAATCAGATTGAATCTGGCAAAGAATGGCTTATTCATCAACCAATGCCTATCGATGTTACATGTTGATACGCATTCATGTCTAACTGGGATTTAAAGAGAATGAATGTATTCATACAGTATCTCTAAATGCGATTGAATTGTATATAACAATATTCGAATTTCTGGCCAATTGAAACAATTATTCAACCAGAGCATAATTTGTATTCGAATTTTGAAATGCCACATTTGCTTTTGTACAACGATGTCCCACGAATATGGTTTCCGCATATATGATTGTAGAATGAATTATGACATTATTTTATGGTGTTTATTTAACACAATAATGTAACCAGTATATGTACAAAATGGCTGCGACGATTACCTGATGAAACACATTATTCACTGGGGGTGTGTGTAGAGCACTTTAAAAATGGCCGTTATTATTTTCCTGACGAGCGTGAGCAAGCCTTATCGGCGAAACGCGTCGCACTTTTTCACCTGCTAATAAATCTGTAAACGAATTCTGTGTGTCCTGGTCTGCTTCGAAATTATCGAGGTATTTGGAGGGAATTATTCGAGGCTTGTCGGTGGCCTATCCAGGACCGCGCAAGGACAGCCTGTGTGCACAAACCGGCATTGGAGGAGTGAAAAAAAAAAAAAAATATATATATATATATATATATATATATATATATATATATATATATATATATATATATATATATATATATATATATATATACGTATCTATATTACCTACTGGTGGTCGCCAGTAGTTAGTTATAGTTAGGACCAAGGTTCCATAGGAAGGCACTTTTTGTTTTGCTCATAACTTTGGCGGCATTTGATGAATCTTCCTGAAATTTTCCAAACAAATTCTTTGTTTATATGTTGAAAGTTTAGGGGTGATTCGTTAATGGGGGGCCGAGAAAAAAAGGGGGTCCCAAAACATGTTTTCTCCATGTTAATTTACATTGGAAACTTTAGACAAGGCTACAGGTCGAATGGGTCAACGGAATTACCCCAAATTCGACAGGGAGAAGGGTCTTGGTCTAGAAAGCACACTGTTGTTTATTTGGTGTAAATCTGTTCAGAAGTTTTGGAGAAATATCAAAATTTACAGATATCAATATTTGGGAATTCTGCCATTTGATTGGCTGAGGCATTACGAGCACGAGCTTGCGAGCTGTTGCAACTAGGAGGTGTTGGCAGCCATTTTGTGATTCCGTTGAAACGAGTAAGGGAAAAAAGGCCGAAAAGAGTAGGAAACAGGAGGATACTGACCCCTACCGTGCGTTTATACGATACCGGAGGTGGGAAGTGAAGTACTCACGCCTACCGGTGTGACGACTCGGGGATCAAACCGAGCTGATTGCTGTAAAGTGATGGGCTCTGGGCGGTGTTGCATATTG
This sequence comes from Lissotriton helveticus, assembly GCF_964261635.1. Taxonomy (NCBI): domain Eukaryota; kingdom Metazoa; phylum Chordata; class Amphibia; order Caudata; family Salamandridae; genus Lissotriton; species Lissotriton helveticus. Next base: position 1,101,195,869 of record NC_136071.1, on the reverse strand, counting down.
GCCGCTTTAGTATAACTGTGTAAGTAGTGTTAGTATGCGTTTATACTATAGAGGGAGTGGGAAGTGAACTACTCACCTCTACTGGTCTGAAGACTAAGGGATTAAACCGTGAGCCTAAACCGTGAGCTCATTGCTGTAAAGTAATGTGCTCTGGGCGCTGTAACATACCTGTGGAAGTAGTGTTAGTTTGCGTTTATACAATACAGGGAGTGGGAAGCGACTACTCAACCCTACCAGTCTCAAGACTCGTGGATGAAATCATGAGCTCATTGCTGTGAAGTCATGTGCTCTGTGTAGTATTCCAATGTAAGTCATAGTAGAATGTTAGTATGTAATGCTACTAGAATGTAAGTATGTAATGTGAGAATGTAGGGCTGTCATGAGGGGAATCTTGGGGAGTTGTACACGGTGCTGGAGAAGACAGTTGACTTGCTGTCTGCTCCTGTTGGTGGCTGTTTAAGCTGTCTTGTTTTCCTGCAATAAATCTACTTATCGGATCCACTGCAGTCTGCCTCTTCACAACATACATTTGGAGACGAGCGGGAGAAGGTAAAAAGAAGGCAGCACTCACCAATATTTCGAGCTTTCTTGCATTCTGCTGAAGACTCGTTTTCTTCGTGAAGCTGTTTCTACTCATCCCAGGGTCGTCGGCTCATAGAACTATGTCATCCGACCTCAGGTAGGATTTATATTTTTTTATTTTGGGCTTCCTCTTCCTCTTCAATACACTCTGGTCTCTGTACTACACATGTGCAAGTAGTGTGAGTATGCGTTTATACTAATTCTGTAGTTATGCAGTAACCAATGCATCATGGCCCTAAGGAGCCCCACCTCCCAGGCGCAGCTCATACAGTGTCCCGGGGTGTGCATCTGCGGGACATTTATGTTTGCTATTCCAGGGCGGGAGCATTACTTCCAGTCTGTGAAAGAAAATCCTTGCTTGCCTCGTTGAAGCGAGAGGAGGAAAACCTCTTATCGCTTCAATAAAGCGGATCCGGATGGTGAAAATGGAGAAAATAAAAAAATGAAGTGGGGTCTCACCTGTTCACTTAAATGAGCCCCCTTGTAGGTAATGTTCTGGGGCTAATCCTATTATTATATTGTGGGGTCTCTGCAGCACTCGGGACCTCAATCTCACATGTCAATTAGGCGTGGGAGTGCACTGAGACGTTTTGCAGCCTAGTGGATCGCCACATCCCTAGGTATTGTTTACTAATTGTTCGGGGGTGCTTTGAGGCCAACTCAAGTCCAGGGATCGCCACGCTCCGGGGCTTTATTTAAATATGCAGGGTGGACCTCGCCAGTCCCTGAAGGCTCGATGGCCCTAGGAAGTGCCTTATTGGTTTTGTAATCACAAGGGCAGTACTCATGGTGTTATAAAGTGATACACTCATAGAACCCTTGCAGTTCTAGAATTACCCAGGCTTCATTTTTGTAATAGTCAGTTATATTATGTTTGGTAGGTGCACTGTAATATTACAAAGGTTTGCCCTCATAATCTCCTATAAACAGATGATTTTGACAATAAACTATAGACAAGTGTTGTCAGAAAAGGAAGACCTATACACTCAGTTATTCATTTGAAAAAAAATAACCTTTAATAAAACACAAATAAATAGAAACGTAAGTTTAATAGAACAAACAGTATAATATAAAAAACGTGGGTTGGACTCCAGTGGAAGCAGCCTAGAAAACCTGCAGGGCAAAAATGAAACATAAGTATGTGTGCTATGTGGAAGAGGTAAAGAAAGGTAGTCCGAATGAAAGGACGATAGTGAGAATGGGAGGGAGAGGGAGTGGGTGGAAGGGAGAAGGGGAAGGAGAGTCAAAAGTAGAGAGGGTGGAGGAGACAAAGCGTCGACCTACTGCACCCAGCCCTTAGTGTTTACCCTCCCCTCACCCGTTTGTCTAGCACGCTGGGGTCAGCGAGAAAGAGTGGGGTCCAGCTAGTCCTTAAAATAAAACATATGAGGCCAGAGATTAGGGGCCGAACTATCAAGGAACGGCGTTAACATTATCACCGCTTTAGCGGCAGGAAACTGCTGCTAAAGCGGCGATAAGGGGCTTGATAATATGCCCTTGTGAATTCCCATAGAAGCCCAGGTTCTGGTGTGAACCTGAGCTTCTATGGGAATTCACAATGGCATATTATCAAGCCCATTATCGCTGCTTAAGCGGCAGTTTCCTGCCGCTAAAGCGGTGATAATGTTATTGCCTTTATTTGATAATATAGTCCTACATTATTAGCTACGGAAAATTGCTTGCATGCACCTGTGCACCCAGGGTTCTGCGCCCTAGCCCCTTCGCCCGCACTGTGCTTAATTGTAGGTCCTGCACACCGAGGTTTCAACGCTCACCTGCCACCACCGGTGTGTCTAACAACGCGTTGGTGGAAGCTCTGAGTCCGGGGTACGTTTGTACTGTAGGAGAGCAGGTCTCCGGTCGGGGACGGTGTCTTGATACCACAATGGAAAGCGTCAGAATGCCCAGGGCATCATCGTGGGGTGTGCTCCAGCTCCGCCCATCTTGAGCCATTCCATTCAGTGTCTGAAAAGGGAGAAATAATTTAATGGTAGATACTTCTGGAGGTAAAAGAAGGTTTATTTCAAGTTTGATAGAAAACAGGAGTTGAGTGCCTCGTTCGTTTTTGAAGTACGATCTACCAACTGTTAGTGGTAATTGTGGTTCAAAGAGGAGTTGGAGTGCACTAGAGTTACGATCCAGCAGGTCTTTAAAATGAGACAGAGATGAGATTGAATCAGGTCAGAGATCACATCATTACGCATGGCAACATCGCTTGTTCGCACCTGCACAGCCAGGCTGAAGCACCCCCACCCCTCCCGCTGCACCGCGCTCAATTGGAGGCCCTGTGCACCTGCTGTCATTGTTGTGTGAGCAAACACTAAGGGCAGCAGTGCTCACAATTCAGCTGGAGTGATGATTTCAGGGTGGTGTACACCTCACGGATCCCTTTCGAAGACGACAGGCAGTAGGGTTCACAATTTAGAGCCAGTGTTGATTGCCAGGATGGTGTACACCTCATGGATCCCTTTTTAGGTCTCGCCTGTCAATGCGCATGCTCATTGAGCGGAGCGAGACTATGGGGGCTTAAACAGAGTTTACCTACACTGGCGATTTGATGCAGTGCATGTGCGCTTTTAGCTCAATGCGCAAGCGCAATGAGTTAAAATGCGCGTGCACAGCATCAAATCGTCAGCTTGGTGCTGCCAGCAGCTCTTCCCGCTCCGCCCCTGCTGCATCAAAGGCTTTGCGCTCTGCCTCAGCCCAGCCATTCTCCTCCCCTAATTGCCCCCTGCTGCATCAAAGGCTTTTTCACGGCCGGCCGGCCGTGCCCCCATCCTCACTCATCCCTCGCACCCCCTCCTCGCTCATCAGGTCTTCAAATCTGCTTGCCTTCTGTCCCTTAATCTCCCCGTGACTCCCCCCTCACCTCTCCCACTCCACTGCTTCAGGCCCCCACCATTTGCTCAGGACATTGCTTGTTTATTTCCCTTGTGTATTGCTCCCCTCTTCATGCTCTCCCGTCTCATGAACACCCTCCCGCCCCCCTAGGTACATCTGGAAGCCCTTCTTTGTGATCTCAATGTGCACTCTCTTATTATCATGCCCTCCTGAACCTTTGAACTGTGCATGCTCACTCCTTGTGTCCTCATGCATTTTCTTCGTCCGTTTTGTCTTGCGTGCATACTTCCTTCCTTGCACATGCTTCGCTGTTATCCTATATTCCCACATGTATTCTCTTGGTTTTTTTTAACTTCAGAAACGCTGCAGTGCTGGGCTCATTATCGCCCCACCCCTGACCTCATCCTTCAATGAATATGGAGGCCACCCGCTTTAATTTGGTTATGCAGATCAGCGGGGCACACAGTGCTCTCTCTTTACATGTATCGGCGTTGGATTCTTAAACTGCCGGTCCACAACAATTGGGACATGTTCTCCCCCCTTCAGATTGGTAGAGAGTGGAAACTTTGAACCACACAATGGGAGCAGGGTTTTATTCATCGACAGAGACTAAACTAGGTTTGCTGTACATTATTTTAAGGCTGCGCACCTTTTAATTACTCTCCAGCAACCCTCACGCTCAGCTGCCACTCACTTCTCTCCCCTGCTGCCTCCTCCTCTCCTCTTATTACAAGGAACGCACCTTTTAACAACACACATATAAACAGGGAGTGCCCTATTTCCCTGTGGGTTGCCCTCCCTCCACCACCACTCAATTTGCATGTCATCATTCATTGTATTATGACCAGGTTCCAGTACGTTAAGGTAGCCATGTTGTTCCTGCTTACATTTGACATGCTATATTTTAACAGCAGTCTACTCGTTTTCTCTTTACATGCATCGGCGTCGGATTGTTCCACTGCCCACACACAACAGTTGGGACATGCTCTTCTCCCCTCCACATGGGCAGAGAGTGCAAAGTTTGAACCACACAATGGGAGTGGTGTTTCATTTCTTGCCAGGGACTAAAATAGGCTTCAAAAGTTATTGTTCCTCGGAAGTTGTGAAAGCCGAGGATGTACCATCATTCGTCCACTTTAACAGCCCAATTCTGCATTTTCTCTACTCCAAACTGCATTATGCAGATAAATCAATATGCTGCTTTGCTTTTGCTGGGCTCATTATCGCCCCACCCCTGACCTCATCCTTCAATGAATATGGAGGCCACCCGCTTTAATTTGGTTACGCAGATCAGCGTGGCACACAGTGCTCTCTCTTTACATGTATCGGCGTTGGATTCTTAAACTGCCGGTCCACAACAATTGGGACATGTTCTCCCCCCTTCAGATTGGTAGAGAGTGGAAACTTTGAACCACACGATGGGAGCAGGGTTTTATTCCTCGACAGAGACTAAAATAGGTTTGCTGTACATTATTTTAAGGCTGCGCACCTTTTAATTACTCTCCAGCAGCCCTCACGCTCAGCTGCCACTCACTTCTTTCCCCTGCTGCCTCCTCCTCCTCCGCTCCTCTTATAACAAGGAACGCACCTTTTAACAACACACATATAAACAGGGAGTGCCCTATTTCCCATGCTATAGGTGTCACATTTGCGAAAGTTAGAACTATTGGCATTGTAAATGACAAAGCTATTAATTTAGCTATTTTAAAAAACAACACATAAATTAAAAAAATGTCATTTCTAAGACCAATAGCTCAAACTTTCCTAATGCGAGACCTATTGCATTTCCAATGCTTGTTTTGTATTGTGCATTGTGATATGTGAGGTGGATGCGGCCATATCACCTAAGGCAGTGTGGAAGAAGAGGGACATGTGGCGTCGTGGTTATCCTATTTATACGTACGCAAAGCAAAGGGCTTGCATACGCCAGGCCCGCGTAGGGGTTTGAATAATTATTCCGGGGACCTGGGCGTTGTTCAGTTCCTGCCTGGCCAGGAAGTGTACTTATGTGTGTTTCTTTTGTAGTTTTGACCTCGCAGAGTGTGCAATTTACATTAGTGTAGCATGTGTCGGGAGGGTGGCAACTATCGCTAATGAGATGGTGTTCGAAAAGATTGAATGGCGAACATCACATGTCGTTGTCAAGTTTGTGGATATGCGCAGACATGCCAATGGTGTGCAGTAATATTGAAAGTGTTGCTATTGTAAAGCGTACACATGTGAATGTGCTCGGATGGAGGGAGGATCAGCAGTGAGGCTACGTCATACACAGTGATAACACTCATTACAGTCAAGCAATGCATGTCAAATGTGAATCTGAAAGTCCCACTAATATATTGGTAAAGCCTGACAACAGAGCGTACAGCAAAATAAATCTACACATTGCTGTTTACTGTTTGGCACATGTGATCTAGGATGTGCACTCTGCACGTGGCTCCTGATACTTCTTAGAGCCATGAATACCCAGGCCGAAAGGGAGCACAATAATGTGCACACAAACACACACAGCAAGGGCATTGTGTAACACGCATTTGTTTTTTGATGGAACATTTGAGATGCATGGCAATCACACGTGGAAGGCTAATGTACTGACCATGAATATATATCAAGATGATCATTGCATGTTGTGTGTAGTATAAGATATGTGTATACAGGAAAACACTTTTCAAAAAAGCTTTCTAAGCAGAAGAGCTGTCTCTCATCAAACGCTGTAGAGAGAATGAGTAAAATGGGTGGGGCCGTCCAACTGTTACAATGGGAAATGTTGTGAAGCAATCAAATGCCTTTTTAAGGTCACATGGCAACCACGCACCGAGCGCGCAAGGAGGCCGCACCCTACGCGATTTTGAAAAAATATGTTTATCATAATATAAGTTTATTACAATTAGAAATATATAAATGTTTAAAATATCTCATATACTGTTTAAAGTTATTTAGATATACTTTTGAGACAAAAAAAACGAGGGAATGGCGTACCCGGCACAACACTATAGGTCTGTGACGTAAAACACGGCCTGGCAGCGTGTACTCATCACATACGCAACGCACAGAGGGCGTGACCCCATACGTACATGACATAACGCGTGGCTTGGTACTGCGTACCCGTCGGATACCAAAGTAGCAGCTGGGGTGACTTCATGCATATATGATGTTACACGGGATGTGGTGCCAAGAAGTCGTCGGATACGAAATGCGCATCATTTACGAGTTTAGCAAATGGCGGATAGGATTCGCGTGGTGATGGAGCTTGGTACGCTACCGGTATGGGAGTGCAGTTTCATCCCCCCCCAAAAAAATACATATTTTTTGGGGAAGATATAAAACATTACAACATTTTTGACTCGTATAAAACCAGAGAAATTTGCCTGTTATAGTTAGTTGAGCTAACTATAACTCACGCGCCCCCAATGCACTGCTAATGATGTCACATATTACATCACTCATGACATGGTCAGTGACATCACCGATGACATCTCAAATGACATCACTCATGACATCACTCATGACATCATCCACGTGACAATCTGATGCACATACTGATGCTCTGATATAAACTTTGATACACCCATTCTAAAATACCGACTACTATTTTTGAAACCATACACAGAAGAATGCATATACTACATAGCACTCACTATTTCCTAGGTCTACGCACACACATCCAGTCACTTATACATGTAGTTACTCATCAATACAGGACTATAATATGCACTCATACATCTATACATGCAGTCACACTCTGCCAGTCATTCATAGAGTTACTCACACACCTAGTCAGTAACGCAAAGTATCAATTAAATACCCATTTAATCATGTATACAGTTATACACACCAACTTCGTTATTTTTAGACATACCACATCACTTATATATACAGGTACTAAAACATATTTGCTGTCTTATACAATCACTGATAGAAGCAGAGACTTATTTATAAACCCACTATTCAAATAACTTAGTCTCACGTATACTCATTTATATACTCCAACACTCACATATAGCGGCTTAAAACATATGTAGTTAGTCACAGATGTACCACTGAGACATTTATTCACTCACCAACACACCCGTAGACAAACTAACTCACCCATACAGCCCTTCCCAGATGCACTTTTTAATCCATACACCCACTGAATCATCCACTCAGACATCTATGCACAGACTCATACACCCACCCACACAGACACTCAGGGACCCTTACAGATACTCAGACAACAAATCAATAACCTATATAGACATTCATGTAGCTATTCATCAACCCATGCAGTTGCTTACACACCAATGGCGAGACTAATACAGCTTTCACACAGTTTAGTCGCTAACCCATGCATTCAGTAAGACATGTTCAATCACTCACTTATACAGTCAGTCACGCACCTACTGAATAATTCCTTTAGGCACTCGTAAATGTATTCATTCTTTAATAAACCTTGGCTTATATATATAAAACATATTTAAACTTTACAGAAACACACATTCACTGGATGATGTCATGAGTGATGTCATCAGTGATGTCATTTGAGATGTCATCAGTGATGTCATCAGGGATGTCACTGACCATGTCATGAAACATCATCAGCAGTGCATTGCGGGCGTGCGAGTGAGTTATAGTTAGCTCAACTAACTATAACAGGTGAATTTCTCTGGTTTTATATGAGTCAAATGTTCAAGTAACTATAACGTCACTGATACCTATGATTTTTTTAGTGAAAAAAAAAAAAAAATATATATATATATATATATATATATATATATACATTGAGTTGAGACATCTGTCCTAAATAACTTACACTATCATACATTTTTAAACCAATAACTATTACTTAAAAATTCTATAATTTAACCATCAACTATAAATAAATATATAAATTCATTTATTTAAAGTTGAATGTTACATTTTTGGTCACACTGACTATCTTTTGTATTGCAGCATCATATATGGCAGGTGAAAAACATGCACACGACGGCTGTCAGGCTGTCTGTCGGTGGCGGTCTCACCATAAATGTAGTATACTTGTAAATGTAAATGTAGTATACTTGTAAAGCGCACAGCTGCCCCAGCAACGGGGCGTCCCGGCGCTGTATAACTCTGGGGAACCCGTCCTGGCTTTCCCTGTGGGATGGTCCCTGCTGGGAGTCCCCAAGGTGGAGCCAGGCATCCCCGGAATTGGTGGGGCCGTTGTGGAGATTAGGCAAGCTAATGCCCAGAGTTGCGGAGTGTGATCCCTGATTAGAGTAAGCACCAAAGCGAGAATTATCGAGTCCGCTGACCAAGGTCCACGACCCTGCCGCGTCGGGAATCGAACCCTGGTCCCGGGCCAACTTCTGCTCTCGGGTCTGCCGCCTCTAACCAGTGAGCCACACTACTCCACCATCATTGTAATCAGCCCCAATGTACCTTTTTTCTCTTCAATATATATATATATTCACTGAAAAAACCATAGGTTATAGACCATATATAGTTAGGAATTAGCATTTAAAAAGCCTTATTTTACTCACACAAAACCATTGAAATTCCATATATAGTTAGTTGCACTAACTATATATCGCGCACCCGCAATCCACTGCTGATCATGTCACATATTACATCATTCATGACATGGTCAGTGACATCACTGATGACATCACTGATGACATCTCAAATGACATCACTGATGACATCACTGATGACAACATCCAGTGACTATGTTTCTGTAAAGTTAAAATATGTCTTACATATTGAAGAATGAGTGGATGTATAAGTGTCTGGATGAAGGATTTAGTAGGTGCGTGACTGACTGTATGAGTGAGTGATTAAATGTGTCTCACTGAATGCATGGGTTAGTGACTAAACTGTCTTAATTTGTGCATCATTATGTCTGTTGTGATGTAAACTGCTGCATGTGTTGATCATTAGCTATACGAGAGGCTATATGTGTTATTAATTGGTTGCCCAAGTATTTCTATGGGAGATTGAGTTTGTGTGGGGGTGGCTGGAAGGTGTGTGACTCTATGCATAGATGTGTGAGCAGTTTATTCACTAGGTGTATGAGTTCAAGACTGCTTGTGGAAACAGCTACATGGGCAGTTGACTGTGTGCATGAGTGTATTGATGAGTGAATGGATATCTCAATGCTACATGTCATAGTAAGTACATATGTTAAACACAGTACATGTGAGAGTTGGCATATATAAATAACTGTGCATGAGAGCCACTGAATGAGTGAGTGGTTGTATCGATCATTGTGAACTTGTATCAGGGATTGTATAAGAGAGTAAATATGTGTTAGTATATGTTTCAATAAGTAAGGTGTGTTTAACTGTATAGTTGAAGAAATGGAGGTGAGATTGTTTCTTTGCATGACTGACTGGGTGTGTGAGTAACTCCATGGATGAGTGGCAGTGTGTGAGTGTCTGTATACACTGAGTGTATCTAAGGTTATATTAGAGTCTGAAGAGGTTTATCGTATTAGCACAAGAATGATGTCAAATGAGATGTCATCAGTGATGTCATCAGTGATGTCATTTGAGATGTCATCAGTGATGTCATCAGTGATGTCACTGACCATGTCATGAATGATGTAATATGTGACATGATCAGCAGTGGATTGCGGGTGCGCGATATATAGTTAGTGCAACTAACTATATATGGAATTTCAATGGTTTTGTGTGAGTAAAATAAGGTTTTTTAAATGCTAATTCCTAACTATATATGGTCTATAACCTATGGTTTTTTCAGTGAATTTCAATGGTTTTTTAATAGCAAATATCATAAGCTGTCGAATGTCAAGTACGTGGTAAGTAAAAACATTTTCGTGTTTATGCACACTGATCTGCTTTGAATGCTGCCCCCCACCCCTCATTTCTATTAGGAGTACTCTCTCTTTGCAGATAGTGAAGGGTAGTTAACGCAGGCCTTTGCCCCCGTTGCCCCCGTTGTAATCCGTCGTGCCTGCTTCTCTCTCCATTTGATTGATTGTTCTCTTTGGTTCATTCTCTATTTACAAACAAGCACAGAGTCGCAATACACTGTTTAGTCTTTGCAGATAGCGAAAAATCGTGTAAAAAAACAAAAGGAATCGAGCAAAATCAGTAGGCCACTAATGGGATCTCTTTTGACCTCCCTAAAATAGAAACATTAGGAACAACCTGTTGATAATACCAATGTGTATGTACATAAGCGGCGTTCATTTGTGTTCACAGTACCCCTTGTTGATTGTTTGAATCGAGCATTGAATTGTTCGAAGTTGATTCTCTTAAGAATCTTCTCTGCCTGCAAACGAGGAAGAATAGGAATATTCTCTCTCCCTTTGCAGATAGTGAAGGGTAGGTAACGCAAACCTTTAACACGTCGTGCCTATTTCGTTCCTCATTGATTGATTGTTTCCCCAAACATTGACTGTTTGGGAATTGGTTCTTTTTGGAGGTATTCCCTGTTTGCAAATATACGTAGGAAAATCTTTGCAAATAGTGAAAGGGTACGTAATGCGGACCTTTCTCCCCCGTTGTAATCTGTCATGCCTATCTACTCCCCACTGATTGATGCACCTGTTTCACCCGGACCATTTACTAGAGATACGTCATCTGGCCCGACCAGAGAGCACCCCTAGTGAAAAGGACATATGCAATAATAACGAAGTGATCACTGTATCCTGTTAACAGAAACTTTAGCATGAAACAACCTGGAAAGAAAAGAATAGGAAAACGAAAATCAGTAGGCCACTGATGAACATGAACTTTTATTAAACAACGAACAAAGAAACGATAACATAACGTAATGATAAAACCTAATAATGTCCTAGAAACAAGAAAACGTTAAAATATGCCAGTGGTGAGAGACCAGAAAAACAGTAAGAGAAACCAAATCACCCCTCGCTGTCCCACCGCCTGCCACGCCAAAAAAATCGATAGACTAGGGAAAATGCAAGTCAGTAGAACATCCGCCCCCACTCTGGAAACTTCCAAGGTGGGGCAGGGTTGCGGCTACGCCCAGCCGGGAGCAGCCCATATAAGGCGGGTCCTGCTGCCACGCCTCGGCCAGGAGATCCTAACGTAGGGTGTAGCCGGAGGAGAGGCCGAGGCCAGCGGGACCCGGCCAGGGGATTGCCTTTACAACGCTGAACAGTTGCAGGGGGGGGGAATGTCTCCTCGACCCTCCCCTCTCTCTCCCAGTCCGGCCGCGGTGGCCCTTGAGAGTTGCAGGTAGTCCCGCCACATGCTCTTCCGGTCCGGCCACCAACGGTCGGGGGGCCGAGGCCGACGGGATCCGGCTGCAGCCGATAAACCAAGAAACCCATTCATGGGGCCAGAGCCAGGGGCGTCCGGCCGACATCTACCGGAAGCCCGGCCCGAAGACGGACGGGACACTTCTTCTTTCTTGAATAATGGCTGCGACAACACTGGGGGGGGATGTCTTGCACATGCCTCCGACCCCCCCCCCTCGTCCTCATCGCCTGGTCCGGCCATAACAAATCTCAAGCGAGACGCCGTGGGGTGCACTGGGAGGGAGAGACGGTGCGAACAGGCCTCTCCCGCCTCCCCAGGTGGAGGCTTCCCAGCTGCACCCTCAGCGCTCCAGGCGCCCGGAAAAGGGTTCTTCCACTGTGGCCATGCTGCAACGTCTCGCCCGGCAGGGTGGAGCCCGTCCGCTCATTTGACCCCGCGATCGCCAGTAGCTACCGAACTCTCAAAATGGCGGTCGACCTGGCAAGAGCGGGCCCAGCATAAAGAAATGGCCCGGTCACTGGTTGACTCCACCACCGTAGTCCTCCACGACCTTGAAGATTCTAGAGGAGCCGCGGGAGTCTCCGACCCCCGATGGGGAATGACTGCCATGATCGCCCGTGGAGTGACGAAACTGTATCCGCGGGACGTCGGCGCTCCCATGCTGGCGCCAGCCTCACTTTGAATTACTAGAATCCTGCAGACCTCAGTTCCGGTGAAAGCACAGTGTGACCCGGTAGGAAAAATTGTTGCACCCCCTCCCCTTTTTGACTGATAGTTCAAACCACCGATCCTTTCCTTTGCCCTTTTAACGGAACTTTGGACTGCCTCCCCCTCTTTTACATTTTCTAGAGAAAACAAAACATTAACCACTACATTAGCATAGCAGTTGACACCAGAACTGTTTTCAAATTGAAAACCAACAACATCTTCAACAGAATCCTTTTTGTTTCTGCTGTGACCCTGCTACAGCACAGGCATTGTCCCCAGCAGTAATTCTGCAATGCCGGTAAGAATAGCTGTGGTGCCTACTGGACTCACTCACCCCCGCGGCGCCCCACGCCGTTATTTGCTGGGCGGCAACTTACTAGACATCACTTTCGTGCCATCTAGATTTCAGCGCGTTCTGCTGCCTTGGAACTATTCGCACAACAGACTGCTACTGACGACCCACCCCCAGGCAACATCTTCTGAATTTTCATAATTTGAAAGAACTAGTAACATGTCCTCATCAGGAATTCAAAAGAAATTGCCACGGTCTCTTCGTTGTTTAAATGTTTTTACTGTTTTTGTTTTGTTGTATATATTTATATGTTATTAAAGTTTTATATTCCTACTACTTTGTTGGAGTGCTATATATTTTTAATGTGACACATAATTGTAAAAACTTTGATGTACAAAGAGTCATTCCTGGAATCTTCCGCTTCAGGCTCGGTCCCCTCCCCAGTCACAATACAGGATGGTTTTCAGATAGTAGGAACACGTGTGGTGTGACGGATCTCATCGGGTGTGGGCCTTGATCTACTATAACTCCTTTGAAGAGGGGTGATTCTTTACAGCTGGGGCCATAAACTACATCTGCAGGGCTAGGTGATAGCCTGGACAATCGGACACAGAGGAAGAGGAGTGTCAGAGGGTGCGGTAGTGAATAGGGCGAAAGGGAGGTGTCGGGCGGGCACAGAGTGTGATTTTCAGGGAAGAGCAGCGCAGATGGGGGGAGGTTTATTGCCGATGCATAAGACAGAGAGCGGGGGTGACCAGTGCCTGGGGAAGATGCTTTCGAGGGTGGGGAGCCATGCTACGAATCGACAGCGTGCAGAGAGTGGGTCTGGTCAAGGCATCTAAAATGGCTGCCGTGCACGACAAAAGTGTGGCATTTCAAAAAAGGCAAGATGGCGCAGACAATGTTTTTCAACACTTCCTCATTTCCTTCGAATCGAACGTTAACAGACGTTGGTGCATATTACCAAAGTTAAGCGATATTTATCGCTAACGATGCTTACCAACGAATTTTTTACCGCTAAGCATCGTCAGAAATTATCGAAGATAAACCTTGCTATTATCAAGGTTTATCGCAAATGCGATAATAAACGGCCGCAATGCATGAATATCGCTAAAAAGTCAGCGATATTCATGCATTACCGAGCTAATGCTCTTAGCCATGTTATCCACCTCCCATTGGATAACATGGCTAAGAACTGCTCAGGGCAGGTGTTACTTTTTGGAGATATTCGCGCTTAGCGCGAATATCTCCAAAAGTTGGTAATAGGAGATAGATATCTTGCATGTTGTAATGCAAATTATTGTGGTATATGGAACTCATACCATAATCTCTCAGGAAAGCAGAAACTGATCCTTTTGGGACCGCCTAAAAAGGCCTAGGGGGTGAGGGGTACTCTACTTTGCCCCCTTTTCACGTTCCGAACTATTTTATTTTACTCTCTTCTGTAATTACACAAAATAGCAGCGATAAGATGCATCGGAGACACACAGTGAGAGAAAGGAGGCCGGAGATGAAGAAGAGATGCCAAATACACATTGGAGATAATATAGTGGCAGAAGGGAAGTAAATATGAGTAAACTTACCATGTAACATAAAAATGTTGCACTCTATACTATAAGTCTCATTTTATACTACAATCACTTCGCTACAACCTCATAAATTAAAAATAAAAATGAATAATGTCTCAAACAATTTTTGATTTCTAAATATAAATTTATTCTTCAGAATTTTCTAAATTTGAAAGAACTAGTAACATGTCCTCATCAGCAATTTCCTCATGAAAAGTCTGCAATGATGATTCTTGTAACTCTATGGTCTCCAAACATTCGATAAATTCGCCATCAACAGATTGATCAAAAAAATCATTCAAGTCATCTCCTCCTTGTGACAATATTTCATTATTGGTGCTGTCAAGTTCAATCAATGTAGTGGAATCATTCAAGTCATCTCCTCGTGACAATATTTCATTATTGGTGCTCTCAATTTCAATCAATGTAGTGGAATCATTCAAGTCATCTCCTCCTTGTGACAATATTTCATTATTGGTGCTGTCCATTTCAATCAATCTAATGGAATCATACAAGTCATCTCCTCCTTGTGACAATATTTCATTATTGGTGCTCTCAATTTCAATCAATGTAGTGGAATCATTCAAGTCATCTCCTTGTGACAATATTTCATTATTGGTGCTGTCCATTTCAATCAATCTAATGGAATCATACAAGTCATCTCCTCCTTGTGACAATATTTCATTATTGGTGCTCTCAATTTCAATCAATGTAGTGGACAATTCAAAAGAAATTGCCACGGTCTCTTCATTGTGAGCCATTTTATTTTGAAATTGCTTGCTGTAAATTGCAGAAAAAAATAATCACTTTCATTTATCGTTTTTAGTAATACATAATATAAAACTAACTTTATCAAGTATTTAGTATAACAGAAGGACTGCAAATAAATAACAGAAAACATTTTTCAAATTATCTTCAAGTGTACAACATAGTTCCCCTTACAAAGAAATTGCCACGGTCTCTTCATTGTGAGCCATTTATTTTGAAATTGCTTGCTGTAAATTGCAGAAAAAAATAATCACTTTCATTTATCGTTTTTAGTAATACATAATATAAAACTAACTTTATCAAGTATTTAGTATAACAGAAGGACTGCAAATAAATAACAGAAAACATTTTTCAAATTATCTTCAAGTGTACAACATAGTTCCCCTTACAAATTAACAACTCACCTTTTTAAAACTAGGAGAAGTGTTAGTACTGTGTAAATCAAACACCAGAAATTCACCACCAAAAATTCCTCACAAATGTACCTCAGACAGTAGTATCACAAAATGGCTGTGGTTTCCTCTCATTTGACATATATACATAACCAATTAACTTTCATCACACACAAATACAAAACCAAAGTAACATTTTAATTGGTTCTAAATTTCAACACTTTCAAATGTGTTTTCCCCATGCAATTTTCCATAGGACATTTACATACGTCTACAGCCTGAATGGCTGAACGGAATTACACCAAACTTGGCAAAATGGTACATCAAACCTAAGAGGTCAGGAAGGATCTACTATGCCCCCTTATGGTCATTTCCCCCTTCGCTTTGGCCTCCTCTTGTCTCTCAATCCTACCGAGAGACAAGATGGCGGCCGCTACGGACTGTTTGGAATGTTGACAGACGCCGGAGAACCAATCAGCTTCGCAAAGCTCCGTAACGCGAAAAGTACGCGAAGCGGAGCGCTGTTACAGATATATATCTTTTTTTGAACGTTAATTTCTCAAAATCCACTGGAGCACATATATTGAGACCTAGCAAAGGCACATCGGGCTACCAGTCCCTAATATTTTGCCAAGTTTCGTGCAAATCCATTCAGCCGTTCGATTATTATTATTTATTTTTTTTGCCCCGCGGGGCCCTTTTAAAACCTCCACATCAAACCTAGGGGGTCAGCGAGGATCTACTATGCCCCCTTATGGTCATTTGCCCCTTCGCTTTGGCCTCCTCTTGTCTCTCGATCCTACCGAGAGACAAGATGGCGGCCGCTACGGACTGTTTGGAATGTTTACAGACGCCGGAGAACCAATCAGCTTCGCTTCACAAAGCTCCGTTGCGCGAAAAGTACGCGTACTGGAGCGCTGCCTGGTCCGCTGTTACAGATATATATCTTTTTTTAAACGTTAATTTCTCAAAATCCACTGTAGCACATATATTGAGACCTACAAAAGGCACATCGGGCTACCAGTCCCTACAATTTTGCCAAGTTTCGTGCAAATCCATTCAGCCGTTCGGGCTAAAAGTGAGGCCAACCGCCCTATGGAAAACTCAATGTTAAAAACACGTTTTGGGACCCCCCTTTTTTCTCGGCCCCCCCTTGACGAACCCCCCCCAAATTTTCAAGGGCTGCTCAGAAACAAAATGTGCCATTTTCCTGAAAATTTCAGCCAATTCCGTCCACAAACGCCAAAGTTATTAGACATAGAATTTTCAAAAATCCCATAGAGAAAAAATCCTAACTATATATACCTACTGGCGACCGCCAGTAGGTAATATATATATATATATATATATATATATATATATATATATATATATATATATATATATATATATATATATATATATATATTTATCCACCAAGTTGTTCATTTGCAAGTGCACACTTTGCACGGCCGGTGCAGGACAGCGGAGATGAACATCCCCACAATTAAATTTTCCTCCAAGAAAAGATTAATGTCCGCACTCGCTCAATACATTAAAGTGGGTTTATTTAACAAGAGACTGCAAACAATCCCCTTCCATAGAAGGGGATTGTTTGCAGTCTCTTGTTAAATAAACCCACTTTAATGTATTGAGCGAGTGCGGACATTAATCTTTTCTTGGAGGAAAAAAAAAAATATATATATATATATATATATATATATATATATATATATATATATATATTCAAAAAAGAAGCAGAGAACTCGGGGTAGTTCTCAAGTTTAGGTGGAAAGCAGCTGCTATATAGAGCACCCTAAACACCAGCGACACTCTGGATCTGCTCACCTCAAAGTCTTTAGGCATAGGATTAGCACAGTTCCATCCACGCCAAGGACTAGGATATATATATATATAATTTTATCATTATAGTTCAGTGAATATGTCCATGCTAACAATGTGTAGAACAAAAAAAAACACACAGAAATTCACCAGTTATAGTTAGCATAGCTAACTATAACTTGTTCCCCGCCATGCACTGATTATGACGTCACATATTACATCACTCATGACGTTCTGACATCACTGATATCTCAAATTGCTTCTCAGTGTCATCAAAAGTGACACGAATATATTTGTGCTTCTCTGCAATCAGTAGTTTATGTTGGCCACACAATCTACTGCTACTAAGAAAGATTGCTCCTTAATACAGATCTTTAAGAATTTCATTATGACATTGGTTTCCCCATATATATTTTTTCTACACTTTCAAAAAATATTTTGGAAGAAAAAAAAATCCAGCTGATAAAATTTAAAGAATTAAAAGAAAGTCTGCTGCCATACAAATAAATTGAAACGTTTTGAGTATTCATTATTATGAAAACGATTATGAAGATTAATTTACTGGGTGCACATCTTTTGCTTGTCACTACCGCTTAGGATGCCTTATGGATTATGTAATTGTATAGAGCCTTTTTTAGAGTTTTAGGGCAGGGTACAAAACGTGGACTATGTGTCTTTTGGGCTATAATGCACTTGTAATACAGTGGACAGGACATCCGCCAAGTTTGTGGTAATCTCAAAGGGCCGGATGTATTAAGGTAAGTGTCTATGATTACCAAATTGTGAATTTTTGCGATTCGCTTTTGGTAATCAGAAGCAGCAATGTACAAATGTGTGTTTAACACATTTTGTGATTCCCAGTGGGTAGCTAATGGGCCTACCTTATTAATATTCATGGGGTAGGTCTCTGTTTGTGACCCATTGGGATTTGCCAAAACCTCAGGGATTGTGCCCTGCTGGGGTCAGCAGACCACAATGTCTGTGATTGGTTTTCAAAAAACCATTTTTTGTGAACTGCAGCTTGTTTTCCTTAAAGGGAAACGGTATGTTTAAAAAAAAAAAAAAAAAGATTCCTTCATTTTTTAGGATTAGGCAGTGCTCCGTGGGACCACTTCCTGCTCTTAAAAAACGTTTTTCCAAACATTCAATAGGGTCCCTGTTTGCGAATGGGTAGGTGCTAAAATGCAAATGTTTTGCGACCACCTTTCGGTCATCAAACATTCACACATACCACTGGGATTCGAATCGGTATTAGTAAGGGACGCTATAAAAATGCCCCTTCCTTATACTGAATCTCAAACCCAATTTGCAATTCAGTAATAGGTTACTGTATCACAAGTTGGGCCTTTGTACATAAAAAAATGTTTGCAGTCGCAAACAGCACTTCAATAAAGCTTTGTACATCTGGTCCTATATAAGGCCCTCTATAAGGTTATAGATATCCACAGATATGCATCTTCTGACAAGTGATGTGGCTGTGGAATCCTCATGATCCATCCTATGATGAGTCATGGGGCACACTATCAAGTCATAATTGGTGGGTGTGGCCAAGATGGCGTCGCAAGCAGTTATCTCTCTGTGAGGTTCCTCTTAAATTCGGCCCATCGCTCAGCATCGTACTTGTCTTTGCCTCAAATGACCCCCTAATATGCAGGTGAGACCCCCCCCACATGGCTGCCAACTAATGGGGTGAATTGCAACCATCCACCACTGAGGCTGACATCTCTTAGGTTCCTGAAAACATGAATATCTGATGGCAGAGCCTACAGTGCAGCGGCACGAGGCTCGCTCCTGGTTCTGCATGGGGAGCCTGCAGACCCCCCCCCGCCTGTGTCATGATACATGATGCAGCAAACTTCGCTCTGCCCCAGACTGGGACCGGGGATAGCGAAGTGAGCGGTGTTGTTGGAGGGCCGTGATGATGAGAGGCCTGAGTGGTCAGTGCTCTGGTACACGCATGGCGGTGAAACCAGATGTAGTGGTTAGCTTCCTGCTATACCCACTCTGAATATCCACCCACCACAGGCGTCCCAGTCAGGTGACCCTGCAAGTCAAAGGGGCCAGGAGCATGAGCCCTGGGCCAGATACAGTACCCCACCACGCTGTGTCTGTGTTGGTCATTATTAGCATGTGGGCCACGGGCCCACGACACTACAATGGCGGCGAGTAGGTCCTACCCCGCTTGTGAGGCAGCAGCCACCTCGCTGTTCCTCATGGGGAAAGTGCGCAGCGCATGAGGCAACGTCAGCATGCTTGCCTAGGCCACAGATGGCAGACAATATTGTTTGTGGAGGCCATTGATGAAGAGGTGCTATCCCTTAAGGTGAGGCAGGCAGCACTGCTCATCTGCCTGGCCCGAGCAGTGAGGCCTCTGCAGCTGCCCTTTTATTCACTCCTCCAGTGCCACTGTGTCCCAGCCGTCATCACAAGCGAAGAAACTGCACTGGGACTGAAGCGGTCTTACGACTGATGGGTGAGGGAAGCACGAGTTCGCTCTGCCGACTCTACCACCCATGTTAGTACCAAGGAGAACCAGCACAAGCCAGTTGCTGAATCCAAGCCCTGCAGCAACTAATGGAAGTTAACCTGCCCTCATAATGAAGAGTCAGCAAGTGCCCTTCTCCTACCACCAATCGGAAGAGGTACAGCATCTAGGCATGAAGCGGTCAGGCGGATGGGTCGCATGCCACCCAGGCACTGGGAGACCCCAATAGCAATGGCAAGGTAGAGAAAACCGAGGCTGCATTCGCCCTGTGTAAAGGCTGCACCGTTTGCCAGGCTGAGAGCCGTGAGGTGGGAGAAATCCCAGCAGGGGCTAGCGCCATGCTCCAGGCACCTCAGTCAGTACCAGCCATTTGCAAGAAGATGCCCCTGCAGTGCCCGAGTGGGCAAAAGAGGAGAGCACATCATCAGTGAGGCGGTTTAGCACTACGCCAGGGGTGTGCACATATCTAAAGTGCAAAGCGGCCATATGAATAAGCTGCCTCAAGAACTTAAAATTTGCTCTGCCGTACAGTCCAAGTACATGTCCCCCGTTGCCCCGCTACCTTCAGTATGCAGTCTGGAGACAGGAGTGTGGCGCTCTCACTGCCAGCAAACGTCTGGGCCCAGGGCAATATGCCACCACAGAATGGCCCCCAACTCCGGCGGCAGGTAAAGAAAAGCATGGCAAGCAAGTGAATTGCAGTGAAGCCCAGGGGCTATGAGAATTCAGCCGCACTTGCAAGGCGAACGCCAGCCCACAGATGTTGCATGTGCGCATGCGATGATTCAAGAAATACTGCGGCCGCTAAGAACAATAAGGGAAAAGCCTTCAATACACGACAGAGCAGTCCTGCAAACAGACTACTAGCCATTATCTGTCTGGGATACCACAAGAAATCGGGGATGTACAGAGGCAGTGCAAGATCCTCAAACCTGCATCTCCATTCCCACTGTAACTAAGGGCAGACTGGCACAACAGCACACAGATCATGAGAAAGTGACGGCCCCACATAGCGGCGGATCAATAGAGGTGGCCAGAATCAAGCCTCTACCCCCCATGGAAGAGCCTGCTGCCGCTTTTGTGCCCAAGAGGCCTTCACCACAAACATGAGGTACCTCAATACACCTCACAGAGCGATGAAGAGGACAAGGCCCTGGAACTCACCTGGTATTAGTGCCAATATCGGCAACATTCATAATTTCTCATACAGCAACATACATACATAAACCACACGACACCTTCTTAGTGGAGAAATTTGCTGCAGGAGTATTTGCATAACCAATATGCCAACACGGTGGGTTATCTTACGGGTGATCCCAGGGTGGGCGCGGCCCTATGCCCCCTGCCCGCCTGATGAGCCAAATTGCACTGTGGCCATCGCCAAACGGTGATTCCCAATCCTTGGGAGGGGCCACCCCGCCCAGCCGTGGACCGCTAGTCCACTCCCTTGCTCACGCCCCTCAAAGGTGGGCGGAGCATTCCAGGCAGCCCCCGGTTGCTCAGGCCCACAACCGCCCGTAGGACTAACAGGGCGCCATGGTTCTTCCAGGGGACACGCTAAGACATCCCTGGGTATCCTTGGCTTAGCACCCTTGTTGTGCTGCTGCAGTATAGTACCTTTCTGTACCTTGCAGACTCTGGATCGCCCTGTAACTCCTCCTGCAACACAAAACGTTAGATTTTCCCCTTCCCCGTACCCCTTTCCTGACTGTCCGCAGGGTAAGCGGTAGGGCAGGAGACAGCGAGACGGGCAGCGGTCAAGAGACTGCCCAGTGGGAGGGGGACAAGTTTTGTACCCCTGCCCCACTCCCACGACGGAAGTGATGCGGCCGACAGACCCTTTTGGTCTCTCGCCCAGGGCGCCTGGGACACCAAGCTTTGTGCCTTCCTGTGGCACTAAGGCGGCCGCCCTGTTGGAGGGTCCCCTACGGGGCCCCCCGGGCAGCCTTGTCATAGTGCCAATATCGGCAGCATTCATCATTTATCATACAGCAACATACATAAATAAACCACACAACACCTTCTTAGTGGAGAAATTTGCTGCAGGTTTAACAGGAAAGACCTGGGACAAGTCAGTGCCAAAGTAAAGACTGTCCCAAGAACCAGACGCAGCAAGGAAGATGTCCATGTGTCGCGAACATGAGACTTGGCAGGACGCCACATCGAAGTGAGGAATCTGGTTGGAAGAAAGAGAAGAGCGTGGCTGGAGGCCACCTCAGCAAAGGAGGAAAGGAGAGAGGCAAAACGCCACAGGGCAAACAACCACCACAGGTGCGCAAGATTGAAAAGGAGAAGAGAGATAGGACAGCACTGGAGAAGGTGTTCATCAGCACCAGCCACCCACTAGAGTGCAGAGACGTCACTGGAGACAGCTTCGCAAGTGCGATCTGCGTCCAGGCCACACACTTCACAGTGCTACCGTCCACTCACCTGCCACCAGCTGCTAGTTATCATTAAGTCTAATAAGTGCTCCTGCTTGAAGACAACCGTAAGTGGCCACAAACTTCCTCGAGTCCTCCTCACTTCATAAGGTCCCAAAAAGCAAGAAATCGCAGCCGGTTTACCCAACTAAAAGAAAATTATCGCATCCATCATCCAGTTGCATCATCATCATCATCACCCAGAATATCTGAGGAGCATCGCACCACCAGAATGTATCCAAATACTTGAGACATCCAGAGTTCAACGAGGCAACCTGGCGCCGCGGGAGGCTAGCCACCCAGGAACCTTCTCTGTGCCCCCATAAACCTGAAGCCTGCCGAGGAAAAGCTTTACCGACCACTGGACTATCCGCTCTTGGGCTTACACGAGGCTTGGTCATGGCCCTGTTGGGAGTTCTGCAGCACCCCTCAGCACAGCCTATGACAGGCCCGCACAGCCCACGTGGTCACGTGGCAATCCAGGGGCAAGGCCTCAACGGAGTTCCTATGAGAGGAGAATCTGATCAGGAGAGAAGCGTCGGCAGCAGCTCCACAACAGGCACCGGGAAGCAAGGAGGTCGCAGACAGAGACTGGTAATCTAAAGACCATCTGATAGAGGTATGTGAACCTAAGTCCTGATGGCAAGAGCACTCAGGCTCTGAGACACCACCCTTTGCGGCATCATGAGCGATTTGGCTGTGGTCCTGTTGACAGTTCCTCAGCGATGCTTTCATGCGGCCTACGAGAGGAATGCACTGTCCACGCGGTCCCAGAGCAGCCAGGCAGGTCGTTCCTCCAGGAGACTCCTGTGAGAGAGGAGTTCAGGCAGCAGAGGCAAGTCTGAATGATGCTGCTCAGCCAGCAGGAACTTGGAAGCATCATCGCCTCCAAGGAAGGCCTTCCTCTATCAAGATCATCCTCAGTATTTGCAGGCTTGCCATCCACCGGAGCCTGAGCGCCTCAAAGTCTCCAAAGCGTATTTCACCACTGCTCCAGATGCACCGATATTGGAACTGTGTAAATAGACTCCAACACCGTGAGACTAGGCTGGTCTGAACTACAACGCTGAGGTGGATAAAGCATCCTGACTGCTGTCCAGAGCTCCAGCACTGCCCGGCAGATGGCCTGAAGAGACTTATTGGTGCTGTGTATTCTTGTTTGTTTTTCTCATAGGTTGAGCTATTGTTTGTTTCTTTTCCATTAAAGTTTGGGAGGGATGTAGTGTCCTGCTGGACACATTCCAGTGTTCAGCTTCCTGTTGTTCCCACTCTACACCAGTGATTGCTGGGCTGCCTGGGAGGAGGGTGAGCTGCCTATCCCTGGGGTCTGTTCTTAGCCCACACTCACTGCCCGCTGAGCAATTTATCACTGGGTACATAGGTGAGCATGCTGCTGATTGCCACGCCAGGAAACATTGAGGGGTGGCAGGACTGAGAGCCGGTTGGAGCCGAAGCCCGGTGCAGTCACGGCCTGCGGGAGGAACATGGCGATGATTGCGGCGGCTGCACTTGGTCTTTAGGATTCCCCTGAGGGGCATGAAGGTGGGAGGAGTGGCCTTGCACTTACCTTTTGTACTGTGGTCAGTGGCGGTGGTGAATGAGGGTGGAGGTCACATCAGAGACCTAGGGAGATACTGCCCTAAGCTAGAAGAAGCAATCTGGGGCCCTTCACCTCGATATGTTATACACCCTGAAGCTGCCAAAGTGAGGAGAGTGCATGGCTGGCCATAATATAGCGATGGGGCACTGCCTAGCACTGCCTGCCTCTGGGAACTAATGACTGCCCGGTAGCCCACAGGAACAATAGAGGCCTGGAGGTCCTACAAAGCCATATTACCCATGCAAGGCTGAGGGTGGGGAAGTAACTGCCCCATGGGTTACAATATTGCTACGTACCCTAGACCTTAAGTTATTCCTCGTGGAAGAGACAATCTTCAGATGATGTAATGGGAAGGGTGGTTGCTGCATGACCTGAGCGGACATTGGTCTGGAGCTGCTGTGTGAGACTTCAGACTTGCACAGTCTGTGCATCATAGGGCATGCTCATGACTCCCATAGGCAGCCAGCGAACCGCACCTCCTCACGTGTTGCTGGAATAAAGCCAAGATGGCATGCACAGCTTGACAGTGCCCCTCCTGTATGTATTTTCTCCCTCCACGACCTCCTGGAGAACATCGTACCGCTGGTTCCCCGGACAGACGCAGGAGCACTTAAGCATCTACTGCTTGGGAGTGCTGTTTGGAGATGAGCGCTCCCCTCCCTCACCCACCTGTTCACCTCTAAGAACCGACTGACATGGAACCCAGTGACTGTGTCTCTTTGCCCTAGACTCCTAGTCACCCTGGATGGTGGCTGGGGTGTGGGGGGCATGGTTAAGCTAAAAATCTCCAAATCCCTCCCCCCTCAAAAAACAACATAGACTATACAGGTGGCCTCCCCGGTACCAGTGGACCCACCGCCAGCTAGAAAGTGATCTTGAAAAGCATGCTGGAATGTTTGCGGTGCGGCAAGCTTTCCAGGGCTCTAAAACTGCCATCAAGACTCCTCTTGGAGCTATCCAGATTGAAATTGGGCTTCTGCAGGCAGATTATGCCAAGCTCGTGGAGAGAGTGGACAGTGCAGAGTCCCCTCTGACTTCTATGTGACCCTCCTTGTTGCCCGTACAGGCCCAACTGAAACTCCTGCCAACTAAGGTCCGTGACTTCAAGGTGAGAGGTGAGGATGCGGAAGGCCGCTCAAGATGCAACAATGTCCACTTCCTGGGCATCCCAAGAGGGTGGAGGCCCCAAACATGGAACTCTTACTAGAAGACTGCTATCACAAACGGTTCTGGCCAACCATATGCCGAAGTTGTTCTCCATGGAGATAATGCACCGTATTCCTGGCCGTCCACCTGTTCCATTGGCCCCTCACGCCCAGTGATTGCGCATCTGCTCAATTTCAGGGAAAGTGTCCAATTGCCCTGCTCTTCCCTGCGAGGCTCAGAGTGGTGGATTCCAACACAACTCACTTTTCCCGAGATGAGACCTGGATGTGCCTGCACACCAAAGGAGTTCAAGACCAGTCTGGACAGGAAGGTGGTCTTGATAGAGATCGCAGGTCACCCGACCAATATTTTCACCACTTAGGTTTCGGGCCCATATACTTTAATTCACTATATATACATTAATCAGATGACCTCACAATCTACTACCAATAACCATGAGTCCTTTCGATTGTTTCTAGAGTACCCGACTTACCATCCACCGTTACGGATACCTATGACCTCGATGGGTCAGGGAGCTAGCTGTAAAAGGAAAAGCAGGAAAAATATACAAACCCAACTTTAAATAACTTTGATATTTATCAAATGACCACGGACAACTGGGAAGTTTTAAGAATTTTATCTAGAAATCAGTTTTGGAAATTATAAGGTTTACAGTTAAAAGGCAGTCAATAATCAAGATGACGAAAATCACGTATCCATAAAGGAACAAAGTAAGGGCAAACATTTAGATTTCTAAAATAGTGAGGCAGGGAACACGCTAAGTAGAGGGTAAAGTGGAATTCAAGGATGGACATCTATAAATGGACAAGCTTATGCATGTACTAAACGTATACTATGGGAACGTACTTTATAAGTCTGAATTAAACTAGGACTCCTATACATCTATAGAAAGGGAGAAATGGAAACACGCTATAATTCAAGGAACGTTACTTCAAATCAGAGCGCAGAAGAAAACTTGTAAATCACATTTACAATTCATAGGCAGTGTGGAAAGAATATCCTCTAAAAGGTAGGGTAACATAGGAACATGCTTTGGAAAAGTAATGCAATGACTTTCATTTAATAGACTGCGGAAAGCATGGAAAATTAACGTATGCAAAAGTATGTCTTTATTGAAGCAAAGACAGAAAAATAGAAAGGTGCAGTTTAGAGTTTCAGCAAGATATTTACCTAGACTGGTGTGAAAACCAACCCTGGCCACGGGTCAGTTAAGGACAGGAAATACCCCCAGGAAGGACAGTCATCAACGGGACAGCAGGTGCAGACTGGACACCCCAGGACCGGACAGGAAAACCAGATTAGGATCAGGACAGGACCACCAAGGCACGACCAGCACCCGCAGTTTGGAAGCAACGCCTGCGCTCCACCCTCTCTGCAGCTATCAGTCAGAACCCCGATTGGGTTAGCGAACTCCCCAGCAAAGTGCTCCGCCAGCACTTAAGGTTTAGTAAAACCTTTGAGTCTAAGGTCAAATTCGGACAGAGTGCTCCGCAGCACCTCTGTATTCAGTCACCTATTGAGTGCGTTGGGTCAGTGACAGGTCAGCTATTCAGACAAGTCGGACAAATTCCCTAGGTGAACCTAGGCTAGTTATACTGTTTTCGGGTCAGTGTACCACCCCCCAATGTTGCAAAGTGTCAGAATCCCCAATTTCGATTGGTCCTAAGGTAGGATGGGTTAACACACCAATCAGAACAGACTTTTCTAAGACCTAATTTACATTCTAGAGTACCGCCTAGCAAGATTGGGGTTCCCATGAGAGAATACATGGAATACAATAGATAAATATCATTGTAACAGTTTCAGAACAGTCAACTCCATCTTGCTGGGTCAGAGGTTGCTTTCACATGAGCATCTTGACTGTGGCTGCCAGCTGGCTGAGTTCCACTGCCCAAGGTTATTTCTTCCTTGGCGGCGCGAGCATGCGCGGAAGGGACCTTCAAGATGGCTCTCAGTACATTCAGACCCCCATTTCCCGCGATACATGAAAAGTAAGCGAAAACAAATTAAAACATAGAAATAAATGAATGTATTGCATATCATGATTTCGTACTTCAGGTTTATCATTGTAAAAATATGCTATGCGATTAAGGGTAAGTGCAACAGACAATATCACAAGAGCAACTGCACGAGCTTCACCACGTTAATACAGAAGCGGCCATTTTATGGCTATTACGCATGCGCACCCTTTCCCTCCAGAATTGCAATTACGTCACATCACGTGAGTATGACTAACGCATGCGCAGAAGCAGATTCTAAAGCAGCGGCCATTTTTAGAGACGAGGGTTAATCGTATTAATAAACACATAGGCAAGCATCACTAAGATACACACGCACATTCAAAAATACATAAAATTAGTAAAACGAACAATTGGGATTACAGGATTATAACAGATCCCGAGGTTCTTGACTCGAGCAAGTCGCGATGCGAAATCTTGCTCTATCAATCCCCTCTTTGATGATATTTACTATCATCACAAAATAACGGAACCAGATGCCAACTTTCCTTCACACTTTGTACAACTCTATCTCCTCCAACAGGCGATTCAGTTTCTCTTTCTCATTTTTGGTAGGGTGAGAATTTTTCACCCTTTTGTAAATCTGATTATTCATTTCTTCCAATTCAAGCTCATCCACACTCCGTTTCACACCTCTCGCATTCACTTGGTACTTATTTGTATGTTTGCGACATTTGCAACAGACGATTATGAGGAATAGGATAAAACCTATCACTCCAATTGGCATCAGTACCTTAAACAATAAGCTTTTACCTAAGCTAGCAAGCCAATGACCTACATTGGAGAGACCATCAACCAGTCTCTTCCAGGCACTGTCAACCTCGAGTGGTTTGAGTTCTTTTTCCAAATTAGTAATGTTTTTCACATATCTTTTGAGCTGCACACTTTTGTCCGGAATGTAAGTGCAACAATGTTGCGCCTTCAACATCCGGCAGACTCCGCCCTCTTTTGCTAATAAGGTGTCAAGCGCAAGTCTGTTCTGCAAAACCATCGATCTGATCGCAACCATTTCGGTATTGACCAGCAGAAATCCATGAGCTGTGTCAGTAGACAACTGATCCACTATTGTGGATAATTAGCAAATTCTGTGAGTGTTCAGAACCACTCCCACTCCAGGTATCAGTGCACTAAAAATACTACCCATTATTTCTCCTACGCTTTCTCTTTTGCCACGCACTAAGCCATTAGTGTTTTCATTGCTTCCAGCAATTTCATTCACATGGTATATTTTCGGGAAGACAATGCCAAAGTAGCAGCTTCCATACCAGTGATCCGGCAATTTGAAATAAGCCTTGTTTCCACATATATAATAAATTCCGGGAAACACAGGTTCTGACCCATTTTTGAAACCCCAACCTCCAATTACCTTATAATTATGCTCACATTGACTGGAACCAATGAAAATGTTATTATAGTAACTAGTCTTCTCGCGATGAAGACAGAGTTTCCCTTTCCTTTCGAAATCCAGCAACAAAGCAGGACCACTCCCACCATCTGAGGTGCTTTCTATGTTCTCAGCCCATTTCGGGGTTTTCTGTCTTTTGTCATTTGCCTTTCTTTGGAAACTCTCCCTTCTTTTCTCTGCCATGTTAAGAAACATTTTCTCTTGTTCATGTAATGAACAGGTCAAGTTGTCCCTGTGTGCGTCATTTAGGTCTATGGTACCTATAGTCAGAAAGTATTCTCCCATATAACGTGTAACGTCATTTTTAGTATGTACAGGATTCAGATTTCCACGTATTGGAAGTTCAGAAAATATCACGTCTGAGTTAGAGTAATAGTACTGTAACGGTCCTCTTTTGTAAAATAAGCTTGCTAAAATACTACAGGAAATTCCGTAAGTCAAAGGTAGGTGGTGATAAGTCATGCCTTCAGCTACAGAAGTAGGTAGCTTCATGCAGACATAGCAATCTTCTATCTCCATAGTTTCTACATAATGTACTAACAGGTTTGCGAAAACATTTAAATGAGTCTGGTTCTTAACTCCATGATAATGTAGTCCTTCCTCATCTGATGCTTCTAAGTCTCGTTTTGTTTGTTTGAGTGCTTTTTCGCGTCTTTCTACACCTCGTGTTGTCAGTTCTTCAGTGTCGGTAGTCTGTGTAGGGTCAATATTAGTATTTTTGCTTACCATAAAAGGAATGAAAACTGTTAGTCCTATCCATATTATTATTACTATAGCTATACTACATATACATACTTTGCAGCATGTTTTGCAACAACTGCGACTAGGTCTACCATTCACTCTTGAATCAGACATTTTGCTCAGAAGAAGTTTTCAACCCCTCTCTGTAACTTTGCACAGGTAGCTTACTCTGAGCAACTTTTCAGGTTAGTTCGTCTTCTTCGGCAGATAGATCGGCAATCTGTTCTCCGTCACTTTCGTCGGAGATATCAAGATCCTCAAATTCCTCCAAAACTAATTATGTCCATTCAGGATCCTGGTATTTTTCGTTTAGTCTTTTTTTTCGATCACTTCTTCTTTTGGAGCTTTCTCCAGCTTGCTCTATAATTCTTGGACTTTTCCTTCTGCCTGCAAGTTTCTCTTCTACTGTTTTTATTCTTAGTCTTAGTCTCTTAATATATCTTGGTTCGATATGTTTCTTTTTCTTGAGTCTTTTAGCTGGCACTGTGCTTTGGCTTTCTTCCAACGCTCTTTTATTTTCGCTTGTTTGTGGCACTTCTGCTTCTGTTTCTTCCCTTCCTGTCTGACTAGTCCCAGGTCTTGTATCTATTTCTTCTGCCTGGTTACTAAGCTGGCCTGGTTCAGGTGAATTTTGGTTTTGGCTTTCGAGTGTCTCTGTTTCTATGTCCTGAACACGTTCTTCTAGTTCTCTTTGATCCTGTTCAAGCACTTCGATCCCTTGATTTTCTTCTGCTCGAACCTTTACACTAGTTCTAATCTGTCCCTTTTCGATTTCAGGAGTTAGCGGAGGTGTGTCAATCACCTGTTCTGTCCCTGTCTGACCTTCTTCTTTGTCCTCAGACTTGACGTGAATCTCAATGATCTGAGGGTCTTCGCCTGCGCCTATCTCGACCTCTCTATTCCACTCTCTGTCTTCGTTGTTTCGCTCTCTTGTTCTGATTGGGTCTTCAGTGAGATCGATTATAGGTATCCAATCATCTTGGCTGGTGCTCGGCTGTTCATCATCAGCTACTTCAGGACCGACGTCTGCAGACCCCTCAGCTGGACAACCTTCAGCTCCAGGTTCCTCGTCAGGTATCACCTTCTGTGTATGGCTGGCATGGATCCACTTGGGAACGCCTGCACACTTCACTGCTGTCGTGGTCACCAGTATTATCTGGCGCTTTTCTCCCCACCTCGGTGCAAGGCAACTCGAACGAGTATGCTTCTTGATTCTAACCCAGTCACCTGGAACCAACTTGTGAACTGGAGTTGTCGGGTTGGCGACGGCGTCTTCCCCAATCTGGCGAAAGATAGAACGCACTTGGTCACCCAGTTGCCTGCAGTACTCAAGTACCAAATCATCAGTAATGCTTAACAGTTTGTATCCTGGTACCCATGCTTGTTTCATCACTCTTCCCATCAAGATTTCATGGGGGCTCAGGCCTGTTTTCCGGTCTGGAATACTTCTGAGTCCCATTAGAACAAGAGGCAAGGCAGTTATCCAATTCATGCCAGTAGAGTCACACATTTTTGCCAACCTCGATTTTATAGTGCCATTTATTTGCTCTACTACTCCAGAAGCCTCTGGACGATGTGCACAGTGCAGCTTTTGTGTGATTCCAAATGCTTTACAGAGCTGAGCGATCACCTCATTCTGAAAATGTCCGCCTCTATCTGATTCAATAATGACTGGAACCCCGAACCTAGGTATCAATTCTTTCAGTAACAGTTTGGCTACAGTTATGGCGTCACTCTGTTTGGCAGGGTAAGCCTCCACCCATTTTGAAAACAGGCAGACAATGACAAGGACATATCCTTTTCCCTCACAACGAGTCAATCTGAATTCTTACAAAGGGACCCCCTGATTTTCCAATTTTCCCCAGTTCAACTACTGTTCTTTTCCCAGCGTTGAACTGTTGGCAGGTCAAGCACCTCTGGCGGAGTGATTCCGCTACCTTCCTGAATTTCGGATTGTACCAGGTTTGTTGAAACACCAAAACCATGGCATCCCTACCAGTGTGTGAATTTCCATGTATCAATCTGGTCATAGAGGCAAGCAGGTGTCTAGGTAACACAGGCATACCATTTGGGCCCACAATTACACCATCCTCACGTCTTGGTCGACAATTAAGTTTCCTCCACTTCTCTTTCTCTTCTGATGGTACAGCATTCTGCCACTCTCTCACTTCATCCCAGTTAGGCACTTCTTCAAACACCATAAGTTGGCAGCTGTTTCCAATCCCTCCCAGTTTGATATTTATTGACATGCGTTCCATAGCACATTGTTTTACCACTCGATCAGCAAAATCATTTCCCAAAGATACAGGGTCAAGGCCCTTTTTATGAGCAACACATTTGACCACTGCCAATTCTTTTGGTAATTGGATTGCCTCTAGAAGGTCTTGTACAATATTTCCATTTCGAATGGGGGTACCTGAAGAAGTCAGGAATTCTCTTTGTAGCCATAATTGGCCAAAGTCGTGCACAACCCCATAACAGTACTGACTGTCAGTATACACTGTTACTCTTTTTTCTTTTCCCAATTTACAAGCTCTTATCAGAGCAATCAATTCGGCTATTTGTGCAGACTTTATCCCAAATAAACAGGATGCTTCTTCAATTTTGTCTAAAGTGACCACAGCGTATGCAGCACTTAGGCCTACAAGTTCGTGTCTCATGCATGAACCATCCACAAACCATTCCTTATCATGTTTGGGCAAATGTGTTTCTTTAATGTCTGGACGGGGTTTAGTACTGAATTCTGTCAAGTTAATGCAGTCATGCTCGTTTTCTCCCCCATCTTCCCTAATCATTGAGTCAGGGAGTAGAGTGGCTGGGTTCAAGATATTACACCGAGTAATGACTACATTTGCAGCACCCACGAGAATCCTCTCGTATTTAGTCAGCCGACTAGGGGTGAGATACTGAGTCTTGGTTCGGGTCAGCAAAATTACAACTGCATGAGGAACATACACAGTGACCGGATGTCCCATTACAATGGATTCACTCTGTTCTAAACTTGTGCAGGTTGCAGCTACTGCTTTCAAACACCCAGGTAATCCAGCAGCTACTGGATCCAAAGTGGCTGAGAAATATGCCACGGGTCGTCTAGTCAACCCATGCTCTTGAGTTAAGACCGACAATGCACAATTATCCCGTGTGTCACAGAACAGGGCAAAGTCCTTAGAATAGTCAGGCATCCCTAAAGCAGGGGCTGTAAACAGACAATCTCGTAATTTAGTGAATGCTGTTAAGCTTTCATCATCCCATTCCACAGGGTCCTCTGCGCCTTTCTTTGTCATCTTTATCAAAGGCTTGGCTAGGACTGCGAATCCCACAATCCATTGCCTGCAGTAACCTACAACTCCAAGGAACATTCTGACTTCTTTCTGAGTACGGGGTAACTGCATCTTTTGAATTATTCTGACTCTCTCTGAGGTGACTTTTCTGATTCCCTTTTCTATCTGGTGCCCCAGATATTTCACCGATTTTGAACAGAACTGCAATTTTTCGGGGGCCACTTTATGTCCCTTTCCACCTAGGTGATTCAGTAGGGCAATGGTGTCAATC
This sequence comes from Lissotriton helveticus, assembly GCF_964261635.1. NCBI lineage: Eukaryota > Metazoa > Chordata > Amphibia > Caudata > Salamandridae > Lissotriton > Lissotriton helveticus. Next base: position 1,101,163,305 of record NC_136071.1, on the reverse strand, counting down.
ACGCAATCCCTATGACTTTTGGACGCCACCAAGAGGTCGTCAATATATTGTACCAGCACAGACTTTCCAGGTAAGACTAAAGATTCAAGGCATTTTTTCAAGATCAGATTAAAGATAGAGGGGCTTTCTGTGTACCCCTGGGGGACACGATTCCAAACATACACGTGACTGTTGAAAGCAAATGAGAAAAGAAATTTGCTGTCTGGATGCAATGGGATCGAATAGAATGCGTGACATAGGTCTATCACAGTGAACCACTCAGCATCCCAGGGAATCTGATACAGGATCACTGCGGGGTTCGGGACAATAGGACAGCAAGGAACCACAATCTTGTTTACCTTTCTCAGGTCCTGCACTACTCTTTACTTGCCACTAGGTTTCTTGATTCCAATTATGGGTGAGTTACACGGGCTACTCATCACTTCTTGTATGATGTTTGCTTCTAGCAATTTCTGTATTTCAATGGCAACTCCTGCTCTTACTTCGGCACTCATTCTGTAAGGCTTAGTATTTGGGTAAACTGCATATTCTTTCATGGCTATTTGTATTGGGTCTACATTGGCCATTAATCCCACATCCTTTCCTGTAAAGTCCCATACGTCTGGTTTCACTGTCTGTTGAAGTTCTTCAGGTAAGTCCTGTATAGTCATTCGTTTAATTTCTGAGTCAGGTCTGATTAACATTAATTTGTAGATACCATCTTCATCTGGGGTCTGAATTTCGACGCCCTTTGGTGTGCAAAAGATAGTGCAGTTCATTTTGCACAGCAAATCACGTCCCAGTAAGTTCACTGGGCTGGTGTCACAGACGACAAATCTGTGCATTTTTTAAAGTTCCCTATTGAAATCTCCATGGGCTCAGTAACTGGGGTACTAATCAATTGATTAGACACACCTACTACCTGGATTGCTTCTCCCGAGAGGGGTAGGTTTGGAACGTCTGCTGTTCTTACAGTAGCACCAGTGTCCAACAGAAAGGTGACATCATTTCCATCAACCTTTCCTTCGATGTATGGCCCTGACTGGTCTACCGGCAAGGAGGCGCCAAGTACACACTCCTTGTCCTCCCCTCTCAGGCCCCGTCAGCACTGATCGTCACAGAAAAAGGTGTCATTTAACAAATACTGCGAAGTTGCTGCATTTCTGTTCTCATTGCCTCCCCAGATCTCTACGTCATCACCCTGCGGTGATTTTCCCTTAAAATTAGGTTTTGGGGCTCGGGGTAATTGAATCGTTTTTACCTGCTGCTGGGTCTTTCTTGGTCTTTCATTCTGCGTCTGTGGAATTAAGTCAGGGGTTTGGGTATTATCATTCTGTAAATATGGACACTCGTCTCTCCAGTGCCCGATTTCTCCGCACTGGTGGCAGGGAAATTTCTTTTTGGCTTCCTCCCTGCTCATTTTTGCTCGGGGCTTTCCCCCACCCCCAGGGCCTTGGTTCTGAGTAGTTTTATTTAACTTATTCAATTGCTTTTCTTGCTGTTCTGCGAGTTTTACTTGTGCCCACATCACTTTCTCCTTCAAAGCCTTTTTCTTTTCTGCCATTTTGTCCTCACAGTACTTTGCGTACCGTAGGACCTCATCCATTTTCTTGGACTGCCAACAGATTTTGTTATCTTTTATCCACTGGCAAATTTCGGGTCTTAAACCGTTTACAAACCTGTAAATAAAATGCGTCATGTCCTTCATTTCGATGTTATCTATACCACTGTATGTTTTGAACACCTGTAACAGCCTTTCATAAAAGGAATGCACAGTCTCGTCCCTTTCCTGCGTGGTTCTATCTATCTTGGTCCAATCAGTTTCCTTTGCGGGCACTTTTAGCTTCAGATGCTGAATTACCTGATCATATTTTCTTATCACTTCCTTAGAGGGTTCTCCTGTTCTAGAGTCCCTCGGGTATTCCTCACTAGGCCAAGCTATGGCTATTTTACACTCGGTCCACAAATCTACCGGGACCACAATATCGAAGAACCCATCCAAATCTTTCCATAAGCATTTCTGCACCTTTACAAATCTTTCCACCTGCCTGTACCAATCCACAGGCTTCTCTCGTAATTTCGGGAAATCATTTGTAAAGGACACAATATCCTGTCTGGACCACGGAACGTGCACATATTTTCCACCTGGCACTTCTCGCATAGGGTATAACTGCTCTGGCTTGTCAGCTTCCTTTAGAACGAATTCTGGGGTCGCCTGTCTAGATCTAGCCTCGTCTTTTTTCCTGGCCCACCTGGCTTTCCATCTTTCTACATCTCCCCATTTCTGCAACACTGTCAATAATTCTTTGACCTGCGCCTTCTTTCCTGACACGTTCAGGTTTTCTAAATCTTTGTCTGAGAAATCTGCTCTGTACGGTTTCTGTAAGGGTTTCGATTTTGAAATATCTATTCCCATGCTAGCAGCAGTGTCTGTCAATTTCTCATGGAGTACTCGGGCATTGCGGGTAAGACTTTTGCAAATGAACAACAGCTCTTCTTCAGAGTAAGTATTTAATCGGTCTAATCCTACATTTCCTGCCATTAATTCTTCTATTTCTACTCTCAATTTGTAGAGATCTAAAGGTTTCGTCTGCAGAAGTTGTTTTTCTAATTCTTGACTCCATCTTTCGATTTCCTCCGGAGTCATCGGTGTGACACTCTTAGTACCCGAAGTCGATTCCATTTGAATCTCCCTCGTATTGAAAGGATTATGTCTTTTCTGCATCCTTTTCCCTGTATTCCTAATGGGCAGATCCAATAGTGAGACTTCAGACTCGCACTCGCTCGTCTGTTCATCTACCATTAAGGGTTCTGGTCTGGGTTGTGCTATGACTGGGGTAATGACTGGAGGTTTTGGACTCTCTTGACGGTCCCCATACAACGGAACCACTGGTCCAATAGTTACTGGGATTGTCAAGGCTTCAGGGCTAGTATTTAACTGGGAAATTTTCTGAACTATCTCTGCTCTCTGTTTTGCTAGAGCTTCTTGCTCTTTTTCTTCTAATAATCTCTCTAATGATTTGTCATGTAACACCTGTGGGGTCAGAGTGGGAGCATAACTCGGGGCAGTGGGATGTGTCTCACTTGGTCCTTCACCATAATTAGGTCTTGGGAACAAACTTCCTGTACCTAGGGATCTTGGTTCCTTTTCATATAGAGGCTGTAAGAACGGTATTCCTGAACCTGATGGTCTCGCCTCACTTTCGTAGGGAGGTTTCGAGAAAAAGTTGCTTTCCCGAGAGTATCTTGCATCCCCACTAACTGGTAATCTTGGATAAAGATCTCTTGTATCTACAGGACCTAAACTCTCGGTATAGGGAGGTATGAGGCAACCCCCCTCCTACACTGGCAGATCTGGCCTCATCCTGAAGATGAAGTCTTCCAGAATTATCCCCTTCACTGCAAGGTCTATTTCTTTCATTGTAAGGAGGCGGACTTCTCATAAACATATCATCTAACAATTCATCATCCGACTCTCCAATAGGCACCCAATGTTTGCACTTCTCTGTCTTCTTTTCCCCCCCAGGAGGATTACCCACTGGCATCATTGGAAACAGCCCTTCTACTATCATATTCTGTCTCCACTGTTTCATCTTTTTAGCTCGGGCTTCCTGCTTCAACTTTGGATAAAATTTAGTTAGTCCTTTATCCATTCGGGGCTTATCCCTTTCAAAAGCCTCAATCTCCCATTCCTCCAGTGCTTCGTACTGTGTTAATCTAGGTCTTTGATGTAAATCATTCATTCGGGTTCTCAAATTGAATAGAATCCTGCTGTTAAATGTTCCGTCTAACGGAAAAGCCAATACTCCGTCATCTTTCGTGTATTCTGCCCAGTTTTCCAACCATACACATGTGTTGTACCCTTTATCGAACATCATGAAAGATGCGGGAGTGTTGGGTGGTGGTATGACAACACCTTCTCTAGTTTTAATCGGTTTGTCCTTTTTGAAGTAATTCTTTACCTTATTTACAAGAGACAATTTTCTCTTGTTTCCGTACATAATGTCGTTTTTAACACCTTTCCACTGATCGTTCTCAAATCCCATATACCGTGGATCAGGTCTGGTATGCGGTCTATACGAATGCCACATACGATTTTTACGAGTGACTTTGTTTACAAAATCACTTCCAATCCAAATGCGTCTTTTATTTTCGTGCGACCAATGAAATGCACGAATTAAAATAATTTCGACCAATGGGTGCGCGGCCTTTTCGCGAGACAGTTCTCACGCTTCGGCACTCACCCCTCCTTTACAATTCCAGCTCCGCTACTCGCCCGCTGCGTCTACCAATCCCAGCGCGGCACAGAGTGACGTCAGAGCAGCTTCGCGACTGACTCCCTCCTTTACAAGGTAATGGAAACTTTCTTTCTTTCTAAAGTGCTAGTGCTCGGTTATTTTACAACGAATACACATTCGCCACTGTACTCAAGTGTCTAGACAGGAAAGAATTTTGTTTCACTGCAAGTAAACTACTTCCATTTACTTTTTACACACTACGGATAGATCTCTGCTGCCTATCCTTCACACTAGCATTGGAGAACCTGCTACTTCCCTAGACTCATCCACCTTTCCGGGATATATCCAAGTCTAAAGTTTCACCAGCGAGCCCCTTTGCTTTCACCCAACCTCCGATGAACCTGCTACTTTTCCGGTGTGACCCTTACTAGGTTATGCCACAATAGGAATTTTGCCAATGAACCTCGTTGCTAACATTTATTCAAACATATATTCAGAAAACCCTAGTTAGTGCTTCCAGTTCTGCCTAACCTGCACCAACTTTCCTTGGGCCAGTGACCTCGAAGCAAGTGGATTCTATTCACCACTCGCTATTCAATTCCCCGGGGATTTCCGACAACACAGAAGACGTTTTACGAACGAATGTATTAGTGCATATATCAATATAATAACAAGAATAACAAATTTAAAACATTTCATGACTTTTCAAAGTAAACATTTCAAGCGAGTGATCAATTCCCCTGAACTGCCTACCCTCGTAGCTGCAAATAAGGTTTCCTACCTAGCAGCATCCAACTTAGCTAATCTAACTAGTCCTACCTAACCTTTAGCTATTCCCTAACCATCCTCTCCGCTACCAGTAAATTACTGATAGAGATCGCAGGTCACTCGACCAATATTTTCACCACTTAGGTTTCGGGCCCATATACTTTAATTCACTATATATACATTAATCAGATGACCTCACAATCTACTACCAATAACCATGAGTCCTTTCGATTGTTTCTAGAGTACCCGACTTACGGATACCTATGACCTCGATGGGTCAGGGAGCTAGCTGTAAAAGGAAAAGCAGGAAAAATATACAAACCAAACTTTAAATAACTTTGATATTTATCAAATGACCACGGACAACTGGGAAGTTTTAAGAATTTTATCTAGAAATCAGTTTTGGAAATTATAAGGTTTACAGTTAAAAGGCAGTCAATAATCAAGATGACGAAAATCACGTATCCATAAAGGAACAAAGTAAGGGCAAACATTTAGATTTCTAAAATAGTGAGACAGGGAACACGCTAAGTAGAGGTTAAAGTGGAATTCAAGGATGAACATCTATAAATGGACAAGCTTATGCATGTACTAAACGTATACTATGGGAACGTACTTTATAAGTCTGAATTAAACTAGGACTCCTATACATCTATAGAAAGGGAGAAATGGAAACACGCTATAATTCTAGGAAGGTTACTTCAAATCAGAGCGCAGAAGAAAACTTGTAAATCACATTTACAATTCATAGGCAGTGTGGAAACAATATCCTCTAAAAGGTAGGGTAACATAGGAACATGCTATGGAAAAGTAATGCAATGACTTTCATTTAATAGACTGCGGAAAGCATGGAAAATTAACGTATGCAAAAGTATGTCTTTATTGAAGCAAAGACAGAAAAATAGAAAGGTGCAGTTTAGAGTTTCAGGAAGATATTTACCTAGACTGGTGTGAAAACCAACCCTGGCCACGGGTCAGTTAAGGACAGGAAATACCCCCAGGAAGGACAGTCATCAACGGGACAGCAGGTGCAGACTGGACACCCCAGGACCGGACAGGAAAACCAGATTAGGATCAGGACAGGACCACCAAGGCACGACCAGCACCCGCAGTTTGGAAGTAACGCCTGCGCTCCACCCTCTCTGCAGCTATCAGTCAGAACCCCGATTGGGTTAGCGAACTCCCCAGCAAAGTGCTCCGCCAGCACTTAAGGTTTAGTAAAACCTTTGAGTCTAAGGTCAAATTCGGACAGAGTGCTCCGCAGCACCTCTGTATTCAGTCACCTATTGAGTGCGTTGGGTCAGTGACAGGTCAGCTATTCAGACAAGTCGGACAAATTCCCTAGGTGAACCTAGGCTAGTTATACTGTTTTCGGGTCAGTGTACCACCCCCCAATGTTGCAAAGTGTCAGAATCCCCAATATTCGATTGGTCCTAAGGTAGGATGGGTTAACACACCAATCAGAACAGACTTTTCTAAGACCTAATTTACATTCTAGAGTACCGCCTAGCAAGATTGGGGTTCCCATGAGAGAATACACGGAATACAATAGAAAAATATCATTGTAAAAGTTTCAGAACAGTCAACTCCATCTTGGTGGGTCAGAGGTTGCTTTCACATGAGCATCTTGACTGTGGCTGCCAGCTGGCTGAGTTCCACTGCCCAAGGTTATTTCTTCCTTGGCGGCGCGAGCATGCGCGGAAGGGACCTTCAAGATGGCTCTCAGTACATTCAGACCCCCATTTCCCGCGATACATGAAAAGTAAGCGAAAACAAATTAAAACATAGAAATAAATGAATGTATTGCATATCATGATTTCGTACTTCAGGTTTATCATTGTAAAAATATGCTATGCGATTAAGGGTAAGTGCAACAGACAATATCACAAGAGCAACTGCACGAGCTTCACCACGTTAATACAGAAGCGGCCATTTTATGGCTACTACGCATGCGCACCCTTTCCCTCCAGAATTGCAATTACGTCACATCACGTGAGTATGACTAACGCATGCGCAGAAGCAGATTCTAAAGCAGCGGCCATTTTTAGAGACGAGGGTTAATCGTATTAATAAACACATAGGCAAGCATCACTAAGATACACACGCACATTCAAAAATACATAAAATTAGTAAAACGAACAATTGGGATTACAGGATTATAACAGATCCCGAGGTTCTTGACTCGAGCAAGTCGCGATGCGAAATCTTGCTCTATCAGTCTCATGGGAGATCCAAATGCCGCCGCCACTCGTGCAGACCCCAGTTACATCCCTCCAATAAACAGGCTGCAAAGGAATGAGCGAAAGTAGTGGAAGTAGTCTCACTTCTTGAAACTAATTGATTTTAAGCGCTGGCACCCGACACGGATCAGGAATCCATGCTAGGTGGGCCAGGCTCAGTGACCTCAGATGGGCACTCTACCATTGAATTGGTATAATCACCTTGAAGAAAGAGTCCAGACCTGTAACCCTTGCCATGCCCATTGAGTGAATCGCACTGAGCTTGTGATGGAGGGTGGTGGATAATGGGGTAGTCACCTTGTGGACACCTGGAGTTCATATTTGACTTGTTAGAACTGGTAACATTTTGTTGGGTTCCTCAGGAGCACTACCCTCAAGAAGCCTTCAAGCTTAACTACACTGAGTATCAAAGTGGCAATACGGGGGAAGGGAATTAGGGTGGGTACTGTGGGAGGGAGACCTGGAACGAGACGTTGTCCTTGATTAACTTTCCTTTCGTGCTTTGTAAACTCAATGACGATATTTAACAGGGGTTAAGCAATGACAACATACCTGTAAAAGAAAAACAGGTTATGCATAGAACAGTCGTTTTGTACATCTTCTCAGGTTTCACTGACAATTTCTGTTCCTATAATTCTCAAGGATAGAATGTTATGGCTAACAATCATGTTTCGAAATGAAGCACACATTCATATAAAGAGCCACTTGGCTTTTAGACTAAATGACTAAAGGGCCCTTCAGCGCAATGTACAAGAGAGGATCTACAACCTGAGAAAAGAAAACAGAAGTCTTCTTGCTGCAACCGGAATCTTCTTTCAACCTTTCAGCAGCAGGAGAACAGGAACAGCTGCTGCTCAAGCTCAATGTTCTCAATAACCAGCAATGAGAAAAGGGTGTGGCCCCTATTTAAAGGGCTCAGGAAAAAGCTCCTAGAACAGGGTGTGGTCCCTATTAGCTTCCTGATTCCAGCTCACAGGTAAACTACTGGAGCTGAGACGGGACAAAAGGCCTTGATAACATCATTGTCTGCAACAAGCATTGGCACAGACAAGTGGTAAAAGTCACAACAAGCATTGGCAAAAACAATAGAAAAAGTAAACAGATAACAGACAAGGTGCACCAGGAATCTGCTGTGGCAGAATCTTGACATGACTGATGTAAATTTTGGCATGTGCCTGTTCTGTATGGGGGTCTGGGCTGTTCAGGGCCACATTGGACCTTACTTCATACCCCCCTTGGCGGGACCCTCATGGACTTCCGGTAGGTCTGTTCAGCATTAAGGTCCCGTTTTAGTCACTAAATGCTCTATTGGGGAAATTGTGGCCCAATGGCTGTTCGAGTCCAAGCCAAGGAATTGGGTGTTATTCTTGTTTTGATTGTTGTTTGCTGGGACTGAGCAGGATGGCGGGAAGACAGTCAGGGTCAATGAGTTCCCTGTGCTGCATACACACATTATCAAGCCTCAGAGGTAGGGCATCTTATTTACCGTATGGCTACAACGTACAACACATTGACATTAAATATGAGGGGGTATGGTAATTCCTATACACCTTAATTGAATTCATGAGTACCTTAGGCAAAGACACAAAGCCTACCTGCAGGAGACACAGCTTACTGCCACCGAGTTAGATGAAGTAGCCAAGAGCTGAATTGGGTAGATGTTTGGCACTAAGGGGTCCATTATGATATCGGGCAGATTGCCTCCGCCAGGCTGGCGGTAGCCACCGCCAGCCTGGCGGAGGCAATCCGCCCGACATCCATTGCCCAATTCCCCCCGCCATATTAGGATGGCGGGGGGGACCGCGGTGGTGAAAAACACCGCCCGCCTGTTTTCCGCCCCGGTCGCCTTGCGGAAAATGTTTAATATGGTGGCGGTGTCTGTTAGACACCGCCAGCCATATTACAATGGGCATTTTGGCAGGCGGTCTTTGCTTTGGGGGCCCCCTGCAGGCCCCCCTGGTGAAGGCCGAGGTGTTTGTTGCAAAGGAGGGGTACATGTGGTACCCCCCGCATTTGCATACACCAAGCAGCAGGCACCCCGGGGTGCCTGCCGCTTCGTGTATGCAAATGCGTGCATTTCATTTTAAGATTGTGGCGGGCGGTGCAGTGAGCACCGCCCGCCACAATGTTAAAATGAGGATTGCACCCGCCACTGTGGCGGGCACATCCTAATGCACATTTCGGGACCCCCGCCCTTAAGGCGGGCGGTCCCGTTTCCCGATACGGTGGCGGGCGGGCAAAGCCCGCCCGCCACCCTAATGAGCCCCTAAGTATTCTGTGTTTAGTAGAGGGATTATGAATTGGATTACCTCTGGAGTCCCGTTTGTACGGAGCAGAACACTGGTGGACACTGATGGCTGCTTTGTACTGTTAGAGGGTGCATTAGATGGGCACTCGCTATCAATTGTTTTACTATACACACCCAACATGCTCCAAGGCAAATTGCTGTGCGCATTGTCTCCAGCTCTATTCACAGATCCCCAGGATGCTAATCCTTGGGGTGGGGATTTTAATTGTGTACATTACACTGCTCTGGATAGATCTGTACGATCCACTCCCCTACTCGGGACACAGGGCCTTCAGGCGACCAAGCACTTTAGACAATGGACAGCCACAACACAACTTAAAGAAATATGGCAACTAGGACACCCGGGGCACATAGATACTCCTATTATGCTCCGGATATATACTAGACTAGATTATATCTTCTGCAATGTAGAGTTCTCTCCTTGTGTGCCGATCTTGGAGAACTCAGGCCGGACGATGTTGGACCACGGACCCCTTAAGGCAGAGGTCTTCAAACTTTTTTGCTCTGAGCCCCCCTTAAGCAAAATGTTTTGAGGTCGTGCCCCCTCCAAAACTTTATGTATAGATTGGGGGAGCGGGAGGACGTGGCTATGTTCAGGGACAAGCACCCCTCCTCCCGGCAAACAATCAATCACAGAGCTAAATAAACCATATTTACAATACTTTTGCCTCAGTAGGTACTGGTACTCTAACAAAACAATGGCACTCCTAGGTGCCATACAGAAAAATATTCAAATACTCAAAGACCTAATTAGCCACCACATGCAATTAAGGCTGTCCACAATGAGTCACAAATATGTCCACCGTATGTATTTTTGAGAAAATGCATTCATTTCCTTAATGCACAATAACAGACAAATGAAAAACTCGATTCACTGAACATAATAAAACATTTGCAAAGTGTCCCCACAGAAAAAGAACCACAAGGAAAAGAAAACAACATATTTTGACGTCTGTAACTTTAACAAGCAAACTAACAACATGGGGACATTGAAACTAACAACTTGGGGCCATTAAGGCCAGTAGACTACTAAAGATGATTTCTTGTAATTGTTCCTTATGAGAAACACACATGTACAGGAGTATGCTGCATGGAAATGTATCTGCATTTTCCCCACATTAGCTCATTTATTCCCCTGTTGCTCTCCTAGTGTACATCTGACATACCTACCAATCGTCTACCATTTTTGATTTCCATAACCTCTTGCAATTTTCTATTTTCCTTTTCCATCTATAGCATGTTCAATTCATCTTAGTATTCCACCTTCCTCCTCTTCCTGTCTTCATAGCCCTACACCCCCAACTCCTTAATGACCCAACTAATTCTAATAATATAGAATCACGTGCACTTTTTTCCTTAAACAATCACTGCACTACAGACCCAAAAAGTAAACAACAAACATTACAATTGATGACACCAATAGCTTTAACTTTTTCAAATGCCAGACCTTTACTGTGAAAACACAAAACACTTACTTACATCGGTTCTCGTGTGTATGAAATGGGAACACCTGACAGAAACTCCAAGGCAGCAGCGCCCGCTTTCACGTGGCTCCTCTCTGTATACAAATTATGCCGGTGATAATCCCCATTTCAGCTGTTTTGCAGTTTGAGTGGTGCCTGAACCCTGTATTGAGGGGCTTCTGTATATCACATTTCTGTATTCATAGCTTGACTGACACAGCTCAACATTCTGTCCCAACAGCTTGCAATATGGTCGCTCCTATATGGTGCTCAACTAGAAATACAATGCAAACAATGGTATGCGTTACAGAGTTACCAGGGCAGAGGCTTTTGTCTGAACCACCGCACAAGCCAGGGATAAAATCTGTGCGCCTCAGAGCCATCAGGGATGACTTGATAAGTGGCGCGCGCTGTGCCTCATGTTCAACAGATTGCTTTTTAAGCAACCTCCTTGACCCTGCCAGCACATTTACTGACCCCTGCTCTCACTGTACTCCGGAAAAAATGAAGACAGACTGGAAATGCGGCAAATAAAGATCGCCACAATTCCAGGCCATCTCCATTTACATGCATCTGCAGAGGTATTCGCGCCCCCCCTGGGAACCCATCCACGCCCCACCAGGGGGGCGCGCCCCACAGTTTAAAAGGTGACCTTTTACTGAGGGGGAGGACAGGGCACCAATACCAACATGGTGCTTGCAGATGCCCTCCTTGATGTGGTATACAGGGGCACCATCAGTGCTCATCTGCTCCACTACTTTGAAAAGAATGAAGACTCCGCAGTGTCCAAAGGAGTTGAATGGGATGCCATAAAGGTGGTTAGGAATGGATTAAGACTTCACTGCATTAAGACTTCATGGGGGGAACAGGCTTCCCTACTTCATAGTGTGCTGGTGTTGGAGGTGCATCTGCAAGCCAATGAATTAGAGACTGCATCAGTGGTTGAGACTTGTGCACGAGCGCTGGACCTGATAGGTCAATTAAGGGAAGAGGCACACAGCCTTGACAATATTCACTATAAAAAAAGCACAGAACAATTTTCACAAGGAATTAATTTATCTTGAATAGTACATAATCTGCAACTAGAGTAGTTGCTCTGATTCAATCATAATCAAGATTATCTTTATTCATTCAAGACCCTCCATTGAGTCACTGTACAAATTATATCAAAGTATCTATACACACTAGTATATTTGCTTAACTTAAAAACCCCATAAACTTACTGATTTAAGGTATACCTAACTTCAGCCGAAGAAGGTAATTTTATTTTGCAATTTAACATAATGAGGGAATATCTTATCTAAATAAGATATTTCCTGACTACAGGTTGGATAATCATTGCTACTGTGCCCTGACTATCGCGTAGCTCAGCCGTCTCCCATGTAGAAGTTATACTCACTTGGGAGTAACTTGTAACTTGTACTTACCCAGCTCAAAGGACGTATGGGTTGCTCTTGTTATTTAAAATAATATTCACTATAAGGCATCCCTGGCTCAACAACACACAGATGGGGACAAACTGGGCCACAAGATGGTGTGGCTGGTGTGCCTCGGGGTTCCTAGGACTATCATTGGGGTAATTCGCACTCCTACGGGTGACGTTGTGAACTCCTTGGCAGATATATGCAAGGTCTTTGCTCAGTACTACGAGATATTGCCTTTCTCCTCCTGGCCCTTGCCTGGACTGTCTATGGATATACTTAGCTGGAGCTGCCCTCCCTCGTGCCTAGAGTTGCAGGAACTTGAACAACCCATGCATCTCGAGGAAATACAGGTACACCAGATGGCCTGCAATACAGACCCAGGAATGGATTGATTCCCAGTTGAATATTATGCACTGTTCAGGGCTACCTCCAGACATTGGTACACCGGATCAATGCAGGTTCCTCCCTCAGAGTCTCCTCCTATAACACATGAAGACTGTGCCACATTATGGATGCGGTTGCGGGGTCAGTAGAACTCCCAGTAGCAGTCTTCTTGAACTTCAAGAAAGCTTTTGACACCCTTGGGTGGTAATATTTGCTGCTGGTCCTGGATGCCTTGGGGATGGGTCCTGAGTTCCTGAAGTGGGTTAAACTACTTTATGAGGCACTGCAGGCAGGATGTCAAATATCCTGTCAGTTTGAAATTGGTAAGGGGACTCGGCAGGGTGGTTCCCTTGCTCCCATAATCTTTGCACTGGCTATGGAACCTCTGGCCACCCTGTTGCGGGTGAGAGGCCCTGACTGGGGAGTGGTGGTGGGGCACCACTGACCCACATTCTCATTATATGCCGACGATTTCCTGGTATACCTACGGAACCCTGGATGGTAACTGCCCGCTCTTTTTGCTCTCCTAGATCTCTTCAGGGTCATGGCTGGTCTTCCAGTGAACTGGGTGAAGTCCTGTATCTTCGCCCTGAGGAGGGTGGAATGCACAGAAGCAGAGGAGTCGGACATTTGACTGTCTCACTTGGCAATTTGAGACATTTCGCTATCTAGGTGTGAACATATGCCACACTGACCGGGACCTCGATGGGAACCATGGAAGAGCCCAGATGTCTCTGCGGCAGTCCTCGGGCTTCTGGATGCGCCTGCCTCTATAGCCTACGGGCCGAGCTTCAATATCAAAATTCTGATACTCCTGTGGCTCCTCTATTTATTTGCAGAGGTGCCTGTGGTTCCTATCAGGGCCTTCTTCAGAGACTTACGGAGACTGATCTCCGACCTAATCTGGGGCGGAGCCATAAGCGAATATCTATTTGAAGACTGCAGCGACCATTAACGCAAGGTGGCCTGGGAGTACCCAACCTCAAGCTCTACTTTACAGAGGCATAGCTACAATGACACATTTGTCAGGGAGGAACTAAGTGGTTTAGGACTCTTGGAATGGCTGCTATTGCCTGGTGGGCCACCCAGAGGAACAGGTAGACTGGCACGTATTGCAGAATACTGTTGGAACTGATATATTCAGGCACAACGTGGTACACCGCCTTATGCCCCAAAATTAACACTCTGGAGCATACCTAGGATGAGGGCTCTTCTGGAGGCCCATGACCCCGCACCTTGGCAGGAGGCGGAGATGTCCGGACTTGGAGATTTCTACCCTGATGGGGACCTGCGTTCCTTTCAGGATCTGCAGGATGTCAATTAACTGGGATCTGGTCGAATCCGGACTTACATTGCACTCATACTAGATCAGAAACTTAAGGCGGTGGGTCAAGAGGTCCCACCATACATCATGGGTTGAACTGTTTAGTGACATACGGACTAGGATGTAAGGCTGTCACTGTACTATTTGCAGTGCTACAAGCCGCGTAAGAAGATCTTTCGCTCCTCTGCAAGCCACGCTGGGATACATGTCTGGGGACAATTCTGACTGCCAAGGAGTGGGGGGGTGGTGCTACAACAGGTGAAACTGGTGTCCCGCAATGCTCGCCTGAAGTACACCCAGTTCAATTGCCTGCATCATACCAGCTCCACAAGTTTTTTCCGGGGGTGGCCGCATTCTGCCCCTGATGTGGTCACTGCGATGCGACCTTAGTCCAGATTGTGTGAAAATGTCACCATTGGCACAGATATGGGTGCAAGTTATGGAACATGTGTTGGCTGTGATCGGTATGCAACTCCCGCCCGACCGCCTGATCTAATTATTTGAAATCACCAAGTGCATGAAGCACACTAAATATTAATCAAAACTGGCTATAGCCCTCTTCAAACAACTAATAGCCATGTCATGGAAAGCAGCGCATCCACCCTCAATCGACTGCTAGCTTTAGGTTGTGCTTAAATGGCCAACTGCCGAGGCTGGCGTTCTGGCACACGACTCACATACACGGGGAGAGGGAGGTGTGGCCATCCTATGGGACATGTATGCGCTGAAGCTGCAGAACAAGTTGGATGCCCTTACTTGATTATAGACATAGTCTGAAGTACTCCTGGGTTCCTCCGATGCATGGATTGGCTGCAGAACGGTCAGCTTTGGGGAGCCCCTATAATGGTCCCTCCTGGACACCGTAGTGGTGGACAACGCAGAGAGCATTCTCATACACATAGCCACACCTAGATGCCCCCCTATCTGTTCCCTCTAAAAAAAATTCTCTTTGTTTTCAAATAGATTGGATCACTGGGTTCTCAAAGCCGTCCCCAGGCTCCCGGTTTCCAAGAATGTTTAAACATGTTTGAGTTTGTATAATTCTGATCATTACTGTAAAATGGATATTTTTTGCTGACGTTAATTTAGGGATTGCATTGACCTGTCCCATCTCCCTCATATGGGGGCTAAAAACTGAACAGCAGAAGTCTTGTCTCCATATGCACCATGCAATTGTATTGTGATTTTTTTCTTATGGTGATTTTTGCTGTTCTATATGCCCACATAATTGCTATGATTTGCCGGTGTTTTGATCACTGTTGTATCGAATTGAAAATGCCATTAAAGAGCGTGGGCGTGTGCTGGGGGCGTGACAAGCGCTGGGGGTGTGTGGTACGTTCCGCCCTTCATGCCATGTCTCATATTGTGTGCTGTGGGCGTGTGCTGGGGGCGTGAGCGTATGCGGGGCGCGGGATTACGGAAAAAAAAGTGAGCGTTGTGCCCAATATTTCATTGTTTTTTCTTCCCAGGTTCTGTACATTCCAGCTCCGGGTGTGCTTGACCCGCGCTCCCAGTGACGTGCACCTGCTTTACTGTATGGAGGTCAGGCATGGCGCTATTCCCAAGGGCCGGAAGGAGCGCAAACAGGGGCCATTGTGCAGGAAATGTAATCTCGCCTTAACTTCCGGTGACGCCTGAAGCGCACACTGGAGATTTTCCACTTCTGTTGCGCACAGGCCTCGCGCCACGCACATCCGGACACAAGGCCCGCCTCCACAGAAATAGCAAGAATGGGAATATCCCTCCCCCGGGAATTTATTTTATTTATTTATTTTTATTTTGTGTCTCTTCTATAGCGCACAGCTACCCCAGCAGGGTGTCCCGGCGCTTCGGAGGGTGGGATAGTTCTTTCTCCATGAGTGTTAGCAGAACAGGTATGTTTTTAATGCCTTACGGAAAGGGAGTTCTTCCTGGATTGAGCGGATGGCCTGCGGGAGTTTATTCCAGAGGGAAGCGGCGCATATTTGGAATGTTTTTCCTCCTGATCGAATCTTTTTGAATCGCGGAATGGTCAGGAGATTTTTAGAACTGGATCGCAGGAGTCTGATGTTTTTATAGGGGCGTAGGCTGGAGGAAAGGTATGCAGATCCCTTACCCTTAATTGCCCTATGAGTCAATGTGAGGGCTTTGAATTCCACTCTATTTTATATCGGTAGCCAGTGGAGTGATCGGTGGTGTGGGGAGATATGTTCCCGAAGGGAAAGCCCACACACTAGTCGGACTGCCGCGTTCTGTACTGTTTGAAGCTGGTGGCAGAGGCCTGCAGCAAGTCCGGCATACAGACCATTGGCATAGTCCAGATGCGATGTGATCAAAGCTTGGACAATTGTTTTCCTTGTGTTACTGGGTAAAAAATTAATAAGTTTCTTGACCATCCTTATTTTAGAAAAACAGGCGACCAAGACTGTTTGGACTTGGGTGTGGAAGGAGAGGGTGGAGTCCCATCTAACTCCTAGATTTTTTACAGACTCTTTGGGGATGGGAGGAGTGCTCAGGTCATGTGGCCACCACAGGTTGGAATCAAGGGGGGATGATTGGTGGAAAAAAAGGACCTCTGTCTTTCCAGCATTAAGTCGGAGACAGTTCTTATCCATCCAATGAGCAACTTTTCGTGAGCAGTTTTTTAAAGAATCAAATGTGGACTCAGAGATGGTATCATAGGAAAATAGCAGTTGGATGTCATCCGCATAGGAGGTGGCTTTGATTCCAGATTGATCAATCAGCTCGGCCAAGGGGGAGAAATAAACATTAAAAAGAAGGGGGCTCAAGGAGGAGCCCTGAGGGACTCCCCACTTGAGTGGACAGTTTTCTGAGGTAAAAGGGGGAGTGTACACCGTCTGTGAACGGTTGGGTAAGAAAGAGGATACCCATTTCAGGGCCTGGCCTTGGATGCCTTTGGAATGTAGTCGGTCGAGGAGGACAGGATGAGAGATGGTGTCGAATGCTGCTGATAAATCCAGCAGCACCAACACCGCCCTCAATCCTGCATCAAGTTTCCATCGAACCGCATCAGCCATCTCGATTAGTGCCGATTCCGTGCTATATCCTCGTCTGACGCCATGTTGGGAGTTGTGGAATGACCCATGCTTTTCCAAGAAGTTTGCCAGCTGCTGTTGTACTAGTTTTTCCAGTACCTTGGCTGGTGCTGGCAGCAGGGAGATAGGCCTATAATTGGCTGGCTCATTAGGGTCAGCGTTGGCCTTTTTCAAGATGGGGACAATACATGCGTGTTTCCACGAGTCTGGGAAGATACCAGTACTTAGTGAGTCGTTCCAGATACTGTTCAGAACTGGATTGAGGATGGGAGCTAAGGCTTTATATTGTTTAGCCGGCCAGGGGTCAGTTGGCGAGCCGGATTTACATTTTGCTAGTTCTGCTAAAGAAAGATCGAGAGATATCTCTTCAAAATCCGAAAAGATCTGGGAAGGTTTGAGGCAGGGTTTTAAGTGTGCTAATGGGTTGTCGATAAGATCGGTGCTGTTATTACAGGGAAAGGAATCATAAATGGTGGCAATTTTTTCCTCAAAAAAGTCTGATAAACGATTACAGAGGGATTGTGATACCGGGGGCTGTCGTTGGAGGGCCAGGGGGTTTGTGAAAGATCTGACAGTATTGAAGATTTCTCTCGCAGAACCTTGAGCTCTATTAATTTTATCCTCTAGAAACTGTCTTTTATGATCAATAATCTTTTTCCTATAATTTTTGAGCGCTAATTTGTATTTTTGTTTACTGTCTGGTGAGTAAGATTGTCTCCAACGTCTCTCCAGGCGTTTACAGGTGGACTTACACTTTCGTAGTTCATCAGAATACCAAGGAAAGGAGGGGATAGAACGGAATGTTTTGATAGGCCTGATAGGGGCGATAGAATCTATAGCGGATGAGATCCAGTCATTGAAATTATTCAGTCTGGAATCTAAATCGATGGCATCCCGGGGAGTGGTTGAGGCCAATTCCACTCCTAGGCTATCTGGAGAGATCTTGCTCCAATTACGACCAGAGGTTTTAGCTGATACTTGTGGTCTGACTAAATGGGAGAAAGTTATAGAGAATGGAATAAAAAAGTGGTCGGACCAGATCACAGGATAATGGATACTAGTTGTAAGATCTGTAAGGTTAGAGCATATGAGGTCAAGAGTATGACCTGCTTTATGGGTAGGACAGGAGATCAAAGGGGTTAGTCCACCATCTGAAAGTGTGGTAAGGAAATTAGAACTTATGGGGTCAGAGGTGTCCTCCACATGGAGATTAAGATCTCCAAGTAAGGTGAAGTTGGCGTAGCAAGCGCTAGCCTGGAGAACATAGTCCAAGAAGTCTGGAAGGAAAGAAACCTTTGACTTAGGGGGGCGGTATACTAATAAACCTGTAAGAGTAGTGTTGGCTGCTAGATGGATACAGAAAGGAAGTGCTTCTATGGATTCAATTTGATTATAAGAGAAAGAAGAGATGGTCCATTGTGATCTAAATATAATGGCGATTCCTCCGCCACGGTGGGGGCTTTGTCTGTTCGCGCAGAGAATGTGATACTCAGGGGGAATGGCTAGGGACAGGGCGGGGTTAGTTTCCTCTCCTAACCATGTCTCCGTGAGAAAGAGAATATCCCAATTGTTGTCTGAGAGGGATTGTGCTCTATCCAACGAATGTTTCACAAGAGAGCGCAGTTAATGAGGCCTATGTGATGATATTCCGCAAACCAACATCCCCCATACCATCACTCCGCAATTTTTATAATACGGGCCTATTACTCCAAAAGACATCATTTTTAAAACTTTTACAACGCATATAACTTTATCACGCATGCCATTATATCGCAAGTGCATGTGTGGTAAAGTCATATACATTGTAAAAGTACATTAATAAAACATCAAATATGTGTTTGTATATATGTGTATTAATACTCGTGATCAAGCGGCTGCGAAACGCGTTGGGTGTTTTCTGTCATTAAAATCTCACCTTGAATGCAACTGGGCCTCAGCTTGTTGTCTTGTGGATACTGATGACAACTTCTTTGCTGGATTTACGGGGGTAAGGCGAACCTCGCTGTGGCCCGCCTTATGAAAGTGGCGCGGGTTCATTTCGCCATTGTTTCTGGTATGTGTATTTATATATATATAGTGTTTCCCACCGTTTCCCCCTGGGTCGCTGTCTCTTTTCTCAGAAGGAGTGTTGGTGTATCAATTACAGCGTCACCCAGGGACGCTTCACAGATGACCCCCACTGCGCTTTGGGCAACCGGCCTCACTGGGACTTGGACTCTCGGAGTTCTTCATAATTTACCAGCGTTGGTTGGAAAGGCTGGCTGCCCGCCAGCAAAACCGGGGAGAAAAGAAAGCAGTTTGGGATTATTAATCCCATGCCGGGTAGAGCTCACTGTGGTTCATCCCCTGCTTAACGGACTCTCGGGTCGAGCTGGTTGCGGTGGTCTTGGGGGACCGGAGGAGGCACTGGACATTTGGCACACCAAAGAGGTACTTTTATCACGGTGTCTGTGGGGCTCATGCTGTTCCCAGCCCCCCTGCAATGACATTGGTACTATTTGTGTCTTGCTCCTGCACCGAAGGTCACAGACTCCATTATGCAGTATTCTGGGACATGTAGTCCTGTGCTACACTCGGGACTACTCACAGGTGTTTGGAGTTTTCTGCAAGGGGTGGAGCTGGCTTGCATTAGCAAGCGTACAAATGAGGGAGTGACTTGCAGCATGGAATTTCACTCACGGATTGCTTTGGGCGCTGAAGAAGGCAGGAAACTGCCGAAATGCATTCGCCGCATCTGTGCTAAATAAACCAGTGTTTTCCACCGTTTCCCCCTGGGTCGCTGTCTCTTTTCTCGGAAGGAGTGTTGATATATATATATATATATATATATATATATATATATATATATATATATATATCATCCATCACCTCCTCCAACGACGAGAGTGAAGAGGCCACAGCAGGGGAACGGGTGAAAACAGCCTTTATTCCAATACAGCAGGTAAAGGAGTCTTGCAACACCCGCTGTAAGGCGAATGCATTTCGGCTTAGGATTAGCCTTCGTCAGCGCCACGGGTGTGAATGCTTCAGGTGGCGGCAATTTTCATTGATACACTATCACGCTCCACCTGATTGGTCCAGCGCTAGTTCGCCCCTTGAGGTGCAAATACCTTTCGCCAATGTATCTGGTATGTCGCTTTGTATACCGCGACTACCAGTCCCAGCATGCAGTTCTATTGCTTGTACCTGGTGGATGTTGCGAGGGCGGATGACAAAGCGCTGGATTATTGGGAAAAACTTCACACCTGCTGCCGTGGAACACGCCGTCCTCTCCAGTCCCCAACCGTCTCAGCCTCCCTGCATCTGGTGTCCATTAAACGGGGGTAAGGGCGAAATGCATATCCTGCCCAAAGTGGAGCCGATTGACTCCTACACCGCTACAATTTCGCCCAGACCAGGAGGTGGGCTCTGGCAAATCCCTGTACCCCGGGCACTTCCAAACGCCACCGAAGCAGCAACCAGCAGGTCAGAGCCAACTTAGAGAGACGGGGGCCTCTTTGCGCAGTACTGGAACATGCGCTGTAAATATCATCCATCACCTCCTCCAACGACGAGAGTGAAGAGGCCACAGCAGGGGAACGGGTGAAAACAGCCTTTATTCCAATACAGCAGGTAAAGGAGTCTTGCAACACCCGCTGTAAGGCGAATGCATTTCGGCTTAGGATTAGCCTTCGTCAGCGCCACGGGTGTGAATGCTTCAGGTTGCGGCAATTTTCATTGATACACTATCACGCTCCACCTGATTGGTCCAGCGCTAGTTCGCCCCTTGAGGTGCAAATACCTTTCGCCAATGTATCTGGTATGTCGCTTTGTATACCGCGACTACCAGTCCCAGCATGCAGTTCTATTGCTTGTACCTGGTGGATGTTGCGAGGGCGGATGACAAAGCGCTGGATTATTGGGAAAAACTTCACACCTGCTGCCGTGGAACACGCCGTCCTCTCCAGTCCCCAACCGTCTCAGCCTCCCTGCATCTGGTGTCCATTAAACGGGGGTAAGGGCGAAATGCATATCCTGCCCAAAGTGGAGCCGATTGACTCCTACACCGCTACAATTTCGCCCAGACCAGGAGGTGGGCTCTGGCAAATCCCTGTACCCCGGGCACTTCCAAACGCCACCGAAGCAGCAACCAGCAGGTCAGAGCCAACTTAGAGAGACGGGGGCCTCTTTGCGCAGTACTGGAACATGCGCTGTAAATATCATCCATCACCTCCTCCAACGACGAGAGTGAAGAGGCCACAGCAGGGGAACGGGTGAAAACAGCCTTTATTCCAATACAGCAGGTAAAGGAGTCTTGCAACACCCGCTGTAAGGCGAATGCATTTCGGCTTAGGATTAGCCTTCGTCAACGCCACGGGTGTGAATGCTTCAGGTGGCGGCAATTTTCATTGATACAATATCACACCCCACCTGATTGGTCCAGCGCTGGTCCGCCCCTTGAGGTGCAAATACCTATCGCCAATGTCTCTGGTATGTCGCTTTGTATACCGCGACTACCAGTCCCAGCATGCAGTTCTATTGCGTGTAACTGATGGATGTTGCGAGGGCGGATGACAAAGCGCTGGATTATTGGGAAAAACTTCACACCTACTGCTGTGGCCGGCCTTCTGAAAGTGGCGCGGGTTCATGTCGCCATTGTTTCTGGTATGTGTGTATATATATATATATATATATATATATATATATATATATATATATATATATATATATATATATATATATATATACATGTTTTAAATTTAAGTACAACATTTATTCTTTTAAATTGCATTATTTATATTATTTTTATTTATTATTTATTATTTTATTTTATTACCCTTTACACCCTAAAAACTAATCCCACCCTGCTCCCTTTAAATACCCCTGCACCCCATAATCATAGCCCACCATTACTCCTTAAAATACCCCAACACCCTTAAACACTAACCCATCTTAACCCTATAAATATACCCTGTACCCCAAAACCCAAACCTATCCCTAAACCCTAAAAATACCCCTGTACCCCAAAACCCAAACCTAGCCCAGAACACTATAAATACCCCTGTACCTCAAAACCCAAACCTACCCCTGAACCCTAAAAATACCCCTGTACCCCAAAACCCAAACCTAGCCCTGAACCCTAAAAATACCACTGTACCCCAAAACCCAAACCTACCCCTGAACCCTAAAATACCCCTGTACCCTACAACCCAAACCTAGCCCTGAACCCTTAAAATACCCCTGTACCACAAAACCCAAACCTACCCCTGAACGCTAAAAATACCCCTGTACCCCAAAACCCAAACCTAGCCCTGAACCCTAAAAATAACCCTGTACCCCAAAACCCAAACCTACCCCTGAACCCTAAAATACCCCTGTACCCCAAAACCCAAACCTAGCCCTGACCCCTAAATATACCCCTGAACCTCAAACCCCAAACCTAGCCCTGAACCCTTAAAAAACCCCTTGTACCCCTGTTCTGCCTGGTTTTTCTGATTAGATAGGACCAGCTCACCAGAGCCTTACCAACTCAGCCAGAACGTTACCACCTCCCCCTCCCTAGGGCCTATTTACAAGGTTTTCAACATATATCTACCACCTAAGGACAGGGAATTCCTAAGATACATACCCAGACCTCTTATAATATCAGCAATTGGTGGCCTCGTGGTCCCATTCGAACCCAGACCTCTCTACCCAGACGGCAGTATCAGAATCGGCGGCCTCGCGGTCCCATTCGAACCCAGACCTCTCTACCCAGACGGCAGTATCAGAATCGGCGATCTCGCGGTCTCATACAGACCCAGACAACCTACCCAGACGGCAGCATATCCTATGATTACCATTACATAAAGGGATCGGTCTCACTATTCATCAGGGGTATAGTACTACAATATTCTGGATCACACAATAGTTGCCAAATTAGATGATGTACAACCTATCCTTCAATCCAAGAGCTCCTCTCTCCCTTATTCAGTTATCACTTACCTGATCAGGGGTAGCATCTGTTCACAGTAACATCTGACTAGAAGAACAGGTTACCTTTTCATACAAGAATAAGAAGCACACTGGTTCACTATGCAAAGGTTATTATCAAATATAAGCTCTCCTCTACCCCCTTGCTCAGACCCACATGGACGGGAGATGCATCCGTTCACCTGCACCTGACTAGAAGAAAGGTTAGCCTCACTAATAATAATAATTTCTGCACAATGGTTCACTAAGAACTGGGGTATCTTTATTACACAACAATAACAACATTAGCAACACATAATAGACACATACACAGATCTGCAGGGTCTCTGTAAAGACCACATCCACATCTAACTAACAGGGACTGTAAATAGACTGCACACCGCTGAAAGGAAAAGGATTAGTAATAATGTTTCATGGGCACTAACATAACAGGACAGATATCACCTGATTAGTATGGAGTCTTGTTCTAGCTGTCATCTGGATTCCTCCCTCGTCTGTGATTCTCCTCTGCACTCTTGGACATGCATCTGCGCTGATCACTCTGCACTGGACACCTCTCCCCCACGAACTGTCTCCGCCTTCCAGCTTCAGTCTAATTGTTTCTGCCGCTCTGATAACCGTTCGCTCCACTAGCTTCTTCATTCTGTCTGATTATCTCTGTTCAAATGTCCAATTCACTCCAGCTGCTCTCACAGATTAGTATAACTTCAGTCTCTTCCAAAAGGCATCACCTCAGACTCCAGCTGATCACAACTCCTCCGGATAAGTAACTACTTCTAACTGCTGTCTTCAGCTCCAAACATTGCTTCATCTCTCTCTGTTCAGAACACCATCTACTCACAACTGCTTCTAGTTTCTCTCTCTCTGGTTCCAGCTCACTGGCTGTCTGTCTTCCCTCTGTTCCAAGCATCCACTGTCTCTTCTCCCCTGCTCCATCTCCTCTCCTTCTGCACTCTAACGCTCTCCATTCCAATCCACGACTGCACTCCTTCCAACCCAAAGTCCTTCTCCCTGACTCCGCCTCTGCACTTCACTAATATGGAAGGCTGTCTCCTCATGGAAAGTTCCAGGCATCAGCCTGCCGCCCTCCAAATTCTTGCACCTCCCCGTACCAAGGACACATCCCCAGCCGGCCGGCCCGATGTTGTGTCTTCGGCACGAAGAAAAATACAATCCTTCGACAAGGGCCGGCCTGAACCGGTTCTCTCCAAGCGAACAACACCTCATAACTAAAACATTACCTTTACCCTGCAAGCATCTCAGTCTGCAGGGACAGAAAACAAAATGGAGTCTCCCTAGTTCTGGGCCTTGTAGGCCTGAGAAGGATGAAATAACACTTAGCTCTATCAGAGTACCTACACAAATCATACCACTATGTAATATGAAGTCAAGACAACAGGATCCACCCTCTACTATAGGTAGAATCATGAAAGGACACATAATTATGTCAAAGCCAATAGGCAATAGATGGATTAGAGTCGACAATAAGGGATCTATCATCATATTAAGCAGCTATCCTCTAGTTTATGCTTCTAGGTATGGCAAAAAGGCCTTAAAAGGACCAACACAAGGCAAGAATAGAGATTCAGGATGGTAGCAAGCTTAAAGTCACCATCACTCATAAATAGAGCCCAAAAATCGAGCAGAACAACCCCAAAACCCAAACCTACCCCTGAACCCTAAAAATACCCCTATACCCCAAAACCCAAACCTAATCCTGAACCCTAAAAATACCCCTGTACCCCAAAACCCATAACTATCCCTAAACCTTAAAACTACCCCTGTACCCCATAACCCAAAACTATATCTGAACCCTTAAAATACCCAAACACCCCAAAACATATACCTCAGTACCCCAAAACATATACCCCTATACCCATACTTACCTTATCCAAACATTAAAAAAACATGCTTTTACCATTCATGCATTTACAACGAATTTCGTTGTAAATGTATGCGTGGTAAAAGCATATAAAATGTAATGCCATGCGTTATAATGGCATTGCGGAGTCATGGTACTTTCGTAATGAAAGTATGTGGAGTGATGGTATGCGGAAAGAAAGTTGCAGAATAATGGGTGTTTACCCTCCCCCTGGTAAGTACATTGGTGGCACAGCGGCCCACATCTCCAGCAACATACTCCTACTTTTTTCACCACCCATTTGAAAAATGCACAGGTCTCTCTCATTAATGGCCAGCACCGACATACACTTTTAGACACACCTCCCGCCACAAGTTCTAGAATTGCGGACTTTAGAGCTTGGGAGCTACGTTCGAATCTCGGCATCAGCTCAACATCCTGCGATTCCAGGCAAATCGCTTTGTTTCCCCGTGCCTCCCACAAATGAATGTGTTCTTCTGTAATGTAAATTGTGCTCATGCCATGTTGTCGAGTTTGCGCTATATAATATTGCAAGGAAAAATCAAGTAGGGAAACTTGAGTTCACACACTACTGAACGCGCACTCTTAAGTGCATCAGCAGTGCACTGTGAATCGGAGCATTTCACAGGCCTGTCACAGACAAAAAATACTATCAAAACAAAATCCTACAAAACAATATACTACTGGCTGGCAGCAATTCATACCCGGACAACGTCTGGACGGGCTGCTAGTATATATATATATATATATATATATATATATTACCTACTGGCGGTCGCCAGTAGGTATATATAGTTAGGATTTTTTCTCTATGGGATTTTTGAAAATTCTATGTCTAATAACTTTGGCGTTTGTGGACGGAATTGGCTGAAATTTTCAGGAAAATGGCACATTTTGTTTCTGAGCAGCCCTTGAAAATTTGGGGGGGGTTCATCAAGGGGGGGCCGAGAAAAAAGGGGGGTCCCAAAACGTGTTTTTAACATTGAGTTTTCCATAGGGCGGTTGGCCTCACTTTTAGCCCGAACGGCTGAATGGATTTGCACGAAACTTGGCAAAATTGTAGGGACTGGTAGCCCGATGTGCCTTTGCTAGGTCTCAATATATGTGCTCCAGTGGGTTTTGAGAAATTAACGTTCAAAAAAAGATATATATCTGTAACAGCGGACCGGGCAGCGCTCCGGTTCGCGGACTTTTCGCGGTACGGAGCTTTGTGAAGCGAAGCTGATTGGTTCTCCGGCGTCTGTGAACATTCCAAACAGTCCGTAGCGGCCGCCATCTTGTCTCTCGGTAGGATCGAGAGACAAGAGGAGGCCAAAGCGAAGGGGCAAATGACCATAAGGGGGCATAGTAGATCCTCGCTGACCCCCTAGGTTTGATGTGGAGGTTTTAAAAGGGTCCCGCGGGGCAAAAAAAAAAAATAATAATAATAATCGAACGGCTGAATGGATTTGCACGAAACTTGGTAAAATATTAGGGACTGGTAGCCCGATGTGCCTTTGCTAGGTCTCAATATATGTGCTCCAGTGGATTTTGAGAAATTAACGTTCAAAAAAAGATATATATCTGTAACAGCGCTCCGCTTCGCGTAACGGAGGTTTGCGAAGCTGATTGGTTCTCCGGCGTCTGTAAACATTGCAAACAGTCCGTAGCGGCCGCCATCTTGTCTCTCGGTAGGATCGAGAGACAAGAGGAGGCCAAAGCGAAGGGGCAAATGACCATAAGGGGGCATAGTAGATCCTTCCTGACCTCTTAGGTTTGATGTACCATTTTGCCAAGTTTGGTGTAATTCCGTTCAGCCATTCAGGCTGTAGACGTATGTAAATGTCCTATGGAAAATTGCATGGGGAAAACACATTTGAAAGTGTTGAAATTTAGAACCAATTAAAATGTTACTTTGGTTTTGTATTTGTGTGTGATGAAAGTTAATTGGTTATGTATATATCTCAAATGAGAGGAAACCACAGCCATTTTGTGATACTACTGTCTGAGGTACATTTGTGAGGAATTTTTGGTGGTGAATTTCTGGTGTTTGATTTACACAGTACTAACACTTCTCCTACTTTTAAAAAGGTGAGTTGTTAATTTGTAAGGGGAACTATGTTGTACACTTGAAGATAATTTGAAAAATGTTTTCTGTTATTTATTTGCAGTCCTTCTGTTATACTAAATACTTGATAAAGTTAGTTTTATATTATGTATTACTAAAAACGATAAATGAAAGTGATTATTTTTTTCTGCAATTTACAGCAAGCAATTTCAAAATAAAATGGCTCACAATGAAGAGACCGTGGCAATTTCTTTTGCATTGTCCACTACATTGATTGAAATTGAGAGCACCAATAATGAAATATTGTCACAAGGAGGAGATGACTTGTATGATTTCATTAGATTGATTGAAATTGACAGCACCAATAATGAAATATTGTCACAAGGAGGAGATGACTTGAATGATCCACTACATTGATTGAAATTGAGAGCACCAATAATGAAATATTGTCACGAGGAGATGACTTGAATGATTCCACTACATTGATTGAAATTGACAGCACCAATAATGAAATATTGTCACAAGGAGGAGATGACTTGAATGATTCCACTACATTGATTGAAATTGACAGCACCAATAATGAAATATTGTCACAAGGAGGAGATGACTTGAATGATTTTTTTGATCAATCTGTTGATAGCGAATTTATCGAATGTTTGGAGACCATAGAGTTACAAGAATCATCATTGCAGACTTTTAATGAGGAGATTCCAGATGAGATGATTGAAGAGGAAATTGCTGATGAGGACATGTTACTAGTTCTTTCAAATTTAGAAAATTCTGAAGAATAAATTTATATTTAGAAATCAAAAATTGTTTGAGACATTATTCATTTTTATTTTTAATTTATGAGGTTGTAGCGAAGTGATTGTAGTATAAAATGAGACTTATAGTATAGAGTGCAAAATTTTTATGTTACATGGTAAGTTTACTCATATTTACTTCCCTTCTCCCACTATATTATCTCCAATGTGTATTTGACATCTCTTCTTCATCTCCGGCCTCCTTTCTCTCACTGTGTGTCTCTGATGCATCTTATCGCTGCTATTTTGTGTAATTACAGAAGAGAGTAAAATAAAATAGTTCGGAACGTGAAAAGGGGGCAAAGTACAGTACCCCTCACCCCCTAGGCCTTCTCAGGCGGTCCCAAAAGGATCAGTTTCTGCTTTCCTGAGAGATTATGGTATGAGTTCCATATACCACAATAATTTGCATTACAACATGCAAGATATATATCTCCTATTACCAACTTTTGGAGATATTCGCGCTAAGCGCGAATATCTCAAAAAAGTAACACCTGCCCTGAGCAGTTCTTAGCCATGTTATCCAATGGGAGGTGGATAACATGGCTAAGAGCATTAGCTCGGTAATGCATGAATATCGCTGACTTTTTAGCGATATTCATGCATTGCGGCCGTTTTTTATCGCATTTGCGATAAACCTTGATAATAGCAAGGTTTATCTTCGATAATTTCTGACGATGCTTAGCGGTAAAAAATTCGTTGGTAAGCATCGTTAGCGATAAATATCGCTTAACTTTGGTAATATGCACCAACGTCTGTTAACGTTCGATTCGAAGGAAATGAGGAAGTGTTGAAAAACATTGTTTGCGCCATCTTGCCTTTTTTGAAATGCCACACTTTTGTCGTGCACGGCAGCCATTTTAGATGCCTTGACCAGACCCACTCTCTGCACGCTGTCGATTCGTAGCATGGCTCCCCACCCTCGCAAGCATCTTCCCCAGGCACTGGTCACCCCCGCTCTCTGTCTTATGCATGGGCAATAAACCTCCCCCCATCTGCGCTGCTCTTCCCTGAGAATCACACTCTGTGCCCGCCCGACACCTCCCTTTCGCCCTATTCACTACCGCACCCTCTGACACTCCTCTTCCTCTGTGTCCGATTGTCCAGGCTATCAGCTAGCCCTGCAGATGTAGTTTATGGCTCCAGCTGTAAAGAATCACCCCTCTTCAAAGGAGTTATAGTAGATCAAGGCCCACACCCGATGAGATCCGTCACACCACACGTGTTCCTACTATCTGAAAACCATCCTGTATTGTGATTGGGGAGGGGACCGAGCCTGAAGCGGAAGATTCTAGGAATGACTCTTTGTATATCAAAGTTTTTACAATTATGTGTCACATTAAAAATATATAGCACTCCAACAAAGTAGTAGGAATATAAAACTTTAATAACATATAAATATATACAACAAAACAAAAACAGTAAAAACATTTAAACAACGAAGAGACCGTGGCAATTTCTTTTGAATTCCTGATGAGGACATGTTACTAGTTCTTTCAAATTATGAAAATTCAGAAGATGTTGCCTGGGGGTGGGTCGTCAGTAGCAGTCTGTTGTGCGAATAGTTCCAAGGCAGCAGAACGCGCTGAAATCTAGATGGCACGAAAGTGATGTCTAGTAAGTTGCCGCCCAGCAAATAACGGCGTGGGGCGCCGCGGGGGTGAGTGAGTCCAGTAGGCACCACAGATATTCTTACCGGCATTGCAGAATTACTGCTGGGGACAATGCCTGTGCTGTAGCAGGGTCACAGCAGAAACAAAAAGGATTCTGTTGAAGATGTTGTTGGTTTTCAATTTGAAAACAGTTCTGGTGTCAACTGCTATGGTAATGTAGTGGTTAATGTTTTGTTTTCTCTAGAAAATGTAAAAGAGGGGGAGGCAGTCCAAAGTTCCGTTAAAAGGGCAAAGGAAAGGATCGGTGGTTTGAACTATCACTTCAAAAGGGGAGGGGGTGCAACAATTTTTCCTACCGGGTCACACTGTGCTTTCACCGGAACTGAGGTCTGCAGGATTCTAGTAATTCAAAGTGAGGCTGGCGCCAGCATGGGAGCGCCGACGTCCCGCGGATACAGTTTCGTCACTCCACGGGCGATCATGGCAGTCATTCCCCATCGGGGGTCGGAGACTCCCGCGGCTCCTGTAGAATCTTCAAGGTCGTGGAGGACTACGGTGGTGGAGTCAACCAGTGACCGGGCCATTTCTTCATGCTGGGCCCGCTCTTGCCAGGTCGATCGCCATTTTGAGAGTTCGGCAGCTACCGGCGATCGCGGGGTCACATGAGCGGACGGGCTCCACCCTGCCGGGCGAGACGTTGCAGCATCGCCACAGTGGACGAACCCTTTTCGGGGCGCCTGGAGCGCTGAGGGTGCAGCTGGGAAGCCTTCACCTGAGGAGGCGGGAGAGGCCTGTTCGCACCGTCTCTCCCTCCCAGTGCACCCCACGGCGCCCCGCTTGACATTTGTTATGGCCGGTGGCGATGAGGACGGGGGGGGGGGGGTCGGATGCATGTGCAAGACATCCCCCCCAGTGTTGTCAAAGCCATTTTTGAAGAAAGAAGTGGTGCCTGGCGTGTTGCCGCTGCTATTACGAAGGAGAAAAGAAAAAATGTCCCGTCCGTCTTTGGGCCGGGCTTCCGGTGGATGTGGGCCGGACGCCCCTGGCTCTGGCCCCATGAACGGGTTCCTTGGTTTATCGGCTGCAGCCGGATCCCGTCGGCCTCGGCCCCCCGACCGTTGGTGGCCGGACCGGAAGAGCATGTGGCGGGACTACCTGAAACTCTCAAGGGCCACCGCGGCCGGACTGGGAGAGAGAGGGGAGGGTCGAGGAGACATTCCCCCCCCTGCAACTCTTCAGCGTTGTAAAGGCAATCCCCTGGCCGGGTCCCGCTGGCCTCGGCCTCTCCTCCGGCTACACCCTACGTTAGGATCTCCTGGCCGAGGCGTGGCAGCAGGACCCGCCTTATATGGGCTGCTCCCGGCTGGGCGTAGCCGCAACCCTGCCCCACCTTGGAAGTTTCCAGAGTGGGGGCGGATGTTCTACTGACTTGCATTTTCCCTAGTCTATCGATTTTTTTGGCGTGGCAGGCGGTGGGACAGCGAGGGGTGATTTGGTTTCTCTTACTGTTTTTCTGGTCTCTCACCACTGGCATATTTCTAACGTTTTCTTGTTTCTAGGACATTAATAGGTTTTATCATTACGTTATGTTATCGTTTGTTTGTTCGTTGTTTAATAAAAGTTCATGTTCATCAGTGGCCTACTGATTTTCGTTTTCCTATTCTTTTCTTTCCAGGTTGTTTCATGCTAAAGTTTCTGTTAACAGGATACAGTGATCACTTCGTTATTATTGCATATGTCCTTTTCACTAGGGGTGCTCTCTGGTCGGGCCAGATGACGTATCTCTAGTAAATGGTCCGGGTGAAACAGGTGCATCAATCAGTGGGGAGTAGATAGGCATGACAGATTACAACGGGGGAGAAAGGTCCGCATTACGTACCCTTTCACTATTTGCAAAGATTTTCCTACGTATATTTGCAAACAGGGAATACCTCCAAAAAGAACCAATTCCCAAACAGTCAATGTTTGGGGAAACAATCAATCAATGAGGAACGAAATAGGCACGACGTGTTAAAGGTTTGCGTTACCTACCCTTCACTATCTGCAAAGGGAGAGAGAATATTCCTATTCTTCCTCGTTTGCAGGCAGAGAAGATTCTTAAGAGAACCAACTTCGAACAATTCAATGGTCGATTCAAACAATCAACAAGGGGTACTGTGAACACAAATGAACGCCGCTTATGTACATACACATTGGTATTATCAACAGGTTGTTCCTAATGTTTCTATTTTAGGGAGGTCAAAAAGAGATCCCATTAGTGGCCTACTGATTTTGCTCGATTCCTTTTGTTTTTTTACACGATTTTTCGCTATCTGCAAAGACTAAACAGAGTATTGCGACTCTGTGCTTGTTTGTAAATAGAGAATGAACCAAAGAGAACAATCAATCAAATGGAGAGAGAAGCAGGCACGACGGATTACAACGGGGGCAAAGGCCTGCGTTAACTACCCTTCACTATCTGCAAAGAGAGAGTACTCCTAATAGAAATGAGGGGTGGGGGGCAGCATTCAAAGCAGATCAGTGTGCATAAACACGAAAATGTTTTTACTTACCACGTACTTGACATTCGACAGCTTATGATATTTGCTATTAAAAAACCATTGAAATTCACTGAAAAAACCATAGGTTATAGACCATATATAGTTAGGAATTAGCATTTACAAAACCTTGAAAATTCACTGAAAAAACCATAGGTTATAGACCATATATAGTTAGGAATTAGCATTTAAAAAACCTTATTTTACTCACACAAAACCATTGAAATTCCATATATAGTTAGTTGCACTAACTATATATCGCGCACCCGCAATCCACTGCTGATCATGTCACATATTACATCATTCATGACATGGTCAGTGACATCACTGATGACATCACTGATGACATCTCAAATGACATCACTGATGACATCACTGATGACGTCTCATTTGACATCATTCTTGTGCTAATACGATAAACCTCTTCAGACTCTAATATAACCTTAGATACACTCAGTGTATACAGACACTCACACACTGCCACTCATCCATGGAGTTACTCACACACCCAGTCAGTCATGCAAAGAAACAATCTCACCTCCATTTCTTCAACTATACAGTTATACACACCTTACTTATTGAAACATATACTAACACATATTTACTCTCTTATACAATCCCTGATACAAGTTCACAATGATCGATACAACCACTCACTCATTCAGTGGCTCTCATGCACAGTTATTTATATATGCCAACTCTCACATGTACTGTGTTTTACATATGTACTTACTATGACATGTAGCATTGAGATATCCATTCACTCATCAATACACTCATGCACACAGTCAACTGCCCATGTAGCTGTTTCCACATGCACTCTTGAACTCATACACCTAGTGAATAAACTGCTCACACATCTATGCACAGAGTCACACACCTTCCAGCCACCCCCACACAAACTCAATCTCCCATAGAAATACTTGGGCAACCAATTAATAACACATATAGCCTCTCGTATAATAATTTTTGAAACCATTGACACACCAATACTAGTTACTACATACGCACTCACTGATTGCTACGTCTACACACACCTTCACTCATTCACCCATACAATCATTCATACATACAATCACTCATCTTTACAACACTATCATATGCACTCATACACCTATACAGACACTCAGTCTGCCACTCATCCATGGAGTTACTCACACACATAGTCAGTCCTGTAAAGAATCAATGACACTTCCATTTTCTTGTCTATACAGTAAACATAGAGCACCTTACATTTTCAAACATATACTAACACATACTTACCTTCTTATACAATCATTGATACAAGTACACATTGATCTGCACAGAGTCACACACCTCCCAGCTAGCCACACACACACTCAGTCTCCCATACAAATACTTGGGCAATCAATCAATAACCCATATAGTTACTCATATAGCTACTGATCAACACATGCAGCAGTTTACATCACAACAGACATAATGATGCACAAATTAAGACAGTTTAGTCACTAACCCATGCATTCAGTGAGACACATTTAATCACTCACTCATACAGTCAGTCACGCACCTACTAAATCCTTCATCCAGACACTTATACATCCACTCATTCTTCAATATGTAAGACATATTTTAACTTTACAGAAACATACAGTCACTGGATGTTGTCATCAGTGATGTCATCAGTGATGTCATTTGAGATGTCATCAGTGATGTCATCAGTGATGTCACTGACCATGTCATGAATGATGTAATATGTGACATGATCAGCAGTGGATTGCGGGTGCGCGATATATAGTTAGTGCAACTAACTATATATGGAATTTCAATGGTTTTGTGTGAGTAAAATAAGGTTTTTTAAATGCTAATTCCTAACTATATATGGTCTATAACCTATGGTTTTTTCAGTGAATATATATATATATATATACATATATATCCGCTCGACAGTCCCTCCCCGCAAATTCCGGGAATTAGGTAGCAGCACTCCGGGGTAAATTCACAGTTAGGTTTTATTATACAAAACGCGCTTTCGGCACTCTGCCTTCGTCAGTGTTCAAAGCAACAGTACAGCGCAAAGTCTCAATGCTTTTAAAAACATCACGTGATATTTTACAAGACACAAAGATAGGACCTCGAAAATAACAATGGTCGCCATCTTTGAATGAGTAAATGGGTGAATTAAGGTCGGGTGCACCCCCGGCGAGCAGGCACCAGCCTAAGAGTGCGTCTGGCAGGTGTAAGTGGAGCTTTGATATATATATATATATATCGAAATCCTCGCCCCAATCCAGTGGCAAAAATGAACCGCACTCACACGGGGGAACGTTTAGGTGATCGCTTCTTTAATGGTATGTAAACAGACGCGTTTCGGCTGGTAGCCTTCGTCGGTGTTTACTGCACCAGGAAATTACATCACAGAAATAGTATCAGTGCGATTGCGGACACAAAGAAGGGACTATTCACCCCTATGATCATGCGAGTGACATATTGGAATCCGCATTATGCTAAACCTCCTACCAAATGTAGACATTAGCGTACACAGGGTTCAAGTAGCATTTAGCCGTGTATCGGCATATCTCCCAGTAATTATCCTACTAGGAGCCTCCCGCATCAGGTTTGCTTAACGTGTTTCGCATGTATTACAATAATCACAGTTCATTCAATGACCAACTCATATGCAAAACCTGTTCTGCAGGAATTATTCATATAGCCGTGTATCGGCAACAGTCCCTTCTGTAATTAACTCGTCCCACACTACACTAATTCTTATTCGGGGCAAAAAACACACAAAAACATATCCTATTACATATCCAATTCTTAAACGATACCCTCATATCAGTTTCATATAGGTTACTTCAATATCTTAAATACAGTAGCTAAGGTGTGACACCATATCTAGTCCTTACTATGAGAAGCCTCCCATAATTCATTTCAAATACAATGTAAACCAACACCATTCTCTATTGCAAAATTACAGGATCAAAATTTCAAGTTCAAAGAACTACAAAGGTCAGAAATTCCATTAGTTGACTGCAGACAGTTGAATGCTGATAGATACACAGGATAATCTAACATAACTCATCAGTACTCCCTATCAATTTAGTGCACACCTATTGTTTTTATGTGGTACGGGCCATGGTTCTGCCGTCTATTTGCCTAGATGGACCAGCAAATCCTCCCCACTATTCATACCACCAGGGTGTTTGGTCCTTAAATCAATTATATACCTCGATTCGAGGCGACGTAGCTTACGTAGCCGGTCACCTCCCCTGATGTTGAACGGAATAAAATCCATTCCAAAAAACATCAGTTTGGTTCGGTCCTTTCGATGTTGCTCGGCAAAATGCCTCGCCACTGGATAGGCCGGGTCCACCCTGTCTATGGCTCTCATGTGCTCCAGTATTCGAATTTTTAGTTCGTGCACAGTGCTTCCCACGTACCTGAGCCCACATGGGCATATCAGGCAGTAGACAGCAAAGGGGGTACTGCAAGTAATGAATTTGCTTATCGTTCTGTTTTTCCCTGTGTCTGGGATTGTGTAGGATAGGACACGCTTACTGCCGGCACAGGCTTTGCACTTCCCACATGGGAAAAAGCCTTTCATATCCTTTAATGTGCCGACCTTAGGCGGGATCTTTTCCAAATGGCTTCTCACTAGTAGATCCTTTAGTGATCTCGACTTCTTGAACATTATAAGAGGGAATGGTGGTAAATCCTCTTTAATAACGGCATCTGTTTTTAAAATGTGCCAATTTTTTCGTAGAATCCTGCTTAGTTCATTGGATTCTGTTGAGTATGGTGTAACCATTCTAAATTTACCTTCCATCTTTTTTGTCGCACTGGTGTCCCTGTCCTGTAAGAGTTTCAGTCTGGGGATAGTTCTTACTTTTGCTAGAGTTTTATCTAGATTTTCTTGCTCATAACCCCTCATTCTGAATCTTTTTAAGCTTTCAGTTGCTGCTGCTTCAAAGTCTCGTTCCTCAGAGCTATTCCTTCGCAGCCTCAGTAATTCTCCATACAGTATACTCTGTACCAATTTAGGTGGATGGCTACTATTGGCACACAAAATGGAGTTCCCTGCAGTTGGCTTACGGAAGAGGGCAGTCTGGATCCTTCCCTCCTCAATGAAGACCTTCAGGTCCAAATAGTCCGCTGCCACCGGACTAATTGTTCCCGAAAAGTGTAGGCCATAATCATTGTCATTCAGGACATCCACATACCGACCGGCCTCCTCCACCGTCCCCTGCCACACAATGAAGAGGTCGTCGATATATCGATGCCACTGAATTA
This sequence comes from Lissotriton helveticus, assembly GCF_964261635.1. Lineage (NCBI taxonomy): Eukaryota > Metazoa > Chordata > Amphibia > Caudata > Salamandridae > Lissotriton > Lissotriton helveticus. The sequence continues at coordinate 1,101,127,054 of NC_136071.1, read as the reverse complement.
CCCTGCCTCCATGGGGAGTCTGCCCCGTCCTGGGCACCCGCTCCTCCCACCAGCCCACGAAGAGATTCGCGAAGCTGGGAGCAAAGCAGGTGCCCATCGCGGTCCCAGACGTCTGTCTGTAAAATTGCTCCTCGAACAGAAATATATTGTTCGTGAGGCAAAATTCTACGAACTCCATTATCATCTCATTATGTTTCGAGAACCGTAACTGACGTTGCTCTAGAAAGTACTTCATGGCTAGTAAACCATGCTCATGCTTGATGATGGTGTACAAGCTAGTGATGTCTAGTACCATGAGCACATAACTAGAATCCCAATTGATTGCAGTTATTTTATTCAGGAAATCCTTCATGTCCTTCACATAGGACTGTAACTGAACAACAAAAGGAAAAAGATAATGGTCCACAAACATTGATAAGTGTTCAGTCAGTCCATTTACCGAGGAGACAATGGGTCTACCTGGTGGTTCCTTACTGTTCTTGTGGAGCTTCGGGAGGTGGTAAAAAGTGGGAATGGTTGGATTCGTACTCCGCAAGAATAGAAATTCATCAGTCCCCAGCATACCAGTGTCATACCATTTCACGGCTATATGAATAATTCCTGCAGAACAGGTTTTGCATATGAGTTGGTCATTGAATGAACTGTGATTATTGTAATACATGCGTAACACGTTAAGCAAACCTGATGCGGGAGGCTCCTAGTAGGATAATTACTGGGAGATATGCCGATACACGGCTAAATGCTACTTGAACCCTGTGTACGCTAATGTCTACATTTGGTAGGAGGTTTAGCATAATGCGAATTCCAATATGTCACTCGCATGATCATAGGGGTGAATAGTCCCTTCTTTGTGTCCGCAATCGCACTGATACTATTTCTGTGATGTAATTTCCTGGTGCAGTAAACACCGACGAAGGCTACCAGCCGAAACGCGTCTGTTTACATACCATTAAAGAAGCGATCACCTAAACGTTCCCCCGTGTGAGTGCGGTTCATTTTTGCCACTGGATTGGGGCGAGGATTTCGAGCTGTATGTGTTAGCGGACTCCCACAGCCGCTTGCCGCAACCGCCGAAGAGTGCTCTGAAGTAAGGTGTGAAGTGAGCGGAAATATATATATATATATATATATATATATATATATATATATATATATATATATATATATATAACCTACTGGCGATAGCCAGTAGGTATATATACTTAGGACCTACCTACCATAGGAAATCCGCAACATTCTATTGGGAATGACTTTGGCGCCGGTTAAGGAATTTGCATGTAATTTTCCAAAATTTAGGCCAGCTCCGCTCCGCTTCTTCCCTGGAAGTTTCGGGGGGATTCGTCATGCGGAGGCCGAGAAAAAAGGGGGTCCCAAAACGTGTTTTCCCCATGTTAATTTCCATAGGACGAATGGACAAGACTACAGCCCGAACCGCTGAATGGAAATACACCAAACTTTGCAGAATTGTAGGGAATGGTACGCAGAAGTGCCTTTTCTATATTTGGTGAAAATTGCTCCAGTGGTTTTTATGAAAATTTACTTCAAAAACACATATATATCTGGGCGGAGCCTAACCACACATCTCATCGTGAGATCTGATTGGCTTGTCAGCACTTCATCCAAGAAGTGTTGGCAGCCATCTTGGGACCAATATACATTATAGCACCTCATTAAAAAGCATTGTAGTTACTAGTTACATTATAAATCATTTGTTGATGGTACCATACTCATTTTAGGAATTGTGGTGTGTTCTAAGGTGATTTTACCATGTGAAAAAGCCTTCTGCTGGGATATCATGAATCATGTTTGAAAGAAAACTATTATCTCATGCTTTTCCCACAGTGGTTTGGAAGGGGATCTATAAGCTAAACTGAAAGCATATTTTCTGTAAATTCACATTATCTTTCTCAGTCATGTGAGAATGAAGTCTGACATTCTCCGTAAAACATGTACATACAACAAGGACAGAGACTGTCAGTTGATTCCTTTGTGTTCTACTGCAGCCTCCTATAGTGTTCTAAAGAACAACTAGAGTGCTAACAGTCCTACTTATTACAAAGGTATGGCACACCTGAAGCCATCTTGATTGGAATAAAGTGGTAACTCTTAAAACATTTAATTTAAAAAGGAACATGAGGGGGTATATTTTGCCATAGAAAGTATGATTAGTGCTGCAGAAAGAAAAATTAGGGCACATTTTGAGTGACTTCTCAAATCCTCTTCTATTTCATTAAAAAATTCTGACATGCAGTCTCCCAAGATGGCCACCAGAGACAAAAGTGCCCAAATGTAGCCCAAATATCACGCAGATGTAGCCCAAGTACAGCCCAATGACAGAATGTCCCAAAGTGTTCTAAAGAACAACTAGAGCGCTAACAGTCTTACTTATGACAAAAGTATGGCACACCAGATGCCATCTTGATTGGAATGAAGTGTTAAGTCTGAAAACATTTAATTTAAAAAGGAACAAAATGAGGGGGCTCATTTTGCCATAGAAAGTATGATTAGTGCTTCAGAAAGATAAATTAGGGCACATTTTGAGTGACTTCTCAAATCCTCTTCTATTTCATTAAAAGAATTCTGACATGCAGACTGAAACATGCACTTTGAACACCAGCAGCAGACTTCCCTGGTGAGCAGTAGCTTTACAACAGTGATCTAATGAGCAACTAGAGTGCTAACATTCAGAATTAATGGCAAATGTGTGACACATCTGAATGCCTTCTTGATGGAACCAAAGTAAACAAGCATTGAAAATGCAATAAATCTCGCCCTCGTTTAAGTTAAAGCCATTCTGTTTGTAATGAGGTGGCTTTTTAGCTTTGCTTTTATTAGTGTTTTTAAAACTTTCATGTAAATAACATGCATATGTATGCATATATGTATATGTATGCATGCATTTATATTTGTATTTATATAGATATGCAGATTATATATGTTTATATATGTATGTATATATATATATATATATATACACATACATATATATAAATGCATATGCATATATATGCATATATATATGTGTATATGTGTGTGTGTGTAGCGAGAGGTAGAGGTGTAGAGGTAGAGAGGTAGAGAGGTAGAGGTAGAGAGGTAGAGACTAGTAGAGAGAGAAGTAGAGAGGTAGAGAGTAGAGAGTGAGTAATAGAGAGTAGAGAGTGAGTAGTAGAGAGTAGTAGAGAGCAGTAGAGAGTAGCAGCGAGTGAGTAGTAGAGTGAATAGTAGAGTGAGTAGTAGAGAGTAGTAGAGAGTGAGTAGTAGAGTGAGTAGTAGAGAGTAGTAGAGAGTAAGTAGTAGAGTGAGTAGTAGAGAGCAGTAGAGAGTGAGTAGTAGAGAGTAGTAAAGAGTGAGTAGCAGAGAGTAGCAGAGAGTGAGTAGTAGATAGTGAGTAGTAGAGAGTAGTAGAGAGTTAGTACCAGAGAGAGAGAATAGTAGAGAGTAGTAGAGAGTGAGTAGTAGAGTGAGTAGTAGAGAGTAGTAGAGAGTAGTAGAGAGTGAGTAGTAGAGAGTGAGTAGTAGAGAGTAGTAGAGGGAGAGTGTAGTAGAGAGTGAGTAGTAGGGAGTAGTAGAAAGTAAGAAGTAGGGAGTGAGTAGTAGAGAGTGAGTAGTAAAGAGTGAGTAGTAGAGAGAGAGTAGTAGATAGTGAGTAGTATAGAGTAGAGAGTAGAGAGTAGTTGAGAGTGAGTAGTAGAGAGTAGTAGATAGTGAGTAGTAGGGAGTGAGTAGTAGAGAGAGAGTAGTAGAGTAGTAGAGAATGAGTAGTAGAGAGTGAGTATTAGAGAGTAGTGGAGTAGTAGAGAGTAAGTAGTAGAAAGTAGTGGAGAAAATTCCAAAGTTTGGCACAGCACCACTTGCACAATAAGTCCAATCAAATCATATCACTTAGAGTCCTTATTGAAGCGCTGAATCTTGGTGTATATTCAAATGCTTTTATTTTCCTTAAGTTTATGTACCACAGCCACCCAACGCGTTTCGTTTTGTACAACAGAACTTCGTCAGGGCGTTCTTATTTCCTTCAAGTTATGTTGGTATCCTGTTGTCATATAACTAGATATTTCTTCCAAATGTTAGATGAGACGTAAGTACATTCTTATTCAAAGTGACTAGGTATCAATTTTACCCACACAATTCGGGCAGACTTGAGAAGTTTATAGCATCCTCAAAGTCAGTCTTTCAAAAATTCCAAAGTATAGGAAATGATAATCTAAATCCAAATGTTTCTCAAGAAAAGTCATTTTCAATTGTTTGGAATATCGGCGTTTGGGCAGATATGACCCAGGGACCCCCAGTATGTAAGGGGAAGTAGTCCCCCCTCTGCAAACGCGCCAGTGGCCTGCATTGCAGAGAGGTGTAAAAAGGGGCATAGCCTCATTACACCTCTGTGCAATGCAGCCCCCTGGCGCATACTGGAGGCTCCTGGTGGTCTAGTTGGCCCCCAGGGACCCCCAGTATGCAAGGGGAATTAGTTCCCCCTCTGCAAACGCGCCAGGGGGCTGAGTTGCAAAGAGGTGTAACAAGGGGCATAGCCTCATTACACCTCTGCAATGCAGCCCCCTGGCGCATACTGGAGGTTCCAGGTGGGCTAGTTGGCCCCCAGTATGCAAGGGGAATTAGTTCCCCCTCTTCAAACATGCACAGGGGGCTGCGTTGCAGAAAGGTGTAAAAAGGGGCGTGGCTTCATTACACCTCTCTGCAATGCAGTCCCCTGGTGCATACTGGAAATTCCTGGTGGGCTTTCAGGTCTTATATAGTTAGGAATTAGCATTAAAAAAAACTTTGAAATTCACTGAAAAAAACATAGGTTTCAGGCCTTATATAGTTAGGAATTAGCATTAAAAAACCTTGCAAATTCACTGAAAAAACCATAGGTTTCAGGCCTTATATAGTTAGGAATTAGCATTTAAAAAACCTTTAAAATTCACTCAAAAAACTATAAGTTTTAGGGGTGTTATAGTTAGCTGGACATTTCACTCATACAAAACCATTGAAATTACTCCTATATAGTTAGTTGTACTAACTATATTTCGCGCACCGGGAATCCACTGCTGATGATGTCACATATTACATCATTCATGACATGGTCAGTGACATCACTGATGACATCTCAAATGACATCATCCACGTGACAATCACATACACCTTTTCATACACTAGTAAAATCTTTCATCACTCCTTGTAAAATACAGAGTATCATATTTGAATCCATTGTTACAGCAATACAAGTATCTAAAAACCCACTCAGTGATTCATAGATGTATACACACATCTAATCACTTACCTGTAGATTCACTCATACATGCTGTCAATGAACAATAGAACACTATCAAAAATACTTATACACCTAAATCGACATTACACACCAGCACACATCCTATTCACATATGAAATCATCCTACTCACTTAGGCAAACAATGGATCATATTTACATATTTACTTAGCTACACACTTCTAAAAACACAACTTCATCTATTCATTTAGATAGTAAGTCATAATTAGTGAATTATAAAATCATTATTACAAGTATTAAGTTATCCATACTGTCACTCACACAATCATTGAGTCTTATGTTTACTTATTTATATATAACAATTGACACTTACAGTGCCTTTTATTTTTCTAGTTTGTTGGACATGTACCATTGAGAAATATATTTGCTCTTCAGCACACCCATAAAGATATTCACTCACCCAAACAACTGTTAGAAAATGTAGTTTTAACTTCATATATCTAGTGAATCAACTATTCACACATCTTTGGGCAGTCACACACCCCCCACCGAACCACACACACATTCACTCTTCCATACAAATACTCAGTTAACTAATCAATAACTAATATAGACTTTCACATAGCTATTAACCAACTGGAGAACCAGTGTACACAACAACTGACAAAGTGATACAGATATTCAAACAGTTTAGTCACTATCCACTATATTTAGTGAGACACTACTAATTGGTCAAGTAAACAGTCAATTACACTGCTACCTACTAAATCCTCCATCCAAATATTTATTTTTATATATCCACTCATTTTTCAATGCAAATTGCTATATATATAATGCATATTTAAATAACGAAGCAAACCACATTCACTGGATGATGTCATCAGTGATGTCATCAGTGATGTCATTTGAGATGTCATCAGTTATGTCACTGAGCATGTCATGAATGATGTAATATGTGACATCATCAGCAGTGGATTGCGGGTGCGCGAAATATAGTTATTACAACTAACTATATAGGAGCAATTTCAATGGTTTTGTATGAGTGAAATGTCCAGCTAACTATAACACCCCTAAAACTTATAGTTTTTCGAGTGAATTTTAAAGGTTTTTTAAATGCTAATTCCTAACTATATAAGGCCTGAAACCTATGGTTTTTTCAGTGAATTTCAAAGGTTTTTTAAATGCTAATTCCTAACTATATAAGGCCTGAAACCTATGGTTTTTTCAGTGAATTTGCAAGGTTTTTAAATGCTAATTCCTAACTATATAAGGCCTGAAACCTATGTTTTTTTCAGTGAATATATATATATATATCTATATATATATATATATATATAGATATATATATATATATAGATATAGATATATTTTTTGTAATCAAGTCATCATTGTGACATTATTCTTGTAGGTTTAAAATTCTCTTTAGCCTCCTGGCCTTTTCAGTGTTGAAATCAGCTTTGCTCAGCTACTTAAGTAGTGGTGATCGACTTTATAATGTTCACAATTCTTTCAGAAACATTAACAAAATCCATAATAAGGTCTTTCATGCTTAAAACATACTCAAAATATCACTATTTGTGTTCACAAAATAAATGCAACCATGAAAACCTCACCTCTTTCCTTATCTAAACTGTGAACATTCTTTATATCCTCTTTCCGTAAAATGGTCAAACATGTCTAATAAACTATTCCCTTAAAAGATTATTGATTTTCCAACCTTTGTGGCTATTCACACAGCTAAATTTCAGTTTGAATAACTTTATTGCTCTTTACTATTCACAATATCCGAGTGTAAAGTTACTCAGACCTGTAGGCTTGCATGTCCTCACCCCCTGAAAAAATGGTGTGGATCCAAATTTATGAGTGTAAGTTACTGCTGAAAAAAAACAGTATTATGTCCAGCAGCACATATGACCAATCACTCCTACTGCATTACCCTCCCATCAAAAATAATAGTTGCAGAGACTTGCATTTAAACCCCTTAGTAAATGATGTTGACTTAAATTATTTTAAATAATTGACAAATCTAAATTATAATTTAATGTTTAAACCTATCTAGTACATATTTATTATATACCCTTTCTTGAATACAAAGTAATCATACATTTTAATAAAATAGCATTACAATACTTTATCATATATCTCTTTTAATAACTATTAATGCATAATATATATATTTTACTTTATGTAGCAATTTGAATTTTAATGTAAGCTTTTTTTTAAATAAATGTAATATTTTTCCATTATTTCAAGATTTAATTTAAATTGAGGTTAACAGTGCTGTAGCATTTCTTTCTTTAGTTAGTTTGACATAATCAAACCCCAACCTAGAGGAGACATTAATCAACACCTGCTCAACAGATTGGAATCTAAATGGATCTTCAAATGCCAGTCCATATCCAAGGGTCTGAACACACAAGATGAATGGCACGCTATCATATGAACTCAGAATGTCTGTCTTACTCCCCTCAACCTGCTGGTTGATTGATGCAACCCTGATATGTAATTTTTCAATGTATATTTTAAATATGTACAATCTTTCTTTTCCATTTATGTAATTTCTTGTCCGCAAATCCCCAAAATAATCTGGGATATGCTCAGTTTATTATTTTTCAATTTAATTCAACTGTCTATTTTATTTTTCCCTTTGTATGATGTTGGGTCCCAGGCCATTCAGGATTCCTGTAAGTTGGTTTTCTGGATTTATTACTCACATTGACATTAGTCTGTGGCATGATGTATTTTATATCTATACTATGTTTTGACATTTAGTTGTTTCCGGACACCCTTCAGGCCCCTTGCAGGAGTCTTGCTGCACATGCCTGCATCTCACCCAGGACCAGGTGTTCACGTCTTGTCATGGATGGCCCATTGTAGTTTTCCCTATGTTAGCCCAACTGTGCACGTTGCAGGCCGCTTTTATTTTTGCACATGTTACTACATAACACGCTTGTTTTGTGCCACATTGTATTTTCACACAGAACCTGCACATGCTTTCGTAATTTGTTCTCTTTCTGGGATTTAGTCAGAGCGTACAAAACAAGATCAAACAACAATGCCTCTTGTTATTATCTCTGGTCAGACACTAGAACTGAGACATAACAAGAAAGTGCAGCCGCTGTTTGTGAACACACACACATCTTGTCATATACCAGAGGATAAGGGTTCTGAAAAAACACACAGTGAGCGAAGGTCCTGAAGCAAGAGTGACCCTTCAGCTGAGATGTAGAACATCCACCTAAGTATTCAAAGGTACGAGGTCTGCCACTAATCACAGAGATCTATAACCTATAATCATTTAGCTTCAGTAGAAGGGTGGGTTTAGGCTTATTTGTCTTATAACATGACAGGTCTTTTTATGGTCTATGGTTTGTTAACCATGCTAATGATATTTAGGGTATGCATTTGCTTTCTAATCGTGGCACAAATACTGCATCTTAGAGCGCAATAGTTTAAATAAATATTATACACTTTCTTTGTGTCTCTTGTTTATCTTATTGTGGACAAGTACGAGTGAGAGAGCGAAATGGTGTATCCTGTTACTGTGATCCCTAAGGAGTTGTATGTCTTTGTTTGTATGATACAAATCTTCTCATCGTTACTGTAGCACTACCCCATCTACACATAAGTGTGAGCACTCGATCTTTAAAAAATTCATTAAAGTATGGAATAAATAATATAAATTGCTATGCATTATTGATCACCTGCCTGGTTCTTCCTTCCCGTGGTAAATTGATAATATTTTGTCTTCAATCACTGAAGACATATCTCTGCTTTATTGGGATTGATGCCTGTAAGAACCATTGTTTTTCTTAGTACATGGTATTACCCTAGGTTCTCGAAGGTTTTGGGGTTACCCTTGTTTATGTACACTTTAGATTTTGTTGGCTTTGCTGTCAGTGATGGATAAATCCTCCACTATAATATTATTACTGCAACTTTTTCTTTTTCCCCAGAGATGGGCATTTTTAGCTTACCTCCGCTAGTGTTTCTCCAGATAACTCCCCAAATTTAGAGAACAAGCAACAACTAGTCCAAGCATGTCTCAATGAAGTGAACCTCAACGGATTCAAACCCCAACTTTCACCCTATACCAAGTCACTCAGATTCACCCTGGACACCAATCTCATTCTCTTCGGAGCACATCTCCAACAAAATCAATCTGGCCTGGTATCATCGCTCCCTAATTAATAATGTGATACCAGTGATTCCAGAAAGGGACTTCAAAATTGTTCAATCCCTCTTGCATCTAAATAGTGGCAAGGCATTACTCCAATGTCTCACAAACCATACACTGGTACTCCCAATGAAGGGCATCCTTCATGCAGCAGCATGCCTTATTTAGGAACTTAGGAAGTATGACCATATCACCTCCAGCCTGATGAAAGTCTACTGGTCCATTTGTATGAATTGCTCCATCTCTAAAACCATCTACAAAGCATCACTACTGCTTGCTGTAACCGTGAGATCCTTACCTCTGCATAAATGATGCACAGGTGATACCGTGGTCTTGCCAGGGGAATTAACCATGCATTCTCTGGCCCTGCCAAAGACATGTCCTTTATACATTGGTCTTTAAACAATACACTGTTTCTTGAAATTCCATCGTCATTGGTAGCAAGAGCTGCTTATTTCAGATCAATTTCCATTTGTATACACTTCCTTCTCTACAACTTATGGAGGCATTTTCATTCTCCAGTAAGAACACCTCCTTTGCACCAACTGGTACAGGTCTTCAACATACATGTGTCTTGTTAACATACGCTTCTTCCAATTGATCAAATATATATGGCAATAGGCCACCACGTCTAACAATCTGTCCTTTCAACTCTTTAACGCCTTACCCCTTTTTATGTCTCTGCTTTACTTAGCCCAGTGTGTCAAGGCTATGATATACAGTTCTCGTGTAGTTGTCACTTTATTTGTCAAAGTTGAACTTGGACATGTCAACCTATACTTTGATCTCGCCTCCTTTGCCATTGCACGCCTAATCCAAAACTCCACATGATCTGCTACATGCTGGATTGGTGCGTACTGTGGTGCTAAAGAATGCTGTATGAACAGCAGATCAGACATATCACCTCCTAATGAATCTACTAAAGCGTTAATGCCTTCATCACTCTTCACTCCGTGTAGCTTTTCTGGCTTCTAAATCTCAGTCATAATCAGAGGAGCAGTTCAATATCACATCCCTACATATTAATCCTGTAACACAAGCATGCCCTATTTTCCACTTCATTTTTGAGGCAATACCATCCTCTTCTGCTAATTCTTTCTTTCATTCTTATTGTATACTTGCCACTCTCAGAAACTCTGAAATGTCGTGTTGTTTCTTGTGTCGACTCAAATTTGGGCCCCAATTTTAATATTCTTCCTCTTTTGAGCAGTTTGCTTTCCTTCTGCTGCTTTCTTCACCAACAACCTGAATCAGAAGCCCACCAAGAGCTTTCTTCCTCTGCATTAACCTCTTGTTCTCTCCCAAGGTTTCCTCTTAAAACCAAGTTCAAAAGTTTTTCAATTTATCTAAAGTGTCCTCTAGGTGTTTTGTTGACTGGCCAACACACCAACAGCCCTAATTACATAACTTTGCAGTCTGGCCAGCTCAAACATCTCCCCACCTGCCATAGCTATCTTTTTAATCCTTTACCTTTTTAATTCCTGAACCCAAATAAAACACTTGGACCTTCACACCCATCAACTGTCAACTTGCCCTTGCGTAACCCTCACTCGATTGCTAACTCTGGCACGAACTCTATTTCCACTCTTCCAAAATATGGCAGCCTGCCTATATTTCAATGAAAGAATTAGCTCCTTCATGTATATAACAGCTCCTTATGGTCAAATATTTCTTCCTGAATAGATGCTCATCCATAGATTCCGATATACACCACCTTTAGGAAACAACTAAAAGCCTTTCTGTTTTAATATAGCCGCGGTCCTGACCTTTCGCAATTGGGTTTTTCTGGGCAGCGCCGAGATGCACCAGGGTGAGTTGTGCGCTATAAAAGAGCTTATAACATAATATAACATGACATAGATGTATAGATGTGCAGAATCTGCGTATTTTTCTTTTAAGTTATTGCGCAATATTTTGGGAATTAAATTATGTGCATTTCCGTGAATTGCAAATCTGTCATTTGGCATTCTACTTTATCCCAAAATGTGTCCTTGCGTCAATTTTGATGTGAGGATGCATTTCGCAGTTTATTTATTTATTTATTTGCGGGTTTGTATCGCGCTAGGATCATCTCCCGGAGGAGTATCTCCGCGCCTTTGAGAACCTTTTCAGCTTGTAACAGTAGGTAGGCAGATGTCATTAATTAGGAAATAAGAAGGTTTTTAACTGTTTCCTAAATGGGAGATATTCCTGACAGAGTCTCAAGGAAAGAGGAAGGCTGTTCCACAATCTTGGTCCGGCGATGGACAAAGCTCTTCCACCTTGTCTGGTCTTTCTGGCTCTTGGAACCTGTAAGAGACCTTGTTCACTGGATCTCAAGGATCGAACGGGTTTATAGAGAGAGAATCTATTATTTAGATACTCTGGGCCTTTGTTCTGGAGACTTCTATGTATAGTGCACCCTATCTTGTATTTCACCCTTTGTTTGATGGGTAGCCAATGTAAGGTGTTCAAAAGAGGCTTCGATGGTGTGCGGGGAGGCTGATTTAGGACAAGGCGGGCCGCCGTGTTCTGGACTACCTGCAATCTCGCAATAACTCCCTCGTTTACTGATAGGAGCATCCCGTTGCAGTAGTCCAGTCGACTCAGTATAAGGGCCTGCACTAACGTTCTCCTAGTTGAGTCAGGGAGCAAGGGGAAGACTTTCCTCAGCATAGCGATCACATGGAAACATGAGCCCACCACTTGGTTGCTGTTTTGTTTTAAAGAGAGCTCCTGGTCCAGACGCACACCGAGATTTAAAACAGCACAAACACACAACTGGTGTAAGCAACAGCCACTCACATTCTGGCTGTTCGTGTTCTTCCCACACACTTGCTGTACAATTTTGCTACAAATAGCACATAATTAAAGGATGTAAGTAGGGTAGTGCAAAATTTCAAAAATTACGTGATTCATGCCTCCTTAATTTAAATGTCACGAGGCCTTATCCGCTTACTGTCCACCTGCAAAGCGGTCTTACTGTTAGCTGGTGGTACGTACGTACCCAAAAGTCCACCTCCAAGTTGGAGCGGCAGCATTTAAACTTACTACCGCCTGCTGCGCACAACAGAAACGCCATGATAATGACCCATCATCAATGGCCAACAGTGACGGAAGCACTGCTGACCTCAAGTGAGTGAACACTAGCTTTTTTTTTCACACACCTTTTTCTCCCACGGGAGCTGCTGCGCAACTTGAGTTTGTTACACCTACACTGGACACATGACAAACATTAATATTATTTCTGTAATGTTAGGGGTACACACACCCCAGCACGCAGGTATTCCATATATGCCTACTTACAGCGCAGGTCTGCGGGGATTGCACTCTTCCAGGAGACTCACCTGACAAGTTTGGAAGCAGACAGGCTTCGTCGTCATTGGCACGAGCATGTATACAGCACTACCTATTTGTCTCAGGCCAGAGGTGCCCTAATCTGGGTGAAAGCGGGGATCTCATGGGAGGAAGACGAGGTTGTGGTCAACCTTGCTGGGCACTATGTTTGTATCAAGGGTAGACTCAACGGGCAGACTCTCCTGCTAAACTCAATTTATGCTCCTAATTCTGACTAGCGCACGTTTCTTGACAGCCTTTCCACCACACTATCCAGATAGGGAGGCATACTGTGACTACTGGGTGGGGACTTCAATTCAATCTTGGATGTCTCGCTCAATTGCTCCTTCCCGCCTCTCACCCGCACTGCTGCCTCATCAAACGCACAAGCTCTGCGCTCCTTGCCGGGGCACTGGTCTCTGACGGATGTATGGCGTGCACGCAACCCGGATCAGAGGGTATATTCCTTCTACTCACTGGTGCATGATCTCCATGTCTGCCCGGACTGCATTCTAGCAACAGCAATACTGTTCCCTTTAATTCGTGACACAGGCTACCTGGGCTGGATCCATTCAGATAATAATCCACAGTTCATGTCATTGGATTGGGAGGGGAGGTCCCCCCAGACCCGCACCTGGCGATTACAGACTGAGGCTCTGGAGGATCCTGCACAGTGGAGACGGCATTTATCGGGCATTTTGAACACAATGTCGGCTTGACGAGGTCTCCTTTGGTAGAATGGGAATCCCTTAATGCCACTACTAGAGGCCACTACCTGAGTCTCACTGGAGCACCCGCAAACAACTGGACGCCTCCCTCACCTCTATAGAGCGGAAGCTCCTTTATTGGGAAACACTATCAGTCACATGTTCTGAGGCTCGGGAGCAGCTTGATAAGCTGCAAATAAATCAGCTAGAAATGCTAGAATGGTTAGGTTACCACAATTACTTTGCCTGGTTTCCGTAAAGAAAGCAACGTTGGGCGATAGGGTGTCAATCAGGTCCCAGATCTCTGATGCATGTCTGTGTAGGGAGTGCACATTGAGGAGGATGCAGGTCAGGGCTTCGGTGGAGTGGCCATCCAGTGGGCACTCTGCCGTCGTGGGGGCGTTGTTGATGGTGAAGTATCTTTGGCAGTGTCTGCAGGAGAACTGTCTGTGGGTGGTGTTAGGTGCGGCTATTTGGCAGTCGGCGTGTCTTCCGGGGTTGAGTGCGTGGAGGGCGCCCGCCCCCACTTTTCAGCCGACAGAGCTGGCAAGCTGCTTGCAATCCTTCTTCAGCAGGAATGTCCACACCATCCCATATATGCCATTGTTGTCGAAGCTATTACCTACGCTGATGACACACAGATCATCCTTACCCTTGATGAAAACTCTTCAATATCTGAAGAAAAATGTTATCATTGCCTAACAGCTGTCATGAATTGGATGAATCTTAACCATCTAAAATGTAACAGCCAAAAAAACGAAATTATGCTTTTCGGAAAAACAAACCTCTTTACGCCCAGTCTATGGTGGCCTGAAAACATGGTTCCACCGCCAAATACTGCAGACACTGCACGTAACTTAGGGATTAGGTTTGACCATTCCCTATCATTTCACAGTCAAGCACTAGCAGTGGCAGGCATGTGCTTCCATACTATAAAAATCTTGAGGAACTTTCTGGACCTATTACCCTTAAATGCTAGGAAAACTGACGCAGTGGCCTTAGTTCTTTTGCAACTGGACTACTGCAACAGTCTGTATGCAGGAGCTAATAAACTGACGATAAAAAGGCTACAGGTAGTACAGAACGCAGTGGCCAGGCTGGTACTTAGATTACCATGAGGATTTTCCTCTAGAGAAGCACTCCAAAGACTACACTGGCTACCGATTCACAAAAGAATTCTGTTTAAAGTACTAACGATCATTTATAAAGCAGCAAAATCATCAGGCCCGACCTATCTCAGGTCCAGAATCTGGCCTTACACTACACAACGTCGTCTGCGATCTTCGTCGGGCAACTATTTGGCTGTTCCCAGCTACAGACTGAAAACAAAAGGAGGTAAAACCATAGCGGTTCTTAGAACAAGAGCCTGGAACAGTCTACCATTACAGTTGAGACTAGCAAAATCAGAACGCCTCTTCAGGAAGCTCCTAAAAACTTGGATGTTCACTGCCCCAGACAGTACTGTGTTTTCCCTCATATGACACTTGATAGGAGTTCTCGGTCTAATTTTCATGCCCTAATTTCATCCCTGGTTTTGTTTCTGATCCTCTGTTTTACAGCGCCAAGATGCTCCTTGGAGTGAACGTAGCGCTTTACAAATAAATTCATTCATTCATTAAAGATGAGCTCAGGCAGATAACGCGCACTCAGCGGGCATTCACAAGGCTATGACCAAACATTACAACACACTCTATGCATCCAGGGCCCACGGCGACTCCCAACAAATAGGTTCTTTCCAAGACTCTGTGCAGCTACCCTCTCTAACCGTTGACCGGTTTCTGGAGTTAGACTCCCCCTATCAGTTGAGGAGGTTCAATATACACTTGCGTTTCTGGCTACTGGCAGGACACTGGGACCTGACGGGCTTCCCACTGAGTTCTTCAAAACTTTAAAGGAGAGACCCTAGTACCACGTCTACATGCACTCTACACATCAGCGCTTGACTATGCAACCCAATCAATCAATCAATCAATCAATCAATCAGGGGCTTATAAACCATGCTACTGAGGGTCCCAAGGTGCTAGGGGGTGGGGTGGGGGTGCAGCTCCGGTTCAGTTGAAGAGCCAGGTCTTGAGGTTCTTCCTGAAGGTGTGCAGGTTCGGGGAGCGTCGAATGTTTGCTGGGAGCCCATTCCAGGTCTTGGCTGCAATGTAGTAGAAGGCTCGTCCGCAAGCTCTGTTTCTGCAGATGCGGGGGTCTCGCCAGGGTGCGGTCGGTGGAGTGGAGGTTCCTTTTGGGTACGTGGAAGGTGACTCTCTTGAGGTATTTGGGTTCGATGTTGTTGAGGGATTTGTAGGCATGGGTGAGAAGTTTGAAGGTCACTTTCTTCTCAGGTTTTGGGTCATGTGTTTGTGTCGTGGTGTCCCTAGGGCGAGTCTTGCTGTGGCGTTCTGGATGGTTTGGAGCTTGTGTAGCAGAGTTCTGTTGATTCTGCTGTAGAGGCGTTGCCAGTCTGCTGGTTATGAGTGCATGGGTGATGGTTTTTCTGCATTCGGGGGTATCCATTTGAAGGTCTTCCCGAGGATGCGAAGGCAGTTGAAGCTGGTGGAGGCGACGGAGTTGATCTGGGGAGTCACGGTGAGGGAAGAGTCCAGGATGATGCTGAGGTTTCTTGCGTGGTCTGTAGGGGTGGGTGGACTCCTTAGGGCAGAGGGCCACCAGGTATTGTCCCAGGCCGAGTTGGAGGGTCCTTGGATGAGGACCTCAGTCTTCTCTGAGTTGAGCTTCAGGCAGCTGTCTTTCATCTAGCACGCGACATCCTTCATTCCTTCCTGGAAGCCCAGTCTGGTGTCATCAGGGTTCTTCGCGACGGAGAGGATGAGCTGAGTGTCATTAGCATATGAGACTATGCTGAGCCCATGCTGTCTGACGATGGCGGCGAGGGGAGCTTGGAGATGTTGAAGAGTGTGGGGCTGAACAACGATACTTGGGGTACCTCGCAGTTGATCTCTGTAGGTTCAGAGAGGAAGGGAGGGAGTCTGATCCTCTGGGTTCTGCCAGAGAGGAAGGATCGGATCCAGTTGAGGGCGGTTCCTCATATCCCCTCATCGTGAAGTCTGGCTGAGAGTGTAAGGTACGAGACGATGTCGAAGGTTGTGGAGAGGTCTAGAAGGATGAGGGCCGTGGTGTGTCCCTGGTCGAGTAGCATGCGAATGTCATCAGTGGCGGCGAGGAGGGCGGTCTTGGTGATGTGGTTGCTGCAGAATCCAGACTGTGAGGAGTCTAGGATGGAGTTCTCTTCAATGAAGATGGTCAGCTGAGCGTTTACGAGTCTCTCTGTGACTTTGGCAGCGAAGGGGAGCAGGGAGATGGGCCGGTAGTTTTTCAGGTCTGTCGGGTCTGCCGTGAGCTTCTTGAGGAGGGGCTTGACTTCCTCCCGCTTCCAGTCGTCTGGGAAGATGCTGGACTTGAAAGAGGCATTGATGGTCCATCCTAGTTCAGGTGTGATGGCGGCGGTGACCCTGTGGTAGATGTGTGGAGGGCAGGGGTCCATGAGGGCTCCAGAGTGGGTGTTGTTCATGATCGAGGTGACGTGTTCCACTGTGGCGGGATTCCAGGTAGTGACGGTCGGCTGGTTGTCAATGGTGGGGAGGATGGTAGTGACCGGTGTCTGTTCACTGAAGTTGTTGTAGAGGGCCTTGATTTTCAGGTGGAAGTAGGAGCTGAGTTTGTTGTAGAGTTTCTAGATGGTGTGACGTCCATTGCTTCACAGGGGGGTTTGGGGAATTGCTGTATGATGTTGAAAAGTTCTTTGGCGTTGGTTGAGTTGGGGTGGATCTTGTTCTTGATAAAGGTCCGCTTGGTGTCCCTTATTTGCCGGTGGTATTCTTTCTGGGAGTTCTTGTGGTTGTTCAGGTCTTCCGTGGTTTTATGGTTCCGCCAGGTTTTCTCGCGACGTCTGCAGGAGAGTCTGGCTTCTTGGAGTTCGGTGGTGAACCAGGCAGCCTTCAGTGGATGTTGTTTTGCGGGTGGCGGAGGGGTGCAAGCTTGTCCGCGCAGCTGGAGATCCAGTGGTGGAGTTCTTTGGCTGCGAAGTTGGCGTCGGTCGTCAAACTGGGGGGGTCTGGGCAGAGGGTGGTGTTGAGGTGTTCCTCTGTGATCTTGCTCCAGTTCCTTCGTGGCGGGTGCAGGGGGTTTGGGTGCGGTGGTGATGTTGAAGGTGAAATGTACGCAGAGGTGGTCCATCCAGAGGGGATGCGTGGTGTGGCTGAAGCGGATGTTCGTTCCTCCTGCGAAGATGGGGTCGAGGGTGTGTCCTGCTCTGTGCTTGGGGGTGGTGAGGAGCTGCTTTAGTCCGAGGTTGGAGAGGTTGTCGAGAAGGGTGGTGGAGTCGGGGTCGTTGCAGTTGTCGAGGTGGAAGTTCAGGTCTTCGAGTAGAATGTAGTCCGTGGAGGTGATGGCGTAGTTTGCGGCGAGGTCGGCGATGGTTGTGGCGGCCTGGGTGCGAGGTCCCGGGGGCCTGTAGGTGAGGGTGCCACACAGCGAAGTCCTGGGGCTGGTCTGGATCTGGAAGTGGAGGTGTTCTATTTTGGTGTGGGGGTCTCTAGTGCTGAAGGTGGAGAGTCGGCGGGAGGTCTTGTGTGCGATGGTGAGGCCTCCACCTGGGCGGTGGGGGTGGTCCTGTCTCCGGATCTTGTATCCGTTGGGGATGGCGGTGGCAATGTCGGGGCCGGAAGTGGCATTGATCCAAGTTTCCGTGAAGAAAGCGATGTTGGGCGATAGGGTGTCGATCAGGTCCCAGATCTCTGATGCGTGTCTGTGTAGGGAGCGCATGTTGAGGAAGATGCAGGTCAGGGCTTCGGTGGAGGGGCCGTCGTGGGGGCATCCTTGATGTTTAAGGATCTTTGGCAGTGTCTGCAGGAGAACTGTCCATGGGTAGTGTTAGGTGCTGCTCTTTGGCAGTTGGCGTGTCTTTCAGGGTTGAGTGCGTGGAGGGCGGCGGAGTCATATCAGTGGGGACTAAAAGTTCCAAGGTTCCTGGCACTGGTCGCGGACGGGCGCAGACAGGCTTGACTTAGGCGCGACTTCGGCGCAACAGCTGCGCGAGACCATGTATCAGTCGCCATTAAGTAAGGGAGGGGGTAGGGACATGCAGCTGGGAGGCGGAAGCGGGGTCAGGTTGTGACAGGAAAAATTAACAGCGGGAAAAAAGGAACAACAGCAGGGAATACGATGAAATACGGAGCACAGGAATACAAACAATACCTACAATAACAGTGATAGAGTAAGGGGAACAGCAGAATGCTACGATGGGGGCCCAATCAGCATGACGCTGACAACAACAGAGGATATAAAATAATATAAAGGAGGAACAGCGGTATTAGGCTATAGTGGGGGGATGCTGAAGGAAAAAGAAATACCGGCGCGGCAGCGAGGCACCAGTGGGACCCAGCAAGGTGCGATCTCAAACCCAGCCTGGGTGGGACCATAGGCAGAGCACAGCAAGGCGGAGCTGCTGGGGAAGAGCTGATCTCTGACAGAGGGTCAGGGGTCTACCTCGTCCCTGCCCGAAACACCACGCTCATCCTTCGTTGCTACTTCAGGGTAGCTGAATATGCCCCCGTGAACTGGCCACGCACTAGATGCCTGGTGCTTGATTTGAAAAAAAAAAAGATTCAAACTAAAATAACTCATGTAACACAGGGTTGATACGCTATTTAAAATCCCTACGTTTTATTAGGTTGATGAAGAATTTATGCTGGCCTTCCAAGATTAATGTCTGCCTTTAAAACAAGTGTCATACCCTAAAGTTAAAACAGCTCAACACATTCATAATACACAGGACACACACCACTCTTTGCTAATACTTTTCTAAATATTAATAGTTCACTGAAAAATACAGAGTCAAAGTGCAGTTATGGTTACAAATTAAAAACTGAAAAGCAAATGAAGTAAGCAAGTTATTGTTAGGACCACTATTCCTAAGGTTCACAACAACCATGAAAACCACAACTATGTACTCCAAATGTAAAGTTTATTAACTAAACTGTCATGTGACAGATGAAAATTAAAATGCCATAAATAATCTTATCATTTAAATTAATCACCAGATTACATCCTCGCCATTCTTCTTCTTCAGTCCAGTCCTTTCATTACATGAGATACACTCCAATGCATGCCAGTTCCCAGAAACCCTGTACCAAAGCCACCGTTTCTGAAACCTCCTTTTCCAAGACAAGATCAACATCATCAATCCTTGTAAGAGGGAATTCAACCATGAATGATGAAAGGAGCATAATTCTAGTACCTCTGCATCAGCAGAGTTTAGGGGCCATCTCCACACTGTTTTTGTTTAAAATGCCCAGAAGAACCTTCCACCCTTTTCTTGATCGCAAAGGGATCCCCCTGTTTGTAAAACATGAAAAATTCAAATTGATACCTCTCCAAATGGCACAGGATGCATATTCCTGTATCCGAATACAGAAATCTTGTCAAAGAATATCGGCACTTCCTGAGATTTACTTTGGGTTCCAATCACTTTTAGTTTCAAGTCCTTCTTGCTCATAATATTTTTTAAAGTACTAGCATCACTGATCGTAGCCTTGAAGGGTGTTCAAATACATTCCTATTTAAGTTTGTTATTCTCTGCCTCCTCTCTTTCTACAGGTGGAACTAGATTGAGAAAGTGTGCAAAAGGTTTAAATACTTGGGACTTCTAATAGATACAAAGAAATCTCAGGTGGCACCAGCCCAAGAAGGAATAATTATTGGAGTGATCATCAGAACAGATCTTGGCCCGTTATTTATTCGTTTACTAAAGGAAAGAATTTGCCTTCATGTGGCTCTGAGAGAACTGCTTTCAGTGCAGTTGACTTCCGTAAGGGATTGGCTTAGAGTACAGGGATACTCGACAGCCGCCAGTACTGCAATAATCCCATGGGCTCAGCTTCATCTCAAACTTGACAGCAGCCAGTACAATAATACCATGGACTCAGCTTCACCTCAAACCATTAATTCAGTATCTGCTGGGTCATTGGAATCCTCAGCCTCTGTATTATGAGGTGTAAATCCCAGTGACAGTTAGTCATGAGAAGGGAAAATTGTAGACCCCTCCAGTAACAAACAATTCTAACTACATCGGGACTCTAGTTGGTTGGAGAGCAGCGTTTGTGAACCTAATCATGCAAGGAAAGTGGTCAGTGCCTAAATAATCCTCAAATTGGAGGACGTTATAAGCCATATTTTCAGGTTGTCAGAGGTTCTCACTCCGGCTTCAGGGGAAGAGTGTTTTAGTTTTCATGGCCAACCAAGAGGCAAAAGCATATGTGAACCACCTGGGAGGAACAGAATGTTCGGAATTTGCCTCTCTAGCGCAAGAGATATGCTTGTGGGGAGAAGAGAATGTTAGATCACATATTGAAGCATTCCAGGTCATCAGAATGCAGAAACACACCTGCTGAGCTGAATTTATGCTTTGTCAGAGTATGTTTTGTCTCAGGAGATATTCCAATTTCTCAGTCAGAAGTGGGGAGTCATTGGATGGACCTATTTGCAACACCCATAAATGCCTTCCTTCCATCTGTTTTGTACTGCGGTACATTGTCATCAGGCGTGAGACAGGGTGCTATGTCCTTCAGATGGCCACAAGGACTTCTCTATGCCTTTCCACCTATTCCTTCTTTCCCAATGGTCCTGAGAAACATTGGGGGTAGAGAGTGGAGCTAATACTAGTAACTCCAGTTGGGCTTCATCGATCAGAGTGTCCCCCATCTGACGTAGTTAGCAGTGGACTCTCAAGTAACTTACCAAGTATTCACATCACCTCCCATTCTTTAGTATCAGACGCTCAATCGTCTTCGCCTAAGGATGGAGGCTGAGAGACTGGGTGGGGCTGCAGTAAAGCAATGTTTTAGAGAAGTCACCATTTCCATCCAGTCTTCCAGAAGAAGGCCCACCATGTCAAGTTATGTAAGACTCTAGCATACCTTTAAGAAATGGTGTCAAAAGATTATTTCACAAACATCAGGGATCATTTAATAATCTTTGATTTTTGTGAGACTTTTTAAAAAAGGGCTAGCTCTTTCTACAATAAACACTCTATACATTTCCATTAAAGGTTCTAGAGAACCCTGGAGTCTGTTAAATTTAAGGGCACCCCTGGTAGCAGATTTGACCAAAGGTTTTCGCAATCTGAAACCCATAGTCCTTTTGACTAATCTAGTGTGGGATTTATTATTAGTATTATAGGATCAACAAGCCTGCCCTTTTGAATTTCTGGAAAAGGCATACATGTAATAGTTAACAGCAGTTTTTTTTATTACCATTACTTGAGCCAGAAGGTTTGGAAATTAAAATTGCTAGTCACCGTTTCTCCTTATCTTAAAGGTTTTGGAGGATAAGATCATCATACTCCATGAACCAGATTTTAATCTGAAAGTCTCCTCTCAATTTCACCTTTCCCAATAGATTGTTGTTCCTGTTCTTCCTCAGAAACAAGAGGGTAGTACTACAGTGCATTCTTAATAAGCCCATAGAACACGTTTGATTTACTTGGACAGAACAAAGTTTAATTGTTTAACAGATTCTCTCTTTATGATCCACTAGGAAATGGAAAAAAGCCATCGTTGAGTAAATGGGTTAAATTGTAAAAATTCAGGCTTACCAATTAATGGGTGAGTCAGTTGCAAAACTAATCCATGATAGATCCACCCTTATAGCTTAACCGTCATGGGCAGAAGGAAAAGGGGTGTCTATGCAAAAACTATGTAGAGCAGTGACAGTGCCACCGGTAAAATATTATTTGATATTACAGCTTCAATTTTCAGGAACATAAAGATAATATCGGACATAAGAAGTTATGCAAGCAGTCAAATATGATTTATGTTTACCTCTATAAATAATTGTGGCTTCTTTAAATTCTTCAAAGCATTATTACTGTCTTATGTCCCTTTCATGTTTCGTACGTCCTCGTAAAGTAAGGACTGGGACAAGGAAGACCGGTGAGGAGGTAATGTTGATATTACTTCCAGGTAATCTTCATTACTCTAAGCCTTATTCTACCACGTTCCAGAGTGCTTCTCTCCTCTCCCTCCCAAGCAAACAGCCAAGAGGCAGGAATTATACAAGTAATTAATTTACTATGATCAGGATGTGTTTCGACACGGATAGGATAATATGTAGGGGAAGGTCTGTCATACCTTTAAAGTGAGAAAAGACGTCTAAATTGAAACTTACTTGTTACAATAACTGTTTTATTATTATTACTGTGCCATTTTGTTGTTATTTTGTTCTAATTTGTGCAATCCTTACTTCAGTTCTGCCATTTCTAAGTGCTGTACTGTTATCCAACGTAGTGGTGTTTAGTTCACCTACTATATCAGAAGAATACAGGGCTACCATGGCCTCCCAGGTATTCTAGCTTGTGACCTGTGAACAACAGCAGTTGTTAGTGATGAGTGTTAACTCATTATGCCACCTTATTTGCATATTTTAACTTGAATTCTTCTCCTAAAACTGGCTGTCTGAACTGTAACCAATCTTCAGCCTTGTGAAGTGCTGGTACTTACTTGATTGCCCTATCTCCTGGAACAAGCCTGTGACTTTTGAAGTGAATTTACCTTCTGAATCTTTCAATGCTGTGGGTTTCTTTCCTGTAGACATGGGAGCTCTTTGAACCTTTGCTAAGGGTGAGGGGCTATCTACCGTGGTCTGAGTGGTTTTGCATTTGGCAATGTCTTAGTTCTCCCTCCTTTCACCCCTCTTTCTTCCTGTTGGATCAGGTGTATGTATTGTTCAGTGTAAACGAGCAAAATGAGTCTCCCAGTTGCAGTAGATGTCCAGGACAGTGTTATGAGAATATATAAACTCTTATATGGGAGAAGAATGACACCAGTGCATTGGCATACAAGTACCTGGGATAGAGAAATGGCAAGTGCATTGACCACGCTGACTAGAATTGGAAAAATGCTGATATTATGCTGAAACACAAACACATAAATCACACTGACCCTGTCTAAATCCAATACAAGCATGCTACTGAACCCCGAAACCAGGAGGAGTGTACAGGGAGGGTGGCGTGGTCTGAGCCAGGCAAAGGAGATCTGTTCAACATTAGGGTCAGACTGGGACATAAAAAAAAGGTCCAAGCACTAAAATAATAGTATCCCACAATATTAGCGAAGCATATAGTTAAAAAAGTAGTAATATATGTAAAATAAGCAGCGCAAACTGGTCCACCTGGCCATAAAACTGGCAGAAAATTGGTAAAAAAAACTGATGCACACGCTGATATGTCAGCCCAGCCCATCTGGCACTGCCTGATTGCCCTATAGGCAAGTCCAACCCAGTACAACACAATTCCCACAATGGCTTTGGTCTTTGTGAACTATGTGTTACATTCAGCAGGCCCAAGAATTTATTTTTTTTAAGTTCAGAAAAATGTTATTGAAAGAATATGACATAAACTTACAAAGTAAGACAAAGAAAATAACAAGCAAAAGTATACATCAAGATAATTAAAGGTATTAATATAAGCTACAAAAAGAAAGATCAAAAATTGAGAATAAATATAAGCAAAAATTGGCAACTGGTATGATATAAGGTAATAAAAGAGATACTAAATATACATTGTAATTACAAGAAAAGCCAAAATAATATTAATGATTAACAAAATACAGGAATTCATGGAGGTTTAGGAACTTCTTGTTGTAACGGGAACAAAGGTAGAGAACTTTGAGCACTTTAATAAAAAAATAGTGTAACTGGACACCATAGTTCTTTTCGCTTGGCAGCTAAAGCCAAGGGGTAGACAAAAGTCGTATCTAACCTGTGATTATAGCAAACAGCATACCACCAAGCCTGATAAGATATTTTGGTAAAATCCTTCCAATTTTTAGTTATTTGCTGGAAAGCTACTGCCAACAATAAGTCAATTATTCTAACCCTGAAAGTGCAATGATCCCAGATGGGGGAAACACTCCCTAAGAAAATGTGAGATAAAGAGAAGGAGTGATTAGAGGAAGAAATCTTGTTAATTTGAGACCAAACTTGCCGCCAAAAATTATGAACATGGGGACAACTGAAAAGCATGTGGAAAAGATCTGCACATGGGAAGGAGCAGGACCAACACTTATCAGAAGCATCTGAGTATTGTTTACTAAGAAATAGTGGTGAAAATAATAAATGATTATAAATAAAAAATAGTGTTTGAGTAGTATTATCAGCTCTGGAAGATCTACAAATTCTAAGCCATAATTTGTCCCATTGCTCAATAGGCCAAGAGACTTCTAGGTCTTTTTCCCCGGCTTCTTCAGTTGTGGTTTTCGTGCGAGATGAAGACTGAGTTTGAAGAAAAGCGTAGATTTTTGAAGCTTTAGGTTGTTTAAGAAGTAAAGAACTCAGTGAAGACATATCGGAGGATACGTGTTTTGATGGAGGAGGTGCAACAAGGGAAGCATCGTGGGCAAGTTGTAATGCGTGTGACAGTAACGAATATTTAACTCGAAAAGCGGGAGGTAGATTGAAAGAAGTAGCAGCTAATGCAAATGTGATGATCTGATTTTGGTGAAACAATTGATGCACCCAGATAAGGCCACGTGATCTCCAAGATTTCCCAAAAATCAGCTTATTGTTAATTAATATAGATGTATTGTGCCAAATAGGTTGATCAAAAAAGGATGAAACGGGAAAGGACGGAAGGATTTTGGAGGTATACTTAAGAATAGGAGTAGATAAAGATTGAGGTTTACGGGAAAACATAAAATATTCTTTGAAAGAAAAGGGAGATATAAATGACTTTTCTAAGGCCAACCAGAGAGGAGAGGATGATGCGGAATCCGTAATCCAGTTCGACACTTGATTCAATAAAAAGGATTTATGATATAAGGCAAAATTCGGAAAGTTTACTCCACCCTCTCTTTTAGAACGCATTAATTCCGACAAAGACATACAAGACTTTTTATGTCCCATAAAAAGGAAGACAAAATAGAGTTAATTTTCTTAAAACATTTCAAAGGGATAGAAAACGGTATGTTAGATATTGTAAAAAGGACAATGGGGGATAGCATCATCTTGATTGTAACTAATCTCCCCTACCAAGATAGATATAGAGGATGCCATTTGCTAGTGAGAGTAGTTAATTTTTGTAAACAGTTATCCACACACTTAGTAACTGTGCCCGAAAGAGAAGAAGTAAAATGGAGACCCAAATATTTAAGTTAGGGCTCCAAGTAAAGCCGGAAGCAGCTAAATTGTCCTTGAGAGTGAATTTGGTAAGTGGCAAAATTTCACATTTATCCTTATTTAATTTGTAGCCAGATACTTGTGCAAATGAGTTAACTTCATCCAAAAAAGCAGGGAGGGATGTGTCTGGTTGGGAGAGAAATAATAATACATCGTCAGTGTATGCTGCCATCTTAATATCAGAGTCGTGAAAAACCATGTATATTAGCATTCTGACAAATTCTCAAAACCACCCATATTGTGCTCCCAAGGAACGCAGTTGTGGTCGGAGAGACAAGAACTCCTTACGTCGATCCGCTGTTGATTTAGCATAATCCTGTGAAAAGAATAAAGGATGACCAGACCATGTGATACGATTCAGAGCTCTTGCTGCAGATAAGACTGTGAGTAAGTCAGTGTACTCGAGGAAGTACATAATCACTCCCCTCGGTTTCCTCATTGGTGCAACAGAAGACGTGCCTCTAATTGAGCCCAGGCGGTGTGCCCTTTGTATATTGAGATTAGTGCCCTCTGGCAAAGGAAGGAGCTTTGGCAAGAAGGATTTGAAGTAAGCAATGGGATCAGATCCCTCCAAACCTTCCTCAAGGCCATAGAGGTGCAGGTTATTCCGCCTACTCCTATTCTCCAAATTTTCTATCTGCTTATGTAAGAGCGAAACTTGTGTGCATACTGGGTCAACCTTGGATACAGAGGATTCCATTGAGGCAATATTTTGCTCGAGTACAGTGATCCGTTCATCCACAGAAAGCCATTTGTCTGAAAGTTGTTGGAGTGTAGATTGGGTCTCTTCGATAAAGGGACGCAAGGCCCTTATCTCATTTAATAATAAGTCAATTGAGGTTGATTTATTTATTTTATTTATTTATTTATTTATTTATTTTTGACATTTTTAAAGCGCACTGTTACCCGGAGGTGTCCTGGCGCTGGGTGATCACTCATGTGCATGTGCTGAGGAGTTAGTGAGTAAAGAGCCACGTCTTGAGGGCTCTCCTGAATGCCAGCAAGTCGGAAAACTGTCTAAGGCTCTGCGGCAGTGCGTTCCAGGCCTTAGCCGCACCCAAGGAAAAGCTCCTGCCCCCCCGGCGAGCTTTCCTGACTCTTGGAACTATCACCAGCCCCTGCTCGGCTGACCTTAGGGATCTTGCAGGCTTGTACCAATGGAAGAGCTGCTTCATGCATTGGGGGCCTAGGCCATGCAGTGCCTTAAAGATCACGCAGAGTGTTTTAAAAGCTATTCTTTTACGTACTGGTTACCAGTGTAGCTTCACCAGGTCCTGTGCTACCGAAGCGAACTTGGGCGTACCCGTGATCAGGCGGGCTGCTGCATTCTGCAGGATCTGGAGTTTATTTAGTAGTCCCTGTTGGGCATTCAGCAGGAGGCTGTTGCAGTAATCTAGACGGAACATCACCAATCCTGTTACCACTGTCTTCCTATGTTCATCCTCCAAAAACGGCAGAACTTTCCGGATGGTTTTTAACACGTAGTGGGTTGTGGAGGTTAGTGCATTAATTTGTTTTTAACCTTCGCCACCGGAGTTGATGAAGACTCTTGTGAGGAAGGCGAAGGAGGATCTTTCTTTAATCTTTTGATTGTGCCTTTTTTGGTAGCAGGTGTTGATGAAGTTGAGGATGTTGAACCCTTTGAAGATGGGGCGGCAGGTAAGTTCTCCATCGCTAAACACTGATAACGAGAGCCTGTGCGGACTAAAACGTTTTTAACAGTGGTGGAGGGTTTGCGTAGATCTTTAGATAATCTCCCCATGCAGAAAGTGTGAAGGTCAAAAGTATGAGATTTGTGAGAACAAACCTACGCAAACTGACTCAAAAAAGCAGAAGCACAAAATGTACAGGTAAGTTAGTGAACCGCTCTGAACATACTTGAAAAATGCCCCAACAAGCCTAAGAGCACATAACCCTAGAGTGCATAATATGTAAATGCATGGAAATGTGGAAAAACGAGCAGAAAGCATAGGTAAGTACACGCATCAAAATCAGTGGCGCATCAAATCATGCTGACAGACATAGCTACATTAAACATGAATGAGGTAAAACAAGACTCAACAGAGCCCATAAGCGCACATAGTATAAAGCCTGTAGTATTATCAGCACCTGAAGACTCTGAACACATGTAAACCCATGTTATAGACAACAATAAGAACCAACATGAGCATTAAAATCATTAAGAGAAAGCTGCAACACTGTTCAAAGTATCAGCAAAAAGCATAGCGTTGTTTTAAAAAGCAAGCATAAGAGAGGGAAAATAAAAACAGCCCATTGGAGTAGCATGAGAAGAAAAACATGCATGCAGTGATGAGTTTGCCAGATTGAAGCCGACTAGAATCTAGTCAGACCTGAGGAAGCAGTCCGTAATACACAGCGGACAAAATGGCAGCATTCCGTTATGAAAAGCAAATATTGAAGTGAAGGCACACTTAAAGAGCATCCCACGAGGAGAGGCGTAAAGGTGGCATAGAATTCAAGAAAATTGAGCCTCCATAAGCGCCGCTACACAAGAGGCGAAATCCACGTAGGTCCGTAGAAAAGACCGCTAGGAGCTTCGCTCCGTCAGCGGAAGGTTAGAAAATGGCGGCCATTCGTTCGGCGACGCCACAGACACTCACTTGTGGTTTTCGTGACAAGATATGCACAGCAAGGTCCCAAATCCAATTAGGAAGGCAGCAGGGAACCTTCCTACAACGTCCTCAATTATGAAGCGCCTTCCGTAGCTGGGGATGGAACGTCGGGCCGGTCTCCCCTCCTCGTCTTGCGGAGAGCTACGAAACCGCGGCCATCATCATCGGGCGTAAGCCACGCCCCCCCCAGGCCCAAGAATTTTTAAGCAGCAAATATGTGGCTGAGGTCTGAACAGCAACAGTGAAGTAAATGTTCTAAAGTCCACCATAGTTTAATGGACTTTTGTTACATAAGCCTAATGGTGTACTGAAGTGCTAAAAGCAGAATTCTGCAAACTGGGCAGCATGGTCATAGTGCAAGCAGAGATACAGAAGAATAAACAAACTTGGGTGGGATGGGAGACAGACATACACTCACAGGTCAAAAACCCTGCTGGCACCGAACTCAGAAAGCGAGACCTGGCATGAATAGACTGCTTCCGAGATAAAGGCAGATAACAATTGTAATGTTCAGAACAGGAGGAGGTCCATGTAGGGTCATCTGGACTTTTTTTCAACCATGCTAGTGTTTTAGTTTAACCAGGTATGTTGTTTTTATAAATGTAAGGTTGTTCGTGTTTCTTTATCAATGCAATGTATAGCGCATGGGTGCAGAGTTACTGAATGAATTACATTTTGAATTCATTCATGTTTAAAAATGTTAGTTGTCACTAAGCCTGGGCGAAGTTTGCAGAGTTCCGTTAAAAAAAAAAAACAGCATCACTCCGCTGAACTCCACAAGCGGCAGAAAGCGTTAGATAAATGCTGTCCGCTGTGATTTTCCGCACCAAGTGCTAGTCCACACAGTGCAATCAGCACGAAGGGCACCATGCACAGCGCAAACGGGTGCTGCTTCCTTTCTACTTCTCGAGTAGATTTTTTACTCAACGCGAACGGAGGGTTTCTCAATGTGAGCGGTCTCAGGCATACGCGTCGACTCAAATGAGAAATCTGACCGCCAGCATTGAGAAATCTCACCGGGAGGTTGATTTTCCACACTCGCGATCGCCAACTTGATGTTGACAATCGCGAATGAGGAAAAATATCACCGAGAGGTGAATTATCCTACTCGCGCTTGCAAACTTGAAGTTGATTGAATGCGAGTGAGGGAAAAAACTCAGCTCTGCTGAGCAGAGTTTTTCGGAACTCCGCGTGCTCCACATAACCCAAAGTGCAGAAACTCCGCAAACTCTGCGAGCAGAGCGGAGTTCATCGCTCAGATTTAGTTATCACGAACCCAATAACATGTAATGAAAATTAAAACACTATTTGGAAATTTGCTGAGGTGCAATTCTGAATAGAATTATAGCAAATCTTATATTAAGCCAACAGCATTGATAGATATTGCATAAGATATGAAGGCAGCTTTTCAGGAAGTATGTAGGTTCTCCCACGAGGTATTTTGCAGATAATTAGTGCATTGTGGTAATTTAAATGTATACTTATTCAGTAATATTGTCCACTGCTGCATAGGGTATATTTGTAAGTGGAGGCTTTCATCTCGCAGTTTCCCATTTTTGGAAAGTGTGTGGTGTACGGTTAATTGAAACCACAGATGCACTATACATGAACTGGGAAAATGTATTGACAGACGGGATAGTGAAGGTAGGTCATTCTCCCGTAGTAAAGATTTAGAAAAGTTGTAAATTGCACATTTTAAAGCCTAGTTAGGAACAACATTTTTCAAAACTGAAGTAGATGTCTGTAATAGTCAGTGAACCTGTCAGAGTCTTGGTCCTCAGCAACAAGACCCCCAAAGTACACCTTCCAGCAGCACCGATTTTGCAAGCAATACAGCAAAATACCATTGTGGCTAGGGTTGGGAATGGGGCGTACTGTAGGGAAGATCTGGAACACAAACCAGGAACATTATGAGTAATTGTCATCCAAAATTCACCCACAATAATATGAAACGCTATACTATGTCTTTCCCTACAATAAGAACACTATCTCATGCAATTATCGCAAACTATCTGTATCCTGCCAAGAAAATAAACGTAAACGTTCAAAAATATGTATGTTATTACTAATCAAGAGAATGAGATGCTATACACACGGTGTGTGTATATATATATATATATATATATATATATATATATATATATATATATATATATATATATATATACATATATATATATATATTCAAAGTTCACAGGTTGCCCATTGCGGGGTGCACTCACTCTCGGCGTTCATAGGGTCAGGGAAGATCGTAGCACACTCAGCGTCTTGCAGCACCTGACGCGTTTCTGGCTCCGCCCTTCTTCAGAGGTATGCTGCTACAGTGTGAGTGCTGACGCATGACAATCCAATAAATACCCTTGTGCTGGGTGCTGTGACCAATCAAACTCCAGTGAGTGTTAAAAGCACTAAGTCTTATGGGATTGGTAGTCCAAATCAAGCCCCAGTGGGCCGGCAGCACTTGCATTGTACAATTAAATTCCAATTCATGGGCGTGCTGTGAATATCTTCCCCCATTCAGCCACTCACCAGTATGTCCCGTAGTGCTCACGAAGAGCACCGGAGCCGCCATCTACGCAGCGGTGCAACCCCCCGACCGAACCGGCCGGATAATATTCAAAGTTCACAGGTTGCATTGCGGGGTGCACTCACTCTCGGCGTTCATAGGGTCAGGGAAGATCGTAGCACACTCAGCGTCTTGCAGCACCTGATGCATTTCTGGCTCCGCCCTTCTTCAGAGGTATGCTGCTACAGTGTGAGTGCTGACGCATGACAATCCAATAAATACCCTTGTGCTGGGTGCTGTGACCAATCAAACTCCAGTGAGTGTTAAAAGCACTAAGTCTTATGGGATTGGTAGTCCAAATCAAGCCCCAGTGGGCCGGCAGCACTTGCATTGTACAATTAAATTCAAATTCACGGGCGTGCTGCGAATATCTTCCCCCATTCAGCCACTCGCCAGAATGTCCCGTAGTGCTCACGAAGAGCACCGGAGCCGCCATCTACGCGGCGGTGCAACCCCCCGACCGGACCGGCCGGATAATATTCAAAGTTCACAGGTTGCCCATTGCGGGGTGCACTCACTCTCGGCGTTCATAGGGTCAGGGAAGATCGTAGCACACTCAGCGTCTTCCAGCACCTGAGGCGTTTCTGGCTCCGCCCTTCTTCAGAGGTATGCTGCTACAGTGTGAGTGCTGACGCATGACTATCCAATAAATACCCTTGTGCTGGGTGCTGTGACCAATCAAACTCCAGTGAGTGTTAAAAGCACTAAGTCTTATGGGATTGGTAGTCCAAATCAAGCCCCAGTGCGCCGGCAGCACTTGCATTGTACAATTAAATTCCAATTCACGGGCGTGCTGCGAATATCTTCCCCCATTCAGCCACTCACCAGTATGTCCCGTAGTGCTCACGAAGAGCACCGGAGCCGCCATCTACGCGGCGGTGCAACCCCCCGACCGGACCGGCCGGATAATATTCAAAGTTCACAGGTTGCCCATTGGGGGTGCACTCACTGTCGGCGTTCATAGGGTCAGGGAAGATCGTAGCACACTCAGCGTCTTGCAGCACCTGATGCATTTCTGGCTCCGCCCTTCTTGAGAGGTATGCTGCTACAGTGTGAGTGCTGACGCATGACAATCCAATAAATACCCTTGTGCTGGGTGCTGTGACCAATCAAACTCCAGTGAGTGTTAAAAGCACTAAGTCTTATGGGATTGGTAGTCCAAATCAAGCCCCAGTGGGCCGGCAGCACTTGCATTGTACAATTAAATTCAAATTCACGGGCGTGCTGCGAATATCTTCCCCCATTCAGCCACTCGCCAGAATGTCCCGTAGTGCTCACGAAGAGCACCGGAGCCGCCATCTACGCGGCGGTGCAACCCCCCGACCGGACCGGCCGGATAATATTCAAAGTTCACAGGTTGCCCATTGCGGGGTGCACTCACTCTCGGCGTTCATAGGGTCAGGGAAGATCGTAGCACACTCAGCGTCTTCCAGCACCTGAGGCGTTTCTGGCTCCGCCCTTCTTCAGAGGTATGCTGCTACAGTGTGAGTGCTGACGCATGACTATCCAATAAATACCCTTGTGCTGGGTGCTGTGACCAATCAAACTCCAGTGAGTGTTAAAAGCACTAAGTCTTATGGGATTGGTAGTCCAAATCAAGCCCCAGTGCGCCGGCAGCACTTGCATTGTACAATTAAATTCCAATTCACGGGCGTGCTGCGAATATCTTCCCCCATTCAGCCACTCACCAGTATGTCCCGTAGTGCTCACGAAGAGCACCGGAGCCGCCATCTACGCGGCGGTGCAACCCCCCAACCGGACCGGCCGGATAATATTCAAAGTTCACAGGTTGCCCATTGGGGGTGCACTCACTGTCGGCGTTCATAGGGTCAGGGAAGATCGTAGCACACTCAGCGTCTTGCAGCACCTGATGCATTTCTGGCTCCGCCCTTCTTGAGAGGTATGCTGCTACAGTGTGAGTGCTGACGCATGACAATCCAATAAATAGCCTTGTGCTGGGTGCTGTGACCAATCAAACTCCAGTGAGTGTTAAAAGCACTAAGTCTTATGGGATTGGTAGTCCAAATCAAGCCCCAGTGGGCCGGCAGCACTTGCATTGTACAATTAAATTCCAATTCATGGGCGTGCTGTGAATATCTTCCCCCATTCAGCCACTCACCAGTATGTCCCGTAGTGCTCACGAAGAGCACCGGAGCCGCCATCTACGCAGCGGTGCAACCCCCCGACCGAACCGGCCGGATAATATTCAAAGTTCACAGGTTGCATTGCGGGGTGCACTCACTCTTGGCGTTCATAGGGTCAGGGAAGATCGTAGCACACTCAGCGTCTTGCAGCACCTGACGCATTTCTGGCTCCGCCCTTCTTCAGAGGTATGCTGCTACAGTGTGAGTGCTGACGCATGACAATCCAATAAATACCCTTGTGCTGGGTGCTGTGACCAATCAAACTCCAGTGAGTGTTAAAAGCACTAAGCCTTATGGGATTGGTAGTCCAAATCAAGCCCCAGTGGGCCGGCAGCACTTGCATTGTACAATTAAATTCAAATTCACGGGCGTGCTGCGAATATCTTCCCCCATTCAGCCACTCGCCAGAATGTCCCGTAGTGCTCACGAAGAGCACCGGAGCCGCCATCTACGCGGCGGTGCAACCCCCCGACCGGACCGGCCGGATAATATTCAAAGTTCACAGGTTGCCCATTGCGGGGTGCACTCACTCTCGGCGTTCATAGGGTCAGGGAAGATCGTAGCACACTCAGCGTCTTCCAGCACCTGAGGCGTTTCTGGCTCCGCCCTTCTTCAGAGGTATGCTGCTACAGTGTGAGTGCTGACGCATGACTATCCAATAAATACCCTTGTGCTGGGTGCTGTGACCAATCAAACTCCAGTGAGTGTTAAAAGCACTAAGTCTTATGGGATTGGTAGTCCAAATCAAGCCCCAGTGGGCCGGCAGCACTTGCATTGTACAATTAAATTCCAATTCACGGGCGTGCTGCGAATATCTTCCCCCATTCAGCCACTCGCCAGTATGTCCTGTAGTGCTCACGAAGAGCACCGGAGCCGCCATCTACGCGGCGGTGCAACCCCCCGACCGGACCGGCCGGATAATATTCAAAGTTCACAGGTTGCCATTTATATATGATGATCTTCACTAGAGTTCAGGCATTAGTAAGTGTATTCATAACATTAACATTGCCACTTTACTGCTCCAAGATGGCTGCGACTGGCATACGACCCCCGCGCCCGAAAATAAGAGCCAGATAATTACTTAGAGCCACTTCCATTATGTAATTGATGCAATGTGTTTATAATATGGATGATAATGTCGTTTATTTTCTTTTATTTTATTGGGCATATAAAATTCCTGATACGGTGATAATTTCTCGAATCGAAAATGCGATGTGATAATATCGCCAAACCCCCATAAATTACACACATTTTTTAGAGTTAAGCTTTTGAGTTGGCCATTCCCGAAGAAATTTCGTGAGTAGGTTTCCATAGCTACATAGAAAAGGTATTTTTCAATGGTTTTATACCGTTTACAAATGGCCGCGATAGTCACATGACTGCCGCAGCCAATCAGGGTCCTCGAAAATCAGCACTTGAAAATGTAAATAGACCGGAGCAACACTCGTTCGGCGTTCCAGTGCTGAGAAGACGCCGAACGACTATTCTCCACCGGTAATCCTTTGATGGACCAACTTGGTCGTTTTGATGTAAAACAAGCAAGGTAATAGGATGCGCTCTGAATATATAACCGTTGCTTGTCTGGCACTTTCTTCTAGTAACAGAACTGAAGGGAGATAGGATCACGCTCACCGATGGGGGCTGCTTTCCTGCTTTAATGTTCCTCTTGGATGGTATGAGAGGCAAAGCTACTTAAAGGGTAATTATTATCCAAAACAGCATGGTTGTTTGACAATGCACAATGATTTATGTGTAGAACACAAAGGTGGACAGCAGGTAATCTCATTTATGTTTGTTTACATTACAGCACTCAAAGCACAGTGTCTTTGGCAGTGGCATTTAATTGAGTTGCCCTGAGGAAATTGCCTGATAAAAACCAAGGCAATGAAACATGTCGGCTGTAAGTAGGGTGTGAATCGATAGGTAGTATCCACATCCTCCTTTTTTATGTTTATGTGTTTACTGTTTGCAATAAAGAAAGGAACATGAGTAAAAGTTTATCGTCCTGATTGCACAGTAACTTGTATGTTAAATGTTGAATGTTGTTAGTTTTTGTCACATATAAGTTGTGTCCACGGCACCATTCACTGTCCTTTTACTTTGGGTCTGAGACACTTTTACGTTAAAGCTTGATGGCACCAATGATGAGAACAGGGCCATCCTGGTGAGTACCAACCAGGGGTCCCATTGGTGGTGCGCCCGTGAGGTGCCATCTCGCTCTTCACACATTTTTTTGTTGTCTTCCAAGGTGATTGTTGGTCCTGTGTTGTCCTAAATGTGTAGATCAGAGCTTGGTTGCTTTTTATAAGGGCAATAGACTGAGACATCTTAACAATCTCTAGAGTAAGAGTTGTCCTGGGGTGATTAATGCCTAACCAGTGAGGTTCACAGATCAATAGATAAATGTTGCCTTGAGAACTAGGACTTGTGTTATTTGATGCCATTTATATATGCCAACTCTCACATGCACTGTGTTTTACATATGTACTTACTTGGACATGTAGCACTGAGATATCCATTCACTCACCAGCACACCCATGCACACAGTTCACCGCCCATATAGCTGTTTCCACATGCACTCTTGAACTCATACACCTAGTGAATCAACTGCTGACACATCTATGCACAGAGTCACACACCTCCCAGCCACCCACACACACACTCAGTCTCCCATTCAAATACTTGGGCAACCAATCAATAACCCATATAGCCACTCATATAGCTACTGATCAACACATGCAGCAGCTTACACAACAACAGACATACTGATGCACACATTCAGACAGTTTAGTCACTAACCCATGCATTTAGTAAGACACATTTAATCACTCACTCATACAGTCAGTCACGCACCTACTAAATCCTTCATCCAGACACTTATACATCCACTCATTCTTCAATATGTAAAACATATTTAAACTTTACAGAAACACACAGTCACTGGATGATGTCATCAGTGATGTCATCAGTGATGTCAAATGAGATGTCATCAGTGATGTCATCAGTGATGTCATTTGAGATGTCATCAGTGATGTCATCAGTGATGTCACTGACCATGTCATGAATGATGTAATATGTGACATCATCAGCAGTGGATTGCGGGTACGCGAAATATAGTTAGTACAACTCACTATTTGCCCCAGTATTGGAACTTTCATAGATTCCCATGCTTTGCATCATTCCCCGTCGTCGGAATGGGAGCCTCGGTAGTATAAAAACCATAGAAACAAAAGAGAAACCTAGGCCTAGGCCTCATCTCATTTTGTATTCTATCCACCTCTTTTTGTAAAAAGAGACCAAACTTTTGCCAGGACCAATCAGAGCAGCCTCACCCTCTAGAACCTTCCTGAGAGAGCTCAGAGCCTCAGATTTTTCTACCGCACGTTGTGCTAGGGAGTCTCCACTGAGCTCTGCTCAGTTTTCACTGTTTTTCTACTTATTTCTTCAAGTTTCTGCTTCAAATCGTCATGTCTGACAAGGAGAAGGCCTTATTCAGGTCCTGTGCCTCTTGTGGCAAAAAACGTCTTTTTGTGGAGGATAAGCATGATAATTGCATTTATTGCTTATATCCTGACCACAAGGCCACAGACTGCAAGATCTGCAGGACTTTCTCGACCAAGACTCTTCGGGACAGAGAAGGCCGGCTACTTACCTGGCTTCAGAAGATGAAGACACGCAAGGAGGTGCTCTCTTCGGATGAGGAGGATTCCGTGTCTGCTGCTTCCTCGAAGAGATCAAAGAAGAGGGGTAGGTCTCCCCCTGGTTCTTCGACATCTGAGCCCTCTCTTCAAGCCCCTCACAAGATCTCTGATAGGTCTGAGAGGGCTGGGCCCCTTCAATCTCCTCACGGAAGTGTAAAGGAGAGGCAGGGACAGGCTACGGCAGTGGTAACAGCCTTAAAGGACAAAAAGGAGGTTGTGATCCTTTCTCCTCCGTCTAAAAAGATCAAGTCCAGTGACAAACATTCTACTGGCACTTCAGGATCTGGGCCGGACAAAAAACAGCGTCCGTCGATGACGAAAACACCAGGTATGTCGACGACTGTGACTTTGGTTAAAGTTCCCGCTGTTTCTGTGGCTCCGTCGACGGGCTCGTCGGCGGTAGCGGTGTCCACGACGGCGACTTCGTCGACGTTCAAGGTTCCGAGCTCGTCGACGATGATGGCTTCCACGGCGACGACGACTAGCAGGCCGCTTTCGACGGCCGCACCGACGACGAAGACTACGTCGACGACGACAGCGTCCACGTCGACGACAATGATAATGACGACGAGTTCGTCAAAGAGACCGTCGACGGTGGTCCCATCGACGACAAAGATTGTGTCGACGAAGACTGTGTTGCCGTCGATGATTACATTGACGGATGCTCCGACGACGACGGCGTCGTCGACGAGACCGTCGACGGGCCAAAAAATGCATTTTCCAGTTCAGAGAATGAAAATCACGCCGAAGATGACGTCTCCGCGACGAGTCTCGTCCCATCTTCCGACAATGCTTTTGGATGATGAGTCTGAGGATGAGTTTCAGGACGATGGCAATTATGGACCTGCCTATAGTCCCTCTGACTTGAACGTAAAGTTACAGGAGACGGACACGGAGGAGTACTTCGACCAGGCAGGTGGCCAACAACTACAGCCTTATGTTGTGGAAGAGAGACATCCACCGAGTTTGGGTCAAGGCATGGTAGCCATGCCCTCCTCTCTCATTTCGGATCTTCAGGACATGCTTCAGGATTATCGCAAAAGGTTTCCGTCAGACCCTTCTGGACAGACTACGGTTTTTCCACTTCCAGTGCCGCCGCAAGTGCAGCCGGCTACTAGTGTTCCGGTGGTACCCTCCCCACCACCGCCAGTGACACCGTTGGCCCGGGTTCCCACACCCGATCCCGCACCACTTCCCGATGTCCATCAGAATACCTCTTCGGATGAGGAGGTTGTCCCAGTGGATCCCTTGATAGATCCTTTACAGGACCCTGACCCGGATCAGGGGGACAATGACCCGCAAGACCCAAATGCTGCTGGTCGCGACACTTCCATCTCCCCTCCGGTGGATATAGGGGGTTTTCATCATCTGATGGAGCGGGCTGCTAAGAGGTTTGGCCTACCTATTTCGAGAGAGGAATCGGAATGTTTCCTTTATGACTTTAAGGAACAGTACCAACGATCTGTAAAATCTATTCCCATTATTGAGCATGTCTGGGAGGAGGGCGTGAAGATCATGCAGAGTCCGGCCACGGTGATTCCAGTGCTCCCCAGACTGGAGAAGAAATATAAAGCTCCGGAAGGCAGTCCAGCTTGCCTTATTGGTCAACCGAAGCCTGACTCGGTGATTTCTCAGGCGGCACAAAGCAAGTCAAAGAATCCGTCCACACCGTTGACCACTCCTCCGGACAAGGAAGGCAGACGTCTGGATAATGTTGGAAAACGGTTTTCCTCTATGGCCAGCTTACTGGTTCGAGCGGCGAATGCCCTTGCCATCTTAGGCCGTTACGACCGCCAGATGTGGTGCGATATGGAACCCTTCGTGGATCTCTTACCTGAGCCCACTAGGAAGGACGCCAAGAAGGTTCTGGCAGAAGGAGAGAAATCTTCTGCAGAAGCGATTGATTGTGCAATGGACATTGCTTCCACGGCCTTCCGGGCCTTGGCCGGCTCCGCTGTGTTACGGCGTCAGGGTTGGCTGAAGGCCACCTGGTTTCGTCAGGAGGTTCAGAACAGAGTCCTAGACCTCCCATTTGATGGGGAGATGCTGTTCGGGAAACATGTGGATGATACCCTACAGAATATAAAGAAGGACACAGACACAGCAAAGTCCTTGGGCTCTCTCACCTATCGCAAGGTCCCCTTTAGGGGCGCACGAG
Source organism: Lissotriton helveticus (assembly GCF_964261635.1). Lineage (NCBI taxonomy): Eukaryota > Metazoa > Chordata > Amphibia > Caudata > Salamandridae > Lissotriton > Lissotriton helveticus. The sequence continues at coordinate 1,101,088,246 of NC_136071.1, read as the reverse complement.
GTAGAGGATTTGCGTCTTACAGAGGAAATCAACAACGTTATTCCTCGCAGTCTTCCCAGTCATATAAACCCCAATACTCGAATCAGCGACAGGGGCAATCAGCTTCTTTCTCTCGCAACCCTCCGCGAGGCCGTCAACAGCGTCAGGGTTGTGACAACACCAAACGACAATAGCGGCCTCCCGGCTCTACCTACTGTTCCTCCCCTCCCGGTCACATCAGTGGGGGGCAGGATATCCCTTTGTCTGGACAGTTGGATGTCAATAACATCGGACCAATGGGTCCTCAACATCGTGAAGAGTGGCCATACGTTGGAGTTTCACAACTTTCCTCCAACGCGAGCTCCGGGCGCCATCCGCTCAGGACATCTAGGATTACTACATCTAGAAGCCCATCAGTTGTTCCTCAAAGGAGCGATAGAACCGGTCCCGCTCTCTCAGAGGGGCCGGGGGTTCTATTCAAGATTCTTCCTAGTGCGGAAGACGAAAGACACTTGGCGGCCCATCCTCGATCTTCGGGAGCTCAACACCTATCTCGTAAAGCTCTTCTTCAGGATGGTCACTCTCCAGGAAATTCTTCCTCTCTTGAATCCAGGCGACTACTTGGCGTCTCTGGATTTAGAAGACGCATATTTCCATATTCCAATACACCCAGCTCACAGACAATACCTTCGCTTTACAGTGGGAAAGAGCCATTTCCAGTTCAAAGTGCTTCCATTCGGCCTCCGGTCGGCACCGAGAGTGTTCACCAAGGTCTTGGCACCGGTGGCAGCTTTTCTTCGACGACAATCCCTCGAAGTTTTCCCTTACTTGGACGACTGGCTCGTCAAGGCACCATCGTTCCAGGAAGCTTCGCAAGCCGTGTCTACTTGCCTCCATTTGTTCCGCTGCCTGGGCCTTCAGTTGAACGAACACAAGTCAGTCCTCCTGCCTTCCACGATGGCCAGGTTCCTGGGGTCCGTGCTAGACACCACGCATTGTACGGCTCGTCCCTCGGAGGAGCGACAACAAAAATTGATGGTTTCTGCTCAACTACTCTGCCGCAGCAAGGTCCTGTCGGTCCGCCAATACAAATCCCTTCTCGGATCGATGTCCTCCTGCATACCATTGGTACCGCATTGCAGGCTACGGATGCGTCCTCTACAGGAGGAGCTGGACAAGCAATGGCGCCAGGCAGAGGGGTCGTTCAACGACAGGGTTGTCGTAACATCAGCAATGAGAACAGCGAGCGAATGGTGGCTTCGGAAAAGCAATCTCGCCCAAGGCCTAACGTTCAGGATTTCTCCTTCACCCATGGTGATGACCACGGACGCCTCGTTGGAAGGCTGGGGTGCAGTGCTCCGCAAGCTTCAAGTCAGTGGCCATTGGAGTCCAGGACAGCGGCAGTGCCATATCAATTTCCTGGAGCTGACAGCCATTCGGTTGGCCTTGCAAGCTTTTCTACCCAGAGTGGGCAATCGCTCAGTGCTGGTCCGGACGGACAATACGATGGCCATGCACTATGTAAACAAACAAGGAGGCACCAAATCGCAGACTCTGTCCGCAGAAGCTCAACGGATTTGGGATTTCACGATTCACAACAACATCACTCTGAGAGCCGAGCACTTGGCGGGAACTCTCAATGTCAAGGCGGACGCCTTGAGTCGCCAGACGGAAGTGACTCACGAGTGGGAGTTGAATCAATCCATTCTCGACGGAGTGTTCTCAGTTTGGGGGACGCCGGCCATCGACCTCTTTGCTTCGCCGGAGAACGCCAAATGCCGGTTCTACGCAAGCAAGGTTCACCATCAGGGGTTCCTAGGGAACGCTCTTTCGATGGCCTGGTACAGCGCGTTCTTTTACGCTTTTCCTCCCATTCCCCTCATTCCTCGAGTTCTCAAGAAGATGAAGGCGGAACCCTGCAGGATGATTCTAATTGCTCCAGCGTGGCCCAGACAATTCTGGTACACAGAACTACTGCGGCTCTCCCAAGCTCCTCCAATTCAGTTGAAGCCCATTCCGTCCCTCTTGTCCAGGAGTCAGGGGCAGGTTTTCCACCCGGATCCGAGATCCCTCCACTTGACGGCGTGGCTCCTGAACACAGAGAATTCAGTCATCTAGCTTTGTCTCAAGAATGCAGAGAGGTCTTGGCTCAAGCCCGAGCACCAAGTACCAACAAGACGTACACGGCAAAATGGAAGAGATTCTGCTTGTGGTGTCAACGGGAAGGTCTCCATCCTTACACTTCCCAACCTCATCAGTTGTTGCCGTATTTGCTATCTCTGGCTAAGTCTGGTTTGGCACATTCATCAGTAAAGGTGCATCTAGCGGCCATATCAAGGTTTCGACGCAGTTCGGCAGGTCCTTCCTTATGGTCCTCTAGGGTGGTTAAACAATTCTTGAAGGGCCTATTCCGGATGTATCCGCCAGTTCGTCCTCCTCCACCAGTGTGGCAGCTCAACCTTGTCTTGGCTCAACTCATGAAAGCTCCGTTCGAGCCGGTTCACAAGGCAGACTTATAGTTCCTCTCCTGGAAACTAGCACTCCTCTTAGCTCTTACATCAGCTAGACGAGTGAGTGAGCTTCAGGCACTCTCCATAGTGCATCCATTCCTGCAATTTACCAAACAAGGTCTGGTTCTTTGGACTAATCCCAAATTCATCCCGAAAGTGCCATCTGAGTTCCACTTGAATGAACCGGTGATTCTGAAAACCTTCTTTCCACATCCTTCTACACCTGCGGAGCGTACGCTCCATTCTTTGGACATTCAACGCTGCTTAAAGTTTTACTTGGAGCGCACACGTCCCTTTCGGAAGTCTACTCAGTTGTTTGTGTCCTACAGTGCACCTCGTAAGGGGTTGCCTTTGACAAAGACTGGCATTTCCCGCTGGATCTCCAGTGCGATTCAATTCTGTCATCAGGAAGCGGGCAAGCCGCTGAACGGCAGAGTCCGTGCACATTCCACGAGGTCGGTGGCTTCATCTGTGGCTCTCTTTTCGGGAGTTGCCATTAAGGACATCTGCAGGGCAGCAACGTGGAGCAGTACTCATACCTTCACGAAACACTACTGCCTGGAGTCTGCGGGACGAGATGATGCGGCTGTTGGCCAGGCAGTCCTGAGGAATCTGTTTCATTGAGAGGTGAGCTTTCCCTACGATCCCTCCATCCTGGTGAGCACATTTTGTTTGTTTTTACTGTACTTTATGTATTTTTCTATGGTTTTGTGATGCCATGTATTTACAAAATGTGTTCATGGTGCTGTACTGCTAGCTATTCTGATACAAAGCATGGGAATCTATGAAAGTTCCAATACTGGGGCAAGAAAACAAGTTACTTACCTGTAACTTTGGTTCCCCAGTATTGGTAACTTTCATAGATTCCCATGAGCCCGCCCGCCTCCCCTGGGAAAGCTCAGTCTTTTTACAGAGTTAGTGGCGGTTTGCACAACGGCTACGAAAATCTGAGGCTCTGAGCTCTCTCAGGAAGGTTCTAGAGGGTGAGGCTGCTCTGATTGGTCCTGGCAAAAGTTTGGTCTCTTTTTACAAAAAGAGGTGGATAGAATACAAAATGAGATGAGGCCTAGGCCTAGGTTTCTCTTTTGTTTCTATGGTTTTTATACTACCGAGGCTCCCATTCCGACGACGGGGAATGATACAAAGCATGGGAATCTATGAAAGTTACCAATACTGGGGAACCAAAGTTACAGGTAAGTAACTTGTTTTCATAGGAGCAATTTCAATGGTTTTTTAAATGCTAATTCCTAACTATATAAGGCCTGAAACCTATGGTTTTTTAAGTGAATATATATATATATATATATTCCAACACAAAAAAGGAGTCACAGCGCGCTCTCAGTTAGGAGTATGTAGCAGGTTTATTCCAATGTTGGAATAAACCTGCTACATACTCCTAACTGAGAGTGCCTTTTTCGTGTTGGAATAATTACCGGCGGTGGCTGTACCGGTTTCTGCACGCCACCAGACGAGGGCGGGTATCCCGGGAGGAGCTTGGTACTGGATTATATATATATATATATATATATATATATATATGTATATATATATATATATATATATATATATATATCCACACATTCCAGGAAGCACATGAGAGAAGACCACAGGCAGCTTCAAAATAGAGTTCATTTATTTGCACTCGAGCACTTGCCAGCAGTTAAAATGTCAGATTCAGGCTTTCCATATTCATCTGCCAGACGCGTTTCAGGTTGCAAAGACCTTTCTTCAGTGGCAATGGAACAGAAATTAAAACATCGCGTTTATTTTCCACTACTTAAAGCACCTGCCCTTTAGGGCGTGGCACACCCTGTGCCTTCTGGTACATGTAGTTAATAACTCCCAAGTGGGTGCAATGTTCATTTCTTCAATAATGTGACCAGTATTTTCCCCAGTGGGTCAAAGCGCTATACCTGTCACTGAACTGCCATGCTTTCCAGTGGTCGAAACACCATGAGGCAGTGGGAGTGCAACGCCTACATGGGCAGGTGTTTTAAATTGGAAAGTTTCAGCGCGATTTTCATTTCTGCAATCTGCCACTGATGAAAGGATTTATGTTTCCTGAAACGTGTCTGGCAAAGGAATAAGACTGAGAAGCCTGGAGTTTTGCGCAATGACTGTAGTAGAGGGGGAGGGGTCAGGAGGGGTGGTTGTAGTGGTAGTGGCGCTGGGTATTAAGATTTTGTTGGGTGTCGGAAGTGTAAAATTAGTACCTCTATCACATATTGCTCTTTAAATATGGGTGTGAGTTGGATGTAATTCACGCAGTACATAGTCGATGTCCTTACACTAGTTAAATGTTGATGTTAATTTGTTAGTGGTAAGTGGAACTGTTTTTTTAGGTAGCATTGCAGATTTGGTTGAAGATATGGGGAAGTGGTCAACATTATAATTAGGAATTGTCATTTAAAAAACCTTTGAAATTCACTGAAAAAAACCATAGGTTTCAGGCAGGTTATAGTTAGGAATTATCATTTAAAAAACCTTTGAAATTCACTGAAAAAACCATAGGTTTCAAGCAGGTTATAGTTAGGAATTATGAGGTATATCTGATTGTCACGTAGATGATGTCATCAGTGATGTCATCAGTGATGTCATTTGAGATGTCATCAGTGATGTAATCAGTGATGTCACTGACCATGTCATGAATGATGTAATATGTGACATCATCACCAGTGGATTGCGGGCGCAAGAGTTACAGTTAGTACAACTAACTATAACTGTGGAATTTCATTGGTTTTGTATGAGTGAAGTATCCAGCTAACTATAACACTCCTGAAACCTATGGTTTTTTCAGTGAATTTCTATGTTTTTTTAAATGATAATTACTAACTATAACCTGCTTGAAACCTATGTTTTTTTCAGTGAATATATATATATATACTTGTAATTGTTTGAAGCCAAAGCCACTGAAGATCTGGATGCATCAATGACTGTCTGGCGCACCTGCTGACATGAGTCGGGACATTATTATGTGTTCAAGCGTAGGTCACTATGCCTCCCGCTTGCGTAGTGTGCTGGCAGATATATATTTATGTGGACCCATGGATATCCACTTAGGGGCACATTGAAGGGGACATAGAATTGAGTGTCCTAATAGGAAGACTGCTGAATTAAAGCTATGATATACGGTGGAAACATGTGAAATTCAAACTTTGGGAGAAGGGATTAGCCTGAGACATTTAGTCTGGTAATATGAGGCACAGGTTATTACAAACAAATATTTAGACAAATATGCGTATGTGTGGCTGTCTGAGATCGAGGATTATATGGGTATTGAGACAGTCCTCTTTCTATTGCCACTCTAATTCTCCAATGACAATCATTGTGCTGTTTTTTTTAAATCTGCCAGGCCAGTCCCTCAGTTTGCAACCTGCATTGAGGAAGGCATACAAGCCGAAACTCATCTTTGAGGTGCAATTCAATAAATTAAATGGAGAAAAGATTGTTGGAGCCCTGTGGTGTGGTGATGTGGTGATGTGGTGGTGTGGTGGTGTGGTGGTGTGGTGGCGGTGGTGGTGGTGAGCCTGAGCTGTGTCGGAGCCCATTTTATAAAAGCGGGTTTGGAGTGGAGATATATATTTAAAACACCTACTGTCAGTGACTGGTTAACACACGCCTGCCATCACGAGACAAGTTTCTGGACCCCTGGGGTGGTAGTGCATTTGAACGGTGGCGGGGAGAAGCTATCAAAGGCTTCCAAGGGGGCTTTACCCACATAGATCGTATAACTATGCAATACATGTTTTCTGCAGGTTATTTATTCTAGGATGCTTGACTAAAGTAACCCAACCTGGGTAGTCATAAACAGTTCAGAACGAGCATTGCGCCCATCTCTGTGTAGAGTATTTCTGCCATGCCCACAAACGCTATGCCTTGATCACTCATGTGATCATCTCGAAGTAGATTCAAGTGTCTTGTCTCTGTTGTACATTGTGGATGGAAGGGCAGTGTGTTTGCATTCACAACTTCATTTTGCTCTTTAATAGTCAGTTACTGGGCCTCACTTGATCATGTTGCTACAGTAATCTGTTCTCTATAGGCTGCTGCCGGGGTTGTGCTACGTGTACATGACCATTGCATTAGCTCTTTAGCTACTTTCTAGTGCAATTAACTGACCCTAGTTCAGCATCTGCAGCTAATCCGTTCATTGCACAGTGTCCAGTACATGGGCTAGTTAAAACTTCAACATCGTTTTAGGATGTTGAGGTGTCAAACGCCTGGCTTAGCTCATTTACCTATACTGTTGTGGTATGAGTTAAGTGATGTTAGGCGATTTATCATGGTTTCGGGGTCATTATTCGCCCAGATTTTTGTGGTGCACACTAATGCCAGAGAATTGGATCGGCCAATTAGGAAAGACTAGAGGAATATCATTATGGTAACTTTGTCAGAGATGAGAATATCAACCAGGTGAAAGATGAATTAAAACAATATACCAGTGGTAGATAGAAAATAAATACCAAGAAATTTGGAGTAATCACATAATGTAAATTGTCATCCTCTCTGCTGTATTGTTATAGAATCTAAACATTTATTAAATGAGTGATGCACATTTTCAAGTGCACAAAGAAATTATATGCATTGTGTGTTTAAGGCGTCCATCTTGGTAAACAGAGTAGGAGTTGCTGAGATGCCACACACATGTTTGGTTCTCAATGGTGAAGAAAACGACAGGATACCATCAAAGAAAGAATCCAGATTCACATGAGTTGATGTATGTTGTATTCCATGCGGCAACAACCCACATAATTATACTCACCCTGTCGATATCAAACTCCACGTAGATACTGCCAGTTCCTTTAAAGGGGGCCTCAAGACTGGCAAATAGCAATTCTGTACTCATTAAGGTATAACTCACTCCAGTATACAACATACAAGTTCACCATATCTGCGGGCAGCAAGCTCAATGAGTGCAGTGACCTCACTAAAAATGATCAACAGTGCTACACACAGGCTTGGATAGTTGAAAACCTAAGAATAGGGATTGACAATCGGGCAAGGGATAGAAGGTAAGCAAGCTGCTGGCGGTACTCCATACATGGGGCAGAATGTGTTACAGGGACATTATAGATAGGAAATAGCATTTAAAAAACATAAAAATTAACTGAAAAACAAGAGGTTACAGGGACGTTACAGTCAGGAAATAGAATTTATTTTAAACCTTCGAAATTCACAAAAACAAAACAAAAGTTAAAGGGACATTCCAGTTAGGCTCCGATCTTACACACATAAAACCAAAGAAATGTAGCATTTATAGTTACCTGAGCTAACTATAACTGACACCCAACAATGCACTGCTTATCACCTCACATATTATATCCTTCATGACATGATCATTGACATCACTGATGACATCATTCATGACCTCTCAAATGACATCACTGATATCATCCACAGAACCATTAACACTCACACACCTACTCAAACACTCATACTACCACTCAAACACCCACTTAACGACCCATACAACTACTCACAACCCCACACAACTACTCACACATCCATTCACACATTCATACAACCACTCACACAACTGCTCATACACTCACAGATCCATAGAACCAGTCACACACCAATACATCCACTTACACATCCACTTACAGACCCATACCCCACTTACAAACCCACACAGCCACTCATACAGCCACATAGCTACTCGGGCACACATTCACTCACACACCTATTCAACCACTCACATACCCACCCACACACTCACACACCCATAAAACAACTACATGCTCATTCACACAGCCATACAACCACTCACACAGCCACTCACACACCATGAAAACCACTTGTAAACCCATTCACATACCGATACAGCTACTCACATACCCAATGACCGATCCATACAGCCACTCACATACCCATACAGAAACTCAGGCACCCACTCATACACTGATACAGACAGTGACACAGCCAATCACATGACATATATTAGAAATAGTATCACTTATTAGTAGTAACCAAATAGTAATTTAACTTATGCAGTAGCTTATTATATGTCTTTAAGTGTCATAAACATTTATGAAACTCTCACACTCACTGGATGATGCAATCAGTGATGTAATTTGTGATGTCATCAGTGGTGTCACTGACCATGTCATGAGTGATATAATATTTGAGGTCCTAAGCAGTGCATTGCGGGAGTGTAAGTTATAGTTAGCTCAGGTAACTATAACTGCTGAATTTCTATGGTTTTGTGTGTGCAAAATCAAAACTGAACTATAACATCCCTACAACCTTTGGTTTTTAGTGAATTTCTAAGTTTTTTTATTTTTTATTCTATTTCCTACCTATAACTAAGTATAACATCCATGTCACCTTTGTTTTTTGTTAATATATATATATATATATATATATATATATATATATATATATATATTCACTGAAAAAACCATAGGTTATACACCATATATAGTTAGGAATTAGCATTTAAAAAACCTTATTTTACTCACACAAAACCATTGAAATTCCATATATAGTTAGTTGTACTAACTATATATCGCGCACCCGCAATCCACTGCTGATCATGTCACATATTACATCATTCATGACATGGTCAGTGACATCACTGATGACATCACTGATGACATCTCAAATGACATCACTGATGACATCACTGATGACATCTCAAATGACATCACTGATGACATCACTGATGACATCTCATTTGACATTACTGATCACATCACTGATGACATCATTCATGTGATAATACGATGAAGCTCTTCAGACTCTAATATAACCTTAGATACAGTAAGTGTAAACAGACACTCACAGACTGTCACTCATCCATAGAGTTACACACACACCTAGTCAGTCATGCAAAGAATCAATCACACCTCCATTTTCTCAACTATACAGTTATACACACCTTACTTATTCAAACATATACTAACACATATTTACTCTCTTATACAATCCCTGATACAAGTTCACAATGATCCATACAGCCACTCACACATTCACTGGCTCTTATGCACAGTTATTTATATATGTCAACTCTCACATGTACTGTGTTTTACATATGTACTTACTTTGACATGTAGCACTGAGATATCCATTCACTCAGCAATACACTCATGCACACAGTCAACCGCCCATACAGCTGTTTCCACATGCACATTTGAACCCATACATCTAGTGAATCAACTGCTCACACATCTATGCACAGAGTCATACACCTCCCAGCCACCCACACACACACTCAGTCTCCCATACAAATACTTGGGCAACCAATCAATAACCCATATAGTTAATCATATAGCTACTGATTAACACATGCTGCAGTTTACAGAACAACAGACATAATGATGCACAAATTAAGACAGTTTAGTCACTAACCCATGCACTCAGTGAGACACATTTAATCACTCACTCATACAGTCAGTCATGCACCTACTAAATCCTTCATCCAGACATTTATACATCCACTCATTCTTAAATATGTAAGACATATTTTAACTTTACAGAAAAATACAGTCACTGGATGTTGTCATCAGTGATGTCATTTGAGATGTCATCAGTGATGTCATCAGTGATGTCATTTGAGATGTCATCAGTGATGTCATCAGTGATGTCATTTGAGATGTCATCAGTGATGTCATCAGTGATGTCACTGACCATGTCATGAATGATGTAATATGTGACATGATCAGCAGTGGATTGCGGGTGCGCGATATATAGTTAGTACAACTAACTATATATGGAATTTCAATGGTTTTGTGTGAGTAAAATAAGGTTTTTTAAATGCTAATTCCTAACTATATATGGTGTATAACCTATGGTTTTTTCAGTGAATTTTCAAGGTTTTGTAAATGCTAATTCCTAACTATATATGGTCTATAACCTATGGTTTTTTCAATGAATTTCATTGGTTTTTTAAAAGCTAATATCTATAGCTGTAAAATTTATTCTTCTTTAAATCCAAAAATATATTTTATATGTTTATTAATAATTTTTTTTAAATATTTTTTTTGTTTCGCTCCCGGTCCGCGAACCGGGAAGCTTCCCGTTAGCTCAATTTGATTCCGCGATCCGGTCCGCGAACCGGTAAGAAATCAACATAGTGATGGTATCGCGTTGCCGCGTAATGCGTCTTATGACGTACTGCGTTAGCGCACCCGGAAGTGCCCCGGGGCGCGGACCGAGGCGCGAAACGCAACTCCCCGGAAGCGATCCGCGGCGCGAAAGCGCGACGTATCGCGTTGCCGCGAAATGCGTCTTGTGACGTATCGCGTTAGCGCACCCGGAAGTGTCCCGGGGCGCGGACCGAGGCGCGAAGCGCAGCGAACCGGAAGCTAACCGGGGAGCGTTCCGCAGCGCGTAACATGAGCGTTAGAGGTCATGTGACTTGTTAATAAAACTTTTCATTGGTTCATTTCACTTTTAGTTTCATAATTATGGAAGGCTAGGTCAGGTGACCTAAAAATAACACTTTTCATTGGTTGAGAAGTATTGTTTTTTCCAAATGATGAAAACCACTCCTTCTTTCCTCACTCTGACTTTCATTATTGTGAGAGGAAGACCTATTTTGCTTCTTGGAAGACCTATTTTGCTTGTGTGAAAATGGCTTCATTGATTGCTGCAGCTGGTGCACCCCCACCACCACCTCCACCTCCTCATGGGAAGAGAGGACCACCTCCCCAGGTGGTTACCAACACTGAGGAGGAAGATGAAGAAATGGATGAGGAGGGAGAACAACCACAATTCCTGGAAGAGTTGCCCCGGGTTTCAAGAAAGAAAGCCAGTTTCATCTGGCAGTTTTTTTCCATCCCTCCTGGCCAAAAAAAGGTCAATGCCAGGTACGCAACATGCCTCATATGCAAGGAACAATTGTCCAGAGGGACGGACAAAAAATACAGTTATGGTAATCACACCATGCATAGGCACATGACGAGGAAACATCCCCTAAATTACAGCCGGGCGGAATTAAGGGATATGATGGACAATCCTAGACCAACTCCTGTGGCGAGACCAACAACATCGGTTTCTTTAACACCAGAGGAGGCACGGGAAACTGTGCCAAATATCCAACCAAATTTTGGGCATATGATACATTTATGTATGCGCTGTCGTGCATTATTAGCTTGTGGCAACATGAGCATCAATGCACTCAACCTTGCATATGAACACCATGATTGCCCTAACCGCCCCCAGTAATTTTTTTTTGCTCCTGTTGAGCCCTTTTCAACGCCTGTTTTTTGTTGTTTCCCCCCCCCCAAAAAAACCAAAAAATATATAAAATCGTTCAAAAAATACAAAAAAAACAAAAAATTTTCAAAAAATACAAAAAAAATATAAAACAAAAATATAAAAAAAAAGTTCTTTTCAGAACTACCTTCCCTTTCAAAAAAAATTGATACAATGTTTAGCACTCTGGCAAGCTCTATTTCTTTTGGTTCGCTCCCGGGTTAGCTTCCCGGTACGCGGACCGGGAGCTAACCAAAAAATTTTTTTTTTTTTTTTAAAAAGTGTAAGTATAAGGAAAGTAAACAGAGAGTGATGTTAAAAGAAAGACAGCTATAGGGAGTAAAGAAGAGATACTGTTTAATAGATCTATTTACCGAAGAAAAGACAGAAGAGGGTATAATTGTGAAAAACAAAATAGATAATTTAATAGTACTACTTCACGCCTGAAACCATACAGTGCCCATAGATTACTTCTCTGTTATAAACTCACAAGTACCTGTCTGAACTTAAACCCAACAGTGCCCTATCTCTACTGATATATTTATTTTTTATGCAAATTACAGCAAGAAAATGGAAGGTGAGCAGAATGTTTCCTTTGAAATTGTTCTGGAGAACAACACAGAAAAAGATATTGAGGACAATGATGACTCTGATTTCATGGATGAATCACGGGACCATGAATTAGTTCAATGTGTAGAATCTGTGGATCATTTACTTCATTATGATGACGGTCAAATGTGGGAACTTATGTTCACTCAACAAGAGGACATATCGGACAGTCAAATGCTAGACGTACTAATAAATTTTGAAAAACAATCCGAAAAATAAAATTGTATGTAATATTAAAAAATTGTTTGAGTCTTTAATCATTTTTATATGTAATTAATAAACTAGTTAAATGTTAGAAATGCTATTAAATTTTCAACCACAATCACAATAATAAATAATTGCTTAAAAAAGTTAAAAAAATAAAAAATAATCAACAAAACCAACAATCAATTAACATACTGCATTTGAAAAGTCTCTCATTCATTTTTCATTGCAGTACGCTGCCCAGAACGCTTCCCGGTTCGCGGACCGGACGCTACCCACGAAAAAAAACAAAAAAAAAATTATTATTTTTTTGCCCCGCGGGGCCCTTTTAAAGCCTCCACATTAAACCTAGGGGGTCACGGAGGATCTACTATGCCCCCTTATGGTTATTTCCCCCTTTGTTTTGGCCTCCTCTTGTCTCTCAATCCTACCGAGAGACAAGATGGCGGCCGCTCCGGACTGTTTAGAATGTTGACAGACACCGGAAAGCCAATCAGCTTCGCTACGCGAAGTTCTGGTACGCTCCCCGGTCCGCGAACCGGGGAGCTGCCCGGTCCGCTGTTACAGATATATATCTTTTTTTAAACGGTAATTTCTCAAAATCCACTGGAGCACATATATTGAGACCTACAAAAGGCACATCGGGCTACCAGTCCCTACAATTTTGCCAAGTTTCGTGCAAATCCATTCAGCCGTTCGGGCTAAAAATGAGGCTAACCGCCCTATGGAAAAATCAATGTTAAAAACACGTTTTGGGACCCCCCTTTTTTCTCGGCCCCCCCTGGACGAACCCCCCCCAAATTTTCAGGTGCTGCTCAGAAACAAAATGTTCCATTTTTCAGAAAATTTCAGCCAATTCCGTCCACAAACGCCAAAGTTATTAGACATAGAATTTTCAAAAATCCCATAGGGAAAAAATCCTAACTATATATACCTACTGGCGACCGCCAGTAGGTAATATATATATATATATATATATATATTCACTGAAAAAACCATAGGTTATAGACCATATATAGTTAGGAATTAGCATTTACAAAACCTTGAAAATTCACTGAAAAAACCATAGGTTATAGACCATATATAGTTAGGAATTAGCATTTAAAAAACCTTATTTTACTCACACAAAACCATTGAAATTCCATATATAGTTAGTTGCACTAACTATATATCGCGCACCCGCAATCCACTGCTGATCATGTCACATATTACATCATTCATGACATGGTCAGTGACATCACTGATGACATCACTGATGACATCTCAAATGACATCACTGATGACATCACTGATGACAACATCCAGTGACTGTATTTTTCTGTAAAGTTAAAATATGTCTTGAGTGGATGTATAAGTGTCTGGATGAAGGATTTAGTAGGTGCATGACTGACTGTATGAGTGAGTGATTAAATGTGTCTCACTGAATGCATGGGTTAGTGACTAAACTGTCTTAATTTGTGCATCATTATGTCTGTTGCTCTGTAAACTGCTGCATGTGTTGATCATTAGCTATACGAGAGGCTATATGTGTTATTAATTGGTTGCCCAAGTATTTCTATGGGAGATTGAGTTTGTGTGGGGGTGGCTGGAAGGTGTGTGACTCTATGCATAGATGTGTGAGCAGTTTATTCACTAGGTGTATGAGTTCAAGAGTGCATGTGGAAACAGCTACATGGGCAGTTGACTGTGTGCATGAGTGTATTGATGAGTGAATGGATATCTCAATGCTACATGTCATAGTAAGTACATATGTAAAACACAGTACATGTGAGAGTTGGCATATATAAATAACTGTGCATGAGAGCCACTGAATGAGTGAGTGGTTGTATCGATCATTGTGAACTTGTATCAGGGATTGTATAAGAGAGTAAATATGTGTTAGTATATGTTTCAATAAGTAAGGTGTGTTTAACTGTATAGTTGAAGAAATGGAGGTGAGATTGTTTCTTTGCATGACTGACTGGGTGTGTGAGTAACTCCATGGATGAGTGGCAGTGTGTGAGTGTCTGTATACACTGAGTGTATCTAAGGTTATATTAGAGTCTGAAGAGGTTTATCGTATTAGCACAAGAATGATGTCAAATGAGATGTCATCAGTGATGTCATCAGTGATGTCATTTGAGATGTCATCAGTGATGTCATCAGTGATGTCACTGACCATGTCATGAATGATGTAATTTGTGACATGATCAGCAGTGGATTGCGGGTGCGCGATATATAGTTAGTGCAACTAACTATATATGGAATTTCAATGGTTTTGTGTGAGTAAAATAAGGTTTTTTAAATGCTAATTCCTAACTATATATGGTCTATAACCTATGGTTTTTTCAGTGAATTTTCAAGGTTTTGTAAATGCTAATTCCTAACTATATATGGTCTATAACCTATGGTTTTTTCAGTGAATTTTCAAGGTTTTGTAAATGCTAATTCCTAACTATATATGGTCCATAACCTATGGTTTTTTCTGTGAATTTCATTGGTTTTTTAACAGCTAATATCTGTAGCTGTAAAATGTATTCTTCTTTAAATCCAAAAATATATTTTATATGTTTATGAATAATTTTTTTTAAAAATATTTTTTTTTCTTCGTTCCCGCTTCGCAAATCGGGAAGCTTCCCGTTAGCTGACCTTGATGCCGCGAAATAGACCGCGAGCCGGTAAACGTTTCTTTACCGCAAGTGCCGCGTTACAAAACAACATCGTGACGCCTCCCGTCCGCATGACGTTTCACGTTGTCGCGTGATACGTCATATGACGTACTACGTTAGCGAACTGGTACGCGAAGCGAGTCGCAAAGCGCAGGTTTCTGGAAGCAAACCGGGAGGCCCTGCAAAGCGCTTAACGTAAACACAGCAAGTCATGTGACTTGGTAATAACACTTTTCATTGGTTCATTTCACTTTTGGTTTCCTAATGATGTAAGACTAGGTCATATAATCTAAAATGAACACTTTTGATTGGTTGAGAACTCTTGTTTTTCCCAAATGATGAAAATCCCTCCTTCTTTCCTCACTCTGACTTTCATCATTGTGAGAGAAAGACCCTTTGTGATCACTGAGCAATGGCTTCTTTAGTAGCTTCAGCTGGTGCTTCCCCACCACCTCCACCACATCCAAGGAAGAGTGGACCACCTGCTCAAGTTATAATTCAACAAGAAGAAGAAGAAGAGGAACAGGAGGACGAGCACGAAGAGAGGCAGTTTTTGCCTGAGCAGCCCAGGACGTCTCACCGGAAAGAAAACTTCATTTGGCAATTTTTTAAAATTCCCAAAGGTCAGAAAAAAGTAAATGCAAGATACGTAACTTGCCTTATATGTCAAGATAGACTGTCCAGAGGGACCGACAAAAAATACAGTTTCGGAAACTACACAATGCATCGCCATATGACTAGGTGGCATCCTAACAACTACAGTGCTGCACAGTTTCGGAACGACCTAGATAATCTCCCTATTATGGCCAGAAGATCTGTTGTACCGGAAGTAACGGGACCAGAGGGCAGGGAGATGGTGCCAAATATACAAATGAGATTTGGTGATGTAAAACACATCTGCGCATTTTGCGATGGATTCATTTCCTACGGAGAAAAAAGCATCACTCTGATCAACAGAGCTATTGACTATCATATGCAAGTTTGTCCGAAACGCCCAAAATAATAAATACTTCTTTTTTTTGTTTTGTTGCTCCTGTTGAGCCCTTTACAATGAATCGTTTTCATTGCCCCCTCCAAGAAAAACCCCAAAAAATATAAAACTGTTCCGAAAAATTCAAAAACAGTAAAAAAATGTTCAGAAAAAAAAAAAAAAAAGTTCTTTTCAGAACTACCTCCCCGTTATTAAAAAATTGGTACAATATTTGGAACTGTGCCAACCTCTATTTCTCTTAGTTCGCTTCCCAGTTCGCTCGCCGGTACGCGAACCGGAAGCGAACCAAAAACAGTAAGTATAAGGGAAGGAAACAGACACTTATGTTAAAAGAAAGACAGCTATAAGGGAGTAAACTAGAGATACCATTACCCGTAATCCACTGCTGATGATGTCACATATTACATCATTCATGACATGCTCAGTGACATCATCAGCAGAGGATTGCGGGTTTTTTGGCAACATGCCTTATCCACGGTTTAATAACGCTGCCTTTTGCTTTATATAAGTTTTCAAATTGTATGAAATATATACCAATAGGTCGTTATGAACCTTTAGGTAGTGCTTTTCTTCATGAGGTCTGGTCGCTTCCATACACATACAGATGTTTCAAAGATGATCAAGAAGTTTATCTGAATGGAGAGGAATGCACTGAGACGCCAGATCATTCACTAATGTGTAGGCACATACAGTTACACGGTTCATGCAACAAACACCGACCAAATATGGCTTGCGTGTTGCAAGGCACGCCAGTTCCTGCTATCATCCCCACGTTCAAGTTGTTGGAAAATGGTAGTTATTTGATGCTCAATAATGAAGATTGTTCTGAGTTAATTAAAAGTATTCCTTTTATCGTAACAGTAAGTGAACGGGTTATTTGCTGCAGAAATGTTCTATTTCCTCCCACACATGAACATAGGGAGTTTTCAATCTGGCCACAAATACCAACCTTGGGACACGTTTCAACGGCATGGCAAGAATAAGAGCTCTTTTGTCTCAGAGAGAGGTGGCCTTGAGTTCGGCCCGTGAAACTTTCGTACTTCACATAGCGAACACCCGTACAGAGGTGCACACCCTTTTCAATTAAGATTTGCCTTTCAATTTCAGCAACATGTTTCCGACTATCTTTAACGCATCCTCCACAAAGTCCCTGGCGCACTTTTTTAAAGTTGTTACCAGTGGTCTCGTGACTTCATTTGAGAAAATCTTTGGAGTCATCCCTGCTTCCTTTCATTCTATTTTCTGCACTCTGGTTCGTGGATTGGCATTTTTACTTGCATTACCAGCGGACGCTCTTGTGCTTTTTTACATTTTTAAATATGGATGTCCCTCCTATGCAACCTCCCACCCTGCAGCTGCTGACACTGTTCCGCAATCGCATGCTAGAATATTATGGCACAATGCCGTTGGCGATATTAAGCACGGCATATGGATTATCTTTTCGATTCTCCTACTTCACCTGTGTCCAGCCTGTATTTCACTGCCTGACCTGTGATTTCGATTGGGCCATTGATTTGTGTCTCTGCGGACCGGTTTCTCCTGACGTCGACTTTAATCAGCTGATGACTCCTATCATTACTCACGAGTTGGTTTGTCCTGGCGAAAGGATTATGGCTGTGGCATTGATGCATGGACTACTTGGTCACTGGAATTTACTGGCGGCAGCACAGTCTTTCTTGGAACAGAGCTTTCTTGAAAACCCACCGAGCTGTCCTCTGATGGTGATAGAGGATCCGGTGCTGGGAGAGCACGTATGTTCTTTTCCGCTTTTAAATTGGATGGCTGAACTGTTTTCGGATGAAGACGGTGACTTCCTATTGGAGGCTGTTGCAGCTTATTTTGCATACACAGTTATGTCATAGACCTTTTTCATGTTTGATATGCTGAGTACTAGCATTTCATTGACAATTCATTGACTTATTTGTCAAGTTTTTATTATTTACCTTGCCTATTGGCTTAAGACTCGATAAAGTACTTGGCTGTTTTATTTTTCTTTAGCATTAAATTTTCCTAGTTTTTAATGCTTTACCTTGCGGACCGTCCACATATAAACTTGCAATCTGCTCTCATGAGATGGCACTTCTATTATCTTATTCAGTTCGTTTCCGGATCATGAGGAGGTGTCATCTAGGTCCTGGATATCTTTACACCGTGTTAAGTTAGCATGGGCTCATTACCGGTTTAAACGCCATTTTTCCTTTTTTGCAACTTCTGCACACGACACTTAGTTGTTGCTTTAGCTTTCCACCTAGTAGTTCATCGTGGTTTACATGAGAATAATATGTTATTGGTCTACTATCTGCTTTACTTGTTAAACTATATCTGTACAGCGAGTGCTAAAGTTTCAAGAACAACACGATACAGAATTGTTATGAGGTCTGATCTCCACGACTTCATACTCATAACATAAGTGCAACTTCTGCCAATTCTGGGCATGAGGCGGGTTTTATATTGCTTTGCCGAACACACATACACAACAGTTGATGCGGTTCACATGAAGAGAGAGCTGGTGTATGCTGATGTGATTCCTTCAAATCTAAGACACTAAAGTATGGGCACGCCCTAAACCAACACAAAGAGACCTTCTTAGCAAATAATATAATATGTGTATTAGGGAGGGTGAGATATAAGCAGCCGCGGGCCGTGGAGGGAGTTACGATGGGGCAGGGAGGCGGGGAGGGGGAGAAGCAGGGTGGAGCCCTCTCTACCTTGCCCCTCCCCCTCCCCGCCTCCCTGCCCCACCGTAACTCCCTCCACGGCCCGCGGCTGCTTATAAGTGTTGCTAACTCTTATTCATTTACAGCATGTTAACATACTGTCACCATTCGCTTTTTATGTACTAGTAACTATGCTGGTAATTTTGCTACTGATAATATGTGTACTTGTATTCTCCACCCTGCTTCTCCCCCTCCCCGCCTCCCTGCCTCACCGTAACTCCCTCCACGGCCCGCGGCTGCTTATAAGTGTTGCTAACTCTTATTCATTTACAGCATGTTAACATACTATCACCATTCACTTTTTATGTACTAGTAACTATGCTGGTAATTTTGCTACTGATAATATGTGTACTTTTATTATCTAAGGTACTACGCCTGAGAAGACGGCATTAGTAAATAAACATTTCAAATACACATCTGTTCTTCTTAACTCCATGTTCTGGTTTCTAAGAAATCTATAACGACCGACTGTTCATGAGTTCCACGTATCCTGAGGTACTATAAGTTCATATTCTGGATTGTCTAAACATTGAGAGTTTGTTATATCCAATGTGACACTGTACCTAGCTTGCTAAGGAGTTTTTGATTACTAACGTGAGTTTTGGGACACCCTAATTCGCCGAGGTTCCAATCCTCTGTCCACAGTTCTGTGTGAGAACAGAAACCCTGCGACAGGGGCACCCCCGACCCTTGCTGGAGCTTCATCACACTTGCGATACAACTCCAGCAATGCATTCGCCGAGGTTCCAATCCTCTGTCCACAGTTCTGTGTGAGAACAGAAACCCTGCGACAGGGGCACCCCCGACCCTTGCTGGAGCTTCATCACACTTGCGATACAACTCCAGCAATGCGCCACCTTTACGGCACAGATACATCACGCATCTGTGCTGTTTTTGCCCCATGATGCGCCGCATTGTAAATGCAGCACACCATAGGTGACGGAACAGCGGCACAGAATGACTAACACATCCCTGGTGATGCGCCAGTCATCATAAATGTATCCCTATGCTTCTTATCTTGTTAGAGATGAACCGCCATATGTATCATCAAAGTTTTTTGCATTTCCTAAATAGCGAACTTTAAGGAATAAATAGCGATTCTTTACCATTCCTAGTTTGCGATGAGCTATTTGCTAATTAGCCGAATGTAGCCCAATGAAGCCCAATGTAGCCCAATGTAGCCCAAAGATGGCCGCCAGACACACAAAAAAACAAATGTAGCCCAAATATCAGCCAGATGTAGCCCAACTATAGCCCAGTGACAGAATGACCAATCAGCTTCGCAAACCTCCGTTACGCGAAGCGGAGCGCTGTTACAGATATATATCTTTTTTTGAACGTTAATTTCTCAAAATCCACTGGAGCACATATATTGAGACCTAGCAAAGGCACATCGGGCTACCAGTCCCTAATATTTTGCCAAGTTTCGTGCAAATCCATTCAGCCGTTCGATTATTATTATTATTTTTTTTTTTGCCCCGCGGGGCCCTTTTAAAACCTCCACATCAAACCTAGGGGGTCAGCGAGGATCTACTATGCCCCCTTATAGTTATTTCCCCCTTTGTTTTGACCTCCTCTTGTCTCTCGATCCTACCGAGAGACAAGATGGCGGCCGCTACGGACTGTTTGGAATGTTGACAGACGCCGGAGAACCAATCAGCTTCGCTTCACAAAGCTCCGTTGCGCGAAAAGTCCGCGAACCAGAGCGCTGCCCGGTCCGCTGTTACAGATATATATCTTTTTTTAAACGGTAATTTCTCAAAATCCACTGGAGCACATATATTGAGACCTACAAAAGGCACATCGGGCTGCCAGTCCCTACAATTTTGCCAAGTTTCGTGCAAATCCATTCAGCCGTTCGGGCTAAAAGTGAGGCCAACCGCCCTATGGAAATTAACATGGGAAAAACGCGTTTTGGGACCCCCCTTTTTTCTCGGCCCCCCCTTGACGAACCCCCCCAAAATTTTCAGGGGCTGCTCAGAAACAAAATGTGCCATTTTCCTGAAAATTTCAGCCAATTCGTCCACAAACGCCAAAGTTATTAGACATAGAATTTTCAAAAAACCCATAGAGAAAAAATCCTAACTATATATACCTACTGGCGACCGCCAGTAGGTAATATATATGCGGCATAGCACAAAAATACAATAAATAATTTGCACAAAAGAAGAGGTGTCCGTTCCTGCTTTCCGATTCTTGCGGCACTGAATCGTATGGAAAAAAGGTTACCTGAAAAAAAAAAATATATATATATAATGTGTGTATGTGTTTGTGTGTGTGCACATATTACCTACTGGCGGTCACCAGTAGGTAGTTAGAGGTAGGGCCTACTTTCCATAGGAAATCCACAACATTCTATTTGGAATACCTTTGGCGCTGGTGGACGAATCTTCGCGAATTTCTATAAGAAAATGGCCTGCTCAGTTCCGCTCCTTCCCTGAAAGTTTGGGGGTGATTCGTCAAGTGGGGGCTGAGAAAAAAGGGGGTCCCAAAACATGTTTTCCCCATGCAATTATCCATAGGGACCTTTAGCCAGGGCTACAGCCCGAACGGCTGAACGGAATTACACCAAATTTGCCAGAGAGGTAGAGTTCGGTTCCAGACTGTGCTTTTTGTTAAATGGTGTAAATCCGTTCAGTAGTTTCTGAGAAAATTACAAGTAAAATCATATCGATATCTAGAGACGTAGTATGGCACGCGTATGGAAATTCGTACAATTACGAGCACGAGCTGCATGCTGATTGGTTGTCAACTGTTTTGTCAACACTCCAAACCAGGAAGTGTTGGCAGCCATCTTGTTCATCGCTAGAACCTAGTCACAAGAAAACAGTAAAACAAAGTTGAGAAATAAGGAAAGGGGGCAGGGTAGAAACATCCTGACCCTCTAGGCTTGCTCATGGGGTAGTTCATGAATTTTTAGGCTGTATATATATTTTTTTTTTTTAGAAAAATTGCGGGGTACGCGTACGGAAATCCGTACAATTACGAGCATGAGCTGCATGCTGATTGGCTGTCAACTGTCTGTCAACACTGCAAACCAGGAAGTGTTGGCAGCCATGTTGTTGGTCGCAAGACCCGAGTCATAAGAAAATAAGAAAACAAAGTTGAGAAATAAGGAAAGGGGGCAGGGTAGAAACATCCTGAACCTCTAGGGTTGCTCAGGGGGTCGTTTATGGATTTTTAGGCTATTTATTCTAATATTTTTTTTAAAATAGAAAAATCGTGGCATACGCGTACGGAAATCCATACAATTACGAGCATGAGCTGCATGCTGATTGGCTGTCAACGGTCCAAACTAGGAAGTGTTGGCAGCCATCTTTTAATGAAGTGTGCGGGGGGCTCATGGCCCTCGTACATGCCCCGGGGACCGCCACCTTCCTGGGGCAGTAATATTTAACCTACCAGCCCCGGGGATTATCACTTTTTGGGACTTTTTAATTTTGGGAGGGGGTCGCGTGGTCTCCATCCTGGAGCTCTTGATGGCTCTGGGGACCACCATCTCTCAGGGCCGGCTCCTGCAGTGTCCCGGGGTGTCTACCCCCGGGACACAGCTGTTTGGTATGGTAGGGCGCGAGCGTCACGGCTCCCACTTTAGCACAGGAACGCGGTTTTCTATTTGAAAGAGAGAGCAAGTTAAGCTGCTGTGTCTTTCAAGTAGGAAAGCAGATTGCTTTTCGTTAGAGAGAGCAGCATGTAAACTGCTCTCTCTGATGAAGCAATGCCGGCTCTCAAAGGACGCGGGGAGCCGGCTGGGATCGTGGGGGTATTGGTGTTCCCCACACGGTCCCTAATGATATTTTTTGAGTCCCGGGGAATGGGTTCCTTTGCAGCTCCTTAAACATTCGTACATTTAATTTCTGTAAAATCCTTTTTTTATGTTGGGGAACAGAGTATTCCTCTAGTGACTTTGTCATCCATGTATGTTTTTTACTTTTTCTTTATTTGAATTCCGTTTTATTTACAGTATGTTTCTACCTCTTTTAAGAATGAGTTCCACAGCGTAGCGTCCGTTGCAGTGTTTTTAGCTTTTTCGTTCTTTTGCTTACTTACCAGTTTGTGTTCAAGATTCGGTGTCCTATTTGTGTAGCTTTCCTTTGTGTATCTTTTATGCAGCCTTCTTTTGTGTATGTTTTTTTTTTATCTGAGTTTTTTATTCAGTGCTTCATCCAGTGTTCTGAATATAGCAGTACATGTGTAGACATGTACTTTACTCCTTTTCTTTGCTTCCCTCCACCCTAATTGACAACATAATGGGGTGAGTCGAGGCATGGCACTGGTGTCGTCACTGTTTAAGTTTGCAACACAGTAGGTAGGATAAATAAATAAAGCACTTGACACAATGCAGAGCGACACTATTTATTGTATTTAATTTTCAAAAGTTTTCAAAATAAAATACACTCATGTACAAAATATTGTTGCTTTATTTGCAAGATAAATATCTAATATAATTCACATGAATCACCACATATGCTGATATTACAGTAAAGATAAAATGAAGTGTTTATGTTTTTGTACAAGGAGCTACAACATGAGAAATTCAGTATGAAAAATCAACAAAACAATTTAGTAGACAGTTACACTCATGTACAAAATACTGTTGCTTTATTTGCAAGATAAATATTTAATATAATTCATATCAATCACCACATATGCTGATATGACAGTAAAGATAAAAGGAAGTGTTTATGTTTTTGTACAAGGACCTACAACATAAGAAATTTAGTATGGAAAATTAACAAAACAATTTGGAAGACAGTTACAGTCATGTACAAAATGTTGTTGCTTTATTTGTAAGATAAATATTTAATATAATTCATATGAATCACCACATATGCTGTTATTACAGTAAAGATAAAATGAAGTGTTTATGTTTTTGTACAAGGACCTACAACATAAGAAATTCAGTATGGAAAATCAACAAAACAATTTGGAAGACAGTTTGGAAATTAGTAACAGTGTCATAGAAGAGCTGAACATACTTTTCACAAGTAGCGAGAAAGAAGAGGAATGCTGCAGATATTAGCTGTGATTTCCTAGACTAAACCTTAGATGTTGATTTTCTGGAAGCATTAGATGACATCGAGTATGATCATATGAGTTTTGAAATTGATTATCAGGAATATAAAAAACATGATGTAATTATTTTAGAAGCTCTATTAAGTTATGAGATGTCGGGTCCGGGTCACCCCCTTCACTCGCCTGCTGCCCTGCTAGCCAGCCTCCTTGCCCTGCCTGCCTGCCTGCCGCCTGCCTGCCGCCACCGCCGCCCCCCCAGCACCCCCGAGCGGCCCAGCCACAGCGGAGCCGGCCCCTGAGGCCCCGCCACCGGCCCATTGGCCCGGACGCTCGCCCAGCCCAGCAGACCCGCCCTCCCGTCCCCCTTCTTATGACGCCCCCTGAGCGACCGCGCAGCGGATGCGCGCAGCGGGAGCACCGATTGAGCGCCGAAGGTGCGCCAAAGGTAAGCCCGTCTGCGCCCGTCCGCGCCTGGACCGCGCCCAGCGCCAGGACCCCTGGCCCTCGCAGACCCCAGCCCACCCGCCGGACGTACGACGCCGCCACCCTCAACGCACTCAACGCCGGCCGAACCCCGGGATGCTACCGAGCCACCCCGAGATGCACCCACGGACCCTTCATCTGCCAGTCCTGCAAGTTCTCCTGCATCCGGACCTGCACTGCACCAGCGTCCACCAAGCAGAGCACCAGCAGCAACCACCTGGAGTGCATCCTGCTCAACACCCGCTCCGTCCACAGACACGCCGTCGAGCTCTGGAACCTGCTCGACACCACAGCCCCAGACGTCGCCTTCCTCACGGAAACCTGGATGAACGCCTCCTCAGCGCCCGACATCGCCATCGCCATCCCGGACGGCTACAAAATCATCCGGAGGGACCGCGTCAACCAGACAGGAGGAGGCATCGCCATCATCCACAGGAACACCATCCGCATCACGACCAACACCGATGACACCATCGCACCCGCCGAACACCTGCACTTCCAGATCCACACCAACCCCAAGACCACCCTCAGAGGCACCCTCATCTACAGACCCCCGGGACCACGCACACAATTCAGCGAGGACATCGCCGACTTCATCAGCCCGCTCGCCCTCCCCTCAGCCGACTACATCCTCCTCGGGGACCTCAACTTCCACCTGGAGAACAACAACGACCGCAACACCACCACCCTGCTGGACAACCTCGCAAACCTGGGACTCAAGCAGCTGGTGACCACCCCCACCCACTACGCCGGACACACACTCGACCCGATCTTCTCTTCCAGCAAGGACATCGCCTTCAGCCACGCCACGGGACTCCCATGGACGGACCACAGCTGCGTCCACTTCAGCTTCAGAAGGACCACGCTCCACCATCACCAGCAACAGGCTCCCCGCAGAAGCTGGAACAAGATCACTGCTGACCAGCTCACCACGTCCTTGAGCAAGAACCCTCCCACCAGCACAACAAACCCCAGTCAAGCAGCCACCAACCTCACGAAATGGATCAGCGACTGCGCAGACGAACTCGCCCCGCTGAAGACCCCGCCGAGCCGACCCGGCAGCAAGAAAGCCCCATGGTTTAACGACGAACTCAAGAGCTCCAAGAAGAACTGCAGAGCACTCGAGAAAACCTGGCGCACAGACCCAACACCGGACAACATGACTGCCCTCAAGCTCGCCACCCAAAAACACCACCAGCTGATCCGCGCCACCAAGAAAACTGCATTCAAGGAACGACTGGACAACAACGCACACAACAGCAAGGAACTCTTCAACATCGTGAAAGAGCTCTCCAACCCCAACACCGGAAACAACGACATCACCCCTTCGCAAGACCTCTGCAACTCCCTCGCCTCCTACTTCCACAACAAGATCGCGGACATACACAACAGCTTCAGCACTCAACCGACGCACACCACGACCGAACCACCGCCCCCCACCACCACCCTCCGCGCCTGGACCCCGATCAGCACCGAAGACACCATCCGCACGATGAACTCCATCCACTCCGGATCTCCGACAGACCCCTGCCCTCACCACGTCTTCAACAAGGCCGACACTGTCATCGCACCCCACCTGTGGGACATCATCAACACCTCCTTCGACATCGCCACCTTCCCGGAGAGCTGGAAGCACGCCGAACTCAGCGCTCTACTCAAGAAACCATCAGCAGACCCTACCGACCTCAAGAATTACCGCCCCATCTCGCTGCTCCCGTTTCCGGCCAAAGTCATCGAGAAGACCGTCAACAAGCAACTGGCCGCCTTCCTCGAGACGAACGGCTCCCTCGACCTCTCACAGTCTGGCTTCCGGGCCAACCACAGCACCGAGACCGCCCTGATCGCAGCCACAGACGACATCCAAGCCCTGCTCGACAACGGAGAAACAGCGGCCCTCATCCTCCTGGACCTCTCCGCGGCCTTCGACACTGTCTGCCACCTCACCCTAGTACAGCGCAACAGCAACGTCGGAATCCAGGAGAAGGCACTGGAGTGGATCACCTCCTTCCTCACTGGAAGGACACAGAGAGTCCGCCTCCCCCCGTTCAGATCGGAGGCCACCGAAGTCATCTGCGGCGTCCCTCAAGGCTCCTCGCTCAGCCCAACTCTCTTCAACGTCTACATGAGCCCCCTCGCAGCCATCGCACGCCAGCACAACCTGAACATCATCTCCTACGCCGACGACACCCAGCTGATCCTCTCCCTCACCAACGACCCCGCCACCACCAGAGCCAACCTGCACGAAGGGATGACAGAAGTAGCCAAATGGATGTCGAACAGCCGCCTGAAACTGAACTCAGACAAGACGGAAGTCCTCATCCTGGGATTCTCACCCTCTGCCTGGGACGACTCCTGGTGGCCCCCCGCCCTGGGCAGCGCACCCAAACCAACTGACCACGCACGCAACCTGGGCTTCATCCTGGACTCCTCCCTCTCCATGACCAGACAAGTCAACGCCGTCTCGTCGTCGTGCTTCCACATCCTGCGAATGCTACGCAAGATCTTCCGATGGATCCCCACCGAGACCAGGAAGACGGTCACCCAGGCCCTCGTCACCAGCCGTCTGGACTACGGCAACTCCCTCTACGCCGGAACCACCGCCAAACTCCAGAAGAGACTCCAGCGGATCCAGAACACCTCAGCACGACTCATCCTGGACATCCCCCGCCGCAGCCACATCTCCGGACACCTGAGAGACCTGCACTGGCTCCCGGTCAACAAGAGGATCACCTTCCGGCTCCTCACCCACGCACACAAAGCCTTACACAACCAAGGACCAGGATACCTCAACAGCCGCCTCAACTTCTACTCTCCCACGCGCCAGCTTCGATCGACCAGCCACGCCCTCGCCGCCGTCCCCCGCATCCGAAGAGCCACCACAGGAGGAAGGTCCTTCTCCTACCTGGCCGCCAAGACTTGGAACTCCCTTCCGACCCACCTCCGCCTGACCCAGGACCACCTCGCCTTCAGGAAGCAGCTCAAGACCTGGCTATTCGAGCAGTAACGGACCCCCCCCCCCCCCAGCGCCTTGAGACCCTCCGGGTGAGTAGTGCGCTATACAAATGCTCTGATTGATTGATTGATTGGTTATAAGAATACATTTATTAAAATGGTTTGAGACATTCTTTTTGCAGAATTGTAATCATTCAGCTAGTACTGAAGTACTCATGTTGCAAAGTGGGCCTTAGGGCATGGACTGCTTGAAACCCATATAGACTATTTATGCAGTTTTTCATGCACTGGCAAATTTGTCTTTTATACCCTTAATTGCCCAGTCTGTTTCCTTACACTTCCAGGAAACACTAATACACTTCTAGAAAGGCAGTAAGTGTGCAAATTTCTTACTGCCTTCGGCTGGGGTAGTTGTTACAACAAAAAGGCTCGATAAAGGGCCTGCAGTTTGAATACGAATATGAAATAGAATAGTTGATAACCATAGCCAAGACAGGCAGCAAGTAGGTGTGTGTGTACGTGTAGATGGTGTGTTGATTGAGTGGAAGATGAATAATGTAAAAAATAAGAAAGGCTGCAAGTGTGCAAATTACCCACTGACATTCATGGGTAGTAGTCACCAAGAAGGCTCAATAAAAGGCCTGTACTTTGAATTAGAATAACAAACAGAAGATTTGATAACCATAGACCATACTGGCTCTTTTTTAATATTGGTAGACTTTTATTAAGCTTTTTATTATACATGAACGGCAGGAAGTGTGTGAATTACCCACTGCCATTCACGAGTAATAGTTACCAAAAAGGCTCAATAAAGGGCCTGTACTTTGAATTGGTATTACAAGAAGAATAATTGATAACCCCAGCCAAGAAAGGCAGCAAGTGTGCAAATTTCTCAGTGCCTTCGGCCGGGGTAGTAGCTACAACAAAAAGGCTCTATAAAGGGCCTGCACTCTGAATAGGCATATGAAATTGAACAATAATTGATAACCCCTGTCACAAAGGCAGTAAGTAGGTGTGTGTATGTGTGGATGATGTGTTGATTGAGTGTAAGATGAATATGGTGAAAAATAACAAAGGCAGCAGACCCGCACAATACCTACTGCCTTGTCAGGGAAGTGGATGTTTGGATTTCCAGTCCATTACATAGAGTGGGAGTTGCATTCCGCAGTGAGAGTCTTCAGAAACTGCTGCCACATGTAAGTAAGCAAGGAAGTGCATAAAGTACACACTTGTTGTAGTGTTGAAAAATAACAATATTGGCCCCTTACTGGGGTTATAAAAAAGGTGAAAAATAAGAAAGGCTGCAGATGCGCAAAGTACCCACTGTCTTGTCAGGGAAGTGGATGTTTGGATTTCAAGTCCATTACACAGACTGCATTGGATTCCGCAGTGGGAGCCTGACAAATGGGTACCACATCTAAGGAAGCAATGGAAGTGCACAAAGTACACACACTGTGCGGTAGAAATGATGCAAGAAAGGACGCAAGTGTGCAAATTACCCACTGCCATTCACGAGTAATAGTTACCAAGAAGGCTCAATAAAGGGCCTGTACTTTGAATTTGTATTACAAGAAGAAGAATTGATAACCCCAGCCAAGAAAGGCAGCAAGTGTGCAAATTTCCCACTGCCTTCGGTTGGGGTAGTAGCTATAACAAAAAGGCTTGAAATTGAAGAATAATTGATAACCCCGGCCAAAAAAGGCAGCAAGTGCGCAAATTTGTCACTGCCTTCGGCCGGTGTAGTATCTCCATTAAAAAGGCTTGATAAAGGGCCTAGAGTTTGAATCAGAATATGAAATTCAAGAATAATTGATAACCCCAGCCAACAAAGGCAGCAAGTAAGTGTGTGTACATGTGGATGATGTGTTCATTGATAGGAAGATAAATAAGGTAAAAAGTTAGAAATGTTGAAGATTCGCAAAGTAAGCATTGTCTAATCATGGGACTAGATATTTGGATACCGAACTCATCGGAAGAAAGGATGCAAGTGTGGAAATTACGCACTGCAATTTACGGGAAGTAGTTAATAAGAAGGCTGAATAAAGTGTGTGCTTTTTGAATTTGTATTAGGAGAAGAAGAATTTATAACCAGTCAAGAAAGGCAGTGAGTGTGCATATTTCAAACTGCTTTTGGTGGGAGTAGTTACAATAAAAAAGGTTGATAAATGTCTAATGAGTAATGTTGAGGACAGATATGTTTCTGTTTTTTATGAAGTTGATAGACTGTTTCACGTAACAGAAAAGTTCATTGCAATAAATGTATAGAAATGTAAGTTTACTAAAATCAAGATTAATATGTGAGTATGGACTGCTTGCCGAAGATGCTGTTGCAGCAGTTTATGTGCTTGGTGCAGCAGCAGGTGAGTTGCCCTGCAATTTTTGTGTTGGAGCTCAAGCAAAGTTGTTGTGGTGCAAGTTCTTCACGTGACACACTATATTTGCTGTGTGAAAGAAGTCTTTTTTGGATGGATTACTCTTTGAAAGAGTTGTTTGGTAAATTTTCCAGAATACTTTTGGAGCATTATCCTTCGACTGGAGTATTAGCTACAACAAAAAGGTTCAATAAAGGGCTTTGACGTTCAATCAGAATATGAAATTGAAGAATAATAGATAATTCCAGTCAAGAAAGGCAGAAAGTGTGCAAATTAAGCACTGCTTTTGGCTGGGGTAGTTGGTACCAATTACAAGATGATGTCAAAAAAAGTAATGTTGAGCATAGCGATGCTCCTGCTCCCTGCATTTTATTAGGTCAATAGACTGTTCCCCGTAAGACAAAAGTTCATCACAATAAATGCATAGAATGTTAATTTCACCGAAATGAGGATCAATTTGTGGGTGTGGATTGCTTGCTGAATATGCTGCTGCAGCAATCGATGTGCTTGGTGCAGCAGCAGGTGGGTTTTCCTGTAACGTCCGTGTTGGAGCTCTAGCAAAGTTATTGGGGTGCAAGTTCTTGATATTGTTGTAAACGTATCTAGGGCTCTAGTGTAATTTTCCCGATTCATGCCCTTATATAGGTATAACTCATCATATCCTTATATAGGCATAAGAATCATAACCATATTTAGACATATTTAGACACAGCCAATGCTGTCCAAATACGGCATGGCTACTTCCACTAAGCTCCTAGAGTACAACGAGTTCTTAAAGACAACCAGCCTTCAGCAGCCCGGGACATCCCCCTGCTTCAGTATTGATTTGTCCCAGAACTCCTGCGAGTTCTTAGTGACGTTATTCTGTCCACCCTTACGTCAAACTCGGCACCTTCCAGGTATAAATATGCCCACATCTGCCCTAGCAAACACACAGTGGTTTTGGAGCAGATCAACTGACTACTTGCCCGACGCCCTGTTGTATCGAGTGCCGAAGGAAGCCGACCCTCCAACTGACGCACTGAGAGAGACGCTGTCTTTTCTCCTGCCGAGAAATCCAGCTCCAGTGTTTCCCTGCTACCCTTGCGGGTTACTGGGAGATCGATTCCTGAGAGATAGATACAAGACCTCCTTCATTCTATAACCAAAGTACGGAGCTGATTAGACCCTTAAGAGAATTCTTGGATAGATTCTTGGCAGAAACTATTTAACTCAAGCTACACCTCACTTACTTCTTCCCTTGTACTAGGCTTCGGTTAGGTACACCGGGGTAGGCGTATTTTAGATGCACCAGTTGAGTACTTTTAGTCATTATTTATCATTGTATGTATTTTATCTATGTTAAGTATCTTATGGCTTAGAAACCATATAAATGCTTTTACAGTATTATTTCATAATACTCCTTTTACTGTACGCACTTTACTTTATGACCAGTATTACGATTGTAGCAATTCACTTCTCTTGCATGAGAAAGAAGACTGCTCAATAAATAACCTTTTTATTGAAAACGCCCGTCTATCTATTTCTCTGCACTTCTGGTGAAACTAAGCATTCACGATTGACTAAGTGAAATAGCTATCTATTGTTTCCGCGACTCTGGAGATATACTCCTTATTCTTGGGGAGCAAAAGTTGTCATGTTATATGGTTGTCAGAAACTAATCCCTTCTTGTGTACTCGAGAAAGTTTCTAGTGACCTCTGAGCTAGCTGGCACTCACAATTAAGTCTAACATATTCAATAGAGACCTAGTCGACCTAAGTCCTACGTCTAAACTATTGTTTGTTATTCCAATGCGCAGAGTCCATTGGGAATATAGGAACTACACTACATGGCGCCCAACGTTTGGTAAGGCGATAATTTAACGCTAGATACTAGAGTAACTCAGTCGTGCTTTTCACACAGACCCCTTTTTCCGTAAAAACTCCAATAGATGTCTGGAGTGAGTAAAAGGTTAGTATCCGCCAGAACTAAATAGGACGAGAATCCTATGTATTAGTTTTCGGTTTGTTCAACGTTGAAGGATACAGTGTTCCAAAATATTGTGCACCTAATCTTTGTTTCCGTGAAACTAGCTCTGCAAACTTTCTGTCAGCAAAGTGACAGAGAGTGACGACGAAAGGGAGAGCGCTAGAATAGCAACTCAACTATTAGAGGAAGACACAAGTCTTCAGCAAAACAACCCGGATGCAATAAACATCCAGATAAATGTAAGAAAGTGTGTAACTTACAAATTAATAAATAGTGGTGTATCATCGAGAGGTGGTACATTCATATTTGTGGTAGAGGCACATTGATATCGGCAGACAGAGGTATTCTATTCATGGATAAATTTTCCAGCAGCAAATGCTGTAACACACGGGTTCCACTACTACAAAGCAGAGGAACCTCCAGCGGAATACGTTCCTTTCAAGGAAGTCGAAATTCCACTAACTACCCAGGAGCATCAGCTATGGTTTAATGGCGCCCCAAAACATCAAAATCACATTACCAGGCTCGGTCCACTAGGTAGACCAGGAGCCACATGGCCGGTTCTAGCCAGCTATACACCACATCATGACATTGAAGAAATGTCAGACAGAGAACTTTTAGTTCAGCTAAAACAATTAACAAAAGCATATAGACATTTAGTTCAATTAACAATTGACGGTGCAACCTGCCGCCAAAAACCACAACTAACAGAAAATCCTGAAAAAACTTTAATCAAAAATAGTTAATTACTCCTAAAAAGAAATGGGAAACTGCAAGACAGTCTCTTCCTAAAGAGAAACAGTTTCAGTCCAGAGGAAGATCTCCTCAACAGAGAGACAAGTCTCCCCTAAGGGAGCCCTCTGAGAAAAGATATAACCTCAGAAATAGGGATAATTTGAGAAAACCTGACAGATATCAAGATAATGATACACGTCTTTCTCGAACTTTTCAGACTTCCTCGCAGAAATCGGAAAGAAGAGAACGGTCAGAACATAAAGAAGAGCGTGTCAAGTCCAAAGACAAGGAACCCGCTCACCAAAGTAAAAAATATCAATTTCCCAAAAAGAAGGTAGCAAGCATAAAGATAAAACAGGCCGAGGATCCTGAGGACACAACTCAAGAACGGAGAGTGGGCCCAGACAATGCTAGACAGCGCAGCAGAAGTGACCATAGCTCGCAAGATCCTGATGACTCTTCTGGAGACAGTGGACACAAATTAATACATTCAGGTGGAAACTGCAGACACCAGAGTCAGTGTACCCCACAAACTATATAAAATAACATTGAGTATAGAAGGGGACATAACTAGGAAAATAAGAGGTCTCTTTTGGGACAATCTCTCCAAAGGCTATGATATTCTTCTAGCTGAGAAAGACTGGCCACCAGAATTTGTTAGGGAGTGCCCACATGGCGAAGAAATGATTATGCCTGCCTTCTCAAATCACATTCCGATTCATAAAAAAATACACATATGCAAGAAAATGGGCAGTGGCCCAAGCCCCTACATTATATAAAAATCATGTAGGATGGGATGAGGATTCTCCTCACCATAAGATCTAGTTAAAAAATCAACCTACTGCACAAAGGCAGTATCCTGTTAAGCAAGAAGCTAAAAAACAAGTCAGGGAGGTCTTAGATCAACTTGAGTACCAGGGAGTGATTGAAACATGCACCTCACAAATGAACAATCCTTTGTTTCCTGTTTCCAAACCAGACAATTCATATCGCCTAGTATTGGACTACAGACACTTAAACTCTTGTTGCAAAACATTTGCAGTACAAAATTCACACAGTGCAGCACTGACGAGTAACATTGTGCGCAAAAAATATAAAACGACATTAGATATTTCAAATGGTTCCTTCTGTCAAAACATTGCACCAGAAAGCAGGTATTTGACCGCTTTCTCAAGTATGGGGGCTAAGAGGCAATTTTGCCGTCTCCCCCAGGGATTCAAGAATAGCCCAGGATTATTTTCAGCCAGAGTAACAGAGGGGTATATTACCAACAACTAGCGATAATTTTTGTCTCTAACTTGTTTAGAGACAAAAATTATCGCCGCACATCGGCGATTTTTATCGCAGATAAACCTTGCTATTAGCAAGGTTTATCGCAAATGCGATAAAAAACGGCCGCAATGCATGAATATCGCTGAAAAGTCAGCGATATTCATGCATTATCGAGCAAATGCTCTTAGCCATGTTATCCACCTCCCATTGGATAACATGGTGAAGAACTGCTCTGGGCAGGCGTTAGCTTTTGGAGATAATCGCGCTTAGCGCGAATATCTCCAAAAGTTGGTAATAGGAGATAGCGATGTTAGCGACTGTTTCCAGTCGCTAACATCTTGGCACGCCCACTTTGCATGTCATTAGTGATAAATATCACTGACATGCAAAGCGGGGCCCAAGATGGTCGCTATCTCCTATTAGCTGTCACTAACTGGTGTTAGCGACAGCTTGGTAATAGGGAGATAATTTTAACGCCGCTTTCTTGGCTTTTAAAGCCAAAAAAGCAGAGATAAACCCCTTGATAATATACCCCAGAGTTACTACAAATGTATGATGGTGAGGCATTATCTTATGTCAATGACATCTATCTAACAGACGATGATTTGGACAGGCACTTGAAAAGAGTGAACACCATAATACTTGGATTCGCATCTGAAGGGTACAAATTCAACTTTAAAAATTCAAGGATTGCCCATCTCACTGTCCTGTTTCTAGGATATGAATTATCAAGTGAAGGGAAAAGCCTGGCAGCCAATTTCTTAGAGAAATGTGCACTGCTCCAAGCTCCAAAAATGCTAAAAAACTTACAATCAATTCTAGGTTTCCTGAATTTTGGAAGAACCTACGTTCTAAACTACGCAGAAAGGGTTAAACCTCTCTATGAATTGATAAAACCTGATTTCAAACAAATCAATTGGACTCAAACACACACAGAAATTTTACGTTCAGTACAAACAGACATGTTAGCAAACACAAAGCTACAAACACGCGTAAACGTACGCAACCTTGTAATCCGAGTCACCCCAGGAAGATGCGGATTCACGTACCTAACCTATAACGAAGGTGAAACGGTACCAATAGCTTAAAAACCATACTTGTACACACAAGCGGAAATAAAATTCACTTCAACTGAGAAAATTCTGACAGTGGTTCAAACTGCTATAGCAAAAGAAAGAGCCCTGGCACAGGGAAAACTCATATCAGTCGTTACACCTGCACCTGCCCTAGAGGCAGTAACAAGAGCGAGCATGCCAAATGCCAAAGCTTTACATCCAAGATGGATACAATGGGTTAATTCTCTTGCTGCAGCAGACGTTGAACACGCTTATGATCTCAATATGAAAAAACTAGAATATCTAGAATATGAACACGAATTTCCTCTGCTGACCGAAATTCTGCCTCTTGAACAGTACGCCTCCGTAATTTACACAGACGGATCTGCGCAACATTGGATTGTGGAAAAACAAGTATACAATGCGGCATGTGCGATTGTAAAAGGTCGCTGGCGCATAGGTAAATTTAGACCAATGGTCACTAAAACTCAATCACTCAGCAACTGTACAGCTCAGCGAGCTGAACTACAAGCTTTTAAGATGGCGCTTGAAAATGCCGATCGCGAATTCCCCACACTAATAGTGTGCGATTCGTATTACTGCGTCCAGTCTTTCAATGAAAACTTGCAGAACTGGGTTCAAAACGGTTTCAAAGATGCGAAAGGTGGCACAATAAAGCATAAAAAGCTATGGGAACAAGTAGTTCTTTTACAGAAAGAACTACAAAAGACTCACATGATGCATACACTGAGTCATCGACGTGATGGCATTCACATTGCAGGGAATTCATTGGCTGATAAAGCCAAAAAGGCAGCTGTACACACGGCTTCCGTAGCTACAATTAAGCGTTCTAAAAAAAGAATAGACGGTGAAACGCTACTAGCAGTAAAAGCCTCAATGGAAGGCAACTATGCGGCGTTACCTCTAAATTATCCACTGGGAAATACATACATAATTGATGCAAACTCCGTTCCTTTTGCTCAAATCCCTGGAGTAGGGGACAGAGTAATCCCAAACAGGAAACAGAGGGCTTACTTGGTTCAAGAAGCACATATGGGAGAGGGTCTGACACATCAAGGAATCTTGAAATCTCTAATAGAATTACAAATGAAATACTGGTGGCCGGGAATGAGCGTGCAAATTTACAACTTTGCTATTAATTGCCAGAACTGCAACAGAGATCGCAGTTATGAACCGGACCAGGTAACTAACAATAGCACAGTCAGTCCAGCCTAGACACCTCTGTTAGATAGCATTAGACTGTCTACATGCAGGCGTCCCTACGGACGAATGCGGCCCCACAACTACTAAGACAAGATTCATTTGGATGTGGCCCCAGCGCTCGGCTGATGCCAGAACTGTTATAAAAGATTTGCG
This sequence comes from Lissotriton helveticus, assembly GCF_964261635.1. NCBI lineage: Eukaryota > Metazoa > Chordata > Amphibia > Caudata > Salamandridae > Lissotriton > Lissotriton helveticus. The sequence continues at coordinate 1,101,052,159 of NC_136071.1, read as the reverse complement.
AGTCTTTATCGGCACATACGCAATCGGCACGCTACATTCTGACCAGGGTCCTGCGTTTAGCTCTAGGGCTTACAAGGAGGCCATGGCCAGCTTGGGCGTTGCATTGCGGTACTCTAGTCCCTTCCATCCTGAGGGTAATGCGGTAGTGGAAAGAAAAAAACGTGACATAAAGCAATCTATAACAGCGTGGGTATTAGGTTCGGGTGATGGGTGGGTCAAACATCTAACAAGTGTCCAACGTAGTCTTAATAATCTGCCAAGACATTCTCTGGGTGGAATCACTCCGTATGAACTTTTGTTTGGTACTAGAATGATAATCGAAGACCTCGATAGTCAGACTTCAGTGGTGGAACAAAAAACCTTTGATATCAAAGATCGTTTGGCTGTTTTACAGGACTTAAATGAAACAAGAAGAAGTCTAAGTAACACAAAGCAAAATCCCACGGCCACTGAAGAAAAACCACCTGTCCCAGCAAGACCTGTCTGGATTCCAAAGATTGGGGATCTGGTCAGAGAAAAGATCGCGGTGAAGAAGGAATTTGGGCCTTCTTGCAGAAAAGCAGTACCTGTCTTAGCAATCAGCGGAACAAGATCAGTAGTACTACAACCCCTTACTAGTAAAAAAAGAACAGAGTTGTATCAATCGACCTGGTAAAACCACAACCATGTGGCCAATAATAAGCAGTAGGTGGCAGTCTCTGGGAGGGCTATCACGCTAGGAGCCTACCTCTTGCCCTGCTGAGGTCCAGCTGTGGTGTGCTGTTTGTTTTTCGTGGCTGTGGGGCGGCCGGGCTCTGCTCCGCCGCGGAACATCTCCCTGCACTTCTGACTGGCCGGGCTTGGCTCCGCCGGTCGGGAGAACCAGATAACTACAGCCCCCAGCAGCCTTCACGCCAGGTCGCCTCCCCCATCATCACCTTGCAGCGCCAGGAGGGGCATAAAGCTATGCCCACTGCCGAGGACCAAGTGGCAGTCTCTGGGAGGGCTATCACGCTAGGAGCCTACCTCTTGCCCTGCTGAGGTCCCGCTGTGGTGTGCTGTTTGTTTTTCGTGGCTGTGGGGCGGCAGGGCTCTGCTCCGCCGCGGAACATCTCCCTGCACTTCCGACTGGCCGGGCTTGGCTCCGCCGGTCGGGAGAACCACATAACTACAGCCCCCAGCAGCCTTCAAGCCAGGTCGCCTTCCCCATCATCACCTTGCAGCACCAGGAGGCGCATAAAGCTACGCCCACTGCCGAGGACCGAGTGGCAGTCTCTGGGAGGGCTATCACGCTAGGAGCCTACCTCTTGCCCTGCTGAGGTCCCGCTGTGGTGTGCTGTTTGTTTTTCGTGGCTGTGGGGCGGCCGGGCTCCGCTCCGCCGCGGAACATCTCCCTGCACTTCCGACTGGCCGGGCTTGGCTCCGCCGGTCGGGAGAACGACATAACTACAGCCCCCAGCAGCCTTCACGCCAGGTGGCCTCCCCCATCATCACCTTGCAGCGCCAGGAGGCGCATAAAGCTACGCCCACTGCCGAGGACCGAGTGGCAGTCTCTGGGAGGGCTATCACGCTAGGAGCCTACCTCTTGCCCTGCTGAGGGCCCGCTGTGGTGTGCTGTTTGTTTTTCGTGGCTGTGGGGCGGCCGGGCTCTGCTCCGCCGCGGAACATCTCCCTGCACTTCCGACTGGCCGGGCTTGGCTCCGCCGGTCGGGAGAACCAGATAACTACAGCCCCCAGCAGCCTTCACGCCAGGTCGCCTCCCCCATCATCACCTTGCAGCGCCAGGAGGGGCATAAAGCTATGCCCACTGCCGAGGACCAAGTGGCAGTCTCTGGGAGGGCTATCACGCTAGGAGCCTACCTCTTGCCCTGCTGAGGTCCCGCTGTGGTGTGCTGTTTGTTTTTCGTGGCTGTGGGGCGGCAGGGCTCTGCTCCGCCGCGGAACATCTCCCTGCACTTCCGACTGGCCGGGCTTGGCTCCGCCGGTCGGGAGAACCACATAACTACAGCCCCCAGCAGCCTTCAAGCCAGGTCGCCTTCCCCATCATCACCTTGCAGCACCAGGAGGCGCATAAAGCTACGCCCACTGCCGAGGACCGAGTGGCAGTCTCTGGGAGGGCTATCACGCTAGGAGCCTACCTCTTGCCCTGCTGAGGGCCCGCTGTGGTGTGCTGTTTGTTTTTCGTGGCTGTGGGGTGGCCGGGCTCTGCTCCGCCGCGGAACATCTCCCTGCACTTCCGACTGGCCGGGCTTGGCTCCGCCGGTCGGGAGAACCAGATAACTACAGCCCCCAGCAGCCTTCACGCCAGGTCGCCTCCCCCATCATCACCTTGCAGCGCCAGGAGGCGCATAAAGCTACGCCCACTTCCTCGTCCCGCGAGGACGCGCGCGGGACGCGCCGGGCTAAGCCCGGGCAAAGGGCGGGCCCTCTGAGGCCCTCAGAGACCGCAAGAGACTGGACTGGGCCACCCCCCTTGGACTCGAGCAGGACTTTAATCAAGGTAGTACCCTCTCGCGTTGTATTATTACAAAGTGTAGCGGCTTGTGATGGAGGGTAAAAGCAAAAGTAGAGCTGTGGTTAAAAAGACACCTATGCATACACGTTCTGCTACTAGAAAACTTACATCGGCGCAAACTCCACTACCCACCTTAACCGCCATCGATAGAATGTTGCAGCAAACAATTGGGGTCGTCGTTAATGCGATTGAAAGTACTGAAAGGAGATTATCATTACCACCTTCCATGTGTTTAATAACCCAATCGCCACCAGTAGCTAATACATCTGTAAATATCACTAACGAAACAACGTTATCGCATGACTCCCTTTTATTACAATCTTTCGCAGGTCTGCCAGGGAATGACCAAGATCGGATTGCTGTACCACAACCTTTAGAACCTACTGTGTTCTCTGCTAGGGAGAGTAGGTTATCACTTACGCCCAACTTGACAACGAGTGCCACACCGCTACCCATAACACTGAATGTTGTGTCTAATGACATAGGGGAGTTGGATGTCAGTGATACTAATGGTGTCATCCCTATTGCAGATTCAACCAACACTAGTTTGCCAAATAGTACAATTGACCACGGGCATGACCGGTTCAAAAGGAAATCTTCTTATGGCAGAAAAGTGTTGGCAGTCACTAAGCAGGGCAAGAGATACAGACGTAAAAGGAAGAGAGTAGCCCAAACTGCAATAGACCAAGAGAGGGAGGGTGAGGTACACCGAAAAAGTGGCAAAATTAATTCAAAGGAAAAACCAACCCCAACCAGTTTTGAGGGACTGGCGCAATATTTAGAGAAAATGGTAAAATCCTATATTGCACCAGTAACTGAAATTTTAGAATCTCTAAGTAAAAAAATAGAGAACCTGGAAAAACTGGGCGTAGCTAATCTAGATATCCTAGAACATCTGGGCACACAAGTTAAGTCCCCCATAGTTAATGCACCGACAGGGAGACTGAACAAAAATACGCCAAGTATGGCAAATAGAGTTCCTAGTGTGCCCATCACGGTACTGAACCTGGAAGCATCCACAAGTAGAACAAATACGTTAACAACTGCCGCCCCAACTATAACAACTGCCCAGAAAGTTGCTGGAGGTCAAAGGGAGACAGGTGATCGCACTCATAATAACAAGAACTTGCCGGTCCCCAGGCGCCACACTAACAATATTATCCCTGCCACAATTAACTTACCACCGGAATGCAGACCATATATAGCTATCCTTGCAAATGTACCCAAACTGCAGCCTACTCAATTTGAAAACCAGGAAACCCTGAAAAACAAAACCTTGCACTGGCTTGTGAAAAATTGCGGTTTCCCAACGCGAGGGGCTAGCCAGATTATTTCCACTCAAAGGGTAGGATGGGTGGGACCAAGTAAAAAAGAGATAAATGGGGATTGCATAGTTATAAACTACAGGACCACTGAATGGGCTAGAGATTCGATTCTAAATGCGCCTATACCATCTAATCATGAATATAACATCACGTTGTTCCCACTTGATTATTTCTATAGGAACCAATTAGGAAGACAACTACAACGCAGTCTTTCCAGCATCCTAGAGCTATACACATCAACTACCCCAATGCTCCCCCCATTCCACCTCCTTTGTATAATATATATGACAACTTTACGGTTCCGATTTGTAACAGATTTCAGGTGTTCAACTCATTAGAGGAGAACGATTGACTGAATGTATCATCTAAGGTCTCACTCCCTGAAAATATTGTATCTGGTGACATAGCCACAATCGAACAAGAACAAGAGCAAGGGGGCCAAAGTGGGGTAGATGATGTAACTAAGTTAAATTTAAACCTGACTAGTATTGAGCAATGTATAGATAATGATGCAATTGTGACAAATGTAAATATACCTATAGATACTAATATGATTGAGAGTCTAGGAACATCACTATTGACCGATCATCCTGAGGATACACAAGACAACCCTGTTGATTCTCTCATGGTCACCTCCTGGAATATAGCGGGAATTGCCGCTAAACTCTCTACACCATTCTGGGACAATTACATTATACAGGGCTATGACATAATATGCCTGCAAGAGACGTGGCACAGAGACCAAATACAAGTTAATGGCTACACCTCTTATAGCGTGGCCGCAGTGGCATCCAAGGCTGGCAGAGCAAAGGGCGGCCTACTGACTTTGGTCTCCACTGAATTAACAGAATTTAATGCTGGGGGATATGTGGAGGTGGGTGAACATGCGTCAGTATTACGACTAACACATAGTAAAGGTAGGGATCTAGTTATTGTACATTTTTATAATAACATTGTGGGGGGAAAAATCGGGGTAAGATCGTCCCAGATATTGAGTGTGCAATAGAAGAAACAATCGCACATTCAAATAAAACCCCTGTAATACTCTGGGTAGGAGACTTTAATATCCAAGCATGTAGTCACGCCCAAAAGGGGATTTGTGGACATCGAGAAGAGCATCCGGTGGTAATAGCATGATCTTTAACCACTTTCCCCATAGTAATTACGGCAGTGCACTGAATAACCTGGTAGCTAAATTAAACCTGGAGCTACTAGAGTGTACAAAGAACAAAAAAAATGAAAAATGCCCAACATTTAGAGGGAGAGATGCCCACTCAAATATTGATCATATTTTGGTGTCCAATGGTTCAGTCTACTCCAATGCCTGGGTAATAGAGCAACCAGTGAGTGACCACAATAGTATATCAGTGGAACTAATGGGTTGGGGCCCAAAAACAAATGTGTATGGTAAACCCGTCCAAGGGATCACGGCCGAGAGACCAAACGGCATGAGGATCAAATGGACCAAAATAGACCCTAATAAATTGATGATGGATACTATTTGCAAATGCAGTAGAGAGGTTGACTATTGCCTAGCGCCCAAAGTGATTGCACCCACCTTACTTTCTAACTTTTTGAAAATAACGAACACTGTTGAGAAATCCCTGGCTGTAAGAAATAACAAGCCTAAAAGGAAGAAAACTGTGTGGTTTGACAAGCACTGTGCTCAGACACTAAAAAAGTTAAAAGCAGCACTTGATGATAAACCAAGATACAAAGATAGAATTAGAGAAGAGCGACTTAATTATAAAGTCGCCTTAACATCAAGGAAAAAAGAGTTGCAAAACGATGCATGGTATAAATTAGATATGGCTGCCGAAACAAAAGACCACAAATTATTCTGGGAAACTATAAATGGTCCCTTTTTAAAGAATGACAATACTCCTGAAGTCAGTTCTCATGTTAGCTGCCATGCATGGATTGTTCATTTCTCTGAAATTTTTAACTCTGATTTTAATTTAGATGGGTCCATTTTAAATACTGACATAACACCACGTCCTAAATGGCAGAAAATGCAGTTGCTTTTAACTTTGGATGAAGTTACAGAGGCGATTAAAAATAGTAAGGGTGGTAAAGCACCTGGGCCCGACGGGGTACCCATGGACTTTTACGAACACGAAATGACTCTATGGGCACCTATATTGACACGTTATTTTAATGCGGCCGTGGAGGATAGCCTACCACTGACATGGGGACAGTCAATTATTGTGCCCCTTTACAAAAAAGGATCCAGGTCCGAAGCTCGAAATTATCGCCCCATCTCACTTCTGGACTCGACAGTTAAAATCCTCAGTCGAGTCCTATTAGTGAGATTGGAAGCCTGGGTTGAGGAAAATGACATCTTATCCCCAGTGCAGTATGGGTTTCGCAGCGGGATGGGCACAATGGAGCAGTGCGTGAACCTAGAACTCATAGTCGGCAAGTACACTAAAGCTAAAGATGGTAATCTTTTCTTGTGCTTTGGCGACTTGAGTTCAGCATTTGATCTGGTGGAACACGCACTGCTCTGGCCCACCCTGCTGGAGATGGGTGCCCCTATTGAAATCATCCACCTGCTTGCTAGGCTGTACAATAATTTGTCCAGTAAAGTCAGATTCGGAGCGGATGGAGAGTGTACCCCTTTTTTTAAAACCAGGAGAGGCATCCGACAAGGATGCGTACTGGACCCTCTCCTGTTCTCCCTTTTTATAAATCAAGTCGATCACAGCCTAAGACAGACCAATGCAAATGCACCTATCATTAATAGTAACCCAATCCCAATCCTTTTATACGCGGATGACGCGTTCCTTCTCTCTAGAACTCATAACGGACTGCAGCATTTAATTAACCAGTTCCACGTATTTACTGAAAGTAGGAAGTTGAAAATTAATAAAGGGAAGACGGTCACAATGATATGCTGTAAGAATCCGAGAAAATTTAAGTCTTTTTTCCTAGACGGGGAGAGATTAGAATCCGTCAGGTGTTTTTGTTACTTAGGCATTACTTTCTCAGGAGACGGAAGATGGGCCAGTGAACAAAAAAGTGCCCTTTTTAAAATGGTTAGGAATACAAGTTGTATTTTTAGATTCGCTGCTAAACTAGGGGGTCGCAGAATTCACGAAATGCTGTCCATATTTAAAGCAAGATGTGTAACATCAGCCTTATACGGGCCGGGGTATGGGGGTATGATGCCCACAGTGCGAACTTGATCCAACGCGAGGAGAATGTGTTTTTTAAAACGATTAATTTGTGCCCCGGCTACGGCTTCAACCGAGATAATACACAGGGAACTTGATCTAAATTATGTTAATGATTTAATTGTTTTACGTCCTTTGTCCCTATGGCGCGCAATTTGGGCAAAGGGAGAGACAAAGTTTACACAGGATGTAATTTCTGATTGTATTAAACTCGAACGACGATCAAATATCCCCTGGTTAAGCCACATACAACACTGGTACAAAACCTTGTATGGTCTAAATATTTTTAAAGACCCAATAACGGGGCCAACGCTGTTGAAGCGGGAGCTTAAAGTCTCATTCCTTAAATATACGGTGGGGATTAGGATGGAAAGATATGCAAAACAAAGTACGTTTAATCTCTACCTGGAATACAACATTAATGGAGGCTTTCAAACTTATCTTACTGTTGTAAGTATTAACTCCCACCGCTTTGTACTGACCCGTTTCCGGTTGGGAATTGTGCATCACCTAGTAGCATTCCCCGTGGTTAAGAAACCTGGTACTTGTCCCTGTCCCTGTGATGATAAATCCAAACAGAGCACTAGTCACTTTTTTTGCTATCATGTAGTTTTTATACTTCCTTTAGGAAATTTTATTTGAAACCCATCTTTTTAAAATACAATACGCGTGGTACGCAAACAGCGATGCAACTGATGTTTAATTTAGAGACCCCTGACGTATGTTTCCATGTGGCCACTTATATTTTAAAATGCTTTTCTGTTCGAAAATCAATTGTCGTATGAATTCAATTAATGATGCATTCTTTGTATATTTTATTATGTTGAAACTGAATATTTTACAATTTATACTACCATAGTTAGCAGAACATAGTGAGACAGATCCCTAAAGTAGTCAGATTTGTGTTGCTAAATGCACATTGCACCTTAGGAAGGATGGCTTTCTACACTCCGCACTTTATTATGCTAATTTGCACATCTACTAATGACGGACAAATGCTGCTATTGTACTTTGCACTTAGAAAAAACGGTATAGTTGCCTTGCACTTTATTCTGTTATGTTTTGCACATATTTTAATGGAAGCATGTTTTATAGATTCATTGCATCTGTAAGGATGACATAATTATTTTGCGCTGTAATACCGCTAAATTTGCACAGCTAGAAGTAACTAAATGTACTTGGAACTGGTAGAAATTTGCCTTCACATTAATCATGCATCGGTGAGAATGAAACAATAGATTTTGTATTTCGATATTGCCAAATTTTGTACATACATTTGTAGATAAACGTACCTAAAAGCATTTTAAGACTGTCGGATATGTGTCGTTAAATGTACAATGTATTTAAGCAAACTAGGTATTTGGAACCCAAATTGATACAGATGTATGTTGTATTTAGTTATTTATTTTTTGTTTGTTGCTATATGGTTGTATTTTTACATACCGAATAAAGCATCTTTTGAATTGAATTGAATTGAAGTAGTAGGCCCAGTGGACTCCCAAGATGTAGCAGAAGACCAAACCTTGCTACAATTCAAGAGGTTCAAACTGAGAGACTAATCACATTTGATAAACCTGCAGTGAATAAAAAAGGACTATGCAACAAAGCAATGGAACTTGTGCCTCTTGAAACCCAAATTGCAACAGTTCGCCAAGAAACACCTGTCTACAATGATGTAGCCTCTGACTATACTGATATGATAAAGGAAGAAGCAAATACAAAGAATAATGACAATCCTGAAGCAATTCCATCAATTGATAGAACTGCATCTGGCTACTTTATCAATTTTGATGACTTTTCTAAAGATCCTAGTGAACATGAAGAAAAGCCAGCAAACAAAACTTTCAAAGAAAAAATTACAGAACTCTTTCATCAACTTGGAGAAACATATCTGATTTCACCATGGATTGAATTGTGGATTGTGTAAGGTGTACTTTTCCGCCTGCTCTGGCTCATTTTGGTTTTAAGGGATCACTGACATAATATCGACTGACAGAATATCGACTAGCAAAAATATCGAGGAAAAAATATCTACAGACAAAATATCGAGTTTGTATCTACAAACAGGTAAGTACAAAAATATCAAGTACAAAATATCCTTTACAAAAATATAGTTTTAAAAAATATCGACTTTATTAAAAACAGTGCTAAATTAAATTAAAATTAAAAATTAATTACTAAAATATACTTAAAAATACTTAAATTAACTCATAATAATTAAATAATTAATGAAAGTTATAAAAAAATTACAATCATATTTGTTAAAACATATATATATATTAACATAATATAATTAAATAAAACTCCACAGAGTGCAACTGTAGGGAAAGCGTTGGATAGCGTAGGGGTACAAATTACTATTCCCACTCCAGTGGGTGCAACAGTGAGGAAAACGTTGGATAGCGTAGGGGTAAAAATTACTATTCCCACTCCAATGGGTGCAATAGTAGGGAAAGCGTTGGATAGCGTAGGGGTTAAAATTACTATTCCCACTCCAGTGAGTGCAACAGTAGGGAAAGCGTTGGATAGCGTAGGGGTAAAAATTACTATTCCCACTCCAAAGAGTGCAACAGTAGGGAAAGCGTTAGATAGCGTAGGGGTAAAAATTACTATTCCCCCTCCAAATAGTGCAACAGTAGGGAAAGCGATGGATAGCGTAGGGATTAAAATTACTATTCCCACTCCAAAGAGTGCAACAGTAGGGAAAGCGTTGGATAGCATAGGGGTAAAAATTACTATTCCCACTCCAAAGAGTGCAACAGTAGGGAAAGCGTTGGATAGCGTAGGGGTTTAAATTACTATTCCCACTCCAAAGAGTGCAACAGTAGGGAAAGCGTTGGATAGCGTAGAGGTAAAAATAACTATTCCCACTCCAGTGGGTGCAACAGTAGGGAAAGCGTTGGATAGCGTAGGGGTTAAAATTACTATTCCCACTCCAAAGAGTGCAACAGTAGGAAAAGCGTTGGATAGCGTAGGGGTAAAAATTACTATTCCCACTCCAGTGAGTGCAACAGTAGGGAAAGCATTGGATAGCGTAGGGGTAAAAATTACTATTCCCACTCCAGTAGGTGCAACAGTAGGGAAAGCGTTGGATAGCGTAGGGGTAAACATTACTATTCAAACTCCAAAGAGTGCAACAGTAGGGAAAGCGTTATATAGCGTAGCAGTAAAAATTACTATTACCACTCCAGTGGGTGCAACAGTGAGGAAAGCGTTGGATAGCGTAGGGGTAAAAATTACTATTCCCACTCCAGTGAGTGCAACAGTCTGGAAAGCGTTGGATAGTGTAGAGGTAAAAATTACTATTCCCACTCCAGAGAGTGCAACAGTAGGGAAATTAAATACTTCATATATTATTTCAATAAATATAAATTAATATCTATAAAAAATTAATTAAAAGTAATTACGCATTTAATATAATATAATAATTAATCAATTTAAATGACAAATTAAATTTAATTATTACAATTATTTAACTATTAATACAAATTAATTACAAATTAACAATTAATAATTTAACATTTTAAAATTAATTTACAATAAATTCAAATTAAATACAATTAAAAAAATTGTTTTATTGAATTAATTATGAATAAATTACTTCCCATCCTATTCCCCTATAAACCCACAACCCACTACAGAAAATAAATTATTAAATTAACATAATTAGCAATTAATCAATTAAATAAAATTAATTAGCAATTAAAAGTTAATTAATTACCAAATATAAATTAATTAACAAATAATTAAAAATGAATAACAATAAATAAATTTACATATTTAATTAATTATAATTAAATTACTTCCCACCCTATTCCCCTATAAAACCACAACCCGCTACAGAAAATAAATTAGTAATATTAGCATAATTAGCAATTAATCAATTAATTAAAATTAATTGCCAATTAAAAGTTAAGTAATTACCAAATATAAATTAATTAACACATAATTAAAAATGAATAACAATAAATAAATTTACATATTTAATTAATTATAATTAAATTACTTCCCACCCTATTCCCCTATAAACCCACAACCCGCTACAGAATTAAATTATGCAAAAATTAAAAAATTAAAATTTCATTAATTAAAATTATTTATAACATAAATACACACTTTTAACACATATAATAACATAAAAAACACTATAAAAAATTCAATATTATCAAAAATTCGATAATTTTATTCACCTATATTATATACTTCGATATTTTAAATGTCTATATTTTTAACATTCGATATTACATTACTTACCTTAAAAACGATATTTTTGATGTCTATATTCTGTCCAGTCGATATTTTGTCCATTCGATATTTAAAACTTGATATTGTGTCCAGTCGATATTTTGTAGTCAATATTTTGACTGTGCACCGGTTTTAAGCTTGGGAAGAATGATTGATGGAAAATACAGTACAATGGACACAGCAAGTCAGAACATCAACTTGGTCCTAAAATCTCACAGTCATCTCATGTTGAAAAAAGAGACCTGTCATCAGTAAACATCACAGCCATTCCTACACCTGGTGGAGTAGCATGGGACACTACTGATTACGACATCTATGGCCCGGTTGAACTCGTGAAATATCTACATCAGTTCAAGGTTTCTTTAAGTGACTTTGTCTCACCGAGCACTTTCTCTGATGATTGAGACTATTAATAATATGATGTCTGATTTAGAAATGTCAGCAAAATTTACAGATCATGATTATTTAGAAGGTTTTATCAGATTATGAAGAAATGTATTGCTTTAATCATTTTGGGCACCACTATTTGCATAAAACTACAAAACCTAGAAATGTTTTTATTTATAATCAATGGGAACATTGTCCAACACCACCAAAAGGCAGCTCGATTTTATGAGAAATTTCAATACTTCTCAGGGTTTATTATCACAGATCCAGAAACGTTTTATTTCAAAAATGTGAATTAGACAGGAATGAAAAATATGTTGACCAATACAAAACTGATTTATTCTGCAAAATTTTATGAACAATTGTCCACATTTGGTTTTGACTTCTGGAAAGATAACATTGAAACAAAAACAATCTGGGGTTCAAAAGATTGGCAAGTACAGGGATTAGAATCATTATTCAGAGCCTGCATGATACCAGAACAAATAATGTTCCTGAATGACACCATTCAACAAACAACCTGTCTTGGCCTAGCCAAGATAAAAGATTCAAACAACCCGTATATACCAAAGCCTATGCCTGATAGAAATAGCACTACAGATGAGGGGTTAGACGTGTCCCATATTTTACACCAAAACAGAACTAATCTTGATTGGAAAAAATGGTTGATCTGGCCCACAGACACTAATAACTGTCAAGATAGATTCCTGGACAGAACACAGGGGTTCAAACAGAACAGGCCAGACCCAAGATATTCCCGGAGACAACATCCAGGGATAATAACAACATACAGTGTAGGGAAACTGTGCCTCGAATGGCTACAGAAATCCACACTACCTGAAATTAAGCAACACTTGACCTTACTTAAAGAAGGTGCTGACTTGCAAGATTTCTTATTGGAACCTCGCAAACAGAGTTAAAAACGTTTCATATACGCCGGTATATATGCTGCTTACAATGAGGCTTGGAAAGTAACTCAAATTGAAACTGCTGAAAAAATACTAGAAATTGATCGTATTAATTTGGAAAAATCACTGTCTGTAGTGAACAATGGGTTAACGACTCTGTCCTCCAGAATTTATTCTTTGGACAGCATTGTATCATCTGCTATTGATATAATCGAACAGGAGATGCTAATGTTACAACATGGCCAGTCCCAATTACGTTCTATTGTACAGTTAGGCTGGACGTTACAAAATCTGCGTTCAGGCTACGTGCCTTGGCGTCTAATCAACACAACGTCATTATTTTCTATCTTTAACCTTACAGATAAACAAATCTCTTTGGCACAAAAAGGAGCAGACTATACGGTGCTGACCGGTCATTGAATGGATAATACATGGTACCATAACAATACCAATAACGACATTCCAGTTTCAATACTGCTTACAGCATATACCAGCGGGCCTGTATGAAAGGTTGGGTAAAGGATACATTAAGTCGACCTGGAAATTACCTTATACACATAGATGTTGGAGTGGGCGTAACAAATAATTATTTCTTAGTGTGAAAAATTGTGAAAAATCACTAACTGGTACACTTCTGTGTCAAGAAATCAATTTACATGGAGCCTGTGAGGGTTCTTCTAATGACCTTTCTTGCCATTTACACGGCACCCCAGCCACACAAATAGAACCTGTTTTCAGGCAGCTTTCCAACGGATAGAAGTGCGCGGTCGCCCGAGGTTCTACCGGGCTCCGTGTTTGCTTTAGAGGCGACGTGATCATTTTTAAATGTGAATTGTGTTACTTGCAGCGAAATTTGCACATCGTGGTTTTAACATTATTTTTTGTTATACAGGTTCCTTTTTAAAGCGCAATTTGCTTATTTAGCTTATCTGCCCCAGATCTGTCCCATGGCAGGCGATTAAAGCACTGCCCGGGACCCGACTTTGGCCGCCATTTTGGGTGAGGAGACTGGAGTGGAGCTGAGGCGAGCGGACTAGCGCTCGGCCCCTCCCGCCCTCAACCCTTTAAAAGCTCAATAAGCCTTCTGGTCAGATTGATAGAAGTGCGCGGTTGCCCGAGGTTCTACCGGGCTCCGTGTTTGCTTTAGAGGCGACGTGATCATTTTTAAATGTGAATTGTGTTACTTGCAGCGAAATTTGCACATCGTGGTTTTAACATTATTTTTTGTTATACAGGTTCCTTTTTAAAGCGCAATTTGCTTATTTAGCTTATCTGCCCCAGATCTGTCCCATGGCAGGCGATTAAAGCACTGCCCGGGACCCGACTTTGTCCGCCATTTTGGGTGAGGAGACTGGAGTGGAGCTGAGGCGAGCGGACTAGCGCTCGGCCCCTCCCGCCCTCAACCCTTTAAAATGGAACCCCCCCCCAGAAAGCGCAGCGGACGAGCGCAGCGGGCACGACGTAGGCGCGCCGGAGTGGTGCCTGAGTTAAGCCCGTCTGCGCCCGTCCGCGACCGGATGGGACATGGGGCCACTCCCCCTGCTTCTGCCTCCATTATCTCCAGACTTACTTACTCTCGATCTACACTGTATGGTTTACGACCTTCGCCTAATAAGTACTGCTCTCGCATGCGTGGTCATGATGCCCCTCTATCCTGCCCTGTATGTGCTTTGGCTCTTATATCTCTCCCCTCGGAGTTGTGTATTTCCCCATCCCCTCTCTGGATTGTAACTCCTCTCCCAGTAAATGCTCACCAGCCCAATCCCTCTCCTGTTTTTAGTTTTATTAGCTTAAATTGCCGCTCACTGCCCAAACACAAGAGGGACATATTTGATCTCCTCACTTCATCTAGCCCGGCGGCCTTGTTTCTAACTGAAACTTGGCTCAAGGATTGTTCTGGTCCGGACATTGCCACCGCCCTCCCTGATGAATACACTTTTGTGGGGCGTAATAGACCTCTCAGGGATGGAGGTGGCATTGCCATTATTTTTAAAAGGATCTACTCCTGTAAGTGGGAAGACCTCGATATCCCTAACTGTGAAGCTGGCAGTTTTAAATTGTCATTGTCCCCTAACTTCACATTGTCTGTTGCTCTTTTGTATCGCCCGCCTGGCGCGGCCGGCGCATGGGCAACTGCCCTTCCGGAACTCATTGCCCCCCTTTTGCTAGACTCTAATAATTTCCTGTTGTTGGGTGATATGAATATACACCTCAACAACACTCTATGCCCTATTAGCACTCATTTTATACAGGACTTTGCCGCCCTCAATTTAAGTCTCTTAAACTCTGGTCCTACTCACAAAGGCGGCAACCTATTAGACCCAATCTTTACTAATCTAAATATTGTTACATGTCTTCCCTCCAGACCTATTATTTGGTCAGATCACTTCATCGTAGAGTTCCACATTAAGATAATGGATGCACCCTGCCCCTCTGGCAGCCCACACTCCCTTAGAACTACGAGAAATTGGCAAAGACTTAATTTGGAGCAACTTAACAATTCCTTAGAAAAAACCTTACCCCCTCTTGCTAATATTTCTACGGATGATGTGAGTAAAATTAGCACCTGGCTTACCTCTGCGCTTGATTCTTGCCTTCCGAAGCGTAAATGCAAGCAAAAGTTCCTGCACCCACCTGCCCCTTGGTTTAATGAAGAACTTAAAATGGAAAAA
Source organism: Lissotriton helveticus (assembly GCF_964261635.1). NCBI lineage: Eukaryota > Metazoa > Chordata > Amphibia > Caudata > Salamandridae > Lissotriton > Lissotriton helveticus. The sequence goes on along the minus strand of NC_136071.1, from coordinate 1,101,036,952 downwards.
TCCCGCTGCAAAAGACTGGAGCGTATTTGGAGATCCAACTATAATTCGACAGACAAAGAAAACTATAAACTAGCATTACACAAATATCACATCTTATGTAATACTGCCAGGGCCAATCATGTTAACAACACAATACTAAAAGCTCAGAACCGACCTAAAGCCCTCTTTAAGGCAGTTCAGGAACTATCCGGTATGTCATGTGTCCCCAAAGCTCCTTGTCTGGATAGCAATCAATGTAATTCCTTGGCAGACTTCTTTACAACGAAAATTGATAGCATCTATGCGGGTTTTATAGCTTCACCACCTGCTTCACCCAAGTCATCCATTCAGCAACATGATCGTCCATCTACACAGGACGACCCTGAACATTCCTCTTTTCCTTTATTAGATAAGTGGGAATGTATTTCTATGCCAGTTTTCCAGAAACTGCTGGCTGAGATCAAATCTGGCTCTCCTTTGGATCCCATGCCCCCCCAGATTCTCTGTACTTTAGCTACCGCCCCTTTGGACTGTATTCTAGCTCTCTTAAATGCCTCTCTCATGGAGGCAATTGTTCCTAACATCTGGAAACATGCGATGGTGGTTCCACTTCTGAAGAAAGCCAATGCGGATGTTTGCAATCCTGCCAACTTTCGGCCCATTTCTTTGCTTCCCTGCCTCTCGAAGGTATTGGAGAAGCATGTAAATCGTCACCTTACCAGCCATATTGAATCAGCGAACGTTCTCCACTCTTCCCAGTCAGGTTTCCGGGCGGGCTTCTCTACGGAGTCCACCCTTTTGGGAGTCTCGGAGACAGTAAGGCGCCAGGTAGATAGAGGGGAGACAGTGGCACTCATCCTTTTGGATTTGAGTGCCGCTTTTGACACTGTCTCCCATAACATCCTTCTCTCTGCCTTAAAGTCCGTTGGTATCTGCGGCTCCGCCCTTGCCTGGATCTCTACTTTCCTTTCTAATCGTACTTTTCAGGTTTTCTCCCCCTCTTCTGTGTCCACTGTTCACAATTCTCCATATGGGGTTCCCCAAGGTTCTATTCTTAGTCCGTTATTCTTCAACCTTTATGTTAGACCTCTTGCTTTTCTTGCTGAACAGGCTGGACTTTCTATTTTTTCTTATGCTGATGACACTCAAATTATTTTCTCCCTTTCTTCTAATCAGCACTCCCCCTCCTCTTCTCTTCGTTCTGGACTCACTGACATCGCCAATTGGATGCTGACGAACAAACTAAAGCTAAATGGCGATAAAACAGAGCTTCTTCTGTTTGGGCCGGACTCTGCTCTCTGGGGCCCGCAACATTGGCCTCAGCAAATGGGACCACTGCCGACCCCGGCAACTACAGCACGCAATCTCGGGGTCCTCTTTGATAATCAGCTATCTATGAAACATCATGTGGTCAAAGTCTCAGCCACCTGTACTACCATCATCAGGTGGTTGAGGAAAATCACATGGATGCTTCCCCCAGACACCCAGAATACAGTGGTCCAGGCCTTAGTTACATCTCGCATGGACTACGGTAATGTACTTCTTCTGGGTGCCTGCAAAGAGGTCACACGGAAGCTCCAAGTGGTTCAGAACATGGCTGCCCGTCTCCTCTGTAATTTGCCTAGAACTTCCTCTGCTTCTTCCTCCCTGCGTAGCCTGCATTGGCTGCGCATAGAATCCAGGTCCAAATTCAAAGCATTATGCTTTATGCACCGTATCAAAGCTGGAAAATCCCCTCACTATTTATCCACTTTAGTTCAACAATATTGTCCCTCGCGCACCCTTAGATCGTCCACCCACTGCAGATTCTCTGTCCCCCGTTTCAAGCGTGCCAGAGTTGGAGGACGCTCTTTTTCTTACCTGGCACCCACGCTTTGGAACTCGCTTCCCATCCCTTTGCGGTCTGAAACATGTTATCTCAAGTTCCGCAAAGGAGTGAAAACATGGCTGTTTTCCCGATAATCTGTTCCCTACATTTCCGTCTGCCTTCTAGCACTTCTGTTCCCCAAGCGCCGGGAAACCCACAGGTAGCTGTGCGCTCTACAAAATCAGATATAATAATAATAATAGCTACGTTATATTAAGTACCACAGCTGTTGTGGCATGTTGCCTGGAACGGCCTATCTCGTGAGTGTTACATCCAGGGTCACTTGTTGTACAGCAAGCCAGACAAGGAGGCAACGATTTGGCCTTCATTGAATATCTCTTCTATTCGAATTGATACATTAAGCAGAATGAAAGCCATTCTTTTACAAAAAACTGTGCCTTTGACCTCGTCTAGAGAAACGTATGATCTGCAAGTTGCAAGGACCTCAGCAGAGGTACATACATTATTATCAACAAACTGCCCCGTACATTTCGTAGAAATGTTAGGTCAAATTTTAAACATGTCAGATACCAGTGGCATTGCACATGTATTTAAGACAATTTTTTCGGGACTGTTAGCACCCTTTGAAGCAGTCCTGAGCATTTTCCCGAATTTCGTGCACTCTGTGTTCGGCGGCCTGCCTCTCATTTTGGGACTCGTAGCAGGAATTCTATTTTTGTTCCTTCTGCTCCGATATGGCAAGTCCAGTCACCAGCGATACCCAGGTTACCATGGAACAAGCGATCCAGGCACTGTGGTACCGAAATAGGATAACACAGGTTCTCGGCTTGGCTCGTCTAAGAGATCTGAATACCACATGGTTTCTATCATTCAGACCAATCTGGCAAGATTGCATCTTACCTGTTCTACGATGCCTGCTCTGCGGAGAAGAATGCGTGTTAGACATCTGTCTCTCACTCCCATCAGCAGTACCTATGGATGTCGATACTTTGCTTGGTTCGGTAACGGCTCATGCAACGTGTTGTCCCCAGTGGCTACCAATCCTGATGATGGCATTCGTTGAGACCTCACCATTACGACTAGGTGGCGGTGAGGTACGAGATGAAAGCGGCACACAGGTACAACCTTCTGTGAGCATTGCAGATCCAGATAACGCTGACGGTAATGCATCTCACATATGCACTATTTCCACTTTTTCGGAAATGTCCCAACTTTCACCTACTGTGGTAGACAAATTCTTTGCCAGCCTATCTGAGTTAATGTTTTCTTCTAACAACGAGAATAACTCTTGAGAAACAAGCACACAGCGTTCCCTGAACTTTGATTTCGGCCTTCAGTTTTGATAAACAGAACTTCTAAAATTTGGAACAATTTTTTACTACAACGGAATTATTCAGCCAGCATTTCAAATGTAAAACTATATGCACTGTTTGAATGATACCACTGCTTAGAAACGTACAGTACAATACTCATTTTTCGTGTACAAACCATTTCAAATGCATTTTATGTATTTTTGGGGTGGGATTGTAAACACATGCTTAGAAATTTTATAACTGCTTAGTATTTAGTAAAGATGGACATTCTACGTGGAGTGGGTGTTGTAAACGTATCTAGGGCTCTAGTGTAATTTTCCCGATTCATGCCCTTATATAGGTATAACTTATCATATCCTTATATAGGCATAAGAATCATAACCATATTTAGACACAGCCAATGCTGTCCAAATACGGCAGGGCTACTTCCACTAAGCTCCTAGAGTACAACGAGTTCTTAAAGACAACCAGCCCGGGACTTCCCCCTGCTTCAGTATTGATTTGTCCCAGAACTCCTGGAGTGTAAAGAACTGCGAGTTCTTAGTGTCGTTATTCTGTCCACCCTTACGTCAAACTCTGCACCTTCGAGGTATAAATATGCCTACATCTGCCCTAGCAAGCACATGGTGGTTTTGGAGCAGATCGACTGACTACTTGCCCGACGCCCTGCTGTAGCGAGTGCCGAAGGAAGCCGACCCTCCAACTGACGCACTGAGAGAGACGCTGTCTTTTCTCCTGCCGAGAAATCCAGCTCCAGTGTTTCCCTGCTACCCTTGCGGGTTACTGAGAGATCGAGTCCTGAGAGAGAGATACAAGACCTCCTTCATTCTATAACCAAGGTACGGAGCTGATAGACCCTTAAGAGAATTCTTGGATAGATTCTTGGCAGAAACTATTTAACTCAAGCTACACCTCACTTACTTCTTCCCTTGTACTAGGCTTAGGTTAGGTACACCGGGGTAGGCGTATTTTAGATGCACCAGTTGAGTACTGTTAGTCATTATTTATCATTGTATGTATTTTATCTATTTTAAGTATCTTATGGCTTAGAAACCATATAAATGCTTTTACAGTATTATTTCATAATACTCCTTTTACTTATGCACTTTACTTTATGGCAAGTATTACGATTGTAGCAATTCACTTCTCTTGCATGAGACTGCTCAATAAATAACCTTTTTATTGAAAACGCCCGTCTCTCTATTTCTCTGCACTTCTGGTGAAACTAAGCATGCACGATTGACTGAGTGAAATAGCTATCTATTGTTTCCGCGACTCTGGAGATATACTCCTTATTCTTGGGGAGCAAAAGTTGTCATGTTAAATGGTTGTCAGAAACTAATCCCTTCTTGTGTACTCGAGAAAGTTTCTAGTGACCTCTGAGCTAGCTGGCACTCACAATTAAGTCTAACATATTCAATAGAGACCTAGTCGACCTAAGTCCTACGTCTAAACTATCGTTTATGTTATTCCAATACGCAGAGCCTATTGGGAATATAGGAACTACACTACAATATATCGTATCATACTTGGTGTTCCAAAGGAGTATTTTTTGGATGCATCACTCCTTTAAAGAGTTGTTTGGGAAATTTTACAGGTTACTAATGGAGCATTACCCTTTTTTTGCTCTTAAGGGATAGTAAGTAAGTTCCAAATTAGAGCTTTTTTCTTCTTCTTTGGAGGGTCTTCAGGAATGAAATCTCTTTTTGAAGAAAAGGTGGAAGATGAGTGCATTGCTGTTATTATGGTGATCTTCTTTCTATTTGACAGGATTCTCAAACGAGATGGTCCTTCTTAGGAACTCAAAGTAGAATGAATAAAAAGGGAGGGATCTTTGAACAGTTGGAATAGGAAGTGTTATGAACTAATACACTATAATACGTATACTTTCTGGCTTTTTCTTAGTTAAATATTCAATTTCTTGTACAGATTTAAGTACTCAATTTGGTGTTGCATGAAGACTTAGACTCACCCAAATGATTCTTGTAGATTTGGAGTAAAGACTTGCAGATGATAAGCGATATGAACATTCATAAACTCCAATTTCTCGATGATATAACATTATTAAACTGTAACTACATAATTTTTTGTTAGACTTTTCTTGTAGGAAATCTCTTTTCACATCTCCTTCAATTCTGTCTCTGTGTTAGATATCGAGCAACAGAATTGTCTGCAATATATTGAATGTCTATGTTAGCATTCTACATGGACATAATGACTGGGTTGTAGTCATTTATATATTTTGACTTTTCATTTCTTTTTAAGTTGTATGTATTTTTGGAGACTTTTTTGTGATAGTATGTAGCAAAGATGACATAAAACTGTTCACTCTTCCTTTCAATATTACAGGATGTGGAAATCCAAAACGACATTTGGTGTAGAACTTGTTCTTAAATTTGTAGTTTAGATGACCGTATTTCCTACAACAATGGCTTTGTCATCGTAAGGCTTGTTGTTTTAAGTCTTTATCTTGTGTACTTTTGGGTATATTACATTTGGCATATTTTCTAATAAAAGACAGCACAGTATCATCTGTATCAGCACAGTATCATCAATTTGGGAGCATCTTTGATCCATATTAGCATATGTATGTGAGGAGCATCTTTTGGTTGATACTCTTTTCTCCAAAAGAAATCCAAAACCTTTCCAAGAGGATAATTTTTTTTTATTGGTGATAAAAGATATTATAGCTTCGAATCTATGATTGAAATACCTGTATACATCAACTGGATCTAAAGATCACAATTCTCCAGGTGTCTTGTATTCAATATTTAGTATCTTTGGATTTGTGTCTCGAAGAAATTGAAGTAAATGATCCCAAGTGTACTCAGCACAGCTCACATACACATTTTTATAATATTGATTAGTTTTTTTAGTAGATACGTTGCCTTTTACACTTTCCTAACATTCACTAATTCTTGCCAGATTTTTATACTCCTAGTAGGAACGCCATTAACAAGAATAATTAAATGTTGATCTTCTACATTTTCTACACCAAATGTTTCATTCTTTTTTTTAAATCTACAGGCAAATATACAACTCTTCCCTTTAATCCTGTTTGTAAATCTGAAGGAGGCACTTTTCCTGTCTTAGGCTCCATATGAACAATAGCCTGAAATGGTTGCACACATTGAATAAGAATAGACTCATAGGTATTTAAATCCATTAGTTCAGAAGGAATAATTACCAACTCAAGATTATTATGCACAGCTCTAGCAGGCATTTTGTTCTCATCTAATTTGTTATAACAATATTTACAAATACGCTGATCAGAACCCAATTCAAAAGAATTCGCTACCAACAAATGAGTTGAGAAATGCTTTCATTCATTATTATTTTCCTTTTTAAATACAGATGAACATTCCTGGTTTAATTTTTATAATGAGTTTGTTGAAAACAAATAGAAGAATAATTTGGCGTTTGAAATGAAATCACCTTAAACTTTGTAATATCTTGCTCAAAATTTTCTACAGTAGAACATTGTACATTCTTTTTCACATTTTCTTCTATTAATATCTCAGTTTCTGCACTGTCTTCCTGAGGACCAAAGTAAGTAAGCTTAATTTCATGAGAGACATGTGTTGCATCTGATACAGATGCATGGAAAAGAGTACTGTTAGTGCTGGAATTTTTGCGTAATACAATGTTCTGACTAATTTCCTCATTTGAGTTTGATGAACTGGTAACATTCTGAATTGGTGAAAAACACTTCTCTATACTTTTTTAGAACGACAAGCTAGAGAATGACCTTGCAAACCAGTATTTTCTCTCACTCTACAAGACTGTAGTCCTTGCAACATCTTGATCTTTTGTTTAACACTTTTCTTAATATAGTGATGTAAGAAATTGCATGAAAAAATCAATAGATTCTTGAGAGACAGTATAAATACTACTACAATTGCAAGTGTTCACCGGAGCTTTAGGACGTTTCCCTAAAACTTCCTCAGCTAACACCTCTTTTGCATTTCTAGGAACAATGTTGTCTTTTACAATAGCACAACCATTCCTAAGTTCATAGGCACGACCACTAGTGTCAACTGCATGTAAGAAATCATTACTCTGAAGATAGCTGTCATTATTAAAAAAAGGCTCAGAACTTGAACTATGGTTCCATTCACCCAAAAAAACCTCTGAAAAATTACTTTTGTTAGTTACTCTTTTCCACTTACTTTTGCCCTTCATTAAAGGGATTGGTTTATCTAGTGATCGAATTGTATTGATTACTATAAAAAAAAATTTAAAAATCAATTTGAAAACCTTGGCAAGTAGATTTTCTAGTTTTTTCTTTTTCTTATAAAATGCGTTTTAAAAATAAATAAATTCACTTTCTTAATTAAATTCGTCACTACTGTATTATAAAACACAAGAATAATTGATAACCCTAGCCAAGAGAGGCAGTAAGTGTACAAATGTTATACTGCATTCATCTGGGGTAGTTGTTATAATAAAAAAGGCTTGATAAAGGGCATGTACTTTGAATATGGGTATGAAATAGAAGAATAGTTGCTACCTTTCTTAGCTACGGTTATCAAGTAGGTGTGTGTATGTGTAGATGATGTGTTGATTGAGTGGAAGATGAATTATGTCAAAAATAAGAAAGGCTGCAAGTGTGCAAATTAATCATTATCTTTAGCTGAGGAAGTAGTTACAACAAAAAGGCTAGATAAAGGGCCTTGACTTTGAATCAGAATATCAAATTGAACAATAGGTCATAACGTCTGAGAAGAAAGGCAGTAAATGCGCAAATTTCGCACTGCCTTCTACCGGGGTAGTATGTATATGAAAAAGGCTTGATATAGGGCCTTGACTTTGAATCAGAATATCAAATTCAACAATAATTTAAATTTACCACAATCAAGATTAATATGCGACTATGGACTGGTTGCCGAAGATGCTGTTGCAGCAGTTGATGTGCTTGGTGGAGCAGCAGGTGGGTTGCCCTTCTATCTTTGTGTTGCAGCTCAAGCAAAGTTGTTGGGGTGCAAGTTCTTCATGTGTCGCACTATATTTGCTGTGATAAAGAAGTATTTTTTGTTTGGATCATCCTTTGAAAGAGTTGTTTGGCAAATTTTACAGATTACTTTTGGAGTATTAACCTTCGGCTGGGGTAGTAGCTATGACAAAAAGGTTCGATAAAGGGCCTTGATGTTCTATTAGAATATGAAATTGAGGAATAATTGATAATCCCAGCCAAGAAAGGCAGCAAGTGTGTATCTAAAGCAACAAAGTTCTATGGAGTGTGTTGATGCGTGGTCCAAGCACGACGCATTGGTAGCAAAGTCTTTAAAATCAAGTTTTCTAATAAATATTGGTTGTCCATTCACAGAAGTTGAAGTAGGTCTTTAAAAAATATGATATATTTTTTTCTAAATAAGTCATCTCATTCAATATGGTCACGTGGTGATGAGTTGTGGTGCACTGAGTTAGTAATACCTTTGGCGCTGAGCTTGAATGTACCTTGTGATGATGTGTGGTCGGGGGGGGGTACAATAATTGAAGTAATGTCTTTTGTTGATTGAATTCTGTATCAATTCCATTTAAAAAGACAGTATGTCTCACTGTGACATAAAACTGTTTACTCTTCTTTGTGATGATTTATGGTACACTGAGTAAGTAGTATCTTTGGCGTTGAGCTTGTCCGTTTCCTGTGCAGTGTAGCTTGAAGGCAGTTGTTAACAGACATAGACAAATGGTTTTTGTCACTTATTTAAACAAAATGTGAACACATATAGTAGAATTGTGTCTGCATTAAATAAATGAAGGCTGAATTTCCTAGTGTTGAAACTTTAAGAAAATCTGAGGGCATTGTGCAATTGTCTCTGTTTTAAGTAAATCAAGATTGTATTGAATGTTTTCTGTAGTGCTGGCGCTCTTGGTATCTAGTTGTGAACTCTTCTGAGTGCAGAATTGATTGAAGGCACTTCTAAGCACACATAATGAAGAGAAATTTACATGCAAACTCAATTGAAGTTGTGAACCCTGCTGTCCGTAATGTACGTCGAAGGTACTAATTGACACAAACATCAATGAATGCTATTTTGTTCAGTTAACAGAATGTGAGGACACAGTATAATTGTCTCTGCCTTAAGGAGAGCAAGGCTGAATACAATGCTGTACTTAAAGTAGAAGGAAAGTTCAATTCAAGTTCTGAACCCAGCTGCCCGCAGTGTAGACTGAAGGCAGTTGTTGACACAAAGATCGATGAGTGCTATTTTGTCACAGTTAACAGAATCTGAGGACACAGCACAATTGTCTGTCTTAAATAAAGCAAGGCTAAATTCAATGTTGTCCTTAGTGTAGATGGAAAGGTGAATTCAAGTTGTGAACCCTACTGTTCGCAGTGTAGATTGAAGGCTCTAGTGAGCAAAGTTATAGATGAATGCTATTTGTGAGATTCTTTTACAAAATTGGAAGGCATAAAATCCATTAGTCTCTACCTTAAATAACGCAAGGCTGAATTGAATGTTTTCTGTAGTAGTGGAGCTCCTGCTATCAAGTTTAGATTTTTACTGGCCGCCGAATATATTGAAGGCAGTTGTCAGCACAGTTATTGAAGACAAATGTAGTTCCAAAGCTGAATTCAAGTTGTGAACTAAGCTATCCGTAGTGTAGATTGAAGGCAGTTGTTGACACAAAGATCGATGAATGCTGTTTTATCACAGCTAACAGAATCTGAGGACACAGTACACATGTCTGTCTTTAATAAAGCAAGGCTAGATTCAATGTTGTCCTTAGTGTAGATGGAAAGGTGAATTCAAGTTGTGAACCCTACTGTCCGCAGTGTAGATTGAAGGCTCTAGTGAGCACAGTTAAAGATGAATGCTATTTGTGAGATTGTTTTACAAAATCGGAAGACATAAAATCCATTAGTTTCTACCTTAAATAAAGCAAGGTTGAATTGAATGTTTTCTGTGGTAGTGGAGGTCCTGCTGTCATGTTTTGATTTTTAATGGCCACAGAATATCTTGAAGGTAGTTGTCAGCACAGATATTGAAGACAAATTTAGTTCCAAAGCTGAATTCAAGTTGTGAACTCAGCTGTCCGCAGTGTAGATTGAAGGCAGTAGTTGACACAAATATCGATGAGTGCTATTTTGTCACAGTTAACAGAATCTGAGGACACAGTACAATTGTCTGTCTTAAATAAAGCACAGCTAGATTCAATGTTGTCCTTAGTGTAGATGGAAAGGTGACTTCAAGTTGTGAACCCTGCTGTTTGCAGTGTAGATTGAATGCTCTAGTGAGCACAGTTATAGATGAATGCTATTTGTGAGATTGTTTTACAAAATCGGAAGACATAAAATCCATTAGTCTCTACCTTAAATAAAGCAAGGTTGAATTGAATGTTTTCTGTAGTAATTGAGCTCCTGCTGTCAAGTTTTGATTTTTACTGGCCGCAGAATATATTGAAGGTAGTTGTCAGCACAGATATTGAAGACAAATTTAGTTCCAAAGCTGAACTCAAGTTGTGAACCCAGCTGTCTGCAGTGTAAATTGAAGGCAGATGTTGACACAAAGATCGATGAGTGCTATTTTGTAACAGTTAACAGAATCTGAGGACACAGTACAATTGTCTGTCTTAAATAAACCAAGGCTAGATTCAATGTTGTCCTTAGTGTAGATGGAAAGGTGAATTCAAGTTGTGAACCCTACTGTCCGCAGTGTAGATTAAAGGGTTTAGTGAGCACAGTTATAGATGAATACTATTTGTCACATTCTTTTACAAAATCGGAAGATATAGAATCCATTAGTCTCTACCTTAAATAAAGGAAGGCTGGATTCAATGCTTACTGTGGTACTGATGTGCTCGTGGTATGAAGAGGTAAACTCTGTTGTTCGTAGTGTACATTTGAAGGTAGTACTTAGTATAGACATTGAGGAATGTTTCTTGTGCCATCCATTAATAAAATTGTGTCTGCCTTACATAAATGAAGGCTAATTTGAATGTTGTGGATAGTGTAGATGGAAAGCTGAATTCAAGTTTTGAACCCTGCTGTCCGTAGTGTGGATCAAAGGCAGAAGTTGACAGAGACATGGAGGAATGCTTTTTGTCACTTATTTAAACAAAATCTGAAGACATACAGTAGAAATATCTCTAAATTAAAAAAATGAAGGCTGAATTTCCTACTGTTCAAAGTTTAAGAAAATCTGAGGACATTGTGAAATTGTCTCTGAAAGGCAGCAAGTGTGTCACTGCCTATGGTCAGGGTAGTTGATAGAACAAAAAAGGGCTTGATAAAGGGCCTGCACTTTGAATAGGAATATGAAATTGAACAAGAGTTCATCACCCATGCGAAGAAATGAAGGAAGTGCGCAAATTTCCCACTGCTTTCTGCCAGTGCAAAAGGCTTGATAAAGGGACCTGAGTCTGAATTAGAATATGAAATTGAGGAGTAATTGATAACCACAGCCAAGAAAGGCAGGAAGTGTGCAAATTTGCCATTGCCTTCGGCCGGGGTAGTAGCTACACCAAAAAGGCTTGATAAATGGTGTTGAGTTTGAATCAGAATTTGAAATAAGTGTTATACTTAATTTAGTTTCCACTGAGTTAGTGGTACCTGAAACAACAAGGTTTGTGGAGCTTGCAAAGATGTGTTGTCTGGGCAGGATGTACTAATAGTAATTTTATTGGTCTTGTGAATTCTGGCTTAGTAAGGGCAATTGGCGATTTTGTGTAGGTTTGAGGTAGATTACTTTATTTGGTACTGTACTTTATACCTAATGAATGAAAAATCAGTTAAATTCTGGCTGAATATGGACTTGTGGTGATGGTAGGAGGTAGCGGTTACCAAGACTTCATGACTACGTGTCATTGATTACAGCTGCACAATATTGGTAATTTAGTGTGTGAATGTAGCGATGATAAGTGGTGGAATGAGTTAGTAGCACCTGAAGGAACAAAGTACTGTGAAGTCTGCGATTATGCGTGGTCCAAGCAGGACGCATTGGTAGCAAAGTCTTTAAAATCAAGTTTTTTTAATCAATGTTGGTTGTTCATTCACAGAAGTAAGTTGAACTATATCTCCAAAAAGTAGGATATTTTTTTTTTGTAAATAAGTCATGTTATTCAATACGGTCCTGTGTTGATGATTTCTGGTGCACTGAGTTAGTAATACCTTTGGCGCTGAGGTTGTACGTACCCTGTGATGAAACATGATCGGGGGGGAGGAACAGTAATTGAAGTAATGTCTTTTGTCGATTGAATTCTGCATCAATTCCATTTAAAAGGAATAGTATGTTTCACTATAACATAAAAGTGTTCACTCTTCTTGGTGATTATTTATGGTGGAGTGAGTAAGTAGTATCTTTGGCGCTGAGCTTGTACATTCCCTACGCAATGTAGATTGAAGGCAGTTGTTGACACAGAGATAGACTAATGCTTTTTGTCAGTTATTTACAGAAAATGTGAAGTCATATAGTAGAATTCCCTCTGCATTAAAAGAAGGCTGAATTTCCTACTGGTCAAACTTTAAGAAAATTCGAGGACATTGTGCAATTGTCTCTGTTTGAAATAAATCAAGATTGTATTGAATGTTTTCTGTAGTGCTGGCGGTCTTGGTATCTAGTTGTTAACTGTACTCAGTGCTGAACTGATTGAAAGCCGTTCTCAGCACAGATATTGAGGAGAAATTGACATCCAAAGCTGATTTGAAGTTGTGAACCCTGCTGTCTGCAATGTAGATTGAAGGTACTACTCGACACAAACATCGATGAATGCTATTTTGTACCGTTAAAAGAATCTGAGGACATAGTACAATTGTCTCTACTTTAAATAAATCGAGAGTAATATGTCATAATCTGTTTTAAGAATGTGTTGCATTCTTAAATGCATAAAGGCAAGCATTAAGTTTGATACAATGCTTAGGTCATCAATAATGAGAAGTTTCATTTTCTTCAAGAGTCTTCACAACAAGCTTCTCCAGATTGCTTGTGGTATTCCAATTTGTTGTCATGTTCCACAGGTAGTATAAGTAAACAATGTAATGTAGCATTGAAAATGTTAACATTTGGTCATATTTTGAACATAAGGAACTTATTACAAATGTGCAACAAGGAAATGATGTTGAATATGGAACTATTCTACAAGAAATAAAAATTGGAGAAATGACTGAACATGGCAAAGAAGTTTTACAGAGACGATTACTTTGAAATTTGTTTCCAAAAGAAAATATTGTTCCTAAGCTGGTAGCTACTTTTAAAGTAATTGAGAACAACAGTGAAAAAAAGCAGCAAGTGTGAAAATATCCTACTGCCTTCGCCCAGGGTATTAGCTACAACAAAAAGGCTCGATAAAGGGCCTTGACTTTGAATCAGAAAATGAAATTGAACAATAATTGGAAACCCCAGCCAAGAAAGGCAGTTAGTGCGCAAATTTTCCACTGCCTTCGGCCGGGGTCGTAGGTACAAGAAAAAGGCTCAAAAAAGGGCCACAAGTTTGTATCAGAATATGAAATTCACTAATATTTGATAACCCCAGCCAAGAAAGGCAGCAAGTGTTCACATTTCCCACTGCCTTCGGCTGGGGTAGTAGCTACAACAAAAAGGTCCAATAAAGGGCCATGACTTTGAATCAGAATATGAAATTCAAGAATAATTGATAACCCCTGCCAAAAACGGTAGCAAGTTGGTGTGTGTCATGTGTAGATGATGTGTTAATTGAGTGGAAGATAAAAAAGGTGAAAAATTAGAAAGGCTGCAGATGTGCAACCTATCCACTGACTTGTCTGGGAAGTGGATCTTTGGATTTCCACCTCATTATACGGGTAGGGCGTCGAATTTTGCAGTGGGATGCTAAGAAATGGCTACCACATTGAAGGAAGCAATGTGAGTGCATTACGTTACCACTGTGGGTGGTAGGGCTGAAAAACTACAACACCGGGCCCATTTTAGGGACTGTAGTTTGAATTAGAATAATACTTGGCAAAGGCTGCAAGAAAGTTAGCAGGTAGGTGTGTTTGAGGTAGTGGATGCAGAATAAGGTGAAAAGGAAGAAAGGTAGCAGATGCGGAGAGAACCCACTGTCTTGTAAAGGAAATGGGTGTTTGGTTTTCTAGTGCATTACAGACTGTGAGTTGGATTCCGCAGTGGGAGCCTGAGAAATGGGTATCTCATCTAAGGAGTTAAGCAAGTGAACAAAGTGCACATACTGTGCGGTGGAAAGGACGCAAGTGTTTAAATTACCCACTGCCATTCACAGGTAGTAGTTACCAAGAAGGTTCAATAAAGGGTCTGAACTTTGAATTACTTGAAGAATAATGGATAACCCCAGCCAAGAAAAGCAGCACGTGTGAAAATTTGCTACTGCCTTCGGCCGCGGTATTAGCTACAACAAAAAGGCTCGATAAAGGGCCTTGATTTCTAATCAAAATATGAACTTCAAGAGTAATTGATAACTCCAGCCAAGAAAGGCTGCAAGTGTGCAAATTTCCCATTTGCTTGTGCTGGGGTAGTATCTACATGAAAAAGGCTTGATAAAGGGCCTTGACTTTGAATCAGAATATCAAATTGAATAATGATTGACAACTCCAGCCAATAAAAGCAGCAAGTGTGCAAATTTCCCAGTGCCTTCGGACGGGGTAGTTCTTACAACAAAAAAGCTTGATAAATGTCTAATGACTAATGTTGAGTACAGCGATGCTTCTGTTTGTTTTTGATGAGGTTGATAGACTGTTTCATGTAACAGAAAAGTTCATCGCAATAAATGCATAGAAATTTAAGTTGAACAAAATCAAGATTTATATGTGAGTATGGACTGCTTGCTGAAGATGCTGTTGCAGCAGTTGATGTGGTTGGTGCTGCAGGAAGTGGGTTGCCCTTCAATCTTTGTGTTGCAGCACAAGCAAAGTTGTTGAGGTGCGAGTTGTTCACGTGTCGCACTATATTTGCTGTGCTAAAGAAGTATTTTTTGGATAGATCACCCTTTGAAAGAGTTGTTTGGCAACTTTTAAAGATTACTTTTGCAGTATTAACCTTCGGCTGGGGTAGTAGGTACAACAAAAAGGCTCGATAAAGGGTTATGACTTTGAATCAGAATATCAAATTTAATATTAATTGATAACCCTAGACAAGAAAGGTAGCAAGTGTGCAAATTTCCCACTGCCTTCGGCCGGGGTAGTAGCTACAACAAAAATGCTCGATAAAGGGCTTGCACTTTTAATAGGAATATGAAATTGAACAATAGTTCATAACCTCTGCGAAGAAAGGCTGCAAATGCACACATTTCCCACTGCCTACGGTTGGGCTAGTTGATACAACAACAAGGTTTGATAAAGGGTCTGCACTTTGAATAGGAATATGAAATTGAACAATAGTTGATAACTCCTGCAAAGAAAGGCCACAAGTGCGCAAATTTCCCACTGACTTCTACTGGGATAGTATGTACATGAAAAAGGCTTGATAAAGAGCCTTGACTTTGAATCAGAATATGAAATTGAACAATAGTTGATAATCCTTGCGAAGAAAGGCAGCAAGTGTGTAAATTTCCTACTGCCTTCGGACAGGTTAGTACCTACAACAAAAAGACTCGATACAGGGCTTGCAGTTTGAAAACAGATATGAAATAGAAGAATAGTTGATAACCATAGCCAAGAAAGGCAGTAAGTAGGTGCGTGTATGTGTAGATGATGTGTTGATTGAGTGGTAGATGAATAATGCAAAAAATAAGAAAGGCTGCAAGTGTCCAAATTATCCACTGCCATTCACGGGTAGTAGTTATCAAGAAGGCTCAATAAAGAGCCTGTACTTTGAATTAGAATAACAAACAGAAGATTTGATAACCATAGAGTATACTGGCTCTTTTTTAATATTGGTAGAGTTTTGTTAAGCTTTTTTTTACACATGAACGGCAGGAAGTGCGCCAATTACCCACTGCTATTCACGAGTAATAGTTACCAAGAAGGCTCAATAAAAGGCCTGCACTTTGAATTTGTATTACAAGAAGGATGATTGATAATACCAGCCAAAAAAGGCAGCAAGTGTGCAAATTTCCCAGTGCCTTCGGCAGGGGTAGTAGCTACAACATTAAGGCTCGATAAAGGGCCTTGACTTTTAATCAGAATATGAAATTGAACAATAATTGATAACCCCAGCCAAGAAAGGCAGTAAGTGTCCTAATTTACCACTGCCTTCGGCCGGGGTAGTAGCTACTTTAAAAAGGCTCAATAAAGGGCCACGAGTTTGAATCAGAATATAAAATAAAAAAATTATTGATAACCCCAGCTAAAATCGGTAGCAAGTTGGTGTGTGTTATGTGTAGATGATGTGTTGGTTGAGTGGAAGATAAAAAAGGTGAAAAATTAGAAAGGCTGCAGATGTGCAAACTATCCATTGACTTGTCAGGGAAGTGGATCTTTGGATTTCCACCTCATTATACGGATAGGGCATCGAATTTTGAGCGGGATTCTAAGAAATGGTTACCACATCGAAGGAAGCAATGTAAGTGCATTAAGTTACCACTGTGGGCTGAAAAATTACTACACTGAGCCCATTTCAGGGACTCTACTTTGAATTAGAATAATACTTGTCAAAGGCTACAAGAAAGTTAGCAGGTAGGTGTGTTTGAGGTAGTGGATGCAGTATAAGGTGAAAAGGAAGAAAGGTAGCAGATGCGGAAACAACCCACTGCCTTGTAAAGGAAATAGGTGTTTGGTTTTCCAGTGCATTACAGACTGTGAGTCGGATTTCGCAGTGGGAGCCTGATACAGGGGTATCTCATCTAAGGAGTTAAGCAAGTGCACAAAGTACACACACTGTGCAGTGGAAAGGACGCAAGTGTGCAAATTAACCACTGCTATTCACGGGTAGTAGTTACCAAGAAGGTTCAATAAAGGGTCTGAACTTTGAATTACTTGAAGAATAATTGATAACCCCAGCCAAGAAAAGCAGCAAGTGTGAAAATTTCCTACTGCCTTCGGCAGGGGTATTAGCTACAACAAAAAGGCTTGATAAAAGGCTTTGACTTTTAATCAAAATATGAAATTCAAGAATTGATAACCCCAGCCAAGAAAGCCAGGAAGTGTGCAAATTTCCCACTGCCTTTGTCCGGGGTAGTAGCTACAACAGTAAGGCTTGATAAAGGGCCTTGACTTTTAATCAGAATATGACATTCAAGAATAATTGATAACCCCAGCCAAGAAAGGCAGCAAGTGTGCAAATTTCTTACTGCCTTCAGCCGGGGTAGTTGTTACAACAAAAAGGCTCGATAAAGGGCCTGCACTTTGAATACGAATATGAAATAGAAGAATAGTTGATAACCATAGTCAAGAAAGGCAGCAAGTAGATATGTGTAGATGATGTGTTGATTGAGTGGAAGATGAATAATGTAAAAAATAAGTAAGGCTGCAAGTGTGCAAATTAACCACTGCCTTCAGCGGGGAAGTAGTTACAACAAAAAGGCTAGATAAAGGGCCATGACTTGGAATTAGAATATGAAATTCTAGAATAATTGATAACCCCAGCCAAGGAAGGCAGCAAGTAGGTGTGTGTCCGTGTAGATTATGTGTTGATTGAGTGGAAGATATAAAAGGTTAAAAATAAGAAAGGCTACAGATGCGCAAAGTACCCACTGCCTTGTGAGGGAAGTAGATGTTTGGATTTCCAGTCCCTTACACAGACTGTGCATCGGATTCTGCAGTGGGAACTTAAGAAATGGGTAGCACATCTAAGCAACCAATGCAACTGGACAAAGTACACACACTGTGTGATAGAAAGGACACAGGAAAGGTAGCAAGTGTGCAAATTTCTTACTGCCTTTGGGCCGGGTAGTTCTTGCAACAAAAAGCTTGATAAATGTCTAAAGTTGTTTACGTGTTGCACTATATTTGCTGTACCAAAGGATTATTTTTTGGATTGATTACACCTTGAAAGAGTTGTTTGGCAAATTTTACAGGTTACTAGTGGTTGGTGTGTTTCAGTTAGTATGTGTCTGGACTTCGCTGGAATCTTTAAGGGACACATGAGGGCTTACATAATACAGAAATACTTTGTACTTAGTGACATCCAATTCTATTTTATGATGAACGGTTGAATTCCACATCCGCCTTTAGGAGTAGTGGGAGGGTAGCATTTTAAAGTGTTTGACAGGTTACACTACATGTGTCCATGCAGGTAAAGAAAACTTAGCATGGTTATACACGGGCACCCTGTCACACAAAATGTAGTACTCAGTATTCAGGATTGTAAAAGCTTGCAATAGTGATTGATGAGTTTATATATGTCAGTGAGAAAAGAAAAACAAGTACGCTTGTTTTACATTAGAGGTATACAGATCGGAAAGAATATTCATGTCAATGCATCACATCTTTTTTGAAGGTATGGAAGAAAGCAGTGAAAGGGTGTTTAGAACCAATACTGTCCAGCTTAAAAAGTGCTTGATTGTTCTTTTTGTTGAGTGTAAACACACCTTTTTGATTAGGACCATTGAATAGTAGTGTAACTTCATCATAGATTCTATTGTCAGATATCTACGATAGTGATAGTGGAATTACCACTACTTTTTAGACTACAATTGAACAATCATATGTAGAGGAGCGGTATTGCTTCTTGACTTTCAAAGAGGCGGAAGATTTAAATTTATATTTCAACACCTAAACAAAATAATTGTTGAATTTCAAAAAGAAAATTAAGTAGGAATGTTAGAGGAAGTCTGGTCCAACTCTAAAAGGATTGTGCAAATCGTGACAGCTGAAAGAAGTTTGTCTCAACATTAGTTTTTAACATAATTCAGACACAACACTAGATTGAAGGAGTGTGCAAATGTCTACTTAGACATGTTGCATGCGATCATGTTACATAAAAAGAAACATTTTTTACATATTTAACCAGTAAAAGGTAAGTAAGATTTACATTTGGTTTTATAAAGTCAAGGTGGAGTCTTCCGCTGCATTCCAAACATTGGGCCTGTTGGGAAGATAGTGAAAAATAACTTGTTATTAAGATTGCATTGTTGAATGGTCAATAGATTTTTGAAATGAAAACTTTATATGTATTTACATGGTAAACATGGATTTTTTGTTCTGGGCGTTCTTTGGTCTTGAATATTATCGTTACCCTGGTGGGCGGGTACGTAAACACCATCTTTTGAACACCTCCAACCAATAGGATTATACACTGGATATATAGACTTAGAATGTTCCAAGATGTGGAGACCATACAGCAAACCAATAACTTGTGTCATATTATTGTTTAAAGTCAAACATGAGGACTCCATTAGGTTCATTGCAATTGTCAGTCCATAATTCTTAAGAAATATTACATTAGTAAAAATCTGGGCTACTGGATGCTGAGTTGGGTAGTATTCTGCAAACTGAAAATATAATAACAAATGTATATGTTGAGCAAAAGTTGAACCTGAATGTCATACCGATAATAGGTTTCAGAGTAGAGAATTTCAGTACACACATTGATGGGAAATTATTACTTAAAGATAAGTAACTGTAATAGGAATGAAAATATACATATATTTGGTGTTGAGAGACATGTTTGAAAGGAAGGTATCGATTAGTTGTAAAAATATATGAAAGCACACAAGCTTCTAAAGAGGAACCAATATATACATCATACGCTATTAGGTATATTATATACAGTTTACATGTAGCAGAACGTGGTGTACCTGGTACAGGTAGTGAAGATTGATCACGTTGTGAAAATTGATCACGTTCTGGGGATTGATCATGTGCTGGTGAATTATCACTGGTTATGCTTCCTGCAAATTAATTTTGAAAAAGTAACATTTCTTAAAGAAGAAATTAGTTTAACAACCTAACAGAAAAGTTTCTTAAACACAGTTAATCCAAAATAACTTTCTTATATTAATGTAGTTTGAAAAATATGTTGTGTGTAGAAAGTTTAAGCGAGTGATATAGGGTACAGTCTATACAAATACAGAGGTAAGCCCTGTCAAATGGATGCACTTTGAAAACATGACAGTTTAAAAAAGGGCGCTCAGGCCCTGCAGTGATAGGCTTGATTTTTATATTTAGAGTTTCTTGTGTGGGTGGCACAGTTACTGTTGTAGGCCCAGTAGTAGCATGTACATGAGGAGTCTTGGTATACGTAACTATCAAGAGTAACATTTTAATCATGGACAAACAATTACCCTTACACTTTCAAAAAAGGCAGCAATTGCACTTAAAGACTGATCATGAAGTGGTGAAGTGACGAAAACATGTATTTTGGCGAAAGCATGTTATAAAAAGTTGTACGAGAGTGGGAAAAATGGTTAGGTAACCTAAGGCAAATAAAGGGCCAGTACAACACTGTAGTGTCAAAGTTATAAATCCAACAATTATTATGAATTAAATCTATGGTAATCTGAGGAGGCAAAACGTTCGTAGGCCAACTAGAGCACAGAAAAAAACAACTATAGGTCACGTGAGGAAGCAAGAAATGTGAAGTCAGTGGAGGATTAAAAGGGAGCAAATATGATGATTACGAGAGAGTACGTATGTTGAAACACAAAGCACGTGGCGTAGCACAAAAATGCAACATATATATTTATGAAAGCATAATATGTAAGAAAACAGGCCTGGGAAGGCCATGTGAGGCAGTAATAAATATTAAAATTCATGGGAGAAAAAAAAGGAAAATAGAGCTTGGAGGGACACGTGACGCAGTAAAAAAATAATACTAATATGAATGCACAAATTGGACCAATACAGGCTAAAGCATGGGGCACAGTTCAAAAACACGACACAGAAATGTATGCACCCACAATTTATTTAGAAAAGGCCTAGTAGGGCCAGTGATGCAGAAGGTAATATTACGATCAACTATGTACGATCAGTAAGAATAGAGGCCTGGGAAGGACACGTGAGGTAGAAATAATTATTAAAAGTTACAGGACGGTTAGGAGGGAACAAATGCGATGAAGTACAAAGCACATGGAGCAAAAAAATAAAGCAAAACAGAGCTGGGAGGGCCACATGACGCAGTCAAAAAATAATACTATTATGAACACAAAATTTATAAGAATACAGGCTAAAGCATGTGACACTTCAAAAATACGACACAGAAATTCATGCACGCACAATTTATTCAGAAAAGGCGTAGTAGTGCCTCGTGACGCAGAAGGTAATATGACGATCAACTATATAGATCAGTAAGAATAGAAGCCTGGGAAGGCCACGTGAGGTAGAAATAATTATTAAAAGTCACGTGTGGATTAGGAGGGAGCAAATACGAAGAAGCACAAAGCATGTGGAGCACAAAAATAAAGCAAAACAGAGCTGGGAAGGCCACGTGATGCAGTAAAAAAATAATACTAATATAAATGCACAAATTGGTCCAATAGAGGCTAAAGCACGGGGCACAGTTCAAAAATAGTACACAGAAATGTATGCATGTACAATTTATTTAGAAAAGGCCTAGTAGGGCCCCGTGACGCAGAAGGTAATATTACGATCAACCATACACGATCAATATGGATAAAGGCCTGGGAAGGCCACGTGAGGTAGCAATAAATATTAAAAGTCACAGGATGATTAGGAGGGAAGAAATACGATGAAGTACAAAGCACATGGACCAAAAAAGTAAAGCAAAACAAAGCTGGGAGGGCCACATGACGCAGTCAAAAAATAATGCTATTATGAACACACAATTTATAAGAATACAGGCTAAAGCACGTGACACTTCAAAAATACGACACAGAAATTCATGCACGTACAATTAATTCAGAAAAGGCCTAGTAGTGCCCCATGACGCAGAAGGTAATATTACGATCAACTATATACGATCAGTAAGAATAGAGGCCTGGGAAGGCCACGTGAGGTAAAAATAATTATTAAAAGGCACGTGAGGATTAGGAGGGAGCAAATACGATGAAGCACAAAGCATGTGGAGCACAACAATAAAGCAAAACAGAGCTGGGAGGGCCACGTGATGCAGTAAAAAAAAATACTAATATGAATACACAAATTGGTCCAATACAGGCTAAAGCACGGGGCACAGTTCAAAAATAGTACACAGAAATTCATGCACGCACAATTTATTTAGAAAAGGCCTAGTAGGGCCCCGTGACGCAGAAGGTAATATTACGATCAACCATATACGATTAATATGAATAGAGGCCTGGAAAGGCCACGTGAGGTAGCAATAATTATTAAAAGTTACAGGACGATTAGGAGGGAAGAAATACGATGAAGTACAAAGCACATGGACCAAAAAAGTAAAGCAAAACAGAGCTGGGAGGGCCACATGACGCAGTCAAGAAATAATACTGTTATGAACGTAAAATGTATAAGAATACAGGCTAAAGCATGTGACACTTCAAAAATACGACACAGAGATTCATGCATGCACAATTTATTTAGAAAAGGCCAAGAAGAGGCTCCTTGACGCAGAAGGAAATATTATGATCAATTATATATGATGAATAATAATAGAGGCCTGGGAAGGCCACGTGAGGTGCTAATAAACATTAAAAATCACAGGAGGATTAGGAGGGAGCAAATACGATGAAGCACAGAGCATGTGCCGCAGAAAAGTAAAGCAAAACGGCTGGGAGGTACACGTGAGGCAGTAAAAAAAATAATACTAATATGAATGCACAAATTGGACCAATACAGGCTAAACCACGGGGCACAGTTCAAAAATAGTACACAGAAATTCATGGACGCACAATTTATTTAGAAAAGGCCTAATAGGGCCCGGTGATGCAGAAGGAAATATTACGATCAACCATATACGATCAATAACAATAGAGGCCCAGGAAGGCCACGTGAGGTAGCAATAATTATTAAAAGAGACAGGATGATTAGGAGGGAACAAATACGATGAAGTACAAAGCACATGGAGCAAAAAAATAAAGCAAAACAGAGCTGGGAGGGCCACATGACGCAGTCAAAAAATAATACTATTATGAACGCAAAAATTTATAAAAATACAGGCTAAAGCACATGACACTTCAAAAATACGACACAGAAATTCATGCACGTACAATTTGTTTAGAAAAGGCTAAGGAGGGCTCCTTGAAGCAGAAGGACATATTATGATCAATTATATATGATAAATAATATTAGAGGCCTGGGAAGGCCATGTGAGGTACCAATAAATATTAAAAGTCACGGGAGGATTAGGAGGGAGCAAATACAATGAAGTACAAAGTATGTGTCGCACAAAAATAAAGCAAACCAGAGCTTAGAGGGCCACGTGACAGTAAAAAAAACAAAAAAACTATCATGCAGGTACAATTTACAGCGGCTTCTCCTACCTTTGCTTTTGTCGTCTCTTGTCTTGTCGTCAAAGGCTGGGGCTTTGGCTGGGCCTGGGTGGGGGGGCCCGGGCGACGCCGGCATTGTGGCTATGATGGCCTGGCTGGAAGGCAGCAGCAGTGACACCACGTCGAGTGTCACGAGTCCTCCTCCGCTCGAGCAAACAGTTCGTAGTACAATCGACGACGATGAGAGTCTGTCTGTCAACGCAGCAGAGGCAAAAGAGAGTGTTGTTAGGTCACTATCCGTTTTATATGGCCACCGCGGGGGCTGACCAAAGTAAGTCAAGGGTCGTTATTGGTAGCGTTTTCACGGTCTAGAAGAATGACGGACCTGGGGGACCTCCCATTGGCTAATGTACTGGGTTCCAGGCTTAGTAGTAGCAAGAAAGGTATGTGGTGATATGTGGGAAAGTGTGGGCGGGCGTGCGCTGCGCAAGTGTGAGTGTGTGCACCAATAATTAACAACAGAGAGACATGGGGGTGGGGTTTTCATGTGTGCAGAGGCAGACCCAGAATCCAATCTCCAATAAGTGAGCACTTGTAAATATTCTCGTAGCGCGCCCTGTCCTCTGATTTGACATGCGAGAGTGATTGCACCGTAGTTTGTATTGCTAATCATTCTCAGTGCGTACTCGTGCATGCGCTACGAATACGCTCCGACGTTACGCGCCGCATCAAAGCTTCCGTGTAACGTAATGTACGGCACCCCGTACGCGAAAGGCGGAATGTTTTTAATTGTTTAAAAACATATATTTATGTATTTAATGAGCATACTAACAGAATACATTATGTAGAATAGTTATGAAAATTGGTTTTTTAAACTTTAAACAATTGTATAACACTTTTAAAAGCAATTACACAAATCGCGGTGGAACGTTATGTGTACTTGCATTGTAAGAGCACCGTAAGCTCAGCGTAAGCGGACGCAAAGCCATGTGACTTTAAAAGATGGGATTTGATTGGTTCATAATAGTTTCTATTCCAATTGTTGAAAGTTCCGTCCGATTTTAATCATGCTACTTTGTCTTTCTAAGAAGAAGCTTCTGTTCTGAGAATCCTGTCAAATAGAAGGAAGATTACCATAATAACAGCAATGGACTCATCTTCCAGCCATTCTTCAGAGGAATATTTCATTCCTGAAGAACCTCCAAAGAAGAGGAAAGAAGCTCTAATTTGGCAATTTTTCACTTTCCCAGAAGGGCAAAAAAAAGGTTAATGCTCCAAAAGTAACCTGTAAAATTTGCCAAACAAGTCTTTCAAGGGGTGATCCATCTAAAAAATACTCCATTGGCACAGCAAATATGGTGTGACATGTGAAGAACTTGCACCCCAATAACTTTGCTCGAGCTGCAACACGGAGGTTGCAGGAGAACCCACCTGCTTCTGCACCAAGCACATCAACTACTGCAGTAGAATTTTCAGCAAGCAGTCCACACCCACAAATTGATCCTAATTTTGCTGACGTTAAAATTGTATACATTCATTGCGATAAACTTTTGTGTTATAGGGAACAGTCTATTGATCTGATAAAGTGGAGAAGCGTGGCTCAGTGGTTAGAGGCGGCAGACCCGGAAGCTGAGATCTACCGAGGACCAGGGTTCGATTCCCCGCCTCGGCGGGTCTCGGGCTCAAAAAAATTCCACGGACTCGTCAATTCTTGCTCTGGTGCCTACTCAACTCACGGGGTCACACTCTGCGACCCTGGGCAATAGCCTGCTTAATCTCCACTACGGCCCCTCGCGGCGGGATGCCTGGCTTTCACCTTGTGGACACCCTGCCGGGGTTTCTCTCAGGGGAATACCAGGACGGGTTCCCTAAGCAAGCACCGGGACGCTTACGGGCAGCTGTGCGCTTTACAAGTCTAGCACATTTAAATTTACATTTACATAAAACGCAGGATGCAGGAGCATCGCTGTCCTCGACATTAGTTTTTTTTTCTTCATTCTTTTGTTCCAGTTTTTCGTCACTAGGATTGACTCAGAATAGTGTCCAAGTGCCACACACTGAAATCTCTCTTTAATGTATTCTGAAAGTGCAGAACTATAAGGAAGTGCTACAGCATACATCTATAAGGTGTTTACCTATAGTATACTGTAGTACCTCTAAAGCCAGAGATGTATGAGACATTTGAGATGTCATCAGTGACGTCATGACTGATGTCACTGACCATGTCATGAGTGATGTAATATGTGATGTCATCAGCAGTGCATTGCGGGCGCGCGAGTTATAGTTAGCAGAACTAACTATAACAGGGGAATTTCTATGGTTTTGTATGAGTGGAATGTCCAGCTAACTATAACATCTGTGAAACCTATGGTTTTTTAAAGTGAATGTCTAAGGTTTTTTAAATGCTAATTCCTAACTATAACATGGCTGAAACCTATGGTTTTTTCAGTGAATATATATATATATATATATATATATATATATATATATATATATTACCTACTGGCGGTCGCCAGTAGGTATATATAGTTAGGATTTTTTCTCTATGGGATTTTTGAAAATTCTATGTCTAATAACTTTGGCGTTTGTGGACGGAATTGGCTGACATTTTCAGGAAAATGGAACATTTTGTTTCTGAGCAGCCCCTGAAAATTTGGGGGGGTCGTCAAGGGGGGCCGAGAAAAAAGGGGGGTCCCAAAACGTGTTTTTGCCATGCAATTTTCCATAGGGCGGTTGGCCTCACTTTTAGCTCGAACGGCTGAATGGATTTCCACGAAACTTGGCAAAATTGTAGATATTGTTTGCCCGATGTGCCTTTGCTAGGTCTCAAGATGTGTGGTCCTGTGAATTTTGAGTAAATTAGGTTTAAAAAAAGATATATATCTAGAGCCGCGCCCGGTACGCGTACCGGGGAGCGCTTCGGGTGCGCCACGCGACTTGCGCACGGCAAGCTGATTGGTTCTCGGGTGTCTGTAAACATTCGAAACAGTCCGCAGCGGCCGCCATCTTGTGTCTCGGTAGGATTGAGACACAAGAGGTGGCAAAAATCAAAGGGGGGAAATGAGCAAAAGGGGGCAGGGTACACCCCCCTGACCCCCTAGTTTTGATGTGGGGGCCATAAAAGGCTCCCGCGGGTAAAAAAAAAAAAAAAAAAATCGATTTTCGCGGGGGGGAGCGCCCGGTACGCGCACCGGGGAGCTTACGGGGGAGCGTACCAGGAGATAAAAAATGACAGACTTTTGAAAAAAAAAAAAAACCTTCTTTTTATAAATTGGAGATAGTTCTGAAAAGAACTTTTTTTTTGATTTTGTTGTTTTATATATATTTTTTTGTTGTTTTTGTTGTTTTATATTTTCTTTAGACTTTTTAAAACAATTTTATATTTTTTTGGGATTTTTGTCAAGGGAAAAACAAAAACAAGGATTCCAAAACTGCTCAACAGGAGCAAAAAAATTTGAAAATTTAGGGACTGGCAGAGCAGCGGTGTTGCTGTTTCTTTAGGGCAATGAGTTCAACACTCTGCTCCCCATAGCAGAGCAGTTCGTCACACTCCGTGCACAGAAATTTGATGCCTGCAAACACCGGCTGAATGTTAGGGACCATTCTTCCACGGGGTGGTCCCGAAGGCGTTGCTCCACAAGTGGAGGTGCTGCCGCCATCTGTGGGTAAATTCCGTGCCAGCTCTCTGACACTCTCCCTGGCAAAGTTGTTAGGGTGTCTTCTTTTCACATGCCTGAATAAATTAGCATTTCCAAAACTATATTTTTTCAGAGGATTGCCTCTGGATAAACTACTCCCACATATTTTGCAGGTTACTTTGGGAGCGTTGACTTTTTTTTGTCCTTCAGGGATGTCATAAAATTTCCAGATGAAATGGGTTTTTTTCTTCTGCTGAGGAGGGTCCTCATCTAAAAATCCCTCTGAATCACTGCTGGATGACTCTCTTGCAGCCATTGCTGGAGATCAGAAAAGTAGGAGATAAACACAGTACACAGAACAGCTCTTGCTCTCTCCAAGTACAAAGCAATAGTGAGAGAAATGGGTGGGTTTCACACAATTTGGAAAAAAAAAGTTCTGAACCAATGAAAAGTGCTATTTTAAAGTCACATGGTTTGACGCGCTTACGCTACGCGCCCCGGGGCGCATCCCGGGGCGTGTCTATCGTAAGCGCATCGGGGCGCTTACGTTGCGCGATCGTATGCGCTTCCGGGTGCGCTTACGCGGTGCGTCATAAGACGCATCTCGCGGCTACGCGATACGTGTCTTATGACGCAAGGCGTGGCGGCTACGCGATACGTCACAATGTTGTTTTCGTTCGCGGCAATAGCGCTATCGGGACGCTCATCAGTACGCGCCCCGGGGCGCGCCGCAAGATTGCGCTTACCCGTGCGTTCACCTGTCCGCGCCCCGGGAGCGCACCAAAAAGAATTAAAAAAAAAAATGACAGAATTATAAAATATAAAATTCGATTTAAAATGTATTATTTTTATAAAGATTTGCTATTAAAAAACCTATGAAATTCACTGAAAAAACCATAGGTTATAGACCATATATAGTTAGGAATTAGCATTTACAAAACCTTGAAAATTCACTGAAAAAACCATAGGTTATAGACCATATATAGTTAGGAATTAGCATTTACAAAACCTTATTTTACTCACACAAAACCATTGAAATTCCATATATAGTTAGTTGCACTAACTATATATCGCGCACCCGCAATCCACTGCTGATGATGTCACATATTACATCATTCATGACATGGTCAGTGACATCACTGATGACATCACTGATGACATCTCAAATGACATCACTGATGACATCACTGATGACATCTCATTTGACATTACTGATCACATCACTGATGACATCATTCATGTGATGATACAATGACCCTCTTCAGACTCTAATATAACCTTAGATACACTCAGTGTAAACAGACACTCACAGACTGTCACTCATCCATGGAGTTACTCACACACCTAGTCAGTCTTGCAAAGAATCAATCACACCTCCATTTCCTCAACTATATAGTTATACACACCTTACTTATTGAAACATATACTAACACATATTTACTCTCTTATACAATCCCTGATACAAGTTCACAATGATCCATACAGCCACTCACACATTCACTGGCTCTTATGCACAGTTATTTATATATGTCAACTCTCACATGTACTGTGTTTTACATATGTACTTACTTTGACATGTAGCACTGAGATATCCATTCACTCACCAATACACTCATGCACACAGTCAACCGCCCATACAGCTGTTTCCACATGCACTTTTGAACCCATACATCTAGTGAATCAACTGCTCACACATCTATGCACAGAGTCATACACCTCCCAGACACCCACACACACACTCAGTCTCCCATACAAATACTTGGCCAACTAATCAATAACCCATATAGTTAGTCATATAGCTAATGATCAACACATGCATCAGATTACAAAACAACAGACACAATGATGCACAATTTAAAACAGTTTAGTCACTAACCCATGCACTCAGTGAGACACATTTAATCACTCACTTATACAGTCAGTCATGCACCTACTAAATCCTTCATCCAGACACTTATACATCCACTCATTCTTCAATATGTAAGACATATTTTAACTTTACAGAAACATACAGTCACTGGATGTTGTCATCAGTGATGTCATCAGTGATGTCATTTGAGATGTCATCAGTGATGTCATCAGTGATGTCACTGACCATGTCATGAATGATGTAATATGTGACATCATCAGCAGTGGATTGCGGGTGCGCGATATATAGTTAGTGCAACTAACTATAAATGGAATTTCAATGGTTTTGTGTGAGTAAAATAAGGTTTTGTAAATGCTAATTCCTAACTATATATGGTCTATAACCTATGGTTTTTTCAGTGAATATATATATATATATATATATATATATATATATATATATATATATATATATATATATATATATATATATATATATATATATATATATACAAAGTAGCCAGACTGCAGCTCCAGTTCCCAAGAACGGCACAGACGACCACACGAATCCAAATATAAGGCAAAAGAGATTTTAATAAGGCAAACTTAGCAGCAAAGCGAACTATATATATACATATATAATATATGGATATGAATGACCCAGTGGCATTCACCACTGGGTAGTTCGAGTTAGGTCAGCGCTTTCTTAGGAAATGCCTTTTTGTGTTGCTAATAACTTTGGCACCGTTTGACAAATCTCCACGAAACGGTCCAAAAAAGTGCTTTCTTACCTAGTTTAGGCATAGAAAGTTTTGGAGTAATCCGTCAAGCAGGGTCTGACAAAAAAGAGGAGTCCTAAAACTCATAAACCCCATGAAATATCCATAGACTTCTCTAGACAGGGTGTAGGAAGCTGGTATATACTATACCAAAGTAAGGTATAGTGTCACATTATCTAGGGGATTCCCAGAGGCTAAAGTAGATAATAGCTTACACTCTTTTGTGGTAGTGTGGGTGAGCAGTCAGGCTTTTCAGAGGGCACTGTTAAGAATTAGTTGAACACACGCGGGCAAGAAATGATGTCACACACTCAAAAACTTAATCCAGACCAATTGTTTGTATAAAGGTTGTTTACTTTGTTATTTTGATTACTAGAACTAATATTTACTAAGTAGCAGGTAAGTGAGACTTTAAGTACAATAATACTTTTCAAGATACAATGTGTACTGATTTTTTAGGAGCGTACCTATTCCTTTGCAGTCAGGAAAAGGGTTGTAAGCTCTTCAGAAGTCTTCTTATTACTTCAGATAACTTTTTAGGTATTTTTCTACTTTGGTAAGAAACAACCTAATCACACAGTTTGGGCATTGTAGTACATTTGCAAGCAGGTTAACTCTTTTGAAAACACTAAGTTACTTTGTAGAAGTACAAAACAGGTTTAACACTTCAGAGAAAAACCCACCGTACAATACTATGGAGAAAAACAAAGTGTTAGGTTTGCAGGTAAGTTAATGACTTTAGTAACTGAGTTTTGGGTGTTATAACCAAGGTTCCCCAAGGTTCAGGTTGGCACTCAAGGTGCACCACCAGCAGCAATAGGGTGGCCGGGAGCACAGTGCAGGCCATCAAGTTAACCAATTGGGTTAGGGGGCAACTCGTTGGGGGCAGCTCAGAGGCAGGCCACTAGGTCTTGGGAGGCAAGCTTCTGGGGTTAAGGTGAGGGCAATGGGGTCCTGGGTTAACTCCAACACTACACCACCAGCGGGGCAGAGGCATCCGGGTTCAGGCTGATTAGGCGGTGTCTAGAGCCCAATGCTTTCGTATGGAGATTGCGGGTTGAGGAAAGACTTCAGGCAGGAGCTAGAAGACTGGAACAAGGGAACCAACTACTAGAGGATAAAGTTGAAGAGTTACTGGACACCAGGACACCGTTGGTCGGGCACCTCACAGCTCAAGGGCTATGGATGCAGGGGGTCTTTTCATGTCAGGTTCTTCTCCCCTGTTCTGGTCACGGTAGCGAGGGACGCTGGATCCCAGGTCAGGATTGCTGGGGGGGACCTCGCTGGGATTTTGGGCCACTGGGACTCAGGCCAGGAGCATGGGTGTAGGGTGCAGAGTGGTGAGGACTCGTGGTTCCAGCTGGATCAGGAGTTCTGGCTTGGGTTGCTGTTGGACAATTACAGTGTCCACAGAACATCAGAGTCTTTCTGGAAGGCAGGGCAGGTCCCTGGGGTTCTTGAAGGCTGCTGGCTGCAAGGCATGCTGGTTTTGACTTGCAGGGGTTCCGAAGCCGGAGGCAGGCGGGTAGAGCTCAGGCCAAAGCAGTTGTCGTCATCCAATTTTACTGCGGCACGGCTCTTCAGTCCTTCTTTTTGTCGAATCTGAATCCTGGGTTCCGGGATACCTGTATTTAGGGGGCATTTTAGGGATCTAGTGGTAGTATCCAATGGGCTTCTGTCCTTAGGGAAACAACACCCTTAATGTTCTCACCCCACGTTGGAGGGGGGATTATCCCTATCCCTGATTGGAGTGTGCCTCGCATCTGCAAGATGGACACTGAAGAGTGGGCTTCACCTCGCCTTCCCCACCTGAGGGGTGGGGTTATTAATTATTAATTTGCATTTGTAGAGCTCATGCCTACCCATCGGGTTTCCCGGTGCTAAGCAGAAGCAAGAGGGACTTGAAGACATCATATTCAAAATAGCCATGTTTTTAAATGTTTGTGGAACTTCATTAGAGAAATGCAGTTTCTTAGAATGTGAGGTAGGGCATTCCAGAGCTTTGGCCCCTGGTATGCAAATGAACGTCTACCAGACCGAGCCCAGCGGATTCTAGGCACACAGTATAGGTCCTGACTGGCTGATCTCAGCTCCCAGGAGGGTAAATAAGGGGAGAACAGGTCTTGTACATATCTAGGGCATAGTCCTGCCCTAGCTTTAGACATAAAACAAAGATCTTTAAATTGTACTGTTTCCAATTGCCAGCCAATGTAACTCACGGAGAATAGGAGAGGCTTGGATATATCTCGAAAGCAGAGCGAGAAGTCTAGCAGCAGAATTCTTTACCACCTGAAGGCAGCGGATACAAACCTTGTCAGCTCCCAGACAGAGAATGTTACCATTGTCCATTGTTGTGAGAATGAGGGCCTGAATCGGAGTTCTCTGTGCCAAGTGGGGGATAGTGGTTGGCATACCTTCTGGGCTGCTCTACTTTTTCCAGCCCGTCTTTCTGCTGAAAAGGTGATGAGACAGGAAGGGGGCCTGCTCCTGATAGTAGGAGAGGCTGGGGGCGCGTTGTAAAGGCGGCAAGGGGCCTTTAAAGCTCACCTGTCACAGATGGCTCTTCCTGGCTGGGGAGGTGTGGACATTTCCGCTCAGGAAAGTCTTAGATTCTGGGCTAAAGGTGCGAAGGTTCCCACCCCAGGGGTCCAGAACTTGTCTCATGGTGGCAGGGTGGTTTTCACCAGTCAGGAACCCACCAGAGGCTGGTTTGGTTCAGGGGTCCCCTCTATAAGGGACCCCTGGGTGCAGGGAATAATACATCTGACACTAGAATCAGTGCATGTTTATTATTCTGAGATGTTTGGTACCAACCATCCCAGGATTCAATAAAGCCCTTATGGTGCTAAGAAACTCGTAATGACCAGTTTGCAGACAATATACTCAGGATGGCTTTACTGAGCACTTATAATATCGAAGAATGGCCTTAGATATTATAGGACCCTTTCTGCTCCTCCAGATAGGCCCTCACAAGAGACATAGTGCACACTGCCATAAGGATGACTTAGCTAGGCCTTATGCTGTGCTGGGCAGCCATAGTACACAGAGATGTGTGCCATGTTGACTCTTCACTTTAAGCTCCACCAAGACACGCAGGCTGCACTGGCAGTGATGCATGTTTGTGGTGAGAGATCTCTGATGGCTGCAGCATGTATCAGGCCACCCTCAGAGGCCTTTCCCTGACTACCAGTCCCTTAGTACCATAGGTACCCCTTACAAGGGGCTAACAGGGAGGCCAGAGGTGTGCCAATTGTGGGAACAATTGCATCAGGTACCTGACAAAAATGTTAGAGGCAACCAAGTAGAAAGGGCACTTTCCTACACAACCCCCCCTCAAATGAAAGAGGATGAGACTAACCTTTCCCAAGAGAGTCTTCATCGGCTAAGTGGAAGAACCTGGAAAGTCCATCAGCGTTGTCATGGGCAGTCCCAGGTCTGTGTTCCACTGTAAAGTCCATTAGCTGTAGCAAGATGGACCACCTCAACAGTTTGGTATTTTCACCTATCATTTGCATTAGCCATCTAAGAGGGGTCGGGTCAGTTTGGATTAGAAAGTGAGTCCCAAACAGGTAAGGTCTCAGCTTCTTTAGGGACCAAACCACATCAAAGGCCCCCCTCTCAATGGCACGCCAACGCTGTTACCTGGGGAGTAACCCTCTGCTTATAAAAGCAGCAGATTGATCCTGGCCATCATCATTGGTCTGGTATAGGACCGCTCCTATCCCTAGCTCCGAGGCATCAGTCTGCACAATGAACTGCTTGGAGTATTCTGGAGCTTTGAGAATAGGTGCTGAGCACATTGCCTCTTTCAGGGTGTCAAAAGCCTGTCCAGTTCACTTTCTTTGGCATCTTCTTGGAGGTGAGTTCTGTGAGGGATGTCACAATGGATCCATACCCTTTCACAAACCTCCTGTAATACCCAGTCAAGCCATGAAATGCCCTGACTTGGATCTGGGTCGCTAGAGCCTCCCAGTCCAGAATTGTCTGAATCTTGAGCTGTAAAGGTTGCACTTGGCCTCCACCTAAAAAGTGGCCAAAGGATACAACAGTTCCCTGCCCTGTCTGGCACTTGGATGCCTTGATTGTTAGGCCTGCGGATTGCAGGGCCTGTAAGACCTTCCCCAGGTGCACCAGGGGATCCTGCCAAAAGGAGCTAAAGAGAGCAATATCATCAAGATATGCTGCATAAAAGGTCTCCAACCCAGCAAGGACTTGATTCACCAACCTTTGGAAGGTGGCAGGGGAATTCTTCAAACCAAAGGGCATAACAGTAAACTGAGAATGACTATCCGGTTTGGAGAACGCTGTTTTTTCTTTGGCTCCTGGGGCCATGCCAATCTGCCAGTACGTTGCAGTTAAATCGAAGGTGCTGAGAAATTTGGCTGCCCCTAGTTTATCAATCAGTTCATCAGCACTGGGTCTGGGGGGGGGGAATCTGTCTTAGAGACAGCATTGAGTCCTCTATAGCCACATAGACCCTCATCTCTCTTTTTCCACCCTTGGAGTGAGGTTTGGGGCTAAGACCACTGGGAATTTCAGAGGGCTCAATAACCCCTGACTCCAGCATCTTGCTTACTTCAGCTTTCATGCTCTCCTTGACTTGGTCAGACTGTCAATAGATCTTGGCTTTGACAAACAATCTGTCCCTAGTGCCCATATCATAGGTACACCAGTGTATCTGGCCAGGGGTCAAAGAGAAGAGCCCAACATACTGCTGCAGTACCTGCCTCCAATTAGCCTGCTGGTGGGTGATGAGGGTTTCTGAATAGATAACTACATCAACTGACCCATCATGGAGGCAGTAAGAGAGGTCAGGGAGAGGTTCACTCTATCTCCTGACCCTCATCAGTGACCAACAACATGTTATGTTATGTTATGTTATACTAAATGTGTAAAGCGCACAGCTACTCAAAGTATCCCGGCGCTAATTCCAAAGAGAACCAACCACATAACTATACAAAGAAGAGACGAGAAGAAAAAAGACCTCAGAAAAGCAGAGTTTTTAATTTCTTCTTAAAAGCAACAGGGTCCGACACCCTCCAAAGGGCCAGAGGGAGCTCATTCCAGGCAAGACCTGCTTTGCGGGTGAAGGAGCAGCCACCCAGCCTGTGGCGATTGAACCGGGGGTTCTGTATTAGGAGTTGGTCAGAGGACCGCAGTTGCCTAGAAGGTCTATAAAAGGCAAAGCGCTTCTGAAGATAGAGCGGGCCCAACCCATAGAAAGCCGGTTGGACAATGGACAGCATTTTAAATTTAAGACGAGACTCAACTGGGAGCCAGTGCAGGTGACGAAGATGGACCCGCACACTCTGCCTGGTAGAAAGTCCCAGGAGGAGTCTCGCTGCCGCATTCTGGACTACCTGCAGCTTCCTGGTCAGATAGCCTGGGCATCCCACCAGGAGAGCATTGGCATAGTCCAGGCGGGAAAGGATCAGCGCCCGGACAACCGTCTCTTTAGCACCGGCTGGCAAGAGGGGGAGGAATTTCCTCAGGATTTTCAGGATGCCAAAACGTGTCCCTGTTAACTTCTTCACTTGTGTCGCGAAATTTAAGTTTTCCTCAAACCAAACCCCCAGATTTTTTGCAAGACCCTTATCGGACAGAGGGGGCGGCAAGTCAGGCGGCCACAGCCTAGCTCTGAAGTCCACCGGGAACGTGCCAAACAAGAGAACCTCCGATTTCTCTTCGTTGCACTTTAGCTGTGCATTAGCCAGCCAGCGAAACACAGACGCAAGACAGTGCTGCGCCGAGCTGACCGAGTCCTCACCATGTTTCCAGGAGAACAACAGCTGCATGTCATCCGCATAGGCCATCACCTTAGCCCCCAAAGACTCCGCCAAATAGACCAGGGGAGTCACATAGATGTTGAACAATAGGGGGCTAAGTGAGGAGCCCTGCGGGACGCCGGTGGAAAGAGGCGTGGGCGCCGAAGCGCAGGGGTGCAGCCAAACTTGCTGTGACCTATCCTCCAAAAAGGATCTAAGCCAGCTCCAAGCTGAGCCCACAATGCCGATATCAGTAACACGATCAAGAAGGAGAGAGTTGGGCACCGTGTCGAATGCCGCCGAGAGATCCAGCATCACCAAGGCTGCTCTCCAGCCGACATCCAAACAGTCCCGTATAGCTTCCGCCACCTCCAGCAAAGCTGACTCCATGATATAAGAAGCACGGAACCCCGATTGCGCCGGGTGCAACACACCCGCCTTCTCAACATAGTTGGTGAGCTGAGAGGTAACTGCCTTTTCGCACACCTTCGCCAAGCTAGGCAGGAGCGAGATAGGTTGGTAGTTGGCGGGAACCGACGGATCCAGGGTTGGCTTATTAAGCAGGGGCAGTATGAGAGCCTGCTTCCAGGAGAACGGAACGCAGGCCTCGCGAAGCGACTGATTGAGCAGAAGATTGACTTCCGGATTGATCACATCAGACAGCTCGGCCAACAACCTAGCCGCGCAAGGATCCTTGGGGGAGCCCGATTTCAGTGCTCCAAGGATTCTGCGTGAGGCCACTGGGTCAATAGGGCTAAAAGTCGAAAGAGAATGGACCGAATCCCTCTCTGGACAGCCTGATGGAACAGTCGGGTCGGCTTAAGGTTTTTCAGAAAGGATTCTTGAATGTCCATAATTTTATCCCTAAAGTGTTTTGCCAAGGTGTTGCACCAGATGTCAGAGGGGGGGGACCACCGCCTCCTGGGCACGGGGCGTTACAAAACTCTGCACGATGGCGAAGATTTCCTTGGAATTGTTATTCGCCCGATCAATGCGAGTAGCAAAATGCTGGCCTTTAGCCGTGGCAATGGCTGAATAATAGATTTTCTGTTTGACTTTTGGCAATGTGGCAATAGCCGCTGACCCGCCATGCTCTCTCCAAAACCTTACAGGCGTGCTTAAGAGCCTTTAGCTCTGGGGTGAACCAAGCCTTAGAGAGGGTCTCTCTCCCCAGTTTGCAGGGACCCGGTGCCAAAAGGGCACTGACTGAACCACTAATCCAATCAGAGAATGTGGTGATATTGTCCTGCAGATCACCTAGACGGGTTTGGCGTGAGGCCGCCAGATGGGCGCCAAGAAGACCTGCGTCCAGCTTCCTGGCCGTGGGGGGGCGATGGCAGTTAACTAATTGCCGCTGGCTCTGGGCGGACCATGCGAAGAATATAGGAAAGTGGTCCGACCAGGTGATCGGGAGTGGCTTTCTGACAAGCACCGGGAAGTTGGAGCAAATAGGGTCCAAAATGTGACCCCCCTTGTGAGTCGGATCCGTCACCCATTGAGAGAGCATAGCCAACTGGAGATTTTCCATGAAGGCCGCAGAATCAGCAGACTCCAAGGAGTCAAGATGTAGATTGAAATCCCCCAAGAGAAGGTAGTTGGAGAACCTTAAGACTCTATCAGCTAGAGCATTGCCACAGGCATCCAAAAAGACACCCGCTGGGCCCGCTGGACGGTATAATAATGAACCCCCAATGTGAAGTGAGGTGACAATTGGAGGTTGAAATCCATGGCCTCACAGCCTCCCCATATAGTGGAGGACTCACACTGGAGAGCCCAGCGTTCTCTATATATAATGGCAACACCCCCCCTCTCCCAACTGGGCGGTCAGTCCGATGGATTTTATAACCCGCGGGGGGTGGCAAGAGCAACGATGGGATTAGAAAACGTGTCAAGCCAGGTCTCCGTGATGAATAATAGATCAAGATCATTGTCCAACACCAGGTCGGCAATGTCAGCATGATGCCGCTTCAGAGATCTGGAATTAATGAGGCAGGCTTTGAAAGAGCCCTGGGGGCAGGGGGCAACCCTCAACACAACCAAGGGGAGCTGTATGGATGGCAAAAAGCCACAGTCTGGGCACGCCAAGGTACTCTCGGGGCCGGCAGTATTAGTAGAGTAGGAGGTGCAGCACGGAACTCTTAAGGACCTTAAAACAGTGCTAGAGTACTGAATGAACGTGCCATTGTGATGAGTGGGGGCAAATCCAGCAGCATGACTCGCCCTGGGCCCTGCCTTAGCGCTGACGGGCGCAGACGGGCTTTCCTTTGGCGCGCCATCGGCGCACCATGGGCGCGCCCGCTGCGCGTTCAGCACAGACACATTTAAATAGGGTGTGGCCAGTGCTGGGGAGATGCGTGCAGCGACTGGACCGCTGACCGTGCCAAGCGCGTGTCACGTCCAAGATGGCCGCTACCCGGCCGAAAATGAGGTCAGGAGTGCTGTGGAGCCGTGGCAAGAAGGATAGGGCCCGAGCAATGCCGAGCACCAAAAGGTATTTGCAAACTTTTAAAATTCAATTGTAGGACATCGAAGTGATGCACAAATAAAAATAACTGGCAAGCACTCCCCCCCCCCCCAAATTTCCTTCACACACACCAGAAAGAAAAGCAAATTCAGCGAGCAAAGTTAAAATTAGCAGCAGGACACATCAGCCCTCTCACAAAAAAGTTTAAGGCAGTTCACATGGATCACCCTCTTGGGGTGCCTGCTAGCGCACACGTTTTCCAAGTAAGTGACCTCACTTTTCCTCTCTAAGATAGGGATAAGGGCCACTCCATTGGTGCTGGAGTGCCCTTGGTGCCACAGTCTCCAAAACTAAGCCTGGGCAGAGTTTGCGGAGTTCCAAGTGCAAAAAAAACTCTGCCGCACAATGCGGAGATCCGCAAGCAGCGGAGTGCGTTCGTTAAATGCTGTTCACGGTGATATTCAGTACCAGGTGTTTGTCCACACTGTGCAATCATCACGAACAGCACGGCAAGCGGGTGCTGCTTACTTTCTGCTGCTCAAGTAGATTTTTACTCGAGTGGCAGCTGTCTCAACGCCTACAGACGGTTGCTCAATGCGAGCGGTTGCGAGCATATGCGACCACTTGCAACGAGAAATCTGACCACCCACGTTGAGAAATCTCGCCGGGAGGTTGATTTTCCACCCTCGTGCTCACCAAATTGATGTTGACTATCGCGAATTAGGAAAAATCTCGCTGGGAGGTGGATTTTCCTCACCTGCCAACTTGGAGTTGACAAACACGAGCAAGGAAAAAAAACTCTGCAAGCTATGTGGCGCAGAGTGTTTCAGAACTCTGCGAGCTATACGGAGTTCACCACCCAGACTTATCCTAAACCCACAATTGTTGCCCTGGTTTGAACTCCACCAGTGCCGGTTTGTGGTCATACCACAGCTTCTGGGGCTGTTGGCTGGCCTCAAGATTTCTTTTTAAATCTTTTTATTGAAGACAGTAAAATAAAGACAATCAAGATTGTTGGGTTCTAATCATTCAACATTATCTCAAACGATTTTCTGGATGGCACATGTATTTGTACAATTATATACATTTAGGTTTCACAGTGTTCAGCAAGCATAGGTTCGTCAAGGAGGGGAGTGGTAGGAAGAAGGGGGGATACAGATGTTTCCGCTATATTCATTCCATTTAGACCATATGTGAGCCCATTTTTAGGGACATCCTCTGGAAACATAGACAGTCTTTTCCAGAAACATACACCAGCCAATGTCTTGTTTCCATGATTGTATGCTGGGGGTCTCCCTTGCTACCCATAGTATAGCGATTTTACGCTTGGCTACCATGTGCCCCAGGGCCACCCATGTTTTCTCTTTGCTACTCAAGTCTGTCGGCCGCCATACATTAAACAAACACTGTCTAGCATCCAGGTTCAAGTCCTGACCCAGCACCTCAGACATACAGTTGAGCACATCCGTCCAGTACTTACAAATATTGGTGCATTCCCACAGAATATGCATGAAAGTGCCTTGCCTCCCACAGCTTCTTCTACACCCTGAGTCCTCCCCATAACCCATCCGGGCCAAGGCAGTTCTGGAATAATATGTTCTATGTAGAATTTTTTGTTACACAAGTTTCAGCCTCGATGAGATTGCGACTTCCCTGGGAGAGGCGAGCGCCTCTGTCCAGTATTCATGGTCTAGTTCTAATAGGTCATCTGTCCATTTCTTTTGAAGTTTTATAAGGGGATCAGTTGTGTGATTGATGAGCTTACGGTATGTGAGGGATATTGACTTATTAGGCATGTATCCGTCAAGAAGTCTGTCCTCTAGCGGCGTTGCTTCAGATAACGTCTCCCCCACCGGGAGTTATGCACACAGGGCATGTCTGACTTGGTAATAATTCCGAATCTGCTAGGTCATATTCTTGCTGTAACATGATAAACTCTATCACTTTAGCCTCTCTCCACATATCGCCCACCTTAGAGAAACTAATTGGGTCCCATTTATTAAAGCACTTAGTATTCCAAAGGGTTCCCAACAAGTATGAGTCCCATAGGGGGGTAATTTGTGTGAGTTTCTTATCCCAGCCTAGACGTTTGTGTGCTGTATGCTAGATCTGGACAGTGTGTGATGTGTGTCCCATCAGTCGCAACGGAGCGGGCCTGGAGTAGAGTGCCCTAGCGTAGGACGCCTATGGTAACAGCCATCTATCCATTCGGTATCCTGGGACATTCTGTGGCCGGTATATGCCCTGGTTAATAGCTGCCAGTTGTGCAGCCCAATAATATCTTTTAATGTCTGGGAGACCAATTCCTCCATCATACCATCCCCGCACCAATCTTGGGAATGATATTCGTGGCGTTCCACCAACCCAGAGAAGGGCTCTCTGTTCGCCCTCTATTGCCAAAAAGTACGTCGTGGGGACCGGGTTTGCGAGTTGTGCAGAACGTACAGGAAACGGAGTAGTGACAGCATTTTAAAAAGCGCCACCCAACCCAGCAGGGATAGTCTTCCAGTGCACCACGTCGCTTTGAAGTTGCCGCAGAGTTGGCCAAAGGTTGTGATCATAGTACAATCTGGAGTCTCTGGTAATATATATGCCTAAGTATTTGAAACCATCCTTTGCCTCCGTAACCCTGTATCCCTTGGGCAGGTTTGGGGACCTCCCCCTGAGCACGTAGATTGATGATTTTGACCAATTGATAGTATATTCGGAATATCTGCAGAAGGTGGTGAATATATCGAGAATTCTCTTTATCGAGGCACTTGGTGATGCTAGGATGTCATTGGCATATAGGGAGATGTGATCCTCCCATTCCTCTGACCATTTCAAGCCTCTCACAATCGGGTCCCTTCGGATCCATCCCACCAGAGACTCCAGTGCCAGTGCAAAAAGCAGTGGGGACAGGGGGCATCCCTGTCTCGTACCCCTTCGGAGGGCAAATATTGCAGACTTTTTATTGTATACCACCACTTGCGGCAATGATTTGCTGTATAGGAGTTTCAGTCATCCAACGAAGCCCCGTCTGAACCCAATCTTCCCCAGCACTGCGAAGAGATAGGGCATTCGATCATATCGAATGCTATGGTGACGTTGAAGGATATCACCACCCCATCCTCCCTCAATGTGTGCTCCCTCCCAAGTACCCTGTGAAGCCGGGGGAGATTCAGGGAGATATTTCTAGCTGGCATAAAGCCAGACTGAT
Organism: Lissotriton helveticus; assembly: GCF_964261635.1. Classification (NCBI taxonomy): domain Eukaryota; kingdom Metazoa; phylum Chordata; class Amphibia; order Caudata; family Salamandridae; genus Lissotriton; species Lissotriton helveticus. The sequence goes on along the minus strand of NC_136071.1, from coordinate 1,100,995,985 downwards.
CCAGATGTACCAGTCCAGAGATTACTCCGACCAGATGCGTTGCCAACAATTTGGCTAAAGTCTTCGCCTCGACATTCAAGAATGAGAAGGGTCCATATGAAGAGCATGAGTTTCTGGGTTTGCTGTCTTTATGGATTACCCCTACTGTGGCGAGTCGCTGGTCTTGAGGAAGTTGGCTGATCTCTTGGCTTTCTCCATACATCACTTTGAGGTAAGGGTCAATTTTATCAGATTTATCAGATTTTAATTTGTTTAAAGTACTATTGGGAGGCCATTGGGGCCCATCGCCTTTCCGGACTGTAAGTCCCTGATGGCCCGTGCTACTTCGTCGTTCGTCAGCTCACTATTGAGTGAACTGCTGTCTTCCTCCAACAAAATAGGAAGCCTAATGTCAGCTAACAGTGCCCTCGAATCCTCGATCGGATGATTAGAGTGAGGTTTATATATCTGACTGTAGTATTTGGCAAATTCGTCCGCTATCTTCTGTGGGTCTGTAATCGTCTCCCCGCCTCGGCTGTACCCAGGTAATCGGCGTGGTCACGGCGGTCCAGCCATGCAAGTCATTTCCCAACTCTGTCCCCGAGTTCATATATCCTACCAAGTTTATCCCTGTGCAATGATTTTTCCTTGTCCGCAGCTACACTTTTATATTCATCTTTTTCGAGGTTGAGTTTATGTACTACATCAGACCCCATAGTTCCCCTTCCTAAGCCAATATCTCCCCTTCCAGCTTCTCTAATAAGGCGTTGTTCTCTTTTTTTTCCCCAGTTATTTGGGAAATGGCCTATCCACGAACCACAGTTTTGAACGCCTCCCAGAGCGTAGTCGGCGACTCCACAGATCCCTCATTCTCTTAAAAGTAGTGTTTAATGGCCTGAGTAATATTTTGCCTTATAATAGGATTACGAAAATACCACAGATTTATGGGTGCCACTCTGCCCACCTGACCCCCACCCACTCCCAGCTGCGCCCATATTGGAGAGTGATGAGATATGCCTCGTGCCATTTGTCTAAGTTCTGTAATGTGCCCCACCTGATCTGCCGGCATAAGGGTATAGTCAATGCGGGAGAGGCTATTGTGAACCCCGGAGTGGAATGTAAACTAGGTGTCAGAGGGATGGCGAACCCGCCATGCATCCACCAATCCAATTGCATCAAAAAAGGTGGGCGGAACCCTCTGCGCGGGTCCCAAATCCCTGGGTGAACGGCCGTCACTCCTGCCACACAAAACCGAATTAAAGTCCCCACCAATCATTAGTCTCCCTTCAGGGAATTCACAGTGTCCCAAATCCCGCAACGCCACAGCCTGTGGTCCCGGAGGGACATAAACTGACACCAGAGTTAGTGGCCCCACCCTTCCATTTCCCCGACACTGCTGCATATCTGCCCTGCTCATCGGTCCAGGTGTGTTCTATTGACATCGGAAAGGATTTGCTCACCATTATGCCTACACCTCCTGAGCCCGAGGTAAACCCTGAGTGCACAGCCAGCCAGTAGCCCTACCTGTCTAGAGCTTTTCATGTCTTCCCTATCAGGTGTGTCTCCTGGAGCAACACCACCTCTGGCGCGTGTCGTTTGATGAACTGTAGAACACTTTCCCTTCTTCAGCTTATCTCCCTATCCGTTAACATTCCAGGATAGAAGTCTACATTTTTTCTCACTCATCAGGCTCATTGTCCTCTCCCCACACCCCCTGTTCCATTGTTTGTTCCTGTATATGAACACCGCTGTACATTCACCCCGCCGAACACCTGCATCCCAGAGCAAACTCTGATTGCTACACATGTACCATCTCGCGGGACTCGACATTTTTGGATGCCTTTTCCATGTACTTGGACATCCTGGAACGCCGGCCTAGTATATAGTCCACCACATCTTGTTTTGGTTAATGAAGAGGCCTCTCCCAACCTTCTTTTACAAGCTCAAGTGGCCCCCTCACAGGATTGCCAAACAGTAGTTCAAAGGGGGGAAAACCCTACTCCCTTCTGAGGCACCTCTCTGTAGGCGAAAAGCAGGCATGGCAGGAGGACATCCCATCTCCTTATGAGTTTTTCAGGGAGTCCCATGATCATGCCCTTCAATGTCTTGTTGAATCTCTCCACAAGACTACTGGTGTGTGGGTGGTAAGGTGTAGTGAATTTGTAGTTTACTCCACACTCATCCCACATGGGCTTGAGGTATGCAGACATGAAGTCTGACACCACCTCCTTAGGAAACCCTTCCCTAGTAAAGATAACAGTGAGGGCCTTGGCTACTGCAGGGGCTGTAGTAGACCTAAGGGGAATTGCCTGAGGATACCTGGTAGCATGATTCACTGGTTTGCTGATGCTGTGGGTGGCTCAAGTCAATGGAACTATGTCCACACCAACCCTTTCAAAGGGAACCCCAACAGGTAGTTGAATAAAGGGGGCCTTTGGGTGTCCACCTGTGGTGCCACAGGACTGTCAGTTGACACAGGAGCTAACAATCTCAGTCACTGTATGGGACATCAGGGGGCCAGTAGAAATGGCTGACAAGCCTTCCCCAAGTCTTAGTCTGGCCCAGGTGCCCAGCCTGGGGGAGGTCATGGGCCAATGTGAGTAAGAACTCTCTATACATTTGAAGCACTACCACTCTTCCAGTGGCACCAGGTTTGGGGTCTCTGGCCTCAGTGTACAGGAGTCCCTCCTCCCATTAGACCCTGTGGGAGCCAGTGGCATCTCCCTCTTCCTGTGCAGCAGCTTGTTGTCGCAGGCTCTCAAGAGTGGGATAGACATGCTGTCCAAGGCACAGCTGTTCCCTAGAGAGCCCTCCTGGGCCCAAGAGCTCAACCTGGTAAGGTCCAAGTTCCATGGGCTCGGTTCCCTGTGGGTTTGACAAGTCCTCTCCCTGAGGAGAGGGGTCCCGAACTTGTGACTGTGTAGAAGCTAGTCCCCCGGTCTTCTTACCTTTCCTTTTGAAAGGTTGGGCGTCCTTTCAGGCTCATTATCAAAAGACAAAGGCTCCTGTGGACACTTAATGAAGTAATCTCAATGAATATGTGCACAATGGCAATATATTGGGTTATAGTGATATTGGAGAGGGAAGGAAGCAAATACACCTCTGGTTTGTTTTTGAATCAAAAATATTTATATAATCCTTGAAATGAAATACTGTTACAAAGTAATACATTTGAATATATAGGCCCACATGCATCAAACTGATTTGCATTCGCAAGCGGTGCGAATCGCAAAATTCGGCCGTTTGCGAATGCTATTCTTTGTTTTGGGATGCATTAACCTTTTTGGCTTTTTCGCAATTTAAGAAATCGCAATTTATTTGCGATTTCTTAAATTGCGATTGCATTTAAAAAAACGTATTTTTGCGATTTCTTAAATGCAATGCATCATCTGAAAAAATTTGTGAATCCGCAGATTAGAAGTGTTAAATTAGCATGAAGTCAACCTTCATGGTAATTTAAGAAAAGTTTCAAAAATGCACAAAAGTGCATTTTTGACACTTTCATTTTACACTCACACATGCCCTTGGGCATGTATGTGTGAAAAATGGACTGTATGTTACATTTCAGGGGTGCAGGGGGGGGTCCTATGGACCCCCCCTGCACCCTAGAAATTGCATTCTCATTTTGCGATTCCCTAATTGCGAATCCCAAAATGAGAATGTCTTCCCATTGATTCTCAATGTAAATGGATTCCTTATTTGCGATTCGCAAAATAGGGAATCGCAAATAAGGAAAAATAAGAAATCGCAAAAATATATGCACATTTTTAATGCATAGGTATTTGCGATTTCTAAATTGCGATTCCTTAATTTTCACAATTTAGGAATCGCAAATACCAACAATGATGCATTTGGGCCATAGTTCTGAGTGAAAGGTGTCCCAGTGAAAAACAGAAAATTAGTGACATATATGTGAAATATATTCAAGGTTTCCAATGCTTCATATAAACGACAATTTACATATATATGTACAGTATGCAGCACTAGATACAGTGATCAGTGCAGGTGAACAATGGTTCATTTATGCAACTTGTCGACGGCGTTTCAACCCTGTGTGCACTGTAGGGTCTCTTCAGGAGCTATGATCGTAGGGACACCTGAAGGGTAATGGACCGGCTCGTGTGGAGGGTGTGGCACCGTGCAAAGGATAAGAAAGGGATACTCACATGGGTCCCAGCCGGGAGCCCAAGTGTGAGGTGGATGGCGAGCAGGCTATTACATGAATGCGCACAATGTAAGGATCAACGTGTGTGGAAGATGGCACGATCATAGCGCTGTCAAGACGGGTCGAGTTCCGATTCTGAGCGCATGCATGGAAGCAGGCTATTTCCTTCTGTCCACAATCACGACTAGGCCATACTTTTTTTCCTATGGAGGGTGAAAATATTCTCACTTTGGTGTCTCTTATGGAGAATGAATAAACTGAAGCCTGTGACAATCCTTCAAAGTAGCAGGACAGCGTGTGTCTGTTTGCTCAGGTACGTCATCAGGAGCCTTTGTCTTTTGATAATACGTTTATTACCCTGGATCCGCATGAGTAGGGTTCCCTTGTTCCTGTCCTACTATTCTTTCATGCTCCAACTTTTCTCTTTCACCCTGTGCTTGAGTTTGTTCTCTTGTCTAAACACACACTATCTCAGGGATTTGCAAGCATGGCTGCATGGGGTTTCAGTTCTACCTCAGCCCATGCTGAGGTCTCCAGGTAATTGGCAAGCAGACAGGCAGCTGGACGTTTTGGTGAGACCACTACCTTCTTCAGGCCATTAATCAACCCCCCCGCCCAGTCTAATGTCACTATTTATTTTATTTATTTATTTTATTTTAGCGATTTCTAAAGCGCCTGGTGACCCAAGGGCATCCCCGCGCTATGTAACTTGAATCCCATTGAGAGGGTAGGTAACCGAGGGGTATTATTTGGGGAACAGATGGGTCTTTAGTTTTTTTCGGAACGCAAGGAAGTTGGATTCCAGTCTGAGGGCGCGAGGGAGTGCGTTCCAGCCCTTGGCCGCCTGAACTGAGAATTGACGACCTCCTGTTCGGGCTTTTTTGAATCTGGGGATGCAGACAAGATTCTCATTTTGAGATCGTAGCGATCTGGTTGCTGTATAAGGAGTGATCATTTCACTAAGGATCGCAGGGCCAGATCCGTTGTAGAGCTTGTGTGTGATACACATTGCTTTAAAGTGCACCCTTTGGCGCACAGGCAGCCAATGCAGGGCTTTAAGGGCTGGCTTGGCGGATAACCTGGAGGGGGTGTTGGTAATCATGCGTGCTGCCGCATTCTGTGTCCGCTGGAGTTTCGTGAAGGTAGCCTCTGGGGCTCCCAAATAGACCAGATTACTGTAGTCCAGACGGGACAACACTAGGCCCTGGATGAGGAGCTTTCTGGACATGGGTGGGAGTAAGGGCAGAATTTTACGGGTTTTACGCATTAGCCCAAAGCATGTGCCCGAAGTTTTGGTTGCCTGGGTCTTCATTGTAAGCTGTGGCTCTAGCCATACCCCGAGTGTCTTGATTTCCGATTTGGGGGGGGGATTTCACCGAATACATCGGGCCATATCGTGGGAGGGATGGTTGTCCATTGTTTGCCGAGTAACATTACCTCTGTCTTAGTCCCGTTCAGTTTCAATGATGATTCGTTCATCCAGTTGTGGATGTTTATGAGGCAGTTGGTAAGATTTTCAGGATGGTCAATCAGCTGGGACAGGGAGACGACTAGTTGGGTGTCGTCAGCGTAACTCACCATTTTGATGTTAAAAGGTGTTACCACGTCCTCGAGGGGGGCCATATAAACGTTAAAAAGCGTCGGGCTTAGGGAGGAGCCCTGGGGGACGCCGCTAGTGAGTGGGAGGGTGGATGAGTGGTGGCTGTCATCCCATACTTGAAAGGTGCGTCCTGTAAGATAGGATTCGATCCATTTGATAGCTGTCCCAGTAAGTCCTGCATTTGTCAATCTACTCAGAAGGACACGGTGGTTGACCGTGTCGAAGGCTGCACTTAGATCCAGGAGGATCACTGCCACTGATCCTCCTGAATCTAGTAAGCCCCTTGCCTCTTCGATCACTGCAAGGAGTGCGGTGTCAGTTCCATGGCCTGGACGAAAACCGGTTTGGGATTGTCGAAGCAGTTTATTTGTTTCGAGGAACTGGGATAATTGGATGTTTACCAATTTCTCGGTGACTTTGCCAATGCCTGGGAGTAGGGATATTGGCCTATAGTTGGACAGGTCTGATGGATCTAGCTGGGTTTTTTTTAAGAGTGCTTTAACCACAGCACTCTTCCAGCTGTCGGGGACGGTTCCATGGGAGAAGGAACAGTTGATAAGGTCCGTAATGGTGGGGACGATTACTGAGGCTACGGTCTTGAGGAACCTGATAGGGGCTGGGTCTAAAGGGGAACCACTTTTCATTTTAACTAAGGTTCGCTCAACCTCTGCGTGGGTGACAGGTCGGAAAGTCTGAAGCGTAGAATGACAGATGCTTTTAGTCGGTTCGGGGGAAGTGCTACTTTCCGTGAGGTTGGGGGAGCAGGGGGGAGGAAGGGAAGCCAGGATCCGGGTGATTTTCTCGTTGAAAAAGTTGGCTAGTTCGTTGCTTCTGTCAACTTTAGGGGTGATGGAGGAGGAGGTGGAGGGGACTTTGGTCAGCTCTTTGACGATCAGAAAAGATTCTCGGGCTGAATTGGATGCTTCTTGTATACGTGTGTTGTAGTAGGAAGCTTTGGCTGATTTGATAGCCTCTTTGTAAATTTTGACCGCAGACTGGTAGGCTTCTTTGTTGGCATGTTGCCAAGTCTTTCTCCAGAGTCGTTCGGCCTTTTTGCAATTTTTGCGCAGTGTTCTCAACTCTGCGGAGTACCATGGTGCTGAGCCATGTTTGCCGTTTTTATTCTCTCTATTTCTGAGTGGAAGTATAAGGTCTAGGGAGATGGTAATCCAGTCTCTGAATCTTTTGTCAGCCGTATTTGGGTCTTCGGCCTGGGCAGGGATGTTTTTTTCCAGGGTCTGAGCCCAATCGTCCGTGGAGAGTCTGGGCCAGGTCCTATCCTTACTGAAGGTAGGGGGAGTACGGTTTGTCGTGAAGGTTCCCGGTAATTGAAAAGTGACCAAGAAGTGGTCTGTCCAGGGGAGGGGAAAGGCCTCCTTGGCAAGCATTGAGGACGAGTTGGTAAATACGGGGTCTAAAAGGTGGCCCTTGGTGTGGGTGGCTCCGGAGTTTAAAAGATGGATATCGAGAGCCGCTAGATCTTGAATCAGATCATGGGCTACCGGGTTGGCCGGGTCTTCTAGGTGGATGTTCAAGTCTCCAACTATCATGTAGTTTGATAGGGAGTGGGCTTGCGTTGTGACTAAGTCCAGTAGCGAACAGGTGAAGGGACCCGGGATACCGGGAGGGCGGTAAATGAGGAGTCCTGAAAGGGAGGTGGTTGCGCTAAGTGTGACAGAGAAGTGCAGACTTTCTGCGTCGGTAATCTGTGCGTCGTGGGTTTTGCAGTGGAGGTGTTCTCGATGAATGATGGCTAACCCGCCTCCTCTGCCTAGAGGACGGGGTAAGGATTGAATACAGTAGCCCTGTGGGGTTGCTAGGACCATGTCAGATTGAGAATGAGGGCCGAGCCATGTTTCCGTGAGGAAGAGTATATCAATTCCATGGTCTTCTATGATGTCGGCAATCTGAGTCGCATGTTTGGGTAGTGAACGGCAATTCAAAGAGGCAAAGTTAAGGGTGGCAAGTTTGCTGGGTTTAGAGGGTAGCGTGAGCTGCACTGGTTTACATGAGGGGCAGCAGGTGAAAGGTCCCTTGAGATTATAGATGTAATCACAGGAGGGTGGGGGAGGTCTGAGGCTCAGTAGATCTCTGCGGGGGTACTTTATAGTTGGGTGAAGGGATTCGGGCAGGGGTTCTGGCCCTGGACCCGGCCGTGCGCGGACGGGCGCAGACGGGCTTGCCTTAGGCGCGCCTTCGGCGCGCAAACGGCGCTCCCGCTGCGCTCGTCCGCTGCGCTGGGGAGGTCGACACATTTGTAAAGGATGTAATGGGCGTGGCCTCGCAGTGGGCGTGGCTCCGCCTTTGGCGCGCTGGCGCTGATGTCGTTTCCCTGAGGGTGGGGGTCTGAATGAGCGCGTAGCAGCAGCGCTTTCAGCCAGGTGAGCAAGAGCGTTTTGTGATTTTAAAAGCAGTAATAATTCGTGACAGTTTTAAAATAGTGAAGTTTAACAAAACCTCCGGCTTTCCGCCTCAGAGGGGTTCAATGAATGAGATCGTTGCGCTTTCAAGCGTTTAAGTAGTCGGTCGGTGGGCGTGGCCTCGCAGTGGGCGTGGCTCCGCCTTTGGCGCACTGGCGCTGATGTCGTTTCCCTGAGGGTGGGGGTCTGAATGAGCGCGTAGCAGCAGCGCTTTCAGCCAGGTGAGCAAGAGCGTTTTGTGATTTTAAAAGCAGTAATAATTCGTGACAGTTTTAAAATAGTGAAGTTTAACAAAACCTCCGGCTTTCCGCCTCAGAGGGGTTCAATGAATGAGATCGTTGCGCTTTCAAGCGTTTAAGTAGTCGGTCGGTGGGCGTGGCCTCGCAGTGGGCGTGGCTCCGCCTTTGGCGCACTGGCGCTGATGTCGTTTCCCTGAGGGTGGGGGTCTGAATGAGCGCGTAGCAGCAGCGCTTTCAGCCAGGTGAGCAAGAGCGTTTTGTGATTTTAAAAGCAGTAATAATTCGTGACAGTTTTAAAATAGTGAAGTTTAACAAAACCTCCGGCTTTCCGCCTCAGAGGGGTTCAATGAATGAGATCGTTGCGCTTTCAAGCGTTTAAGTAGTCGGTCGGTGGGCGTGGCCTCGCAGTGGGCGTGGCTCCGCCTTTGGCGCGCTGGCGCTGATGTCGTTTCCCTGAGGGTGGGGGTCTGAATGAGCGCGTAGCAGCAGCGCTTTCAGCCAGGTGAGCAAGAGCGTTTTGTGATTTTAAAAGCAGTAATAATTCGTGACAGTTTTAAAATAGTGAAGTTTAACAAAACCTCCGGCTTTCCGCCTCAGAGGGGTTCAATGAATGAGATCGTTGCGCTTTCAAGCGTTTAAGTAGTCGGTCGGTGGGCGTGGCCTCGCAGTGGGCGTGGCTCCGCCTTTGGCGCGCTGGCGCTGATGTCGTTTCCCTGAGGGTGGGGGTCTGAATGAGCGCGTAGCAGCAGCGCTTTCAGCCAGGTGAGCAAGAGCGTTTTGTGATTTTTTAAAGCAGTAATAATTCGTGACAGTTTTAAAATAGTGAAGTTTAACAAAACCTCCGGCTTTCCGCCTCAGAGGGGTTCAATGAATGAGATCGTTGCGCTTTCAAGCGTTTAAGTAGTCGGTCGGTGGGCGTGGCCTCGCAGTGGGCGTGGCTCCGCCTTTGGCGCACTGGCGCTGATGTCGTTTCCCTGAGGGTGGGGGTCTGAATGAGCGCGTAGCAGCAGCGCTTTCAGCCAGGTGAGCAAGAGCGTTTTGTGATTTTAAAAGCAGTAATAATTCGTGACAGTTTTAAAATAGTGAAGTTTAACAAAACCTCCGGCTTTCCGCCTCAGAGGGGTTCAATGAATGAGATCGTTGCGCTTTCAAGCGTTTAAGTAGTCGGTCGGTGGGCGTGGCCTCGCAGTGGGCGTGGCTCCGCCTTTGGCGCGCTGGCGCTGATGTCGTTTCCCTGAGGGTGGGGGTCTGAATGAGCGCGTAGCAGCAGCGCTTTCAGCCAGGTGAGCAAGAGCGTTTTGTGATTTTAAAAGCAGTAATAATTCGTGACAGTTTTAAAATAGTGAAGTTTAACAAAACCTCCGGCTTTCCGCCTCAGAGGGGTTCAATGAATGAGATCGTTGCGCTTTCAAGCGTTTAAGTAGTCGGTCGGTGGGCGTGGCCTCGCAGTGGGCGTGGCTCCGCCTTTGGCGCACTGGCGCTGATGTCGTTTCCCTGAGGGTGGGGGTCTGAATGAGCGCGTAGCAGCAGCGCTTTCAGCCAGGTGAGCAAGAGCGTTTTGTGATTTTAAAAGCAGTAATAATTCGTGACAGTTTTAAAATAGTGAAGTTTAACAAAACCTCCGGCTTTCCGCCTCAGAGGGGTTCAATGAATGAGATCGTTGCGCTTTCAAGCGTTTAAGTAGTCGGTCGGTGGGCGTGGCCTCGCAGTGGGCGTGGCTCCGCCTTTGGCGCGCTGGCGCTGATGTCGTTTCCCTGAGGGTGGGGGTCTGAATGAGCGCGTAGCAGCAGCGCTTTCAGCCAGGTGAGCAAGAGCGTTTTGTGATTTTAAAAGCAGTAATAATTCGTGACAGTTTTAAAATAGTGAAGTTTAACAAAACCTCCGGCTTTCCGCCTCAGAGGGGTTCAATGAATGAGATCGTTGCGCTTTCAAGCGTTTAAGTAGTCGGTCGGTGGGCGTGGCCTCGCAGTGGGCGTGGCTCCGCCTTTGGCGCGCTGGCGCTGATGTCGTTTCCCTGAGGGTGGGGGTCTGAATGAGCGCGTAGCAGCAGCGCTTTCAGCCAGGTGAGCAAGAGCGTTTTGTGATTTTAAAAGCAGTAATAATTCGTGACAGTTTTAAAATAGTGAAGTTTAACAAAACCTCCGGCTTTCCGCCTCAGAGGGGTTCACTATGGCCATGGAATGGTCTGTTGTGACACTGTCAGCGTTGGTAACTGTATAGGTTTTTCCAGTTGGGTATTGTCCTAGTGAAACCAGTGTATCTCTCACCATATTAATACCCCTCAGGGTTTCTATCCTAGTCTCATTCACTAAGGGGTATTACAAGTACTTTTTTAAGATAGGGGGCCAAACAGCTAAAGTAGCTGACTCATCCTCCCCTTCAGAAACTAGAACAGCTTCTGTGTGAACCCTGATTTGCTCTGGGCACACCGCTGATCCCAGCTAGAGATTTGCCACACCAGTGCTAACTGAAGTTGGACTAACGGCATTTTTGTTGGGGCAGACAGCATCTCCAGTTGGATGTCCAACCTTCCTACAGTTGTGACACCAGGCATTTAGGGGATCAACATTTTTACCCTTATACCCACCAGTGGACTGGGAAGATTTCTGGGACCCACCCTCCTGAACAGGTTTTTGGGGCCTTTAGAAGAATCTTGGTTTTTATCTTTGAGGGGATCACTCCCCTTCTCCTGGGTGATTTTGTAACCCCTTCGTTTGGTCAACCCGCGGACGTTTTGTTCACCCTTCTCTTGTCCCAATGGTCTGACTTCTTTCCTAATTCTTGGGAAGAAATTAGACCTAGGTCTGGAAGCAAGATGGCGGACTGAGGCCGCCGCAGTGAGGTCCTCCCGAAAAAAGGTCTCCCTCCCGTGCGATTAACGGCACATCTCCACCCGATTGATGTGGTGTGATGAGACGCAATAGTGGACGTCCAAAACTCAGGAGCTCAGGAACTCACTGTGCTCAGTGCTAGCGACCCAGTGACCCAGCGATTCTTTGACTTACCGGGGTGCTGCTCATGCTTGCCGTTCGGCACAGCACGGCTGCCGCTTGACTCTCTGCAGCTGACTCTCGTTCCTGCTCGTCTTGGCAGCGCTCGGCTGAGCGTGCTGTGGTGGAACCGCGGGCTACAGGCTACCGACTGCAGGTGGCGAGCTGCGATCTGCGAGCTGTGGGTTTCTGGACTGCGGCTGCAGCTTTCCGGTTTACAGTACACGGCTGCAACGAGACAGAGAAAGAACGGAATCGAGAGATAGAGGCGCCGAGAGAATGAGGCACTGAGTTTGGACTGCAATTTTGACTGAAGCTCGGCTCCAAACTGAAAAGCGAGGTGAGGAGCAGAGAATTGGATTTGCTGAAGGGGGGCGCTCTGAGCAATTCCTGATGTATGTTTGTTTAAGCTACAGCCCCAAGCCTCGAGATCAGTGATCAGTTTTCTGTAACAACACTACTTCTGGAAAGCTCCGGGAAAAAAAAAAGAAAAATTGGGAGGGAAAAGACTAATACTTGTTTAAACTGCGTAAAAACCGCTGGTGTATACCAGGTGTATATCAGGTGGGCACCGGTTACTGGTTTGCTACCGGTTGTTACTGGCTACTGGCTACTGGATATTGATTGCTAGCATTTGCATTTGCATCACCTGCTCTAACACTTGCAAAGGCTCTGGTCGAGTTGACTGCTAAATTAGCTCTACATATACTACTATATACTACCATATATACTACCAAGACTTGGCTAAGCACAAGGGCATACCCCCATCCTTATGGCTCTTATGGCTCCAAAAAAACACAAGGCAGAACAAAGCTCTTTTGAAAGGTACTCCCCTGAAGGGATCAGAGGAGCCGCTCAGACCCATTTCGCCTGCAGTGGTGGCACGCATATCCTGTCTCACTCAACAGGAGTCTCAAGTTGGAAAATCACCGCCAAACCTCCCTTCTATCACCTTGACTGTAAAAGAGAAAGAAACTCTCTCCAAACCAAAAACAAACCCCAAAATAAAAGAGGACGATATACCTGCAGACAAGGCTAACAATAAATCCAAAAAGACCGGCAACATCAATGGCAAGTCTATTCAACAAGGGGGGTCAAATCATGATGTACCATCAGGGGGAGAGTTAGACGGTAACATGTACAATGGGACCCCCTCAAAGAGCAAATGTGGCCAAGGGACAGAGGGGAGGAACAATGAACCAGAAATAGAGAAAATCCCTTCAGTGGCCATATACTTCAATTATGTACATACATCAATTCATATCAAAGGCTAGTGACAGAAGGAGAATAATACTAAACAAAAATCATTCAAAAAATAATATTTATTACTTCTTTTTTTTGTAAATATAAATTCATATAAACATCGTTATAAATCAAACAATTCTATGGACAACACATCAATTAATTATACAAATTCATGAAAGAGATAAAGGAATCATAAAGATAAGCAACAAATAAATATATATATATATCCCCCATGGTATCAGACATACAAACAACTTACTCTCGTGCTACCAAGCATACTACAGTCAAACCTCATACATTGATGAAAAAAGGAACTGGTAAACAATTAGCTAGATAACACAGCTAAAATTGTTCCAGGGCTACAGAAAAGTAATAACGGCCCTTGTAGCAGGTCTACGCGCGTTTCGGTGGTTCAAGCCACCTTCATCAGGACCTTGTTCACCATTTAGTGCAGAACCCGGGGATCAAACTGGACAAAGAACCTAAAAAGGAGAATAAATCTGTCACTCAAACATCCACAAATAAAGTTTATAAAAAAGGCATAAAACATTCACTATTGCAGTTAAACTATGGGGGCTCATCAACGCGACTCAAGTAGGCACCTATACTGTGTAAGTGAAGGGAATATGATTAAGCTGACTTCATAGCACAGCGAAAAAGAGGCCTATTGGGCCAAAAGTACCTATTCACTACAGAGCATGTTATCGGCTAAGTCATAAACACCAGATGAAAAAACACAAAAATTAACTGTTTGCATGGGAAACCTATCCTCAAGATAGGGGTCAGAGACTCACAGTAGCACGGCTGTACACTGTCTATGCTTACAAGAGAGCACAGTAAGTATTTTTCCTTTTTAAGGTGCAATTATAAAGATCATATGATGGACCAGATCAATTTGAGCAGCATCTACTTGCATGGAAAACTATCCTCAAGAAAGGTGTCAGAGACTCACAGTAGCTCAGCTGTACACTGTCTATACTTACAACAGAGCACAATGAGTATTTTTCCTTTTTTTAAAAGTGCGATTATAGAGATCATGTGATGGACCAGATCAATTGAACAGCATCTACAAAGGAATTAAAGGAGATTATAAATGGAACTGTAATGGCGACTTGCTGAAACTCTTGCATGTCCCAGATCAAGTAGGGCTTACCAATAGCGTCGTTTACGATGGAAGCAAAACAGGCATGTGAGACTCAGGACTTCATCCGAATTAATAGCTACAAGGAGAATTACACAAATACCGAGAATTACATAACGTGTGCGTGTTACCCATTGATACCCATCCTTATTTCACACTGACAGTAACCTACCAAGGTGGTCACAGTGTGTCCTTATTCAATGGAACTTTGCGCAATTCATCTATGTGTCGTATTAAAAAGAAGAAGAAGATCTCAAGTTGGTTGGGGCTGCCGGCGAAGGGACTCAGTACTGTTACTTCCTAGTCTGTGCAAAGGAGGAAAAAATAACACAAGAGTCCAATAAGGACTGGCACATTCAACTTCATATGCATGTCCAAGATAGTCAGAGAAAAGGGTAAAAATGTAGGCTTACTTATGTGTACAGTAGAGATGCAGTCCGTTGGTAAAATGCTTTATTGTATACGAGCGACTCTAAGGAGAAAGAGAGAGCGTTACACGCTATTCGGGATTATGCAGGGTATGGCAGGAAATAATGCGCGTTATTAGTTGGATCGGCGGCCTATCTTGCAAGCGTGCAAGCATCCCAATCTGATTAGAGATTGATAGATACAAGCTATTAATGTTGCCAGATACATTGTTGTTAGAAACCACTGGTAACACGGAGATCAGTGTCACGTGAACTCCCCAACCTTTACAACACGCGCTGACTGGTTAAAAAGCCCTGTGCTGTATCACGGACTAGTAACAGCGCACATGCATCTATACCCACCCGACAAGTTGATAACGAGGGTGCCGATACTTCAAAGATAGCATGCCCGGTCTTCGCCTTAATCTTATTGCATTTATCAACCCGCGCTAGCAGGATGTGGAGCCCTGAACTGCCCGATCCTCACTTAAAAGCCGAAGGTGCATACAGTATAGATCCGTGACTAGAACGCCTACCTTAAAATCCGTGGTCCCGCGCCATAATCCTTCTCCGTCACTGCGCCCCCTGCTAACAAGACACTTCCGGCCCGCCAAGATTGTTTACCAGTTCCTTTTTTCATCAATGTATGAGGTTTGACTGTAGTATGCTTGGTAGCACGAGAGTAAGTTGTTTGTATGTCTGATACCATGGGGGATATATATATATATTTATTTGTTGCTTATCTTTATGATTCCTTTATCTCTTTCATGAATTTGTATAATTAATTGATGTGTTGTCCATAGAATTGTTTGATTTATAACGATGTTTATATGAATTTATATTTACAAAAAAAAGAAGTAATAAATATTATTTTTTGAATGATTTTTGTTTAGTATTATTCTCCTTCTGTCACTAGCCTTTGATATGAATTGATGTATGTACATAATTGAAGTATATGGCCACTGAAGGGATTTTCTCTATTTCTGGTTCATTGTTCCTCCCCTCTGTCCCTTGGCCACATTTGCTCTTTGAGGGGGTCCCATTGTACATGTTACCTTCATTCGCGGTTTTTCAACCGTGGGATTTTCTTATGTCATTATTGTGAATTTGTGTTCTTTTTGCCTTTTTTGAATTATTTCACTATTGTGGTTTTCTAGGGGTGTTCTCACGTGACTAGAGTGTTTAGTTGCAACAACTCCATTCAGCTGTTTTGCTTGGGACAATTTCTGTCTCTCTGATACCAAGAAGTACAGTGTCTTCTTTCCAATCTTGTATTGTCAGTGTTCTCTCAGCAATATGGACACTTTCCAGACGTTCGGTTTTACAGACGATGATTTCAATACCCTAATGGGGAAATTAGCAGGTGATGGTGGCCCTACTCCCCCCCAACAACTAGGTAATAGTGAATGGCAGAATCTTTTGAATATGCGAAAAAGACTCAAACGCATAGAATCCCACGCCTTCTATATGTTTGAATATTTAAAGGCAGGTGTCATCCCTACAGGCCTTAGAGTCCGTAACGCCCCGGCACTCTTTGTTGACATCAGAAAGTTCCTGGAGCGGTGGTCGCTTATTTCCAACCGCTGCTCCAGGGACTGGATGATGTTAATCATTGAAACTGCAAAGGATGTAGCCTCTACACTTTTGCAAGAGATAAACGACCTCGAGGAAAAATTGAGTACATCTACAGCCGTAGAAGAAGGTAAGACATGCCTTGAAAAGATCAGAACAGATATGAAGGACTTCGAAACCTACCTCACTAATAAAAAAATGGATAAACTAAAAAAAGATGTGAGATGGTTTACCAAAGAGAAGATTTACCCTTACCTTACCCCGAGTTACTACCAGGAGGGACCACAGAGTAATCAGAATCCCAATTTTAATGGGTACCAAGGGAGGAAATACACTAACTTCTCAGATACAGGTTCTTCAGGGTCAGATGGAGATAACTACCAAGACATGAACTATGGTAATCCAAACCCTGGCCCTTTTAGAGGGAGACCTAATCAACGTCCATTCAATGGGAGGGGTTTTTTACATCGGGGCCAATACAGAGGGAGGAATGTTCGCTGGCAAGATCAAGCGACCCATGCTCAAATGAACCCTCAACCTCCACAACAATACGTAAGAACACGCAACCAACAGTATTGGTGGTAGAAAATGAAGAGGAAACCATAGTTACCAACGATTTGCCTGTCTACAATCTTTCCTCTATACATTTTAAACCTGAGGATGTAAAAGTACTCAGTAGGGGATTGTCCTTCGTTCCCAGTATCCATCTCAACAAATTCAAATTACACGAAGATCTGTTTGCGTTCTTTCGCAAGGTTAGGCTAAATAAATTCTTTTATGACCGCCCACCTTGTGAGGAAGCAAACAATCTATCAGGTTGTAAACCGACATCGACCTTTACACCGACTCTGGATATGGTGGGCACCGAGGTACGTATCTTTGAACAGAGGGTTCTCCAAGATATCACGAGGGTGATCAAAAATACCTACACCCCCCAATCAAATCTCTCTGATTCAGAAAGAACCGCCCTAAACGAATTGAAAACCAACTCCTCCATAGTCATCAAGCCTTGTGATAAAGGCGGGGGTATTACTGTTTTTGATAGAACGAGTTATGACGACAAAATGCTGGGAATGCTAGCAGTGACAGACCATTATAGACCTGCTCAGCGAAAGGAATTGGACCGCCTGCAAAAACATATTCAAGAAACAACTCAGGTGGCCTTCGCAGACGGCTATATCTGCGAAGATGAATATGTTTTCCTTAATAAAACCACTCCCAGTACCTCTGTTTTGTATGGTCTTCCAAAGACACACAAATCAGAAAGCAATCCTCCAATGCGGCCCATTATTTCGACTATCGGCTCGTGTACTGAGCCACTATCAAAATATGTAGATAGATTTTTGTGCCCTCTGACTCAGAGATATGCATCATATATCCGCGACACCGGGGATATAATCAATAAAATAGAGGGCATACAATTTAACCCTGCCACAGACATCCTTGTGACGCTCGACATTGAGGCGTTGTACACCAACATTCCTCAGTGTCGAGCGTTGCAGGCGGTGTCGGCTCTTCTCAGGAGATATCCATCTGATCGCCCAGACATTTTCATTCTTCAATGTTTGGAAATTGTGCTCATGAATAACTTTTTTGAGTATAATGGGAAGATCTTCAAGCAGATTAAGGGGACATCAATGGGGGCTTCTTGTGCCCCGAGTGTGGCTAACGCATTCATGGGAGAATGGGAGCTCAAAAATATTTACAACGAACTGGCCCCATTTTTTGAAAACATTTTTGTTTGGAAGCGTTTTATAGACGACATTTTTTTCATTTGGAAAGGATCGGAAGAAGAACTACAGGCGTTTTACCTTTGGCTCAATGCAAGTGACACCAACTTGAGGTTCACTATGAACCTGAGTACTCAGAAGGTGGACTTTCTAGACATCACCATTGCAGGTACCAATGGACACCTAACAGTCAGTCTGTTTAGGAAAAGTACTGCCAAAAATACAATCTTGGAATTTGGCAGCTTCCACCCGAATTGTCAAAGGGAATCTATACCCTTCGGCGAATTCTTACGGATTCGCCGCAATTGTACGGACATCGGTGCATTTCACCAACATGGAGATGCACTGAAAGACAGACTACTGAGAAGAGGCTACCCACATCGTTTGGTGCGACAAGCCTATAAAAGGGCCAAATATTATGATAGATCTGCACTTTTACAAGGTAGAACACGTGTCAAACACGATAGGATCACTTGTGTGATCAACCATTCCACTTTGAATCATAAACTTCGGAATATTATCAACAGAAACTGGAGAATTTTGAATACAGATGAGAGCGTTCCGCCGCTTCCTCTCCCCATGTTGGCGTTTAGGAGAAATAGAAATCTTAGGGACATGCTGGTTCACGCCAGACCTCCCACGAGAAGTTCCCAAATCAACAACCAGCTCTCCATTACTGGACTCCCGGCAGTATTGGGCAATCACAGGTGTGGTTCTTGCCACGCCTGTGAGGCAGCAATGGTATCTGACACTGTTACCTATAATGAAAAGAAGATCAAACTACGTTGTCTTGCAAACTGCCGTAGCAGTAACATAGTGTATATCCTCTTCTGTGACTGTGGTTTGGCCTATGTGGGCGAAACGGGTCGCGAGTTTCGCGTCCGTTTCAGTGAACACAAGTCCGCCATCAGGACTAAAAAGCTATCAGCTCCGTTAGTCCAACATTGCATTGACAAGTCCCATAAGGAGGACGAGATCAAATGGTCTATCCTGGAAAAGGTCACACCCAAAATGGGTCAACCGAGTGAAATAACGCGCAAAAAACGTGAAACCTTTTGGATTTACCTGTTGGATAGTGTCAAAAGGGGACTCAACGAAGAACTATCTTGGTATGTGACAAGGTAGCATGTCTTCTCTGCGGTACAGCAACCCACAGTAGGTGCCAGTGTGGCAACTGCTATGAGACTCTCAGATAAATTATCCTTTATTGCTCCCTTGTGGTAGCTCAGGTGGAGCTCCGATTCAGTGAATCTTGATCTACACCAAAATGTCAGGTTATATGTTCAATATATTTGATCATGGCTTCTCCGTTTATTTACAAGGAGTTCTTTGGGGCATTTTGTTGTAAAAATATATATACATTATTGTAGTCGGTAGAAAAAGTTATATGTTCTTGTGTTGATTGTTTGGCTGTAACACATGCCCTGATTGCATTCGTTGGTGACTGGATTACATTAGGTACTGCGTATCCTGTAGATGGACTTCTTGCGGCTTTTCCAAGCTTTTCTTGGAAGACTCCCTCTGTTTTTCACGCAAGTGTGCGCTGGAAAAAAGTCCCTGGAAAAAGGCGTTATCCCTTATGCCCTGAATTGTGGGAGTACTAACATAGACAATTCTAGTGACATAACCACTTGATACATCCTGAATTTTTGAAGTTATACTTTATTGCAATTGCCTTAAATTGTACACTTCCTCCTTGGGTTACGCCACATTCAAACATGTAAAACTGCAATCGGTATACGTATCAAGACTTGACCTCAATTACAGCTTTTTGGGTTCAGCGGTATTGTTTATCTTTCTACGTTTGCATCAGAAATTATTCCCTTTGTCGGATACTATCAATATGCAGGTTCTTTCGAAGTCCTACGTTTGTGTTGATAGTTGGAGACCTCTACTATCTGACGTTCACTTCCCGCGGGATTTGAACGCCTTGAAGGTATATAAATCTTGGCGGGCCGGAAGTGTCTTGTTAGCAGGGGGCGCAGTGACGGAGAAGGATTATGGCGCGGGACCACGGATTTTAAGGTAGGCGTTCTAGTCACGGATCTATACTGTATGCACCTCCGGCTTTAAAGTGAGGATCGGGCAGTTCAGGGCTCCACATCCTGCTAGCGCGGGTTGATAAATGCAATAAGATTAAGGCGAAGACCGGGCATGCTATCTTTGAAGTATCGGCACCCTCGTTATCAACTTGTCGGGTGGGTATAGATGCATGTGCGCTGTTACTAGTCCGTGATACAGCACAGGGCTTTTTAACCAGTCAGCGCGTGTTGTAAAGGTTGGGGAGTTCACGTGACACTGATCTCCGTGTTACCAGTGGTTTCTAACAACAATGTATCTGGCAACATTAATAGCTTGTATCTATCAATCTCTAATCAGATTGGGATGCTTGCACGCTTGCAAGATAGGCCGCCGATCCAACTAATAACGCGCATTATTTCCTGCCATACCCTGCATAATCCCGAATAGCGTGTAACGCTCTCTCTTTCTCCTTAGAGTCGCTCGTATACAATAAAGCATTTTACCAACGGACTGCATCTCTACTGTACACATAAGTAAGCCTACATTTTTACCCTTTTCTCTAACTATCTTGGACATGCATATGAAGTTGAATGTGCCAGTCCTTATTGGACTCTTGTGTTATTTTTTCCTCCTTTGCACAGACTAGGAAGTAACAGTACTGAGTCCCTTCGCCGGCAGCCCCAACCAACTTGAGATCTTCTTCTTCTTTTTAATACGACACATAGATGAATTGCGCAAAGTTCCATTGAATAAGGACACACTGTGACCACCTTGGTAGGTTACTGTCAGTGTGAAATAAGGATGGGTATCAATGGGTAACACGCACACGTTATGTAATTCTCGGTATTTGTGTAATTCTCCTTGTAGCTATTAATTCGGATGAAGTCCTGAGTCTCACATGCCTGTTTTGCTTCCATCGTAAACGACGCTATTGGTAAGCCCTACTTGATCTGGGACATGCAAGAGTTTCAGCAAGTCGCCATTACAGTTCCATTTATAATCTCCTTTAATTCCTTTGTAGATGCTGTTCAATTGATCTGGTCCATCACATGATCTCTATAATCGCACTTTTAAAAAAAGGAAAAATACTCATTGTGCTCTGTTGTAAGTATAGACAGTGTACAGCTGAGCTACTGTGAGTCTCTGACACCTTTCTTGAGGATAGTTTTCCATGCAAGTAGATGCTGCTCAAATTGATCTGGTCCATCATATGATCTTTATAATTGCACCTTAAAAAGGAAAAATACTTACTGTGCTCTCTTGTAAGCATAGACAGTGTACAGCCGTGCTACTGTGAGTCTCTGACCCCTATCTTGAGGATAGGTTTCCCATGCAAACAGTTAATTTTTGTGTTTTTTCATCTGGTGTTTATGACTTAGCCGATAACATGCTCTGTAGTGAATAGGTACTTTTGGCCCAATAGGCCTCTTTTTCGCTGTGCTATGAAGTCAGCTTAATCATATTCCCTTCACTTACACAGTATAGGTGCCTACTTGAGTCGCGTTGATGAGCCCCCATAGTTTAACTGCAATAGTGAATGTTTTATGCCTTTTTTATAAACTTTATTTGTGGATGTTTGAGTGACAGATTTATTCTCCTTTTTAGGTTCTTTGTCCAGTTTGATCCCGGGGTTCTGCACTAAATGGTGAACAAGGTCCTGATGAAGGTGGCTTGAACCACCGAAACGCGCGTAGACCTGCTACAAGGGCCGTTATTACTTTTCTGTAGCCCTGGAACAATTTTAGCTGTGTTATCTAGCTAATTGTTTACCAGTTCCTTTTTTCATCAATGTATGAGGTTTGACTGTAGTATGCTTGGTAGCACGAGAGTAAGTTGTTTGTATGTCTGATACCATGGGGGATATATATATATATTTATTTGTTGCTTATCTTTATGATTCCTTTATCTCTTTCATGAATTTGTATAATTAATTGATGTGTTGTCCATAGAATTGTTTGATTTATAACGATGTTTATATGAATTTATATTTACAAAAAAAAGAAGTAATAAATATTATTTTTTGAATGATTTTTGTTTAGTATTATTCTCCTTCTGTCACTAGCCTTTGATATGAATTGATGTATGTACATAATTGAAGTATATGGCCACTGAAGGGAGTTAGACGGTAACTCAACAATGGAGAGTAACCCCAACAAGGTAATACTTACGCAACTCGCTCAGCCTACGCAATTTACGCAATCTAAGCTAAACACCACAATTGGACCCCTCGGGGTTACCGAGGCCACCCATGGGGGCGCTGAATTAGAGCCGATTATTGACACTGAAACTGATGTTCCCGATATCACTCTACCAAGCCCTGAACCTGAAGCTCCTGAAGCTCATGTGCATCCATCAGTACAGACATTGGCATCATCATCAATTATAACTATAGAATATAAAAGCTCAAATACCGATAATGATGGGGGGAGCACTGAGGCGAACTCAATACAAGAACTAAACTCCAACGATGAAGAGTACGAGGAATATGTCGAAGGAAAGGAGGGGATGGAGGGAATGGAAGAAGAAGGGACAGGCAAGCGAACTGAGAATGCCCGAGCCCAAACAAGAAAAGAGAAATCTACTGTTACTAAAAGAAAGGGGAAAGGAAAAGGAAGAGCTAAGAAAGGGAAGACCAAAGAAACAACAACAATGCTTACAAATCTACTCACAACTGCTACAGGAGCTATAGGAGGGAATATAATTAAAGATCAGAGCCCTTTACTTAAGTGGATGCAAGTCAAAGGGGGTTCCCAAAAGCTGTC
The DNA here is from genome assembly GCF_964261635.1 of Lissotriton helveticus. Lineage (NCBI taxonomy): Eukaryota > Metazoa > Chordata > Amphibia > Caudata > Salamandridae > Lissotriton > Lissotriton helveticus. Next base: position 1,100,973,713 of record NC_136071.1, on the reverse strand, counting down.
AATCGTACTACCAGGAAACCACTTTATAGAAGCTGACAACTTACAAGACAACTTACAAGACAATACTTTTAAATCCCCTCCTCGCAAAGGGGCCTTGCTAAGTCTAGAACTGGCTCCAAACTCAATTTCCAACTCGGCATCTATCACTATGGCCTCGAGGGACACCACACCTGTAGCGCTTACACCTACTATAACTTCAAGCAACCAAGCAACTGCAATACCGATCACACCAGTTACTATGGCTACACCTAATACATCTCCTGTCACATCTCTCATATTCTCTACTACCGCCTCTCAAACTGAGACTACTTCCTCATCTCTGGACCTAATCTTAAAAACACTAACGGTCCATCATGAAGAGTCCCAACAACATTTTCGCCAACTTAAGGAGGATAATTGTAAGATTCACAACTGCCTACAGGAAGTCACTAACAAGCTTAGTGGCGTTACTAAAGATATTGAAGAATTACAGCAGAGAGTCGTCGACGTTGAGGAAACACTGGCCACTACTACTGCCTCTACAGCAGAACACAAGGAAGACATAGAGACTTTGAAGAACAAAGTCGAGGACCTTGAGAACCGACAAAGGCGCCAGAATTTGAGAATTTTTGGAATACCTGAAGGGACTGAAGGCTCCGACGCAAGAGCCTACCTGATCCGACTTTTTCAAAAAGCATTCCCAGACCTGGGTGACTGGGACTGGGATTGCCAACTCCAAAGGGTACACAGATTACCGATTATTTCCAAGAATAAAGAGAGCAAATATCCTCGACCAATTCTGGCTTACTTCGGCAACTATCTGCTAAGACAGGCAATTTCATTGAAAGCCAGACCGAATACACCTATCACATGTGATAATATAACTTTCTTTGCTAAATCAGACCTTAGCAAGGCTAATATGGACAAAAGATGGGTGCTGCGGAAACTGATAGACCCTTTCAAGTCTAGGGGGGCTACAGCATATCTCCAGGAACCAGCACGTCTTAAAGTTATAAAAGCAGGGCACACTTATTTTTTCAATGACGTCAAAGACGCAGAGCAACTTTTGGCAAAAATGGATACTTAAATCTATGTAGTTCATTCTATAGGAAACTAGAATCTGAAAGTTATGAGTGACCACTTTGTTTTATGAAAATTAAAATTTCTTTGGGGTGGGGATTAGTTGAGATTTTGTAGACAAGTTTAATACGGAGGGGGAGACTACGGGGAGACCTCTCTGGTCCACTGCCCTTTTAACGGCAGCAGAAGATAGAGGGAGGCTTCCGGGTAGGTACTTGGGGTGGGGCCTCTAGAGCAGGGGGAGAGGGAAGAGGGGGGAACGGGCAGGGGTATTAAGGGTGAAAACGACAGCACAAGCACATTCACATGCACAGACCTGAATAATAAATGTAATAGGCACTGCTTACTGAGGATAAAACTGAATAAATGTATCAAATAAAATGTTTAGCATGGAACGTCTCTGGTCTCAACAACAGAATTAAAAGACAATTAGTCTTCGAAGAACTGAAGATGTATAACCCTCACTTTGCTCTTTTAAACGAGACTCATATTCGATTTCAGGATCGTAAGCTGATGGAGCTAGGGGGATATGAACTGATTACTTGTACCTCTTTGAATGTACTAATAAGGGGTGTTGCTATACTTAAGAAGAAAACTTTGAAGATAGAAGTACTTAGAACTGCTGCTGACAAAGCCGGTAGATGGGCAATAGCACAATTTAATGTAATGAATGCAAAATATGTACTATGTGCCTTGTACGGATCTAACATAGACGATGCGGGGGTTTTTGATCGGCTCAATATTGAACTTTTAGATTGGGAAGGAGACATAATAATGATGGGAGACTTTAACTGCGTAATGAACTACAAAAAGGACACTACCAAGATGAATCCATCTCAGCGTATGCGTAAAACTAGGGCAGCTATTTTAGAGCTATCGCGCATTCATAACCTAAAAGATGTATGGAGGAACCTACATCCGACACATGCAGGTTATACATACTATTCTGCCCCTCATCAAATGTGCTCCCGCATTGATATGGCCTGGACGACAGATCAGGTTCTAGAGGGCAGTCAAATGGAGATCTGCCCAAAAGTAACTTCGGACCATAACCCCATCATATTACTGTTTAATATACTTTCTCCTAAACCGGCTGCCAGGCTATTTTCTTTTCCAAGGTACCTGCTAATAGATACTTTTTTTGTTCCTGAACTGAAGAAACATATTAAAGAATTTTTAGAATTTAACTTAGATTCGGCACACCTCATCTATGTTTGGGACGCATGCAAAGCGAGTATCAGAGGGTTCGCACAACAATTTATTATGAGGCAAAACAAAGAACGAAAAAATGAGACTCAGGAAATGACCTCTAGAATATGGGCACTGGAAGAACACTTGGCCGAGGCTATCATACAAGAGAACTTAGGGGGGCAAATCTCGAAAAATAAACCTTTACTGGAATTAAAACTAACAACCCTTCGGTCTAAAATTAAAACTTTTTAAAGAGGAAAAATGAGCTTGAAACTACACAAATACAAACAGTCTCAATACGAAAGTGGTGATAGAATTGGCAAAATTCTTGCTTGTAAGGTTGCTGAAGACCAGGCCAACTCTACGCTAAAGAGCATTACTGGGGCGGACGGGATTAGCTACAATCAACCAGAACAAATATAACAACAGTTCGTAACATATTGTAGTAAACTCTACACACCTGAAACTACCCCTACAGCAGAGACCACGCAAAGATACTTAATTAAGAATTGGTCACGAGATAGGGAACCTGACTTAATAGAACCACTTGTAGGACAATTTTCATTATCCGAAATACAAATGGCTAATTCTTTACTCCCACAGGGGAAATCCGCTGGGGATGATACACTTCCAATGGAAATTTATAAATGCTGCAGTGAGGAACTTTTACCTACACTTGGCTCAGTGATTAACCAAATCGGAAACACAGGCAAAATCCCGAAATCCTGGAAAACTGCTAAAATAATCTTTTTTTTAAAGGATAAAACACCTGCGGAGTGTGGGTCTTACCGGCCCATCTCCTTGATAAATGCTGACGCCAAGGTTTATTCTAAACTACTAGCTATGAGATTAGCCCCGCTAATGCCTAAACTAGTTAGTCAACACCAACACGGCTTTGTGATGGGTAGAGATACGACAGCACATGTTAACACTGCCATTACGGCATTTGACGTTGCCAATACCAATTCCTCCCCACTCGGTATGGTGTTATTAGATGCAGAAAAAGCTTTCGACCGAGTGGGGTGGGACTATCTCTGGGCTTTACTAAGGAGGATGGGCTTTGGGAAACTGTTCCTCACTACGATTCAAGCCCTGTATGACTCACCTAATGCAAAAATAGGTTATGCTAATCTAACTTCCAATAGTTTCCCGGTTCTAAGAGGCACACGTCAAGGGTGCCCCTTGTCGCCCCTCTTGTTTGCTCTCGCAATGGAGCCTTTTATTAACTCAATACTGACCCAAGAATGCATCATACCATTTACGCATGGCAATAACTCCCTCAAAATTACTGCTTACGCAGACGACCTTGCTATTTATACAACCGATGTACCTAAAGCCATAGCTGGGATCATTAAAGAAGCCGACGAATTCGGCTTGGTCTCGGGGTACAAATTAAACTTAAACAAAACGCAGATCGTTGTTAACTATAAGCTCCCGGCTCCAGTTTTGGGGGTTTGCCACACCGCGAACTACTTGGGTATTAAAATAACATCCAACTTAAAAGAAATTATGACCCTAAACTACGCTATACTATTGAAGGAGACAATAGGGACCCTTAAAAAATGGCACAAGGTTCCTTTAAACTTAATAGGAGGAATCAACCTTATAAAAAGGAACATTCTGCCAAAAATTTTTTACTTGTTTAGGTCCATCTCGCTATACGTTAACAACTTATTTTTTAAAAAATTGGATGGTATCTTAGGCAGCTACATTTGGGGTTACAAGAAAAATCGCAGAGCTCTGTCTCTTCTCAAATTAACAGTTACTAAAGGTGGCCTCGACTTCCCCGACTTTAAACTCTATTTTTACGCTTCTTTCCTGGGTCGGATACGCAGCCTTTTTTCTTCTAACCATCCATATTTCTATCACCAATTTATGTTAGGCGCAAATTCTGTACAATTTCTAGCTAGAAGCAACGACCAGAACTACTTTAAACGAGTGAAGTTTAAGACCGCGAAAGATGTAGTACACATATGGCATACTACTATGGCTATTAATAAAACTACGTTCTATCACCCAAAGCTAAGCATATGGTACAATCCGGGCTTACCTGAGATTTTTAGGGATCCGATAGTTAGAACATGGGCTAATCACGGTATAAACTACCTTTCCGATTTATACGGATCTTCAGGCTTTTTAACATTTGATACCTTAAGAACACTTTATAAACTACCTGCAAATGCTCTTTTCAAATACACACAGATACGAGATTTCTTCATGAATAGATTGAAACTAAGGGAAATTTTAGACTCAGAAATATGGACTTGCATCTACGGACAAACAAAAAGCAAACTAATTAGCTTGGGGTACAAATGTCTTATTCTATCTAAACCTGATGATTGCGTTAAAATTGCACAGAAGTGGACTACTACTCTAGGACTGCCCATTTCCTCAAATAATATTTCAACTTTTTTACATAACAGCAACTCTTTAACTAACTCTTCTAGCTTAAAACTTCAATCTTATAAGACCATATGCCAGCTATATTACACGCCGCTTCACTTCTTTAAGTGGTCAGGGAACAATGCATTATCTGAACGTATAAAATGCCCTAAATGCGACCTACTAGCAGCAGATATAGTACACATAATTTTTTCATGCCCTGCTTTACAAACATTATGGGATGAAATAGAGAAAGTGCTGAAACAGCATAAATTGTTTTTTGGTAAAATCTCCGCCGAGATGATACTTCTGGGAATACAACCTAATACTGCTACTTATAAGGACTTAATGTTTATTTTAATTTCCTGTGCAAGATTGATAATTGCCAGGGCTTGGATCTCTGATAAATCACCAGTGGTAACCGAATGGTGGCTACTGGTAAATAAGATATATGATATGGAACTTTCAACTGCCAAAATTCGAGGGATTGGCTCTCTGAAGAAAGTTGATAAAATTTGTGGTAACTTGTTCCCTACTTAAGTTCAGTGAATAGTTCCTGATTTATTTCTTATTTGATTAATTTTTCAAGGAATTCATGTATTTCAATTTTCCTCTTTATTTTACTATTGTTGTAAAAATGTTTTATTTTTGAAATGTGAGTTTGCTTGTGTTGTCAATAAAAAAAAATTGGAGAATAAAAAAAGAAATTAGACCTAGGTCCACCAGACACTGATGAAACTTTTAATTTGTGCATATACTTAACATGTCTTCTTTCTTCAACAAATTGTGAAGACCAACATAGTCCTGCACATCACTTTCAGTTAACCAACCATCTAGTATTTACTGAGTAGTCCATGAAGTCAACCCAAGATTGGCTTGGGATTTTGTGAGTCCCCCTGAATCTAATCCTATACTCATCAGTTGTGAGTCCAAAGCCCTCAATCAGGGTTCCCTTCGTGAGGTCATAGGACTCAGCATCTGGCCTAGAGATGGTCAGTAATCTGTCTCTGCAGTTACCAAAGAACAGGTCCCAAAGTAATGCTTGTCCAGGGAAGACATGGCTTGGCAGTTCAGGATGGACTGTTCCCATGAGGCACAGGGTCAAGACTGATTTGCAAATAGCTGTGTCTGAGCTGGGGTGGCAAAGTGAGCTAAAGTACGATGATGGATTCAACCCAGATCTGTGACTGGTGGTGAGTGTCTGAAAAGTTTCAGCGCTCCGTCCATCATCTCCTTGTGTTTGCTCTGCATATACTATACCAAAGGAAGGTATAGTGTGTGAAGAGTCTAGAGGCTTCCTAGCGGTATAGCAGAGGCTGAAGTAGATAATACCTTTCTCTCTTTTGTAGTAGTGTGGTTAAGTGGTCAGGCTTATCAGAGGGCAGTCTTAAGCATTTGTTGTACACTCTCAGGCAAGAAATGTTGTCACACACTCAGAGTGAATCCAGACCAATTGTTTGTATAAAGGTTGTTTACGTTATTTTTATACTAGAACCAACCGTACCGAATCGGTATTTCAAATTCGGAAAATGATATGTAGGAAAAATTAGTCGGAAAAATACTGATTCGGTAGCAATCAATCAATCAATCAATCAGTGACACTTATAGAGCGCGCTACATACCCGTAGGGTCTCAAGGCGCTGGGGGGTGGGGGGGGGGGGGTGCCGCTACTGCTCGAACAGCCAGGTCTTCAGCTTCTTCCTGAAGGAGAGGTGGTCTTGGGTCAGGCGCAGGTCGGTCGGGAGGGAGTTCCAGGTCTTGGCGGCCAGGTAGGAGAAGGACCTTCCTCCTGTAGTCGCTCTTCGGATGCGGGGGACGGCGGCGAGGGCGTGGTTGGCTGATTGGAGGTGGCGTTTGGGAGCGTAGAAGTTGAACCGGCTGTTGAGGTAGCTCGGGCCTTGGTCGTGTAGGGCTTTGTGTGCGTGGGTGAGGAGGCGGAAGGTGATTCTTTTGTTGACGGGGAGCCAGTGAAGGTCTCTCAGATGTCCGGTGATGTGGCTGGTTCGTGGGATGTCGAGGATGAGTCTGGCTGAGGCGTTCTGGATCCGCTGGAGTCTCTTCTGGAGCTTGGCGGTGGTACCGGCGTAGAGGGCGTTGCCGTAGTCCAGTCGGCTGGTGACGAGGGCCTGGGTGACGGTCTTCCTGGTCTCGGTGGGGATCCACCGGAAGATCTTCCGTAGCATGCGTAGGATGTTGAAGCACGCCGAGGAGACGTTGTTGACTTGCCTGGTCATGGAGAGGGAGGAGTCCAGGATGAAGCCCAGGTTGCGTGCATGGTCTGTCGGTTTGGGTGCGGTGCCCAGGGCGGGAGGCCACCAGGAGTCGTCCCAGGCGGAGGGGGAAGAGCCCAGGATGAGGACCTCCGTCTTGTCAGAGTTCAGTTTCAGGCGGCTGGTCGTCATCCACTCGGCTACCTCTTTCATCCCTTCGTGCAGGTTGGCTCTGGCGGAGGCGGGGTCGTTGGTCAGGGAGAGGATCAGCTGGGTGTCGTCGGCGTAGGAGATTATGCTGAGGTTGTGTTTGCGTACGATGGCCGCGAGGGGGCTCATGTAGACGTTGAAGAGGGTGGGGCTCAGAGATGATCCTTGAGGGACGCCGCAGATGACTTCGGAGGCCTCTGACTTGTACGGTGGTAGGCGGACTCTCTGTGTTCTCCCGTCGAGGAAGGAGATGATCCATTCCAGCGCCTTGTCCTGGATTCCGATGTTGCTGAGGCGCTGTACTAGGGTGCGGTGGCAGACCGTGTCGAAAGCCGCGGAGAGGTCTAGGAGGATGAGGGCCGCTGTTTCCCCATTGTCCATCAGGGCTCGGATGTCATCGGTGGCGGCGATGAGGCGGTCTCGGTGCTGTGATTGGCTCGGAAGCCGGACTGTGAGGGGTCGAGGGATCCGTTCGTCTCGAGGAAGGCGGCCATCTGCTTGTTGACGGTCTTCTCGATGACTTTGGCAGGAAACGGGAGGAGCGAGATGGGGCGGTAGTTCTTGAGTTCGGTGGGGTCCGCTGTTGGTTTCTTGAGTAGGGCGCTGAGTTCGGCGTGTTTCCAGCTCTCAGGGAAGGTGGCGGTGTCGAATGATGTGTTGATGATGTCTCGCAGGTGGGGTGCGATGACAGCGTCGGCTTTGTTGAAGACGTGGTGAGGGCAGGGGTCAGTCGGTGATCCGGAGTGGATGGAGTTAATCGTGCGGATGGTGTCTTCGGTGCTGATCGGGGTCCAGGCGTGGAGGGCGGTGGTGGGGGGTGGCTGTTCGGTCATGGTGTGCGTAGGTTGGTTGTTGAAGCTGTTGTGTTTGTCCGCGATCTTGTTGTGGAAGTATGAAGCGAGAGAGTTGCAGAGGTCTTGCGATGGGGTGATGTCGTTGTTTCCTGCGCTGGGGTTGGAAAGCTCTTTCACGATGTTGAAGAGTTCCTTGCAGTTGTGTGCGTTGTTGTCCAGCCGTTCCTTGAATGCTGTTTTCTTGGCGGCGCGGATCAGCTGGTGGTGCTTCCGGGTGGCGAGTTTGAAGGAGGTCCTGTTGTCCGGTGTAGGTTCCCTTCTCCAGACTTTCTCGAGGGCTCGGCAGTTCTTCTTGGAGCTCTTGAGTTCGTCGGTGAACCACGGGGCTTTCTTGCTTCCGGGTCTGCTGGGCGGGGTCCTCAGCGGGGCGAGCTCGTCCGCGCAGATGCTGATCCACTTCGTGAGGTTGTCGGCGGCCTGGCTGGGGTTCACTGAGCTGGCAGGAGGGTGCTGGCTCAGGGAGGTGGCGAGCTGGTCTGCTGTGACCTTGTTCCAGCTTCTGCGGGCGGCCTGTTGCTGGTGGTGGTGGGTCGTCGTTCTCTTGAAGGTGAAGTGGACGCAGCTGTGGTCCGTCCATTGAAGCTCTGTGGCGTGGCTGAAGTCGATGTCTGTGCTGGAAGAGAAGACTGCGTCGAGTGTGTGTCCGGCGAGGTGGGTGGGGGTGGACACCAGTTGCTTGAGTCCCAGGTTGGCGAGGTTGTCCAGCAGGGTGGTGGTGTTGCGGTCGTTGTTGTTCTCCAGGTGGAAGTTGAGGTCCCCCAGGAGGATGTAGTCAGCGGAGGGGAGGGCATGCGGGCTGACGAAGTCGGCGATGTCCTCGCTGAATTGTGTGCGTGGTCCAGGGGGTCGGTAGATCAGGGTGCCTCTGAGGGTGGTGTTCGGGTTGGTGTGGATCTGGAAATGCAGGTGTTCGGCGGTGGTCAGGGCGTTGTCGGTGCTGGTCGTGAGACGGATGGTGTTCTTGTGGATGATGGCGATGCCTCCTCCCATCTGGTTGGCGTTGCGGTCCCTCCGGACGATCTTGTAGCCCTCCGGGATAGCGATGGCGATGTCGGGAGCTGATGTGGCATTCATCCAGGTCTCCGTGAGGAAGGCAACGTCAGGGGCTGTGGCGTCTAGGAGGTTCGGGAGTTCCACGGCGTGTCTGTGGACGGAGCGGGTGTTGAGCAGGATGCACTTGAGGTGGGTGCTGCTGGTGTTCGGCTTGGCGGGTGCTGTTGTGAGGCACGTCCGGATGCAGGTGAACTTGCAGGCGTGGCAGCTGAAAGGTCCGTGGGTGCGTCGTGGTGTGGCTTGATGGCAATCTGGGAGTCGGCCGGAGTTGAGGGCGATGAGGGTGGCGGCGGAGTACGTCAGGCGGGTCGGTCGGGGTCTTCGTGGGCCAGGGGTCCTGGCGCTGGGCGCGATCCGGTCGCGGACGGGCGCAGACGGGCTTACCTTTGGCGCGCCTTCGGCGCACAATCGGCGCGTCCGCTGCGCGTGACCGCTGCGCGTTCGCGCGGTCGCCATTTAAAGGCGAAGTGCGCGGGTGGGCGGAGCAGCTGGGAGGCGGGAGCGGGGAGGGAACAGAAGGAAAAAAGGGGCGGGGTCTGCGGTGGTGGCGGGAAGCGGGGAGCGGGGAGGGAATACGGAGGGCGGCGAGGTAGGCGGCCAAACAGGAAGGACACAAGCTGAAAAGGGTGAAAAAATAAACAGGCACTAAAGGAAAAGAAACGCTAACACGGGCAAGAAAAGCAGTATAATACAAAACAGTATGACAAGCACAAATGTCGGACAAAACAATTTAAAAAGAAACGACAGCAGAGTCAGCCGGCGGCGAGGCAGGCAGCGCGGCAGGGACAAGGCTAAGGGGCACACGCAGCAGCTGGTGGCCGTGCGGCGCGGGGGTGTCCCACAAGTGGGTCACACTTACCTGTGTCGCACGGTCGCCATTTAAAGGCCAAGTGCGCGGGTGGGCGGAGCAGCTGGGAGGCGGGAGCGGGGAGGGATCAGAAGGAAAAAAGGGGCGGGGTCTGCGGTGGTGGCGGGAAGCGGGGAGCGGGGAGGGAATACGGAGGGCGGCGAGGTAGGCGGCCAAACAGGAAGGACACAAGCTGAAAAGGGTGAAAAAATAAACAGGCACTAAAGGAAAAGAAACGCTAACACGGGCAAGAAAAGCAGTATAATACAAAACAGTATGACAAGCACAAATGTCGGACAAAACAATTTAAAAAGAAACGACAGCAGAGTCAGCCGGCGGCGAGGCAGGCAGCGCGGCAGGGACAAGGCTAAGGGGCACACGCAGCAGCTGGTGGCCGTGCGGCGCGGGGGTGTCCCACAATCGGTATCGAGAGTCGATACGTACCGATTCGCCAAGTACCGAATCGGTATAGGCTGGGTCGGACACGTCCGAATCGGTAATTAAAAATGCGGATCCAACCGATTCGGTAAACGCCGATTCGGAAATAGAAATACGCCCCATGGGCCGAAAGGCCAATAGGAACGCATTATACATACCGAATCGGTATCTACCGAACATATTCGGAAAATACCGAATTGGAAAATACCGAATCGGAAAATACCGAATCGGAGAATGCCGATTCGTCGAGCAGGTTGAGTGACACTGAAGACATCAGCCAATGAGCTGGAAGCACCCTCCCCCACAGGGAGTGGCAACCCAGGCAGGTGCAACTCATCAGAACTTTCTGGAAAGCTGCCTGAGCTGAGCAAACAGTGAGCAGCAGTGTTAGCAGGATCCCTGTGAGACATGGCAAACAGCACTGAGAGCCAGAAGGCAGCGCGCAAGAGGAATCCAAAATTCAGCACCATGGAGCTGCAAACTTTGGTGGAGGAGGTGGTGAGGGTGCACACGCAGCTTTATGGAAGGCTGTCCCTCACTGTTCCGGAGAGCACCAAGAGGAGGCTGTGGATAGACATCGGGGAGAAAGTCAACGCTGTTGGTGTCACCCACAGGAGCCTAGACGACCTCAAGAAGAGGTTTTACGATATCCGTGGCGTGACAAAGCGTAAACTGGCTGACCTGCACAAGCAGGCTGGACTTACTGGAGGAGGAACAAACCGGGCGCCACCCCTCACTCAGCTGGAGGAACTAGTGGCGACCACCATCGAGAGGGCGAGTGTCGTGGGAATTGGGGACCTGGATAGCTCATTCCGAGCTACAGCTACAGGTAAGAAGCATGCGCAACTTGACACACCATACCAGACACCTCCCCTATAGACCCAATGCACAGCCAAACCCCAGGCCAGTACTGCTAGCAACAGACATGAGCAATGCATCTTGCTAAATGTAGTCAGCAAAAGTACCCAAAAATGCCACAGCAGAAGCATAAGAAAAATAACAGTAATACAGCATCAACGTGTTTGTAATGAGATGTGCAATGCTTTAATAGTAGTGACTGGAACACATTAGCACCCAGTTGTCAAATGCTTCTTTATACCTAGGGGCACCATCAGGCGGGGGAGCAGCATCAGCTCCAGCACCAGCTCCAGCACCAACAGCCAGTGCGGTGGCGGTGGCAAGCACCAGTGCAGCAGCACAGGAGGAGGACAACAGCTGTGCCCTGGGCAATGAGGAAGACACTGGACATTCCCTCACTAATCCACACTCCCCCCGACTGTCTCTGTCTCAGTCGCCCACATTGCTATTCTCCCCGGAGAACACACCACCACAGAGCCACCCTGCACCTGCCACATCCCCGGCCCGGAGGAGAATTGTTGCTCCATTAGTCATCATGGAGGGAGCAGCGGGTCAGGCTCCTGCACAAGACCCTGTGACACCAGCGTCACCCCAGCACACACAGCAGGGCAGCAGAAATCCACGGAGGCCACGTGCAACCAGCAGCCCAATACAAGCACCCGGAGGCAGCGTCTTCGCAGGGCTGGAGACCAGTATGGTTACGATACAGAGGATGCAGGCAAAATCCATCCTGGCCTGCCATCGCCAGTTGCGCCTGCACAACCTGCAGATGGGTGAAATGACACAGGGCTTCAAGACCTTTGTTGACAGCAACAAGGAAATAGCTACATCTATTGGCCGAATGACCACTGCCATCACCCAGCTCTGCAACAGATTGGATGACCATGAGCTATGTCGTCGCAGGGATGCACGTATACAGAACAGGTCACTCAACCGCCTTGCAGCTGCGACTGCCCAGCTATGCCAACGTGGGGCAAACATGGAGGCCAGCCTCACACAGAACATGTCAGAGGTCACTAGGGGCATGGGCCGTATTACCACCGCCATGGAGACACTACTGATCTCCAACACCATAGTGAATCCCGTCCTGGGCGAGGCTGGGGACAGCAGCAGCCGCAGCAGCCCGGCCAGCGCAGTGTCAGAGCCGCGCCGGAGCAGCAGGCGCTCAGCTGAGGCTGCTGGGCATACAGAAGGGGGTGAGGCTCATCCTAGTGGGCCTGCTAAGCGCAGCAAAAAATAAGACTGCCAGTGCGGGTGAGGCAACCCGGACAATGGACATTTCTACCCCTTCTTGTTTAACTTTTCTTTTGTTGCACATCAGTGCAGTAACGTTGATGCAACATTATTAAATTTAATTTCTGAAAACATACATTGACCTGTTTGTGCATCTGTACTCACTCAGAAATAGTTGTCTGTTATCTCCTGACGCCTGTATCTGCCGTCAGTTGGTGCAGGGAGTCCAGCAGGTTGTGGTAGTGGCACAGCATAGTCATCGTCAGGGTCCTCGTAGTCGGATAACTCAACCTCAGTGCCTTTCCTGACTGCAAGGTTGTGCAACATTGCACAGACAGCAATAATCTTGCAGCAGGTGATGGGGGTATATTGCCTTGCACCTCCGCTCTTGTGCAGACATCTGAACCTGCTCTTCCAGATGCCAAAGGTCCTTTCCACTACATTCCTCGTGCTTTTGTGGGCACGGTTGTACCTCCTTTGGCTGGGTGTTGAGGGGTTGAGGTAGGGGGTGAGAATGAACGAGCGTAGGGCATATGCACTGTTGCCTAGAAGGAAAAGGGGTAACATTACTCACATGCATACATGTACCTCACACTGCAAATTTGGTTATGGGGGTCTGACACTGTGTCTTACCTAGGAGGTATCCTTCACCAAATTCCCCTGCCATCAGCCGTGCATAAATTCCGCTACTCTGGAAGATATAGGAGTCGTGGGTACTCCCCGGAAACTTTGCAACCAGGTCAGTGATGACACACTTAGCATTGCATATCACCTGCACATTTATGGTGTGCCGTGACTTCCGATTGCGGTATACGTATTCTGTGTCAGCAGGGGGACAAATCGGAATGTGTGTGCCATCTATGCAGCCAATGATGTGGGGGAATCTTGCCATCTGATAGAATTCAGCTTTTGTCTGTGCCAGTTCTGCATGGGTGGAAGGGAAGGAAATGTAGTGGTCCATCCTCTGGATCATGGCATCAAGGAACTTGTGGAAGAACCTTGACAGGCTGCTCTGGGTCACCCCTCCTGCCACAGCAACTACACTTTGATAGCTGCCAGACGCCAGCAGGTGTAGGCAGCATAGCACCTGCACCTGCACAGGGATTGCGTGTGCCCTTGGGGTGGGGTGCTGCAACAGGGGTTGGAGGTCCCTAATGAGGTCTCTGATGGTCTCTGCCTCCAGCCTGTACCTCTGTAGGATCTCTGGATCTGTCAGCATGCACAGGGTGATCCGCTGTCTATACACCTGCTCCTGTCTCAGCCATTCCCTCTCTCCTTCCTGCTGTAGCCGTAGCCGTCTTGCTATGACATAGAAAGCTGCCATGTTGCAAGTAGAACTGCATTTTGGGTCCTTTTTTATAGGTTGCACCTGGTTACCACCTGATTCCAATCCATGGTAATTTCCGACTCTGAAATACCGAATTTGAAGCAAATTCGGTATTTCAGTGCTTACCTACATCTCAATCTTCAGCTTTTCGCATCGAATCGGATTTTCACCGATTCGGAATTTATACCAAATCGGCGATTTTACCGATTCGGAAAGTCACCGAGTCGGTAGCATTCCGATTCGGAAAAAATTAGGAATCGGAAAAATCTCCGATTAGGTATTCTACCGATTCGGAGATTTTTCCGATTCCAACTTTTTTCCGATTCGGAATTCTACCGACTCGGTGACTTTCCGAATCGGTAAAATCGTCGATTTCGCCGGATTTCGGCCTCCTACATCCCGTTGTCTCTATTCCGATCGGTAACGGCCGAAAATACCGATTTTCGGCCGTTACCGGTCGACCTACATCGGGCCCCTAGTGTGTACTGGTTTTGTAGGAGAATATACATTACTTTGAAGTCAAGAAAATTGGTTGTAAGCTCTTCAGAAGGCTTGTAATTACTTAACATTACTTTTTAGTTACCTTTCTACTTTTGCACTAAACAACCTAGTTACACAGTTTGGGCATTGTAGTATGTTTGCAAGCAGGTTAACTCTTTTGAAAACACGTAGTTGCTTTTTTGCAGTACAATACAGGTTCAATATTTTGAATGTTTTTCAGAGAAAAACCCACAATACAATCCTATGGAGAAAAACAAAGTGTTAGGTTTGCAGGTAAGTAAACAACTTCAATAACATGGGTTTTAGGGGGTATAATCAAGGTTCAGGTTGACTCTCAAGGTGCACAACCAGCGGCACAAGGGCAGCCGGGTCCAGAGTGCAGGGCACCAATGTTAGCCAATGGGGCTAGAGGGCACCTCGGTTTGGGGCTGCTCACGGGCAGACCATTTGGTCTTTGGGGACAAACTCCTGGGGTTAAGGTGAGGGCAAAGGGGGTCCCAGGTCAGCATCAACACTACATGACCAGCAGCACAGGTGCGGCCGGTTGCAGGGTGCTTAGGTGGTGTCAGTAGCCCAATCCTTTTCTATGGAGATTGCCGGTCAAGTAAAAAGACTGCTGGCTGGCGCCAGACGACTAGAAGAAGGGAATCCATGATTGGAGGATAAATTTGAAGACTTGCTGGACACCAGGATACCATCTGTCAGGCACCTCACGGCTCAGGGGCTGCGGATGCAGGAGTGTCTTTTCGTGTCGGGTTCTTCTCACCAGTTCTGGTCGTGGTCAGGGTCCCTTCATGATGAGGCTGCAGGCATCAAGGAGAAGGTTTGAGGCAGTAGTCCAACGCTGTATCCCAGGTCAGGAGTGCTGGGGGGACCTTGCTGGGGTGTTGGGCCACTCAGACCCGGGCCGGGGTCATAGGGCGAAGAGTAGTGAGGAGACTCCCATTTCCAGTTGGATCTGGAGTTCTGTCTTGGGTTGCTGTTGGACAATTCCAGTGTCCACTGGAAATTAGAAACTTATTGGAAGGCAGGGCAAGTCCCCGGTGTTCTTGGAGGCTGCAGGCTGCAGGACATGTCCGCTTCAGCTTGCAGGGGTTCCGAAAAAAGGAGACAGGCCGGTAGGGCTGGGGACAAAGCAGTTGTTGTCGTCCCCTTCTTCTGCAGCACAGCTCTTCTGTCCTCCTTCTTGTCAAATCTGAATCCTGGGTTCAGGGCTTACCCTAAATACTATATTTAGGGGGTGTTTTAGGGGTATCGAGGTAGTAGCTAATGGGCTAAAATCCTTAGGGCGACTACACTCTTAGGGTGTTCACCCCACGGGGGCCGGCGGTTAGGCATCATCCCTATCCCTGATTGTAGGGTGCCTGCCAACTGCAAGATGGCGGGCACTCAAGAGTGGGATTCACCTCACTTCCTGCACCTGAGGGGTGGGTTTGGCAGAGGTTGGCACACCTTCTGGGCTGTTCTACTTTTTCCCACGTCTTCCTGCTGGAAAGCGGTGAGACAGGAAGGGTGTCTGCTCCTGATAGCAAGAGAGGTTGGAGGTCGCATTGCAAAGGCAGTAAGGCCTTTGAAGTTCCCCTGCCACAGATGCCCTTCCTAACCTTGGGGAGGTGTGAACACCTCTGCTCAGGAACAGCTTTGTCTCTGGGCTTAAGGAGCGAAGGCTCCCACCCCAGGGGTCCAGAAACTTGTCTCGGGAGGCAGGCTGGTGTTCACCAGTCAGGAACCCACCAGAGGTTGGTTTGGTTCAGGGTTCCCCTCTAAAAGTGACCCCTGAGTGCAGGGAATAATAAATCTGACACTGGAATCAATGCAGGTTTATTATTCTGAGACGTTTGATAACAAACATCCCAGAATTACGTAAAGCCATTTTGGTGCTAGGAAACTCATAATGACCAGCTCCGAGACTATATACTCAGAATGGCTTTACTGAGCACTTATAATATCTAAGAATGGGCTTAGATAGTATTGGGGCCTGTCTGCTCCTGCAAATAGGCCCTCACAAGAGACATAGTGCACCCTACCTTAATGGTGACTTACCTATGCCTTATGCAGTACTGGGCAGGCATGGCACACAGGGATGTGTGCCATGTCGACTCTTTACTACTTTCAGCTTCACCAAAACACGCAGGTTGCAATGGCAGTGGTGCATGTTTGTGGTGAGAGGTCTCCGAGGGTGGCATAATGCATGCTGCAGCCCTCAGAGGCCTTTCCCTGGCTACCAGTCCCTTAGTAATATAGGTACCCCTTACAAAGGGCTTACAGGTAGGCCAGAGTTGTGCACAACGGTACAGTTTTAGGGAAAGAACATAGGCCCTGGGAACCTGATTGGCGCAGTCGGTCAAATTGTGTTTGGGGCAACCATGCAGAACGGGCACTTTTTTTTACACAGGGCTACAACACAAACTGCTGAACAGAATTACACAAACTTTCACAGGAAGCTGGATCTTGGTATGTAGATTGTACTTTTTGTGAGTTGGATTAAATCTGTTCAGCAGTTTTTCAAAAAATGAAATGTTATTTTATGTTAAGGTAAATTGTTAGCACAAATGAATCACCCCAGGAAGGATATCTCGGTGCAGCAGAGGACTATCGTAAGGAGCAACACAGAGATTAGAAAATCACTGTTTTGAGCATCATCTTTCTAAATCTGCATTGGTCAGGACATATCCGACGGTAGTAAGGCAGTTTATTCCAGTACAAGGGGGCCAGATGAGAAAATGACTTGCCTCCTGCTCTAGCCTTTCTGATATGTGGAACAGAGAGCACAACTTTGTCGCTGGATCTCAGAGTCCTAACTGGGTAATAGGGTTTAAGTTTCTGGGTAAGGTACTTGGGGCCTTTGCTGTCTGGGACTTGTGAATGAAGCAGCAGATTTTGAAAACAACTGTTTTTCTGACAAGCAGCCAGTGCTGAGATTTCAGAAGAGGAGAAGAACCAGTCCCGGAGAAGCGAGCCACTGTGTTTTGTACAACTTGAAGCTTTGAAAGAAGAGTCTCAGTAGTAGAAGTCAGTAGGGTATTGTTTTAGTCTAATCTGGGCTTGTACAAGTGTTTTCCTGTCTGAAAGAGGAAGAAAAGGAAGGGCCTTCCTTAGCAGGCACATCATATGAAGTATGTACCTACAGTGGACAGAACCTGCTGGTTCATAGTTAGGGTCTGGTCTAGACGGATGCAGAGGTTCTTAACTATCAGTTTAGGAATGGGTGCAGTGCCAAGTTCTGCAGGTCACCAGTCTGCGGACCAGAGCTGCTGGGCTTTGCCAAACAGCATGTTCTCAGTTTTATCTGTATTTAACTGAAGGCAGTTGGTAGACTTCCAGGCTGCAATTGCATTCATGCCTGTCGCAAACCATTGTTTGCTTTGTCTAGATCTTTGCCAAATGTGATGACTAATTGCGTATCATTGACCTACGAGAGAATATCAAAGCCAAAAGAGTGTGGGGCTTAAACAGGAGCCCTGAGGCAAGCCCTTGTCAATTGACATAGTGTGAGATTTGAAAGAGCCCAGGGAGGTGATTTGGGTTCTATTTTTCAGAAAGTAGGAAACCATAGTAGGGATGTCCCATAGATGCCAGATTCGTGCAGTCTTTAGATTAACCTGGAGTGGGACACAGTGTCAAACTCTGTGGAGCAGTCCAGTGCCGAGAGCCAAGCGTATGTGATTGGTGCCTGCTACTAAGGCAGTCTCCATGCTATGTGAAGGTCGGAAACCTGATTGTGATGGATTCAGCATCATAGTAGCTCTCAGCTAAGTGTCTAAAAATATGTGTATACTCTAAGATATTTGTATAATTGTATAAATATCTGGGAGCATATATGGACGCGTAACTAAACTTTCGTTCAAAACAGCCGTTGCATACAATTTTCAGTTTGAATTCAAACTGCTCCAAAAATAGCTATACTGTACATCTCATCACTAGCTAATCCAGGTCATTGGTGCACAGTTTTTACCAGCAATCATCTATGGTC
Source organism: Lissotriton helveticus (assembly GCF_964261635.1). Taxonomy (NCBI): domain Eukaryota; kingdom Metazoa; phylum Chordata; class Amphibia; order Caudata; family Salamandridae; genus Lissotriton; species Lissotriton helveticus. The sequence goes on along the minus strand of NC_136071.1, from coordinate 1,100,955,577 downwards.
CCGTACTGTTGAAAGGGAACAATAAAAACACGTGCTCAAATCTACACTCTTCAAACTAATATTTTCCCTCCCACAACATACTTCTCAAATTCAGCTTAGACTGGAGTTTGGTCTGTTTCATCAAGGCCTAATAAGGAGTGGAGCAATTGTCAAGTTCTGCTGGAAGCTAGGATCATCTACATTAGATTGATTAGCCGGTGTATGCTGGTCAGAAATGGGAAAACAGAACTACAACACAAAATCCTATATTACGCCAGTAGCATTGATAAAAAACTCTATAAGACATGAAGACAGCTTTTCAGGAAGTATGTGGGTTCTCCCACAACGAATTTAGCAGAGAATTAGTGCATAATTGTCATGTTAATGTATACTTATCCAGTCCCAAGACATTTTAAGCAGAAAATGTGGCTGAGGTCTATACAGCAACCGCTGAAGTAAATAATCTAAGGTCCACTGTAGTTATATGGACATTTGTTACATAAGCCTACAGTGTACTGAAGTGCTAAAACCAGAATTCTGCAAACTGGGCAGCATGGTAATAAGACAAGCAGACATAACCTGGGTAGGATGGGAACCGGACATGCATTCACAGGTCAAAGACCCTGCTGGCACCACACTCAGAAAGTGAGACCTGGCATGAAAGGACAGCTTTTGAAAGAAAGGCAGGTAACATTTGAAATGTTCAAAACAGGAGAAGGTCCATGTACGGTCATCTGGACTTTTCAGACCATGTTAGTGTTTTAGTTCAACCAGGTTGGTAGTTTTTATAAATGTAACGTTTGTGTTCCTTTATCAATGCAATATATAGCACATGAATGCACAGTTACTGAATGAGTTACATATTGCATTCAGCCATGTTTAAAAGTGTTAGTTATCAATAACCCAGTAACATTTATTTAAAATTTAAAATGAATCAACCTAAACCATAATTCTTCTAGGGCGAAAGCAAAAAAGGTGACAGAACAAAAAGGTTTCCCACATCTGCCAATTGAAATGAGTGACTTTTTATAAAACACTATTTTGATATTAGCTGGGATGCAATTCTAAATAGAATTGTGGGAAATCCTATATTAACAACTATCACAAAATGAGAGACTGGGGAGTGAGCCTTCTCTAACTCCCCTCACAAGTATACTATAAGCGCTGTTTTTTTTTTTAGATGAAGAAAGAGAGAAGGAAAAGTTTCCCTTATGAGGGATCACTGGTGCAGAAAAAAAGTGTGCTAAAACTGCCTAGGAGGTTCCGCCTGAATTCCTTTATTATTGGAACACCTTGGCACGGTTAAAAAAGTAAAAGGAGGGGTATATTGGAGGAGCTACTGCTCCTTACCCCCTTCTAAATGTACCAACGTGTTTCAGCCAAATCTAAATGCACTTCTGGGTCACTGGCCTTCTTTAGGGTAAAGATCCCTCGCAAAATTTTATCAATCTCACTATGTGATCAATTGTTACTAAGTGGTTCAGTCAACCTTACTTGTTTCTCCGTAATACATTCATCATTAATATCTGTGAAAAAGAAATAACAATCGTTAGTAAAATCCATCTCCCCCTTTTTTTTTTACATATAAATCCAAATTGATTTGTAGTGGACATTATTACATTATTCTCCCAACCCAACGTGTTGCCATAAAATATGTAATAAAATCATAATAAAAACACAATATGGACCCAACACCATGTGAGGCTAGGGACGAGTCAATCATAAGCACACTAGTGATTAAGACACAGAAACTTTCACAGTGAGGATACCCCTAAAGTATTTGACCCGAGTTTCCTGATTTAATCTCCTAATCAGGGACCTTCATGGGTACACCGCCCTGTAGTCACACACTGCCGAATAGAAAATGTATTAAACCAGAAACTAATATCCCAGTGGAGTCTGATTGGGTATTCTTCTACAGGATCTGTGTGGTTTACATAGTTTTTTGCTATGTCTTTTACTAATAATAAAGGCAGTCTACGAAATGAATATAACAAATAAAGAGGACTCAAAAAATCCTTTGTTGACATGCTTCAAAACTTTCCTGTATTGGTGAATTAATCATACTGTTGCTGTGTTTTTAGTATCTTTACCATTTCTATATATGTTCACACAACTGAGGCAAATTCATGGTGGAGATAGACTTTCTATCTCCCTTTGTTCTGGGCTTCTGAAAAAAGTGCAGTGCACACTCTCCTTTTGTTACTCAATATCAAACCCCCAAAGCGGTCTCAGTCCATCCCCCGTTACAGTATTTTCTTATACGGGAGGGTGTTGGTTCTCATTTCCCCAATAGTTTCCCGATACTGATAGTTTCTTGATACTAGTATTGAGGTGGATGGGTTGGTGAAATATTATTATGCCCCCTTCTTCTGATTTTAATTACTCGTCTCACTCAGGTTGCTCATACACAAGTTACAGCTCCATCTCCTTTATACTTTCTTTAGTTGTTCCTCCATAAAATAAATGGATGAATCATTAACCCGTTCAGCGCGGCGCAAATTTTCTCAACCGACGCTCATGACGGAACCGCTCCGTCATGAGCACCGAAGGGGTTAAAGTAATGCCACCCTCTCCCCTGTTATGGAAGTAGTGTGCCATGGTGAGCATTTGACCTGCGCCGCCCCATCAATGCCCCTTATTTTCTCTCAACGCTCTGTGTTGCGGTTTCCTGGACAGAGATACAGAGAAGTGTTTCTTTGTTCTATTTTTCAGTCCTTCTCTTTTTGTGGGTTATAGTATACTTGTTAGGGGAGTTAGAGAAAGCTCACTCCCTAGTCTCTCCTTTTGTGATAGTCGATAATAGAATGGCTGCTGAGTCGTAAAGACCAGTTAGGGAATTTTCCTGTGGCCAGATACAAAAACTATCTTAATATAAGGCTTCTATAGACTTCATTGAAATGATGGTAGAACAGGGCCTCTCCTATGGAGATGAGGCAGTAGCATCAATTTTAGCAGGGCCCTCCCTATTGGGGGAGCCAACACTAACACAAGCACTCACACAGGTGGAAGGATGGGACACTCTCACAGAGCTTAAGAAAACACAAGTAAAAACAATTTTACAGTGGACAATCTTAACCGAATACCTGAGAGCAAATGCGGACCCCGAGGACTGTTGGTAATTAATGAGCCAATGATTTTCCTGGACGATGGTTCCTTCAGGATGAACTGGTCATTGATTGCCTGGAGATGTACCAGGGAATGCCTGGATCTTATCATTAACACCGCCAAAAAGATCCTGCTAGTACAGATCCAGACTAGCGAGAACAATTTGAAGACACAATTACAATTGATTGTCTTCAAAAAGAAATTAGAAGGGAATAACAGGGTAGTCCATGATTACAAGGACTACTTAGTTAATTAAAAAGTCTGTAAGCTCCAGAAGGATCTAACAACATTTTCCAAAGAAAAAGTTTACCCCTATGTTAGTGATGATTACGTCAAACAGAAGGAATGTGCGATACGAAGAGAAATGCCCCAATAGACATGACACTGAGACATCTAGCTCAGGGAGACCATCTAGCGACAATGATTACAGACCCAAATTCAGAGGTAGAGGTATTCCAGGGTATGGACTTTGGCGGTTGTATGACGTTTCAACGCATGCTTTTACCACGCATGCCTTTACAACGCAGGTATTACAACGCAAGTCGTTACAACGACTTGCGTTGGGGGGCGCTGGATAGTGGAATAGTTTAATTTTCTATTGCAACTCCAGTCCCCGTGGATAGTAGAGAAGGTGTTGGATAGAACATTAAACTATTCCCTATCCAACAGCGCCCTCCAGCGAAAGTCGTTGTAGCGACTTTCGTTGTAATTCCTGCGTTGTAATGGTAGTGCGTGGTAAAAGTTTTGTTGTAAACGATGTTCTCCAACTTTGGCTGGCCCCCCATGTACCCACCAATGCAACCCTTACAATATTACCCTAATCGGCAACCTTTATTAGGGAGAGGCGGGGGATGAGGGTGAGGCAGATAGAAGAGGGTCCAGTGGGACGATGTCAATCAGAGAGTGACTCAGAGTATGTCCCGGGAGTCACAGCCAGGGAGCAGCGAGACTAAAGCTCATCATGAATGTTAGCAAGGTAACCCTCACCAGGAAACAAACAGTTTTGAGGAAGGGCTTAGGTTTTGTTCCCACCAACCATGTTGATGAATTCAAACGTAAATGTGAGTTGGCTGTTTTTTTTTCAGGAACATACGTCTAAAAGTATTCTCTGAAGGAAAGGAAGAAGGAAGGATGGAAGAGGGGGACACAAGAGTTAGGACGAAGTCTACTTTTATTCCAACACTGGGCCAGTTACCACTGGAAGTTGAGGTCTTTGAAAAAGCAGTATTGAAGGACATTGATGAATCAGAAAAAATTAAGAAGAATAGGAACTTTTGCAACCTGACAACAAGAAAGCGTTAAAGGAACTGAGAGAAGACCTCTGAATAGCAATGAAACTTTCTGATAAAGACGGTACATTGTCATTCAGGGGAAGGGGGCTTACAATACAGAATGCCTATGCCTCTTGAATGAGAGGAGGAATTATGTAATCAGCATCCATGCAGAAGAGGCCATCTCAAACAGCTGGAACAGCAAAAAAGAGGCAGCATTCCTGTGCAAGCAGATACCAAAGGTCCTATGCTTTTATACTTTGCCGAAAGTGCACAAGCCTGCCAGACCCACGCCAGGACACCCCATTGTTTCGGGAATAGATTCTGTGCTGGATCCCGTCTCACAGTTCTACTATTACTTCCTTCGCCCTATTGTCCAGAGAATTCCAGCGTACCTGAAGGATCCTAGAGAAGTACTGAATTTAATCAAGGATATTCAATTTGATCGAGACAATGAAATCATTATCGGACTCAATATTGAGTCATTATACACGAACATGAGCCAGAGGGAAACTGAGAGTGGTGGAGAATATCCTCTAGAATCCTTTTTGCAGAAGATTGGAGTTACCAAACACTAATATCCTTCATCATGTGCCTGGCAGAAATAGCTCTCACTAAGAACTACTTTCAGTACAATTATACTTTTTACTTGCAGGTCCATGGTACATCCATGGGGAGTTCTTTTGCCCCTAGTTTGGCATGCCCGTATGTGTCTTCTTTCGAGGGAGAGAGCATCTACACACATGACAACCCTTTCTTTAACCATATAAGAATCTGGAGAAGATACACAGATGAAGTGATTGTGATTTGGAAGGGAAACAGGGCTTCAACTGATGAATTGTTGACATGGCCTAATGATAGGAATCCATATTTGTTGTTTACCTTGATGATGACTGCTGACTTCCTCCCCTTCCTAGATCTTAACATCAAGGCTGATAATGGAACTTTGGTGAGTAGCGCCTACCATAAACTGACTGACACGAACAACCTGCTTTCCTTCAAAAGCTTCCATCCTAAATCCTTGAAAGAAAATTTGCCATACGGGCAGTTTCTGCGCTTGCGTAGGAATTGCTCGGCCCTGAGCGATTACAAGAAGGAAGCAGAACTGTTGTGCCAAAAATTACAGGAACAGGACCACCCAGACAAGTGATAAAACGATCAATGAAGTGGGCTACTAATAACAGAGATGCCCCACTGGAGACTTACCCAAGAGAACAATAAGACAGGAGCATCTGTGTCACAACATTCAACACAGCCTCAAATCATGTATGGAAGATCATTATGAAAAACTAGCGGATCCTGAATTCTAATGGACTGAACTTTGAAAGCCCATTATTCTCCTTTCAGAAAAGTGCGAGCATAAGAGACTTGGTGGTACATACGAGACCTAGGACACAAAAACCTACTGAGCAACTGAAAAATATACTATGCATGTGGGCAGTGTAAAGCTTGTCTGCTGAAAATTAGTGGTAATAAAAAAAGTGGATGTAGGACTACCCTAACCATGGGAACTTAGGAACCACACAACCTGTAATACGGAAAATGTGATTTACCTTATTAGGTGCCCCTGTTGACTCCATATATAGGCATAACAACCCGGAAAGTTAAGATCTGTATACTGGAACATATGAGTACCATTAGGTGTGGAAGGACGAACATGTCACTATATGGTGATAAGACATACTGAAAACTATTAGAAGTGGACAGCAATTGACAAGCCATATCTCCCACCAACACTAAGGGACATTACCAGCCTACTCTTCGCCAGGAAACAAAGGTGGCTGCAGAGGTTAAAGACCAGTATGCTTGGGTTGAATGATTCTATCCCCTGGAACCAACTGAGTAACACAGCATAATACCTAGGAATAGTTGTACATAAGAACAGGGGAGGTGATATAACCATGAGTCATCTGAAGGCCCACGGGTCGTTTCCACTGGTATCTAGTCGTTCATATAACAGGGAGACTGACACCTAAAAAACTAAGGGTACATGAGAATTTCTATGGTGTTTATACCTATGAAGAGTCCTCTACTTTACATCGTCCACAGCTATCATTGTTAAATATCCTCAAGTAGACGACTGACGTATCATCTTAGTTAACAATTTACAGCATGTGTATCGGCACATGAAACAAGGAATATAAATAAAAAATGGTCCCTTAAACTGTATTATAGACTAGGACCCTGTCTTGCTTAAAGATTTGAGTTTGCATGAAAAAGCAAGATGGCCACTGCCGTTTGGCCTACAACAATGGAGGTTGTGGGTCTAGTTACGGATGACAGAGTCAGGAACGGGAAGTACAATCTGCATCCGGTAGGATCGGTATTTACGGGAAAACGGCAAAGATGCCTAGAGCGGCGGAGGATATGGAGTGGCGTGTTTTTTTAGAAACACCAACCCTTGACGAAGTAAGCGGGGCACGAACGGTCGATCATAGCGCGGACTCGGCGCAGGTCGAATACTCACCAAGTAAACGGCCAATTGAGTAAATTCCCAGGCACACTACTTCGATAACAAGGGAGAGGGTGACATTACTTTAATGATTCATCCATGTATTTTATGGATGAGCGACTAAAGAAAGTATAAAGGAGATGGAGCTCGGAACTTGTGTACGAGCAACCTGAATGAGACGAGTAATTGAAAACAGAGCAAGGGGGCGTAAGAGCATATTTCACCACCCCATCCACCTCAGTACCAGTATCAGGAAACTATTGGGGGAATGAGTACCAACACCCTCCCATATAAGAAAACACTATAACGGGGTACGGACTGGGACCGCTTTGGGGGTTTGATATTGAGTAACAAAAGGAGAGTGTGCACTTCACTTTTTTCAGAACCCTAGAACAAAGGGAGATAGAAAGTCTATCTCCACCATGATTTTGCCTCAGTTGTGTGAACATATGTAGATGGTACAGATACTAAAAACACACCAACAGTATGATTAATTCAACAATATAGGAAGGTTTTGAAGCACGACAAAAAAGGGCTTTTTGAGTCCTCTTTATTTGGTATATTCATTTCGTAGACTGCCTTTATTATTAGTAAAAGACCTAGCAAAAAACTATGTCAACCACAAAGATTCTGTAGAGTACCTGATCAGACACTGCTGGGATATACGTTTCTGGTTTAGTAAATTTTCTATTCTGCAGTGTGTGACTACAGGGTGGTATCCACACGGAAGTCCCGGGTTAGATTACATCATGAAACTCGGGTAAGATACTCTAGGGGTATCCTCACTGTGAAAGTTTCCGTGTCTTAATCACTATAGGCTTATGATTGGCTAGTCGCTAGCCTCACATAGTGTTGGATGCATATTGTGTTTTTATTAAGATTTTATTACATCTTTTATGGCAACACGTTGGAGTGGGAGAATAATTTAATAATGTCCCATACAAATCAATTTGGAGTTATATGTAAAAAAAAAGGTGGGGGAGATGGGTTTTACTCACGATTGTCATTTCTTTTTCACACATATTAATGATGAATGTGTAACGGAGAAACAAGTAAGGTTGACTGAACCACTTAGTAACAATTGATCAGATAGTGAGACAGACCAAATTTTGCGAGGAACTTACCCTGAAGAAGGCCAGTGACCCAGAAGGGAATTTAGATTTGGCCGAAATATGGTGGTACATTTAGAGGGGGTAAGAAGTAGTAGCTCCTCCAATATACTCCTCCTTTTGCTTTTTTTTTACCCTGCCAAGGTGGTCCAATAATCAAGGAATTCAGGCGGAACCTCCTGAAGCAGTTTTAGCACACTTTTTTCTGCACCAATGATCCCTCATTGGGGAAACTTTTCCTTCTCTCTTTCTTCACCTCACAAAAAAACAGAGCTCCGTCCAGTGTGTTGGTCTGCACCTGGGCGCTGCATCGGCCCTATGATGACGCATGCCACTAACTAGTGGGTAGGGCAGCATTTAAAAATCTATTGATTTTCCCGTCTATCCCCTTATTTTCTCTCACCGCTCTGTGTTGAGGTTTCCTATGGACAGAGATACAAGGTAGTGTTTCTTTGTTCTGTTTTTTCAATCCTTCTCTTTTTGTGGGTTATAAAATCCTATATTAAGCCAGTAGCATTAATTACAAATTGCATGATGTATGCGGGTTCTCCCACAAGGAATTTTGAAGAGAATTAGTGTATAACATTGAATTAAACGTATACTTATCCCGGAACATTGCCCACAGCTTTATTGGGTTTAAGTGTAAGTAGAGGCTTTCTGTTGCAATTGCCCCAAAGAAAATTTTAGGAATGTGTGTGGCATACAGTTAATTGAAAACACAGTGACACTATACGTTAACAGGCGAAATGTACAGACAGACTGGACATTGAAGGTAGACCACTGTTTCATTGGGAAGTTTTAGAAAAGTTTTAACTTTTACATTTTAAAGCTTAGTTTGAAACAACATTTTTCAAAACTGAAGCAGATGACTGTTATAATCAGTGAATCGGTCACAGCCCTGGTCCCCAGCAACAGGATCCCCACAGTCCACCTTCTAACAGCACCAATTTTGCAAGCAATACAGTAAAATACTAGTGTGACCAGAGGGGTTCGTGGGGTACTGCAGGGAAGAAGATCTGCAACACAAAGGAGGAACACTGAGTAATTGTCATCCAATATTCACCAACAATATGAAACACTATGGGGTTGATTAGGATGTAGGGCGGATCGCCACCGCCTGCATGGCCGTGGTGATCCGCCCTACAACACACCCCGCCCGCCACCCATTCCCCCCCGCCACATTAGTATGACGGGAGGACCTATGTCTTTACCTATAATTAGGACACTATCTCATGCAATTGTCAAACTATCTATATAATGCAAAGAAAATAAATGTTCTAAAATCTGTATGAAGTCACTAATCAAGAGAATGAGAATGTATATATACTGTGTAGTAATATATGTATAACAGACAAACCATGGAAAAAGTATTGGCAAAAGAAAACCTACTATCAAGCGTTGAAAGCTCAGAAGCAAGTTCGGGGGACAAGGCCCCTACCCCTGGAATCCCCAGATTGTGACTTTATCAAATGCAGACAAGAAGGAGAGGCAGAGGAGTGGTAAACAAGATAGCAGCAAACAAACGTGAATAAGCAGGTCAAAAGGGAAGATGAAGAGGCAAAAAGGAAGCGACAAAAAAACTAGACACCATGGAAGACAATCTAGTCATTAACCTTTCTTCAAAGAAGCTTAACAAGAAGCATACAAACTTATTGAACAAGGACTTAACATTCTGCCCACTAACATCAATGGATCTAGCTATATTGAGAAGATCTGTACAAGTTTTCAAGAAAATTGAAACTGAAAAAATACTTTGCATTTAAAAAAGAAAATAAACGTTAGGATCAACATATGCTGACCTCAGTCAGTTCGGTTCAGCAAACTTTATTCGGTATATACAACAACCATAAAAGCAACAAAAGCATATATTAGCAAACAATTAAATCTTATTACTAAAAAAATCATGTATAAATACAGGCGATCCAATTAATTCTCACAATAAAATCAGTTGGGAATTAAGATGCTTTTTCTCTCATAAATTGATTTCAAAATGTATGATGCAACATAGAAACATATCTCTGGGTCATTTAGTGCAATTTATAGGTTCAGAGCAGCATTAGTTGTTCTTACATTGTGTTTCTTGAACAATGGCTTTAACACCTTGGCTGAGGCGCAAATTCCGGCATGGTGCTGAACATTCCGATCACGGGCGTGGCTTGTGCAGCCCCTAGCCATTGTGCGCACATGCCCACCGTGACTCATGATGGCCAGGGACCGTCCTGAGCACGGAAGGGGTTAAGTAAAAATTTCCAAAAATTCAGATAAAAATTACAAAAAAGTAAAAGGTGCATAGTGCTCTGTTTGGAATACTCGTTGCATGGGCATAGGTTTACGGTACGATTTTTCATTTCGAGAAAGGCAACTAAATGATGAGCAATTCCTAATCGCAGCTTTAATACGAAGCGGTGCGAAGGTTTGGTGACTAGAGACAGATATCCTTGGAAACCACCACTGTCTACATTTATTTTGAAAGACAAAAATGTAATATGCTTCCCTACTTTTCTCATACGGTTTTCATTTTTATGAGCCAAGAATATACCCTTTATTTTCTGTTTGGACAATCCTATCACATATGCTAGCTTTTCATGGATCTTAATTTTAAATAACTCCTTATGTAGGTCCGTAACATATTTGATCCAGGGGAAAGATAGACTATTGTCAAGTTGTAAACAATCCTGAAGGATTTTTTGGGTAAATTTTGTCTCCTCCTTGGCCCAAACGGATCTCCAAACCATTAGTAGTCGCATAGCTATCATGTCTGATAAATATCTAATTCCCACTTCTTAATGTATTACATCTGTGGATGAAGACTAAGGCAGACATAACAAGCGTTTTAAGAAGGAATTTCCCTCAGTCATCTTAAAGCACTATCTATTTTGGAAACTATGTCATAGGGAGCAGAGGTTCCCCATCAGTGGAGGAGTTATCTAATATCGAATTTGGTGAATGTATGGGAATCTCTATGGATGCAAGTAAAAGCAGTCAGTGTAAATTACAATCCAGATTCTGCCCCCAACTGCCACCAGGAAAAAAGGTGGATATCTTTCAGGAAGTAATGATTGAGGGTCTCAATAAGATATGGAGTACAGAACAGAAAAGAAGAAAATCAAAACACCATCAGTCAGACATGACCATTGAGGATTGGGCGGCATTAAAAGACTTACCAGATGAGAACCTGATTATAAAGGCATCTGCAAAAAGTGATAATATTGTTCAAATTGACCACACAATATATATCAAAGAAGCAAAGGCAGATCAATGAAAACTATGAAAAACTAAGCTATGATCGTACCAATAAGCTTATGAAGCTATACCACAAAAAAATGAAGGAATGGCACCAGAGGTGCTTAATAGTTAATGAGGAGTATGCCTATTTAAAAAAGGATTTTCCCATCAGACCAACAATTTATATCTTGCCGAAAGTGTGCAAAGATCTTTGAAACCCGCCTGGTAGGCCGATAGTCAATTCATTTGGTGCTCTCCTGGAACAAACATTCAGGTTCATTGATATTTTCTTGCTTCCATATATGCCTACCCTACCTTTGTACATTAGAGAGTCTATGGATTTTTTTAAATAGAATTAATGACATCTCATGGAAAGCAGGCTACTTGATGGCCACAATAGATGTGGTTGCTCAATACACATCTATAGAACATGTCGATGGCTTGGAAGCCTGCAGATACTTCCTTAGGTCCAGCTCTGTCTGTCTGCTTGAACATATTGAAATGCTCATGGAAATGCTGGAATTTTGTTTAACCTACAATGTTTTCCTGTTTGATAAGAATTGTTGTCTACAAAAGAAACGGTCCGCCATGGGCACATCGTTTGCTCCCACCTTTGCCAACTTAACAATGGGGTGATGGGAAGCAGATACAGTCTGGACAGAACAGAACGCTGTAATAATGGAGTATGTGATCTTATGGGTATGATTTATCGATGATATGTTTTTGAGCTGGGAAGGGAGTGACGGAGATCTGATCAATTTTATTGAATCATTAAATGACTATCCCCAGAAATTCAAGTTTGCCCATGAGATCAATGCATCCAAGATAATGTTTTTGGAGGTACTGTATATATCCAAGACAGGAAGATCTGCACTAAGTTACAAATAGGAAACCAACAACTACGAACAGTTTATTGCATGTATATAGTGGATATCCATGTTCATTCAAATGGAGCATACCATTTGATGAATTTCTAGGAGCAAGAGGCAACCTATCGAAACAGGAGGAATTTGCCAAACAAGCAGATGACCTGTATCAACATTTTATCCAAAGGGGGTATCCTACATCTGTACTAGATGATGCTCTGTGTAGAACTTGACAACAAAAAATTACAGAACTTCTAATTCCAAAACAAAAACAAAGGGGAGAGAAACAGTTAGATAATACCATCAGATACATCATGGATAACAATGCCTCTAATCATGAAGTACAGAAGCTGATCACAGAGAATTGGAAACTACTGAAAATGGATGATGACCGAAATCAATCTTCACCAGAACACCCCAAGTGACTTTTAAAAAAACAGCATTCCCCGTAGACCTTTTAACAAGAGGTTTCATGAATAGTTGTGGTGCAGAGACTCCAAATTGACTATCAATGAAATAAAAGGGTTTCTGGCATTGCCTGAAATGCAAAGCTTGCTGTTATGGCCAGAATAGAACATCCTTTATACTGTACAATGGTAGATCAGAAGCGAATAAAGAATGGATCACTTTTGAAACTACTCATGTTGTTTATGTTTTGGAGTGCACATGTGGAAAGAAATGTATAAGCCTGGGTGGAACTCCGCGAAGTGACAAAAGACTCCGCCAAGCTACATGGAGTTCAGCGAATGGCGGAGTGGGATTCCTCACTCCAATCGCACTGATTTTTAGTGTCGGGTGTTTGTTCTGAATGGCATCTTGTACAGTGCAAGAGGACGCTGCTTCTTTCTGCCACTCGAGTAGAAGTTCTACTCAAGAGGCAGCTTCCTCAACGCGAATGGACGGTTTCTCGGGGTGAGTGGTAGCGACCATCGGCAACCGCTTGCATTGGTAGATCTCACAGGGAAGTGGTATAGCGTTGGATTTTCCTCACTCGCCCTCGCCAACTTTCCATTGGTGAGCGAGGAAAAAACTCTGCTATGCGGAGCGGAGTTTTCAGATTTCCGTGGCGTGTGAAAAACTCCGCGAACGGAGTGGAGTTCACCACCCAGGCTTAGAAATATACAGGGAGCACTGTCAACAAACTCAAATTGTGCATCTTTCAACATCTTTGAGCAATCTCCATTAGAGATTTCACATATGCAATGGCCAAGCACATTTGGGAAAGTCGTGGTGGCAATATATTGGAGATGAGTCAATCACGGTTTCCAGAAAATCATGAAACCACCTAGAGGGGGCGACCAGGAGTTGTCATTAAAAAAATAGGTATCCAGGTGGATCATAATGATGGGCATGGAGCTGCACTGGGGTTTGAATGAATGTAAATGCCTAACTTCATATACACTTAACTCATGTAATCTCATGAATTGATCTGGTGAACATAAAGATGGTTCGAAGGGATGTCCTATATTACTGCACATTATACTTTCCACATATTCTATTGTCTTGTAGCAGAAAAACTTAGATTTATCCCTTGGAATACAGAAATTGATTAAATCCAGCACTTCAGTTTAGCACAAAGAGACTTGAAATAATCTGGTGAAATATGTAGAGCAAAATATATAAATTGATTGATGTAAAGCCTTATATACTGATTTACTGCACTTTTTGCACACTGCATTTCCACATAAATAGGTTTAGAGTGGAAAGATTTGGATTCATCCTATGCAATGCACAGACTAATAGAATTGAATTTCGAAGGTTTGCACATGTCAAGTCAAGTCAGAAAATTTATATAGCGCGCTACATACCCAGAGGGTCTCAAGGCGCTTGAAGAGGGGAGGGGAATTACTGGTCAAATATCCACGTTTTAAGTTGCTTTCTGAATGCTAGGTGGTTCTGAGTAAGGCGAAGGTGAGTGGGAAGTGAGTTCCAAGTTTTAGCTGCCAGGTAGGAAAAGGATCTACCTCCCATGGTGGTTTTGTTGATGCGAGGTACAGTGGCCAGGGCTTGGTTGGATGATCGTAGCTGGCGTGAGGGGGTGTAGAAGGACAGTCTTGCGTTGAGGCATTCTGGTCCGATTTCGTAGAGTGCTTTGTGTGCGTGGGTTAGGAGCCGGAAAGTGATCCTCTTATTGACGGGGAGCCAGTGGAGGTTTTCCAGGTGACCAGAGATGTGTTCGTTGCGCGGGATGTCTAATATGAGCCTGGCTGAAGCGTTCTGGATTCGTTGGAGTTTTTTCTGGAGTTTAGCGGTAGTACCGGCGTAGAGGGTGTTTCCATAGTCCAGTCGGCTCGTGACCAGAGCGTGGGTGACCGTTTTCCTAGTTTCGGTGGGGATCCAACAAAATGTTTTTTTGAGCAGGCGAAGAATGTTGAAGCAGGATGAGGAGACGGCTTTGACTTGTCTGTTCATTGAAAGTGAGGAATCCAGGATGACGCCCAGGTTCCGTGCGTGGTCTGTCGGGATGGGTGCTTTTCCAAGGGCTTCTGGCCACCAAGAGTCGTCCCATGCGGAGGGGGAGGTACCTAAGATGAGGACTTCTGTTTTATCTGAGTTCAGTTTCAGACGGCTGTGTCTCATCCATTCGGCTACTTCTTTCATACCTTCGTGTAGGTTAGTTTTGGCGGTGCTAGGGTCATTGGTGAGTGATAGGATCAGTTGAGTGTCATCCGCGTAGGAGATGATGTTAAGGTTGTGTTGGCGGGCGATGGCCGCGAGGGGGCTCATGTATACGTTGAAAAGGGTGGGGCTGAGTGAAGATCATTGTGGTACGCCGCAGATGACTTCAGTGGCCTCTGACTTGAATGGTGGAAGGCGGACTCTCTGGGTTCTTCCGGTGAGGAACGAGGTGATCCATTCTAGTGCTTTTCCTTGGATTCCGATGTTTCTGAGGCGCTGTAGAAGGGTGCTATGGCAGACTGTGTCGAAGGCTGCGGAGAGGTCGAGGAGGATGAGGGCGACTGTGTCTCCATTGTCCAGTAGAGTTCGAATGTCGTCTGTTGCTGCGATGAGGGCGGTCTCAGTGCTGTGTTTAGCTCGGAAGCCGGACTGTGAGGAGTCGAGGGATTTGTTGGCTTCGAGGAAGGCGGCGAGCTGGTTGTTGACAGCTTTCTCGATGACTTTGGCCGGGAATGGAAGGAGCGAGATGGGGCGGTAATTTTTGAGTTCGGTGGGGTCCGCTGTGGGTTTTTTCAGAAGGGCGCTGAGTTCAGCGTGTTTCCAGCTTTCCGGGAAGGTGGCATAGTTGAAGGAGCAGTTGATGACGTCACGGAGGTGCGGTGCTATGATGGAGTCTGCTTTGTTGAAGATGTGGTGAGGGCATGGGTCTGTGGGGGATCCTGAGTGGATGGAGTTCATCAGGCGGATGGTGTCCTCAGTGGAGATTGGGTTCCAGTCATTAAGGATGTTCGAGGGGGGTGAAGGTCCAGCAGATGGTTGGGTGGGTTGGTCTCCGGGTTGGTCGTCGAAGCTGTTGTGGATGTCTGCAATTTTGTTGTGGAAGAATGAAGCTAGGGAGTCGCAGAGGGCTTGAGAGGGGGTGATGTCGTTAGAGTTGGCCGAGGGATTGGTAAATTCCTTGACGATGTTGAAAAGTTCCTTGCTGTTGTGGGCGTTGTTATCTAGTCGGTCCTTGAAGGCGGTTTTCTTGGCCTTTCGGATCAGTTGGTGGTGTATGCGGGTGGCGTTTTTGAGGGCGTCCTTGGTGTTGGTGGTTGGGTCTTTTTTCCAGGCCTTCTCAAGGGAAGCTTGTTTCCTTCCCAGTGTAAGAATTGGCTTTTGTAGTCTGGTCTGCCCTGTTCCCATGATGCACTGGGCCAGGGACAGACTAATTTGCATACAGCCAGGTTCTGAAACTGGGATGGTGCAATGAGCTAAAAAACGGTGTTGGATCTAGCCCTGATCTCTTGACTGGGTGTGAGTACTCTGCTTAATTCAGAGACTCTGTCCATCACCACCCCTTGTTGTAAATAATTTTGTCCACCCTAAGCGTGGAAGGGTATACTCAGATGTGAGTCCCTTGCTCATTGCACCATCAGGATTCAAGCAAGCCGGGCCGAAGACGCCTGAAATGGCAGAAACCGGTCCCCGGAAGCTTGTTTCCTTCCCAGTGTAAGAATTGGCTTTTGTAGTCTGGTCTGCCCTGTTCCCATGATGCACTGGGCCAGGGACAGACTAATTTGCATACAGCCAGGTTCTGAAACTGGGATGGTGCAATGAGCTAAAAAATGGTGTTGGATCTAGCCCTGATCTCTTGACTGGGTTTGAGTACTCTGCTTAATTCAGAGACTCTGTCCATCACCACCCCTTGTTGTAAATAATTCTCAAGGGAGCGGCAGAGTTTCTTGGATTTCTTAAGATCATCGTTGAACCATGAGGCCTTCTTGCTGCCAAGTTTGCTTTGTCATTTTTTCAGTGGTGCTAGGATGTCGGCGCTGTTGGATAACCATAGGGTGAGGTTGGTGGCGGCTTGGTCGGGGTTTGAGGAGTGGGCTGGGGGGTTTAGAAGAAGCGATGAGGAGATCTGGTCGATGGTGATTTTGTTCCAGTTTCTTTGCAGAGTTGGTTGGGGGTGGTTGTTGGGTTTGGGCTTGTTGTAGGTAAAGTGAACGCAGCTGTGGTCAGTCCAGAGGAGAGCCGTAGTGTGGCTAAAGGAGACATGGTTGCTGGAGGTGAAGATAGGGTCGAGAGTGTGACCTGCGATGTGGGTGGGGGAAGTGACCAGTTGTTTAAGTCCGAGGTTGGCGAGGTTGTCTAAAAGGGTGGTGGAGTTGCGGTCGTTGTTATTTTCAAGGTGAATATTTAGGTCTCCCAGAAGGATGTAATCTTTGGAGGGGAGCGCGTGTGGAGTGATGAAGTCCGAGATGTCCTCACTAAATTGTGCGCGGGGACCTGGTGGCCTGTAAAGGAGGTTGCCTCTGAGTGTGGTATTGGGGTCGGTGTGGATCTGGAAGTGAAGGTTTTCGGAGTTGGCGAGATTGACGTCAGAGCTGGTTGAGATGTGGATGGATTTCTTATGGACGATAGCGATTCCTCCTCCTGTGTGGCCGGTACGGTCCTTGCGTATGATCTTATAATTTTCTGGGATGGCAATGGTGATGTCTGGGGCGGAGGAGGCGTTCATCCATGTTTCTGTTAGGAAGGCGACGTCCGGAGAGATGGTGTCTAGTAGATTCCATAGGTCGATGGCGTGCCTGTGGACCGATCGGGTGTTGAGCAAGATGCATTGTAGGTGGTTGGGGTCGGGAATCTGTGGTGTGATCGTAGCGGAGTTGTTGACGGTGCCGATGAATTTGCAGGAGTAGCATGAGAAAGGTCCATGGGTGTGTCCAGGAGCGGCTTGGACGCAGTTGGGGTAGCGGCCGGGGTTAAGGGCTAGGAGGGTGGTGGCATCGTAGGTAATGCGGGAGGGCTGGGCAATGCGAGGGCCAGGGGGTCTGGCGCTGGGCGCGGGCCAGGCGCGGACGGGCGTAGACGGGCTTACCTTTGGCGCACCTTCGGCGCGGATTGGGCGCGATCGCTGCGCGTAAACGCTGCGCGCGGGACCGGCTTTCATATATGGAGAGTGGAGGGGGAGGGGCGAGGGCGGCTCAGCTGGGAGGCGGGGCGGGTTTACTCGGACCACAACAACAAACAAAATGGCAGCGGAGCGCTGGGGGATAACGCGCAAACACAGACAAAGTTACACTGGCAATTAATAATGAAAACAGAGCAAAAGCGGCAATGTAAAATGTCTACAGAGCAAAACGCGGCAAGCAAGGCAGATTGCAGGCAATAACAGCGAGGCGCTGCACAAAGATACCAGGTGTCGTCAAAGTCACTGGGGAGCGACCACTCGGCTCGAGAGCGAAGAGGCACTTTCTATAAAACTTTCTGTGTATAGTGCTTTCCTGTGGCAGAGAGACTTGGAAGTAGTGTTTGGAATCTAGAGATCAATTAAATCCAACACTTTGGCCCACAATTGAGAGACTTTGATAGCTATGGCGCAATAGATAAAATTAACAATGTCAAGTTTGAGGTTGTTATAGATGCCAGTTTTTGTACATTGCACTTACTTAGAAAACTTTTTTAGAATGAAAGGACTCAGATTGATTTTATGCAAGTTGAGTCTCAGATGTTTGCACATGGCACTTTCTGTACAACTGTAGTACATAACACTTGGGGGATTCGAATCTACCTCAATTGATATAGTTCTTGAGATCACAAGACCCTTTAATAGCTAGAGCACTTTGTCAATTAAATCTTACCTGACAATAGATGAGGCCAGATCCCCTTGGTTAGGGAATCACAATATTGAAGTCAGTCTGTCAGCAAGGGAATATAATGGACTGCAGCGGGATACTGAAATCGAGCTAAATGCAGGAAAACAATGTACAGTTTTACCGAAAACCGGACTTCATTCCTATGACCCACTGGAGGGTATTAAACAATGTGCCTCAATTGGATTAGTTGCTGACAGAACCCACCGAAGGGGAATAAAAATGCGAGGGAGTACTACAAGTCCAAGGATGCGGGAAATGAAAAGCACCTGTGCAAAGCCCACCAGGGGGCGTGAACAAACATTTAAATATCGGAACTTTAACTTCCTTGTATAATCTGCCTCAACTAACAGAGCCAGCCCGTGAATAAGGAGAAAGTGTCTCTGAAACGCGTAGGGCTTTTTTTCTGTTTGAAAGCTTTATTGAAGGAAATGACATGAAACTACAATGTGACATCAGCAGAAGAAATAAAATGCAGAGAAAAACATGTCGAAAAAAACAAAAATCTACTGATGACAATACTAAGAAACCAAGCATTTTCTGGGTTTTCTAAAGGGAAAGGAAAGGAAGGGGGAGGGAAAGAAGGGAATAGAAGCCATGTTATAACAAAATAATGCTTATATAAAATTATCGGCAGGCAAGACAATTGCACAATGAGTAAGAAAAATTACACAATGTCTGAAAAACTTTATATTATAAATAAAACTGTGAACTGTAGTAAATAAAACAAGTAGGAGAGAATAAAGAAATTCTTCAAGGAGGTTTAAAATTTTCTGAGGAGAGAAAAGTGTACCTCTGGTTAGCGGAATGATCTAAGTATGTGTAAAGGGGCAACCAATAAAGTTCAACATTACGAGAGGGTTTACAGGAGGAGACAAATGCAACATCGAGTCTATGGAAATGACATAGTGAATTCCACCAACAACGTATGGAAACTTTGGTAAGAGACTTCCAATTAGAGGTAATATGTTGAAACGCGAGAGCAAGCATAAGGTCAAAAAGACCAAGTGAGTGTGAAGGGAGATTTAAAGAGTCTGAGAGACTCCCCATAAACACTAGGGTATTGGAGTAAGGAACAGAGAGTGTAAAAATGCGAGAAATGGAAGTCCAGACTTGCTTCCAGAATGCAGCTACAGAAGGACAAAAAAGAAGAGGTGAAGAAGATCAGCGTTAGGTGTATCACATGTCCAGCAGTTAGAGTTAGAGGAAGAAGTAAAGCGAGAGAGAGAAAGAGGAGAAAGATAAAGTCTATGATATAGAAAAAATAAAGATTGAGTAAGATAAGCGGAACAAGAGGTTTTCAGGGTTTTGGACCATAGTTTATCCCAGAGAGGAACAGGTCATGAGCAAACCAAATCTCTTTCCCAAGAAGTCTCCAATTTAGATTTGGCACGCTCAGGGTTAGGGGCAGAGAAGAATCGGTAAATAAGAGAAGCTTTAGGAAGAGTGGCAAGTATCACGAGAAGAGGAGAAGGAGGGGAAGGCGCACTTAAAGAAGGAAGAGAATAATAACGGTCAAGAATAATTTCCATAAGAATATGATATTTCTGAGAAAAAGAACGAGGGCAATGGAATTGCGCTTGAAATTGGGGGAAGGAGCAAGGCGAAGTACCATCGAAGAGTTGATTAACCCAAATAATATCTTTTGATCTCCAAGAGGTCCAAGCAATTGGTCTGTTATTCAACAAGATAAGCGAATAATACCAGACGGGCGAGAGTAAGAAAGATTCACGAGAAGTAGACAATGGGGAAAGCAAAGGTTTCAGGAGAGAAGAAGTGTGCTTAAACAAAGGGGGAATGGTATTGGGGGATTTGGTAGTAAAACGAGATACGTCCTGAAATGAAAAGGGCAGTAATAAGGAATGTTCAATGTGGAGCCAGAGGGGGAAAGAGGAGACTGCTCTGACGACAGCCATCTAGAAGCCTGACGTAAAAAAAGGATTTGTGGTATAAACGGAAATCAGGAAAGTTGACACCCCCATTCGATTTGACCTTACGGAGAGCTAACAAAGAAATCCTAGCTTTTTTGTGCTTCCAAAGAAATTTGGACAAAGCCAAATCAATACGATTGAAATAGAGAACAGGAATATGAACAGGAAGCATAGAGAGCATATAAATAAGAATAGGGGCAATCATCATATTAATAGAGTCAAGACGACCCCACCAAGAGGGAAAGAGGGGATTCCAGGAGGAAAACAATTGTTCTATCCGGGAAATAACTGTAGACATATTTAATTTAATAGATGATGAAATAGAATTGGAGAACAAAACACCAAGATATTTTATTTTAGTGCTATTCCATGCAAAACCAGTAGAAGAGAAGAAATGAGGAAGACAAAATTTGGTTAAAGGGAGAATTTCTGTTTTATCGGAGTTGATTTTATATCCAGAGACGAGATAAAATGCTTCGAATTCAGCCAATAAAGAAGGGACAGATTTTTCTGGGTTTGAAATAAATAAAAGAATGTCATCAGCATAAGCAGAGAGTTTTAATTGGTTATCCCCATATGAAAAGCCAGATATGGAAGAATTAGTACAGATAGAAGAAAGAAGGGTTCAAGGGCTAACACAAAAAGAAGAGGGGAGAGAGGACAACCCTGACGAACCCCACGCTGAAGGGTAAAAGAAGAGGAAAGCTGACCATTAACAAGAACCGAGGCTTTGGGCATAGAATACAGCAAAGATAGAAAAGAGATAAATTAAGGACCAAAACCGTGCCACTTTAGGGAAGCAAATAAAAAAGACCAATCAACTCTATCGAGAGCCTTTTCAGCATTTACAGAAATAGCTGCTAAAGGAATAGAGAGAGAAGAAGCTTTATTTAGGACATTAAGAAAGAGTCTAGAGTTATCAGAAGTAAGACGACCCTTAACAAAGCTGCATTAGTCTTTTCCAATGAGGTGAGGCATGAAAGGATCCAAACGTAGCGCAAGCAACTTAGCAAAGAGTTTGTAATCAACATTGACTAACGAAATTGGGCGGTAGTTTTTACAAAACTTCGGATCATGACCTTCCTTAGGAATAAGACAAATAGTAGCGTCTTGAAAGGAACCCTCGGCCACACCAGAAGAACAAAACGATTGGAAGAGAGAAAGAAGTTTAGGTAACAGAAGATCAGAAAAGTGTAGGTAAAACTCAACCGGAAAACCATCAGGGCCTGGGGTTTTACCTTTGGAAAGAGAGGACAGAGCAGTGGAAAGTTCATGTAGAGAAAGATCCACCTCAATATCTGAGAAATTAAGTCGAGGAGTAGAAGGTTTGGGCAAATTGTCAAAGTAAGACTGAAGCAGAGCGGACGTAGGTGGAGATTCCGGAGTATACAAGGTTTTATAAAATGATTGGAATTGGTCAAGGATGTCCTTATCTGTATGAAGGAGAACGTTGGCAGGGGAATAGATGGATTCAATAAAGGTACACTCTTTACGAGATTTAAGATAGTTGGCCAAGAGCTTGCCTGATTTATTACGGCCGCCATAATAACGCGCACTGCTGCGAAGGAGAAAAGGGGAAGCAGAGTCAGTAGTGAGTTTATTGAAGGCAATCTTGGCACAAAGAAGCTCAGATGACATGTGATTGGTAGAAGAAGTATAGAATTGATGTTCCAAGCGTTTTATATGGGCTAGAGCAACTTTACGCTTCTGAATAAATAGTTTCTTTTTCTTAGATACAAAATCAATGATGAAACCACACGTCGTAGCTTTAAAAGAGTCCCAAAGGATCAGAATTGAGCTGAAAAAATGTGTTAGTAAAGGAACGGAAAGAAGAAGAAAAATTAGGCTCAGTAAGAAGTGAACAATTAAAACGCCAACGAGAAGGTTTAGGAAGAGGAGGAAGTCAAAATCTGTAAGAATAGGAGCATGATCCGAAATTACAATAGGTTCAATAGAAGAAGACAATAAGTTTTGAGATAGGGATGGGGAGAGGAAGATATAGTCTAAGCGAGAAAAAGAGGCATGAGGAGGAGAGAAAAAAGAAAAGTCTAAGGTGTCTGGATGAGTGAGTCTCCAAGAGTCAGAAAGATGCGCTTGTGAGATAGTCTCCAAAAATTGTTTATGAGGCTTGTGAGGGATAAAACGAACAGAGGATTTACAATCCAAAAATGGGTCAACTATCTGATTGCAAACGCCTCCTAAAAGGAAAAAGTCATCTTTATGTTGGATATATTTGCTGGTGATTAATGGCCAAAAAGAAGTATCAAATTGAGTAGGGCCATAAACATTAAACACAGTGATAGGAATTGCATTAATAAGCAACTTAGCTAAAATCCATCGACCATCAACGTCTTTTTCTTCCAATAGGATTTTACATTTTAACTTTTTATGAAGTAAAACAGCAACACCATTTTTTTTGTTAACCGAAGGAGAAAATAAGACAGTACCAACCCAGTTCCTTTTCAATTTTAAGGATTCAAGGTCAGAGAGATGGGTTTCTTGTAGAAGAACAATATCGAGGTTATAAGAGGATAAATGAGAGAGTACTCTCTGCCGCTTAATAGGATTATTAAAACCTTTCACATTCCGGGAAACAACTCTAAATGTATAAACAGAAGAAACATAATAACTTCAAAAAGTGCAAAAGAACAAGCAAACATTAACAAGCTGAAGCTTGAAAAAAGGAAAAGGGAGAGGAAGGAAGAATGAGTACAAAGGGGCTTAAGGGAGAAATGAGATAGGAGAAAAGAAAGAGAATTAGAAAAGAAATAGGGAAGGAGTAGACAGAAGAGACAGTACAAATCCAGAAGGAGGACTGCAAAAAACATACCTGAGAGGGAGATACAAAAGGAAGGTGGGGAAATGGCGACACTTAACAAGATGAAGCAGCCGAGGAGTAGGGACACAACCGCAATGGGACGTCATAGAACCACAAGAAGGAGATCGCAAGAAGGAGGGAACAAAGAATAAAAATCTGTGGGAGGGAAGCTAAATAATTAGAATCAAATTTAGGACAATAAAATACATTATGAAAAGTACAACAACCACTACGACAAAGTGGTAAACAGGAACAAATAGAGCATAAGACAATCACATTAGATATAATAAGCACAAAGGAAGCTTATAGAGAAGAACAACAAAACAACTAAGAAAGAGAACTTGAAAACAATTACAAAACATCAAAAAGCATCCAAAAACTGTTCAGCCATTAGAAGAAGAAGAGGAGGTCTCCATGACACTGTTGGTTTGTAGAAGAATTACATTTTTAAGTTCACCAGGATCCTGAAAAGTCCAAGTCTTATTTTGATGAGTGACTTTAAAAATGCAAGGGTGGAACAGGCCATAACGCGCCCCAAGGGAGCGCAAAGAGGGGAGAAGAGAAAGGAAATATTTTCTTCTTGAGGTGGTAGCATTAGAAACATCTTCAGCAAGGAATACATGCTGACCCAACCAGGAAACTTGACGTTTGGCTCTAGCTGCAGAGAGGACCAAAAGGAGATCAGTAAATTTCAGAAAAGGGATGATAACTCCACGTGGCTTTGTAGAGGCAGCTGTGCGCGGGCCAAGTCTATGAGCTCTTTGAATACTGATGGAAGTGGATGGTGGCATGTCTAAGAGCTTTGGAAGAAAGGAGGTGAAGAAAGTCACCGGGTCATCCCCTTCAAGGGATTCTGGCAGGCCATGAATACGAAGGTTGTTCCTTCTGTTCCTATTTTCCAAATCCTCCATATGCTGTTGGGGGGAGAGAACAGACTTTTCTAGAGGAGAAATACGCTGTGAGTTGGATTGTATTTCAGGGACTTGCTGAACTGAAGTGATCCGGGCGTCCATGACCGACCATCTTTTTTACAAGAGTTGCATGTCCTTATTTTTTTCCTCAATAAATGGACGCAATGCACGTATTTCTTCCAGAATCAACTCCACGGAGGAGGAAGATGATGTTTTATCAGGGAAGGGAGGATCGTGCTTTAGGTGTTTGGAAGAAGATGCAGGAGGTGAAGATGTATTTGAAGTGGCCTGCGCAACAAAAGAGCGATGAGGAGCTGAGCCAGCCATTATTGGTGCTGAGATGGAAGCACACAAATCCGCAGAGGAAGACTCTTGAACACTCGTGGAGGGAACAAAAATAAATTTTGGTGTGCGAAGTTTAACCATATGAATATGCAGCAAAAAATAATCAGTGAGGCAATGCAGAAACCCGAGCCAGAGCTAAGCACAATAAAGCATGAGGCATCCAATTGATATCAAAGGAGTCCTATGGGGAAACACTCCCAAAAACATCAGTTTGTGAAAGAGGCTCAGTTTTCATGAGTTATAAATAGTGGTAGATGAGCCTGGCTGAAAAAACATTCCTTTATAGAGCAGGTAGAGGCAAAATTACAAGCCGGGCACAGATAGAACGTCTAGCACATCTGAATTTGAATTGAATTTAAAAAGCTTATATAGCGCATCGTACACCATTGCGGTTTCTTGGCGCTTTTGACGGCTTGCAATAACCTAATAATGGACCATTTAGAGTGGGAAGGCCTGAGCAAACAGAAAGGTTTTCAGGCCCTTGCGAAAGGCAGAATATTGTTTAGAACTTCGGAGGTGGTCCGGCAAGGAGTTCCAGAATACCGGTGCTAGGAAGGAGAAATTCGAACCTCCCCATTTTTTTCTAGTGAAACGAGGGACTTGAAGTAAGGACCGATCCGACGAACGAAGTTGTCTGGCGGGAACGTAGTTGGTTAGAAGGGATGAAATGAAGGCCGGGGCCTTTCCCTGTCTCGCCTGAAAAACCATGCACCCCATCTTAAAAAGTGAGCGTTGCCGGACAGGCAGCCAGTGTAGTTCCTTCAAGAGAGGTGTAGAATGATGGAACCGGGGAAGGCCATACACCAGCCGGGCAGCTTGGTTCTGTACCAGCTGGAGTCTGCGGAGGCTGTATGCCGGAATGCCGTTGTAAAGGGCATTGGCATAATCTAGGCGGGAGATAACCAGGGCAGACATAATGAGTTTAAGTGCCAACGGGGAAAAGAAACGGGAAACAATACGGATAGTTCGGAGCATAAGAAAACAAGAGGAGACAACAGCAGCAACCTGTGAGTGAAGGGTGAGCTGGTGATTAATTTTTATACCCAATGTTTTTACCGTAGAAGAAGGAATGGGAGGGGTACCAAGAGTGAGGGGCCAAAAAGAAGAGTTCCAGGGACTGGAGGAGCCACCAGTAAGCACCAACTCGGTTTTATCCGGATTGAGCTTCAGATGGTTGTGGCTCATCCAGTCCCTGATAAAAATCATAATAGACTGAAAATTGGAAATAGCGTGAGAGGAGGAAGACAGGTCAAAGACCAGCTGGAGGTCATCCGCATAATTATACACCGCGACCTCCAGCTGTTGTAGTGCAAAAATCAAAGGGTAGATGTAAAGGTTAAACAATAATGGAGAAAGAGAGGAACCTTGGGGAACACCACAAGTGATCTTCAAAGGGTCTGCCCTGAACTCTCCCAGCCGGACGGCCTGTGTACGGTCCCGCAGGAAGGACGAGAGCCACACTAGTGCTGACCCCCCGATTCCCGCCGCTCCGATACGTGAAAGCAAGATGGAATGATCCACCGTATCGAAAGCGGCGGAGAGGTCGAGGAGCACCAGGGCTTGATGTTTGTTTTGGTCCCGACCCTCCCTGAGGGTGTTTAGGACCGACACCACCACAGACTCAGTCGAGTGTTTGGGGCGGAAACCAGCCTGGCAGGACGCCAAGCCACCCGTGGCCTCAACATGGGTGCTAAGCACCGAGGCAACATGCCGCTCAAGTACCTTGCCCAAAAATGGGAGCAAGGAGATTGGCCGGTAATTAGAAGAAATAGCAGGGTCGGCCCCTGGTTTTTTCAGAATGGGCACAATAGTTGCCACTTTAAGGGCCGGAGTCACAATACCCTGAGAAAGGGAGCTATTTAGGAAAGTGATCGGGGGCTGTACGCAGACCGAAAAAATTTGCTGCAAAATACGAGCCGGGCAGATGTCAGCTGGTGAGCCCGACTTAACTCTCAGCAAAGTTTCCCGGAACCCGGTTTCCGTGATAGGAGGAATTGATGTAAGGCTAAGCGGCAGGGCTGGTGGGCAAGGGTCAACATAAGAAGCAGATGGAGGGGGAATGTTATTTTTAATGTTGAGCACTTTATCAATGAAATAAGAATTTAATGAATCGCAGAGGGTCTGAGTAGGAAGGGGTTTAGATGTACTCCTATCTGAAAAGGCTAACTCCTTAACTATCGAGAACATTTCTCGTGGTTTGTTCTCAGCTGCTAAGATTTTTGAAGAAAAGTAAGTGGATTTAGTTTCAACAATCAATTTCTTATAGTCCTGCCGTAGTGTTAAATAATGACTTTTCAGAAGGGGACAATATTCCCTTCTCCAGAGTCTCTCAGCGTGCCGAAGGGACGATTTTTTGTCTTTAAGGTTGGCATCAAACCATCTATTCGCCTCCTTGGGTCTTTTGATTGAGATCCGGCGTAGGGGCGCCGCTGGGTCGCAGCCTTCCGTAAGCCAGGTATTAATCTCAGTGACTTGTGCTGACGAAGGTAGTCCATCTAAGTCTGGCACAGTAGCTAGGAGAGCAGATGACAACGAGGTGAAATCGATCTGGTCTCATGAGGCAAATTAGGAAAGGCAGGGATAATGCAACCTGAAGGAAGGACCCCCGTCATCAGCAGCTGAACAGTCAAACAGCAACAGGAGGCAGCATAAATAAACAGGCGCAGAGCACGAAGCGCCAGACTGACAGCAGAGAAATCACATGAAGGGGGGTTCAAATTCGCCAACATATGAGGTAAACAATAACAGCTGCGGAGCATACCAAAAGGAAGCGTGGCTGAAGAAGCATTCCGGAATACAGTATGCACGTGAAGTTAGTGAATTCAGGATGCAAAGGTAGCTTTAGGAAACACATTGAGGTCCATGGGAATTTAATAGCGAGTCAGCGGGTGCATAGATGTGGCAGACCGTCACAGAAACATCGCCAGTACACTGTAAATGCCATGCTCACCAGCGAAGTTGACAGTCCTGAGGAGCGGTGAAAGGCAGCATCAACTGCCAGGAAGAGAGTGCACAAAATGGCGGCGGCCCGCTCCGTTGTGAGGAGAACGGGTCGCGGCTGCTGAAACAGCGCTGACAGATAGTAGGTCTCTTGGAAAGCCGCTCACATTCCGGCAGCCGTTTCTATGTCCCAAATCGACGGAAAAGGGCAGGAAGCGGACAGAGTGTCAAAGGTCCGTCCCGATGCGGCGGAGACCCCACGCTAGGCGGTCATCTTCGTCGGTGCCGTAGCCACGCCCCCCACGCGTAGGGCTTTTAAATTGGAACACTGGAAGGAATGCCGGTTTTACTGAAATAAGGGTCTCTGTTACAAATGATGGGGTCCTTCTTTGTTTTCGTGTTGCATCTTCAAACAAAGGACACTTCTCCTGGTTAATACTCACACGGCCAGTCCAGGCCGGGAAGATTTCACCGCCAAGGGAATATATCGGACTGCAGCTCGATACTGAAATCGAGCTAAATGCAGGAAAACAATGTACAGTTTTATCCAAAACCGGACTTCATTCCTATGACCCACTGGAGGGTATTAAACTATGTGCCTCAATTGGATTAGTTGCTGACAGAACCCACTGAGGGGAATAAAAATGCGCGGGAGTACTACAAGTCCCAGGATGCCGGGAATGAAAAGCACCTGTGCAAAGCCCACCAGGGGGCGTGAACAAACATTTAAATATCGGAACTTTAACTTCCTCGTACAATCTGCCTCAACTAACAGAGCCAGCCCGTGAACAAGGAGAAAGTGTCTCTGAAACGCATAGGGCTTTTAAATTGGAATGTCGGTTTTACTGAAATAAAGGTCTCTGTTACAAATGATGGGGTCCTGCTTTGTTTTCGAGTTGCATCTTCAAGCAAAGGACACTTCTCTTGGTTAATATATATATATATATATATATATATATATATATATATATATATATATACATGTGAACCAAGGGTGCCTTGCATTAAGGACGCTACTCCACGGCAGATGATTCACTGAATCTTTAATGCAAAACCAGCATTTCATTCCGATATTAAAAACATTCCTTACGCGTTTCGTGGCCACTGCCCCTTAATAATAGGGAAAGGTTGCCAGTCACGAGTGTTCCAAACTCCCCTTTTTCTCCTTTTAAGCACTTGAATTAATTACCCTTCGGTGGGTCTCACTGTGTCACGTTGTGTTTGCATGCTGGGAGTTGTAGTTTCCATTTTCTCCCCATCGGTGGGGTCCGTGCGCTGACAATAATTAGATTCCTTCATTGTTGCTTTTTAAATTTATAGCCCTCCAGTGGGTTTTCAGGATGAAAGTCCGGTTTAATTACTGGATCTTCTGTGCTGCTTGAGCTTAGAATGGTTCCCAAACCTGCAGACTCATGCCTTTTTTGGGACGGTGCAATCCTCCACGGCAGGCCAGCCGTGTTGAGATATGTAAACCAAGGGTGCCTTGCATTAAGACGCTACTCCACGGAAGATGATTCACTGAATCTTTAATGCAAAACCAGCATTTAATTCCGATAATAAAAATATCCCTTACGCGTTTCGGGGCCACTGCCCCTTAATCATAGGGAAAGGTTGCCAGTCACGAGTGTTCCAAACTCCCCATTTTCTCCTTTTAAGCACTTGAATTCATTATCCTCCGGTGGGTCTCACTGTGTCACGTTGTTTTTGCATGCTGGGAGTTGTTGTTTCCATTTTCTCCCCATCGGTGGGGTCCGTGAGCTGACAATAATTAGATTCCTTCATTGTTGCTTTTTAAATTTATAGCCCTCCAGTGGGTTTTTAGGATGAAAGTCCGGTTTAATTACTGGATCTTCTGTGCTGCTTCATCTTAGAATGATTCCCAAACCTGCAGACCCATGCCTTTTTGGGACGGTGCATTCCTCCACGGCAGGCCAGCCGTGTTGAGATATGTAAACCAAGGGTGCCTTGCATTAACCTCTCTACTGTGCCTGCGATTTTGCGGAAGTGCGGCACTTCCGCAAAACGGGCGGCGCCGCGTCGGCCATTGGCCGACGGCAGCACCAGCGAGGTAGCGTTGCCGTTGGCCAATAGCCGACGGCAGCATAGAAGGGGTTAAGGACGCTACTCCACGGCAGATGATTCACTGAATCTTTAATGCAAAAACGGCATTTCATTCCGCTAATAAAAACATCCCTTACGCGTTTCGGGGCCACTGCCCCTTAATCATAGGGAAAGGTTGCCAGTCACGAGTGTTCCAAACTCCCCATTTTCTCCTTTTAAGCACTTGAATAAATTACCCTCCGGTGGGTCTCACTGTGTCACGTGAAAACCCTCTGGAGGGCTATAAATTTAAAAAGCAACAATGAAGGAATCTAATGATTGTCAGCGCACGAACCCCAAGTCAAAAGAAAACCCTTTCAGGCATAGAGTAACATTTCTACATCAAAGTGTGCTAATCCCATGCCTAGAAATGGCAAAAGACTTTCGGACACATGCGTCATTGTAGGATTTTGCGATTCCTAAATTGCGAAAATTAAGGAATCGCAATTTAGGAATTGCAAAATCCTATGCATCAAGAAATTTCAAAACTTTCTGAGATTTTTTAATTTTCTGTATTTGCGATTCCTTAATTGCGAATCGCAATTAAGGAATGGCATTACATTGATTCCTATGGGCCTAGAGGCACATAGGAATCAATGGAAAGGCATTAACTTTTTGCGATTTTTATTTTGCGAATCACAATTTGTTGATGCCTTTCAAGGGTGCTGAGGGGGGTCCAAAGGACCCCCCCCTGCACCCTTGAAATGTTTTTTTAAGTGCAAGTTTCACACACACATGTCCAAAGGACATGTGTGTGTGTAACATGACACTTTCAAAAATGCTTTTTTGAGCATTTTTGAAAGATTTCGCAAATTAACACGAGGGTCAACCTCGTGTTAATTTGCTCCTCCTATTTGCGAATTTGAAATTTTTTAAACATTCATGCATTGCACTTAAGGAATCGCAAAAATGCGATTCCTTAAATGCAATCGCATTTTTCGAAATCACAAAAAATTGCGATTTTTGAAAAATAGTTTAATGCATCCCAAAAAGTGATTTTGGGATCGCAAACGGACGAATTTTCCGATTCGCACTGTTTGCGACTCCAAAATCGTTTGATGCATGTGGCCGTTTGTCCTTTTCTATCTCGGCGTGGATGGCACTGTGCTAATCCTATGCTTAAAGACTGATAGAAAAATAGACATTTGAGATGAGCAGATCTAGAGTGTTGCTGGTGTTGAGAGTGCTCTAACAGGAGCTGCTTTCCACCTAAACTTGAGAACTACCCAGAGTTCACTCCTTTTTTGCATAATTTATGCGTCACTCTATGCCTGAAAGGGTTTTGTTTTGACTTATACTGGGTGCTCCCTTGTGTCTGAACAAAGCTATACCTCTCTGAAGAGCTCTAATTAGAGCGAAACACTGTGTCAGGGGTTGCTTTTACTCATTTCAGGTTGGCTTGAGTTGGTATTTTACCAATTCAAAGCTATAATACTGTGCCTGGAGTGATAAATGGCTTTTGTCCTTTTACAGCTCAGCAAGACAGCACTGTGCTAGTCCTATGCTTAAAGATTTTGCTGTAGAAATGGCAAAAGACTTTGTCCTTTTCTATCTCGGCGTGGATGGCACTGTGCTAATCCTATGCTTAAAGACTTTGCTAGAAAAAAATGACATTTGAGGTGAGCAGATCTAGAGTGTCGCTGGTGTTGAGAGTGCTCTAACAGGAGCTATTTTCCACCTAAACTTGAGAACTACCCAGAGTTCTCTCCTTCTATATATATATTTATATATATATGTATATATATATATATATATATACATATACTAGCAGCCCGTCCCGACCTTGTCCGGGAGCACTCAGGCTTCAGGGTCCCCGCCCGACCCGTGAGCGCACCCGCGGCTGCTTCACTGACCTCCGCCTGTCCGCCGGTCCTCACCACCTGTACGCTGCTCCTCACCGCCTGTCCTCCGCTGCTCCTCACCGCTCCTCCCCTCCTGTCCGCCGCTCCTCACCGCCTGTCCGCTGCTCCTCACCGCCTGTCCTCCGTTGCTCCTCACCGCTCCTGTCTGCCGCTCCTCACCGCCTGTCCGCTGCTCCTCACCGCCTGTCCGCCGCTCCTCACCGCCTGTCCGCTGCTCCTCACTGCCTGTCCGCTGCTCCTCACCGCCTGTCCTCCGCTGCTCCTCACCGCTCCTGTCCGCCGCTCCTCACCGCCTGTCCGCTGCTCCTCACCGCCTGGCCGCCGCTCCTCACCGCCTGTCCGCTGCTCCTCACAGCCTGTCCGCTGCTCCTCACCGCCTGTCCTCCGCTGCCCCTCACCGCTCTTTCCCGCCTGTATGCCGCTCCTCCCCGCCTGTACGCCACTCCTCCTGCCGCTCCTCCTCGCGGTCGTGTACGCCGCTCCTCCCCGCGCTCCTGATGTCAGGACGCACGTCGCGGCCGGCGCTACTTTCAAGGGACTACCTTTTTTTATGTAAAATTTTTAAAACCACGTATTTTTTTTTTTAAATATAGCCTATGTCCATCTGCACACCCTGACAATTACAAAGATGTATCGGGTGTTTGAATTGGCGCTGTGGTTCCCGAGTTTACCCGCCTCAAAGGTTCACAGTTCTTACTTTATTATAGTAGTATAGATTATAAAGAGAGAACGGGAAAAGGTTTTGTTTGGAACAACGTTGTTAAGTGGTGTTAGCGTTGTAATGAAAGAATGTCCTTTTAAATCTCCCTAGTTCTGTTTGTGAACATGGGTAAGTGTGGTTATATTTTGCACATATGAAAGCAGCATCAAGTAGCGTAAAGGTATTTCGCACATATGCAAGCAGCATCAAGTAGCGTAAAGCGGCGTCAATTAGTATAGATGATGAGTTTTTTTGTAATGTGAATGAGGCTTATTGAATTCCTCCTGTTTTTGTTTTCCTGTCCTGCCCCTGTTATAATGTGTAATGTAGTGCGCCTGTATGTTGACGTTTAATGAGTGTTATTTAAATGTGCATGTTTTCTGTTGAGTGCCTGCCCCCTTGTTCAACCTGTGTTGTTTTGTAGGTATTTGAAATGTGTTTGCGTTTTTTGTAAAGTTACAGTGAGGGGTCAGATCAGGGCATATTTGTTTCCCTCTGCAAGCACGTTAGATGCGTTTACATCGGTCTGTGGCAGTTTGTTTTGCAATTAGTGTGAGTGCTGTGAGCAAATGTTTTTTCTGCCCCCTGCAATCATGTTAGACGTGTGTAAAGCGTCGTGAATTCATGCCTCCTTGTGTAATGTAAATGAGGCTTGTTGAATTTGGCTTTTGTATTTTCCCTGGCTGCCCCCTGTGCAGGCCCTAGCAACAGCGTTATACGGCCTCTTGTGGAATGTAAAAGAGGGTTGTGGAATTCGGCGTCTTAATTGTTCCCTGCCCTCTGACAATGTGTTAGTCAAAGTAGTGCTCAGTTGTTTGGCCGCGTTCGTGTGGCCGACAGCAATAATGGTGTGACAGCGTATTGTAAGCGCTATGTGTCCGTATTACAGGGAGTGCTCTGAGCACTTTTTTTTGCTTCACTCTGCAAGAACGTTAGACGCTTGTTTTGCGGCGTCAATGAACGTCCATCATGCCTCCTTCTGTAATGTAAATGAGGCGTTTTTTTCCCTGCCCGCCCCCTGTGCAGCCCCTTGCAAGAACGATAGACGTCTTTGAAGTGGGTTTGGGATTGCGCTAGTATCGAACTCGGCTTTAAAGACCGTACATCATGGCTCGTTGTACAATGTGAAAGAGGCTTGTTGAAATCGCCGTGTAATATTTTTCCCTGGGCTCTGACAATGTGTAGTGCTCAGTTGTTTGCCCGCGTTTGTGGCCCCGACATCAATAATGCTCCAAGTGCGTTTTGAATCACGTGCCTGTTGGACCAATGGGTGAAGGTTTTGCCTATTTTTATTTTCAATTAATGTGTTAGTTGAATGTAATGTTGCGTGATTGGTGAAAGTTTTGCCTATTTTAATGTAATGTTGTGTGATTGGTTATTTCTGTAATGCATGTCGCGCCATTTGTTGTTTGCTGGAAGGCGCGGCCAACAGTGTTTTGCGATTGGATGCTTGTGTGCAAGGTTTGCCCACCGCGCCCCTTTTCTTCCCGAAGCCGCGCCCCTTTGTTTATGTTGTTTTGGAACCCTGAAGAATGTATTGCTGAGTCAGTGAGTACTAAGCCCATTGCTCAGTCCGAATTTTCCGACATCTTTGCACTGATTTGAAAAACGATGTTTATGTCACCACTATTATCTGTAATGCTCCAGAAATCGACGTGCATAAAACGGTGCTTATCCACTATGATCTGTAATGCTCATGAAGTGGACGTGAGCTTGCTTGCTGAAGTTGCTGTGTTTTGTGTGTGCTTGTGTGTTGTTGCAGAACCTGTTGTTTTGTGTGTGCTTGAGTGCTTGAAGGGGCTGTGTTTCCTGTAACCGAGTGAATGGGACATGCCCCTCTGCCAATGTTACCGCCCACATTGAGAACAACGCCCACAAGGAACTACTTTTTCCGAAATGTTGTTTGCCTTTCGTAATGTATATGTTGTAGAAATATATAGCCTATGTCCATCTCCTGGACCTCCCCTTTCCAACGCTGTATTGGGTGTTATGATTGATGGTGTACTTCTGGAGTTTACCGGCCTCAAAGGTTCCCAGTTCTCGCTTTATAATAGTAGTATAGATATATATAAATATATATATATTACCTACTGGCGGTCGCCAGTAGGTATATATAGTTAGGATTTTTCTCTATGGGATTTTTGAAAATTCTATGTCTAATAACTTTGGCGTTTGTGGACGGAATTGGCTGAAATGTTCAGGAAAATGGAACATTTTGTTTCTGAGCAGCCCCATAAAATTTGGGGGGGTTTCGTCAAGGGGGGGCCGAGAAAAAAGGGGGGTCCCAAAACGTGTTTTTAACATTGAGTTTTCCATAGGGCGGTTGGCCTCACTTTTAGCCCGAACGGCTGAATGGATTTGCACAAAACTTGGCAAAATTGTAGGGACTTGTAGCCCGATGTGCCTTTGCTAGGTCTCAATATATGTGCTCCAGTGGATTTTGAGAAATTAACGTTCAAAAAAAGATATATATCTGTAACAGCGGACCAGGCAGCGCTCCAGTTCGCGTACTTTTCGCGTTACGGAGCTTTGTGAAGCGAAGCTGATTGGTTCTCCGGCGTCTGTAAACATTCCAAACAGTCCGTAGCGGCTGCCATCTTGTCTCTCGGTAGGATCGAGAGACAACAGGAGGCCAAAGCGAAGGGGCAAATGACCATAAGGGGGCATAGTGACCCCCTAGGTTTGATGTGGAGGTTTTAAAAGGGCCCCGCGGGGCAAAAAAAAAAATTATAATAATAATTGAACGGCTGAATGGATTTGCACGAAACTTGGCAAAATTGTAGGGACTGGTAGCCCGATGTGCCTTTGCTAGGTCTCAATATATGTGCTCCAGTGGATTTTGAGAAATTAACGTTCAAAAAAAGATATATATCTGTAACAGCGCTCCGCTTCGCGTACTTTTCGCGTTACGGAGCTTTGCGAAGCTGATTGGTTCTCCGGCGTCTGTAAACATTCCAAACAGTCCGTAGCGGCTGCCATCTTGTCTCTCGGTAGGATCGAGAGACAAGAGGAGGCCAAAGCGAAGGGGCAAATGACCATAAGGGGGCATAGTAGATCCTCCCTGACCTCTTTGAGACATTATTCATTTTTATTTTCAATTTATGAGGTTGTAGCGAAGTGATTGTAGTATAAAAAAAGAGTTATAGTATAGAGTGCAAAAATTGGTTCTTTTTGGAGGGGCAAAAAAAAAATCTTTTTTTTTGGTGGGGTGCGCCCGGTTAGCGTAACGGGAAGCGGACTGGGGAGCGTACTACAAGGAAAGAAGAATGATTGACTTTTAACTTATTGTATGTTTATAGACTTGTTTTTCTGCTGAGTGACGTCTCGGCCTATCTCCACGGGATGCAGTCCCTACCATCTCGGCGTTTAAGCCCAGGGGGACCGGTAGTGTGGGAGAGATAACGGGGCATATTATCAAGGGGGTTTATCTCCGCTTTTTTGGCTTTAAAAGCCAAGAAAGCGGAGATAAAATTATCTCTGTATTACCTAGCTGTTGCTAACACCAGTTAGCGACCGCTAGTAGGAGATAGCGACCATCTTGGGCTCCACTTTGCATGTCAGTGATATTTATCACTAATGACATGCAAAGTGGGCATGCCAAGATGTTAGCGACTGGAAACAGTCGCTAACATCGCTATCTCCTATTACCAACTTTTGGAGATATTCGCGCTAAGCTCGAATATCTCCAAAAAGTAACACCTGCCCTGAGCAGTTCTTAGCCATGTTATCCAATGGGAGGTGGATAACATGGCTAAGAGCATTAGCTCGGTGATGCATGAATATCGCTGACTTTTCAGCGATATTAATGCATTGCGGCCGTTTTTTATCGCATTTGCGATAAACCTTGATAATAGCAAGGTTTATCTGCGATAATTTCTGACGATGCTTAGCGGTAAAAAATTCGTTGCTAAGCATCGTTAGGGATAAATATCGCTTAACTTTGGTAATATGCCCCAACGTCTGTTAACGTTCGATTAGAAGGAAATCAGGAAGTGTTGAAAAACATTGTCTGCGCCATCTTGCCTTTTTTCAAATGCCACACTTTTGTCGTGCACGGCAGCCATTTTAGATGCCTTGACCAGACCCACTCTCTGCACGCTGTCGATCATTAGAATGGCTCCCCACCCTCGCAAGCATCTCCCCCAGGCACTGGTCACCCCCGCTCTCTGTCTTATGCATGGGCAATAAACCTCCCCCCATCTGCGCTGCTCTTCCCTGAGAATCACACCCTGTGCCCGCCCGACACCTCCCTTTCGCCCAATTCACTACCGCACCCTCTGACACTCCTTTTCCTCTGTGTCCGATTGTCCAGGCCGGTCCTAGGCTATCAGCTAGCCCTGCAGATGTAGTTTATGGCCCCAGCTGTAAAGAATCACCCCTCTTCAAAGGAGTTATAGTAGATCAAGGCCCACACCCGATGAGATCCGTCACAGCACACGCGTTCCTACTATCTGAAAACCATCCTGTATTGTGATTGGGGAGGGGACCGAGCCTGAAGCGGAAGATTCCAGGGATGACTCTTTGTACATCAAAGTTTTTACAATTATGTGTCACATTAAAAATATATAGCACTCCAACAAAGTAGTAGGATTATAAAACTTTAATAACTTATAAATATATACAACAAAACAAAAACAGTAAAAACATTTAAACATTTTTAGGGAAAAAGAAGGAAGTAGCGGTCGGTTGTGCGAATAGTCCCAACGCAGCACAACGTCCAGATTTCTGGACGGCACCCAGGTGATGTTGCCTGGGTGCCGCACTGATTTCGGTATCCGGCGTGGGGCGTCGCGGGGGGTGGGTCATCAGTAGCGGTCTGTTGTGCGAATAGTTCCAAGGCAGCAGAACGATGGCACCAAGGTGATGTCCAGTAAGTTGCCGCCCTCCGAATAACGGCGTGGGGCGCCCCAGGGGGGGGGAGGCGGCGTGAACGGGCTTCTCCAGGTGGAGTCTCGTCTGCTGTAGTGGGGCGCCCCTTTACCGTTTCAGTTGCCATTCCGTCCGCTTTTGGTCCACTGTGTCAAAAGCCGCAATTCAGCTGAGTTGCGCCCACTCTTGCGGTGCAGCGATAGGCGGCTGTCACAGGACTCTCAAAATGGCGGCAGGCTCTTTCCTTTTTGGGCCTGGTCCACTGAAATGGCCCTGGGACACCTTGGAAATCGGACGCTTGTCTGCTAGGTCTTGGACCCCATTCTCGAAAGCGTCCCCTCCGCCTTGAGGATTCTACAAAAGTTTTGGGGGCCCCCGACTACTGCAGGCTTCTGGTGGGGAGCGGCTGCCATGATTGCTCGCGGAATGACCACGACAGAGCCACGAGATGGTGGTGCTTTCATGCTGACGCCAGCTTCAGTCTGAAACATCCAGAAACAAGGTGGGGCTTTCATCGTTTGGGAAAAAAATAAGTTTTCATCCAATGAAAAGTGTTATTTTTAGGTCATATGATCAAGCCTTCCATCATTAGGAAACCAAAAGTAAAATGAACCAATGAAAAGTTTTATAAACAAGTCACATGACCTGTTATGCGGCATAGGGTATAAAATGCGGAGAAAATACGTTGGCACGTGAGGCGGCGTCAGTAGCGGACCG
Source organism: Lissotriton helveticus (assembly GCF_964261635.1). NCBI lineage: Eukaryota > Metazoa > Chordata > Amphibia > Caudata > Salamandridae > Lissotriton > Lissotriton helveticus. The sequence continues at coordinate 1,100,918,117 of NC_136071.1, read as the reverse complement.
ATGTGCGAATAGGCCGAAGGCAGCACAACGCGCCAAGATCCGGATGGCACCGAGGTGGTGTCCAGCAAGTTGCCGCACTGGTGTGGCCATCCTACAATGGTAAAAGTCGGCGTGGGGCGCCCCGTTGGCCTGTGAGATGGCGGCAGTAGCGGACCGATGTGCGAATGGGGCCAAAGGCAGCGCAACAATATTTTCTGATTAGAAGACACCACAAGGCGCTGAGATGCCAAGATCCGGATGGAACCGAGGTGGTGTCTAGCAAGTTGCCGCACTGGTGTGGCCATCCTACAATGCTGAAAGTCGGCGTGGGGCGCCCCGTTGGCCTGTGAGATGGCGTCCGTAGCGGACCGATGTGCGAATGGGGCCAAAGGCAGCGCAACAATATTTTCTGAATAGAAGACACCACAAGGCGCTGAGATGCCAAGATCCGGATGGCACCGAGGTGGTGTCTAGCAAGTTGCCGCACTGGTGTGGCCATCCTACAATGCTGAAAGTCGGCGTGGGGCGCCCCGTTGGCCTGTGAGATGGCGTCAGTAGCGGACCGATGTGCGAATGGGGCCAAAAGCAGCGCAACAATATTTTCTGAATAGAAGACACCACAAGGCGCTGAGATGCCAAGATCCGGATGGCACTAAGGTGGTGTCTAGCAAGTTGCCGCACTGGTGTGGCCATCCTACAATGCTGAAAGTCGGCGTGGGGCGCCCCGTTGGCCTGTGAGATGGCGTCAGTAGCGGACCGATGTGCGAATGGGGCCAAAGGCAGCGCAATAATATTTTCTGAATAGAAGACACCACTAGGCGCTGAGATGCCAAGATCCGGATGGCACCGAGGTGGTGTCTAGGAAGTTGCCGCACTGGTGTGGCCATCCTACAATGCTGAAAGTCGGCGTGGGGCGCCCCATTAGCCTGTGAGATGGCGTCAGTAGCGGACCGATGTGCGAATGGGGCCAAAGGCAGCGCAACAATATTTTCTGAATAGAAGACACCACAAGGCGCTGAGATGCCAAGATCCGGATGGCACCGAGGTGGTGTCTAGCAAGTTGCCGTACTGGTGTGGCCATCCTACAATGCGGAAAGTAGGCGTGGGGCGCCCCGTTGGCCTGTGAGGTGGCGTCAGTAGCGGACCGATGTGCGAATGGGGCCAAAGGCAGCGCAACAATATTTTCTGAATAGAAGACACCACAAGGCGCTGAGATTCGGTTACCACCGAGGTGGTGTCTAGCAAGTTGCCGCACTGGTGTGGCCATCCTACAATACTGCTCCGAATAACGGCGTGGGGTGCCCGAAGGGGGGGGGGGGAGGCGGCGTGAACGGGCCTTCCTAGGTGGAGGCTCGTCTGCTGTAGTGGGGCGCCCCTTTACCGTTTCAGTTGCCATTTAGCTGAGTTTCGGCCGCTCTTGATGCTACAGCGACAGGCGGCTGCAACAGGACTCTCAAAATGGCGGCCTGTTCTTTGGATTTGGGCCTGGTCCACTAAAATGGCCCTGGGACACCTTAGAACTCGGACGCTCGAATTTTTTTTCCTTTCCTCTACACGCAAAAAAAGGTAAATGCCCGGTACGTTACACGCTTCATCTGCCACGATGTACTCTCCAGAGGAACCGAAAAAAAATATAGTTATGGTAACTATACCATGCATCGTCATATGGAGAGGTGGCACCGATTAATTATAGTGCTGCATAAAAGAGAGATTTGGAGGAGAACCCCCGACCTGCCAGTACATTCATCAAAGAAGTGGCACTGACAGCATCAGAGGCAAGGGAAACGGTCCCAAATATTTAGAAGAACTTTGGAAAGATTAAAATGACATGTTTAGATTGTGGCAAATTAATTTCATGTGGACAGATGAGTGTTACTCTAATAAATACAGCATATGAACATCATCATAGTCGATGGTTGGTAGAGACATTTTGACTATATCGTGGACCTGCCCGTCCTCGCCCAAAATGGCACCGGAATAAATGGGACTCGTAACTCCTTGTTGTGTACTGGTTGCACAACCTTGATATCACGAGATACGTATGCAGTTTTGAAGCACATGGCGGGCGGGGACGAGAATAGATTGAATATTTCGACATCCCTATTGATATTAAGTTCTGATGTGTTATTGATTACTGTACTATTGAAAGTTCGAATTAACGTCACCCATGGTACTTGCCCGCAAATGTATATCTAGATAATTTTATTGTAACTGGCCCTGTCGTATTTTAATTATAAAATGTACGTCTACCGATTCCGCAACTGTTAGACACCTTAGTTCTTGCAACCTAATGGCCCGCCCGTTACGTTCCTCTACAGTGTAAATGTCTACTCATCATATACGATTACAGTTTGCTCCGTGGCCGGCCCACGTGGTTATAGGCTCGTATTTGTATAATGACATTTTCACAATAAAGGTTTTTAAAAGAAAACATGGTAGTAGTATATACATTGGTAAAGTTTGTAATAATAGTCACTGTTTTAGAATCAGTAAAAGGCAAGTGAAATAAAGCAGACCAATTACATGAAGGGTAAAAGGTATAATACGCAGGAACGCAGTAAAGATAAATGGTCAAGGGCTGTTGTGTTTTCTACTCCTGCAACATAAAGTGATCGATAAGAATCTCATATTCAGGCGTATCGGCGACTAAGACAGCAGGTTGACCCTCTTTTGCTCAACGGCTCCGTCATGGGACGAAGAAACGCCCTTTTTCTCGAAAAAAGAATATATTTTACTTGCAGGACAGTTGTAAATTTTCCGGGAAAGTACATTAGCCTGGAACATTATAACATATATTTAAGAAAAAATAATGTTCGGAAGTAATAAAAAGCGTAATTTTTAGGTCATATGACTAAGCCTTTCATCATTAGAATAAGAAAAGTAAAATGAACCAATGAAAAGTTTTATTAACAAGTCACATGACCTGTTATGCTTACGTTCCGCGCTGCGCGTCGCGCCCCGGATCACTTCCGGATGCGCTAACGCGGCGCGTCATATGACGCATTACGCGACAACGCAGGTCCAGAATATAGTCAAAATGTCTCCACCAACCAGCGGTCGGAACACAACCCCTTTCAGCAGGCTAAATAGTTCTGTTAAATGACAACAGAAGGGACAGGCAACAAGAACCATCAGTCAAAGAGGGGAGTGCTAGTTCTTCTCTACCGGGTCACGTTGGGGCGCTACCGGAACTGATCGAATTGGTAGTCTACAGTGTTTCTGGATGTTTCAGACTGAAGCTGGCGTTAGCATGAGAGCACCACCATTTCGTAGCTCCGTCGTGGCCATTCCACGAGCAATAATGCTAGCCGCTCCCCACCAGAAGCCTGCGGGAGTCGGGGGCCCCCAAGAGTTTTGTAGAATCTTCAAGGCTGAGGGGACGCTTTCGAGAATGGAGCCCAATCTCTAGCAGACAAGCGTCCGAGTTCCAAGGTGTCGCAGGGCAATTTTAGTGGACCACGCCCAAATCTGAAGAGCCGGCCGCCATTTTGAGAGTCCTGTGGCAGCCGCCTATCGCTGCACCGCAAGAGCGGGAGTAACTCAACTACATGGTGAGCGAGACGCTGTAGTCGAAAGAGCGGGCGGTAAAAAGCTGAATAGCGGAAGAGGCACAGTGTAGCAAAAGCGGGCGGAATGGCAACTGAAACGGTAAAGGGGCACCCCACTACAGCGTGTCTTTAGGTGAAACGGATTGTGGGACAAGGTCAAGAATGGAAGAGTTACCAAAAGGCAAAAAGTTCCGCTTGATCCCGGGAGCCGGCCACTTATGTCGGGGGCGATCTCAGGCCACACCAGGAGAACACGACTTGGGGAGGGGGCCGGAGCCAAGCGCCCCCTCCGAGTCCACGCCATCACACCGTCCCTCGGGGGCCTCCGTCAAGCGGTTCAGGGTGGCACCGCATCACATTGTTTTCAAATGCAGTCACGTCCTCAAACAGCCCCCACTTTACTTTGAGAATAGTGAAGCTGAAGCAAGTGCAAATAGGCTTCAGACAGTGTTACAAGCACTCCTCAAAACTTTGAACCATCAGAGTGCATGAGTTTCATGCTCGATCGATTGAGCTAGCCGGATCGGGCAACAAAAAGTATAAAATAGTTATGTAAATAGTTGTTTAATAAAATGTTTTACCCTGTTACTTTGCTGGTGTGTAGTATATATTTGTAATATTTGTATTGAGTTTATCGTTATTTTGGACGGGGTGGGTGGCGGAGCCGAGCTGTATTGCAGCCATCATGGTGTGGAGTTCAGTTCATCTCACTAGTTTCGTATTTGTCATGAGGGGTTGTTCCTAATGTTTCTATTTTAACGAGGTCAAAAAGAGATCCCATTAGTGGCCTACTGATTTTGCTCGATTCCTTTTGTTTTTTTACACGATTTTTCGTTATCTGCAAAGACTAAACAGAGTATTGCGACTCTGTGTTTGTTTGTAAATAGAGAATGAACCAAAGAGAACCAATTCTAAAACAGTAAATGCTTGGATAACAATCAATCAAGTGGAGAGAGAAGCAGGCACGACGTATTACAACGGGGGCAAAGGCCTGCGTTAACTACCTTTCACTATCTGCAAAGAGAGAGTACTCCTAATAGAAATGAGGGGGGGGGGCAGCATTCAAAGCAGATCAGTGTGCATAAACACGAAAATGTTTTTTCTTACCATGTACTTGACATTCGACAGCTTATGATATTTGCTATTAAAAAACCATTGAAATTCACTGAAAAAACCATAGGTTATAGACCATATATAGTTAGGAATTAGCATTTACAAAACCTTGAAAATTCACTGAAAAAACCATAGGTTATAGACCATATATAGTTAGGAATTAGCATTTACAAAACCTTATTTTACTCACACAAAACCATTGAAATTCCATATATAGTTAGTTGCACTAACTATATATCGCGCACCCGCAATCCACTGCTGATGATGTCACATATTACAACACTGATGACATCTCAAATGACATCACTGATGACATCACTGATGACATCTCAAATGACATCACTGATGACATCACTGATGACATCTCAAATGACATCACTGATGACATCACTGATGACATCTCAAATGACATCACTGATGACATCACTGATGACATCTCATTTGACATTACTGATCACATCACTAATGACATCATTCATGTGATAATACGATGAACCTCTTCAGACTCTAATATAACCTTAGATACACTCAGTGTAAACACAGACTCACAGATTGTTACTCATCCATGAAGTTACACACACACCTAGTCAGTCATGCAAACAATCAATCACACCTCCATTTTTTCAACTATACAGTTATACACACCTTACTTATTCAAACATATACTAAAACATATTTACTCTCTTATACAATCCTGGATACAAATTCACAATGATGCATACAGCCACTCACACATTCACTGGCTCTTATGCACAGTTACTTATATATGTCAAGTCTCACAAGTACTGTGTTTTACATATGTACTTACTTTGACATGTAGCACTGAGATATCTATTCACTCACCAATACACTGATGCACACAGTCAACCGCCCATACAGCTGTTTCCACATGCACTTTTGAACCCATACATCTAGTGAATCAACTGCTCACACATCTATGCACAGAGTCATACACCTCCCAGCCACCCACACACACAATCAGTCTCCCATACAAATACTTGGGCAACCAATCAATAACCCATATAGTTACTCATATAGCTACTGAAGAACACATGCAGCAGTTTTCAGAACAACAGACATAATGATGCACAAATTAACACAGTTTAGTCACTAACCCATGCACTCAGTGAGACACATTTAATCAATCACTCATACAGTCAGTCATGCACCTACTAAATCCGTCATCCAGACACTTATACATCCACTCATTCTTAAATATGTAAGACATATTTTAACTTTACAGAAAAATACAGTCACTGGATGTTGTCATCAGTGATGTCATCAGTGATGTCATTTGAGATGTCATCAGTGATGTCATCAGTGATGTCATTTGAGATGTCATCAGTGATGTCATCAGTGATGTCATTTGAGATGTCATCAGTGATGTCATAAGTGATGTCACTGACCATGTCATGAATGATGTAATATGTGACATCATCATCAGTGGATTGCGGGTGCGCGATATATAGTTAGTGCAACTAACTATATATGGAATTTCAATGGTTTTGTGAGAGTAAAATAAGGTTTTGTAAATGCTAATTCCTAACTATATATGGTCTCTAACCTATGGTTTTTTCAGTGAATTTTCAAGGTTTTGTAGATGCTAATTCCTAACTATATATGGTCCATAACCTATGGTTTTTTCAGTGAATATATATATATATATATATATATATATATATATATATATATATATATATATATATATTCACTGAAAAAACCATAGGTTATGGACCATATATAGTTAGGAATTAGCATTTACAAAACCTTGAAAATTCACTGCAAAAACCATAGGTTAGAGACCATATATAGTTAGCTGGACATTTTATTGACATAAAACCAATGAAATTCCATATATAGTTAGTTGCACTAACTATATATCGCGCACCCGCAATCCACTGCTGATGATGTCACATATTACATCATTCATGACATGGTCAGTGACATCACTGATGACATCACTGATGACATCTCAAATGACATCACTGATGACTACATCCAGTGACTGTATAATTCTGTAAAGTTAAAATATGTCTTACATATTGAAGAATGAGTGGATGTATAAGTGTCTGGACAAAGGATTTAGTAGGTGCATGACTGAATGTATGAGTGAGTGATTAAATGTGTCTCACTGAGTGCATGGGTTAGTGACTAAACTGTCTTAATTTGTGCATCATTATGTCTGTTGTTCTGTAAACTGCTGCATGTGTTGATCAGTAGCTATATGAGTAACTATATGGGTTATTGATTGATTGCCCAAGTATTTGTATGGGAGACTGAGTGTGTGTGTGGCTAGCTGGGAGGTGTGTGACTCTGTGCAGATCAATCTGTACTTGTATCAATGATTGTATAAGAAAGTAAGTATGTGTTAGTACATGTTTGAAAATGTAAGGTGCTCTATGTTTAACTGTATAGACAAGAAAATGGAAGTCTCATTGATTCTTTACAGGACTGACTAGGTGTGTAAGTAACTCCATGGATGAGTGGCAGACTGTGAGTGTCTGTATAGGTGTATGAGTGCATATGATAGTGTTGTAAAGATGAGTGATTGTATGTATGAATGATTGTATGGGTGAATGAGTGAAGGTGTGTGTAGACGTAGCAATCAGTGAGTGCGTATGTAGTAACTAGTATTGGTGTGTCAATGGTTTCAAAAATTATACTCTTTTTAACACTGGGTGAAACAGAGGTTATATTAAAATGTGAGGAGATGCATTGTATTGTCACATGAATGATATCATCAGTGATGTGGTCATTGATGTCAAATGAGATGTCATCAGTGATGTCATCAGTGATGTCATTTGAGATGTCATCAGTGATGTCATCAGTGATGTCACTGACCATGTCATGAATGATGTAATATGTGACATCATCAGCAGTGGATTGCGGGTGCGCGATATATAGTTAGTGCAACTAACTATATATGGAATTTCATTGGTTTTATGTCAATAAAATGTCCAGCTAACTATATATGGTCTCTAACCTATGGTTTTTGCAGTGAATTTTCAAGGTTTTGTAAATGCTAATTCCTAACTATATATGGTCTATAACCTATGGTTTTTTCAGTGAATTTTCAAGGTTTTGTAAATGCTAATTCCTAACTATATATGGTCTATAACCTATGGTTTTTTCAGTGAATTTCAATGGTTTTTTAATAGCAAATATCATAAGCTGTCGAATGTCAAGTACGTGGTAAGTAAAAACATTTTCGTGTTTATGCACACTGATCTGCTTTGAATGCTGCCCCCCACCCCTCATTTCTATTAGGAGTACTCTCTCTTTGCAGATAGTGAAGGGTAGTTAACGCAGCCCTTTGCCCCCTTTGTAATCCGTCGTGCCTGCTTCTCTCTCCATTTGATTGATTGTTCTCTTTCGTTCATTCTCTATTTACAAACAAGCACAGAGTCAAAATACTCTGTTTAGTCTTTGCAGATAGCGAAAAACCGTGTAAAAAAACAAAAGGAATCGAGCAAAATCAGTAGGCCACTAATGGGATCTCTTTTTGACCTCGCTAAAATAGAAACATTAGGAACAACCTGTTCAAAATAGCAATGCGTATGTACATAAGCGGCGTTCATTTGTGTTCACAGTACCCCTTGTTGATTGTTTGAATCGAGCATTGAATTGTTCGAAGTTGGTTCTCTTAAGGATCTTCTCTGCCTGCAAACGAGGAAGAATAGGAATATTCTCTCTCCCTTTGCAGATAGTGAAGGGTAGGTAACGCAAGCCTTTAACACGTCGTACCTATTTCATTCCTCATTGATTGATTGATTGTCCGAACATTGACTGTTTGGGAATTAGTTCTTTTTGGAGGTATTCCCTGTTTGCAAATAAACGTAGGAAAATCTTTGCAAGTAGTGAAAGGGTACGTAATGCGGACCTTTCTCCCCCGTTGTAATCTGTCATGCCTATCTACTCCCCACTGATTGATGCACCTGTTTCACCCGGACCATTTACTAGACATACGTCATCTGGCCCGACCAGAGAGCACCCCTAGTGAAAAGGACATATGCAATAATAACGAAGTGATCACTGTATCCTGTTAACAGAAACTTTAGCATGAAACAACCTGGAAAGAAAAGAATAGGAAATCGAAAATCAGTAGGCCACTGATGAACATGAACTTTTATTAAACAACGAACAAAGAAACGATAACATAACGTAATGATAAAACCTATTAATGTCCTAGAAACAAGAAAACGTTAAAATATGCCAGTGGTGAGAGACCAGAAAAACAGTAAGAGAAACCAAATCACCCCTCGCTGTCCCACCGCCTGCCACGCCAAAAAAATCGATAGACTAGGGAAAATGCAAGTCAGTAGAACATCCGCCCCCACTCTGGAAACTTCCAAGGTGGGGCAGGGTTCCGGCTACGCCCAGCCGGGAGCAGCCCATATAAGGCAGGTCCTGCTGCCACGCCTCGGCCAGGAGATCCTAACGTAGGGTGTAGCTGGAGGAGAGGCCGAGACCAGCGGGACCCGGCCAGGGGATTGCCTTTACAACGCTGAACAGTTGCAGGGGGGGGGAATGTCTCCTCGACCCTCCCCTCTCTCTCCCAGTCCGGCCGCGGTGGCCCTTGAGAGTTGCAGGTAGTCCCGCCACATGCTCTTCCGGTCCGGCCACCAACGGTCGGGGGGCCGAGGCCGACGGGATCCGGCTGCAGCCGATAAACCAAGAAACCCGTTCATGGGGCCAGAGCCAGGGGCGTCCGGCCGACATCTACCGGAAGCCCGGCCCGAAGACGGACGGGACACTTCTTCTTTCTTGTATAATTGCTGCAACAACCCTGGGGGGGGATGTCTTGCACATGCCTCCGACCCCCCCCCCCTCGTCCTCATCGCCTGGTCCGGCCATAACAAATCTCAAGCGAGACGCCGTGGGGTGCACTGGGAGGGAGAGACGGTGCGAACAGGCCTCTCCCGCCTCCCCAGTGGAGGCTTCCCAGCTGCACCCTAAGCGCTCCAGGCGCCCGGAAAAGAGTTCTTCCACTGTGGCCATGCTGCAACGTCTCGCCCGGCAGGGTGGAGCCCGTCCACTCATTTGACCCCGCGATCGCCAGTAGCTACCGAACTCTCAAAATGGCGGTCGACCTGGCAAGAGCGGGCCCAGCATAAAGAAATGGCCCGGTCACTGGTTGACTCCACCACCGTAGTCCTCCACGACCTTGAAGATTCTAGAGGAGCCGCGGGAGTCTCCGACCCCCGATGGGGAATGACTGCCATGATCACCCGTGGAGTGACGAAACTGTATCCGCGGGACGTCGGCGCCAGCCTCACTTTGAATTACTAGAATCCTGCAGACCTCACTTCCGGTGAAAGCACAGTGTGACCCGGTAGGAAAAATTGTTGCACCCCCTCCCCTTTTTGACTGATAGTTCAAACCACCGATCCTTTCCTTTGCCCTTTTAATGGAACTTTGGACTGCCTCCCCCTCTTTTACATTTTCTAGAGAAAACAAAACATTAACCACTACATTAGCATAGCAGTTGACACCAGAACTGTTTTCAAATTGAAAACCAACAACATCTTCAACAGAATCCTTTTTGTTTCTGCTGTGACCCTGCTACAGCACAGGCATTGTCCCCAGCAGTAATTCTGCAATGCCGGTAAGAATAGCTGTGGTGCCTACTGGACTCACTCACCCCCGCGGCGCCCCACGCCGTTATTTGCTGGGCGGCAACTTGCTAGACATCACTTTCGTGCCATCTAGATTTCAGCGCGTTCTGCTGCCTTGGAACTATTCGCACAACAGACCGCTACTGACAAGAATATTTCATTATTGGTGCTGTCAATTTCAATAAATCTATTGGATAATTCAAAAGAAATTGCCACGGTCTCTTCGTTGTTTAAATGTTTTTACTGTTTTTGTTTTGTTGTATATATTTATATGTTATTAAAGTTTTATATTCCTACTACTTTGTTGGAGTGCTATATATTTTTAATGTGACACATAATTGTAAAAACTTTGATGTACAAAGAGTCATTCCTGGAATCTTCCGCTTCAGGCTCGGTCCCCTCCCCAATCACAATACAGGATAGTTTTCAGATAGTAGGAACACGTGTGGTGTGACGGATCTCATCGGGTGTGGGCCTTGATCTACTATAACTCCTTTGAAGAGGGGTGATTCTTTACAGCTGGGGCCATAAACTACATCTGCAGGGCTAGCTGATAGCCTGGACAATTGGACACAGAGGAAGAGGAGTGTCAGAGGGTGCGGTAGTGAATAGGGCGAAAGGGAGGTGTCGGGCGGGCACAGTGTGATTCTCAGGGAAGAGCAGCGCAGATGGGGGGAGGTTTATTGCCCATGCATAAGACAGAGAGCGGGGGTGACCAGTGCCTGGGGAAGATGCTTGCGAGGGTGAGGAGCCATGCTACGAATCAACAGCGTGCAGAGAGTGGGTCTGGTCAAGGCATCTAAAATGGCTGCCGTGCACGACAAAAGTGTGGCATTTCAAAAAAGGCAAGATGGCGCAGACAATGTTTTTCAACACTTCCTCATTTCCTTCGAATCGAACGTTAACAGACGTTGGGGCATATTACCAAAGTTAAGCGATATTTATCGCTAACGATGCTTACCAAAGAATTTTTTACCGCTAAGCATCGTCAGAAATTATCGAAGATAAACCTTGCTATTATCAAGGTTTATCACAAATGCGATAATAAACGGCCGCAATGCATGAATATCGCTAAAAACTCAGCGATATTCATACATTACCGAGCTAATGCTCTTAGCCATGTTATCCACCTCCCATTGGATAACATGGCTAAGAACTGCTCAGGGCAGGTGTTACTTTTTGGAGATATTCGCGCTTAGCGCGAATATCTCCAAAAGTTGGTAATAGGAGATAGATATCTTGCATGTTGTAATGCAAGTTATTGTGGTATATGGAACTCATACCATAATCTCTCAGGAAAGCAGAAACTGATCCTTTTGGGACCGCCTAAAAAGGCCTAGGGGGTGAGGAGTACTCTACTTTGCCCCCTTTTCACGTTCCGAACTATTTTATTTTACTCTCTTCTGTAATTACACAAAATAGCAGCGATAAGATGCATCGGAGACACACAGTGAGAGAAAGGAGGCCGGAGATGAAGAAGAGATGTCAAATACACATTGGAGATAATATAGTGGCAGAAGGGAAGTAAATATGAGTAAACTTACCATGTAACATAAAAATGTTGCACTCTATACTATAAGTCTCATTTTATACTACAATCACTTCGCTACAACCTCATAAATTAAAAATAAAAATGAATAATGTCTCAAACAATTTTTGATTTCTAAATATAAATTTATTCTTCAGAATTTTCTAAATTTGAAAGAACTAGTAACATGTCCTCATCAGCAATGTCCTCATGAAAAGTCTGCAATAATGATTCTTGTAACTCTATGGTCTCCAAACACTCGATAAATTCGCCATCAAGAGATTGATCAAAAAAATCATTCAAGTCATCTCCTCCTTCTGACAATATTTCATTATTGGTGCTGTCAATTTCAATCAATGTAGTGGAATCATTCAAGTCATCTCCTCGTGACAATATTTCATTATTGGTGCTCTCAATTTCAATCAATGTAGTGGAATCATTCAAGTCATCTCCTCCTTGTGACAATATTTCATTATTGGTGCTGTCCATTTCAATCAATCTAATGGAATCATACAAGTCATCTCCTCCTTGTGACAATATTTCATTATTGCTGCTCTCAATTTCAATCAACGTAGTGGAATCATTCAAGTCATCTCCTTGTGACAATATTTCATTCTTGGTGCTGTCCATTTCAATCAATCTAATGGAATCATACAAGTCATGTCCTCCTTGTGACAATATTTCATTATTGGTGCTCTCAATTTCAATCAATGTAGTGGACAATTCAAAAGAAATTGCCACGGTCTCTTCATTGTGAGCCATTTTATTTTGAAATTGCTTGCTGTAAATTGCAGAAAAAAATAATCACTTTCATTTATCGTTTTTAGTAATACATAATATAAAACTAACTTTATCAAGTATTTAGTATAACAGAAGGACTGCAAATAAATAACAGAAAACATTTTTCAAATTATCTTCAAGTGTACAACATAGTTCCCCTTACAAATTAACAACTCACCTTTTTAAAAGTAGGAAAAGTGTTAGTACTGTGTAAATCAAACACCAGAAATTCACCACCAAAAATTCCTCACAAATGTACCTCAGACAGTAGTATCACAAAATGGCTGTGGTTTCCTCTCATTTGACATATATACATAACCAATTAACTTTCATCACACACAAATACAAAACCAAAGTAACATTTTAATTGGTTCTAAATTTCAACACTTTCAAATGTGTTTTCCCCATGCAATTTTCCATAGGACATTTACATACGTCTACAGCCTGAATGGCTGAACGGAATTACACCAAACTTGGCAAAATGGTACATCAAACCTAAGAGGTCAGGAAGGATCTACTATGCCCCCTTATGGTCATTTCCCCCTTCGCTTTGGCCTCCTCTTGTCTCTCAATCCTACCGAGAGACAAGATGGCGGCCGCTACGGACTGTTTGGAATGTTGACAGACGCCGGAGAACCAATCAGCTTCGCAAAGCTCCGTAACGCGAAAAGTACGCGAAGCGGAGCGCTGTTACAGATATATATCTTTTTTTGAACGTTAATTTCTCAAAATCCACTGGAGCACATATATTGAGACCTAGCAAAGGCACATCGGGCTACCAGTCCCTAATATTTTACCAAGTTTCGTGCAAATCCATTCAGCCGTTCGATTATTATTATTATTTATTTTTTTTGCCCCGCGGGGCCCTTTTAAAACCTCCACATCAAACCTAGGGGGTCAGCGAGGATCTACTATTCCCCCTTATGGTCATTTGCCCCTTCGCTTTCGCCTCCTCTTGTCTCTCGATCCTACCGAGAGACAAGATGGCGGCCGCTACGGACTGTTTGGAATGTTGACAGACGCCGGAGAACCAATCAGCTTCGCTTCACAAAGCTCCGTTGCGCGAAAAGTACGCGAAGCGGAGCGCTGTTACAGATATATATCTTTTTTTGAACGTTAATTTCTCAAAATCCACTGGAGCACATATATTGAGACCTAGCAAAGGCACATCGGGCTACCAGTCCCTAATATTTTACCAAGTTTCGTGCACATCCATTCAGCCGTTCGATTATTATTATTATTTTATTTTTTTGCCCCGCGGGGCCCTTTTAAAACCTCCACATCAAACCTAGGGGGTCAGCGAGGATCTACTATTCCCCCTTATGGTCATTTGCCCCTTCGCTTTCGCCTCCTCTTGTCTCTCGATCCTACCGAGAGACAAGATGGCGGCCGCTACGGACTGTTTGGAATGTTGACAGACGCCGGAGAACCAATCAGCTTCGCTTCACAAAGCTCCGTTGCGCGAAAAGTACGCGTCCTGGGACGCTGCCCGGTCCGCTGTTACAGATATATATCTTTTTTTAAACGTTAATTTCTCAAAATCCACTGGAGCACATATATTGAGACCTACAAAAGGCACATCGGGCTACCAGTCCCTACAATTTTGCCAAGTTTCGTGCAAATCCATTCAGCCGTTCGGGCTAAAAGTGAGGCCAACCGCCCTATGGAAAACTCAATGTTAAAAACACGTTTTGGGACCCCCCTTTTTTCTCGACCCCCCCTGGACGAAACCCCCCCCAATTTTCAGGGGCTGCTCAGAAACAAAATGTGCCGTTTTCCTGAAAATTTCAGCCAATTCCGTCCACAAACGCCAAAGTTATTAGACATAGAATTTTCAAAAATCCCATAGAGAAAAAATCCTAACTATATATACCTACTGGCGACCGCCAGTAGGTAATATATATATATATATATATATATATATATATATATATATATATATTCAATGAAAATCCCCAGCCCTCCACACCAACGGCGTGGCGAAAGAAGGAGACAGACCCCACGGCTTCAGGCAAGATGTTGCTTTATTTAAAACCTTCCTGGCGACGCGTTTCGAGTAACTTGTACTCTTGATCACACACCGTAAAATAAGTCAGACTGTTATTTTTAAATGCTTGCTTTCCCTGACCCCTCCTGTGGGCCACACCTCCTAAAGTGCATCACCTGATTGTTTTAAACATAGGCATAGAAAAGGTGTATATGGCATAATGGAGTAAAAAAACAGACTGTCTTTGATATTAGTTTTCAGAGAAAAAGTACATTTTGCCTGAAATCAATACAAATTATACAACAAGTTAATTCTGTTTTAAAATTTCAATCCATCACATAATTTTATAATGCATAAAAATTTCGCATTAAAAAATTATTTGCCATTTGCAATTATTGCACATATCCCATTTGTATTCACAAACGTTTATCCTAACTGCATGAATGCATATAAACGCCCAAAGGCTAATAAAGTGACTGGTGCTATATCCTTGCTGCATGAATGCAAATACCTATCGGTATATACAATAACCAGTACTAGTCAATTATGAATAGCAATAAGATCTGTAAACATTAATTTCACCTAAAATCAAAACAATCATGTGACATTTAATATGCGTGTAGTGGAACTTCACCCTGATACCCCCAAGCTCACGTCCTCAATATTTATTAACAATTAAAAATACTGGAATTTATATACATCAAAAATATTGGGACTATCTACACTGTATATACTCAAAGAATACAAAGTATATGTGCTATTTATATACATGTGCTTGATGTTAAATGGAGAAAACAATTTTTGTGGGGGAAAAAAAAACTTCATTTGGAAAAATAAAAATAGAATGCTGATATGAAAATAGAAATTTTACAACTTATGTACAAAAATTACAAGAAGAGAAATAAAATTGCGGTAACATATATCATATTTGACCCTGTGTGTTGAATTCATAACACACAGTATATATGTACCTATATTGTGCTTGATGGATTAGTCTTGGTAGGTTCCATTACGATTTAAACTTGCCAATGGGATAAAACCAGGACCTGAAAATACAAAAACAACGGCAATGGGCTAAAAGTGGACAAAAAGGGGATGGTATTTACAGAAAATTATGCAAATCCTCGGTTGCGTTGAGCCCATGGGGTGTTTGCTGTCCAACGCGATGATATATTGGGTTTCCAATTTTCTCAACATTTTATCCCTATCACCACCCCGTCTCTGCAGAGGCACCGCATCAATAACATAGTAACTCAAACATGACAGATCCCTGTCATGTGTTGAATTAAAATGTCGTGCCACGGGGTAGGCTGAGTCGTGATTTACCACTGCACGGAGATGCTGCAATATTCTGACATGCACCTGCGATCTCGTGCTCCCCACATAGCACAAGCCGCAGGTACACGTCAGAACATACACAGCAAACTCCGTGCGGCAATTAAAATTGCCTCTGATTTCAACTTTAGTGCCGGAGAAAGGATTGTCATAGTGGGTCATGTTTTGCCCAAACTTGCATGCTCGGCAAGAACTGCATTTGTAGAAGCCTTTTCTGTTAAGCCAGTCACTGCCGCTGGCCAGTTCTGGGCTTGGCTTCACCAGTCTGCTGTGCATGCTGTAGGCTCTTTTGAAAGTAATGATAGGTTTGTCAGTGACCCTTGAGCAAAGTACACCGTCAGTTTTAAGAATTGACCAGTGTTTGTTGATGATGGTTTTTATCTGTTTGTGTTGCTGACTGTAAGCTACGATCAGTCTGGGGGACTGGTCATCACTTTCCTCTTCAGCAGGCTTGGGCATGAGTAATGATTCTCTTAATCTTTCTTTGGTTTTGAGTAACGCTTTGGAAAGTGTTAACTCACTGTACCCCCTAGCCCTCAATCTTTCCAACATCAAACTTGCTCCCTCATCAAATTTTTCAGTACTGCTGCAGATTCTTTTTAACCTCAAAAATTCCCCCAAAGGTATACTATCGATTACGTGACGGGGGTGTCCACTGCTGGCATGCAGTATACTGTTGCCAGCAGTGGGTTTGCGGTATAATGATGTTGTGATATTGATTCCTTCAATATCAATCTGAACATCTAGGAATTGGGCATATTGATTGCTGACACTGGATGTGAAAAGCAAATTGCTATTGTTGATATTGAGAGTTTGGACAAACTGCTGTGCGCTTGAAATGTCTCCCTCCCATATGCAAAAAATATCATCAATAAAGCGCATCCAGTGTTTTACGTTGTTAAAACCCGGTGCGACGATGAGGTCCCGCTCCTCCCACCAGCCAACGTGTAAACACGCATAGCTGGGGGAGAAGAAAGATCCCATCGCAACACCTCTGATTTGTTTCCACACTTCCTTGCCGTACATGAAGAAATTATTATTGAGGCACCACCTCACCAATTCACATGGTATTTGATTATGACCATAATAATCACAAGATTTGTTACCCAAATAGTGCTTGATGGCTTCAATACCTTTTTCGTGTTCAATACAGGTATATAATGATTCAACATCTAGTGTTATTATACACCAGTTGGGTTGCCATTGTATGGCACCTAGTTTAGACAGAAAATCACCAGTGTCTTTAATATAACTGGCTAGACCTTGGACATGACATTGCAGGAAATAGTCAATATAGCGTGAAATGTTCTCACCCAGGCTGTTTATCGCAAAGATGGTGGGTCAGCCGGGAGTTGGTTGTCTCATTTTGTGCACCTTTGGAATCAAATATAGGTGCGGCATCACCGGATTATCTACATGCAAAAAAGCATATATATATATATATATATATATATACAGCACTGCTTCGCAGTCTCGCAAAGAAGAAAGTACCCACTCAGAGATATCATTGCTGTAATAGTTAATACAAATGTCTAAAGCGTTTCGATCGAAGCTGTCTTTGTCATAGCCATGACAATGAAAGGTGCTCCCATTCCTTTAAACACAATACGTCACCATAAACATAGTAAACAGACTTGTAAGATGTCCCTCACAGTGTTACAAAAAATAAAGACATCTTGATAAACACACTGGTGACACTGGCTCATGCATATTTTTACAGGATGAAAATCTCATGGGAAATTGATTTGCACAATATAATCAGACCACAAATCCATTCCAAAAAGCAATATTACAGCAATCTGAGATTGGAACGTAATTTTTTTTGCAGGTGATGTGTGGTTAAGCATTCTACAGGGCAGTCAAATTAATATGGATAAATGCAGCATATAATACATTTCATCCTAAAAGATTTTTATGAATGATGTAGAAAACTACCATCTGAGATTGCAATGTAACTTATTCTTGCAACTGACAAGTGGCATTCGTATCGAAAACCAAACACATCCCAAACGATGTGGCTTCAGGTCAAAACTGATAGCGTTTGATATGCGTTACACAAAACGTAAACAGAGTGACATAGAACACAATATAGTGCAAACTAAAATCCCCAGTGATAAAACAAAAGTGCTCAACCAAAGAAAGGAAAAAGGAAATCTTACAAATCCTCTGTATTGGCATAATCCAAAGTATAAGCAAGTGTGTAAATGAAACAGCACAAGCTTTGTATAACAATCATGTGGAGCATAAATTGTGCAGATTTAAGAACATAGAGAAGATAAAATGTAGACCCATGCACAGATCACATTGTGGAGATTATAACATAGACCATGTTGATTCTATGATACTAATATCTAATAAAATGATATACACAGTGGAATAGCTCAGCCGATGTGTGCATGTAGTTCCACGTCCTAGTTAAGACGCCCTGGATGTCTGCTATTAAGTATGATGATGTATTGAGACTCCATCCTCCTCAAGATGTGCTCCCTGTCATCTACTATCACACTAAACATGACCCTGTCATTTCCAAAAGCAGAAATCATGTCAGTATTCTGGGTATCTGTCTGGTTCCAGTGACTCAGGTTACTCTAACGTCCCTGTAACCTTTGTTTTTTTCAGTGAATCTCTATGTTTTTTTAAATGCTGTTTCCTAGCAAGGAAATAGCATTAAAAAACATAGAGATTCACTGAAAAAAACAAAGGTTACAGGAACGTTAGAGTTAGGCTCAAATGTCACTCGTACAAAACCAATGAAAGTAAGCAGTTATAGTTACCTGAGCTAACTATAACTCACACTCCTGCAATGCACTGCTTATGACCTCACATAGTACATTACTCATGACATGATCAGTGACCTCACTGATGACATCTCAAATGACAACACTGATGACACCATTAAGTGAGTGTGTTTTCAAGAGTTTCTGGGTGTTAAACGGATATACTAACCTACTACAAAAGTTAGATTAGTATTCTAGGTGCACAACTACTGAGTGATAATACTTATATTATGTGAGTGGTGTTGTGACTGTATGTATCCTTGTGTGTTTAGGTGAATAAGTGGTTCTGTGAGTAGCTGTGTGGGTGGTGGTATTGGTGAGTGAGTGGGTGTGTCAGTGAGTGAGTGGCAGTGTGAGTGGCTTTATGGGTGGGTACATGCATGTATAGTGTGTGTATGGGTGAGTGCGTGGGTGTCTGAATGGCTGTATGAGTGAGTGACTCAGTGTGTAAGTGGCTGTGTGGGTGAGTGAGTAGATATGTGAATGCTTGTTGGATGTGCGAGTAAATGTGTGAGTGTTTGTATGGGTCAGTGAGTGGCTGTGTTGAGAGGCTGTGTGGGTGATTGAGTGGGTGCATGAGTAACTGTACAGGTAAATAAGTGGGTGTATCAGTAGCTATATGGGTGAGTGTGTGGCTATACAGGTGAGTGACTGGTTGTATAAGTGGCTGTATGGGTGAGTGAACAGTTGTGTGAGTGGCTGCATGAGTGAATGAGTGGGTGTGTGACTACCTCTATGGAGAAATGAGTGGGTAAACGAGTACTGGTGTGGGTCTGTGAATGGGTAGGTGAGTGGTTCTGTGGGTGTTTCAATAGGCGTATAAGAGGGCTATGGGGGTGTGAGTGGTTCTGTGGATGATGTCATGAGTGATGTCATTTGAGATCTCATCAGTGATGGCACTGACATGTCACGAGTGATGTAATATGTGAGGTCATAAGCAGTACATTGCAGACGCAAAAGTTATAGTTAGCTCAGGTAATTATAACTGTTGAAATACACTGACTTTGTGTGAGTGAAATTTGAGCCTAACTGTAACATCCCTCTAACCTTTATTTTTTTCTGAAACGTCTGAGGGTTTTTTTTTTAAATCGAATTCCTAAGTATATCATGCCTGTAACCGTTTGTTTTTTTGGGGAATTTCTATAGTTCATGCAATTGTATTTTCTAAATATAACAACCCTATAACCATATGTATTTGAAGTGTTTTTTAAGTGTTTTATTATTTTTTGGTTTTTAACATATTGTTCTTTTAATATTAGTGTTTTTTTAAGATGATGTATGTATTTTTGATATTCTAATGTAAGTAACGTTTGTTATTTTAGACCAGAGGTCTCCAAACTTTTTGATGCTGAGAACCCATGTCAAAAATTTTTAGACGTAAGGACCTCCTCCTGACAAAAAATTCTAGAACTTGGTATTCCTCATCATTGACAACTATCAACAACCATAAAAGCCCCCAAATCCCATGGCAAATCATTTTTACAGTGAGGAAATAATATTAAACAGTGTTTATCAATCAAAAGATCAGTAAGCGTGGGGGCATGGTCAAAGGTATGGCTACAAATAAAAGGCCTCATTTATGGGCAATTGGCCTGCCCATGCCAATGTGTAAGGGCAGGAATGCACCTTATTTATGAAATATGGTGCATTCCTGTCCTTTCCTACTGCGTTGGCGTACAAATTGCTGCATAGAGCAAATGTAGACATGATTGTTTTTATGCAGGACGTTGCCCCAAGAGGGGTTTCCCTCTTTCTTTGTGAGCTGCAGAATGCAGCTCACATGGAAAGATGAAAAAATACGAGGCGACATGAAAACATTTCTCCTCATTACACCTGCTGTCGAGATGCGTAAGGTTTTGGTGCTGCTCATGGTTTACATAATTTTGTAAATCTGGGGCAGTGTCAAAATCCATGGGTGTTGCGTGGGAATACCCCCCGCAATGCAATGCCCTTGGAACTCTACTTCACAGACTAAGCGACTTGCGCTTGTTTGTCTTATTCCATATGTATGAGGCCAATCAGCCATGCAGGGTGACTATTTCGCCTCATAGATACTATTGTGATGCTTATGCCACCGGACCATTAAAAAAAATGATGCTCCGGTGGCTCAAGCCCCAAAATATTTTGCTAGTTTTTTTTCAGTCTTTCACTTTCAGGTAGCTACATATAAAATAATGGGTAGCTTAAAAGAAAAATACATTTTAAAAAGTTGTTACTCAGTGGGAAATGCACTGTAGCACATCAGGAAACCTTCATTAAATAATGCAATGCAGAAGTCTGTGTGTAACCAGAGAACCACAGAATTAAATTTGGTTGGTGCAGATGGGAATTGTGGCTTTTGGATTTTAAGTTCTACGATGTTACAGCCTGTGACAGAAGGCACTGTGAAAGTGTAAGTCATTAATTTATTCTTGCATTACACACAATATAAGGTATACTGCTACAAACTGTACAAATAGTTTTAGGATATAATGGAGCTTCCAAAATGTAGATTTTAGTAATACTAGAACATAAGTAATGCACTAAGCGATTAAAAACATACACTTCACAGCCCAGTTGTTAACTCTTCTTATTACCACTAAAATCTTTACCATCACAAGGCAATTAAAGCCAGAACCGCTCCCAAGCATCATTTACATTTGCAGATTACCTCCAAACGCACATTTGCATTTCATTCAGGCAAGCAGGCACCCTGGCACGAAGGATTGTTTCATCTGTCTGCCCAGCCTCTTCATTTCACAGAACAGGAGACTCAATTACCTTCAGCTGAAGCACTTTAACGACCCGAATGAAGAGTACCGGTTTTGAAAAGGAAGAGCACATGTTTTAGATTCCAGGCAGAAGCTAGGCCTGGAAATCCGCGACCCCATTCCCAGGGCACCACAGACCCTCTGGGGGTCATGCCCCACAGATTGAAGACCTCTGTTTTAGACAAATTTTGTGATGAACAATAGTTTTTCAAACTGAATTTCTATACATTTTTGTCATTTTAGACAAGGTGCATGACTGTCTGAGTGTGTCTGTGAGTAGTTCTGTGAGTGGGTGTCTGAGTCTCTGAGTGGGACTGTGAGTGGGTGTATGAGTATCTCACTGGGTCTGACAGTGGATGCATGAGTCTCTGATTAGAACTATGAGTGGGTGCATGAGTATCTGAGTGGTATGTAAGTGGGTGCATGATCTCTCAGTGGTACTGTGAATCTGAGTGGGTATGTGAGTGAGTGTATTAGTATCTGAGTGGGTGTGTGAGTGGGTGCATGAGTCTGAGTCTACGAGTGGGTGTGTGAGTCTCTCAATAAGTCTCTAAATGGGTGCATACTTCTGAGTGGGTGAGTGACTGGGTGCGCAAGTGTCTAAGTGGGTCTGTGAGTGGGTGTATAAGTCTTTGTCTGAGTCTGTGATATTGTATATAAGTCTCTAAGTGGATCTGTGAGTGGGTGCAAGGGTGCGTGAGTGGGTGCATGGGTGTGTGTGAGTCTCTGAGTGAGACTATGAGTGGGTGCATGACTCTCTGAGTGGGCCAGTGACTGGGTGCTTGAGTTTCTGAGTGGTTCTTAAGTGATTGTGTGAGTTTCTGAGTGGGTCTGTCTATGGGTGCATGACACAGTCACTCACCCACTCAGAGGCTCATTCACTGTTACAGTGCTCCTCTAAGTCAGTGTGCGAGTCTCTTAGTCGTTGTATGCATCTACGCGTGGATCTGTAAGTGGATGTGCGACTGTCTGACTCTATAAGAGCATACATTAATGTATGACTGAGTGTTGAAATTAATTTTTTGATTAATCTCAAAGCAGTTTGCAAACCCGCTGCAACGTTACACAGGGGTGCCGCGCTGAGCGTCACGATGGGGTTGCGACTTCAGGCGTTTGGAAAAAAAGAAATGACTAAATTTCAGAGTCAGTGTACCTATGCCCCTTATAAACCTTTTACGACTCACAAATATTCCCCAGAACACTGCACCATTGCATGAAATGGCTGTTGTTTTGGTGGGGTGCGCAACTGCACTATGATATTACATAGGTCTGCACTGAGAGCCACAGTGGAGTCACAACCCCAAATTTGGTGTGATTCCGTTGAGCAGTTCGGGCTGTAGCTGTGTCTGAAGTTCCTATTGAAATTAACATGGAGAAAATGTGTTTTGGGACCTCCCCTTTTTCTCGGCCCCACTTGTGGGATCACCCCAAAATTTCTAAAACAGCAGCTGAAGTAAGCGGTGAACTAGTTTTGAAAATTTTGTGAGGATTCGTGAAACAACGCCAAAGTTATCGGTAAAACAAAAAAACTCTTCCTATGGAAACTACATCCTAACTAAGGGGCCGATTAGGATCGCGGACGGACTTGAGTCCGTCCGCGACCCCTGAGGAGGAGGGAACGTCTGCAGGGGCTGCGGCGTTCCCTCTGAGCACATTAGGATGTGACCGCCAGGGTGGCGGTCACATCCTCTATCTTTAACATTGCGGCGGGTGCAGCTTCAAGCTGCACCCGCCGCAAGGTTAAAAATGCATGCATCGCATTTGCATGCACAAAGCGGCAGGCACTGCGCAGTGCCTGCTGCTGTGTGCACGTAAATGCAGGGGGGTATGGTACCCCCCATGTGCACCCCCCACCCCCTTCACCCAGGGGGCCCGCAACGGGCCCCCGAAGTGAAAGTCCGTATGCTTTTCCACGGCGGAAAAGCCGCCGCGGAAAAGCATGTTCTTAACACCATCCTAATATGCCTGGCGGTGTCTGATAGACACCGCCAGCCATGTTAGAGCTTTTCCGCCGCGGTCGGAAGGCGACCGCGGCGGAAAAACAGCGTACGGACTTCCTGACCCCCCCAGCCATCCTAATCTGGCGGGGGGTCTTTGAAGGCACCGCAGCGGTTTTTCCGCATCCTCCGGGCCAGCGGACACTTCCGCCGGCCCGGAGGATGCGGAAAAACCGCAATCCTAATCGGCCCCTTACTACCTACTGGCAACTGCAGCTAGGTAAAAAAATATATATATATACATATATATATATATCTATATATATATATATATATCTATATATATATATATATATATAGATATATAGATATATATATATATGCAAGGAAAGGTCCTTTGATTAAGTAAGGAACGGCGAGCCACCATGGGGTACTGTCAGAGGGAGCTTTATTTCTCGAGCAAGGGCATGACGTGTTTCGGCATACTGCCTTTTTCAAATGCCGGCTCTCACCCCAGCACTGGCAGCAGTTCACTGAAAAAACCAAAGGTTTCACACCAGTTATAGTTAGCTGGACCTTTTACTCATACAAAACCATTGAAATTCCCCCGTTATAGTTAGTTGTACTCACTATAACTCGCGCGCCCACAATCCACTGCTGATGATGTCACATATTACATCATTGACACCTGATACGCGCACCGTACGCGCACGGTGCTCGAACGGTGCCCGCAGGGTGCGCGCTCCTAGATATATATATATTTTTTCTTTTGATTTTCTCAGGAACTACTGGAGGGATTTACACCATTTAAGCAAAAGCATGATCTGCGAAACAAACTCTACCATTTTGCCAAAAATCTTGTAATTCCGTTCAGCAGTTCGGGCTGTAGCCGTGTCTAATCGTCCTATGGAAAATAACATGGGGAAAACACGTTTTGGGACCCCTTCTTTTTCTCAGCCCCCACTTGACAATTCCCCCCAAAACGTTCAGGGAAGGAGCGGAGCAGAGCGGGCCATCTTCTTTGAGACATTCGCGAAGATTCATCAACCGGCGCCAAAGTTATTCCCAATAGAATGTTGCGGATTTCCTATGGCAACTAGGTCCTAACTATAACTACCTACTGGCGACTGCCAGTAGGTAATATATATATATATATATATATATATATATATATATATTCACTGAAAAAACCATAGGTTATAGACATATATCATTAGGAATTAGCATTTAAAAAACCTTATTTTACTCACACAAAACCATTGAAATTCCATATATAGTTAGTTGCACTAACTATATATCGCGCACCCGCAATCCACTGCTGATGATGTCACATATTACATCATTCATGACATGGTCAGTGACATCACTGATGACATCACTGATGACATCTCAAATGACATCACTGATGACATCACTGATGACATCTCATTTGACATCAATGACCACATCACTGATGATATCATTCATGTGACAATACAATGCATCTCCTCACATTTTAATATAACCTCTGTTTCACCCAGTGTTAAATACAGAATATAATTTTTGAAACCATTGACACACCAATACTAGTTACTACATATGCACTCACTGATTCCTACGTCTACACACACCTTCACTCATTCACCCATACAATCATTCATACATACAATCACTCATCTTTACAACACTATCATATGCACTCATACACCTATACAGACACTCACAGTCTGCCACTCATCCATGGAGTTACTCACACACCTAGTCAGTCCTGTAAAGAATCAATGACACTTCCATTTTCTTGTCTATACAGTTAAACATAGAGCACCTTACATTTTCAAACATATACTAACACATACTTACCTTGTTATACAATCATTGATACAAGTACACATTGATCTGCACAGAGTCACACACCTCCCAGCCAGCCACACACACACTCAGTCTCCCATACACATACTTGGACAATCAATCAGTAACCCATATAGTTAATCATATAGCTACTGATCAACACATGCAGCAGTTTACAGAACAACAGACATAATGATGCACAAATTAAGACACTTTAGTCACTAACCCATGCACTCAGTGAGACACATTTAATCACTCACTCATACATTCAGTCATGCACCTACTAAATCCTTTGTCCAGACACTTATACTTCCACTCATTCTTCAATATGTAAGACACATTTTAACTTTACAGAAACATACAGTCACTGGATGTTGTCATCAGTGATGTCATCAGTGATGTCATTTGAGATGTCATCAGTGATGTCATCAGTGATGTCACTGACCATGTCATGAATGATGTAATATGTGACATCATCAGCAGTGGATTGCGGGTGCGCGATATATAGTTAGTGCAACTAACTATATATGGAATTTCAATGGTTTTGTGTGAGTAAAATAAGGTTTTTTAAATGCTAATTCCTAACGATATATGGTCTATAACCTATGGTTTTTTCAGTGAATTTTCAAGGTTTTGTAAATGCTAATTCCTAACTATATATGGTCTATAACCTATGGTTTTTTCAGTGAATTTTCAAGGTTTTGTAAATGCTAATTCCTAACTATATATGGTCTATAACCTATGGTTTTTTCAGTGAATTTCAATGGTTTTTTAATAGCAAATATCATAAGCTGTCGAATGTCAAGTACGTGGTAAGTAAAAACATTTTCGTGTTTATGCACACTGATCTGCTTTGAATGCTGCCCCCCACCCCTCATTTCTATTAGGAGTACTCTCTCTTTGCAGATAGTGAAGGGTAGTTAACGCAGGCCTTTGCCCCCGTTGTAATCCGTCGTGCCTGCTTCTCTCTCCATTTGATTGATTGTTCTCTTTGGTTCATTCTCTATTTACAAACAAGCACAGAGTCGCAATACTCTGTTTAGTCTTTGCAGATAGCGAAAAATCGTGTAAAAAAACAAAAGGAATCGAGCAAAATCAGTAGGCCACTAATGGGATCTCTTTTTGACCTCGCTAAAATAGAAACATTAGGAACAACCTGTTGAAAATAGCAATGTGTATGTACATAAGCGGCGTTCATTTGTGTTCACAGTACCCCTTGTTGATTGTTTGAATCGAGCATTGAATTGTTCGAAGTTGGTTCTCTTAAGGATCTTCTCTGCCTGCAAACGAGGAAGAATAGGAATATTCTCTCTCCCTTTACAGATAGTGAAGGGTAGGTAACGCAAGCCTTTAACACGTCGTACCTATTTCATTCCTCATTGATTGATTGATTGTCCGAACATTGACTGTTTGGGAATTAGTTCTTTTTGGAGGTATTCCCTGTTTGCAAATAAACGTAGGAAAATCTTTGCAAGTAGTGAAAGGGTACGTAATGCGGACTTTTCTCCCCCGTTGTAATCTGTCATGCCTATCTACTCCCCACTGATTGATGCACCTGTTTCACCCGGACCATTTACTAGAGATAGGTCATCTGGCCCGACAAGAGAGCACCCCTAGTGAAAAGGACATATGCAATAATAACGAAGTGATCACTGTATCCTGTTAACAGAAACTTTAGCATGAAACAACCTGGAAAGAAAAGAATAGGAAAACGAAAATCAGTAGGCCACTGATGAACTTTTTATTAAATAACAAACAAAGAAACGATAACAATACGTAATGATAAAACCTATTATTGTCCTAGAAACAAGAAACGTTAGAAGTAAGCCCGTAATAAGAAACCTGAAAACATCGCCCCTCACTGCCCCAAAACGTGTCTGTCCCACCGCCTGCCACGGCCAAATAACGGCAAACTGGGAAAGATAGAAGTCAGCAGACATCCGCCCCATTCTAGAAACTTCCAAAGGGCAACAGGTTTTTGGCTACGCCCAGCCGGAAGCAACACATATAAGGCGGGTCCTGCTGACACGCCTCGGCCAGGAGATCATCACGTAGGGTGTAGCCGGAGGAGAGGCCGAGGCCAGCGGGACCCGGCCAGGGGGATTGACAACACTGGAGAGTTTCAGGGGGGGGAATGTCCGTGTCCTCGACCCTCCCCTCTCTCTCCCAGTCCGGCCGCGGTGGCCCTTGAGAGTTGCAGGTTGTCCCTCCACACTCTCTCCCGGTCCGGCCGGGGGCTGGGGCCGACGTGATCCGGCTGCAGCCGATGAGCCAAGGAACCCGTTCATGGGGCCAGAGCAAAGGGCGTCCAGCCGCCATCCACCGGAGGTCCGGCCCAAAGACGGACGGGACATTTCTTCTTTCTTGAATAATTGCTGCAACAACCCTGGGGGGGGGATGTCTTGCACATGCCTCCGACCCCCCCACCCCCCTCTCGTCCTCATCGCCTGGTCCAGCCATAACAAATCTCAAGCGAGACGCCGTGGGGTGCACTGGGAGGGAGAGACGGTGCGAACAGGCCTCTCCCGCCTCCCCAGGTGGAGGCTTCCCAGCTGCACCCTCAGCGCTCCAGGCGCCCGGAAAAGGGTTCTTCCACTGTGGCGATGCTGCAACGTCTCGCCCGGCAGGGTGGAGCCCGTCCGCTCATTTGACCCCGCGATCGCCAGTAGCTACCGAACTCTCAAAATGGCGGTCGACCTGGCAAGAGCGGGCCCAGCATAAAGAAATGGCCCGGTCACTGGTTGACTCCACCACCGTAGTCCTCCACGACCTTGAAGATTCTAGAGGAGCCGCGGGAGTCCCCGACCCCCGCAGACACCCCCGAAGGGGAATGACTGCCATGATCGCCCGTGGAGTGACGAAACTGTAGCAGCGGGACGTCGGCGCTCCCATGCTAGCGCCAGCCTCAGTTTGAATGACTAGAATCCTGCAGACCTCAGTTCAGGTGAAAGCACAGTGTGACCCGGTAGGAAAAATTGTTGCACCCCCTCCCCTTTTTGACTGATGGTTCAAACCACCGATCCTTTCCTTTGCCCTTTTAACGGAACTTTGGACTGCCTCCCCCCCCCCCCCCCCGCGGCGCCCCACGCCGTTATTTGCTGGGCGGCAACTTACTAGACATCACCTTCGTGACATCCAGATTTCAGCGCGTTCTGCTGCCTTGGAACTATTCGCACAACAGACCGCTACTGACAACCCACCCCCCGGGACGCCCCACGCCGGATACCCAAATCAGTGCGGCACCCAGGCAACATCTTCTGAATTTTCATAATTTGAAAGAACTAGTAACATGTCCTCATCAGGAATTTCCTCTTCAATCATCTCATCAGGAATTTCCTCATGAAAAGTCTGCAATGATGATTCTTGTAACTCTATGGTCTCCAAACATTCGATAAATTCGCCATCAAGACATTGATCAAAAAAATCATTCAAGTCATCTCCTCCTTGTGAGAATATTTCATTATTGGTGCTGTCAATTTCAATAAATGTAGTGGATAATTCAAAAGAAATTGCCACGGTCTCTTCGTTGTTTAAATGTTTTTACTGTTTTTGTTTTGTTGTATATATTTATAAGTTATTAAAGTTTTATATTCCTACTACTTTGTTGGAGTGCTATATAGTTTTAATGTGACACATAATTGTAAAAACTTTGATGTACAAAGAGTCATCCCTGGAATCTTCCGCTTCAGGCTCGGTCCCCTCCCCAATCACAATACAGGATGGTTTTCAGATAGTATGAACACGTGTGGTGTGACGGATCTCATCGGGTGTGGGCCTTGATCTACTATAACTCCTTTGAAGAGGGGTGATTCTTTACAGCTGGGGCCATAAACTACATCTGCAGGGCTAGCTGATAGCCTAGGACCAGCCTGGACAATCGGACACAGAAGAAGAGGAGTGTCAGAGGGTGCGGTAGTGAATAGGGCGAAAGGGAGGTGTCGGGCGGGCACAGAGTGTGATTCTCAGGGAAGAGCAGCGCAGATGGGGGGAGGTTTATTGCCCATGCATAAGACAGAGAGCGGGGGTGAGCAGTGCCTGGGGAAGATGCTTGCGAGGGTGGGGAGCCATGCTACGAATCGACAGCGTGCAGAGAGTGGGTCCGGTCAAGGCATCTAAAATGGCTGCCGTGCACAACAAAAGTGTGGCATTTCAAAAAAGGCAAGATGGCGCAGACAATGTTTTTCAACACTTCCCCATTTCCTTCGAATCGAACGTTAACAGACGTTGGTGCATATTGCCAAAGTTAAGCGATATTTATCGCTAACGATGCTTAGCAACGAATTTTTTTACCGCTAAGCATCGTCAGAAATTATCGAAGATAAACCTTGCTATTATCAAGGTTTATCGCAAATGCGATAAAAAACGGCCGCAATGCATGAATATCGCTAAAAAGTCAGCGATATTCATGCATTACCGAGCTAATGCTCTTAGCCATGTTATCCACCTCCCATTGGATAACATGGCTAAGAACTGCTCAGGGCAGGTGTTAGTTTTTGGAGATATTCACGCTTAGCGCGAATATCTCCAAAAGTTGGTAATAGGAGATAGATATCTTGCATGTTGTAATGCAAGTTATTGTGGTATATGGAACTCATACCATAATCTCTCAGGAAAGCAGAAACTGATCCTTTTGGGACCGCCTGAGAAGGCCTAGGGGGTGAGGGGTACTCTACTTTGCCCCCTTTTCACGTTCCGAACTATTTTATTTTACTCTCTTCTGTAATTACACAAAATGGCAGCGATAAGATGCATCAGAGACAGACAGTGAGAGAAAGGAGGCCGGAGATGAAGAAGAGATGTCAAATACACATTGGAGATAATATAGTGGGAGAAGGGAAGTAAATATGAGTAAACTTACCATGTAACATAAAAATGTTCCACTCTATACTATAAGTCTCATTTTATACTACAATCACTTCGCTACAACCTCATAAATTAAAAATAAAAATGAATAATGTCTCAAACAATTTTTGTATTTCTAAATATAAATTTATTCTTCTGAATTTTCAAAATTTGAAAGAACTAGTAACATGTCCTCATCAGGAATTTCCTCTTCAATCATCTCATCTGGAATCTCCTCATGAAAAGTCTGCAATGATGATTCTTGTAACTCTATGGTCTCCAAACATTCGATAAATTCGCCATCAAGAGATTGATAAAAAAAATCATTCAAGTCATCTCCTCCTTGTGAGAATATTTCATTATTG
The DNA here is from genome assembly GCF_964261635.1 of Lissotriton helveticus. NCBI lineage: Eukaryota > Metazoa > Chordata > Amphibia > Caudata > Salamandridae > Lissotriton > Lissotriton helveticus. Next base: position 1,100,887,734 of record NC_136071.1, on the reverse strand, counting down.
GTGCTGTCAATTTCAATAAATGTAGTGGATAATTCAAAAGAAATTGCCACGGTCTCTTCATTGTGAGCCATTTTATTTTGAAATTGCTTGCTGTAAATTGCAGAAAAAAATAATCACTTTCATTTATCGTTTTTAGTAATACATAATATAAAACTAACTTTATCAAGTATTTAGTATAACAGAAGGACTGTAAATAAATAACAGAAAACATTTTTCAAATTATCTTCAAGTGTACAACATAGTTCCCCTTACAAATTAACAACTCACCTTTTTAAAAGTAGGAGAAGTGTTAGTACTGTGTAAACCAAACACCAGAAATTGAGCACCAAAAATTCCTCACAAATGTACCTCAGACAGTAGTATCACAAAATGGCTGTGGTTTCCTCTCATTTTAGATATATACATAACCAATTAACTTTCATCACACACAAATACAAAATCAAAGTAACATTTTAATTGGTTCTAAATTTCAACACTTTCAAATGTGTTTTCCCCATGCAATTTTCCATAGGACATTTAAATCGTCTACAGCCTGAATGGCTGAACGGAATTACACCAAACTTGGCAAAATGGTACATCAAACCTAAGAGGTCAGGGAGGATCTACTATGCCCCCTTATGGTCATTTGCCCCTTCGCTTTGGCCTCCTCTTGTCTCTCGATCCTACCGAGAGACAAGATGGCGGCCGCTACGGACTGTTTGGAATGTTTACAGACGCCGGAGAACCAATCACCTTCGCAAAGCTCCGTAACGCGAAAAGTACGCGAAGCGGAGCGCTGTTACAGATATATATCTTTTTTTGAACGTTAATTTCTCAAAATCCACTGGAGCACATATATTGAAACCTAGCAAAGGCACATCGGGCTACCAGTCCCTAATATTTTGCCAAGTTTCGTGCAAATCCATTCAGCCGTTCGATTATTATTTATTTTATTTTTTTTTGCCCCGCGGGGCCCTTTTAAAACCTCCACATCAAACCTAGGGGGTCAGCGAGGATCTACTATGCCCCCTTATGGTCATTTGCCCCTTCTCTTTGGCCTCCTCTTGTCTCTCGATCCTACCGAGAGACAAGATGGCGGCCGCTACGGACTGTTTGGAATGTTTACAGACGCCGGAGAACCAATCAGCTTCGCTTCACAAAGCTCCGTACCGCGAAAAGTACGCGAACTGGAACGCTGCCCGGTCCGCTGTTACAGATATATATCTTTTTTTGAACGTTAATTTCTCAAAATCCACTGGAGCACATATATTGAGACCTAGCAAAGGCACATCGGGCTACCAGTCCCTACAATTTTGCCAAGTTTCGTGCAAATCCATTCAGCCGTTCGGGCTAAAAGTGAGGCCAACCGCCATATGGAAAACTCAATGTTAAAAACACGTTTTGGGACCCCCCTTTTTTCTCGGCCCCCCCTTGACGAAACCCCCCCAAATTTTCAGGGGCTGCTCAGAAACAAAATGTTCCATTTTCCTGTAAATTTCAGCCAATTCCGTCCACAAACGCCAAAGTTATTAGACATAGAATTTTCAAAAATCCTAACTATATATACCTACTGGCGACCGCCAGTAGGTAATGTATATATATATATATGTATATATATGTCAATACCAATTGCCCTGAAGCATTTGAGAGCGCACGCGACAACGCTCTGACCATCCGGCCTTCATTAGCAACCTGCCCTCCTGCTTCACTTTGGTTCGTGTGCCGACGCGTTTCGAGGTCTCCACCTCCTCCTCGGGGCAGTAAAGAAGTCATGGCTGCAGTTTGTGGAAAATGCTCGTTTTATTCATCGTTCCTCCCATGGGCGTGTCTATGTTGCACAAGTTCTAATGCCTCCTGGGAGATGAGGTCCATTATTGCAGCCATCACTTTTTTTCATAATTATTTACATCGTTATTACCTTTAGTAGGTTTGTGGAGCGTTCGGACAGGCTATTTTGCGTGAAGAGCGCTGTGCTTGTGACCTTGGAAAAGTTCCGATTACAGCCTCAAATAACTGGCGAGAACACTTGCTGTCCAGTTACTGATGGTGCAGCTCCCCACGACCAGGCTGCCGTGTGTGAAATGTCAATACCAATTGCCCTGAAGCATTTGAGAGCGCACGCGACAACGCTCTGACCATCCGGCCTTCATTAGCAACCTGCCCTCCTGCTTCACTTTGGTTCGTGTGCCGACGCGTTTCGAGGTCTCCACCTCCTCCTCGGGGCAGTAAAGAAGTCATGGCTGCAGTTTGTGGAAAATGCTCGTTTTATTCATCGTTCCTCCCATGGGCGTGTCTATGTTGCACAAGTTCTAATGCCTCCTGGGAGATGAGGTCCATTATTGCAGCCATCACTTTTTTTCATAATTATTTACATCGTTATTACCTTTAGTAGGTTTGTGGAGCGTTCGGACAGGCTATTTTGCGTGAAGAGCGCTGTGCTTGTGACCTTGGAAAAGTTCCGATTACAGCCTCAAATAACTGGCGAGAACACTTGCTGTCCAGTTACTGATGGTGCAGCTCCCCACGACCAGGCTGCCGTGTGTGAAATGTCAATACCAATTGCCCTGAAGCATTTGAGAGCGCACGCGACAACGCTCTGACCATCCGGCCTTCATTAGCAACCTGCCCTCCTGCTTCACTTTGGTTCGTGTGCCGACGCGTTTCGAGGTCTCCACCTCCTCCTCGGGGCAGTAAAGAAGTCATGGCTGCAGTTTGTGGAAAATGCTCGTTTTATTCATCGTTCCTCCCATGGGCGTGTCTATGTTGCACAAGTTCTAATGCCTCCTGGGAGATGAGGTCCATTATTGCAGCCATCACTTTTTTTCATAATTATTTACATCGTTATTACCTTTAGTAGGTTTGTGGAGCGTTCGGACAGGCTATTTTGCGTGAAGAGCGCTGTGCTTGTGACCTTGGAAAAGTTCCGATTACAGCCTCAAATAACTGGCGAGAACACTTGCTGTCCAGTTACTGATGGTGCAGCTCCCCACGACCAGGCTGCCGTGTGTGAAATGTCAATACCAATTGCCCTGAAGCATTTGAGAGCGCACGCGACAACGCTCTGACCATCCGGCCTTCATTAGCAACCTGCCCTCCTGCTTCACTTTGGTTCGTGTGCCGACGCGTTTCGAGGTCTCCACCTCCTCCTCGGGGCAGTAAAGAAGTCATGGCTGCAGTTTGTGGAAAATGCTCGTTTTATTCATCGTTCCTCCCATGGGCGTGTCTATGTTGCACAAGTTCTAATGCCTCCTGGGAGATGAGGTCCATTATTGCAGCCATCACTTTTTTTCATAATTATTTACATCGTTATTACCTTTAGTAGGTTTGTGGAGCGTTCGGACAGGCTATTTTGCGTGAAGAGCGCTGTGCTTGTGACCTTGGAAAAGTTCCGATTACAGCCTCAAATAACTGGCGAGAACACTTGCTGTCCAGTTACTGATGGTGCAGCTCCCCACGACCAGGCTGCCGTGTGTGAAATGTCAATACCAATTGCCCTGAAGCATTTGAGAGCGCACGCGACAACGCTCTGACCATCCGGCCTTCATTAGCAACCTGCCCTCCTGCTTCACTTTGGTTCGTGTGCCGACGCGTTTCGAGGTCTCCACCTCCTCCTCGGGGCAGTAAAGAAGTCATGGCTGCAGTTTGTGGAAAATGCTCGTTTTATTCATCGTTCCTCCCATGGGCGTGTCTATGTTGCACAAGTTCTAATGCCTCCTGGGAGATGAGGTCCATTATTGCAGCCATCACTTTTTTTCATAATTATTTACATCGTTATTACCTTTAGTAGGTTTGTGGAGCGTTCGGACAGGCTATTTTGCGTGAAGAGCGCTGTGCTTGTGACCTTGGAAAAGTTCAGATTACAGCCTCAAATAACTGGCGAGAACACTTGCTGTCCAGTTACTGATGGTGCAGCTCCCCACGACCAGGCTGCCGTGTGTGAAATGTCAATACCAATTGCCCTGAAGCATTTGAGAGCGCACGCGACAACGCTCTGACCATCCGGCCTTCATTAGCAACCTGCCCTCCTGCTTCACTTTGGTTCGTGTGCCGACGCGTTTCGAGGTCTCCACCTCCTCCTCGGGGCAGTAAAGAAGTCATGGCTGCAGTTTGTGGAAAATGCTCGTTTTATTCATCGTTCCTCCCATGGGCGTGTCTATGTTGCACAAGTTCTAATGCCTCCTGGGAGATGAGGTCCATTATTGCAGCCATCACTTTTTTTCATAATTATTTACATCGTTATTACCTTTAGTAGGTTTGTGGAGCGTTCGGACAGGCTATTTTGCGTGAAGAGCGCTGTGCTTGTGACCTTGGAAAAGTTCCGATTACAGCCTCAAATAACTGGCGAGAACACTTGCTGTCCAGTTACTGATGGTGCAGCTCCCCACGACCAGGCTGCCGTGTGTGAAATGTCAATACCAATTGCCCTGAAGCATTTGAGAGCGCACGCGACAACGCTCTGACCATCCGGCCTTCATTAGCAACCTGCCCTCCTGCTTCACTTTGGTTCGTGTGCCGACGCGTTTCGAGGTCTCCACCTCCTCCTCGGGGCAGTAAAGAAGTCATGGCTGCAGTTTGTGGAAAATGCTTGTTTTATTCATCGTTCCTCCCATGGGCGTGTCTATGTTGCACAAGTTCTAATGCCTCCTGGGAGATGAGGTCCATTATTGCAGCCATCACTTTTTTTCATAATTATTTACATCGTTATTACCTTTAGTAGGTTTGTGGAGCGTTCGGACAGGCTATTTTGCGTGAAGAGCGCTGTGCTTGTGACCTTGGAAAAGTTCCGATTACAGCCTCAAATAACTGGCGAGAACACTTGCTGTCCAGTTACTGATGGTGCAGCTCCCCACGACCAGGCTGCCGTGTGTGAAATGTCAATACCAATTGCCCTGAAGCATTTGAGAGCGCACGCGACAACGCTCTGACCATCCGGCCTTCATTAGCAACCTGCCCTCCTGCTTCACTTTGGTTCGTGTGCCGACGCGTTTCGAGGTCTCCACCTCCTCCTCGGGGCAGTAAAGAAGTCATGGCTGCAGTTTGTGGAAAATGCTCGTTTTATTCATCGTTCCTCCCATGGGCGTGTCTATGTTGCACAAGTTCTAATGCCTCCTGGGAGATGAGGTCCATTATTGCAGCCATCACTTTTTTTCATAATTATTTACATCGTTATTACCTTTAGTAGGTTTGTGGAGCGTTCGGACAGGCTATTTTGCGTGAAGAGCGCTGTGCTTGTGACCTTGGAAAAGTTCCGATTACAGCCTCAAATAACTGGCGAGAACACTTGCTGTCCAGTTACTGATGGTGCAGCTCCCCACGACCAGGCTGCCGTGTGTGAAATGTCAATACCAATTGCCCTGAAGCATTTGAGAGCGCACGCGACAACGCTCTGACCATCCGGCCTTCATTAGCAACCTGCCCTCCTGCTTCACTTTGGTTCGTGTGCCGACGCGTTTCGAGGTCTCCACCTCCTCCTCGGGGCAGTAAAGAAGTCATGGCTGCAGTTTGTGGAAAATGCTCGTTTTATTCATCGTTCCTCCCATGGGCGTGTCTATGTTGCACAAGTTCTAATGCCTCCTGGGAGATGAGGTCCATTATTGCAGCCATCACTTTTTTTCATAATTATTTACATCGTTATTACCTTTAGTAGGTTTGTGGAGCGTTCGGACAGGCTATTTTGCGTGAAGAGCGCTGTGCTTGTGACCTTGGAAAAGTTCCGATTACAGCCTCAAATAACTGGCGAGAACACTTGCTGTCCAGTTACTGATGGTGCAGCTCCCCACGACCAGGCTGCCGTGTGTGAAATGTCAATACCAATTGCCCTGAAGCATTTGAGAGCGCACGCGACAACGCTCTGACCATCCGGCCTTCATTAGCAACCTGCCCTCCTGCTTCACTTTGGTTCGTGTGCCGACGCGTTTCGAGGTCTCCACCTCCTCCTCGGGGCAGTAAAGAAGTCATGGCTGCAGTTTGTGGAAAATGCTCGTTTTATTCATCGTTCCTCCCATGGGCGTGTCTATGTTGCACAAGTTCTAATGCCTCCTGGGAGATGAGGTCCATTATTGCAGCCATCACTTTTTTTCATAATTATTTACATCGTTATTACCTTTAGTAGGTTTGTGGAGCGTTCAGACAGGCTATTTTGCGTGAAGAGCGCTGTGCTTGTGACCTTGGAAAAGTTCCGATTACAGCCTCAAATAACTGGCGAGAACACTTGCTGTCCAGTTACTGATGGTGCAGCTCCCCACGACCAGGCTGCCGTGTGTGAAATGTCAATACCAATTGCCCTGAAGCATTTGAGAGCGCACGCGACAACGCTCTGACCATCCGGCCTTCATTAGCAACCTGCCCTCCTGCTTCACTTTGGTTCGTGTGCCGACGCGTTTCGAGGTCTCCACCTCCTCCTCGGGGCAGTAAAGAAGTCATGGCTGCAGTTTGTGGAAAATGCTCGTTTTATTCATCGTTCCTCCCATGGGCGTGTCTATGTTGCACAAGTTCTAATGCCTCCTGGGAGATGAGGTCCATTATTGCAGCCATCACTTTTTTTCATAATTATTTACATCGAACTTGTGCAACATAGACACGCCCATGGGAGGAACGATGAATAAAACGAGCATTTTCCACAAACTGCAGCCATGACTTCTTTACTGCCCCGAGGAGGAGGTGGAGACCTCGAAACGCGTCGGCACACGAACCAAAGTGAAGCAGGAGGGCAGGTTGCTAATGAAGGCCGGATGGTCAGAGCGTTGTCGCGTGCGCTCTCAAATGCTTCAGGGCAATTGGTATTGACATTTCACACACGGCAGCCTGGTCGTGGGGAGCTGCACCATCAGTAATTGGACAGCAAGTGTTCTCGCCAGTTATTTGAGGCTGTAATCGGAACTTTTCCAAGGTCACAAGCACAGCGCTCTTCACGCAAAATAGCCTGTCCGAACGCTCCACAAACCTACTAAAGGTAATAACGATGTAAATAATTATGAAAAAAAGTGATGGCTGCAATAATGGACCTCATCTCCCAGGAAGCATTAGAACTTGTGCAACATAGACACGCCCATGGGAGGAACGATGAATAAAACGAGCATTTTCCACAAACTGCAGCCATGACTTCTTTACTGCCCCGAGGAGGAGGTGGAGACCTCGAAACGCGTCGGCACACGAACCAAAGTGAAGCAGGAGGGCAGGTTGCTAATGAAGGCCGGATGGTCAGAGCGTTGTCGCGTGCGCTCTCAAATGCTTCAGGGCAATTGGTATTGACATTTCACACACGGCAGCCTGGTCGTGGGGAGCTGCACCATCAGTAATTGGACAGCAAGTGTTCTCGCCAGTTATTTGAGGCTGTAATCGGAACTTTTCCAAGGTCACAAGCACAGCGCTCTTCACGCAAAATAGCCTGTCCGAACGCTCCACAAACCTACTAAAGGTAATAACGATGTAAATAATTATGAAAAAAAGTGATGGCTGCAATAATGGACCTCATCTCCCAGGAAGCATTAGAACTTGTGCAACATAGACACGCCCATGGGAGGAACGATGAATAAAACGAGCATTTTCCACAAACTGCAGCCATGACTTCTTTACTGCCCCGAGGAGGAGGTGGAGACCTCGAAACGCGTCGGCACACGAACCAAAGTGAAGCAGGAGGGCAGGTTGCTAATGAAGGCCGGATGGTCAGAGCGTTGTCGCGTGCGCTCTCAAATGCTTCAGGGCAATTGGTATTGACATTTCACACACGGCAGCCTGGTCGTGGGGAGCTGCACCATCAGTAATTGGACAGCAAGTGTTCTCGCCAGTTATTTGAGGCTGTAATCGGAACTTTTCCAAGGTCACAAGCACAGCGTTCTTCACGCAAAATAGCCTGTCCGAACGCTCCACAAACCTACTAAAGGTAATAACGATGTAAATAATTATGAAAAAAAGTGATGGCTGCAATAATGGACCTCATCTCCCAGGAAGCATTAGAACTTGTGCAACATAGACACGCCCATGGGAGGAACGATGAATAAAACGAGCATTTTCCACAAACTGCAGCCATGACTTCTTTACTGCCCCGAGGAGGAGGTGGAGACCTCGAAACGCGTCGGCACACGAACCAAAGTGAAGCAGGAGGGCAGGTTGCTAATGAAGGCCGGATGGTCAGAGCGTTGTCGCGTGCGCTCTCAAATGCTTCAGGGCAATTGGTATTGACATATGTATATATATATATATATATATATATATATATATATATGTATATATATATATATATCAAACAACACTTCTCCTTAAGAAAAGATAATCCGGGCCACTTGCAGTTACAAACGTGGTTTATTTCAAATAAGCTTCGCTCGACGCGTTTCGCAGGCAGAACCCGCTTTCTCACGAGAACGAGAAAAGGTTTCCAGTGCAAATTATACACACAAATCACATGGTATTTGACGTCATACCGTAGTAATGGTAAACAGACTTGCTAATCACGCTGTGGGCTAGGTACATATTTCACTTAGCGGTAGATGCCAAAATGCATTAGTCAACATATTAAGACATTATTCACAATTGAACATACCAAATAATAGCGGATTCATTAAATCATATATCATTCCACATTGCTCATGTTCAAAAGAATTTCACCCATGTGGGCATGTTTACGCATAATTCATTACGCCCCAGTGGGCAAACACATTAGCTTTCATTAGGAAATGTGTTTCTAAATAACTTATAATCCAGCCCCAGTGGGCAAAACATAATTAAAGGTGAATTGTTGAATAACATCATATTCATTTTCAGTGATTGGCATTTCCCCATATGTGTATCTGGAACCAATTCCCATCAGCACTGATTCCAAAGTTCTGAAAAAAATAATAAAAGCATCTGGTCAAGCTCGAGTAAAACCATTAAGGCTGTGATTTAAAATAACATTTTCTCTTACAATAGTTAAAAAAGACAGGAATTCTGAATGTAGCAAAACATCTATATTGAATCAGTGTTTTAACCTAAGTGGACTGCTAGGTCCTCATGCAGATTGTGCCCATTCGGCTGTGTGGTTCTGAATTTTATTATGAGTTTGGACTCCAATCTCCTCAACTCCTGAATTCTATTCCCTCCTCTTACCCTGGCCGGTATGGTATCCAGTACACAGAAAGAAAGGAGACGTGCATTGCTTTTATGGCATACAGCAAAATGCCTTGCTATTGGGTATTGTTTGTCATTATTGGTAATGGCCCTCATATGTTCAAGAACTCGCATTTTTGCCGGCTTTTTGGTGCTGCCAATGTAGAACAAATCACACGGGCATTTAAGCGCATATACTGCATGATCTGTCAAGCACGTAACATGTTTGAGAATCTTAAATTTGTCTCTGTCTTTTGCCAGTGTTATCTCCTTCAGGTTTCTACTGTTGCGGCAAGCTTTACATTTACCACATACATAGAATCCCTGAATGGGCTTCCTGGTGCTTAGACTATCTGGTATAACAGTACTGCATAGGAGATCCTTAAGGGATTTTGGTCTGCGGTAGGTGATTTGAGGGTAGTCAGATACCTCAGTAGCCAGATCTTTGTCAAGCTTAAGTACACTCCAAAATTTCCCCACTATATTCTTTATATCTCTAGACTGTGTGTGGTAATCAGTGATCATTCTACTAGTGACAGTAGATACTTTATTTGGATCCACCACTGGGTGATCTGAATGACTCAATTTTTCTATTTCTCTTGCACTCACTGCTTTTACGGCACTGGAAATGCACTTCTGTGTATATCCCCTCTGTTTAAATCGCTCCATCATCACTTTGACCTCTTTCAGATAGTCTTCCTCACGGGAGCAGTTGCGCCTTGCCCTAAGAAACTCACCAAAAGGGATCGAATTGATGAGATTCTTTGGGTGACAGCTCCTGGCATGCAAAAGACTATTGCCAGCTGTCTCTTTTCTGAATAAACAAGTAGTTAACTCGTTATTATCAGTGCGGACTTTCAAGTCTAGAAAGTCAATCATTGTGTGGCTCATATGACTGGTAAATGATAGATTAAACTCATTAACATTGAGCTCTTGAACAAAATCGTTTGCCTCTGTTTGGCTTCCATTCCAGATAACAAAAATGTCATCAATGAAACGGAGCCATCTAACTACCTTCGTCTGATAAATTGGGGATTGATATACTACCTCCTCTTCCCATTTGCCAAGGTAGATGCCCGCAAAGCAAGGGGCAAAGCAAGTCCCCATCGCTGTACCAAGCAGCTGGTGATAGATATTTTTGTTGAAAAGAAAATAATTTTCAGTTAAACATAACTGTATCATATTCAATAACATTTCAGTGTGTGACAGAAACGAAATGGACCGTCCTTCAAGAAAGTGTTTGCAAGCATCTATACCCTTTTGGTGAGGTATACACGTATATAGACTGTTTACGTCTAATGTCAGAAGAAGCCAATTTGGGTTCCAGGTGACATTACTAATTTTACGCAAAAAGTCTCCTGAGTCCTTGATATATGACGGTAACCCTTGCATCAGTGGCTGCAGAAAAAAGTCCACATACCGGGACGTGTTTTCCTAGCAACTACCGCGTGAGGAAACAATTGGTCTCCCCGGGGGCTCACTTGGATTTTTGTGAATCTTTGGGAGGAGATAAAGGGCAGGCATTTTGGGGTATTTGTTATACAAAAAATTGAATTCTTCTCGGCTGATCAACCCCCTCTCCCTCCAATCATTCAATTTTTCGGCATGGTGGGTAACACTAAGGTTATAACAAGTCACGTCACTTTTCTCATACTTAGTTGTGTCATTGAGTTGGGTGGGGCCTTCATTTATATACATATTGCGTGGCAGTACTACAATATTTCCCCCTTTATCAGCGTTTTTTATGACTATGGTTCTGTCACTGCTAAGGGATTTAATCGCTTGTAATTGAACCTTCGTGAGATTACTTTTAGCATAATGGGCAATTTTAGACAGCTTATCCAATTCATTAATCACCCCTCTCTCAAAAATATCAATAGGTTCATTTACAATTTGTGGCAGAAAGATTGACTTGGGTCTGAACCCACTTTTGTAGTCCAGATCAGTTCTAAAGTCATCATTAATCAAATTAGAAATTGAACTGTCCAACGTCTCACTTTCTCCTGCGAGTTCATGCAATACATGCAATGTTTCCAAGTCTTTTATTGCAATACTACTCGGTTCTTGCAATGTGTCTTTGGTTTCAATATTCAATTTTGTAGCAAACCATTTCTTTAAACGTAGTTTACGGGTAAAATAAAATAAATCAATTCTTGTTTGTGTATAATCATAAGAGGCTGTTGGGCAAAAAGATAGCCCTAGTGAGAGTACCTGTATTTCAGCTTCGCTCAGTTCTCTTGACGAGAGATTGATTACAGTGTTGTTTTCAACTACTTACCCCGTCTCTGTCGTCTGGTTCGTGATCCCACTGGGCTCGATACACTGTTGCCGATAGCGATGTTTTGCTTTCCAACGCCTCTCCCGCCTTGCCCTTGTCCTTGTCCTCTTGGTCCTGTGATATTCGGTTTGGCTTGTCCAGCCATTCTTCCCTGGGCCACTAGGGCGAACTCCTTTAAAATTTTGTCTTTTGGGCTCAGAATGTCTGTGCTCCTTGATGGTTGCGTAATCATGGTAGTGACAGCTGCAGTCTTATCTCGTGCCGGGGGAGGTGTCCCCGATGATGTTTGCACATTACAGACTGTCTGTGCTTCTCCGTCCACAGATACCATAGTAGTCGTACGCAAATGGTCATATTTTTTTGAAAATGTAAGGACTTGACCGCGCTCATAGTCCATGCGGTCCCTCATAAATTTCGTTTCTTTTTTGTCTTTTATATCTTTTTCAATTCTCTCCAACTTCACCTCCAGTTTGGACATTTCGTTGTCAAAGTCCTTCTGGTCATCATACAAGGCTCTTAATCTGCCTGATATTTCTTCAATCTCTTCAGCTAATTTCTCGCAATGTTTCGTGGCATATTTTGCCAGGATTCTTAACATCACTATGGAACAGCCATGACTGTTGCTAGACCACTCCTCAACCATGTCGGGGTCGGGATCTTCAAAGGTGGGTGTCGTAAATATTCTCAAGCCACGTGGCACCCGGTCTGCTTCAATATATTTTTGTAGAGTGGTTGCTTCCCACCATTTGTGTTGTTCAATTTTCAATAGCTTCCAGAGCTTGTTCCATAACTCCTGTTTTTCCGTCACACTTGTTTTGGGTTCACATTCTCCGAGAGTACTCAAAGTTGTTTCCGATCCATGTGCAGCGAACATTTTGTTTGCTACTTCATTCCGTCTTTGGTTTCTATTCGAAGCCATCCTTGTTAGCAGTAAAGACTGTATTGACGGATAAATGCTCCGCCCGTTATGTTCTGAGACACCCAGAAAACACACTCGTCTGTGCTTCGGAGTGTCAGCCACTTGCCTTTGAATATTTGTTTTCACTACGTGCACTCGTGTAAAAGTCTGTAACTGATCAGTTGCAGCTCGTGTCCGTGAAAGCCGTTACGCTTCAATTCAATCACCCTCCGCTCTCCACTCCAAGACCTGTTCGTAAATAAGCGTCCAAGCAAAAAAAAACAGGTTTCCTTGGTGTGTCGACAAGCGTTGTTTTCGGCGATCCCTCACAACCGTTGCAGACTTTTCGCACAGCTGGGATTACTTGATTGACACTTCTCCGTGTCAGTTTCAAAGGCGGGCGGGAGCATTCGCTTAGGGCCCCTGCCTCTTGCAATGGCGGGCCTCGGCTGGGATAGCGAATCCCTTAACATCAAACAACACTTCTCCTTAAGAAAAGATAATCCGGGCCACTTGCAGTTACAAACGTGGTTTATTTCAAATAAGCTTCGCTCGACGCGTTTCGCAGGCAGAACCCGCTTTCTCACGAGAACGAGAAAAGGTTTCCAGTGCAAATTATACACACAAATCACATGGTATTTGACGTCATACCGTAGTAATGGTAAACAGACTTGCTAATCACGCTGTGGGCTAGGTACATATTTCACTTAGCGGTAGATGCCAAAATGCATTAGTCAACATAACGGGCGGAGCATTTATCCGTCAATACAGTCTTTACTGCTAACAAGGATGGCTTCGAATAGAAACCAAAGACGGAATGAAGTAGCAAACAAAATGTTCGCTGCACTTGGATCGGAAACGACTTTGAGTACTCTCGGAGAATGTGAACCCAAAACAAGTGTGACGGAAAAACAGGAGTTATGGAACAAGCTCTGGAAGCTATTACAAATTGAACAACACAAATGGTGGGAAGCAACCACTCTACAAAAATATATTGAAGCAGACCGGGTGCCACGTGGCTTGAGAATATTTACGACACCCACCTTTGAAGATCCCGACCCCGACATGGTTGAGGAGTGGTCTAGCAACAGTCATGGCTGTTCCATAGTGATGTTAAGAATCCTGGTAAAATATGCCACGAAACATTGCGAGAAATTGGCTGAAGAGATTGAAGAAATATCAGGCAGATTAAGAGCCTTGTATGATGACCAGAAGGACTTTGACAATGAAATGTCCAAACTGGAGGTGAAGTTGGAGAGAATTGAAAAAGATATAAAAGACAAAAAAGAAACGAAATTTATGAGGGACCGCATGGACTATGAGCGCGGTCAAGTCCTTACATTTTCGAAAAAATATGACCATTTGCGTACGACTACTATGGTATCTGTGGACGGAGAAGCACAGACAGTCTGTAATGTGCAAACATCATCGGGGACACCTCCCCCGGCACGAGATAAGACTGCAGCTGTCACAACCATGATTACGCAACCATCAAGGAGCACAGACATTCTGAGCCCAAAAGACAACATTTTAAAGGAGTTCGCCCTAGTGGCCCAGGGAAGAATGGCTGGACAAGCCAAACCGAATATCACAGGACCAAGAGGACAAGGACAAGGGCAAGGCGGGAGAGGCGTTGGAAAGCAAAACATCGCTATCGGCAACAGTGTATCGAGCCCAGTGGGATCACGAACCAGACGACAGAGACGGGGCAAGTAGTTGAAAACAACACTGTAATCAATCTCTCGTCAAGAGAACTGAGCGAAGCTGAAATACAGGTACTCTCACTAGGGCTATCTTTTTGCCCAACAGCCTCTTATGATTATACACAAACAAGAATTGATTTATTTTATTTTACCCGTAAACTACGTTTAAAGAAATGGTTTGCTACAAAATTGAATATTGAAACCAAAGACACATTGCAAGAACCGAGTAGTATTGCAATAAAAGACTTGGAAACATTGCATGTATTGCATGAACTCGCAGGAGAAAGTGAGACGTTGGACAGTTCAATTTGTAATTTGATTAATGATGACTTTAGAACTGATCTGGACTACAAAAGTGGGTTCAGACCCAAGTCAATCTTTCTGCCACAAATTGTAAATGAACCTATTGATATTTTTGAGAGAGGGGTGATTAATGAATTGGATAAATTGTCTAAAATTGCCCAATATGCTAAAAGTAATCTCACGAAGGTTCAATTACAAGCGATTAAATCCCTTAGCAGTGACAGAACCATAGTCATAAAAAAAGCTGATAAAGGGGGAAATATTGTAGTACTGCCACGCAATATGTATATAAATGAAGGCCTCACCCAACTCAATGACACAACTAAGTATGAGAAAAGTGACGTGACTTGTTATAACCTTAGTGTTACCCACCATGCCGAAAAATTGAATGATTGGAGGGAGAGGGGGTTGATCAGCCGAGAAGAATTCAATTTTTTGTATAACAAATACCCCAAAATGCCTGCCCTTTATCTCCTCCCAAAGATTCACAAAAATCCAAGTGAGCCCCCGGGGAGACCAATTGTTTCCTCACGCGGTAGTTGCTGGGAAAACACGTCCCGGTATGTGGACTTTTTTCTGCAGCCACTGATGCAAGGGTTACCGTCATATATCAAGGACTCAGGAGACTTTTTGCGTAAAATTAGTAATGTCACCTGGAACCCAAATTGGCTTCTTCTGACATTAGACGTAAACAGTCTATATACGTGTATACCTCACCAAAAGGGTATAGATGCTTGCAAACACTTTCTTGAAGGACGGTCCATTTCGTTTCTGTCACACACTGAAATGTTATTGAATATGATACAGTTATGTTTAACTGAAAATTATTTTCTTTTCAACAAAAATATCTATCACCAGCTGCTTGGTACAGCGATGGGGACTTGCTTTGCCCCTTGCTTTGCGGGCATCTACCTTGGCAAATGGGAAGAGGAGGTAGTATATCAATCCCCAATTTATCAGACGAAGGTAGTTAGATGGCTCCGTTTCATTGATGACATTTTTGTTATCTGGAATGGAAGCCAAACAGAGGCAAACGATTTTGTTCAAGAGCTCAATGTTAATGAGTTTAATCTATCATTTACCAGTCATATGAGCCACACAATGATTGACTTTCTAGACTTGAAAGTCCGCACTGATAATAACGAGTTAACTACTTGTTTATTCAGAAAAGAGACAGCTGGCAATAGTCTTTTGCATGCCAGGAGCTGTCACCCAAAGAATCTCATCAATTCGATCCCTTTTGGTGAGTTTCTTAGGGCAAGGCGCAACTGCTCCCGTGAGGAAGACTATCTGAAAGAGGTCAAAGTGATGACGGAGCGATTTAAACAGAGGGGATATACACAGAAGTGCATTTCCAGTGCCGTAAAAGCAGTGAGTGCAAGAGAAATAGAAAAATTGAGTCATTCAGATCACCCAGTGGTGGATCCAAATAAAGTATCTACTGTCACTAGTAGAATGATCACTGATTACCACACACAGTCTAGAGATATAAAGAATATAGTGGGGAAATTTTGGAGTGTACTTAAGCTTGACAAAGATCTGGCTACTGAGGTATCTGACTACCCTCAAATCACCTACCGCAGACCAAAATCCCTTAAGGATCTCCTATGCAGTACTGTTATACCAGATAGTCTAAGCACCAGGAAGCCCATTCAGGGATTCTATGTATGTGGTAAATGTAAAGCTTGCCGCAACAGTAGAAACCTGAAGGAGATAACACTGGCAAAAGACAGAGACAAATTTAAGATTCTCAAACATGTTACGTGCTTGACAGATCATGCAGTATATGCGCTTAAATGCCCGTGTGATTTGTTCTACATTGGCAGCACCAAAAAGCCGGCAAAAATGCGAGTTCTTGAACATATGAGGGCCATTACCAATAATGACAAACAATACCCAATAGCAAGGCATTTTGCTGTATGCCATAAAAGCAATGCACGTCTCCTTTCTTTCTGTGTACTGGATACCATACCGGCCAGGGTAAGAGGAGGGAATAGAATTCAGGAGTTGAGGAGATTGGAGTCCAAACTCATAATAAAATTCAGAACCACACAGCCGAATGGGCACAATCTGCATGAGGACCTAGCAGTCCACTTAGGTTAAAACACTGATTCAATATAGATGTTTTGCTACATTCAGAATTCCTGTCTTTTTTAACTATTGTAAGAGAAAATGTTATTTTAAATCACAGCCTTAATGGTTTTACTCGAGCTTGACCGGATGCTTTTATTATTTTTTTCAGAACTTTGGAATCAGTGCTGATGGGAATTGGTTCCAGATACACATATGGGGAAATGCCAATCACTGAAAATGAATGTGATGTTATTCAACAATTCACCTTTAATTATGTTTTGCCCACTGGGGCTGGATTATAAGTTATTTAGAAACACATTTCCTAATGAAAGCTAATGTGTTTGCCCACTGGGGCGTAATGAATTATGCGTAAACATGCCCACATGGGCGAAATTCTTTTGAACATGAGCAATGTGGAATGATATATGATTTAATGAATCCGCTATTATTTGGTATGTTCAATTGTGAATAATGTCTTAATATGTTGACTAATGCATTTTGGCATCTACCACTAAGTGAAATATTTTCCTAGCCCACAGCGTGATTAGCAAGTCTGTTTACCATTACTACGGTATGACGTCAAATACCATGTGATTTGTGAGTATAATTTGCACTGGAAACCTTTTCTCGTTCTCGTGAGAAAGCGGGTTCTGCCTGCGAAACGCGTCGAGCGAAGCTTATTTGAAATAAACCACGTTTGTAACTGCAAGTGGCCCGGATTATCTTTTCTTAAGGAGAAGTGTTGTTTGATGTTAAGGGATTCGCTATCCCAGCCGAGGCCCACCATTGCAAGAGGCAGGGGCCCTAAGCGAATGCTGAGTGTTGGATTTGATATATATATATATGTATATATATATATATTACCTACTGGCGGTCGCCAGTAGGTATATATAGTTAGGATTTTTTCTCTATGGGATTTTTGAAAATTCTATGTCTAATAACTTTGGCGTTTGTTGACGGAATTGGCTGTACTTTTCAGGAAAATGGAACATTATGTTTCTGAGCAGCCCCTGAAAATTTGGGGGGGTTTCGTCAAGGGGGGGCCGAGAAAAAAGGGGTGTCCCAAAACGTGTTTTTAACATTGAGTTTTCCATAGGGCGGTTGGCCTCACTTTTAGCCCGAATAGCTGAATGGATTTGCACGAAACTTGGCAAAATTGTAGGGACTGGTAGCCCGATGTGCCTTTGCTAGGTCTCAATATATGTGCTCCAGTGGATTTTGAGAAATTAATGTTCAAAAAAAGATATATATCTGTAACAGCGGACCAGGCAGCGCTCCAGTTCGCGTACTTTTCGCGTTACGGAGCTTTGTGAAGCGAAGCTGATTGGTTCTCCGGCGTCTGTAAACATTCCAAACAGTCCGTAGCGGCCGCCATCTTGTCTCTCGGTAGGATCGAGAGACAAGAGGAGGCCAAAGCGAAGGGGCAAATGACCATAAGGGGGCATAGTAGATCCTCCCTGACCCCCTAGGTTTGATGTGGAGGTTTTAAAAGGGCCCCGCGGGGCAAAAAAAAAAATAATAATAATAATCGAACGGCTGAATGGATTTGCACGAAACTTGGCAAAATTGTAGGGACTGGTAGCCCGATGTGCCTTTGCTAGGTCTCAATATATGTGCTCCAGTGGATTTTGAGAAATTAACGTTCAAAAAAAGATATATATCTGTAACAGCGCTCCGCTTCGCGTACTTTTCGCGTTACGGAGCTTTGCGAAGCTGATTGGTTCTCCGGCGTCTGTAAACATTCCAAACAGTCCGTAGCGGCTGCCATCTTGTCTCTCGGTAGGATCGAGAGACAAGAGGAGGCCAAAGCAAAGGGGCAAATGACCATAAGGGGGCATAGTAGATCCTCCCTGACCTCTTTGAGACATTATTCATTTTTATTTTTAATTTATGAGGTTGTAGCGAAGTGATTGTAGTATAAAAAAAGAGTTATAGTATAGAGTGCAAAAATTCGTTCTTTTTGGAGGGGCAAAAAAAAATAAATCATTTTTTTGGTGGGGTGCGCCCAGTTAGTGTAACGGGAAGCGGACTGGGGAGCGTACTACAAGGAAAGAAGAATGATTGACTTTTAACTTATTGTATGTTTATAGACTTGTTTTTCTGCTGAGTGACGTCTCGGCCTATCTCCACGGGATGCAGTCCCTACCATCTCGGCGTTTAAGCCCAGGGGGACCGGTAGTGTGGGAGAGATAACGGGGCATATTATCAGGGGGGTTTATCTCCGCTTCTTTGGCTTTAAAAGCCAAGAAAGCGGAGATAAAATTATCTCTGTATTACCTAGCTGTTGCTAACACCAGTTAGCGACCGCTAGTAGGAGATAGCGACCATCTTGGGCTCCACTTTGCATGTCAGTGATATTTATCACTAATGACATGCAAAGTGGGCATGCCAAGATGTTAGCGACTGGAAACAGTCGCTAACATCCCTATCTCCTATTACCAACTTTTGGAGATATTCGCACTAAGCGCGAATATCTCCAAAAAGTAACACCTGCCCTGAGCAGTTCTTAGCCATGTTATCCAATGGGAGGTGGATAACATGGCTAAGAGCATTAGCTCGGTAATGCATGAATATCGCTGACTTTTCAGCGATATTAATGCATTGCGGCCGTTTTTTATCGCATTTGCGATAAACCTTGATAATAGCAAGGTTTATCTGCGATAATTTCTGACGATGCTTAGCGGTAAAAAATGTGTTGCTAAGCATCGTTAGGGATAAATATCGCTTAACTTTGGTAATATGCCCCAACGTCTGTTAACGTTCGATTCGAAGGAAATCAGGAAGTGTTGAAAAACATTGTCTGCGCCATCTTGCCTTTTTTCAAATGCCACACTTTTGTCGTGCATGGCAGCCATTTTAGATGCCGTGACCAGACCCACTCTCTGCACGCTGTCGATCCTTAGCATGGCTCCCCACCCTCGCAAGCATCTCCCCCAGGCACTGGTCACCCCCGCTCTCTGTCTTATGCATGGGCAATAAACCTCCCCCCATCTGCGCTGCTCTTCCCTGAGAATCACACCCTGTGCCCGCCCGACACCTCCCTTTCGCCCTATTCACTACCGCACCCTCTGACACTCCTTTTCCTCTGTTTCCGATTGTCCAGGCCGGTCCTAGGCTATCAGCTAGCCCTGCAGATGTAGTTTATGGCCCCGGCTGTAAAGAATCACCCCTCTTCAAAGGAGTTATAGTAGATCAAGGCCCACACCCGATGAGATCCGTCACAGCACACGCGTTCCTACTATCTGGAAACCATCCTGTATTGTGATTGGGGAGGGGACCGAGCCTGAAGCGGAAGATTCCAGGGATGACTCTTTGTACATCAAAGTTTTTACAATTATGTGTCACATTAAAAATATATAGCACTCCAACAAAGTAGTAGGATTATAAAACTTTAATAACTTATAAATATATACAACAAAACAAAAACAGTAAAAACATTTAAACATTTTTAGGGAAAAAGAAGGAAGTAGCGGTCGGTTGTGCGAATAGTCCCAACGCAGCACAACGTCCAGATTTCTGGACGGCACCCAGGTGATGTTGCCTGGGTGCCGCACTGGTTTCGGTATCCGACGTGAGGCGTCGCGGGGGGTGGGTCATCAGTAGCGGTCTGTTGTGCGAATAGTTCCAAGGCAGCAGAACGATGGCACCAAGGTGATGTCCAGTAAGTTGCCGCCCTCCGAATAACGGCGTGGGGCGCCCCAGGGGGGGGGGGAGACGGCGTGAACAGGCTTCTCCAGGTGGAGTCTCGTCTGCTGTAGTGGGGCGCCCCTTTACCGTTTCAGTTGCCATTCCGTCCGCTTTTGGTCCACTGTGTCAAAAGCCGCAATTCAGCTGAGTTGCGCCCACTCTTGCGGTGCAGCGATAGGCGGCTGTCACAGGACTCTCAAAATGGCGGCAGGCTCTTTCCTTTTTGGGCCTGGTCCACTGAAATGGCCCTGGGACACCTTGGAAATCGGACGCTTGTCTGCTAGGTCTTGGACCCCATTCTCGAAAGCGTCCCCTTCGCCTTGAGGATTCTACAAAAGTTTTGGGGGCCCCCGACTCCTGCAGGCTTCTGGTGGGGAGCGGCTGCCATGATTGCTCGCGGAATGACCACGACGGAGCCACGAGATGGTGGTGCTTTCATGCGGACGCCAGCTTCAGTCTGAAACATCCAGAAACAAGGTGGGGCTTTCATCGTTTGGGAAAAAAAAAAAGTTTTCATCCAATGAAAAGTGTTATTTTTAGGTCATATGATCAAGCCTTCCATCATTAGGAAACCAAAAGTAAAATGAACCAATGAAAAGTTTTATAAACAAGTCACATGACCTGTTATGCGGCATAGGGTATAAAATGCGGAGAAAATACGTTGGCACGTGAGGCGGCGTCAGTAGCGGACCGATGTGCGAATAGGCCGAAGGCAGCACAACGCGCCAAGATCCGGATGGCAAGGAGGTGGTGTCCAGCAAGTTGCCGCACTGGTGTGGCCATCCTACAATGGTAAAAGTCGGTGTGGGGCGCCCCGTTGGCCTGTGAGATGGCAGCAGTAGCGGACCGATGTGCGAATAGGCCGAAGGCAGCACAACGCGCCAAGATCCGGATGGCAAGGAGGTGGTGTCTAGCAAGTTGCCGCACTGGTGTGGCCATCTTACAATGGTAAAAGTCGGCGTGGGGCGCCCCGTTGGCCTGTGAGATGGCGGCAGTAGCGGACCGATGTGCGAATGGGGCCAAAGGCAGCGCAACAATATTTTCTGATTAGAAGACACCACAAGGCGCTGAGATGCCAAGATCCGGATGGCACCGAGGTGGTGTCTAGCAAGTTGCCGCACTGGTGTGGCCATCCTACAATGCTGAAAGTCGGCGTGGGGCGCCCCGTTGGCCTGTGAGATGGCGTCAGTAGCGGACCGATGTGCGAATGGGGCCAAAGGCAGCGCAACAATATTTTCTGAATAGAAGACACCACAAGGCGCTGAGATGCCAAGATCCGGATGGCACCGAGGTGGTGTCTAGCAAGTTGCCGCACTGGTGTGGCCATCCTACAATGCTGAAAGTCGGCGTGGGGCGCCCCGTTGGCCTGTGAGATGGCGTCAGTAGCGGACCGATGTGCGAATGGGGCCAAAGGCAGCGCAACAATATTTTCTGAATAGAAGACACCACAAGGCGCTGAGATGCCAAGATCCGGATGGCACCGAGGTGGTGTCTAGCAAGTTGCCGCACTGGTGTGGCCATCCTACAATGCTGAAAGTCGGCGTGGGGCGCCCCGTTGGCCTGTGAGATGGCGTCAGTAGCGGACCGATGTGCGAATGGGGCCAAAGGCAGCGCAATAATATTTTCTGAATAGAAGACACCACTAGGCGCTGAGATGCCAAGATCCGGATGGCTCTGAGGTGGTGTCTAGCAAGTTGCCGCACTGGTGTGGCCATCCTACAATGCTGAAAGTCGGCGTGGGGCGCCCCATTAGCCTGTGAGATGGCGTCAGTAGCGGACCGATGTGCGAATGGGGCCAAAGGCAGCGCAACAATATTTTCTGAATAGAAGACACCACAAGGCGCTGAGATGCCAAGATCCGGATGGCACCGAGGTGGTGTCTAGCAAGTTGCCGTACTGGTGTGGCCATCCTACAATACTGAAAGTAGGCGTGGGGCGCCCCGTTGGCCTGTGAGGTGGCGTCAGTAGCGGACCGATGTGCGAATGGGGCCAAAGGCAGCGCAACAATGTTTTCTGAATAGAAGACACCACATGGCGCTGAGATTCGGTTACCACCGAGGTGGTGTCTAGCAAGTTGCCGCACTGGTGTGGCCATCCTACAATACTGCTCCGAATAACGGCGTGGGGTGCCCGAAGGGGGGGGGGAGGCGGCGTGAACGGGCCTTCCTAGGTGGAGGCTCGTCTGCTGTAGTGGGGCGCCCCTTTACCGTTTCAGTTGCCATTTAGCTGAGTTTCGGCCGCTCTTGATGCTACAGCGACAGGCGGCTGCAACAGGACTCTCAAAATGGCGGCCTGTTCTTTGGATTTGGGCCTGGTCCACTAAAATGTCCCTGGGACACCTTAGAACTCAGACGGTCGAATTTTTTTTCCTTTCCTCTACACGCAAAAAAGAGGTAAATGCCCGGTACGTTACACGCTTCATCTGCCACGATGTACTCTCCAGAGGAACCGAAAAAAAATATAGTTATGGTAACTATACCATGCATCGTCATATGGAGAGGTGGCACCGATTAATTATAGTGCTGCATAAAAGAGAGATTTGGAGGAGAACCCCCGACCTGCCAGTACATTCATCAAAGAAGTGGCACTGACAGCATCAGAGGCAAGGGAAACGGTCCCAAATATTTAGAAGAACTTTGGAAAGTTTAAAATGACATGTTTAGATTGTGGCAAATTAATTTCATGTGGACAGATGAGTGTTACTCTAATAAATACAGCATATGAACATCATCATAGTCGATGGTTGGTAGAGACATTTTGACTATATCGTGGACCTGCCCGTCCTCGCCCAAAATGGCGCCGGAATAAATGGGACTCGTAACTCCTTGTTGTGTACTGGTTGCACAACCTTGATATCACAAGATACGTATGCAGTTTTGAAGCACATGGCGGGCGGGGACGAGAATAGATTGAATATTTCGACATCCCTATTGATATTAAGTTCTGATGTGTTATTGATTACTGTACTATTGAAAGTTCGAATTAACGTCACCCATGGTACTTGCCCGCAAATGTATATCTAGATAATTTTATTGTAACTGGCCCTGTCGTATTTTAATTATAAAATGTACGTCCACCGATTCCGCAACTGTTAGACACCTTAGTTCTTGCAACCTAATGGCCCGCCCGTTACGTTCCTCTACAGTGTAAATGTCTACTCATCATATACGATTACAGTTTGCTCCGTGGCCGGCCCACGTGGTTATAGGCCCTTATTTGTATACTGACATTTTCACAATAAAGGTTTTTAAAAGAAAACATGGTAGTAGTATATACATTGGTAAAGTTTTTAATAATAGTCACTGTTTTAGAATCAGTAAAAGGCAAGTGAAATAAAGCAGACCAATTACATGAAGGGTAAAAGGTATAATACGCAGGAACGCAGTAAAGATAAATGGTCAAGGGCTGTTGTGTTTTCTACTCCTGCAACATAAAGTGATCAATAAGAATTTCATATTCAGGCGTATCGGCGACTAAGACAGCAGGTCGACCCTCTTTTGCTCAACGGCTCCGTCATGGGACGAAGAAACGCCCTTTTTCTCGAAAAAACAATATATTTTACTTGCAGGACAGTTGTACATTTTCCGGGAAAGTACATTAGCCTGGAACATTATAACATATATTTAAGAAAAAATAATGTTCGGAAGTAATAAAAAGCGTAATTTTTAGGTCATATGACCAAGCCTTTCATCATTAGAATAAGAAAAGTAAAATGAACCAATGAAAAGTTTTATTAACAAGTCACATGACCTGTTATGCTTACGTTACGCGCTGCGCATCGCGCCCCGGATCACTTCCGGATGCGCTAACGCGGCGCGTCATATGACGCATTACGCGACAACGCAGGTCCAGAATATAGTCAAAATGTCTCCACCAACCAGCGGTCGGAACACAACCCCTTTCAGCAGGCTAAATAGTTCTGTTAAATGACAACAGAAGGGACAGGCAACAAGAACCCTCAGTCAAAGAGGGGAGGGCTAGTTCTTCTCTACCGGGTCACGTTGGGGCGCTACCGGAACTGATCGAATTGGTAGTCTACAGTGTTTCTGGATGTTTCAGACTGAAGCTGGCGTTAGCATGAGAGCACCACCATTTCCTAGCTCCGTCGTGGCCATTTCACGAGCAATAATGCTAGCCGCTCCCCACCAGAAGCCTGCGGGAGTCGGGGGCCCCCAAGAGTTTTGTAGAATCTTCAAGGCTGAGGGGACGCTTTCGAGAATGGAGCCCAATCTCTAGCAGACAAGCGTCCGAGTTCCAAGGTGTCGCAGGGCAATTTTAGTGGACCACGCCCAAATCTGAAGAGCTGGCCGCCATTTTGAGAGTCCTGTGGCAGCCGCCTATCGCTGCACCGCAAGAGCGGGAGTAACTCAACTACATGGTGAGCGAGACGCTGTAGTGGAAAGAGCGGGCGGTAAACAGCTGAATAGCGGAAGAGGCACAGTGTAGCAAAAGCGGGCGGAATGGCAACTGAAACGGTAAAGGGGCGCCCCACTACAGCGTGTCTTTAGGTGAAACGGATTGTGGGACAAGGTCAAGAATGGAAGAGTTACCAAAAGGCAAAAAGTTATGCTTGATCCCGGGAGCCGGCCACTTATGTCGGGGGCGATCTCAGGCCACACCAGGAGAACACGACTTGGGGAGGGGGCCGGAGCCAAGCGCCCCCTCCGAGTCCGCGCCATCACACCGTCCCTCGGGGGCCTCTGTCAAGCGGTTCAGGGTGGCACCGCATCAAATTGTTTTCAAATGCAGTCACGTCCTCAAACAGCCCCCACTTACATTAAGAATAGTGAAGATGAAGCAAGTGCAAATAGGCTTCAGACAGTGTTACAAGCACTCCTCAAAACTTTGAACCATCAGAGTGCATGAGTTTCATGCTCGATCGATTGAGCTAGCCGGATCGGGCAACAAAAAGTATAAAATAGTTATGTAAATAGTTACTTAATAAAATGTTTTACCCTGTTACTTTGCTGGTGTGTTGTATATATTTGTAATATTTGCATAGAGTTTATCGTTATTTTGGGCGGGGTGGGTGGCGGAGCCGAGCTGTCTTGCAGCCATCATGGTGTGGAGCTCAGTTCATCTCACTAGTTTCGTATTTGTCATGAGGGGTTGTTCCTAATGTTTCTATTTTAGCGAGGTCAAAAAGAGATCCCATTAGTGGCCTACTGATTTTGCTAGATTCCTTTTGTTTTTTAACACGATTTTTCGCTATCTGCAAAGACTAAACAGAGTATTGCGACTCTGTGCTTGTTTGTAAATAGAGAATGAACCAAAGAGAACCAATTCTAAAACAGTAAATGCTTGGATAACAATCAATCAAATGGAGAGAGAAGCAGGCACGACGGATTACAACGGGGGCAAAGGCCTGCGTTAACTACCCTTCACTATCTGCAAAGAGAGAGTACTCCTAATAGAAATGAGGGGGGGGGCAGCATTCAAAGCAGATCAGTGTGCATAAACACGAAAATGTTTTTTCTTACCACGTACTTGACATTCGACAGTTTATGATATTTGCTATTAAAAAACCATTGAAATTCACTGAAAAAACCATAGGTTATAGGCCATATATAGTTAGGAATTAGCATTTACAAAACCTTGAAAATTCACTGAAAAAACCATAGGTTATAGACTATATATAGTTAGGAATTAGCATTTACAAAACCTTGAAAATTCACTGAAAAAACCATAGGTTATAGACCATATATAGTTCGGAATTAGCATTTAAAAAACCTTATTTTACTCACACAAAACCATTGAAATTCCATATATAGTTAGTTGCACTAACTATATATCGCGCACCCGCAATCCACTGCTGATGATGTCACATATTACATCATTCATGACATGGTCAGTGACATCACTGATGACATCACTGATGACATCTCAAATGACATCACTGATGACATCACTGATGACATCTCATTTGACATCAATGACCACATCACTGATGATATCATTCATGTGACAATACAATGCATCTCCTCACATTTTAATATAACCTCTGTTACACCCAGTGTTAAATATAGAGTATAATTTTTGAAACCATTGACACACCAATACTAGTTACTACATACGCACTCACTGATTCCTACGTCTACACACACATTCACTCATTCACCCATACAATCATTCATACATACAATCACTCATCTTTACAACACTATCATATGCACTCATACACCTATACAGACACTCACACTCTGCCACTCATCCATGGAGTTACTCACACACCTAGTCAGTCCTGTAAAGAATCAATCACACTTCCATTTTCTAATCTATACAGTTAAACATAGAGCACCTTACGTTTTCAACCATATACTAACACATACTTACTCTCTTATACAATCATTGATACAAGTACACATTGATCTGCACAGAGTCACACACCTCCCAGCCAGCCACACACACACTCAGTCTCCCATGCAAATACTTGGGCAATCAATCAATAACCCATATAGTTACTCATATAGCTACTGATCAACACATGCAGCAGTTTACAGAACAACCAACATAATGATGCACAAATTAAGACAGTTTAGTCACTAACCCATGCACTCAGTGAGACACATTTAATCACTCACTCATACATTCAGTCATGCACCTACTAAATCCTTCGTCCAGACACTTATACATCTACTCATTCTTCAATATGTAAAACATATTTAAACTTTACAGAAACACACAGTCACTGGATGATGTCATCAGTGATGTCATTTGAGATGTCATCAGTGATGTCATCAGTGATGTCACTGACCATGTCATGAATGATGTAATATGTGACATCATCAGCAGTGGATTGCGGGTGCGCGATATATAGTTAGTGCAACTAACTATATATGGAATTTCAATGGTTTTGTGTGAGTAAAATAAGGTTTTTTAAATGCTAATTCCGAACTATATATGGTCTATAACCTATGTTTTTTTCAGTGAATATATATATATATATATATATATATTATATATGTGGCGTCGCGGCCAGGGCGACTGATGCTGGAATCTGGGGACCACGGTTCGATCCCCGGCTCCGGCGGCAGGTTAGCCCAGCACCATGTGACTCTGGGCAATAGCTCGCTTAATCTTCCCGACGGCCCCCAGCGCCTAGAGACCCTAACGGGTGATTGTGCGCTATACAAATGTGGATTATTATTATTATATATATATATATATATATATATGTATATATATATATATTGGGGAGAAGCACCATTTTCTGCACCGCGAAAAGGCTGTGGAGTGGAACGGTTCCGCGCCATAAAGCACAGCGCTCTCAATGCAAATGAGCCCGCTTTCCTGTTGCCATCCTACTAAAGAGTTTTAAAAGGATTAATATGTTTGACCATTTGCGCACTAAACATGCTATAGGATTTTAATATATACTCACCTGGAAAGAACTACATGTCCCAGCATACCAGAGCACTAAAAGAACAATGTGCAACGCCTACCAAGCGCCATTATGCCAATTAAAGACATTTAAGCAGGTGAGCCCTCAGTGCAATTATGACAGCCCAAGAAGAAGAGGCGCGATGCCTCGAAACGCGTCGGCTTTGGATACAACTGTTGGGAACAGGGAGACGAGCAGCAGCGAGGCAGAATAATTAATGAGAGTGCTGTCGTGTGCTCTCCCGTTGCTTTGGGGCATTTGTTGAAAAAAATATATATATTTGTACGAAATAAATTGATGGAGGCAAGTTTGTGTGCGACTCGTCTCATCTCTTGAAGGGGATGGTTGTTGGAATATATATATATATATATATATATATATATATATATATATATATATATATATATATCAGCAATTCCAACCACTTCCGTTTGTGTGGCGAAGCAGGAACTCAGACCGACCACAGCGTATTCAGGCAAGGTAAAGTTTTATTTTCGTTCTTTCACAGCCAGCATATATATATATATATATATATTACTTACTGGCGATAGCCAGTAGGTATATATAGTTAGGACCTAGTTACCATAGGAAATCCGCAACATTCTTTTGGGAATAACTTTGGCGTCATTTGAGGAAATTGCGTGCAATTTTGCAAAATTTTGGCCAGCTCAGTTCTGCTCCTTCCCTGAAAGTTTTGGGGGGATTCGTCAAGCGGGGGCCGAGAAAAAAGGGGGGTCCCAAAACGTGTTTTCCCCATGTTAATTTCCATAGGATGTTCAGACACGGCTACAGCCCGAACCACTGAATGGAATTACACCAAACTTTGCAAAATTGTAGGGACTGGTACGCAGAAGTGCCTTTTCGATATTTGGTGAAAATTGCTCCAGTGGTTTTTATGAAAATTAACTTCAAAAACACATATATATCTATATGCGCGCTTCGAGCGCTTACCGGTACGCGTACCGGGGAGTGCACACGGCGCACCACGGAAGATCGCGAGCGGAAAGCTGATTGGCTCTCGGGTGTTTGTCAACATTCAAAACGGTCCGGAGAGTCCAGCATCTTGTGTCTTGGTAGAAAAGAGACACAAGAGGTGAAAAACAAAAGGGGAAAACATTAAAAGGGGGCAGGGTAGAGACCCCCTGACCCCCTGACCCCCTAGGTTTTCGCAGGGGGGCCTAGGAGGACCCCGAAGGGCAAAAAAACGATTTATTTATTTTTGAAAATTTCGCGGAGTACGCTCTGGGTGCGATGCCATGTACGCTTACAGGTACGCGTACCCTGAGCGTACCACGAGGAAAACAAAAAATATATATGTTTGGGCCTGGGGGGTCCTTGTGGGACCCCCTGAGCAGGCCTAGGGGGTCAGGGGGCTTCTACCCTGCCCCCTTTGCGTGTTTTGCACCTTTGTTTCACTGCTTTCTTGTGCCTTGGTTCTACAGAGGCACAAGATGGCTGCCAAGACTTCCTGGTTTGGAGTGTTGACAGACAGTGGCAGCCAATCAGCATGCTTTTCACAGGAAAGCAGCATGCTCATTGGCTGTCAATACTTCTAACCAGGAAGTGTTGGCATTCATCTTGTGCTAGGTAGACCGAGGCACAAAAGAAGCAGAAAAACAAACGTGTAGAATGCAAAAAGGGGGCAGGGTAGAAACAACCTGACCCCCTAGGGCTGCTCAGGTGGTCCCACAAGGATATTAACATATTTAAACGTTATCCGCTAATAGAATTAGCATTTAAAAAACCTTGCAAATTCACTGAAAAAAACATAGGTTTCAGGCCTTATATAGTTAGGAATTAGCATTAAAAAACCTTGCAAATTCACTGAAAAAACCATAGGTTTCAGGCCTTATATAGTTAGGATTTAGCGTATAAAAAACCTTTGAAATTCACTGAAAAAACCATAGTTTTCAGGCCTTATATAGTTAGGAATTAGCATTTAAAAAACCATCGAAATTGCTCCTATATAGTTAGTTGTACTAACTATATTTCGCGCACCCGCAATCCACTGCTGATGATCTCACATATTACATCATTCATGACATGGTCAGTGACATCACTGATGACATCTCAAATGACATCACTGATGACATCATCCACGTGACAATCACATACACCTTTTCATACACTAGTAAAATCTTTCATCACTCTTTGTAAAATACAGAGAATCATATTTGAATCCATTGACACAGCAATACAAGTATCTAAAAACCCACTCAGTGATTCCTAGATGTATACACGCATCTAATCACTTACCTGTAGATTCACTCATACATGCTGTCAATGAACAATAGAACACTATCAAAAGTACTTATACAGCTATATCGACATTACACACCAGAACACAACCTATTCACATATGAAGTCATCCTACTCACTTATGCAAACAATGGATCATACTTACATACTTATTTAGCTACACACTTATACAAACACAACTTCATCTATTCATTTAGATAGTAAGTCATACTCAGTGAATTATAAAATCATTATTACAGGTATACAGTTATCCATACAGTCACTCACACAATCATTGAGTCTTATGTATACTTATTTATATACAACAACTGACACATACACTGCCTTTTATTTTTCTAGTTTGTTGGACATGTACCATTGAGAAATATATTTGCTCATCACCACACCCAAAAAGAGATTCACTCACCCAAACTGTTAGAACATGTAGTTTTAACTTCATATATCTACTGAATCAACTATTCACACATCTTTGGACAGTCACACACCCCCCACCGAACCACACACACTTTCACACTCCCATACAAATACTCAGTTAACTAATCAATAACTAATATAGACTTTCACATAGCTAGTAACCAACTGGAGAACCAGTTTACACAGCAACTGACAAAGTGATACAGATATTCACGCAGTTTAGTCACTATCCACTATATTTAGTGAGACACTATAAATTGGTAAAGTAAACAGTCAATTGCACTGCTACTAAATCCTCCATCCAAATATTTATTTTTATATATCCAATCATTCTTCAATGCAAATTACTATATATATAATGCATATTTAAATAACGAAGCAAACCACATTCACTGGATGATGTCATCAGTGATGTCCGCAGTGATGTAATTTGAGATGTCATCAGTGATGTCACTGACCATGTCATGAATGATGTAATATGTGACATCATCAGCAGTGGATTGCGGGTGCCCAAAATATAGTTAGTACAACTAACTATATAGGAGCAATTTCAATGTTTTTTTAAATGCTAATTCCTAACTATATAAGGCCTGAAACCTATGGTTTTTTAAGTGAATATATATACACACACACACCTTTGTTGATAGTTATAGTTAGGTCAGCTTTTGTTGCAGGGATTCTGCTCATGCACAGAACTATGCGCAGGAAACCAGGACCTCGGTGTATTGTTGTGTACCAAAAACCCACCTCAGTGCCCGGAACCCCAATCCGACTAGCATCAGTGTCTCCTTCGTTTTCCGTGCTACAGCGAAGCTACCAATGATTAGACAACCCAGAACAAGCGACTTAGTGAACTCTCAGGAATAGTGGGAATCAAGAACACTCTTTCGTTTTTATTCTCATGCAAGTCTACAACATGAGTAATCAGAGACACTCTATAGTTTAAAATGTTTAATTTAACTATGTGCTCTAAGATGCAGTATTTTAGCCAAAATTAGCAAACAAATGAGTAGAAATAAAACAATCAGCATTGTTGCAATTCCATATAATGCAAAGGGAGAAATCATATTATAATGATAGTGCAACCAAAGCTATAGCGCCTTGTGTACCACCCTCCTCGTGCTAGGAGCTAGCTTTTACAATAATAGAAGATCTCTAGGTCAAAACGGGGAACTCAATACCTCCAAGATCAGGTGAAGTGAATCACATCCTAGGGTCAGCTTAGCTCTCTGTAAATGGAAAGGTTTTCTCCAAGTGCCCCTGTCATGCATGCAATGCAATATTAAAGGCACCCGAGTTTCAGTTATTTGCAGTTGTGTGCGTGTTATGTCAAGAGCATGTGCCGATCAACCTGAATCAACAGCATACATTGTTATTTAACCTTGAACACTATGTACAGACTTGAGGTCACGGTGTAAGTCTAGAGATGTGAAAAACAGACCGTTCTCATGTGAAGAAAAGCAAGCAGTTTGGCTTACAAGGACAGAGGCATGTAGTGTCGGTGCAAAAGCATCAAAATGGCGTTTAAGCATCTAATTCACTTATGCTAACATAGCAATATGTGCAAGCAGAATCGTGTCTTCACTACACTTTTCCTTAGGAAATGCGTTTTTGTGTATTGCTAATAACTTTGGCACCATTTAACGAATCTCCAAGAAACTTTCCAAAAAAGTGTTTTCTGACCTAGTTTGGGCACTGTAAAGTTTTGGGGCTGAGGAAAAAAGAAGGGTTCCTAAAACACACAAGGCCCATGAATTTTCCAGAGACTTCTTTAGGTAGGGCTATGGCTAAAACTGCTGAACAGAATTACACCAAATTTGGCAGGAAGCTATATCTTGGAATGCAGATTGTACTTGTTGTGAATTGGTTTAAATATGTTCAGTAGTTATTGAAAAATAAAGGTTTTAAAAAAATATTTATATACTCTTAGATATTTGTATAATCGTATGAATATCTAGGAGTATACATGGACACCCAACTAAACTTTAGAGAGCATCTTTCATCCAGAAGAACCATCACAAATAATCTTCAATTCACATTCAAACTGCTACAAAAAAGGCTGTACATCTCATCACTAACTGATCCAGGTCATCGGTGCAAAGTTTTTGCCATCCTTCACCAATGGCTCCGAACTATTGAAAGGGTGTGATGCACCCACACTAAACTTGCTCCACTCGACACTCTTCTAACAGATATTTTCCCTCCCACAACATACTTTACAGTCTCAGGTTAGACTGGAGTTTTGTCTGTTTCATCAAGTGGAGCAATCATCAAGTTCTGCCGGAAGCTAAGATCATCTCCATTAGATTTATTAGCTGTCATGTGCTGGTCAGAAATGGGAATGCAGAACCACAACAAAACTCATGGGCAATTGTCCTACAGCAGGCCAGTCATGCACTAAAACTAGATACAGCCTGGAACTCTAACATGGAATTCACCACTTTTAAACAAACAACCAACAAGGCCACAAAACCACTATCTTGGACCATCAAGAAAGCAGAGCTTACCCACAAACGGCAGGCGTGGGCACTCTTGCAATCGTATACTATCTGGGGCCCACAGCCATATGTCACCATACATTTGTCAGTAGCCATAAAACCTGCTTTGCTGATGTTCTGTCTTGGGGAACTCCCATGAAAGGACCTTATACCCACTTGGAAGCAGTCCTGGCCAAACAGCCACTGATGGTTATGTGGTCAAAGCCAAGAAAGCATGCTCTATCTAATCTGCGCGTGCCCGGGCCATTTATCCCTCAAGTAAAAACTGCTACCTCCAGAATTAAGAGGCCTTCAAATTCAGCCCTGCAGTAATAACACTTTTAATTGGACACTCTAAACAACTATCAGGTAAGATGACCAAGTTCACCCTCAACGTAGCAAAGCAGCTTTTACTGCAAACATCTCATGATTCCATCCAAAATGAAGTATCGATGAAAGGGATAACATTGGAGGGGGGCGTGGCTTAGCCAGCTGCAAGATGGCCGCCCTTTAAGTGGGCTCTGCCGGCCAAGCCAAAATCCATCACAATCCTGCAGACGACCACCTCCAACCTGCCCAGAACTCTGCCCTCCTGTCGCATCTTACCCGGGGGCATTCTCCTGTGCCACCATCGGCCTCCGGCGATGCAGAGGAGCCGAGATCTATCGCCCGATTCACGCGCCGGGTCGGGGTCTTCTATCAGTGAAGCCCGGCTTTTCTGCCTCGTTGCTGCTGCGGCCACTTGTGCCTGTGTGACCGACCGGAGGACTGCGGGCGACTCCGGACTGTTGGAGCCGGTGAGTGCCACTGCTGTTGGGTTCTGCGTGGCGGGATTGGGGTGCATGTGCTGCACCACCCGGCCCTCCCCACGGGCGCCATTCTCCTGCTCACTGGTGCCCGCTATAGCGGCTCTCTGTGTCTGGGCTGGGCGATTTGGCGGCGTGCTCCCTGCGACTCCCCGCCATGCTCGGCTGCATACTAGTGCGTTCTCCTGGCTCCCCTGAAGTGCTGCCACGATCATCTGGTGCCACCCCGCCCCCATGCAGCCTCCTCCTGCCTTAGCTCAGCTGCACTACCCTGGCCCCTGCGCGGCCGCGCCGTCCTACACTTCATTGGGCTCTCTGTTTCCGGGCCCCACTCACCGCGCTCATCAGCAAGAGGATCCACGCCACATGACGTGCCCTGTGATCGCTCTGGCCTCCCGGGTTGCAACGTACCGGCTACTATGTCCTCCTCATGGGCCCCTCAGCCCCTGGACTGGTAACTCTGGCCTCGACGCTCTTCTGCCCACCTCACCTCCGTAACGGCTCCTGGTGGCTCTAGCCATCCAGCCCTGCTCTCCCACGGTGGGTGCAGTTTCTGCGGGGGGTTTACCGCGGGGCTATGGGTGTGCGTGCCGCACTGCGGGACCTACTCACTCATCACTGCTGCAGGGTCCTCCCTGATACTTTCCCGTCAGCTGGCTCGCGACGTTGGCCCTGTGCTAGGGGCTGCCTGCCCCCCGCTGTAGTGTAGTTCCTATATAAATGTAAATGTAAATGTCGGAATTTGTAAAGCGCACAGCTACATCCACCGTAGGTGTCCCGGCGCTGTCCGTATACTGCTTAGGAACCCTTCCTGGCTTCCCTGGAAATGTCCACTCCTGGGCACCCCCCAGGTGCAGCCAGGCATCCCAGCCCTTTTGGGGCCGTTGTGGAAATTAAGCAAGCTATTGCCCAGAGTTGCAGAGTGGGACCCATGATTAGAATAGGCACCGAGGCGAGAAATCAGGTCCGAGGAAATTGAGCCCAAGACCTGCCGAGACGGGAATTGAACCCTGGTCCCGGGCCAGACCTCTGCATCAGGGTCTGCCGCTCTAACCATTGAGCCACACTTCTCCACCATATTCCCAATAGGCTCTGTGCATTGGAATAATATATCCTATATATTAGACATAGGACTGAGGTCGACTAGGTCTCTATCGAATATATTAAACTTAATAGTGAGTGCCAGCTAGCTCAGAGGTCAATAGAAACTTTCTCTAATTCACAAGAAGGGATTAGTTTCTGACAACCGCATAAACATGACAACTTTGTTTCCCAAGAATAAGAAATGTATCTAGAGTCGTGGAAACAATAGATAAGTATTTCACTCAGTCAATCGTGCATGCTTCGTTTCAACAGAGTTGCAGAGAAATAGAGAGATGGGCGTTTTCAATAAAAGGTGTTATTGAACAGTCTTCTTTCTCATGCAAGTAAAGTGAACTGCTACAATCGTAATGCAGACTGCAAAGTATAATGCGTACAGTGAGAACAATATTATAAAATAGTACTGTAAGAGCATTGTCTGGTTTCTAAACCATATAAAAATACATACATAAATAACAATGGCTAAAAGTACTCAACTGGTGCTTCTAAAATACGCCTATCCCAATGTACCTAACCTAAGTCTAGTACGCGGGAAGAAGTAAGTGAGGTGTAGCATAGGTTTCGTTTTTCTTTGCCAAGAATCTATCCAAGGTTCTAATCCGCTCCATACCTTGGTTTTAGAATGAAGGAGGTCTGGTATCTCTGTCTCTGGACTCGATTTCCCAACACCCCGCATGGGGAGCTTGGAAACACTGGAGCTGGATTCTCACCAAGAGAAATGCAGCCTCTTCATCAGTGCGTCAGCTGGAGGGTCGGCTTCCTTCAGTACTTGCTGTAGCTAGCTGCGTCGGGCAAGTAGATAGTCGAACTGCTCCGAACCACTGTGTCTTGCTAGAGCAAGTGAAGGCATATTTATACCTTAAAGGTGCCTAGTTTGAATTAAAGTCAGGCATAATAACTTCAGTAAAAAACCCCAAGGGAATAGTAGTTCTTTGTAAAGTACATGAGTTCTTGGACAAATCAATATTCAAGCAAGGGGAGGTCCCTGACTGCTTAAGCCGATTTTCCAAGAAATCGTTGTGATGTTTTGGTACGGGTGGAAGTAGCCAATCCTGTATTTGGACTGCATGGGCTATGTCTAAATAAGGCAATGATTTATATGCCTATATTAGGGCAATGTGAATTGTACCTATATAAGGGCATGAATCGGGAAAATTAACTTCGGATCCTAAAACGCCATACAACACCGCGGCTCCCCGCTGCATCACCGCCGCAGTTGTGCCATCCTGCTATGCTAAAGACTTTACCCGTGGCCCCTACCACGCTTGGTGCTGACTTGCTTCTTCACCTCCTGACCGCCTCTGCAGGCCTCGCGCTACTATCACGCCGCCTCTCCTGCTGTCATCGGCTGGCCCCCTGGACGATTTGGACACCTGCTACCTCTCTGAGCTGGGAGCGACCCTGGGACTCTGCTGCAGCTGCAGTGAAGGCCTATGTTACTCCGCCAGCCTAAGAGAGCACACCCTGCACAAGGTCCTGCTAACTCCTCGCTGCACCTGCGAGCACAGTGAATACCTGCCTCTGCCCGCCTGCATTGGGGGTTTTATTTGCGTCTTCTTACTCATCCTTGCTGTGGGACGGCCATTATCTGTCTGCGTCCCGCCTGCAGTACCGCCTGTCACCTTCTTCCTTTGCTATTGCCTTCACTCTGTTTTCTGGCTGTGTCCTCCATCTGCTCCTGCCGGCGATGGGGAGAACTGATCCCCAGCAGCCCAAGATCGCCTTCGATCAGAGCCACCGATGCAACAGCATGGCGCAAGCTCTGATGGGGCAACCCTGCTGCCATCAAGGAGGCAGCCCCCGCACGTGAAGATGACCTAAAGGCGATTATGCAGGATGTTAAATCAACTGTCACAGGTACTGCAGCCCAACTCGATCAGCTGTCCACCCGGCTGGACTCAGTCAAGGCCCGAGTTGACTCACATGACGCTCGTCTTCTGCATGTCGAAACCAGGGTCTCTGACGCCGATGATGCCGCCACTCAGGATCACCAAAAATTGCTACATGTGGATAAAGTACTTGACCTCATTTGGAATAAAAATGAAGACTTGGAGGCGCACTCCCGCAGGAGCAACCTCCGCATCACAGGAGTGCCTGAATCCACAAATATCTCCCGAATGGAGGACTTTGTAGAACAGCTCATTAAAGAAATCTTCAGCAACATCCTCTCCTCTGTCTTCATTGTCGAGCGGGCTCACCGTTCCCTTGGCCCTCATCCTCGCCCTGGTTTGCCAGCTCGCCCCATCATCACCAAAATCCTGAACTTTAGATACTGTGATGCCATTCTCCAGAGAGAAGGGTGAAATTCCCCACCAGGGCAACTCCCTTTCGTTCTATCTTGACAATACCATTGCGGTCCAGGCGACTTGCCGCAAATTCCTCCCGGCGAAGCAGATCCTTCAAAAGCACGAGGTTTCCTATTGATTGGCATTTCCTGCGAAACATCGTGTCAGGCAGGGTGCAAAAACGCTCATCTTCCCGGATCCTAAGGAGGCTTTGGCCTTTGCCAAGAAACTGGACAGGTCGCATCGCTCTTTACCTACTGACTCTCAAGTCACAGCAGCTGACCACCTAAGTGACAATGACTGACTCGCTGTGTACTCATGTCTAATTGCTGATTGCGTTCCATGTGGTTTCAATGTTTATTCCATGTTGGCTCTCTTTGTTGCTCTGGCACCCCGGAGCATGCCGTTCCTGGTCCATACATTGGGGTTTCTGATTATTTGACATTTGATCTCCTTTGGTTTGTTGTCTGCTTTGAGTTATGGCTTGGCCACCCTACCTTCACAGCAGGGGGTTATGCTGAGCGATGCCATGCCTCCACGGGATAATTCCCTTGCTCGATATTGACTCTCCCTTTCCCAGTTGTGGGTTCCTTGGGTGGGTGTGGGTGGTATCTCAGCCTGTTTGGAGGGTTGGTGTGGGTGTGGGGGGCGGTGGTTCTTCTTGGGTTATTTCATGAGGGGGGAGGAGGAAGGGGTGGGTGGTAGGGTTTGGGGGGGAGGGGGGATTTGGGTGTTCGCGGCCTCCTTCTGAGGCACTCCTGACTTTGTTTGCATGCACTCTGTTGTTCTCTTGCATGTCCTACGATGCTGTACCATACTTGCTCCGCTGTGTTATGTTGCATCACTCCCGCACTCACTCAAGGTTCTTTCCTTGTGTACTACACTCTTCGACATTTCCTTCCCTGATACGTGGGATTTGTGGTTTCCCTTTGAGGCCGAGTCGTTTGTTACAGCACAGGTTGTTTTCTTGCCCCCCCCCCTATGTTGTTGCACTGCTCATCTCTCTCTTTTTTATGCTGCACCATCATACGCATCTGCACGTAGGTCAGGCCCTATTCACCGCCTCCTGTGTCATTATTTTTCAGTATATGGCACTATGACAGACACCATCCTTTGGA
Organism: Lissotriton helveticus; assembly: GCF_964261635.1. NCBI lineage: Eukaryota > Metazoa > Chordata > Amphibia > Caudata > Salamandridae > Lissotriton > Lissotriton helveticus. Next base: position 1,100,849,888 of record NC_136071.1, on the reverse strand, counting down.
CCTGGAATGTCTGTGGTCCTAATGACCACCGCAAGGTGCGACTGGTACATGCTCACCTCCTCCGGCACAAAGTGGACATCTGTCTCCTTCAGGAGACCCACCTGCTCCCTGCATCCTTCTCCAGACTCCTCCCCTGGCACTGGGGAGAATACCACTCTTCTTTTTACTCCATTTACTCCTGGGGGGTATCCATCCTCCTCCACAGAGGGCTTCCTTGGCAAACTTCCCAGGTAATTACTGACCCCGCGGGGCGTTTTGTCATCCTCCACGGTACCCTCCAGGCCCAACCATTGACGGTTGATGCCCTGTACTGTTGTGAAGGCAGGGCCCTGCGTGCACACATGCTATGTTAGCATAAGCTTATTAAGAGTTTAAACACCATTTTTCTATTTTGCAGCTTTTGCACACAACACTGCATGTAGCTGTTGTTGTAAGTTAGACTGCTCGAAAAACGTCACATGCTAAAGGATTGTTTTCAACATCCCTAGACTTACATTGCGACCTCAGTCTGTGCAGTGTGTGCAGAAGCCTCCAAGGTTATCATAACAATGTTAGCTGTTATTCGGGCTGATCGGCCCACGCTCTAGACACAACATGCATACAGCTGCAGCTAACTGAAATTCTAGCACCATTAATATTGCACCTCATGCATGGTGAGGGAACTTGGAGAAAATCCGTTTCCAGAGAGAGAGCTTTTGCAGATCCTGATGTGATTCACTCCTGCTAATCTTGGAGGTATGGGGTTCCCCATTCAAGTCTAAGAGATCTTTTATTATTATTAAAAAACCTAGTTCCTAGCTAGGGAGGGTGGCATGCAAGGCACTATAGTGCCTGTTTCTACTATCATCATAATATGATTTCTCCCTTGTGTTTTATGGAATTGTAACAATGCTGATCGTATTATTTTTAATCATATGCCTGCTTATGTTAGCAAAAATACTACATCTTAGAGCACTTCGTTAAAATAAATATTTTTAACTTTACAGTGTCTCTATTTACTTACGTTGTGGACTGGTATGAGAATGACAAACAAAAGAGTGTTCTTGATTCCCACCATTCCTGAGAGTAACCTAAGTTGCATGTTCTGGGTTGTCTAATCATTGGTAACTTTGCTATAGGACAAAGAGCTAACGAGACACTGATGCTAGTCGGTTAGGGGTTCTAGGTACTGAGGTGAGTTTTTTGGTACACCACAATTCACTGAGGTCCTGGGTCTCTGTGCACAGTTCTGTGTATGAGCAGAATCCCCGCAACAGTATGGTCCCAACAATGACGACACAGACTTCTTTGCGCAAGTGTGGCACCACATTTTGTCCCTTGGCCCTGCTACACTCATCTGGGGAGGGGACTTTAATTTAACACTGTCCACTGTCTTAGATTGTTCTGGCCCCAACGCCTCCCACCCGCGTGCTGTGGCAATCCTTAGCTTTATTCTTGCTGAGAACTCGCTGTTTGATGCTTGCATCACATGCGCCCTGAGGCTTGCGAGGGCACTTGCATTACTGGCACCTGCAGTTGTTGGTCCCATTTGGATCACCACTCCAGATGCGCTCTCCTGGCTCACTTCTGTCGATCATATGGCGCGCACCCTCTCAGATCACGCGCCTGTTCAGCTCAGTCTCCGTCTCCCCAGTCCCCTCGGCAGGCTTTCTCCTGGCGGCTCCCTTCCAAAGCGATGCGAGTCTCTGTCTTTTACGATGAGATCCAAACCGTGATCACTAACTACTTTGAGCTCAACGAGGGTAGAGTGGACTCCACCTCTGCGCTCTGGGAGGGCTTCAAAGTTGTCATTCCAGGGAATGTATCTCTCAACAGTCCGGCGTCCTGCGCTCCATTCGCATTAGTCTCGATAAACTGGAAACGGAAATTAAATCTTTGGTGTCCTCCCACGCTCTTGACCCTAGCCCGACACGCTTGCCCAGCTCCAAGAGTAACACACTGCTTTTGCTGACGAGGCCACTAGAGAGCGCTCGTTCCTCAGTAGGGAGGCGCGAGCATGTCACTTTGGCGAGGGTGACCGGCCCGGTAAAACCCTGGCCAACCTTCTTTGTCTGCCTCGCACTGCGTCCTATATAGCATCCATCCAAGGTGGTGGCTCAGCTTGGACCACCTCCCCTGAAGAAATTAAGGCTTTACAGCTTTTTATACGCAACAGTACACTCCCGCATGAGGTCCTCAACCAATATTTTGATATCCTTGAACTCCTTTGGCTTGAAAGTTATCACCAAGAATTCCTCAATGAGCCCTTTTCTAAAGAAGAAATCCTAACTGCCATCAACGGTATCCTTGGCAACAAGGCCCCCAGTCTGGACGGCCTGCCAGTCTCCTTCTACAAGACCTTCGTCCCGCTTCTGGTACCACACCTGGCCGCCATGTACAATGAGTCCTTTGAGAGCGGTCAGTTCCCCCCCTTGCTCTGCGAGGCTATGCTCACTCTACTTCTCAAGCCGGACAAACCTCCTGAGTTGCGAGATTCCTACCGCCCCCCTGTCCCTTATTAATACAGTAACAAAATCTTCACCAAATTGCTTGCTTCGTGTCTTCTCCTTCACATGCCGTACATTGCTCGCCCGGACCAGTCTGGTTTTATTCCCGGCCTTGCGACTTCCCACAATCTTCAGACCATCTTCTCCGTTCTCCACCAAATTAACTCAGTGCTCTCTGCAGTGGCCGCCCTGCTTGACGCCATCAAAGCCTTTGATACCCTAGAATGGCCCTTCCTTTTTTTTTCTTTTTCCACATCTGGGCATTAGCCCGAACTTTATATGCAAAATCTTACTCCTTTACACCCTTCCCGCTGCCCGTCTCTGGATCAATGGCCAAATATTTGATCCCATCCCCATTGGGAGAGGCACCTGTCAAGGGTGCCCGCTGTCACCTATGCTTTTCGCCATCGCGTTGGAACTACTTGCGGCTAGAGTCTGACAACATTACACCCAGAGGGGCATCGGCTTCGCAGCCCGCGTCCTTTTGGTCTCCTTGTACGCAGACAATGTAACTTTATATGTCCGCAACCCCCAGGAAAATCTCACCCCTAAGGTGTGTGAGATTATACATTTGGTGGCTATTCAGGTATACAGGTAAATTGAAACAAGTCCGTCCTCTTCCCTCTTACTGACGCCACCACGCCTTTCACCCCGGACTACCCCTTTGTGTGGGCGTCGGGTCCCACTCGCTATTTAGGTATCTGGCTGAGCAGGGACGTTGGGGAACTCCGGAGGGCTAACTTTGGTCGCGGGCCGTGGACTGGTTCGAGTCCAAGATTCCCATCTGGAGCCGGCTGCCCTCGTCGTTAGCCGGTCGAATAGCAATTGCCAAGATGGTTGTGCTCCCGAAATTTTTATATTTATTCATGAACGTACCTGTTCCCCTTTCTGCCCACTTTTTTCGCAGGGTCCGCTCGTTACTTATCTCTTTGGTCTGGGCTGGGCTGGTAGGCAGCCCAGGATGGGGTATGACACTCTCACTCTTCTGATGTCCCGCGGTGGCCGTGGCGCTCCAGACTTTAAGCTCTACGCTCTGTGTGTACTATTGGTCAACCTCATCATATCCAATTGCATTCATGTATATGGTGCTCTGATTTGGTGCAAGAATGTAACCTGTCTATGCAATCTTGTCAATAAAGGTTTTTTGGAAAAAAAATGGGATAACATTGGAACCAGCTGAGACCTAATATCGGGAGAGCCGCGACAAGCTGCTCAAAGCCCAACACCTGAGAACTCAATAGGCTCCCCGAGAGGAGTTTTTTCTCAACTGCCCTAGCAACAGGGAGTCAGTACCCCATTTATCAGATGCACTTTATTCGATAATAAGCACATGTCACTATACATTCATCAGCACTTTAAATAGTGGTTTTGGACAGTTGTATTTGTAAATCCTACCCTTGCTTTGACTGAGAAAGGTTGCTCCAACACATGTGCACCCAGGGTCACCTAGTTTTAACTTCAACTGCTTGTTAATTTACCATTTGTTCTTTTTTTTTTTACTTTACTTTTTTTTACAATTATTCATATGTAAATTGCGATGATTTAAATCAATTAGCAGTAAAGAACTAACTTTCTATATTTGGACAGTTGGATCCGCAAAACTCTTGCAGGAGTGGCAATTTAAAAATAGAGGCATCTGATTGGTATTAAGAGTGTTTTTTTTCCTTGGGCCATCTTGCTCCCACAGAAGTTAGGCATTCGTGGGAGCGAATACACTAATTAGCTGCCAGCAGCATCAGAAAGACGTTGCTTGCAGCCATTACAGGACTCTGGGAATTAGTTCTCTGTCCTAAACTATAAAAAAACAAAAGTGATACAAGGGGCCAGTGTAGGGATTCCAGGCCCCCCTAGGCCCCATGGGGTGGACCCAGTGTACCGCCCCTAAGGCTAAAACTGAGCTGTTTTCGGCCATAGGGACTCAACCCTCGGGCCCAATCTAAATATTATGGGGAGGGGGATCATGCACCCCTCCCTGAGCTGGAGTCCCAGGAGCTTGGCCCCTGGGACTCCATCGCCCTGGGCCCAGAGTGTTGTTTAGGGGAAGTGGGACATACAGCCCCGCCTCCCTGAGCCTTCAATGGCCCCGGGGACCCCATCCTCCGGGGATGGCTCACATTCTGTGTCCAGAGAAACCCACCCCGGGACACAGTTTCCATGCCCACACCGGGCAGAGAAACTTGTTTGCTCCTGGCTGGCAGGAACATTTATTTTTATTTCTGGCCAAACTGGAGCTAACACAAATTCTGCTTCCAGCCGACGGTAGCTTCAAAAATACTCCCGCTGGCTGAGGGCAGGCTTGAGATTTGTTTCCCTGCCGGCACTGATGCGAGCAGGGAAACAGATCAACAGATTGCTCGAACCCGGAAGGAGCAGCATAAATAGCTTCAACCTCTTGGCGGGAACAATATCTGCTCTTGAACCTTGCGGGGAGCCGGTTGGGGAAGCGAGGGCCCTTGACCTCCCCTTGCGGCTCCCAACTTCTGCATTGTGGGTGTCCTGAGTGGGCACCAACCTGTAAATTATGTGGCCTCCGGTAGATGAGGTCCCGGGGTCATTATAGGATCTGGGAGGGGGCGCACGGCAGAGGCTTCGGCGGGGGGATGGCACTACGTGTGGTAATAAAATATAACTTTACGTTAAAAAAATGAACACATTCACTGAAAACCCCAAAGGTTATGGGAACTTTATAGTTCATTGACATGTTCAGTGACAAAATAACTTTTAAACTGAAAAAAACTGAGGAATCCTTCACTTAGCTCTGGTTCCCAAAACTATTAAAAGTTGTGGGTGTCCCAGGTAGGACCTGAGCACCCATGTAAAAAAAAAAAAAGGGGTTCCAGTTTCCACTGCATCCTGAATGGGTGCTGGCAGGGAAACCCGTGGGCCGCATGATCTATTGATCTCTCATGAGGCCCCCTAACTTAGGAACTGGAGGGTACAAAAGGGAAAAAAAAATCAAAATACAATCTGGCAAGAACATTAAATAAGCTGAATAGTAATTAATTTCATATTAACTGTGTCTGTCGGAGAACAACCCATAATGCGCTGTGATGGCTGGTAATACATTTTGATACATTATCTTGGTGTCCCTAGAAGGGGCGGAGGCACCACAAAGTATTTTTTGTAAATGTTGTGGGGGACTTCAGCGAACGCAGCAACCCTCTAGTAACATTTAAAAAAGAAACTTGTTAAGTCATAAAGCACTTTGAACTAGAGCTGTATGGTCTTCAGCGTGACTGCGGGGACCCCTTGTGGTTTTAGCTATAGCTGCATTTTGTGGCCTGAAGAGTGGGAAGAAAGACAACACATATTTATGGTTCTTTTGAATGAAAATGCTTTACCTAAAACATGAATGAAAATGCTTAACCTAAAATAATTTTTACGTCATTATTATTAATCATATACATGAGGGTTCTTTGTATTATAGTTATTTTTAAGTTATTGTGTTGACGCATTGACAAAGTCAATAGGTGTGCTTTATATGTTGTTGTTCTTACCCCTGATTAGGCCAATAAACCTGCCTTTTATTTTTTGAACTGCTGACCCTTTGAGAAGCCCAGTAGTTCTGCCTTACTTAAAAGGATAGCCACTATATTGTAACATTACGGTGAGAAAACCTCAGATATTCACTGAAAAAAACAAAGGTTAAAGTGACTTTATAGTTAGGTGACAATATCAGTTAAAATGTAACATTTGTAATGTAAAACACTGGAATTCATGCTCTACTTATGACCTCAAATATTACATCACTCGTTATTTTCAGTGACATCATTACATTAATGACCTCGCTAATTACATAACTGATGACATCATCCACCATACTGCTGTTCAATTTACTCTACAAAATGGTACAGTATTTAAAATGTATAAATAACTACAACATGGCTCTCAATAAAGTAAAGCAAAATTGACATCAACATATGTGCTTATAGAAAATAATTCTAATAAAGCCAACACCCTCTAGACACGGTAGCCTTATTATGAGGCCAAGCCCCTAGCATGCTCATCCTTCACCATGTGCACAACTTTTACACAGACAGTCTACTACCACCAGACAAACTGCCATTAGCTGACAAACCCCTACGATATGTAGCCTTCATCCTGTGCAAAACTTTTCATGAAGAGCCCCCTTCTTTAAGACACCTAAGCCTCATTAGATGGTCAAACTCCAACTTTATATAGCCTTTAAAACTTTACAGATTTCTTCACTGAGAGACCACTCCCTCCCCAAACCCAATTAGGTGGGCAAGCCCCTACTACATACAGCTTTTGCTATGTCACTGCTTTTGAAGGAGAACTCACTTCCTCCAGGAATCCAAGCCACATTAAATAGGCAAAACTCTAGTACTGATAGCCTCTACTATGTGCACAACTCTTCATGGAGAGAGTATTCCCTCCTGACACCCACTCCCTGTGCCAACATATGATGGAGAGACCACTACCTACATATTCCCAAACCCTGTTAGATGTTGAAGCTCCTGCTATGCACAGCCTTTCTTCTGTGGATAAGTCTTTGTGGATAGCACTCACCCCCACACACCAAGTCCCATTAGGAGGCCATCCATGTTGCAAACACTTAGACTCATTAGCAATACCAAAACTATAGATAATTTTAATTAGTTGTACCTCACTAAATACAGACACGTATAGCAAACTGCCATACTCACTGATTGATGTCATGAGTGATGTCAATGATGTAATTTGAGTTGTCATAAGCAATGTCATCAATGTTATCATTGAACATGTCATGAGTGATGTCATATGTGAGATCTTGAGCTGCATATGGCGGGGGCTCAAGTTATAGTTCACTCACTTACCCATAGCTGGTGAATATTTTAGTTTTTTTAGTTCGAAACATGATGTTTTAACTGACATTTTCACCTAACTATGACGTCACTTTAACCTTCTTTTTTTTCACTAAACACACATGCACACACACACACAAATGCACCTTGTCATACTTTGCGAATAACTGCTGCTTCACATTGATCTGCTACATTCACCTGAAAACTGTTACTTCTCACTAATCGAGGAACACCTGATGTCATCTTTTATCTTAAAATGGTTCAGTGAAAATGTTTCCTTCAATAATATCTCCACAGTGTGTTCATTGTTTATTAGAAGTCAGATCTCTCCTGATTCAATCCATCTGATTGCGGAATTATATTCAACATCAATATATTTGTAACTGCCCTCTGTATCCTTTATCGTTAATTTCCAAAAGATTGATATTCAGGAAGCACACATTCATAAAGAAATTACCAAATCCCAGAATTGTGCTGTTTGTGCAGCTTACCCTGAACCTGGTGTGTTATAAAAAATCACCACTGTGTGGTATCATAAACCAGTAACCAGGAATAGAAGCTCTTAGCTCTGGTCTCCATCTCAGGATGCTCTTAGTTAGGAACTCCAGTCAGACATGTCTTATGATCTCAAATATAACCTGAAAAACAAGCATGGCAGTTCTTGGTGACGCCCTGTTATTAACCACTTGCACAAAATGGCTAGCCGAGATTTCCCGTCACCTTGTGGGACTTTGGTTCTGTATCAGCGAAACCTCTAGAAATCCCCACGACCACTGAACATGGTTGTCTCTTTCTGCCCCGCTAAAGTCCACGATTAAGGCTTGACAGGATCATCACCTTCTTTCTGTACAATGTTATGTTATGGATATTTGTAGAGCGCATGGTAACTGAAGGCGTCCCAACGCTGGCGGATGGGTAGGGAGAGTCACAACAGCTTAGTAGGTGGGGTTTTGGAACAACCCAGTTTTCAGAAGTTTACGGAAGGGAAGAAGATTGCGTTCTGAATGTAAGTGGAAGGGAAGAGTGTTCCAGAGCTTGGCAGAGGTGAAGTAGAATGACCGCCCGCCACTTCTCTTCCTATTGATTTTGGGGACCGAAGCTAGGTAAAGGCTGGATGAGCAGAGGCCCTACCACTATCACGAGTCAGTAAGAATTTAGATTCTAGAATATCAGCCTGCAAAGATTGCAAAATAGCTGAATGTTCTGGCAGCCAGCTAGATTTGGTAAAAGTAGGTTGTATCAAGGCATACAAAGGCTTGATACGCTGGGCATATTCGGGAATATATGTACGTCCGAAATTCAAAATTCCCAGCAAGGACTGTAATTTTTTCAGAGTTGTAGGAGCGCGCAGTTGTGCGCATTTCTCCAAGATGTGAGGAGCCAATCCTCGACCTTCATTGTTGAGCTCGTAGCCCAGGAACAGCACTGTGTGCTCTGCAATGTGGGACTTTTCAAAGTTGAATTTGTAACCAAAGTCCGCAAAGTTACAAATTATGCGGTCAACGCGACACAGATGCGCCCAAAGCTCGTCGTCTGTGAGATAAATATCATCCACATACGAACACGCATCAGTGTCTATTCTCTCTAAGAGAGAGACTATACGGGCAGCAAACACGCCCGGACTGTTCTTATAGCCCATTGGTAATCTTTTATACTGGCGTTCTTTGCCGCCACAGGTAAAACTGGTCCACTGAGAACTCAGTCCATCCAAATTGTGGGCAAAAAAACGTTGGATATGTCAAGCGTGGTTTTAAACCGTTTAAGCACAAGACCATCCACAAGAGCAGAGCCGTGAGTATTCTGTACTGAACAGGTACGGCAATGCGAGTTCAAATGCCGGTAATCCAATACCAAATGGTACGAGCCGTCAGGCTTGGTCACAGTAAAAAGAGGGTTATTCATCGGTGACACACAAGTTTCAATCACACCTTGATATTCCAATTGTTCAAGGATTTCCGCGACGGAAGCTTTAGCTTCACGTCGGATGGGATATTGAGGTTGAGGCTGTGGCATAGACCGCAAAGGAATTTTGTGGTGTGGGGAAAATGTATCCCAACCACACTGTGTACGGTACAGAGCCGGCGCAAGAGCCTTAGCCCACTCTTCTGCAAAATTCAGCGCATGCTCTTTCGAGACCGTGTGCGCGACACTAGGGAGGATTACCTCCTCCCCTCTTGGAGCTGCGAGCACAAAAGGTGGGGGCCAGTCAGCCTCTGCTAACAAAATGTCATAGGTAGTCGTAAGATTTTACCAAATTACCCCTTTGATGGTACGCTGTATGTCACCTTCAATTAAAAGGACAATGTTATGAAGTCTATCAGGGGGAGCTACCCTAGTATCAGCTGTCTCCACAACAACATATCGGTCAGTCACTGTCACCTTCAGTAGTGGACGCAGGGCCTCTCGCACTATGGTAATCTCCGCCGCGCTGTCCAGCAAGGTCAGAGCCCATGTCTGATTCCGAAGCTGCATTCTCACTATCTGTGGCATATCTCGCTGTTAAAGCAGCAACTTTCTTTTTCTGAAACTGGGGTCTTTTCGGTGTTGAATCCTCCTGCTTGCCTTTACTGTCTTTCGGGCGGGGCTGGTCGCGTCCTTGCTGGCCACCCCGACCACTGCCGCCTCCTCCACCACCGGTCGACGAGGCCGATGAGTCCTGAAAAGAACGAGGAGAGCGTTGTTCAGAAACCTGAAAACGATCAGGTGATTTTATCATCGCGCGATCGCGCAAGTCATAAACACGTTCTGTAGGCGCAGGCACTGGAGATGCAGGACAAGACTCCTGTTTCTGGTGTTGTTGTTTACCCTGTTTTTTTTTTCTGGCCAATTTTGCTTTTTAGCCTTGGGCTGTTAGTCAGTCTCTGACTTCGGCCCTTGGGGTTGATTTTTCTCCTTAGTGGAAAATGGCTTGACTCCCAAACTATTGCGGCCCACGGTCTTATAAGCCGCCACAATAATTCTCGGTAACTGACGGGGTTTATCGGCATCGGGTACAGCGTGCAAAGCATTAGACACCTGAAAGCTCACAGCATCTCCCTTGACATTCGCAAGAACGCGATCAGAAACTACATCACAACTGCTGCATAGCCGCATACCCAATTCAACCGCTGCCTCAGGTCCGTGCTCATCTTGAACACGCTTAACGACCGTCGGAAGGACAGTCATTGACGGTGTGCCAAAGCACCTCGTATACCCTGCCGCAAAGATCTTGCCCCATGACTCACAGCCACCAGTTTCTAGGATCAAGTCTTTAGGCATGCTAATTGTCAGAATCCTGTGTTTTTCACCAGGAGTCAGGTTAGGAAATACCGCTTCCAGCTGGTCAAACTTCTCGGCAAGCCAAAAAGGAAAGTCATCTTTATTCTGGGGGCGCTTGCCCATCACAGCGTTGACCATTACAGGACTAAGCTTCATTCCGCCCTGTCCGGCAGGAAGCGCCGCACCACCTGGGGCCCCGCCCGGGAGATTGCGGGTAATGTATTGCACTAACGACCTAATTACATTAATCGCGACTATATGTAACAGCCGCAAATCAGCAACGGCAACCGCTCTATGTCGAGGATGCGGTGTAAATCCAGCCAAAACAGACCCTGTAGCACCTGGAACAGACAAAGGACCTAATCTCGGTGCTGTCAAGGAGTGGGGTAGGGCGCCATTAAACCAAACTCGGTGCTGCCAAGCGTTAATCTGAACCTCCTGTGTCCTATACGGAGCATATTCCTGTGGCACAGCCATGGGAGTGTACGTGTCGAACACAGTAGTATTTGCGTTCACAGCCGGGAAGGTCACCCACGAGTAAAATATTTCGTACGGGTAAGCCACTTCCGCTCTCACTACCCTGATCACAGCCATGCCATCCACGGGGACATTATAATTCTGCAAGTGATTGCGCACCGCAATGTGACTATGTTGCGGAATGTTCACCGCGGCCATAGTGACACAGAAAGGAAAAGGTACAATAAAAAGTATGTAGCACAACTGGGTAGTAATTCAAGGAAACCGTTTTGAAAGAATCAAGCTTGAAAAGACCTATGTAGTTATATATAGGTTTGTCCGACACCACTGCTTTCCGGAAACAACAGTGAAGGGTGTTAAGGACCGATATAAGTACTACTCAAGTGTCATGTAATAAGACCGCCCCATGTTGGGCGCCATGTCGCAGGGATCCTGCTCTCACACAGAACTGTGCATAGAGACTTAGAACCTCAGTGAATTAGGGTGTGCCAAAACTCACCTTAGTATCCAAAATCCCCTCCCAGACTAGCAATCAGTGTCTCATTGGTTCTTACCGACCCCCAATGATTTAGACAACCCAGAACATGGACTTAGAACACCTCAGATAAAGTGGAACACATGAACACTCTTTCGTTATACTAACATATCAATCCAGAACAAGGAGTAAATAAGGACACGTGCAAGTTTGAAAGGTTTATTTCTAATGCAGTGTTCTCAAGCGCAGTATCTTAGCCATTACAAGCAAACATATTATAAGGAACAAGGTTAGCAGCATGGTTACTATTCCATAAAATACAAAGGGAGAAAGCATGTTAAAATGCTAAAGGCAAAGGTCTAAATAGGACCTCAGTTTACCCTACCTAGCTAGTATATTAAATTATATCTACAGAAGGTCTCTTTGGGTTTAGAAGGGCGGGCCCATTGGGAACCCATTGGGTTCAGCAGAAATGGATCACATCATCTCCTGCACCAACTCTCTGCATGCGTATATTCATCAAGTGTGTAACTCATGCTCTGTGTAGTGCATTATTAATCGCGCCTAAACCCAAAGTTGGCCACAGCTGCATATATATTATGTCTACTCAGTGCGCTGATCAATCCAAACAACAAGCGCTGTGTTGAAATAACCTTGAAGGCCTCGGCACTCACTGTACAGACATAGCTTAACAAGCAAGGCTGATATTATAAGCAAACATGTCATTCTCGTGTGAAGCAAAATATTCAACTAGGCGAAAAGCTTTAATAGCAAAATGTGTCGTGTGCAGAGGCTACAGAAAAGGAAAATAGCGTTTAAACTTCTAACACGCTCATGCTAACATAACACAGTGCAAAGGTGAAACCAAACCACAAGACAACCTTTTATTGAAAACACCTGTCTCACTATTTCTCTGCAAACTCTGTAGAAACGAAGCATGCCCGATTGACTGAGTGAAATACTTATCTATTCTTTCCATGACTCTGAAGATAGTTATTCCAGTCCTAGGGAAACAAAGTTGTCATGTTTATGCGGTTGTCAGAAACTAATCCCTTCTTGTGAATTCAAGAAAGTTTCTAGTGACCTCTGAGCTAGCTGGCACTCACAATTAAGTTTGGTATATTCGATATAGACCTACTGACCTAAGTCCTACGTCATATCTATAGGATATATTATTCCAATGCGCAGAGCCGATTGGGAATATAGGAACTACACTACAGGGCCATTGGGCCCAGGAGGGGCTCAAGTTATAGTTCACTCACTTACCCATAGCTGGTGAATATTTTAGTTTTTTTAGTTCGAAACATGATGTTTTAACTGACATTTTCACCTAACTATGACCTCACTTTAACCTTCTTTTTTTTCACTAAACACACATGCACACACACAAATGCACCTTGTCATACTTTGCGAATAACTGCTGCTTCACATTGATCTGCTACATTCACCTGAAAACTGTTACTTCTCACTAATCGAGGAACACCTGATGTCATCTTTTATCTTAAAATGGTTCAGTGAAAATGTTTCCTTCAATAATATCTCCACAGTGTGTTCATTGTTTATTAGAAGTCAGATCTCTCCTGATTCAATCCTTCTGATTGCGGAATTATATTCAACATCAATATATTTGTAACTGCCCTCTGTATCCTTTATCGTTAATTTCCAAAAGATTGATATTCAGGAAGCACACATTCATAAAGAAATTACCAAATCCCAGAATTGTGCTGTTTGTGCAGCTTACCCTGAACCTGGTGTGTTATAAAAAATCACCACTGTGTGGTATCATAAACCAGTAACCAGGAATAGAAGCTCTCAGCTCTGGTCTCCATCTCAGGATGCTCTTAGTTAGGAACTCCAGTCAGACATGTCTTATGATCTCAAATATTGTGGTAAATAAATAATTAATTACCGGTACTATTTTTCTATGCATTAACTAAAACAGATAGCTCAATAAATAAGAGGCAGGATCCGTGATATCTGAGTCAGAATGGGCTTTAATCAGATGGCTCGAGCCAATGGACCATCGGGTTCCATCACCTGCAAAGGTTCAGGAAGGGACAGACACAAGGGAAAAAAGGTAAGCCTCCTGTCATATTAACATCATATAGTATATATAGAAAAACAGTATAATTGCGTTGCATACAGTAGGCGTAACAAGTGACAAACGGAAGATAAGAACATATGGGCGTACAAAGAAGGCGTGCACTGGGCGTGCACGGAGACATGTGATGAAAACGTCACAGAAGTGTCATAAATGGGTGGATACATGGAGGGGGCTACCTGGGCAGCTGGAACCTTTAACCTACTGGTGCGCGCAAACGGGCCATGACGTGTAACTGGGGAGAGCTGGGGGCTCTGACTTCTACACTAGAAGAAGAGACTAAAGTCTGGGATGTCAGGACGACATGTACCTATAGCATATCTGGTATCTTGTGTTTGGAGTACATGTTGATAGAATCTAAATGTCATCAGAGCAAAGGCTACTAGACACTAAGGCTGGTGCATGCATATAGTCTACATGTATTGCGTGTGCCATGAATCTTCTATGAATACTAATTCAGTAATTCTCTTGCATGGATACAGAAAGACTAGACTATAGCTGAAGATGTTGATGCGGTTCGTTAGCTCAGGAATGTGAAGCCGGGGAGCTGAACTGATAACTTAGAGGCACAACATATTCTTGGCAGACAGGCAGGCAGGCCAGGCCGGGCACCGCGCTGCTTGGCAGAGAGTAAGCGAAGGGTCAGGAATGAGGGAGGGGCTGTATCGCTCCTCGGAGTGGTTTCAGGAGACTGGAGCTTGAATCTGGCGTTCGGGCCCCATGAGGCCTAGAAACGGGGACAACTCGATGAATTAACGTGCACAATGTAAAACGTTGGCAACATAGGCCTAATACTCGTTGCTTTCACGAGGACTGGATAACTGGCATATTAACGTTGGACACAACTATAATTGCGTCTTTATTCGGTCAAGGGGGAACATATGCATATCGATCATGCACATATGACATATAATGGGGAACACGTAGGGACACATGACAAGGCAAAATTCAATTTTCCTCATTCCCTCCTTGTTCCCTACGTTTCCTTCAGGAAACATCAATATTCATGATACCATCTATCTGTTCATATAGCATCATTTGCTCGTCTCGAATCTTCTTGGAACGGGACTTAGGACTTGGAATACAAGAGGTAGCGCACAAGCCGCAAATCGCAGGGCCACATTGTAAACATAGGCAACAACTGAATATGATCATTACTACTATTCCTAGGAATGACAGTACTTTCCATCCCCAGGCAGATATTATACTCCAGAGACAACCGGACCATGTCCAGGTGCCTGGATTCTGGTGCAACTGATGGGCTATTTTGTGAAGTCTGGTTATAGCTGAATAAACAGACGGTGCGTTATTAGGAATGAAAATGCAACAACTAGATCCGATGACTCTACAAGCTCCGCCCCTATCGGCCAGTATGACGTCAAGGACAAGGCGGTTTTGAAGGACAACAAATCTCATAGCAGATTGTTCTTCAGTTAAGTTACCTAGAGCGGAAGTAGTCTCATTCACTACTGCTTCAAGGGTTCTGGTTAGCCTACCTATTAGCTTACTATTCTGGACAGGACCTATGAAGAAAAAGAAACCTTTATTGAAGTCTGTATACTGTTCTAAGGCAGTTTCAGTTTGATCGACAATTGGGGACTCGATCTCCCTTCTATGTCTGACGTGTACTAGATGTGTGTTTCTGTGATAATCGGATGGGGCTAGGAAAACTGGTGGCAGTAGGAAGGCAATGTAACATGTTCCATCCCAATCTAGGGGCAGACGTACATATGCGGTCTGACCACATACAAAATATGAATGACGCGAGGCTTTGAAAGTAGACTTCCCACTGTCACTATACTCGACCACAGTAGTACAATCACTATGTCCTAGATGTACTGAACCATTCTTTCTGACACATAATTCGCCTTCCACTGGTAGGACTGTAATAGCAGGCAAGTCTGGAGTAGTCTCAGACTGAACATTCAAAACCATGAAATTCGAGGAATAATTACCTAGATCATATACTTCATTTTCTAGATCTAACCCTGTTCTATGGGACAGACCTTCCTTGTCTGGGAAACATGTTCTATTCAAAAGAGACTTATCGTCTGAGGATGATGTTAACGTAAACCATGCTCCACACGAACCATTGTGTGAAAACGGATAGGGAAAGAGTGGCAGCACTCCCTTCGGTGTCTGGAAAGGGGGGAGTCGACCACACACCCAACAATTAGTGGCATTGCTAGTCTGGTGTGAATAGTGTAACATTCGGATAAAAGTATTGTTGCGCATGGCAAGTCGATAAGATAACTCGTGAGGGGGTAGTTCACTAAAAGTGTGCTCTACTGTATCATTAGAAGACAAATGTACATGTGAATCAATAGGAGGAAAATATACATGTAAAACATAACTTATGCATGTAACCATAAGACTCAGAAATAACATAAACAATAACATAATCACGCATCTGCTGCGCAAATTTTTACAGTAACGTATTTTCTTAGAGTTTCGACTAACTCTCTCACTATGGGGGTCTATCTCATACATGTCAGGAACCTGTCTAACCGCTTCACCCGAGAGGGACTTAAACAATTAAACTGTCTGACTTGCTAGACCTCAATTTCATTTTATACTCCTGCTGCGGAGTTTTCTCTAACAGGGGGAGTTTAGAGTCAGTATCTGGGCAGTCCTTGAAAAAAGTCTTTGGACAGAGTCCATGAAAACGTTTAACGTGGCTGGAGTGGAGCCATCCCTTGCGGCCCTCCACTTTGACGGCGGTCCTTGTGGTCATCAGAACGAGTTTTGGCTCTTTCCAGCGGGGCTCCAGCGGACTTGAACGATCAAAGTTCCTTATTAGAACGAGGTCGCCTGGTATGACCTCGTGCGGTTTCACTTGAGTGTTGTCTGGAAAGGCAGCCTCAACCTGTGAACGACAAGAGAGTAGTGCAGACAGCAAGGAAGCTAGGTAATCTGTCAGCATATTACTGTCGACATCAGTTATTTTACGTGGCATTGGTGTACCCCACATGTTCGGGGGACGACCGAAAACAACCTCGAAAGGTGACAGACCTGAACGGGAGTGAGCGATCATTCTCATGTAAAAAAGGGCGACTGGCAGAGCTACCATCCAATCTACGCCTTTTTCTGCGCAAACCTTGGCAATGCGGATTTTCAGAGTCTGATTATGTCTCTCGACGAGGCCAGCTGCCTCGGGATGTCATACACAATGGAACTTCCACTGGTACCCTAACAGAAGAGATACTTGTTTCATGAGTTCGGATGAGAATGGCTGGCCGTTGTCTGAATACACGACCCTGGGTAAACCATAGCGAGGGAAATACTCACGAACCAACTGCCTGGCAGTGGTCGCGGCAGTGTAATCTGGGACTGGATATGCGTCTGTCCATCTGGACAAAGCGCATACAACTACGAGGACATACTTGAAACCTCGACATCGATCCATCTAAATATAATCCATCTGGAGGACTTCAAAAGGGTGGTCAGGAGGATGGAATCCACCTTGTTCCACCGGAACACCTTTACCTGGATTGAACTGACAACATATCATGCAGGTACGTACTTTCTGTTTGGCTGCTGCTCGTAAATGCTTGTTAAACCAAATATTCTGGATGCTGTCTAACATGGCTTTTTCTCCTAAATGTGCTGGACTATGTGCGGTGTTAATAATGACTTGAACCATAGAGTCGGGGAGAAACCATGTGGCTTTTCCCTTCGTCAACCATCCCTGATCTGTCTGGACCCCTCCTTGTTCAGACCATTTCTTGATTTCATCTGGGGTAGCATGAGTCTGTATGTCTAGTACATCTCGTGTAGGGTCCTTAACTGTCATACAAGTAGTCTGATCTGGAATATCTGTCTTTGTCGTGTTAACTGGAGTGTCTGGAGTCTGAGCTGTAAGCTTGGCTGTTCGATCTGCTAGATCGTTACCTTGGGAAATGGTGTCAGTGGCTTTCGTATGTGCTTTGCACTTCATAATGGCAATGGCTTTCGGTAAATGTATTGCTTCTAACAGAGCTTGAATGAGGGGGCCATGCTGAATCTTGGCTCCATGAGAAGTCATGAAACCTCTTTCTTGCCAGGGTACTCCAAAGTCGTGAACGACTCCGAATGCATAACGTGAATCTGTATATATGTTTACTTTCAGGTTCTTAGCTCGTATGCAGGCTTGGGTCAGAGCGATGAGCTCTGCTGCTTGAGCAGACAGGGTGTCAATACGATGTGTTTCTATAACTTCAGTTTCAGTAGTCACTGCATACGCGGCTACTAGTTCTCCTGTACTTGTTCTCATACATGAACCATCCACATAAAGTGTCAGGTCGGGATCAGGTAATGCAATGTCTGTCAAGTCTTGTCTTGGCTTTGTCATGGTGTTAATAACTTCCACACAATCATGTGTGGCAGGATTTGGAACAGTCGAGGGTAACAGTGTAGCAGGATTTAAAACGTTGCAGCGCCTGATTTCTATGTGTGGCTGAAACAGTGTCAGTTCATATCCTGTTAAACGTGCAATTGTCAAGTGCTGAGTCTGTGTTCGGTTTAAAAGAACTTCCACGGAGTGTGGAACTTGTACTGTCAGGGAGTGTCCTAACACTATGGAATGACTTTGTCTGATAGCTAGAGCTGTGGCTGCAACTGACTTGAGGCACGCAGGCAGAGCCTGGGCTACTGGATCTAATGTGCTAGAAAAATATGCACAAGGCTTGTGTTGTCCTGCTTGATCTTGTGTGAGAACAGACAATGCTGTACCATCGCGTTCAGTAACAAAAAGTGTAAAAGGCTTACAGTAGTTTGGTGTCGCTAACACAGGTGCATTACATAAAGCTTTCTTTAACTCATTAAAAACAAGTGTATGTTCCTGGGTCCAAGGGAGGACAGTCGATGTCGCTGCCTCCTGTGTCGTTAACTGTATCAGTGGTTTAGCTAGATATGCGTACTGAGGAATCCATTGTCTGCAGTAAGAAGTGAGGCCGATAAAAGCTCGTACCTCCTTCTGTGTCTTGGGCTGTGGAAGATGTGCTATTAACTGGATACGGTCTGGTGTCAACTGTCTACCCCTCTTGGACAGTAAGTGTCCAAGGTATACCACTTGCTGGACACAGAATTGCAGTTTCGAAGGGGACACCTTGTGTCCCATCTCGGCCAGAAAATACAGGACTGTAAGTGATGCACGTTCGCAGTCACGTTCTGTACGAGCTGTGATCAATAGATCATCGACATACTGGAGCAGGGCAGTGTCAGTTGGCATGTGAATACTGTCTAGTTGTCTTTTGAGTGCTTGACTATAAATACTAGGACTTTCTGTGAAACCTTGAGGAGCTCGTGTGAATTTATAGCTTCTTCCATTTAAACAGAATCCGAAAAGAAACTGGCTGTCTGGATGAATGGGGACACTAAAGAATGCATTCTTGAGATCAATAACAGTAAAGAACGTGGCTTCAGAATCAATGGCTGTCAATAGGGAAGAGATATCTGGAACCACTGGGTACTGGGGTATGATACATTTATTAAGTTCTCGAAGGTCAATCACTAATCGATAAACTGGAGGTGCATTTGGATCAGTACGTTTAAGAATCGGAATGATAGGAGAATTACATACATTGGAGTCAGTTTCTACAACCACTCCTTGAGCAATGAGCTCGTCAATAATTTTCGATAAGGCTGCTACAGCCTCGGGTGGCAATTTGTACTGTCGGATTCGTGGTAAAACAACACCTTGTTTCAGAGTGACACGATAGGGTGTAATGTGCATACAACCTACATCAGTTGGACCTTGCGCCCATAAATGCTGTGGTACATTCAGTAATCTTGGATCAAAATCACGTAACACATAATGACCTTTAAAATCACGTAAAAACAATCTCACTCCTTCCGGGGAACAGCATATCACTGCTCCTAATTCTTTCAATGTTTTAATACCAAGTAAGTTTTCAGGACAGGATTTCGTAAGTAACAAGTCTGTAGTTCGGGACAATGGACCAACTTCTAGGGAAACTGGTTTCGATATTTCATTAACAATAGGCTTTCCTGAAAATCCCAGGGAAACGTTTCTTGAGCCTGAGAGTGGAGCCCCTGGAACCTCGTCATGACTGATGGTAGTCCTACTTGCCCCTGTATCAATCAGAAACTTTCTGTCTTTCCCTAATACTTGACTATGTACATAGGGACCCTCTTGATCTACAGGAACCTCGATGAGAGGCAAGCCAACCTCCCTCTCTAGGCTGTTTCATGAATACCGCTGATATTCTGGATAATCTGACTGTGCGTACTGGTACATCTGTTGTGTAACGTGTTGTGTGGCAGCTATAGGCTGCGGTACTGTAACTGTCTGTTGTGCATTCTGCGGTGGCTGTGAGTTCTGCGGAACATGTTCTTGTCTAGGAGGACGTGGTCTCTCTTTCGTCTTACCTGTAGCTATATTGTGTTTCAGAACTGCACATTCGTTTATATAATGACCTGGCTGTTTACAGTAATTGCAGGTCCCTTTAACGGGAGCTGTAGAATGACTAGTCTGATTCGCACCCCTCTTCTGACTGTCTTGTGGAACAGACTGTGCAACTAGTACTTTCATTTTCGTATCTTTCATACGTCTCCTTTCGTGTTCTTGCTCTTCCCTGATTCTGTTCTGGTGGTACTGCAACATCTGAAGCATTTGGGACGGGGTATTAGCTTGCCAAGTACTTTCGACTTTCAATACTCTATTTTTAACCTGCGGTAAAGAATTCTCAACTAGTTTGGTAACAAAAAGATGTGGATACGACTCACTACTTGTTTTCAGGCCGCTATTAATAATGAAACATTTCTCAAATCTGGAATAAAAATCACTAGTGTCTTCGTCTTGTTTCTGTTTACAGGCTGAGATGGCATCCCAATCTTCCTTTTTCGTGGCTAGTAATCTTGGCAAGACTTGTATTAACAATTCGGGCAATTCTTTGGCTTTATCCCCAAGACCAGTACCTGGGACTCGTATATTATCTTCGTTTTCTAACGCGGTCCAATCTATCTTTTTCTCTCCCACCTCCCATTCTTTTTCTTTCAGTTTTTCATATATGCCCGCAGGCAACAGGACCTTTAACATTTTGATGATATCTGGATACGTGTATTCTCCCATACGGAGCATGTCTTTTAATTCTCGGTGGAATCCTGCTGGATCTTTATCGTGACAGGGTATTAACTTTTTCATTTCTAGTAGTTCTATTTTCGTGATAGGGGTGTAAACAAATACTCGTTCGAGATTACCCCCCGCTCCCTTAACTGGATGCACTTCTCGCAATGGATTCTGTCTGTCTATGTAGAACGGAGGTGAAACAGGAACAAAATGCGGAGTCAGGAACGTTCTGTATTTGTGGCGCTGTTCTAAAATGACGCTAATTAGATCGGTACCTAGACCTTTCCATCTGTTTAGTAGTAACTCGTTCAATACATTATATAAGGGACCTGGATCAGAATGCTGACTCTCGTACAGTGTGATGAGGTGCTGGATCATGTACATACCCACCAGTCGCTGCTCGGCTGGGGGCAGTTTCAGAAACATTTGGGCCACTACTTCGTCTGGAAACGTGGCGGAATCACTAACCCATCGGACTGCTGATTGGGCTAGTTCCTGTTCATGCATGGTACTAAGTTCACTGTAACCTATTCGTAGTTTCAGAACTTTATCGGTAGCCTGGAATACTTGTTCAAGAGAACACTGTTCTGGTACGGGAGGAGGAAAAACTTTCTTGTAATCTAGACGTGTATGTCTATCTGAAGTTCTCGTTCTGCCTACATACGCTATTCTGGTGGGATTCTCGCTATCTACCTCTTCGTTTGAAGAGTCATTCTCTTTCTCGGCTACTCTCTTTTCTTCCTCCTCTTGGTGCATATTTATAATTTCCTTACGGATCTTTTTGTACATAGATTCTATACAATTTTGTGTTCTGTGTTTTCCTTCTGCTATATTGTCACTCCATCTTGTCAGGACTTTCATATCTTCCTTGTTTTTGTCAGGATAATCCTGTTCTCTTATTAAACAATTTATCAGAAATTGCAAAATCATGCCTTGAATCTCGACTTTCCTGTGTGCCATAGCTTTGTGAATACTTTCTGGATTCTCCCCTGTTTGAATAAAGTGGTATATTCTGTCTAGATGTGGTTCCATATTTGATATGGTAACCAAGAAGCTTGCAACTTGACGTAAACGTATGGAATATATTAACATGCTATCTTCGCCTGGTACTGGATCATATCTACAATCAGGTCCGCACTCTGTAAGATACTTTCTGAGGGCGTCTTACGTAGCCAGTTTTGGCGTACGCTGTAATGCTACATCTCTCAGCGTCCGTCGCCTTGTTTGAGGCGGGGTGATAGGAGTACCTCCCCCTGCTCCTCCTGAACTGGAATCGTCAATTAATACTGGATGCGCGGGTGCTGGTAACGTGACTGGTACAGTAGGGGTACGTAATGTGGGTTGATCCTGGGGGACTGGCACATGGACAGGACCAACGACTGGAGGCACAGTAATTACATTATTAACAGGGGGTGGAAGTTGAACTTGGACTGGCGGAGTAGGATCTGTATTAGCATATTCGGGAACAGTGTTGTCTAAATAGGAAGAAAGAAACATTTCGGCTGCAGTCGGTTTATGACGCAGCTTAGTCGGGACCAAGGGTGGCGGTAAATTACAGGGTATTTCCGGGGTCGCCTTCGGCAAACCCTCGGCGAGAAGAGGATACATACCTTCAATAAGGGCATTTCTCTGTCTGTCTGACTGTTCTGCTCTAACTCGTTCACCTTCTTCTAGTAATTCCCTTTCTTGGGCTTTTTCGGAGGATTCTCTACTTAATTCGGCTTTTCTGAATTCTTTCTCGGTTCTTTTATGGGATTCTTTACGCCATAATTCTATGGCATCTTTCTGGGACTGTCTGGCTTTCTTTTTCCATAATGCTTCTTCTACTCTCATGATGCACTCGGCATCCCATGTTCCTGAAACAGGCCATCTATATTTCTCTTCGAGATGTTTGGTATAATCAACCCATAAATCTAGATACAGTATGGCATCTAAGCCATGCTTGTGATACATGAAATGTCCAGGACTGTCCCTGGGAGGGACAGGAACTGATTCTTCGAGTAACCCTTTTCTGGTTTTTATCTGACGTAACTTTGAAAACAGAGGCATATGTGAACCGTACTTGAACTTGAACACAATACACAATGAACACAGTAATGACTAGCAAAACAATCACTCATACCACGACATCAAGAACACATTAATAACAGTTCGAACAGAAATACTACCTGATACATTGAAAACACAATACTTGAATTTCTCGAGAACGGACTTACTAGAATTACTGGATGTACTGCTAAAACAGTACAGAACATACCGGTCTCCTAAAGAGACACGTCATACCGTATCCACCTAGGTGAACACGTCGGACCGGATCTGTGTACCCAAACCCGTCGGACCGGGCACAAATTAATGAACACCCGTCTAGATACCCCCAGCAACGGTACTCACCGGGAAGCAAAACTGAAGGCCTCGGACTGGACTGGACTGCTACGACGTCTGGTTACTGCTACGCACTACGCATGCGCTTCGGGCTTCGGGCTTCAGTTACAGGTGGGCCTCCGGATACCTCGGACCTTGCTCTCTCGGCTTGGGCTCTGGTCGGAACGACCCGCCTTCCTCACCGCCTCGTCTGGATGCCGGACCACAGTCTCCGTCTCCTCCGTGGGCCTGAGGGAGACTTGAAGCAGAAATATCTGCACGTGCACGTAGGGTTCCGTCACGGCTGTAGAAGTGTCAGGGGGCCTGCGTTACATCGCCGGCGCGTGGGGAAGGGGCTCGTCCCTATTCGGGTGCCATTTTATGTGGTAAATAAATAATTAATTACCGGTACTATTTTTCTATGCATTAACTAAAACAGATAGCTCAATAAATAAGAGGCAGGATCCGTGATATCTGAGTCAGAATGGGCTTTAATCAGATGGCTCGAGCCAATGGACCTCAACTTCCACCTGGAGAACAACAACGACCGCAACACCACCACCCTGCTGGACAACCTCGCAAACCTGGGACTCAAGCAGCTGGTGACCACCCCCACCCACTACGCCGGACACACACTCGACCCGATCTTCTCTTCCAGCAAGGACATCGCCTTCAGCCACGCCACGGGACTCCCATGGACGGACCACAGCTGCGTCCACTTCAGCTTCAGAAGGACCACGCTCCACCATCACCAGCAACAGGCTCCCCGCAGAAGGTGGAACAAGATCACTGCTGACCAGCTCACCACGTCCTTGAGCAAGAACCCTCCCACCAGCACAACGAACCCCAGTCAAGCAGCCACCAACCTCACAAAATGGATCAGCGACTGCGCAGACGAACTCGCCCCGCTGAAGACCCCGCCGAGCCGACCCGGCAGCAAGAAAGCCCCATGGTTTAACGACGAACTCAAGAGCTCCAAGAAGAACTGCAGAGCACTCGAGAAAACCTGGCGCACAGACCCAACACCGGACAACATGACTGCCCTCAAGCTCGCCACCCGAAAACACCACCAGCTGATCCGCGCCACCAAGAAAACTGCATTCAAGGAACGACTGGACAACAACGCACACAACAGCAAGGAACTCTTCAACATCGTGAAAGAGCTCTCCAACCCCAACGCCGGAAACAACGACATCACCCCTTCGCAAGACCTCTGCAACTCCCTCGCCTCCTACTTCCACAACAAGATCGCGGACATACACAACAGCTTCAGCACTCAACCGACGCACGCCACGACCGAACCACCGCCCCCCACCACCACCCTCCGCGCCTGGACCCTGATCAGCACCGAAGACACCATCCGCACGATGAACTCCATCCACTCCGGATCTCCGACAGACCCCTGCCCTCACCACGTCTTCAACAAGGCCGACACTGTCATCGCACCCCACCTGCTGGACATCATCAACACCTCCTTCGACATCGCCACCTTCCCGGAGAGCTGGAAGCACGCCGAACTCAGCGCTCTACTCAAGAAACCATCAGCAGACCCTACCGACCTCAAGAATTACCGCCCCATCTCGCTGCTCCCGTTTCCGGCCAAAGTCATCGAGAAGACCGTCAACAAGCAACTGGCCGCCTTCCTCGAGACGAACGGCTCCCTCGACCTCTCGCAGTCTGGCTTCCAGGCCAACCACAGCACCGAGACCGCCCTGATCGCAGCCACAGACGACATCCGAGCCCTGCTCGACAACGGAGAAACAGCGGCCCTCATCCTCCTGGACCTTTCCGCGGCCTTCAACACTGTCTGCCACCGCACCCTAGTACAGCGCCTCAGCAACGTCGGAATCCAGGAGAAGGCACTGGAGTGGATCACCTCCTTCCTCACCGGAAGGACACAGAGAGTCCGCCTCCCCCCGTTCAGATCGGAGGCCACCGAAGTCATCTGCGGCGTCCCTCAAGGCTCCTCGCTCAGCCCAACTCTCTTCAACGTCTACATGAGCCCCCTCGCAGCCATCGCACGCCAGCACAACCTGAACATCATCTCCTACGCCGACGACACCCAGCTGATCCTCTCCCTCACCAACGACCCCGCCACCGCCAGAGCCAACCTGCACGAAGGGATGACAGAAGTAGCCAAATGGATGTCGAACAGCCGCCTGAAACTGAACTCAGACAAGACGGAAGTCCTCATCCTGGGATCCTCACCCTCCGCCTGGGACGACTCCTGGTGACCCCCCGCCCTGGGCAGCGCACCCAAACCAACTGACCACGCACGCAACCTGGGCTTCATCCTGGACTCCTCCCTCTCCATGACCAGACAAGTCAACGCCGTCTCCTCGTCGTGCTTCCACATCCTGCGAATGCTACGCAAGATCTTCCGATGGATCCCCACCGAGACCAGGAAGATGGTCACCCAGGCCCTCGTCACCAGCCGTCTGGACTACGGCAACTACCTCTACGCCGGAACCACCGCCAAACTCCAGAAGAGACTCCAGCGGATCCAGAACACCTCAGCACGACTCATCCTGGACATCCCCCGCCGCAGCCACATCTCCGGACACCTGAGAGACCTGCACTGGCTCCCGATCAACAAGAGAATCACCTTCCGGCTCCTCACCCACGCACACAAAGCCTTGCACAACCAAGGACCAGGATACCTCAACAGCCACCTCAACTTCTACGCTCCCACTCGCCAGCTTCGATCGACCAGCCACGCCCTCGCCGCCGTCCCCCGCATCCGAAGAGCCACCACAGGAGGAAGGTCCTTCTCCTACCTGGCCGCCAAGACTTGGAACTCCCTTCCGACCCACCTCCGCCTGACCCAGGACCACCTCGCCTTCAGGAAGCAGCTCAAGACCTGGCTATTCGAGCAGTAGCGGACCCCCCCCCCCCCAGCGCCTTGAGACCCTCCGGGTGAGTAGTGCGCTATACAAATGCTCTGATTGATTGATTGATTGATTGATTGGACCATCGGGTTCCATCACCTGCAAAGGTTCAGGAAGGGACAGACACAAGGGAAAAAAGGGAAGCCTCCTGTCATATTAACATCATATAGTATATATAGAAAAACAGTATAATTGCGTTGCATACAGTAGGCGTAACAAGTGACAAACGGAAGATAAGAACATATGGGCGTACAAAGAAGGCGTGCACTGGGCGTGCACGGAGACATGTGATGAAAACGTCACAGAAGTGTCATAAATGGGTGGATACATGGAGGGGGCTACCTGGGCAGCTGGAACATTTAACCTACTGGTGCGAGCAAACGGGCCATGACGTGTAACTGGGGAGAGCTGGGGGCTCTGACTTCTACACTAGAAGAAGAGACTAAAGTCTGGGATGTCAGGACGACATGTACCTATAGCATATCTGGTATCTTGTGTTTGGAGTACATGTTGATAGAATCTAAATGTCCTCAGAGCAAAGGCTACTAGACACTAAGGCTGGTGCATGCATATATTCTACATGTATTGCGTGTGCCATGAATCTTCTATGAATACTAATTCAGTAATTCTCTTGCATGGAGACAGAAAGACTAGACTATAGCTGAAGATGTTGATGCGGTTCGTTAGCTTAGGAATGTGAAGCCGGGGAGCTGAACTGATAACTTAGAGGCATAACATATTCTTGGCAGACAGGCAGGCAGGCCAGGCCGGGCACCGCGCTGCTTGGCAGAGAGTAAGCGAAGGGTCAGGAATGAGGGAGGGGCTGTATCGCTCCTCGGAGTGGTTTCAGGAGACTGGAGCTTGAATCTGGCGTTCGGGCCCCATGAGGCCTAGAAACGGGGACAACTCGATGAATTAACGTGCACAATGTAAAACGTTGGCAACATAGGCCTAATACTCGGTGCTTTCACGAGGACTGGATAACTGGCATATTAACGTTGGACACAACTATAATTGCGTCTTTATTCGGTCAAGGGGGAACATATGCATATCGATCATGCACATATGACATATAATGGGGAACACGTAGGGACACATGACAAGGCAAAATTCAATTTTCCTCAATATAACCTGAAAAACAAGCATGGCAGTTCTTGGTGACGCCCTGTTATTAACCACTTGCACAAAATGGCTAGCCGAGATTTCCCGTCACCTTGTGGGACTTTGGTTCTGTATCAGCGAAACCTCTAGAAATCCCCACGACCACTGAACATGGTTGTCTCTTTCTGCCCCGCTAAAGTCCAGATTAAGGCTTGACAGGATCATCACCTTCTTTCTGTACAATGTTATCTTATGGATATTTGTAGAGCGCATGGTACCTGAAGGCGTCCCAGCGCTGGCGGATGGGTAGGGAGAGTCACAACAGCTTAGTAGGTGGGGTTTTGGAACAACCCAGTTTTCAGAAGTTTACGGAAGGGAAGAAGATTGCGTTCTGAACGTAAGTGGAAGGGAAGAGTGTTCCAGAGCTTGGCAGAGGTGAAGTAGAATGACCGCCCGCCACTTCTCTTCCTATTGATTTTGGGAACCGAAGCTGGGTAAAGGCTGGATGAGCAGAGGCCCTACCACTATCACAAGTCAGTAAGAATTTAGATTCTAGAATATCAGCCTGCAAAGATTGCAAAATAGCTGAATGTTCTGGCAGCCAGCTAGATTTGGTAAAAGTAGGTTGTATCAAAGCATACAAAGGCTTGATACGCTGGGCATATTCGGGAATATATGTACGTCCGAAATTCAAAATTCCCAGCAAGGACTGTAATTTTTTCAGAGTTGTAGGAGCGCGCAGTTGTGCGCATTTCTCCAAGAAGTGAGGAGCCAATTGTCGACCTTCATTGTTGAGCTCGTAGCCCAGGAACAACACTGTGTGCTCTGCAATGTGGGACTTTGCAAAGTTGAATTTGTAACCAAAGTCCGCAAAGTTACAAATTATGCGGTCAACGCGACACAGATGCGCCCAAAGCTCGTCGTCTGTGAGATAAATATCATCCACATACGAACACGCATCAGTGTCTATTCTCTCTAAGAGAGAGACTATACGGGCAGCAAACACGCCCGGACTGTTCTTATAGCCCATTGGTAATCTTTTATACTGGCGTTCTTTGCCGCCACACGTAAAACTGGTCCACTGAGAACTCAGTCCGTCCAAATTGTGGGCAAAAAAAACGTTGGATATGTCAAGCGTGGTTTTAAACCGTTTACGCACAAAAGCATCCACAAGAGCAGAGCCGTGAGTATTCTGTACTGAACAGGTACGGCAATGCGAGTTCAAATGCCGGTAATCCAATACCAAATGGTACGAGCCGTCAGGCTTGGTCACAGTAAAAAGAGGGTTATTCATCGGTGACACACAAGTTTCAATCACACCTTGATATACCAATTGTTCAAGGATTTCCGCGACGGAAGCTTTAGCTTCACGTCGGATGGGATATTGAGGTTGAGGCTGTGGCATAGACCGCAAAGGAATTTCGTGGTGTGGGGAAAATGTATCCCAACCACACTGTGTACGGTACAGAGCCGGCGCAAGAGCCTTAGCCCACTCTTCTGCAAAATTCAGCGCATGCTCTTTCGAGACCGTGTGCGCGACACTAGGGAGGATTACCTCCTCCCCTCTTGGAGCTGCGAGCACAAAAGGTGGGGGCCAGTCAGCCTCCGCTAACAAAATGTCATAGGTAGTCGTAAGATTTTACCCAATTACCCCTTTGATGGTACGCTGTATGTCACCTTCAATTAAAAGGACAATGTTATGAAGTCTATCAGGGGGAGCTACCCTAGTATCAGCTGTCTCCACAACAACATATCGTTCAGTCACTGTCACCTTCAGTAGTGGACGCAGGGCCTCTCGCACTATGGTAATCTCCGCCACGCTGTCCAGCAAGGTCAGAGCCCATGTCTGATTCCGAAGCTGCGTTCTCACTATCTGTGGCATATCTCGCTGTTAAAGCAGCAACTTTCTTTTTCTGAAACTGGGGTCTTTTCGGTGTTGAATCCTCCTGCTTGCCTTTACTGTCTTTCGGGCGGGGCTGGTCGCGTCCTTGCTGGCCACCCTGACCACTGCCGCCTCCTCCACCACCGGTCGACGAGGCCGATGAGTCCTGAAAAGAACGAGGAGAGCGTTGTTCAGAAACCTGAAAACGATCAGGTGATTTTATCATCGCGCGATCGCGCAAGTCATAAACACGTTCTGTAGGCGCAGGCACTGGAGATGCAGGACAAGACTCCTGTTTCTGGTGTTGTTGTTTACCCTGTTTTTTTTTCTGGCCAATTTTGCTTTTTAGCCTTGGGCTGTTAGTCAGTCTCTGACTTCGGCCCTTGGGGTTGATTTTTCTCTTTAGTGGAAAATGGCTTGACTCCCAAACTATTGCGGCCCACGGTCTTATAAGCCGCCACAATAATTCTCGGTAACTGACGGGGTTTATCGGCATCGGGTACAGCGTGCAAAGCATTAGACACCTGAAAGCTCACAGCATCTCCCTTGACATTCGCAAGAACGCGATCGGAAACTACATCACAACTGCTGCATAGCCGCATACCCAATTTAACCGCTGCCTCAGGTCCGTGCTCATCTTGAACACGCTTAACGACCGTCGGAAGGACAGTCATTGACGGTGTGCCAAAGCACCTGGTATACCCTGCCGCAAAGATCTTGCCCCATGACTCACAGCCACCAGTTTCTAGGATCAAGTCTTTAGGCATGCTAATTGTCAGAATCCTGTGTTTTTCACCAGGAGTCAGGTTAGGAAATACCGCTTCCAGCTGGTCAAACTTCTCGGCAAGCCAAAAAGGAAAGTCATCTTTATTCTGGGGGCGCTTGCCCATCACAGCGTTGACCATTACAGGACTAAGCTTCATTCCGCCCTGTCCGGCAGGAAGCGCCGCACCACCTGGGGCCCCGCCCGGGAGATTGTGGGTAATGTATTGCACTAACGACCTAATTACATTAATCGCGACTATATGTAACGGCCGCAAATCAGCAACGGCAACCGCTCTATGTCGAGGATGCGGTGTAAATCCAGCCAAAACAGACCCTGTAGCACCTGGAACGGACAAAGGACCTAATCTCGGTGCTGTCAAGGAGTGGGGTAGGGCGCCATTAAACCAAACTCGGTGCTGCCAAGCGTTAATCTGAACCTCCTGTGTCCTATACGGAGCATATTCCTGTGGCACAGCCGTGGGAGTGTACGTGTCGAACACAGTAGTATTTGCGTTCACAGCCGGGAAGGTCACCCACGAGTAAAATATTTCGTACGGGTAAGCCACTTCCGCTCTCACTACCCTGATCACAGCCATGCCATCCACGGGGACATTATAATTCTGCAAGTGATTGCGCACCGCAATGCGACTATGTTGCTTAATGTTCACCGCGGCCATAGTGACACAGAAAGGAAAAGGTACAATAAAAAGTATGTAGCACAACTGGGTAGTAATTCAAGGAAACCGTTTTGAAAGAATGAAGCTTGAAAAGACCTATGTAGTTATATATAGGTTTGTCCGACACCACTGCTTTCCGGAAACAACAGTGAAGGGTGTTAAGGACCGATATAAGTACTACTCAAGTGTCATGTAATAAGACCGCCCCATGTTGGGCGCCATGTCGCAGGGATCCTGCTCTCACACAGAACTGTGCATAGAGACTTAGAACCTCAGTGAATTAGGGTGTGCCAAAACTCACCTTAGTATCCAAAATCCCCTCCCAGACTAGCAATCAGTGTCTCATTGGTTCTTACCGACCCCCAATGATTTAGACAACCCAGAACATGGACTTAGAACACCTCAGATAAAGTGGAACACATGAACACTCTTTCGTTATACTAACATATCAATCCAGAACAAGGAGTAAATAAGGACACGTGCAAGTTTGAAAGGTTTATTTCTAATGCAGTGTTCTCAAGCGCAGTATCTTAGCCATTACAAGCAAACATATTATAAGGAACAAGGTTAGCAGCATGGTTACTATTCCATAAAATACAAAGGGAGAAAGCATGTTAAAATGCTAAAGGCAAAAGGTCTAAATAGGACCTCAGTTTACCCTACCTAGCTAGTATATTAAATTATATCTACAGAAGGTCTCTTTGGGTTTAGAAGGGCGGGCCCATTGGGAACCCATTGGGTTCAGCAGAAATGGATCACATCATCTCCTGCACCAACTCTCTGCATGCGTATATTCATCAAGTGTGTAACTCATGCTCTGTGTAGTGCA
The DNA here is from genome assembly GCF_964261635.1 of Lissotriton helveticus. NCBI lineage: Eukaryota > Metazoa > Chordata > Amphibia > Caudata > Salamandridae > Lissotriton > Lissotriton helveticus. The sequence continues at coordinate 1,100,818,714 of NC_136071.1, read as the reverse complement.
TTATTAATCGCGCTTAAACCCAAAGTTGGCCACAGCTGCATATATATTATGTCTACTCAGTGCGCTGATCAATCCAAACAACAAGCGCTGTGTTGAAATAACCTTGAAGGCCTCGGCACTCACTGTACAGACATAGCTTAACAAGCAAGGCTGATATTATAAGCAAACATGTCATTCTCGTGTGAAGCAAAATATTCAACTAGGCGAAAAGCTTTAATAGCAAAATGTGTCGTGTGCAGAGGCTGCAGAAAAGGAAAATGGCGTTTAAACTTCTAACACGCTCATGCTAACATAACACAGTGCAAAGGTGAAACCAAACCACAAGACAACCTTTTATTGAAAACACCCGGCTCACTATTTCTCTGCAAACTCTGTAGAAACGAAGCATGCCCGATTGACTGAGTGAAATACTTATCTATTCTTTCCATGACTCTGAAGATAGTTATTCCAGTCCTAGGGAAACAAAGTTGTCATGTTTATGCGGTTGTCAGAAACTAATCCCTTCTTGTGAATTCAAGAAAGTTTCTAGTGACCTCTGAGCTAGCTGGCACTCACAATTAAGTTTGGTATATTCGATATAGACCTACTGACCTAAGTCCTACGTCATATCTATAGGATATATTATTCCAATGCGCAGAGCCGATTGGGAATATAGGAGCTACACTACAGGGCCATTGGGCCCAGGAGGGAGGAAAGCACCTTCCCCAGCAGGTAGCAGTGTTTCTGCCCAAAGTCTGTCCCCAGAGGAGCTGGAGGACAGAGAGATATGTAGGATGCATGAAATAGAGCTGACCAAGCTCAAGTTGAGTGGACAACTGGAATTAGAGAATAGGAAATTGGCCCTAGAGGAAAAGAGAATGCAGTTTGAGCATGAGTTGAGAATGAGGGAGCTTGATTTGGAGCTCGAGAGGCTTGAGGCCATGAGTGTCTCAGCCAAGAAAAAAGAAATGTGTGTAGCTCAGGAAGTTGGAGGTGGAATCCAGATCAGATGGTGGCAGCAAAATTGAATGTTCTAGTGCTGAGGGAGCAGTGCATACACCCAGAGATGTGGCGCCTGACTTGAAGGAGGGGGTTAACATACAGCGGGAAGTTCAAGGACATGAGGTAGCTCCAGTGGTGCGCAGTGTCCCTGAGGAGAATGGGGAAACTGAGGCAGGGGTTCATGGTCCTAGTGGTGGGTGGGACACTCTACTGACTCTAGATGAGAGGTGCAGGGAAAGGGGTTCCCCCATGGTTGAAGTCCTTGTGTGTGAGTGTGAAGACCGACCAGAAGAGTGTGGGTTGAGTGACAGTGACAGTTAGATACTGTCTTGCCAATCTTAGGAGAGTGGTGTGGAGTACGTGTGAGAGGCACTGGATGGTGAGGTGAAGGATAATTTGGTTAACCCTTGTAGGGGGCTGTGTGATCCAATTGTCGGAGAGCATATTGTAAGTTCCTGTTTTCCAGAGCTATGTCAACACCTGTTGGAGAGTGAGTTCTCCAACCCCAGGGAGCTCACATTGGAGGCAGACCTTTTGGTGGATTCCAGAGGGTCTGGAGAAGCATTGGGGAATGAACCTGTGGAAAGTGGCTCAGGTATCTTCCAACCCAGAGTGGTGGAAGTGGTGCAGAGTAGACTAGCTAGGTCCCGTTGTAGTGGGAGGGGTGTAGGGGCTCACGTCCTCTTGCAGTGGAGAAAGAGTGAGTGTGGGGCTGCGTGTCCCCATGTGCCTGAAACCCAGTCTCAGAGCCTGGATTGTTCTTTAAGGGAACACTAGGTGGGGAGCCTAGGCTGTCCTTATGGGCCACCTGTTGAGGGGGATCCCCTAGTGTCTGAGGAACTGGGAGTGTTGTAAGCAGGCCTCCACCAGTTTTGGTGTCTGGCAGTGCCACACCTAAGTGGGTGCAGAAGTGCAGATTGAGGGGTGAGAGTAGAAAAGAGTCCCCAGTGGAAGAACCAGTGGGTCAGGGGCCAGCCAGAAGGGCTGCGTCACCAATGAATGACCATGGTGACACCACTTCTGTCCTGGGGGATGTTTGCGCACTGTCAGATGGTCAGGGGTTGGGAGATCTGCACCAGGCAGACTATCAAACAACGCATGAGTTATGTGTTACCCTCAGGGGGGCATGCATGCTCCAGAGGAAGTCCTGGTGCACTGGGCAAGTGTTCAACCACTGGGTACAGACCCTGGGTTGGAGAGCCAGGTTCAGGTGTTGTCTGACCTGGAGGGAGGGACAACTGTAAATAGTGTCCTGACCGGTTGGTCTTACAGATGTACCACTCCAGGTGGGAGGGTACAGCACTCTGGAAGGGGTGCAGTGGGAGGGCTTCCTCACCTCTGACCCCGGTTCAATCCGAGGGTTTAGACCCTAGGTTGGAGGGCCAGGTTCAGGGTGTCCCCCCTGACCTGGAAGCCCAGTTGCAAGATAGAACCCCTGAAATGGTGGGCAAATTGTGCAGGACACCTGCTACAGGTACCCTGACAATTCTGGAAGGGGTTACCGCTCCAGGTGTGAGGGTACAGAGCCCCAAGGAGGAGGACCGGGTATGGGAGAGCCCGCCCCAGTCTCTTCTCCAGCTGCCAGGTACAGGCCTGGGGCTGGTGGGTCAGTGTCAGGATATCATACCTGACTTGACAGAAGGGAGAGTGGACAAAGGGTGCCAAGCACCTTGGGCTACTGCCCCACTCTCTGACGCCACAGAGGTTTGAGAGCCCTGAGAGGCATAAGGCCTGGGTCTCATCACTGACGACTACTGTCAGTGGCCCCTGTGGCTTGCTGTCTGTCTGTTGGGACACACCTGTGAGCAAGATAAGGTTAGGTGCTGCACAGATGGTGTCCACAGGTAAGGAGAAGCGTTCCCCATGGGTTAGCTTGGTGGGCCCTGAGATTATGGACAGAGGAATTGAAATGGGTTCAGATTGGCATAGAACTGGAATATGACCCTGCTGTTGCGGGCCAGGTCCATATTCTATCGCCCAAAGCAGGGACGCCCTTCAGGGTAGTGATTGGTCTCCCCTGCTGTTTGGCTGGAAGGGGGTTGTGTTGGACTTGGCCCTTTTTGTAGGGTCATCCCTGAACCTTTTGCCTTCCTCCTGTATTTTGTCTGACCTGTTTCTGTTGGTTTTATGACTCTGGGCACATTACCACTGCTGATCAGTGCTAAAGTGCATATTCTCTCCCCATGGTAAATTGATGCAAGGATTAGTGACTCCATGATTGACTGATTTGGTTTACTTGTCAGACCATAGTACAGTGCACCAGGGGTACCCAGGGCTTGTAAATCCAAATGCTGCTGGTGGGCTTGCAGCACTGGTTGTGCCACCCACAGAAGCAGCCTGTAAAAGTGTGTCTAAGGCTTGCCATTGCAGAGCCTGTGTGCAGTCTGGTACTGCCATGTTGACTGGGCAAGGGCACCCACTTGCCGGTCCCTAAACCCGTTTTCCTTATATCAGACACCCCTATGGTAGGCCCAAGGGCTGGGTGCATTGTAAGTATAAGGTAGGACAAGCCCTGATGTGTGTGGCATGTTCTAACAGTGAATTACAGCCATTTTCGTTTTTCACCATTGCAAGGCTACCTATTCCCCGTAGGCCAGAATTGTCAGTTTGATTATTACACCTTATAATCCTAACTGACTCAGGGAACTAGGTAGAAATTTGAGTTTAGTATGCCTGAACTCAGAATGATCAAACACATATTTTAGTGAAGTTGGTTTTAACATTCTGTGTTTGAAAGTACCACTTTTAGAAAGTAGGTATTGTAGGTTGTGTATTCCTTGTCTGGGGATTGAGTGACAGGGGCTGGGGTATTCCAGGAGACAGGGTGAGTCAGCACAGGGCTGAATAGAGAGATCTACATGCAGATGGGGGAGAGGAGTTGCACCTGGGACCTGAATAGGGCTGTGCCTTCCTTCCAAAATGCCGGCTCCACCTCTTGTGGTGCGTCTGATGGCCCTGTCCTAGACTGTCAAAGGAAAGAAGGAGTCATGTAAACAGAGTGCTCCAGGACTGACCAGAACTGATTTGGACTAGGCTGCCTTCAGAGAACAAAGAGAAACTGTGTTTAAAAGAGGGGACCCAAACCCAAGAACTTTAGATCACTTTTGGACAACAAGAAGAAACATTTGCTGAGGAGAGGAACTAGAAGAAACTGAGGAGACTGTCCCTAAGCAGAAGTGCTGCTTGGGGGATTGGCCTGCAGTGGTTGCCTGGCTGCCAAACAAAGGAGAAAGGAACTTTGTGTGCTTTATTAAACTTGTGAAGGATCTCCATGGGCTTGAGAGAACATCTTGCCTCCTGCTGAAGTCTCAGGGACAACAGACTTCAACCACCAGCTCCCCAAGACTTCTTTGGAAGTGCCTACAGCTGTATTGGGCCTTCTGAGAGACTGTATGTCCCAAGGAGCTGGCAGTGCGACTCACGAAGTAGAAGCGTGTCCCCGTCTCAGCCGCTGCCGTGGCATCGAGGATGTCGCCTCTATAGCTGTCGCATTGCACCGCATCACAAGAAATGTCTTGCAACACCGAAGAAGCGTGTCACTGTCACAGCCGCTGCCGTCGCATCACTGAACAAGGGTGTCGCCGCTGTAGCTGTCACCTTGCACCGCATCACAAGAAACATCTTGGAACATCAAATGTAAATAAATGTAAATGTCGGAATTTGTAAAGAGCACAGCTACCTCCACCGGAGGTGTCCCGGCGCTGTCCGTATACCGCTTAGGAACCCTTCCTGGCTTTCCCGGGAAATGTCCACTCCTGGGCACCTCCCAGGTGCAGCCAGGCATCCCAGCGCTTTTGGGGCCGTTGTGGAGACTAAGCAAGCTATTGCCCAGAGTTGCAGCGTGGGACCCATGATCAGAACAGGCACTGAGGCGAGAATATCCAGTCAGGGGAATTAATGAGCCGGAGACCCGCAGAGGCGGGAATCGAACCCTGGTCCCTGGCCAGAGCTCTGCATCAATGTCTGCCTACTCTAACCCTTGAGCCACACTTCTCCACTAAATCAAAGAAGCGTGTCACCGCCGCAGCCGCTACCGTCGCATCACTGAACAAGGGTGTCGCCACTGCCGCATTGCATCTCAGAAGCACCTCGCATCCACGGAGAAGCGTGCCGCTGCTGTCGTCGCATCACTGAACAAGGGTGTCACAGCTGCATCTGTCACATCGAGCCAAAGCATCTCGCATCATCGGAAAAGCGTGTCGCTGCCAAAACCACTGTTGTCGCATCACTGAACAAGGGTGTAGCTGCTGCAACTGTCGCATCGAGTCGAGACATCTTACAACATCAGAGGAGCGTGTAGCATCAAGAAGAAGATACTATATTTGTTTCTTTGCACCGGATCTTCAATGCATCACCGTCTTTGCGTGTAAGGAACTACTGCATCACCATCCCTTCAATACTTTTGTTGTACAAGCGTTACACATCTTAAGGTACATTGACTCAAAGGGTCGCATTTTAAGATCTAAAGAGAACTAAGCTAATTCTACCATTTTAAGTACAGTAGTGTGGATTTTTGTTGTTTGTGGTCTAGTGTTGAATCAATATAAAGAATACTTATTTTTAATATGCAACCTGTGTGGTGTCCATCTGTAGTGTTGCCACTGGGTTACTGTATGTGTTCATAAATACTTTACACACTGCCTCTGAAATAAGCCTGTCTGCTCGTGCCAAGCTACCAAGGGGGTGAGCAGGGGTTCTTTTAGGAGTGTACCCCCTTACTCTGACTAGACGCAAGGGTCCCTATTTGTCCAAGGTACCTACCTCTGCCAACTAGGGACCCCCAAATCTAACACTTCCCAGGAGCATTTTGGTTCTTATTGGAGAAGTTGTATCCTTCCAGTTCAGACTTTACTTAATTCCTTTCCTTTCAGCAATTCATGGGAGTTCATATCATTCCTCTACATGGTCTTCTCTCCCACTCGCTCGTTCCTGCTGACACCCTAGTATCCTGCCAGGGATGGTGGTCTGCTGAGCCCAGCAGGCCACCATCCCTGGGAGGGCTGGCATTCACAATGGACTCGCACATTGCGAGAGGCTCATTAATATTAATGAGCCTCGCAATTTGCGCCCCCATTTGGAATCGCAAAACAGTGTAACCACACAGTTGTACATTTCATTTAGCGCCTCGCAATTTGCGACTTGCAATGTGTTGCAAATTGCGAGGCGCTAAATGAAAGAGTCGTAAATCTAGCCCTTAAAGGACAATCAGCGACCTATGTAAATCCTAATGGAATCTTAGATTCAACTCAATTTGGATTCTGGAAAGCTCACAGTACCGAGCTTACTCTGATTATGGCATCCAAAAAATTAAGATCTATTCTAGACTCAGGAGGGAAGGTCGCCCTGCTCCTATTGAATCTGTCAGCGGCCTTCAAAACTGTCAACCACAATATCCTGGTCAACCGACTCTTGGAGTTAGGAATAAATGGACTAGCTCTGAAACTTCTTGAGTCATTCTTAACAGATAAGGTACAGTATGTGCAGATGGGAGCATTCTCCTCATAACAATTCAGGGTACCTTGAGGTGTGCAATAGGGCTCAAATTTATATGTCACACCACTGGACAAATTCAACAGGTTCTTTGGCTTTCTAGTTGTCTCGTATGCGGACGACGCTCTGCCAATTGTATCTGTATCCAGCAATGTGAAAGAGACAGCAGAACTTTTTAACTCCTGTATGGCCCAGATCAATGAATGGATTATGATTAATTTCCTGAAGTTGAACTCCGGGAAAACCATGGTCATTCTTATGGGCAAGGACACTTCTTTTTGGTCAACGAGTTGGTGGCCGACCAAGATGGGATCCCTTCCATTACCTGTAAGAAAGGTTAGGAATTTAGGGATCATCTTTGATGACAGACTAACCTTTAAAGACCAGGTTAATGCCCTAACTTCAGCAGTGTATTTATCTTAAATATAATTAGGAAGCTTTGCCTCTTCACTCTACTAGACCTTCAAAAAGACAGATGTTACTTCCTTAGCTCTTTCCAAGCTGGACTATGCACTATTTTTAAATATACAAAAAGGACTCTTACAGAAACTTCAGGTGCTTCAAAACGCAGCTGCACGATTGATTCTGGGAATCCCCAGGCATTAATCTGTGTCCCAGGGCCTGGCCAAATTGCATTGGCTCCCAGGTGCTAAAAGGATTAAAGTTAAATAATCATGCCTAGCCTATAAAGAACAGCAGACTACTTTAGGAATCAGTTTGTCTTTTATACTCCAGCTAGAAATGTACAGTCTTCTGTTGACTAGCTTTTGGTGGTTCCCAGAACAAAGAGAGTACATGGGGGACTTCATTGCAGGAACGATCATTAAAAACCTGGCTCTATGACAATTAGCTTCAGTTCACCTATATCTAGTATCATCTTTCGCAAAAAGCAATGCCAAGACAACTCCGGGCAATCGAGTGCTATAGAAAACTAAAAATCAAATCCTGGTATATAACTAATTTTAGTTAACCCTCAAAGGATATCATACTACACAATGTGAATTGTTTGCTGTTATCTGCAGAAACTATTGAGGAATCTATTACATAATTAGCACTTAATTTACCTACAGTGACAAATTGTTTGGCAGTATTGTTGATGTTTAGTGGCTCATCAGCATAAGACACCATTACCCCTGTTAAGGAATTCAATCCTTGTCATGTTGGAGCGGAAACCTGTTAATTCACTTCAGAGGGTACTGAAGCTAAAAGAGCGAAGAGAGCAGCAGAGAGCACATGGTATGAGAGCTACAGAGCAATGGATAAAGTTAACTGCTATGTTCGGACCTGTTCGTACAATTATTTGGATTCTGGAGAAGGCCAATTCCATAAAATGCATCTTACTAGATTGTTTTTGTGCAAGAAGGTGTCCCTTCCTGCACAAAAAAAATCATCCCCTCAGCGCAGGCACCCATTACGCAAGGGTGTCTGCACTGGGGCACAACTGCTGTTTGTGTGCCAGTGCAGGGGAGAAGGACAGGAATGCGCCGTATTTTACATTCCTGCCTTTTGAATTTGATGCACTGCAGCGCAGCAGGAAGGCTTGGTTCACTGCAGTGCGTAATACATTTGTAAATGAGGCCCCCAGTATTTAGGCCTTGCGTGACATCAAATTATAGTGTGGTGTAGAACATAGTGGAGTGTCACCAAATCAATCCTTGGTCTATCCATGCCCACCCACTGGTCAAGGGGTAATAAACAGTAATGGAAATAGGATCAACCTAATCATGGGCAGTGTCATGGTTCCAGATGCATGGTCCTGTGGTGGTGTCTTGCAATGACTGTCTAGTGCCTGACCCATGTCTTACTCAACAGATACTCATTCTCACACTCAGAAGGATTATTACTTAATGGGTGACAAATCTGGTAACCCCCTGCAAATTACCAGGTAATAGGTGGCAAATGTGAGCATGAGGTGATTGGGTATAGGGAGGGGTAGAGGTTCTAGGATGTAACTGGTGGAACAGGAATGAAAGTATACATTGGGATAGAGATACTAAGGTAGAATTAGGGGTAATTGTAAAATGATATTGGCAGGTGTACAGCTATTATGGTATAGGCTGTGGTATAGGTCCTGTGGTAACATAGAGGTACTAGGTTTAGGCAGGGTACAGGCATGGGGCATACGTATGTATAGAGGGATTAGAATATATGTAGATGAGAGTATAACAAGTTATAGGTAGGGTCAGTGGTATGACGGCTAAAGTGTTTTGTTATTGTGAGGAATAGTGGTCATAGGGTATATGTCAATATGGATATACAAATTGATAGCTTGGAATAAAGGTACCTCTGCATACCCAAGGGTAGCAATACTAGGGTAAAAATAGGGGTGTTATTACTTCAGAATAGGCATTGGAATTGGTACATGGGTAATATGGGTAACCGTACTAGGCAACAGGTAGAAGTTGAGGAAAGAGGTACAGATAAAAGCACAGTTTTCAGGGAAAGTGAGGGAACTGACCAGGGTAGTAGACTAGTGGCAAAGACTGAAATAAAGGAAACCAGGAGAAAGAGAGCCTGGAATGATGATAGCCAGGGAGGTGACAGGGAGCCTAAAAAAAAAAAAGACAGCTGTTTGTCTTTTTCGACATATAAATGACACGCTCCAGGACTGATTTCATATTTTAGGAATTAAGTTGGAGACAGCTTCACCAGAACAACTTTCCTTAAATGAGTTTTTCTCCAGAATCACTGAACCTACAATAAGCAAGGCTAGGCACTCTCACCTGCTCTAAGCCAGGGTATTTTCGCGACTGATAGTGTGCTTTACAAATACACATAACATAACTCAATTCGATGGCCCCCTGATAAAGTTAAATGTTGATTGTATTTGTAGATTTGGTGTTTGTGGCTATTGTTGGGGAATTAAACAAAAAAAGTCATGCATTGTTTCGACTTTGCTTGGCTACCATATTTGATGCGAACAATTTGTTTCATAAAATGGATGAAAGAGAGCTTTGAGATCCATTGCTTTTTACATGGGTCCCAAGCCTCCATTGATGTTCATTTGTAAACCATAATTTAGCTCAACACATGGCTGTCCGCAAAATGGTTGCAGTGAATACAAAGACTGGGACCTGGAAGTGGAGTGGTGTGGCTCACTGGTTAGAGGCGGCAGACCCGGAAGCAGAGAACGGCCCGGGACCAGTGTTCAATTCCCGATGCGGCAGGGTCGTGGACCAGGGTCAGCGGACTCGACAATTCTCGCCTCGGTGCCTACTCTAACCAGGGATCACACTCGGCAACTCTGGGCATTAAGCTTGCCTCATCTCTACAACGGCCCCCCACAGACGCCGGGGATGGTAAACAGTCAAAATATCGACTACAAAATATCGAATGGACATAATATCGACTTTTAAATATAGACTGGACAAAATATCGACTGGACAGAATATAGACATCAAAAATATCGTTTTTAAGGTAAGTAATGTAATATCGAATGTTAAAAATATAGACAGGTAAAATATTGAAGTATATAATATAGGTTATTAAAATTATCGAATTTTTAATAATATCGATTTTTTTGCAGTGTTTTTTATGTTATTATATGTGTGAAAAGTGTGTATTTATGTTATAATTTATTTTAATTAATGAAATTTGTTTTTTTAATTTTTGCGTAATTTAATTCTGTAGCGGGTTGTGGGTTTATAGGGGAATAGGGTGGGAAGTAATTTAATTATAATTCATTAAATATGTAAATGTATTTATTGGTATTCATTTTTTATTAATTGTTAATTAATTTATATTTGGTAATTAATTAAATTTTAATTGTTAATTAATTTTAATTAATTGATTAATTGTTAAGTATGTTAATTTTACTAATTTATTTTCTGTAGCGGGTTGTGGGTGTATAGGGGAATAGGGTGGGAAGTAATTTAATTATAATTAATTAAATATGTACATTTATTTATTGGTATTCATTTTTAATTAATTGTTAATTAATTTATATTCGTTAATAATTACATTTTAATTGGCAATTAATTTTAATTAATTGATTAATTGCTAATTATGTTAATTTTACTAATTTATTTTCTGTAGCGGGTTGTGGGTTTATAGGGGAATTGGGTGGGAAGTAATTTATTTATAATTAATTAAATATGTTAAAATATTTATTGCTAGTGTTTTAGAATTAATTGTTAAATAATTTTTTATGGGTAATTAATTAAATTTGAATTGCCAATTAATTTTATTTAATTGATTAATTGCTAATTATGTTAATTTTACTAATTTATTTTCTGTAGTGGGTTGGGGGTTTATAGGGGAATAGGGTGGGAAGTAATGTATGTATAATTAATTAAATAAATCAATTTATTAATTGTATTTAATTTGAATTAATTGCTAATTAATTTTTAAATGTTAAATTATTAATTGTTAATTTGTAATTAATGTGTATTAATAGGTAAATAATTGTAATAATTAATTGTAATTTGTAATTTTAATTGATTAATTATTATATTATATTAAATTGGTAATTACCTTTAATTAATTTTTTATAGATATTAATTTATATTTATTTAAATAATATATGAAGTATTTTATTTTCCTACTATTGCACTCTCTGGAGTGGGAATAGTAATTTTTACCACTATGCTATCCAACGCTTTCCCTACTGTTGCACTCATTGGAGTGGGAATAGTAATTTTTACCCCTACGCTATCCAACGCTTTCCCTACTGTTGCACTCACTGGAGTGGGAATAGTAATTTTTACCCCTACGCTATCCAACGCTTTCCCTACTGTTACACTCTTTGGAGTGGGAATAGTAATTTTAACCCCTACGCTATCCAACGCTTTCCCTACTGTTGCACTATTTGGAGTGCGAATAGTAATTTTTACCCCTACGCTATCCAACGCTTTCCCTACTGTTGCACTCTTCGGAGTTGGAATAGTAATTTTTACCCCTACGGTATCCAACGCTTTCCCTACTGTTGCACCCACTGGAGTGGGAATATACATTTTTACCCCTACGCTATCCAACGCTGTCCCTACTGTTGCACCCACTGGAGTGGGAATAGTAATTTTTACTCCTACGCTATCCAACGCTTTCTCTACTGTTCCACCCACTGGAGTGGGAATAGTAATTTTTACCCCTACGCTATCCAACGCTTTCCCTACTGTTGCACCCACTGGAGTGGGAATAGTAATTTTTACTCCTACGCTATCCAACGCTTTCTCTACTGTTCCACCCACTGGAGTGGGAATAGTATTTTTTACCCCTACGCTATCCAACGCTTTCCCTACTGTTGCACCCACTGGAGTGGGAATAGTAATTTTAACCCCTACGCTATCCAACGCTTTCCCTACTGTTGCACCCACTGGAGTGGAAATAGTAATTTTAACCCCTACGCTATCCAACGCTTTCCCTACTGTTGCATCCACTGGAGTGGGAATAGTAATTTTAAACCCGACGCTATCCAACGCTTTCCCTACTGTTGCACCCACTGGAGTGGGAATAGTAATTTTTACCCCTACGCTATCCAACGCTTTCCCTACTGTTGCACTCACTGGAGTGGGAATAGTAATTTTTACCCCTACGCTATCCAACGCTTTCCCTACTGTTGCACTCTTTGGAGTGGGAATAGTAATTTTAACCCCTACGCTATCCAACGCTTTCCCTACTGTTGCACTATTTGGAGTGGGAATCGTAATTTTTACCCCTACACTATCCAACGGTTTCCCTACTGTTGCACTCACTGGAGTGGGAATAGTAATTTTAACCCCTATGCTATCCAACGCTTTCCCTACTGTTGCACTATTTGGAGTGGGAATAGTAATTTTTACCCCTACGCTATCCAACGTTTTCCCTACTGTTGCACTCTTTGGAGTTGGAATAGTAATTTTTACCCCTACACTATCCAACGCTTTCCCCACTGTTGCACCCACTGGAGTGGGAATAGTAATTTTTTACCTCTATGCTATCCAACGCTTTCCCTACTGTTGCACTCACTGGAGTGGGAATAGTTATTTTTAACCCTACGCTATCCAACGCTTTCCCTACTGTTGCACTCTCTGGAGTGGGAATAGTATTTTTTACACTTCTGCTATCGTACGGTAATAATATTGGATATTATTTAATTATATTATGTTACTATATATATATGTTTTAACAAATATGATTGTAAAAAATTGTTTTTATAACTTTCATTAATTATTTTATTATTATAAGTTAATTTAAATATTTTTAAGTATATTTTAGTAATTAATTTTTACTATTAATTTAATTTAACACTGTTTTTAATAAAGTCGATATTTTTATAAACTATATTTTTGTAAACGATATTTTGTACTCGATACTTTTGTACTTACCTGTTTGTAGATACAAACTCGATATTCTGTCTGTCGATATTTTGTCATAGATATTTTTGCTAGTCGATATTCTGTCCGTCGATATTATGTCAGTGATCCGCCGGGGATGCCTGGTTTCACCTTGGAGATACCCAGAAGGGACCATCTCTCAGGGAAAGCCAGGACGGGTTCCCCAGCGGTCTACAGCGCCGGGACGCTTACGGGCAGCTGTGCGCTTTACAAGTCCAACACATTTACATTTACATTTACATTTACATTTACCTCATGTACAAAAGAGGTTTATGGCCACTTGGGTCAAAACTGAGTCTTTGCGACCTCAAATTGGAATTTTTAAATATACAAAACCGAAATTGAGATTCGGTAACACCCCATGCTAATTTGAGCTAGCCAGTAAATACCAAATCAGTATTTGAAAGCAGTGTGAAAAGGGCGTATCTTCCAAATGGCGATTCCTTAAGCTATCATGTGTTGCAACTGAAATCTTGTTGCAAAACTAATATTTTACCAAGTCAAAATAGGTGGTATCTATTTACGGACGAGAAGGGGTCCCCAGGGGACCCCTTCCCCTTTGTGAATATGCATAAAACATTTTAGGAGCAGGCAGTATTCCCTGGGACCATTGTCTGCTACTAAATAATTAATGGTAAAATCTTAAATTTTGTTCAACACATCCTGTTTTCCTGGTAGAAAAATGGGCTGAATCTGAAAAAAAAAAGACAGCTTTTTTAAAAGCAGTTACCAACGTGGTCTGCTGATCCTCTCAGGTCAGTTATCAAAAGGAAAGGGACACTTGTTACAATTCTAAACCATTGGTTAGAAAACTCCCTCAAAAAATCAATGTTGTTTGGAATAGCGGTGTATATTCTTCATCCGCCCCACATTGAAATTATGGCATTTATCATTGGATGTTGCAGTCGTTCTCAATGCCAGCCTCATCCAGAGGCACCTCTGGTCTAGAATGCAGTGTCCAGAGATTGAGGGATGCCCCCAAAAAAAGAAGAAAAAGAAAAAGTGCAAGGTAACAAAATTGTTAAAAAAGAGAACATCACCAAGATACTTTAATAAAGGGTGAGGTTCTATTGAGGTAAAATCATGGTATACATAAACAAGGATCGAGTTACTAGATCCTATGGTATTGTTTGAGAAAAGTTTGTCGACATGTTTCAGCTCCCTTTGGCCCAGCCGGGTCTATGGAGCTTTCGTCAGGACTAACACACAAAGAAGAAGATGTATATACTTACACAACTTGTGTAGTACATTAAAGTGTCCACTTTTTGGCACTTAATTATCAAACGTGCTCTCAGTGATCTGTGAATAAAAAAAATGAGAAACAAGCCACAATGCATAACTTTTGCGAATTATACTCAAAACTATTGGGTATCTTACTCTTTCTTTTAGAAGGGAAAGAGGGGGGGGGGTTTGAGAGAAATATTATCATCTGTATTTGGCCTTAAGCGTTAATTATCGCTGTGGTTCTAATGAGAGAAAGACTATATTGGTAGAGGGCATTCGTATCTTTAAAAGCAATATCTGTTAACTAAATTCAGAAAGGGTTCTCCTACTTATTCAGAATGATATTTGTATTCTGACATGAGCGGTGAACGGTTAAATGACATGATGTTGGGCAGTTCGCACACACCTTAATATAAAATAAACCTCTGTAAATGTAACCTTTGTCATTGGTAGTATTATACATATGACACCAAACTAAATCGTGTAACATAATATTTCACCCAGCTTTTGTAAAAATGGCAACTCTGCAATTACATACATGTCGTAGTGTGATTGCGCGTAGTGGTAGGTTAATTCTGGATTATCGTACCTTTGCGCTGAAAGTGTGTTTATTTCATCAGGGGGTTGCCGCTTAATGGAGCGCAGAGCTGAAGGGAGGAAAGGCATGTTTTTGAGAACCCTCTTTCATGCGCCTTACCGGTAAGTGGAGATGTTTGTTAAGCCGCCATTACCCGCGTGGTGTGCAATCCTGTCGCTTGTGCTGACTCTGCCCCTGGATGTCAAAATGGGCGGGTCTAGCGCGTCTTTTAAAGGGCACGATAAATGAACGGAGGCCATGATTTTTTTCTTTTTTCGAAACTTTAACCAGGTTGACAATTTTTATGTCTCTCATGTTGTACTGTAGCGCGCAATTGCCGTTGTTTGTAGGATCATAATATTAAAGCAAATGAACATGTCATCTTTTGTGCAGGGAAAATGTTACGGGTATAATTTTGAGTATCAAAATTCTTTTTTGGCGAGACCATACATCGCGTCTTGCTGTCTATTGATATCTTATCCTTTCTATTTTGTGAATTGGTGCCATGGAATATTATCGTTGAGACCTAGCAAATGTGTTTGGAGGCGGTTTACCCACCTCTGTTCTTTTTCGTAAAGTTTCTTTTCTGCATTCTGTGTCTTGTCCAATAGCATTTCTAGCTCAGTCCAGCGTAGATCCTCACAGGAATGTTTTATTTCCACAAAGTGCGAACATAGTTTTGTGTTATTCTTTTGTAGTCTAATGTTGCTCTTGTGTTCACCTATTCTGGTTTTGACTTTTCTACAGGTCATCCCAATGTATTTTTTTTTACATGGACAGCTTATCATATATATTACGTGGGTGGAATTGCAATTTGTGTGTTGCCTTTGTGTCCACTGTAGGTTCTCTGTTAGTTGTAGTGATTTGGTCGCTGAAGTTGATTTGCACGCTACACATGTCCGCAGGGATAATGTCCTGTGATTGGTGACATCGTGGTATCTCTTATCGTGTCAGGTGGTTTCCTGTTTACAGGTCTGGTGTGTACCAAAGTATCTTTTAAGTTCTTGGTTTGTCTGTTGGCAAATCTTGGTTTAGGCCAATCGAATTTTCCTGTGTTTAATATATGCCAATTTTTGCTAACTAGTTTCTGGACTTCGTAGGTAGATGGACAGAATGTGGTGACGCAAGTAGCTAAATCTGGCACCTGTTCTTTTGGATGAATTTGTAAGAGGCATTCCCTTGGTTGGTTATCAGCTCTCTTTTTACATCTGGATATGGTACCAGATGTGTAGTCTCTCTTTTTCAATTTTTCACTAAGTTCTTGGGCCTGCTCCTTGTAATCACTGTCCTTACTGCAATTTCTTTTAAGTCGTAGAAATTGACTGTATGGGAGGTTATACCTCAGTGGTTTCGGATGGTAGCTCTTGTAGGATAAAAGGCTATTCTTAGCCGTTGGTTTTGTGTAGGTTCTTGTTTTCAAAGTTTTGTTTTCAGTGAAGATCGTTAGGTCCAGAAAATCTAGTTGTAAGTTGCTCGCCATGTAGGTGAATTTTAGCCAAGGGTCACGTCTATTCAGCCAGTCTGTAAATAGTTTTAAGTCCTGTTTTGTATCCCAGATTAAAAGGATATCCTCAATGTATCTCTTACAGTATAGAATACTGGAAGAGAAAGGATTGATCTCATTCAGGACATATTGACCTTCGAATTGGCTCACATACAGACCTGCCACCGACGGGGCAAAGGCACTGCCCATTGAGGTGCCATGATTTTGTAGGTATAGATCTCCATTATACTCAAAAAAGTTTTCTTTTAGTGCTAATTCACAGCACTCTAAAACAAAGTGTCTAGGGGTGTTATGTTTCCACTCCTCCATAACGAGTACATCTTCCAACATCTGGAGGGTTGCATCTTGAGGTAAACTTGTATACAATGACTCCACATCAAGTCCTACTAGGAGCATAGTGTCGGGGTCAAATACTTTGTCTGAGATCTGTATTAGTAGATCTCGAGTGTCCTTCAGGTAGGTTGGAGTTTTTTGAACTAGAGGTTTTAGATATTCATCTGCGAATTTCGACAGTGGCTCTAAAATAGACCCAATGCCAGAGACTATTGGTCGTCCTGGTGGAGGGGACTTATTTTTGTGGATTTTTGGGAGCGAGTAGAAATATGGAATCTTAGGTTCTTTTGCTAATAAGTAATCAGCTTCCTTCTTTGAAATCCACATATTAGTCTCGGCTTCATAAATCATCATTGCTATGGTGTTCAGGAGTCTCCCCGTAGGATCCACCGTGATCTTTTCATAGAATGTTGTGTCTGACAAAAGGGCGAGGCATTGTTGATTGTAGCCATCCTTACTCAGGATTACTACGCCTCCCACCTTGTCGGCTGGCTTGATTACTATTTCTTCATTTTATTTTTTATTTTTTTTGTAAAGACTCTAGTGCCAGGCGTTCTTTCTTGCTCAAATTCTGGAAGATTTTTTTCTTATTTCTGTCTATATTGTCCACACCTTTCAATAAAGCTTGTTCAAAAGTCTGTAATTCTGGGGAAACAGCACCTGTTGGAGGGTTGAACGTAGATTTTCTTCTTAGAGAGGTATCGCCTTCTTGTGTTGGAGACGGTATGCCTGAAAAAAAGGCTTTCAATTTGAGCACTCTACAAAACTCGGCTAGTTCGCATTTCAATTTGAAGGAGTCAAGTGGTGGGGTTGGTACAAAACCCAAACCTCTATTTAGGATATTCTCTTGGTCTTGGGAGAGTTCTATTCCTGATAAATTTACTATTAGTGATTGCTCTTGCTGGTGGTGGGCTGGGCTGATGACATGCTCCTCGTCAGCATGTTCCTCTGTTGGTCTTGCCAAGTTAAGGACTTTTTTCAGCCTCGTGGTTGGTTTTGGCCCCTGGATAAAAAAGGCTGCTCTTGTTGTGGAACATTCTGTTGTCCTGTCATTTGTTGGTTTCCCATTTGTGGTATTTGTTGTATCTGTTGTATACCTTGGTTGTAAGGGTCTATCCAACCTCCATACGGTTGGATGAATGGTTTGTAATATGGTATATTCATACTGGGGTAGTACGGTCTTTGCCATCTATTGCCTCTCCTGGGGCGTTGGTATCGCTAGGTGTTTCGGCCTCTTCTTGGGGTGTACTCTTCTGAGCTTTCGACTGAGTTGTTCGAGGAGTTTCTTCCTGTAGATTCATTGTCAGAACCTTGGTCCGGGATAATATAGTCTTCTTTTGAGTATGGATGCATCTTTTCCTGGATGAATTTTTTTAAGTCCTTACCAAGTTTTTGTAGTTTGCTTTGCATGATGAATTCTTGTGTCTCTTCCATCTCTTTTGTTATCTCTTCAAGCTTCTTTTTATATATGAGTGGATTAATGCCTTTCTTTAATTCATTCTCGCAGGCTTGAATCTCTACTAGCAAAGCTTCAGACAGTCTTCTTGCTGTCTTAATAATTAGTACAAGGTAATCTAAAGTACATTTCCAAGAGATGGAGGACCAATCTCTGCGAAATGCTAGGTCATGTAAGAAAATTCTTGGTGCATTATTTATCCATAGACCTCTTGGTGCTGTTTTGGATCTAAGATATTCCGTCATGATGATACCATGAATGGCGATTCGTATTTGATCTCTTTTTTTCTCTTTTAGTGTGTCCCAGTCATCTGTTTGAGCAAGAGCTTGTGTCAAATCTGTATTGTGTAAAAGAGGCTGGGCTGCCAAGATTTCCTCGATATCGCTTTCATCAAAACTCAGTCCAACATTACCTTCCATAGTGCCTTCTCTTTTAGTTTTAGAATCGAAATGATTCTTTTTTTATGTAGAGACTCCCGCAGCTGTGCGCTGCTTATATAATTAGTGATCAACTGGTAGGGAGGAGGAAGAAAGTGTCCACTTATTTCCCCTTGGGTAAATATTCAGTAATCAAAAGAAAAGGGACACTTGTTACAATTCTAAACCATTGGTTAGAAAACACCCTCAAAAAATCAATGTTGTTTGGAATAGAGGTATATATTCTTCATCCGCCCCACATTGAAATTATGGCATTTATCATTGGATGTTGCAGTCGTGCTCAATGCCAGCCTCATCCAGAGGCACCTCTGGTCTAGAATGCAGTGTCCAGAGATTGAGGGATGCCCCCAAAAAAAGAAGAAAAAGAAAAAGTGCAAGGTAACAAAATTGTTAAAAAAGAGAACATCGCCAAGATACTTCTCAGGTCACCATGCCCGTTGCACTAGCTGTGTTGGGTTGAAAATTACCTTAATGAGGTAGGTCAAACTGCGACACACTACGATTCAGTATTTTGTGAACCAACCTATTAATAAATAGGTTAGTTCTCAAAATATCAATGCTTTTGGTAGAAGACGGTGCTCAATCTGCAACTACTTGTTCCGAATCCATTATAATACATTCTGTTAGACTTGGCATCTTTTTTGGCGTGTTTCCCCTGAGTTTTTGCTTTCTGCCCTCCCGGTTTTGACTCCGTTTTTGCTGGTATAACATTTCTGCACGCTTTTCGCACTGCTGATCAGTGGTAAAGCGCTGGTACTCCTGTGGTAAATTTTGTTATGATTGGATGTGTGACTCACTTGTCAGCCCCCATTAATGGGCACTGTGAGTGCCAGGGCTTGTGAGTCCGCCGCTGCTCATGGGCCTGCAGCACAGATTGCGCCACCCACGTACTTAGCTCGAAAAAGGTATAAGTGAATGAAGTTTGGCATGCCTGATCTCAGCGTCTAAAGACGCAGCCTTTAGCAAGGGTGCCCTTTTCATTCTGAGTTCATAAAGGCCACTTTGTAAAAAGTGGGTATTATTTTGCTTGGTCATCCTGTGTGCCTGTGCTGGAATGTGGATTGTCTGTCTGGTTTTTTGGACGACAAATGGCTGGGGAGCGGGGTGGCTCCTGATAGTCTAGGTAGGTCAAGTAAGGGCTCAACAGACCTGGATTGGGATGGGGGAAGAGGGAGGGAATCTCCTTGCACCTCAAAGGACCTGGTCTGCCTCTGACAAAGCCGTCTCCACCTCCTGCCAGGAATTCAAGCCAGAGACGATCCAACTGGTTCTGGTCGGACACAGACACCCTCTGACTGAAAGATCAAAGGATTTTTGGATCCCAGACCCCTAAATGTTAAAACTCATCTCATCTGGATCAAGAGGACCGCCAAGAAGAAGCACCGGAGAAGCTGCAAAAGGAATGACGGCCTTGCTGGGTGCCCTGCTGGACTGACCTGCAGTGGCTGCTTCTGTCTTGGGCAGTGAAAGGCCTGGACTGGACTTTCTGCAATCGAAGTGGTGAGACTCTCCAAGGGCTTGAAGTACAGCTTGCCCCCTGTTCACGATGTCTGAGGAACAACAAAGACTTCAGGTTCTTCGACCCGCAGCACTGAGGACTGTGTGTTTTGTTCTGCACCCCGAAGAACGCTTCTAGATGACGTCTACGAAGGCTCTGCCGAACCCGTGTCCTGAAGGCACCACAAAGGGCCCCGCCTAAACTCTGCGCCCTGGTCTCACTGACGACGCCTGTTGATGCCATCACCAAGCAGCTGCTCGCACCGCGACCTGTGGGCACCGCCATCCGCACCGCCTTGTTTCACGCCGAAGCTTTGGCACAGCAGAAGGCATCGCCGCAACGCCGCGACCCTGGTTTCCCCGATGATGCCTGTTGATGCTGCCACCGAGCTGCTGCTCGCACCCCGACCTGTGGGCACCACACTCTGCATCGCCACGCGACGAATCCGTGGCTGTCCTGATGCCACCACTTCCTGTCGAAATCGACACCGCTGCCTGCACCGTGGTTCGGGGACACAGCTCGTGAGTTAACACAACGCGCCGTCCTCATCCCGCACCACAGTCTTGGCCTACCGACGCCGGCGCCATCGACTCCAGCTCGTCAGCCGATGACAGCGCTTCAGCAACGACAATGCCGCTGCCTGCACCGAGAACTGCTAGCACCGTGACGAGCACTGCCTCCATCTCGCACCGCGACCCTGGTCTCACCGACGAAGCCATCTGACGCCACCACCAAGCCGCTGCTCGTACCGCGACCTGGGGACACCACCCACCACACCGATGCGCTTCACACCACAGCCCCCGACGCCTGTTGGCGTCAGCGCTCCGAATCCCATCAGAAAGGAGCTCGACCTGCAACGTGAGTGACTTCAAGGGCCCCATCGCCGTGCATCGCTGAAAGGTACTGTTTGCGGGTCTTCCCAACACCGTAGTGGGCCTGCGACCCCACGACCAGCCAGAACAGTTTTTGGATTGGTTGTTCACATTGCCGCAATAGCCCCGGACAGAGCTATCGACCTTAAGGAACTATTTTTGAAAAGCATATTTTGAGAAGTGAAGATTTTGAAGTATAGTATTGTGATTCTTTAAGCGTATTCGGACTTGTCTTACGTATATAAAAATTGGATATTTTTCTAAACTGGTGTGGTGTCATTTTGTAGTGCATACACTGTATTATTGTTGGTTATGTACAAATGCTTTACACACTGCCTCTAAGATAAGCCTGACTGCTCATGCCAGGCTACCAAGGGGGTGAGC
The DNA here is from genome assembly GCF_964261635.1 of Lissotriton helveticus. Lineage (NCBI taxonomy): Eukaryota > Metazoa > Chordata > Amphibia > Caudata > Salamandridae > Lissotriton > Lissotriton helveticus. Next base: position 1,100,797,647 of record NC_136071.1, on the reverse strand, counting down.
AGGGGTTATTTTAGAAGTGTAGCTCCCCTATCCTGACTAGACTGGTGGTTTCTGCCTCGCTTTGACACAAGTCTCAGCTAGCCGGAAATCCCATTTCTAACACATTCCAAATAAGAAACCACAAATTGCAAATCAGTACATTAGAATACTCATACATGAGGTCCTTGGTTTCTATCATCTCCAAGCAGATAAAACAGCATATGTCAAATTAATCATATAGGGCCACATGCATCAAAATTAGAAATTGCGATGTCCTAATTGTGATTTTCTGAGAATTGCAATTAGGTAATTGCAATTTCCAATGTCTGAACTCCAAGAGTTTCACATACTGATTCCAAGAGGGGTCGCAAATCAACATACCTCATTAATAATAATGAGTTAGATCGCAATTTGCAACCCCTTAGGAATCGCTAAAATCACGGGGATAGAGGCCTGCTGGGGTGAGCAGACCCCCATGTCCGTGACTGCTTTTAAATAAAGCAATCTTTTTTTTTTAATGCAGCTCATTTTTCTTAAAGGAAACCAGGTTGTGTTTAAAAAAATAAAAAAACGAAAAGTTTTATTTTAATTTTTTAAGAGCAGGGAGCGGACCATAGGACCACTGCCTGCTCTCAAAAAACGTTTTTACAACCATTCCCAAAGGGAAAGGTGTCCCTGGGGACCCCTTCCCATTTGCGAATGGGTTACCACCTACTTGAAGTAGGTGGTAAAATGCATTCATGGTCACAAAACATTCATACATACCATTAGGATTCGCTATTTGGAGGGGACACCCTAAACACGCTCCTTCCAAATACCGAATCGCAAACACTTTTGTGATTCGGTAACAGGTTACCCGAATGGCAAAATGGGTTTTGATACATGTAAAAAGCCTTTTTTGCGTTCACAAACGTCCTGTTTGCGAACGCAAATTTGGTTGATACATGTGGCCCATTGTACAGAAACTAAACCCCTTTCCTGAAGCTTGATTCTTACTTTCTTGTCACTCAACCAATCACTATGCAATTGTACTTGCTAAGCTACAATTCATTTTAAAGTTTACCTGGAAGAGGATTTGACATCTACCAAACCTAAATTAATATATTTTGTTTCCTTATCACATCAGAAAGACGTCTCTCTTTCTATGTTGTAATTCTATTCTACATATCTACGTTGAAGGCAGTTGATGAACAAACAACATTTATCCGGTGGTGCATTACAAGTGTGAGCCTATTGTTTCTTTCTGTTTTAGGCACGTGTTGTGGCCGTCCTTGACTGGGAACTTTCATCAATTGGGCCACCAGTGGCAGATCTAGCTTACTTTTCTGTGCTGTCTGTTATGAGTACCCAAACAAACACTGATGGATACAGTAAGTGCATCTGTGATCACCACGTGGAAGTTGTGAAACTTTTTTTACTTCTGTGAAATGACTTGCTATTCATAGCAGTTATATGTTTTAGATGATTAACAATTGCATTTATTGACTCCAATAAATTGTCATCTACAACAAGAAGGTCCTAAAAGAAACAGTGATGATTTTTCCTACAAATCAACAGTAGTGCATTTCTCACTACTATGGGGGTATTTAGAAGCAACTAGACTGAGTATCTTGGATTCAAAATGTGCAGATAACAAGCATCTTGTATCAAGGCAGGTACAATTCCAGTATAAGTTTGAGCTTGAAGATAATTTTGTATATGAAGAATTACAGATCCTTCAAATATCAAACTACTAAATTTGAAGGGTTGCTCAAGGCAGCCTGTAGACACCAGTCCTCTCAATGCAATTTAATGTACCTATATATAATTCTTGGTCCAATCTCAATGTTTTTCATGTATACTCGATCAGCTGGTCCATTTTGGATGTATTCATACTCTTTTGGATCTTTCTTTATACAAAGTTGGAAACATTTTACTCAAAGCTAGTATGTTAATTAGGAGTTTGCACCACAAATTTCTATTACACAAACAGAAAATGGGATTTTGCATGCTCGTTTATACCTTGAGCCTAGTGGGCCAAATGCTATCTTATCATTTGGTAGCTTACTATCTGATACACATTCTGAGGTTCCTGGGGACATGTTCTGTTCAAAATCAATCAATGCAAAATGAGTTTTGAATCAGCATGGACCTATTTCACAAAACTTCCTTCGTTTTACTTACATATGCAAAAAGTTGAGTTAATGTAGCGCATACATTCTCTATCGTGATCCACAGCTATTCCACTTTGTGTGTGTAAAGGTACACACCTACCTGTTGTACTTTTCTGCAGTTTACTATCAGAAAATTTAGCCCTACATATCATGGTACACAAATATTGTAACAAGAATATTGACAGCAAAAATATCATGAAGGTATGCTTGTATTGTCACGAATAGATTTTCTATACTTTACTCCACATCTGTAAATGTGGAATAAGCAATAGTAATCTACACTTACCTATATGTTCTTACTATCTTGATATTCATGTTGCAATTAGTCTGTACCATATCAATTTACACAGCTAGACCAGATCCTTTTGTGAATTAACCTGTCTTTTGATTTTTAAACCACCTTCAAAGTTGTATATGTTTGTCATTAACGATGTAAGTTTATTTCTTTTTCACTTGCATTACAGAAATTGAAGATTTGGTTTCAGTATATTATTGCCGCAGAAATGTTCCTCCTCTCTTAAATGACTGGAACTTCTTTCTTGCACTAGCCTTTTTCAAGATGGCTGCATATTGCCAGGTAAAGGTCTGATTAATGCATCATGTCATCTTATTTTCCGTAGTTTCATTGGCTCATGCATGATACTCTAAATACAACTGAACACGCAGGTTGTGATTATAGCATTGGGAGATTGCGAGTTAGATGCCAAATGCCCCATGCTTTGCAGCAAGTAAAATCTGCTTTAAATAATAGAGGCAGAATGTGCAAATGTCAATTTGCATCCCCAGAATTCCTGAACTCATGCGCAGTTTGTGAATTCCATCCTGTCCAGCTCAGAATTGGGTGCAGATTAAAGTCCATTAGGAAATTGTATTTATTGTTCTTTGGATGAATTTATATATTGCAAACAATTGTTGAATGTTCCTGAATAGGACAACACAGAGTATATTTTTAGTTGAATGATTAATGCTGAATCGCATTATTGCTGTAACAAGTGCTGTAAGCAACAACAAACATGCCAATACTGATATTTCTTTAGTCAATTTTCAAATCGGGCACACGTCAACGACTCAATGTGACCCAGAAGTGTTCATTTCAATTTTAACTTGTTTTATTTTTTGGAAAAACTTTTTTTACTTCATTATCAAAAATTCATCAATTTATGCAAACATCACAGATAAACTGTTATAAATCTGCATTCATCATAATAGGGCACATTTTGATTGTTTGCGCCGGGTGCACCTTTTAAAAGGTGTGCCTGGCGCAAACAATGAAAATGTGCCTCATCTGTAATGCAGCCCCTACGTCATGATCTGCTTGGCAAAACATTTAGCAGCTCTAATGCAATTTGCATACTATTTCAGACCAATCCGAGCACTTTTTCTGTTAGCTTTCCTGGCTAAAAAATCTTCTCAGTCTCCCTAGTCTTGCCATGATTGTTTTTATATTCTTTAGTGCAGCCATCTTCAGATCGAACCAAATCTCAATTTAGTTAATGTGTTAATCCAAAGAATTCCTTCCCTCACCTCAATTTATATTCAGATGTGAGTACTAAAGCCCCTTAAAATGCCTTGAAGGAATCCCAAAGAATACAATTATTGGAAACATCCTTATTCACACAAAACCTTTTGAGCGCTTTCTTATATACTCTAACAGCTGTGTGTCTCCTTATCTGACTGGTGCTCCATTTACCAACTCTTAAGTGCTCCTACATATTGTGAATGATTCATAAGAAGTAGGGCCATCTCCATTGTAACCAGTTATATATTGTGACTTAATGAAAATATTTATTCAGCACTAGAGTGAAGACCAATCGAACTGAAATATGACTTTGCCATTATTTGTACCACATTGTCTTGTGTGTGAAGCACCAATAACACTCAAGAGGATCAGACTTTTCTGGCACAACATAAAAGTATTGGAATATTTCAAGACTTCCTCTTCAGAATTGCCTTTGTACCCTATAATATTTACGCAATTTTTCCAAAATTCTGATGATGATGCCAGAGCAACATCTGTCTTGCTAGATAGATGTTGGATTACCTCTTACGTGTCTATTCAGAGCAGCCTAGAACATCTATAGCTTTCTGGGCACATTCTTTGAAAATGGTTATATAAAACATTCCATCTTCCGACATTATATTCCAGAATTTCACCAGAGGAGAAATTATCTGACCTCAAAGTCTACCAGGGAAGGTCAAGCTCAAATCCCTCTTTCACTGAAACCAAGAGTTGTTTCTTTTTTCAGGTTTGTTCCTTGATCTTGGCAATCAATCACTTCTCATTTCAAGTTTTTCATGCTCATCATCAAGGACTATCACCATCTGAACATGTCTTATAATCCAGCGATAGCGTGGAAATCGCTGTTTTGCAGGGAACATCGCTGTTTTTCCAGAGATGTTCCCTGCAAAACAGTGATATGCTTGATGATACAACCCTGTGGCCGTAACACACCAATCCACCTCCCATTGTCAACATACATTAGTCAGGATTTTAGCAGACGTTAGTTTTCTGCGAAAACGGCAGTTTTCGCCAAAACCTAACGTCTGCTAAAATCCCGAGGGCCAACTTGTAAATATTGCGATGTGCATTTAGTGATAATTTACGAGGTAGTCCGTCAGGGGTACTCCCAGTGACACCCACTTTGCATCTCATTAGAGATACAAAGCGAGGCGTCGACAAAACGGCTGCTAACATGCGCTAAGGCATGTTAGGTGTGTCTCCCATGGCACCAGTGTATTATGCTGTATCCTACAGCTCAAGTTTTTATCCAAAAAGAAAGTTTCAAACAAAGGTATTTTTGTAATTCAAAATAAACTGTATTTCAATGCATATCCAATTGTTCGTGACATGTAGCAACATTCAAAAAGTTCCAATGCATTTCGGTGATATCATACACCTTCTTCAGGGAACATCTACAAATAAACAAAAGTATATACAATGTAATCACTATGTTATAAATTTCTTACTTCAAACATATTCTTACACTTATGTTATTCAGTTAATACTGCCGAGTTACACATTTAAATTCATGTGCCTGAACCCCTTTGAGACAAACGTGTAAATTCAAGTCTGACATTAGTATGGCCCTTTAAATGGTAATTTATGCTCGTTCCAGCTGTCCTTACTATTAACGTCTAATCTCTCACATAAGCGGTTCTCTGTGGGTGTGGACCTTACTTAACGTTCGCCTGCCGCATAACGCGTTGCTTATTAACATTGCGTGTTGCTTCCTTACGCGTTACTTATTAACATTGTCAGTGGCTTACCCGTTGCTCAAAATCCGCTATTCAATGTGGGTTCCCGCCGCCCTTGGCGTCCTCTCTGTGTGGAAATTCCCAACTAACGCTGCGCACCTGACGCATGCGCAGTGGCAAAATCTTTCTATTTTTATAAAGTAACCCGTTTTTTTTAAACTAAGCCACGAAACTTTAACATTCTGTCTGTTGTTAACAGACATCTCCCCAAAATGGCGGTTAATGTGACAATAGAGCTTAATCCAAGACTCCATGAGTGAATATTTACAATACCGATATGATAATGGTGTTGGTCGGTCAGATTCATAGAGGATTAAAAGATACAATAAATTTACAAGTAACACAAAAATTCAGTACGATCATTTAAACCATTTGGCTTAAGGCTGTTCAAAAAATAAATCCAGTGGTTTTCTCGCTTTAAAAGATTTTTTTTGTTCAGTGTTCCTTCTTTCCTCGGTACTGTTTCCAATACACATGCTCTCAGTTGATTTAAATTATGTCGCTTTTCTGTGAAATGTACAGCTAATGTAGACTTCGTAGAGTGAGTTCTTATGTTGCTTTTATGTTCTGTTAATCTCACTTTCAACTTTCTTTCAGTATGTCCCACGTACACGCTACCGCATGGACATTTCAAAAGGTATACCACATTAGTGGAATCACAAGTAGCATTAACTTTTAAGGGTATTTTGTGTCCTTTCATGGGGTGACTGATGTTGGTCCCCTTGATGATATTGTGACAATTTGCACAGTTTAAACATGGCACTGTTCCTCTGTATATCTGATGTGGAATCGTTTGCTTAGGTTTCTTCAAAAGGTCACCAATATTTTTTCCTCTTGTGTGTGCAAATAAAGGTTCCTGGTCAAAAATCCCTTTAAAGTCTGGTTCCATTTTGACAATTTGCCAGTGCTTATATATGATGCTTTTGAATCGGGTGCTTACATTTGAAAATTTGCTGACGCATGTTAATCGTTGTGGTTTTGTGACTGTTTTATAGGTTAATAGCTCTTGTCTTGTCTTAGTCTGTGCTCTAGCCTGTGATTTCTGTATCATAGATGCTGGATAACCTCTAGTAAAAAATCTGTCAGCCATGGTTTGTAGTTGTTCTTGGCATACGTTGTCCTCAGATACCACTCTCCTGACCCTGAGAAATTGTGTATACGGAAGGTGGTTCTTCAATGATGGAGGATGGTGACTAGTATATTGTAACAAATTGTTCTTGTCTGTGGGCTTACGATACAAGTTCGTGGTAAACCTACCATTGTTTAATGTTATCTCTACATCTAGGTATTGAATGATGGCATCATTTATATTCCACGTGAATTTTATTCTCTCATTTTTGTCGTCCAAGATTCTTAGTTGTTGTTCTAACGATTCCTGTGAGCCTTTCCATATAATGAACATGTCATCGATAAATCTCATGTATGCTAACAGGTGCGTTGCCCATTCCTGATTATGGTAAATATGCTCTTCTTCAAAGGATCCCATAAATAAATTTGCGTACGCCGGAGCGGCGCAATTTCCCATAGCTGTCCCATTAAGCTGAATGAACCAGCGTTTGTCATAGGTAAAGTAGCTGTTCATAAGGGTGAATTCCATCAATTGCATCAAGAAGATTTGTAGGTCTTGTGAATACGTGCTATGTAGCAATGCTTTTTCTATGGCCTCGAGGCCTTCTCTATGCGGGATAGCGGTATACAATGTTTTGACATCTATGGTTGCCATGATGCAATCTTCTTGTATTTTTACTGCTTGTAACTTGACCAAGAAATCAGTCGTATCCTTTATGTAAGAAAGATTCTTTATGACCAATGGTTGAAAGTACTTATCTATGAATTTTCCCACGGGCTCATGGATACTCATCTTTGTGGAAACGATTGGCCTGCATGGGGGTTCAGGCACATGAATTTAAATGTGTAACTCGGCAGTATTAACTGAATAACATAAGTGTAAGAATATGTTTGAAGTAAGAAATTTATAACATAGTGATTACATTGTATATACTTTTGTTTATTTGTAGATGTTCCCTGAAGAAGGTGTATGATATCACCGAAATGCATTGGAACTTTTTGAATGTTGCTACATGTCACGAACAATTGGATATGCATTGAAATACAGTTTATTTTGAATTACAAAAATACCTTTGTTTGAAACTTTCTTTTTGGATAAAAACTTGAGCTGTAGGATACAGCATAATACACTGGTGCCATGGGAGACACACCTATGAGCTCATAGGTGTGCAACTAGTTGGTATATACAGGTACACTCCAGGAGGGGAGTGATTCCCGTGTTGCACGGTAAAACATTTTGAGAAACCAGGCAGTGCACATCCCGTTTCCTCAACGCTAAGGCATGTTAGCACAGTTCTCAATTTCCATCCTCTAAGGATACATAATTTCGCTACCAGTAGAGTAGACTCCATCCACCATTTCTTGTAATTTTTCAACCCTCAAATGCCCCTGGTATAATGAAGGATCTCTAATGCCAGGAAGTGGGTGAAGAGCAGCTACTTTTCTCAACAATGGTACACCATATTCAATGCCATTAGAAGTGTAGGTTGGTGCATTTCCGCAAACTATGAATATCGCGATCCAGAGAGTATTCTGCAAGATCTTGAAAATACTCTTTCAGGTAGGGTTCACTGAGAACTTTATCATGGGTCTTCATGTGTTCTGACCAAGCTTCCTCAGGAGAAGTTCAGTTGGTTCAGAGGAGAGTTCTGTTATCAGCAGCTCGTATAATCCCCAAATCTGTTTTTTATTATCACCCCCCTTCTCCAGATAACCATGTAATGGCAAGATCACCACATCATACTTTTATGTTCCTGTCTTGCAAATGAAGCAGTGCCATAGCTGGAGATATTTCTGGAACGTACTTTTTTTGCATGTGCAATTCCATTCAAAGGCTATTTAAGGACTTGGAGACACCATCTAATATAAGATAATCTTTTCTCCAGATTCCCTTATTATGCCATTCACGCCAAAGAATTGGCCTACCTGCAATTAGTATGGCTGCATTCTTCCATGTAAGGGCAGCTAGACAGACCTTTGGTGGCACTTGTTCTGTATTGACTTTGACGCACTACATTTGGCATTAATTGTATGTTTGTACTTTTTGCACTTTTGTACTTTAATATTTACATGTTTCACAATGTCTATTGTTACCTAATTTGAGTATTGTGGCATGTATTAGGATTGGGTGTTATGTTTAGCTTTCTATGTTTGGTTTTTATTTGTTGTACATACTTAATGTATTGCAGCTCTGAAGAAGTCTATTGTTATGGACGAAATGCATTTGCTGTCTTCACACGTGTGATGCATTTTATAGAAAAGAAAAGAAAGACAAGACCCACATCCTTGTTTGGGTTATTTTTTGGTGTATCTCTGCGTTCTATATTGTCATTTAAAACCTGAGTTGGTACATGTACCTTGGCAGCAGGTGCTTGTAGTGTGTGCACACATTTGTATGTACTTGTGCTGAATTTTATTTTAGGAACACAGGTCAGCTGCAGTCTATATGGTCCACTGCGTTTGTGCTACAGTTACCACTCTCTCGAACATGCTTCAGTTTTAAGCTATGAGTAAGGGTTTGTGTTTTTGAGAACCACTCTAAAATAGACATCAGCTGCTCCGATTTTGGATGCAGATTTTAGTGGAGCATATTAAGACAAAATGTTGCATAATGGTGTGAGATAACAGCGTCTACTCTGTGCTAATAAGTGTCCACAACTGGTTTGTGGCAACCATAAGGAGTAGCACTAATTCTCATGTAATGATTATGATATGAAAACTCCTGGCACATACAGTATTACTTGTAATGTACTCATTCTTAATGTGATGTTATGTTATGTGATATGTGACCACATAGTAACCCTGATGTGCCAATATTGTTCTCTGTGGTGTACTGCTAACCAATGGATATTGCATTGATCGATGATGTAAACTACCGCATGTTGTCAATGTTATCCTGTGTATACCTCGGTCAATCACATGAACTGTGACATGTATGTTACGGTCAGTTGTATGTGTATTTTAATATTCTTTTGAGTTCTCGTATGTGTCTGCTACTATAATCCAATCCCACGTCCAGTGGGATAGGACCAGATTTCTCATCCAGTAAAAAAGCTGAAAGATCTGTGGCTGGGTGTACAATATGTAGCTCCAAGGGTTAGAATGAATTAAACAGCCCATACCTAATACTGCATTTCTACTAACCACTTCCTCCTTAACAACAGGGTTCACACGTTAACAGCACACATCCAGAATAGACAAGGGAGCCACAGAGACGGAAAAGCGAAAGACACAGGTATAGCTGGTTGAATAGGAGTAGCTGAGGGGGAAAACTAAGTTAGGCCAGGGTAATAACTGTTGCAAAGTCATCCTGTGCCCTGGGCCCCCCAACTATTTGCTGAATGGTACTGGTGGTAACTGACTCTGACTGACCCTTGGCTCTGCCTAACCAGGCCCAGGGCCAGTGCTGTGCTGAAATAGACACATTAGAATACAGTTAAAACACCTACATATACTAGGGTACAAAATGGTATGGTGGGGTACCCCTGTGATTGGCATGACCTACCCTGTAGGCCCCTAGTATATAATAGGGCAGGGGGATTGAAACTATCAAGAAGTCCCCAGTACCCTGGGGCATGGCAGTTTAGAGGCCAGCAGCCTTTTTCTGCACTTGCATGTGTCCACTGCTGAAGCCTGAGGTCAGTTTAAAAACAGTCCTGGGTGCCAGGCCTGCTTTTAAAAAGTAAACTGTGCCCAAACTCAACGTTGGTGTTTGGGGCACTTAGAAATGGATAACTTACAATGTTTTGGCATATTAGGGACCCCCAGTGTCTCCATTAGGTATCCCAGTGGTTGGGGGTCAGGTATTTAAAATGTACATCCTTCTAAAATGAGTTTTTATATGCCTGGATAAATTGACATTTCACATTTTACTCCCCACATTGTGGTACATTTCTGCTCAAATTCGACTTTTTTGCTAGGAGCACTGTGGAGGGAGAATCTGCAATATTTCTACAGATTCAGAACCAGTAATGTCTCCCCTAGTTGCACATGGGGTGGGGTTCCTGTAGATATAAGGCAAGTACTTATAGAATATGTTTTTGTAAGTCCTGGTGCTGGAAAAATGGCCCAAGTCATTTTTCCCATTGCAAATCCCCTGTTACATAGGTTAACATGGTAGGGAGTTAATGATTAATAACTCTTGATAGGAGAGGGATAGAAATGCCATTCAAAGACTTCCCAGAATGGTATTAATAAATCCAACAATATATTGCTGAATTTCTCCTAAAGTGTACATACAAGAAGTTAAGACTTTCTTGTTCCAGTGGTCTGCCCTGATTGGTCAGAGTTAAGTGGATTAGCCAGGCTGTCTTGAAGAGGTGATAAAGAGCCCCTGGGGTTAACCAGCTCTGCTGGCAGGGCAGTGTGCTGGTCCATAGGAATGCCAGGGCATGGGGAGAAGTCGTAAACTATGTTCTTCAAAGAGGAGAGGAGAGACCAGAGTCATTTACAGCTCTGAATTTCCCACCTTAGGCAGATGATAGGATTAAGGAAGGTATGGACAGATGCAGGGGGGAGAGTCTAAGTAAATTAGCCATCCTAGGGGTGTGTTTAGCCAGCTCTTACCTCCGTGCTGGAAAATCATCCATTATGGATTTGGTAGATTTGATGCACTCTGGGACAAAATAATGCCACACTCTACAGGATGTGGTCATATATTGGAGGAGTTACCCTGCTCCCATTGGTCAGAAGGGACCTCCTGCTTCACCCAGAGAACTTGAAATAAGTATCTGAGAGGGGCAGAGCCCTCCATATCTGCTGCTGAAACTTACTGAAGCAAGAAGTGCCCTGTTGAGACGTTTTGCTGTGCAAAGATTTCTAAGGCCTGACCTCTAAAGACTGCACCATCTGAAACTACAGCCCTGTGGATTATCTTGCTGGAAAAGAGCTAAAGAGTGGACTCACTGAAAGCTACAGGGTAAAAGAGTTTATCTGGAACATCACCAACTAAATCTACACCTTGGAGAACCATCAGTGGATGTGTAAGGGTGTTGTACCAGTGGATTTGGGGAACTGAAGTCCTCAACTTTCAAGGACAATCTTGGAGCTTCCAGACCCTTGGAGTGAGTTTGAGACACTTTGGGACCCCTTGAGGAACTTTAGGAAGAAGTTCAAGAAGTTTGGAGAACTTTGGAACAACTTTGAAAAAAGTTCCATAGAGAGACCAACTCAACCTGGCAAGCCAGGCCGCCTGCTTTCAACCGCGATCTGGCCAAGCCAACCAGGTTCATCCCGCAGAAAGCTCCATCCCTCCAACTTCCAGAGATTGACCAGGACTAGAGAAAATCTGAAGCTGGTGAACCCTCACCGGATCCAGATACATGAGGAGCATTGAGAAACCCAGCTCCTAGAAAAGGTGACTGGGAGCAACTGCGAGAGCCAAGCCGCCTGCCTTCCATCGTGTGCCGGCCTGGATTCCCAGGTTACCCAGCGGAAACGATCTTAAGAAGTTTTCTAAGTCCCCTCCAGGAAAGTTGACCAGGACCTTGTCACAAGTCAAGCCGGCGAACCTCACTGAATCCAGACTGGCTGGGAGCTTTGAGGGGCCTCAAGAGGAAAAGCTTCAGAAAAGCTTTTAAGTGATTAGGTAGAAATTGAGACCGGAACCTGGCACAAGCTGTAGCCTCTCAGGGCTCCCTTGCTCCCGGCCTGAAACTTTGACTTTGGCCCGGTCTACCGCGAGCAGGTATCACAATATGATGCTATATTCTTCTACGTGCTATATTTCATTAAATCTTTGAAAATTCATATCTCCGTCTCCCTACATTGGATTTTTTTTGTCGTTTTGGGTCATTTCAAAGATAAAAATATTTCCAATTATTATAAACTGGCATTGGATTTTTATTATGTGTTGTGTCTTAATTATTTACTGAAATTGTATTTTTACATGCTTTACATACCTGTCTTTGAAATTAAGCCTGTCGGCTCGCAGCCACATTATCAAGGGCTGAGCATAGGAATAATTTTCTAAGACCTATGCTGAGTCTTATCATGTGTTAGTGGCCTTATTGCCAGTGGCAGACCTACATTTGCCCCTACCAATAACCCACTTTCCAACAATAACTAAGTGATCTTTTAGGAAATTCAACCCTTTAGCAATTGTCTGGTGAGCATCCCACCGAGATGCTCTCTCTCTCTCTCTCTCTCCTTTACTCTCTCTCTCTCTCTCTCTCTCTCCATCTCGCTCGCTCACACTTTCTCTCTCTCTCTCTTTCTCACTCTCCCTCTCCCCCTCTTTCCCATCCCGCCTCTCTCCCATCCCCTTTCTCCGGGACTGTCCCAGCACTAGACATGTTCCACCATAAATTGGGCTCGGGCATCCTGGTGGAAGTGGAAATCAACAACCTGAGTCTCGGTAGAACAAACAGGTCATTGCTGGACAGGGAGCTCCTGCTTTTGATATTGTGGTATTTCTACAGGCACATCAGTGAGATGCAACAGCAGGGACTGGAGACAAAATCATGGCTGTGATATTGGTTAATTTAGGGTCCTCTTGGTCCTTTAAATCTAGTGGAAATATAAGTTGAATAAGGCTGGGCTTGGAAGAATACCTCTCTTATAGGTAGAAATAGTTCTGTGCATTACAAAGGCTCCTCTCTCTACTCCCAGAATTGGCAGTATGTCATATAATTCAGAGCATACTCAAATGTACCTTATGACAAATGGAACAAGAAAACAAAATCTTTGGATGGGTGACATCAAGCTACCATTGGGTACCTGTACACTCAGTGCAAAATGATCATTGACAGTACAAAAGTCACCAGTAGATCAAGTAATAAACATCAAATTAGCCTTGTTATGCCCTTAGCAGAAGGCTAAATTTATCTCAATCAGCAGTTGGAGGGGAAGCATCTCCGTTGTGGTCCCTTTCATTGTCTCTGCGCATGATGTTCTTTTCCTGCATTGAATACATTTGAGTTTCTGGAGAGCAGAGGGACCCTCTATCTCTGAGACTGTGAGTATAAATGTCAATTGTTCCACCAGGCCTTTCTAAATTGTCTGGGTGATGGAGTTCTCTGGTCTTACCCTCTGCCGTCCCCAGCATTGTAGCCGGTTCAAACAGGTGATATCTAATATCACGTTTCTTGGAAGCAGGTTGTAGTACCAATAACTTTTTACACAGGATATGGGTCTCATTGGAGAAATCTGCCACCACCACGATCCTTTCCTGTGGTATGAGTATGGCCCATGTATCTTATGTGGTCATAGAATCTCCCAAATGTGTTGATGCCATATAATGCAAGCTAGAATTGGTCTAGGCAAAGCTCTGGGCGACTGTTTCCACATAAATGTTCTGTGGGCTCTTTAGAACTCTAGAGGAAGCATACATTCCAGCTCCAGTAGTGAAGGAATGATTATAGAAAGCAACTTGAACATATCCTGCCCTTCTTCTGGTTCTGGAACTCCAAAGATTCTGATATTATCTTGTTAACTTCTATCTTCGAGGTCCAGAACTTTCTTCTCCAAGTTCCTCAATTCAGAACCCCAATCAGGGATTTCCAACACTTGAGTCCCGCCTCCTGTTGGATCTTTCTAGGCAAGATTGCATGAAAGTGACTCCCCCGAGTAATTTAAGTTCTTTGTTCATTTGTCTTGTGTGTTTCAACTATAGAGGTTGATATTTTGACAGCACAACACTGTCACCATATACGACTCAACAGGCCAAGACAATTACTTTTTGCTGGCAAGAGTCTCCGAGAACAGCAGCTACCTAGAGGCCTTGTTCCGTGACAATGATGAACACATCTATGTGTATTTGCTGTAAATAGCATAGGGGAAGTTTTCACAATTGTATTACACTAGGAAAGTGCCTTCCCTCACTAGATATCGTTTCTGGCTAGGTATATGTAATCAGTAACAGAGTTTTGGGTGTAAATGTAGTGCTTTACTCTGGTTAGCTGAGTCACTCTGCTTACATCTCTGTGTTCCTCTTCTCACATTTGCCATTTCGGTAGTTGAAAAGTCCTGTGCTCAATCCCTGTTATCGTCTATAATATTAGCGAGTTAGGCACGTACTCTCTGTCCAGCATTAGATGGCATGGAAATTAGCATCCCCTAACAAATTCACTGTGTTGAAGGCTGTATGGTTGCTCTGCTTTGGGATAATGTGACGTCACAGGGCAACCTCTCTCAATGTAGAACAGACTCCCTTGATGTACCAGAGAAATACACCAGGTAAGTCATACAGATGTTTTTGCTCCCCTTGCCAGCTGATTTCATGTGTTACGCTGCTGTTCTGCCGATATTCTGCACTTGAGTTGAAAACCCCCAATATTTCCTCCTTTGTTATGCCCAGTAAGTGGCTTGCTAATGCGGCAGTGTCTGGCTGCACCAGCACCTGCTGGGATGTGGCGCAATCCAGTAAAAAGAGTCAGTGCCTTTCAAGCACTCGTACAGCCAATCAGAAGTGTTATGGGCCAGCGTCTTGTGTAGACGTCTGTATTGTCACTCTACCTGTCTCTTAGCCTGTGGCTGACTCAGCAATCAATCTAGAGGCAGGATTCATCCAAACGCTCACTCCAATTATCTTGGTTACTCAATGACTGGATACTAAGAGCCGGGAGGGTTGTTAAGAAGTAATCTCTCCTCTTACAGTGCTATGCACATGGAGCCTTTCTAGTGAGATGCCTTTTCGAGCATGGTGTAGCTCTGCTCCCTTTCCTGCTTTGGACAAGGTACATTTAAATGAGTATTTGCAATAGAGCATTTTCTTTTGACTCCTTTTCTTTTCTTCTTCCTCCCTTAAATGCTCAAAAATGTTTAGTGTTTCCTCATTTTCACCCTAATTAGGGATTTACTCCTACCCTTGACAAGTTTGAGGGCCCTATTTATAACTTGGGAGTATGGATATTCCATAGCAGCGACAAGAGAGTATCCATACCACCAAGCTGTGGACCGCCCGCCAAATTTAAATGTGGTTAGACCTTAGATTTAATCATGGCAGAGGCTACTCGGTCTCCACCGTGATTAAACTCTTCCGCCCTCCCTGCAAAGTAAATGTTGACTGAACCCTGCACCAAACTGTAAAAAGCATTAATGGGAACTGCTTTGACAGTGGTTCCTACCAATGCTTTAGAAATTAAAAACAACTTGACAGTAATTTCTAAATTTTTTGGGTGGAGTAGTCCAGACCTGGCAGACAAGTCCTCCTCCAGGCCAATGGAGATTACTCCGTCTGCCAAAGAATAAATTGGGCCCTTAATCTCTGACTTTATCCAGGATGGGAATATGCCTTGCAATGGCTTTTGAAAGCCACAAATGTAGACGTTTGTGGGTGTTCGCCTACTTTTCAAGGTATCTCTATTATGGAATGCCTACCCCCTGTGAGTATTTTCTGCACAGGAAAGGATACAGTATAATGGTGCAATTGTAAGTGCAAGTATGTGTAATTTAAAGGTCTTGGTGGCAAGATTTCTTCATGTTCTATTTATTAATTCTGAAGTGAAGCGGTCAGTAAATCAACATTGAACAAGTCACCCAGTGTGCAATACTTGTTTTTATTCCCTGCACTTAGATGTTAACCTGGAGGGATCGATTGATCGGTGCACAGTCTGAATATCGAGTGTTTTATTTTGACCTACAGTAATATCGAGTTGTAAATATCGTAGAGACAGAATATCGAAATAAAGAATATCGATGACCAGAATATCGACCTAAAGGTAAGAAATATTGTTTTTGTTAATATCGAAGTTAGTAATATCAATAGCAAAAATATCTATGTTACTAATATCGATATTTATATTAGTGTTATGTATTTTATTATGTATTTTATGTTTGTGTTGTTAATTATTGTACTAGTTTTAGAATATATGTATAACATTTCTAGAAGTTAGTAATTTTTTTAAAAGTAAATATGCATGTTAGTACCGTAGAGGGTTGTGAGTTTATAAGGGAATAGGGTGGGAAGTAATTTAATTATAGTAAATTAATTTGAAAAAATTAGGATTTAGTAATTATGTTTAAGCAAATTTTGTGTTTTAGTTCTGTAGCTGGTTGTGGGTTTATAGGGGAATATGATGGGAAGTAATTTAATTGTAATTAGGTAATTATTTCTTTTTATTTGTTGGTATTGATAATTAATTTTATGTTAAATAATCATTAATTGGTAATTAATTTTTATTAATTGGTAATTAATTTTCATTAATTGGCAATTATATTAACTGTATTAATTTATTATTGAAGTGTGTTGTAAGTTTATAGAGGAATAGGGTGGGAAGTAATTTAATTCTAATTAGGTAATTATTTATTTTATCGTTGGGTATTGATAATTAATTTACTTTGTAAATATTTATTAATTGCTAATACATTTATAATAATTACAATGTTTTTGTTTCAAAAAGTAATTGTTCGTTCATTAATGAATAATTGGTAATCAAGTGTTATTAATTATTATATATTGATATTTATCAATAATGTATTGTTAATAACTTAATAATTGGTCATTAATTTCGATTAATTATTCTTTATTGGTATTTTATCAATAATTTATTGTTGATTAATTATTGATTGCTAAATACTTTAAATAATTATTGTTTTTTGGTATTGAAAATGTATTATTTGTTATTTAATAATTATTTTGTAATTAATTTTTAATAATTAATATGTATTGGTATTCATCATTAATTTAATTGTTAATTAATTATTAATTGGCAAATATTTGTTATTAATCATTTATTGGTATTGTTAATTAATTTATTGTTATTTAATATTTAAATAATTATTTATTTAAAACAATTATTTTATTTATTTGTAAGTTATTTTTACCCCTACGCTATCCAACACTTTCCCTACTGTTGCACTCTATGGAGTGAGAATAGTAATTGTTACCCCTATGCTATCCAACACTTTCTCTACTGTTGCACTCTCTGGAGTGGGAATAGTAATTTTTACCCCTACTCTATCCAACACTTTCCCTACTGTTGCACTCACAGGAGTGGGAATGGTAATGTTTACCCCTCCACTATCCAATATTTTCTCATTGTTTCAGTTAATGAGTTGTCAAATGTATTTTAAAAAGATAAAAAATATTTTATTATGTTAATTTATTATATATATACTTTATTTTTATTTTTATGTTATTGGTGTACATGTATATATATATATATATATGTATTTATAATTCGTAATATATTTCTAACAATTTATAATTTAATACATAATTATTTAACACTTTCCCTACTGTTGTACTCTATGGAGTGGGAATAGTAATTTTTGCCTCTAACGCTTTCCAACATGTTCCCTACTTTTGCACTCTCTGGAGTGGGAATAGTAATTTTTACCCCTAAGCTATCCAACACTTTCCCTACTGTATCACTCTCTGGAGTGGGAATAGTAATTTTTACCCCTACGCTATCCAACACTTTCCCTACTGTTGCACTCTCTGGAGTTGGAATAGTAATTTTTACCCATACTCTATCCAACACTTTCCCTACTTTTGCACTCTCTGGAGTGGGAACAGTCATTTTTACCGCTATGCTATCCAATATTTACTGTTTTAGTTAATGTAGGGTATAATTTATTTAAAATATTTATTTTTATTTGTTATATATATTTGTATATTTTTATTTATATCTTTGTTTTATGTGTATGTATGTATTTTTAAATTATAAAATGTTCTTTTAACAATGTATAAGTTATTACAATAATTATTTGTAAATATTATTAAGTATATGTTCTATTTTATATGTATATGTTTAATTTGTTTACATTATATGTATTATTTATCGATTTAAACATATTCATTAATTCATTCAAAATTACTTTATTTGGTATACAACAATACCATAAAAGTACAGTAACGTTAAAAAAGCAGCAAAGATTAAGCCCTGATTCAAAGTGCATATACAATCGGTTCAGAAATATTAACAAGTTTCAATAAAATTCATCTTGGGGCTTATATAGATTAACCTTGGTTAAAAAATGGGGCATCAGGGATTCATAAACAAGTTACATTTAAAATCTGCCGTCAAGCTAGGAGGGAAACCCACCTCCCACATAGTTCATTATCTAAAACAGCATGGGTGCTAGTGCAAAGGGGTTGACATCATATACCGTTATCTGTCACCTTTTGTGTTTCTGAGTCTCGCAGCCATCCTTAAAAAATGAACAGTACAAAAAAGTTTTAAAACCTCTACGGACAATTTTTGAAACAATAGGGCCACCTTTGCCTGTCTGAACCTTGCATTCTTTGAGAAGCGTTTTAAAAATAACTTCCGGGGGTGAGCATAGAAGGGGCACAACAAAACAAAATGGAGCCTGTCCTGCGGAGACCGTTGGTCGCAGCCGCACGGACCCCTCAACTCTATAGATGTTATGTGCCCCGCGGGGTCCCTCAGTATATGGTGAAGTAGGTTCAGCCTGAATCGGGTCATTAAAAATCTATCCTGTGCGTTATAAAGATGGGACAGATAAGGTTCCATACTGGATTTAGCCAAGAGGTGGGCTCTCACCGATGGTTTGACGAGCTCCCTGTCTTCCCTGGTGGAGGCCATTTTCTTTAAAAATTCCGACTTGATAAGAGCCTTATCCCGGGGTAACAGTTTTGTCAGACGATTAAAATGATCAGCGTAGCTCAGACCTGACAGAGTCTTCCTTACATATTTAAGCCAGTGGATGTTCCGCCCTCGCTCCCGGGTGATACAATCCATTATTATCTGCTGACTCAAGGCCGCTTCGGGATTTGTCCATATTTTAATCCAGCAGGTGAGGGGTTTCAATTGGATCCTGTCTCTAATGTAAGTGAGGCCCAATTCCTCATGGATGGTGTGGGAAGGTGTACTTTGGGGGTCTCTGAGTAACCGCCGCAAGTATTTATTTTCTTCGATTTGGATCTTCTGTGGGTCAATGAAGCCCCAGACCGCATATAATGTTTTGGCATTGCAGATGGCATTATACAATTTCAGTATATCTTCTGGCGACCAGTGACCCAGCCTATGCGCAAAGTTCATAATTGCCCCGGTAGAGCTAATTAATGTTCTGCATTTCTCATCTGTCAGTGTTTTAAAACATAAGCGGCTATCAAATAAAATTCCCAGGTAAGAGAATGCCTGCACTTTTTCCAAACAATGAGTACCGATCCTATAATTGAATTTCCTACATGGTCTTTTTCCCATCTCCATAATGTATGATTTTGAAAGGTTGGCAGACAAGTCCAAACTCTCCATAAAATTGACAAAGCCATCTATGAGGTGCTGTAGACCCCGCGCAGTGCGTACCAGGAGCACTGCGTCGTCCGCATAAAGCAAGACAGGGATCCCTCTTCTTCCTATCCTTGGACAGTCCACCCCTAGAGCTCCAAGCGCCTGGTCTAAACCATTGATGTATAAAGTAAATAAAAAGGGCGCCAGGATAAAGCCCTGTCTCACACCCCTGGAGCATGGGAAGGAATCGGTGGTATTTCCCTCCTCATTGTATCTGACCTGGGCTGAAGTATAATGGTGCAAGGCTCTTAAAATGTTAATCAGGCCTATATCTACACCCAGGGCCCCCATTAACTCCCACAATTTCTTTCGGTTAACCCAGTCGAAAGCTGCCGTAAGGTCCTTAAATGCCAAGTACACCGTCTCGTCACTAGCGACGGTGTACTTGGCTACCAAGAGGTATAAATTAAGGCATTGGCCTGAGGCTGAACGGCCAGGCCTGAACCCGTACTGGGTATCAGAGATTATGTTGTGTTCATCCGCCCAGTCCATTGACCGATTAAGAATGGCCCTCCCTAAAACTTTCGCTGTTACATAGATGAGAGAGATAGGCCTATAACATTGTGCGTTGTCCCTGTTGCCCTTTTTAAAGATCGGCACTATTGTCGCAGTGGACCAGGATTTTGGCATACCTGACTCCACTGCTGTGTTTATGACACTGGTTAAAATGGGCGCCCAGGGTTCTACCTCACTCATTAGCAGGTCTGGGGGGATCCCATCAGGGCCCGGGGCCTTATTCCGTGTCAGGCCCTCAATGCCTGCTTTTATCTCTCCCAGAGAAAAAGATATCTGGGATGAGCTTAAGTTTCCTTCCTCTGCTGGTGAAGCTGGATCGCTGATGCTGCCGTAATAGTAGAGGCCTTGAAAATGCTCCATCCAAGACTCTGGCAGAACATGGCATGCAAACTTGGGTTTATTTATATCTTGAAAGCAGGGATCATTTATAACTTTGCAGAAAGCTGTTGAATCCTTTGACTCGGCCGCTTTTCTTAAGTTCTCCCATGCCTGTTGCTGTAATAATGTTTTGCAATGTTTTAGTGCCTGTTTATGCCACCCACTTCTTGTGGACACCATTATGTTATCTCTACGGACAGTTTTTAAAGCTTACTTCAATTCCCTCAAGGCAGTGGAACATTGCCGGTCAAACCACCTAGAGGTGTCCTGTTCCTTTCTTGGTGTGCTACTCCTGAGCAGGCTATCGATACAATGGGCGACACCTTCAAATGCTGTAATTAGGTCTACCTCCTCTACTGTTGGGTCTAGGCACTTCCAAACCTGCTTCTCGTTCTCTGAGAGTAACGCCCTATAAAAAGTTTCGTCATTGATATTGGTCCATCTCAGTCTCCTTCCCTGATTGGTGGCTGAAATGTTTCCGCCGATCTGTTTTCGGCGTAAATGCTTGGCCGGGTTGGGGTCCCACATGGACAGGACCAGGGGGTTGTGATCGCTAAAAGCTTTAAGTTCTATAATGAAACTTGTGATTCAACACTTTACCGTGCTGGGGCCAAAAATAAAATCAATAACAGTTCCCCTTCCCTTGCCTTGCCTTTAAAGGTTGAGTGAATTCGATTGTCCTTGCCCATTCTAGTCAGATCCATGGTGTGTGTAAGGCATGTATGCCCAGAATCTTGCTTAGCTCACTTCCCTCCCTAGTATGTTCCATATGCAAGCCCTCTTCCAATGAGGAAGAGGACCATTCCCCCTTACTACTGATCAGGTGGGGGCACAGGTGGCAGTTAAAATCTCCCATTAACACCAATTGAGCACACGATACCCCCAGTACATCGATTCCTGCCAACCTGTGTTCCAATTCGGCCAAACTGGATGTGGTCTGTCCCCCTGTGATGGCATTATAAAAATTGATAAAAATGTATTTTAGACCCTTGTTCTGATACCGGGTCCCCTGCAAGCAATCTGAATCCCAGCCTAGGTCCTCCTATCTCCCCTGCAGCCTCAGGTCCACATAAGTAATCAAGCCACCCTTGCCTCGCCCTGAGGAGGACTTGCGTGCAGGAACAAAATACATTTTATAACCTTCCAGTGCTATAGCACTACAGCTTACCTCCCACGTTTCCTGCAGGCAAATGATATGAAATCTCTTAATGTAAGCAAGCCAGTCATGATTTTTTAATTTACTGGACAATCCTGCTATATTCCAGGAGATTATATCGATGTTTCCCTGCCCTCCAGCGACTAGGGTTTCAGGCCTATGACCAGTATGCGTGCTTGAGAGTGCAAGAGGAGCGCAGGGGTTCACCACTGAATCTGACCCGCTGAGGGCTCCACATCCATTGGGGGGAGTGGGTACATTAGACTTTAGCATGGCTATCCCTCCTTTGACTCCATTAGGAGACACGCCTTCCCGTGCAAACCCGTGCCCTGGCGGTGGCCCCCCAATCAGTCAGTCTAGCTCACTTAAAACAGAGACACTGTGAAGTGGTGCGTACCGATTCGTTAACGGGACTAGCCGGCCCTCCCAGTTTAATCTGGCTGGGTTTCGCCTGGGATCATCGCGAATGTTTAAGTGCATCAAGTCCCTGTAGAAAAAACTAAGAGGAAGCATTCTAAAGATTGTGCTACCCTCCTCCTGGTATGACCCCTTCCGTTGGTTGGCGAGGAGTTCTCTTGCCAACTCGGGGTACCTGAAGTTTAAAATCACACAATCTCCTGGGAAGCCCTTCCTACTGTTCCCGATCCAGGAAACCCTTCTTGCCATGAGAATGTGCCTGTAGTGTATGATGATAAAACCTACTTTACTAACCAGCCAGTGGGCGGCCTTATTAAACAGCGTGCGTGGGGTTTCTGCCCTCTCATTGCTACTTGCAGGAATCCCTGTGTGACGGGGCGGGTACCCGGGGGTCTGTGGGTGGGGGCCTGGCCACCGACTGGTGGTCCGGTCCCACTTGTTCACGTACCTCCGTTTCTTCTCCACTGCCCCAGGAACCGGAAGCGGAAGCTGACTGGCAAGAAGGTGATCCGGACTACTGGTGGCCCATCGCGGAGGAGGCAGGCGGCTACCCCTTTAAGGTGACGGACCTGAGAAACGAGACCCCGCCCCAAGGGAGTGACGCGTCGGGGTCAAAAGGCCTGCGGAACCAGGAAGCGACGGACGGCGTATCCCGAGCTGCAAGCCCAGGCGAGGAGAGGAGAAATCGGAGCAGCAAGGAGGAAGAAGAGGACGTACACCCCCGGAGAACAGAGGAGCCGAAGAAGCCAGGAGGCCAACGGTTAGGCGATTCGCCCCGCCACGGTCCCACGGGAGGAACGTGGCTACAGCAGGTACGGGGGCGTATGGCAGGGTGGATGGGCACTCACGTCCCTACCGTTACTGAGTAAAGAGACCCGAGTGCAGAAGTTGCCTCGACCCCTCCCACTCACGAGCACCCCCCCCCCTTTAGGTAAAGAGAGTGGTCGTTGCACCTGGTGTTGGTATCCCTCACTCCCGGCCCCTTTGTTGGATACGTTACAAACAAGCACTGATACTTGCCTGTCTTCTTTCCTCCTATGTGGAGCCCCGCGGGACGACTTGGAGAACGGAAGCAAGAGCCATCCTGGACCCGTTTCGTCAGCCCCATTACGACCAGGCAGCGTTCGCCAGAGAACGCATCACTAGCAGGAACCGAAAGACTTACACCAAAATAAAGCCTTCTTTAAGAAGTTTGATTCGGGTCTCCGCCTCTCCTTCCACCGTAGAGCAGGGTCCCCCAGAGGAGACCCTTCAGCCCCTCCCGTCCCCAGCCACCCCGGGACAACTGGTGTCAGAAGTGGGATCAGAAGATCAGTCCGTCTGTACCCCTGAGATGGACGCCCTGATTCAACACATGATAAAAGGACAGGAGAAACTGGAGTGGGCCGTGGAACGGCAGCTCTCATCGGCTCAAGCAGACAGGGAGCTCTTCAAAGCCACCTTCACCGCTCAAATGGAAAGTTTAAAGACTATG
The DNA here is from genome assembly GCF_964261635.1 of Lissotriton helveticus. Taxonomy (NCBI): domain Eukaryota; kingdom Metazoa; phylum Chordata; class Amphibia; order Caudata; family Salamandridae; genus Lissotriton; species Lissotriton helveticus. The sequence continues at coordinate 1,100,774,052 of NC_136071.1, read as the reverse complement.
CCGCCCGCAGCAGCAATCCCCACAGGGGACCTACGTGTGCACACCCCTAACCCCTCTGCATAGCCCTCCAAAAATACCTGCCGGGAGAAGACCCTGACGCCTTCCTAATGAACTTCGAGAGAGCCGCTCGAGCGTTAGGATGGCCCGAAGAAAAGTGGCCTTTCTTCCTAGCCCCTTTGCTCACAGGGGAGGCTCAGTCTGCCTATCAAGCGGCCAACCCCTTGGGTAACACTCCTTACCAAGGGAGTGATACTGGATCACCTGGGTCTCGATCAAGAGGCCTACCGAGTCAGGTTCCGAAAGGAGAGGGGCATCCCCGGAGAGAACCCCAAGACCTTATACTTCCGGCTCAAAATGATGGCTGATAAATGGCTGACCCCAGAAACATGCACCAAAGAAGAGATACTAAAAAAGGTCTATCTTGAACAGTTTATGGAAGCGCTACCTTATGCCAGTCAACGGTGGCTAAGACAACATTCAGGTTTAGGGATTGAGCAGGCGATCGAGATGGCGGCCAATTTTGCGAGAGCGCAACCAAAGGCCCTCCCCTGGGACAGTGAGAAGACATCGAAACATCCCTTACCCCTCAAACCTGAAAGGAAACCCAAACCCTTACTGGAACCCCCCCGCTCCAAACCTCCGGGCATGGTATCACCCATGGGGCGAGGACCTCAGTGCTACGAGTGTGGGGACTGGGGGCACATCGCTCGGGTGTGCCCAAAGAAACGACCCCCCCCCGAAGAACCCATGGAAGTGGGTTATCTGCCCCGGACAGTCCTGTATTCCGCCGAAATGGGTGCCTCCTTCTATGTAAGTATGGGAATGAATGGCTATAACGTTAGGGTGCTCCTAGACTCAGGCTGTCGCCAATCGGTAGTGCAGAAACGCTATGTGTTTCCAACCCAGTACGTACCCAGAACCCTAGTGCACATAAGGTGCGTACATGGGGACGTGAAGGCCTACCCCGTGGCCTCCCTCACCCTGAAGCACAAGTCCAGAGGGCCGTGTACAGTTCGTGTTGGGGTGGTGGACACCTTACCTGAAGACGTCATTATGGGTGTCGATAACCCGGACTTCCTTACCCTGTTTCGGGACATGCTGAACAACCCTTCACGGAATAATACCCGTCCACAGCCTGCTTATCTCACCCCTGATCCGTGGGTTACGGACCAGAGCTTCAGGTTCGCGCAGACTGAGGACAGAACCCTCTTCAATGCATGGGAAACAGCCCACGCCCAACAGGGAACTCAAACCATGGGGTACCCAACATTTGTCATCAAGAACGGGCTATTATACAGACACGCCCGGAAAGACAGCCCGCTCCAACTGGTGGTGCCACAAGCCTTCAGGGAACAGGTCCTATTTTATGCACATACCCACCTTACCGCTGGTCACGCCGGTAAAGAGAAAACCACGGATGTGATCCTGAGGAATTTCTTCTGGCCAGGCATTTACAAGGAGGTACAGGAGTACTGTGCCCGGTGCGAAGTATGCCAAAGAAGAAATACGCAGAGACCATGTGCTGCTCCTTTGTATCCCCTACCCATCATAGGGGTTCCTTTCGAGAGAGTGGGGATGGATCTCATTGGACCCTTGCCCAAAACAACCAAAGGCCACGTCTATGCGCTGGTCATAGTGGACTACGCCACACGGTTCATTGAGGCCTTCCCGTTGCGGGCCCCCACCACAGCGGCCATATCCGACCGATTCGTGGAGCTGTTTGCGAGAGTAGGGTTTCCTAAGGAGGTGTTGACGGACCAAGGGACCCCATTTACATCCAGGCTGATGAAAGAAATCTGCAAGACCTTGAACATCAAACATCTACGTACCTCTGTATACCATCCCCAGACCGACGGTCTGGTGGAGAGGTACAACCAGTCTCTGAAGGCGGTCCTCAAGAAGATGCTAACAGCCGAAGGTCCGGACTGGGACCGGCTGTTGCCCTTGGCCCTGTATGTCCTGCGCGCCCAAAAACAAAGCAGCCTGGGCTGCTCCTCGTTTGAGCTCCTGTACGGACGCATACCTCGCTCCCTATTGGACATCACGAAAGACCTATGGGAAAACGAGGAGATATACGACCAGAAAACGGTATTGGATTACACCAAACACTTAAAAGGGAAGCTGGGCAAGTTGAGGAATCTGGCCTCCTCCAACCTAGAAGGGAAACAGGCTACCCAGAAGAAACGATATGACCAAGGAAAGAGGCTGAGGCGACTTTCCGTCGGGAAATGGGCACTGGTACTGCTCCCTTCGGTAGGCGGCAAAAACAAGAGCGAATGGCAAGGGCCATATCAGGTTGTGGATACCATTGGAGACACCACCTACCGGCTACGCATGTCATCACGGAAAACACAAAGTTACCACATCAACCTCTTGAAGGAATGGTTGGGTCCCGCGCCTCGCAGCGTGAACAGCGCTTCTGCAAGCCCTGAAACGACTTCCACCGTAGACAAGCTCGTGGTGAACCCCGAACTGTCCCCTAGGAAAGTGGATGACCTAAGAGCAGTCTTAAAACCGTACGAATCCATCTTCTCGGACCTACCCGGTCACACGCGGCTCGTGGAACACCGCATCAACACCCCTGAGGGCAAAGTGGTGAAACAGAAGCCCTTCCGGATCCCCGAGGCCCGTCGGGCGGTCGTACGGAAGGAGGTCAGAGAGATGTTGGACCTAGGGGTTATCCGACCCTCGAACAGCGAATGGTCGTCCCCGATTGTCCTGATCCCGAAACCCGACGGAACCAAAAGGTTCTGTATGGACTTCCGAGCCCTGAACGCTGTTTCCACCTTCGACACGTTCCCCATACCTAGGGTGGACGAACTGATTGAAAAGATCGGGGAGGCACAGTACATCACCACCCTCGATCTCACGAAGGGGTATTGGCAGGTGCCTCTTCGTGAGGAAGACCGAAAGAAAACTGCCTTCGTGACCGATGACGGCCTCTACGAATTCACCGTCCTTCCTTTCGGTCTTCATGGGGCACCAGCCACATTCCAGCGACTTATGAATCAGATATTGCGTCCTTACCTTTCCTTCAGTTCGGCTTACCTAGACGACATCGTCATCTTCAGTGGTAATTGGGCCGAACACCTCCTGCACATACGGACCATCCTGAAAGCTCTCCGTCAGGCGGGCCTACACATCAATGCCAGGAAATCACGGGCTGCGTTCACGAAAGTAAACTACCTGGGGTACGTGCTGGGGGAGGGACACATAGCACCCCAGATGGAGAAAGTAAGAGCCATTGCTGCCGTGCCTTTTCCCTCCACAAAAAGAGAACTCAGGGCCTTTTTGGGGTTGATAGGGTACTACCGGCGGTTTATCCCTGACTTTGCTGCAGTTGCCTCTCCCCTCACTGATCTACTGAGGAATGACGTAAGGCCACGGGACATACAAAAGCCGTCCCCGGTCGCCATCGAAGCCTTCAACCACCTGAAGGTCTCAATGACCACGGCCCCTGTATTGGGCTCCCCCAACTTCTCCAAACCTTTCATTTTAGCCACGGACGCCTCAAACCTGGGGGTGGGTGCGGTCCTCTCCCAGACGGGCCAAGACGGGGTGGAACATCCCCTGTTATTCGTTAGTAGGAAACTCTTTCCTAGGGAGGCCCGGTATTCCACCATAGAACGGGAGGGTTTGGCCATCAAGTGGGCAGTGGAGAAGTTACGTTATTACCTAGAGGGTAGGCCATTCATTCTCCATACCGATCACGCCCCATTACGGTGGATGCATCAGAACAGTGGACACAATCCCAGAGTACTCCGGTGGTTCCTTTCTCTGCAACCCTTTGCCTTTACGGTGGTACACAAGAAAGGGAAGGAAAACGGGAATGCGGACTTCCTTTCCCGGGTCTTTCCTCTCCCCGATCGGGAGAGTCCAGGGGTGGAGATGTGTGATGGGGCGGGTACCCGGGGGTCTGTGGGTGGGGGCCTGGCCACCGACTGGTGCTCCGGTCCCACTTGTTCACGTACCTCCGTTTCTTCTCCACTGCCCCAGGAACCGGAAGCGGAAGCTGACTGGCAAGAAGGTGATCCGGACTACTGGTGGCCCATCGCGGAGGAGGCAGGCGGCTACCTCTTTAAGGTGACGGACCTGAGAAACGAGACCCCGCCCCAAGGGAGTGACGCGTCGGGGTCAAAAGGCCTGCGGAACCAGGAAGCGACGGACGGCGTATCCCGAGCTGCAAGCCCAGGCGAGGAGAGGAGAAATCGGAGCAGCAAGGAGGAAGAAGAGGACGTACACCCCCGGAGAACAGAGGAGCCGAAGAAGCCAGGAGGCCAACGGTTAGGCGATTCGCCCCGCCACGGTCCCACGGGAGGAACGTGGCTACAGCAGGTACGGGGGCGTATGGCAGGGTGGATGGGCGCTCACGTCCCTACCGTTACTGAGTAAAGAGACCCGAGTGCAGAAGTTGCCTCGACCCCTCCCACTCACGAGCACCCCCCCCCCTTTAGGTAAAGAGAGTGGTCGTTGCACCTGGTGTTGGTATCCCTCACTCCCGGCCCCTTTGTTGGATACGTTACAAACAAGCACTGATACTTGCCTGTCTTCTTTCCTCCTATGTGGAGCCCCGCGGGACGACTTGGAGAACGGAAGCAAGAGCCATCCTGGACCCGTTTCGTCAGCCCCATTACGACCAGGCAGCGTTCGCCAGAGAACGCATCACTAGCAGGAACCGAAAGACTTACACCAAAATAAAGCCTTCTTTAAGAAGTTTGATTCGGGTCTCCGCCTCTCCTTCCACCGTAGAGCAGGGTCCCCCAGAGGAGACCCTTCAGCCCCTCCCGTCCCCAGCCACCCCGGGACACCCTGTCAGGACAACAGTATAGGGGCTTGATGCCGGTGGTAAATCCAGTACAGGGAGGTCCCAAGTATTCCATGCGTGGTCTACTGTTACTGGCCCTATATCATTTGGTATGGCAGGTCTGCCCTCGGGGGTTCTGGTGGCTACATTGGTGTTAGGTCTGTGCTCTAGCCTTTCCTCCCTTGTCTGCCTCTCCCCTGGTGCTTGATAATCCTGGGGCATTACCGTTATTAGTTCCCTCCGTTGGGCCCTTATTTACAGCTTCCTTTCTACCATCAGGCAGGTCGCACTCCTGGTTAGCCCCCCCCTGTTCTTTCTTTCGTGTGGGCTAACTTGGGGCATGCGGAAATCTCTGAGTCCCCTGCCCCATTGGACCTTAACCCCCTAGTCGTGGAAGATGGGCTACTGCCCTGTGCTGGGTAGTTAGCATTATTTCCAGCTTGGACCATAGTGCTCTATCCGCTCCCTGATTCATCTCCAACTCCCTACAATTTTGACACTGAGGAGAAACTACAGCCCCCCAGCTTCTCTAACCCCACTCGCTTTAGCAATGCTCCTTTGTTTAGATTTTGATTTCGGCATATGATGCCCCCCCTCAGTCGATTACCTGGGGCCTTGGGGTCAACTAAAGGAGGGGCCGTAGTTGGTATACCGATAGCTTTTTGGGCCTTTTTTGATCGGGTGACCACCTCCCCGCGGTCCCTTGGGGTGATTCCTTTTCCTGGCTCGTCTGTAGATGTCACGTTCTCACCTTCCCCTATCCCTACTAGGTCAGGTGCTACCTGAGTGACCCACCATCTCTTCTGTAAGGATCTGTGTCTGACTCAGGTCAGCGTCAGCTAACTCAATGACTTGTGGCGACAGGCCCACCCCAAGTGACAATGGAGTGGTATGAATTATAGCCTTAGTGGTGTTGCCGGTTATCATGTTCGATTGCCCTGGGGGGATCCCAGAGTTAGGTGAGTTGCACCTGGCTATAGAGCCCATGGAGGATCGCTTATGTTCTATAAATGTATCCAGCGAGAGTCTCTTCTCTGTAGCTGGATTTCGTGAATTAGAAGAGACTCCTCCCTTGAAAGAAAAGCATCCAGGGTCCCCTTTACCTCCCCTCCCACTGAGCTTGTGGCCTTGCAAGGTTATATAATCGTCTAATCGCGATAGTTAAAAAAAAAAAGGGCCAAATATAAACAACAATGATCAGTACCTTATAACTAACAAAGATCTGGAGTGTCTCAGTCCTGTGTGCCCTGGGGTATCCTGGATCCTTGAAGTTGGGTGATGGGCTCTTAGGCCACCTCCTAACACTGGATGGTATAGTGCGGAGCAGCTAGTTGATAATGCCAGGCCCATCCACCAGTCTTCTTCTCGATGTCTTCCAGTCCGACAATGCGCTGAAATTTAAGGGGGGTTACCCAGCCCAGCCACTCCCGGACCCTGACGGGCGCAGACGGGCCCGCCCTTGGCCTAGGCTTCGCCCGCACGCGTCCTGCACCGCGGGAGCCCAACCGCCCTTTTGAGCGCCTCCTGGCGCTATCTGGTGGCGTCAGCGGTGTGCGCGCCGCAGGGGATTCTGGGAGGCATAGTTCACCTCTCTTCTGGCGTCTGTCCTCCCAGGAATGGCCCGGTGACTCTTGGTGGTGGCGGCTCCTTCAGCAATGCCCCAGCAAAGGTGAGAATGATTCTCGGCGGTGGCGGCTCTCAGAATGATACCCCCAGGTAAGGCTTGCAGTTTTCCAGCCCAACTGTCCTTTTGAGTGCCTCCTGGCGCTATCTGGTGGCGTCAGTGGCGTGCGCACCACAGGGAATGCTGGGATGCGCAGTTCGCCTCTCTTCCGGCGTCCGTCTTCCCAGGAATGGCCCCGGTGACTCTCTGCGGTGGCGGCTCCTTCAACAATGCCCCAGCAAAGGTGAGAATGACTCTCGGCGGTGGCGGCTCTCAGAACGATACCCCCAGGTAAGGCTTGCAGTTTTCCAACGGGCTGAAACATATTTTTAACTATGTTTTTTTTAAAATATATGTATTTACTTTATTTTACATTATTTTTAAACATTTTAAAAAAACAATATTTTTAACGATATTTTCGACAACAATATTTTTTTCGATATTTTTGTACTTACCATAATGTAGATAGGACTTCGATATTCTTTACATCGATATTTCGCCTCAGATATTTTTGACGTCGATATTCTGTCAGTGATTCAGATCAATCTGTGGAATTAAAAGGAAGGTTATCAAGCTAGGTCACAAGCCACAATTAATAACCAAACATCTTAACACATCTCACTTAAATCCCTCATAAACATCTAATACAGTTGTCTGTGGAAGAGAAAGGTAGGTCAGAGTAGGTCTGCTTTACTCCACCACTAACTCTTTGCTAACTGGCCTTCCCACTTTTTAAATCCCTTCATACTTGTCAACCTTCTCTCACCTCCTTATTTAAGAGAGGGTTTTAAACATGATGGGGCCCGGGACTACTCATCACCAGAAGGAGTAGTCCTGGTCCCTGCTCCTTGAACAAAAGCCCTAATCTGAACCTTTCTCCCTTACTTTTGGTCACCCTTTCCCTTCTACAAGGCCATTGGGTTCCTCTCCTGGGAATTTGTCTTTGCGCAAGTGCAGGTGTGGTGACAAAATTGTGAGGGTTGGGCATATTGTTGTCAAGGTGATTCATGGATCCATCTGAAATATGCATCAGCTGTGACGATAGCCATCCGGTGCTATGCTGTTAAGGTTTCTGTACCTCGCCCTGTTGTGGTGCATAGACTAACATGACAACCACATGAAGCAGAGCAGGGTATGTGGTCTTCAAAGCATGGCTCTTGAAGCTGTATTTTTGTGGTATGGGCTGGTTGTCTAACCCCATGGCTAAGGATTGCACCCCCACCCCACCCAACAGGGCTATTGGGGGTGGGGGTTCTCAGTTCGAGCACCCTAGGTGTAAATCTACATTTTGGGAATACCAAATGTGAGTTTATTTCAGGTTAACTTTAACTTAAGTATGCAGATAAATTAGAGAATGTATTTCTAGGACTCCTACCTCAGTATCATAGCTGCCCTATGTACTCATTTTAGGGAAGATCATCGTACGTTAAGCCTTTTGAAGATGGCTCAGACCAAAAGCCAGTGTTTGTTTGCATCTGAGAATTGATCCAAAGGTGTAATTATATAATTTTGTCTCCAACCTCAGGTACTATACAGTGGCTCACTCCTTGGAAATTCAAACAAGAAGGCCCATCACCTGGGAGAGATGGTGAAGCCTCTTGCAGAACATGGATTAAAGCTAACGAAAAAGTAAGCAGGGTCTACATTTTTGAATGATGCAAAGCTTTCTTGTTTTTATGGATCACAGACCTGTCCCCTCACCGCCACTCTGTATGAATTTACACAAACTTACTTGATCATACTGTGTGAGGAAAAGGCCAAGAAGGTTTAGAACTCATGATATTTGACTCTGCGCCCAATTCACAAATTTTGTTGCACGTAGAACAGACCTATATATTAAAAATCTACTCTTAATTCATAGAATCTATATTACATTATGTGTACACTGCCAATCAACCCTCTTGAGCACACTGCCAATCAACCCTCTTGAGCACACTGCCAATCAACCCTCTTGAGCACACTGCCAATCCACCTTCTTGAGCACACAGCCAATCAACCCTCTTGAGCACACTGCCAATCAACCCTCTTGAGCACACTGGCAATCAACCCTCTTGAGCACACTGCCAATCAACCCTCTTGAGCACACTGCCAATCAACCCTCTTGAGCACACTGCCAATCAGCCCTCTTGAGCACACTGCCAATCAACCCTCTTGAGCACACTGCCAATCAACCCTCTTTAGCACACTGCCAATCAGCCCTCTTGCTTGAGCATACTGGCAATCAACCCTCTTGAGCACACTGTCTATCAACCCTCTTGAACACACTGCCAATCAACCCTCTTGAGCATACTGCCAATCAACCCTCTTGAGCACACTGCCAATCAACCATCTTGAGCACACTGCCAATCAACCCTCTTGAGCACACTGGTAATCCACCCTATTGAGCACACTGGCAATCAACCCTCTTGAGCACAGTTATTTATTTATTTATTTGCAGGTTTGTACCGCGCTAGATTCCACTCCCGGAGGAGTATCTCCGCGCCTTTAGGCATCTACAGCATATGTTTGGGGAAAAACCAGTTTAGCAGCCGTTCTAGTGTTGGAATAGGAAGGTCTTAAGTTGTTTTCTAAATGGAAGATGTTCTGCACATAGCCTGAGAGACTTTGGGAGACTATTCCATAGGGAGGGTCCTGCCACTGATAATGTTTTGGTTCCATGTCTGGCTTTTTTTGCTCTAGGTACACAGAAGAGGCCTTGCTCGCTCGACCTAAGTGACCGAACAGGTACATAGGGAACTAACTTTTTAGTCAGGTATGCTGGACCCAGCCCGTTGAGGCTTTTGTGTATTGTGCAACATACTTTGAACTTGGCCCTCTGTTTGACTGATAACCAGTGCAACTTTGTCAGCAGTGGTTTGGAGGGCGTACGAGGGGGGGCGTTCAGAACCAGGCGAGCTGCCGTGTTCTGAACCACCTGGAGTCTTGTCATGACTCCCTCGTTAGCAGACAGGAGCAGGCCATTACAATAGTCTATTCGACTCAGGACCAGTGCCTGTACCAACATTCTTCTAGTTGCATCCGATAGTAAGGGGAAGATTTTTCGTAACAGGCCAATAACATGAAAGCAGGCTCCCACCACCTGGTTGCCATGCTGTTTGAGTGTAAGTTCTTGATCTAATCGGACTCCCAGATTTGTAACTATTTGTTTGGGCTCGGGTACTGGGCCCAGATCTTGTGGCCATCAGTCCGGAGTCCAGAGGAGTTTAGCTTCACCAAACAGCATGACTTCTGTCTTTCCAACGTTGCATTGCAGGTAGTTGGACGACATCCAGTGTGCCACTGCTTTCATACCCTGGGAAAAGGAGTTCCTAACCTCGGTGGTAAGGGACTTGAAGGGAAAGAGGAGTTGAGTGTCATCCGCGTAGGATACCGGGATGAATCCATAAGTTCTCATGATGTTAGCCAGGGGTGCCACATAGATGTTAAAGAGCGTAGGGCTCAAGCATGAGCCCTGTGGCACCCCTTTGGAAATTTCAACCTCCTCTGATCGGTAAGCACCCATTGTCACTCGCTGGGTGCGGTTTGTTAGGAAACTCCTCAACCATGCCAGTGCCTCGTGCTTCAGGCCGATGTTAGCTAGCCTGGTAGTCAAGATGGAATGTGACACGGTGTGGAATGCCGCAGACAGATCCAACAGTACCAGGATAATGGAGTGGCCTTTATCCTGGTACATATGTAGATCGTCTGCGACTGACATCAGGGTAGTCTCGGTACTGTGTTTTGGCCTGAAACCCAATTGTGAATAGTCTAGCCCTCCTGCAAATTCGATGTAATTAGACAAGTGTCTATTAACAAACTTTTCAATAAGTTTGCCTAGAAAAGGAAGCAGGGATATTGGCCTAAGGTTGGCTAGCTCAGTCCAGGGGATTGCTGTGTTTTTCCTGAGCGGCCTAACCAACGCCTTCTTCCATCCTAGCGGAACCTCTCCTGTGCTTAGCGAGAGGTTTACTAGCCTCTGGATCGCACGTCCCAATTCATTCGCAATTGTAGGCATAATACGCGCAGGGATAGTGTCCATTGGGCAGCCACTCTTTATCTGTGTGATAAGTGATAATACCTCCTCAATCGAGATAGGGGGGAATACAGAGAGAGAGTGAGTAGCAGGAGATTGTACTTCCATACTCAGAAATGGGGCATTATCATTCCTACTGGTTTGGTTAGAATGAATAATTTTGTCATAAATTGCATCGATTTTTTTTGTAAAGAACAGAGAGGTGTCATCACATAGTTGCTGCGATGCCACTTCTGGACTCTCACAAGCTGCTGGTTTCGTGAATGTCTGTAAGATTTGATACAATACTCTCGGGTTATTTCCAGCCGCCGATAATTGTGATGCAACATGATTTTTTTCGCGCAGCGCGAATAGCTTTGTGATATACTGTCAAGGAGTTCCTGTAAAGTTGTTCGTCTCCGTCTTGACGGGAAGCCCTCCATTTCTTCTCTAATTTCCTAGTAGCCTGTTTGAGCGCCCTTAGATGCTCCGAAAACCAGATATCCTGTTTGTGTGCAGGTCTGGGCTTACAGGTTTTTAATGGAATGATCTCATCTATAGTTTCAAGTACCATCCCTTCATATTTGCTCAGAGCGTTTTTAATACTCTCACTAGCGCTGGGAGTAGGGGCTACGTATCTCTTTTTAAAGGCTTCCTGGGTCAGTTTATGCCATGGTCTTCTTTTACTGGGTAAGGCCATCTGTCCAGTACCATGCGAAATGGGAGTGGGAGTATAAAATTCAATGATAAAATGGTCTGTCCATTCTACTTGATAGGGGGGCAAACACTCGACCTGTGGGGAGTTGGATAAGACTAAGTCTAAGGTGTGTCCCGCCTGATGAGTTGGGCCGCTATTTATCTGCTTTAGACCCAGTGAGTTACGGTCCGCCATTAATGTTTGCACCTCGTTACAATTTTCTAACTCACTGTGGACATTAAAATCTCCTAGGAGTAGGAAGTCTGTATTGCCATGTACATGGGGTGCCAATGACTCTATCAACGTGACAGATAGATTGGTGCACGGACTGGGGGGGCGGTAGACCAATGCTCCCTTTCTACTCTTTTTAGACAAAATGTTAATTTTAAAAATCAGGAGTTCTAACTCGGGGGTACACAGCTCGTCCAGCACAGTAACATTCATTTCTTGCTTATGGACAATCGCGATCCCCCCGCCAGTTTTAGTGGGACGATCTAACCTGATAATTTTGTATATCACTGGGATTCCCAGAGTTATGGCCGGGACTGAGTGGGGTTTAAGCCACGTTTCCGTCAGGAAGCATAGGTCGGGTTCCTCTGATGAAATCAGATCCCATACCTCTATGGCGTGTTTAGGTAGCGATCTGATATTACATAATAAGTTCTATTTCCCCGTAGTGTACTGGTGCCCTTATTATTTGTCGGGGTAGAGTTGTGAGCGAGTATCGCCTTGTCGTGTGGGCACCACTCCGGGTGATCATCAGAGGCGTTTCTGACTCCAGCTAATATCTGGAATTGAACTTTGCAGTAACGACAGGCAAACGGGCCCTCTAAACTTCCCTCCACCCTGTTATCACACCCCATAGGTAAATGGCTTTGGATCCCTAGTAATACCTGTGAGGAGTAAGTTCTCCGTGAGTGGGTGGGTAGCGCCATAGCCTCCAGCCCCTGGCCCCGTCCTGTCGCGGACGGGCGCAGACGGGCTGGTCTTTGGCTTGTCTTCGGCGCTGGCTAAGGTGCCCCTCTGCGCGCAAACCGATGCGCGCTAGGGCTGACGAGGGGCTAAATAGCCCTGTAAAGTGGAGAGCTGGAGCGCTAACCGCTCGCCTTCCTGGGCGTGTCTTGCTCTTACCTGCCCCGCCCTCCGCTCAACGGTATAGGCTACCGAGTCGGACCGGGGCGGGCAGGCTTGAGTAATGGGCACAGACAGCCGGAAATGCAGTGGGAACCCCTCTGAGCCCCGTCAAAGAGCGAGTGCAAACAGCAGTAAGTTAAAATCCCGAACAATTTCCACTTCGGCCACACTTAGCGCTGGGTACTTTTAAAATTAGCAATTCAATTTTAAAAACACGGTCTGTTCGGGATCAGTGCTGGGAGTTTTAAAATTTATCAAATCAATTTTAAAAACACGATCAGTGCGGGGTCAGTGCTGGGAGTTTTAAAATTTATCAAATCAATTTTAAAAACATGATCAGTGCGGGGTCAGTGCTGGGAGTTTTAAAATTAGCAATTCAATTTTAAACATACGCTAAAACAGTATGCAGCAGCGCTTCCGCTCAAAGTATGTATGTAGGCGGCAAGCGGGGTCGGTAGATGCTGCCAACTTCGTCCCTTACCGCAAGTGTCCGGGACCTCCTCGCAGCCTAAATAGCCATGTAAAGTGGAGAGCTGGAACGCTAACCGCTCGCCTTCCTGGGCGTGTCTTGCTCTTACCTGCCCCGCCCTCTGCTCAACGGTATAGGCTACCGAGTCGGACCGGGCGGGCAGGCTTGAGTATTGGGCACAGACAGCCGGAAATGCAGTGGGAGCCCCTCTGAGCCCCGTCAAAGCGCGAGTGCAAACAGCAGTAAGTTAAAATCACAAACAATTTCCACTTCGGCCACACTTAAACATACGCTAAAACAGTATGCAGCAGCGCTTCCGCTCAAAGTATGTATGTAGGCGCCAAGCGGGGTCGGGAGATGCTGCCACCGTCGTCCCTTACCTTACACTGGCAATCAACCCTCTTGAGCACACTGGCAATCAACCCTCTTGAGCTCACTGCCAATCCACCCTCTTGAGCACACTGCCAATCAACTGTCTTGAACTATAGATTTTCCCCAGTGGTGATTGTACGCACATGGATGGGAAAGTGAGCATTCCAGGAGGATGTGAGTAGATGTGATTGAGTGCAGGAGGCCATGCTAGATGTGTGGTGGAAGCACAATCGCATAGGTTTGTGGCTTTTACCAAACATTTCACAAGTTGTATCGCTTCTGAAAAAAAACACAGGGCCTGATTCACAAAATTAAACGTAAACTTTTGTGTATTACTCGTAAAAAACCTCTGTGAGTAGCAAACAATCGTAAACTTGTAAGTTTATATTTGTGCATAAGGCCCTGTTAGTCTTGTTAACTTCAGATGAAAGCCCCAGTAAATTTCTTTCCAGTGTTAGAAAGAAATGTGTACACTTCCTATATTTGATGAAGGTGTAACGTGTAAAAGTGTTTTTTGCATAGGGAAACGTTTTATCCACAGAGATCAAAAAACAAACTTGCTGATGCACATTTCTGCCATGCACGCTCCAATGTCGTGTGTGCCACGTGGACAGTCCACAGAAGTACATATGTTGGCGATGGCATATGCGAGGGAAATCTGAGATTTGCACCGATTTCCACGCATCTTAGAATTAGGCTCTGTGCCTTTTCAAAAATGTGCCCATCTACTCAAATTGGATACGTACGATGTATATACATTTACATTTCTTTTTTACTTTGGAAGGCAAAAGCTGTAGGCCAGTCTGGGTGCTTAAATCAGTCCTGCAAAATATTTTAATATAGACCCATAATGCACCAACACTATCTAGAAGAGGTAAAGGGAGATCCCTTCCTCCAATATTTGTTCTAAAGCGACAGTGCCACATCAAGTGATGGAGACAATACTTCATCTTTGGCAGAGCACATGGAAGGGATAATGCTTGTTCTACCATAAACAGAAATCATTGTGTGAATTAACCCGAAGGGTGGGTGGTTTGCAAACAAAACTGCACACAATGGTTTTTAAAGCATGTTAGGTATTTCATATACTATTGATACACTTTGTAGAGAAATAGCAGGGGAAGGAAAGGGTGTTACAGCCACTTGCTTTCAGGCTTTTGGTCGCCATGTAGACAGTTTAATTCCAAGTAGGTTACTTGTCTTCACCCCATACGTTTTTGTAAAAATATATATTTTTTTGATTTTCAACCGTTTCTAATTAGTATCCATTCCATTGATTAGAATTACGTGGCTGAAAAGCAATTCTGCATTTAAAAAACTAGTGCAGCAGTCTTTTGATAGAATATCAGTCGTATTAAACCAACGAGTCCTTAATAGGCAGAAGTTTGCAACCTGTTGTGGGGAAACGTTGGTTATCCCAGCAAAGAAAGAAAACTTGGCAAACAATTAGGAATAACTCGGTAAGCCTGCCCAGGCGGTCCGTTTTTTCGGGACTGCAGTGACAGCAGGCACATCGATGTGCGCTGCTCACACTGCTCACTTCTCACAAGTGGAGAAGTTACTGCATGACGTCATGCCAGGTGAGCATAGTAGTGGAGGGGAATCCTTTAAAGAGTCATTTTCTCTCTGGATTTCCCTTCTCTTTTTGAAACTCAGGAGCAGCAACATTGTCGTGGTGTCACCAGGGCTTTCAATGGAAGCTTTTTCAATATTATATACAAGCCATAGTTGCCGCTTATTTATCTTATGCCACTAACAACCATTGACAAACCAATAGTCCTGACTTGTTGTAGGTATGATGTTACTTGTTGTATCATATAACTGGATGCAATGACAGAAACAGCAAAATACAAGTTAGGCGGCACACTATGCTAAGCACAGATTTTTAGCTTACGTGATTTAAGCCATGCCCTTAATTACATTAGCCATGCCCCTTTATGAGACCCCCTTGCTTTTTCATCCCACTTAAAGCCCTGCCTTTAAGGTGGATTTAAAGTCAGCATACTCTTGCCCCCAAAATAGGTTTAGAATATCTATGTGGTAATCATAGCCATTGCAGATCAAAGCAGCGCACGTCTTCTGCCCACCCCCCCCTCCCACCTAGGACTTGATTAGCAACAATGCCTTCCAGCTCTAGTCATCAATCATCAATCCCATGAAAGGAGCCTACCACTTCCCTCCAAAGGTCAGTGACTGGGTGCTTGCTCTGCCCCCCAGCATTCTTCATTTATGCAGGTCACCGCCCATCTCTTGGCCTCTCCTTACATCTACATCAGGGGGCCCTTCAGTGGGCCTCCAGTGCACCACTATGGTACATTTGTCAATCCCTAACTCTAGCTCGAGGAACTTGGAGCCCATCCTCTTTGCCTTTGGGGGAGCTTAACAGGCATATCACTGTTGTAAGCAAGTCTGTTCTTTAATTCAGCCGTGCCTGCATGCCAGAAATCAGTTTGTCTCGGCTAGCTCCATATCATTTGCATGAAGGCTGCATCAATCGTTGTGCATTTAGGGCATTTTTTATCATCTATCTTTACAATGATGTTTGGCCTGTGTGGTGTGAGGTAAGTGGTGTAAAGATAGTTACATTGCATATATTTGCAGCTGGTGTTCTTGGATGCCTCATATGGATGTGCTAGCACTGGTTCCTATTCCTTGACTCTCAACTCCTTCACTGTCAGTAGGCCCTAAGGCTTGTCGCCTTACTATTAGTCATAGATTGGAGGGACTTGTATATCCATGATATGGGCCTACAGTCACCCCCAAACGTAAGTTAGGCCTGTAGGACATTGTGTGTCTGCGGTTTGGTGTGACGTCCTCCCACAAGCCCCCCAGAGATTGCACCAGCTCTCGCTACCCCAGGAACTGGGATGCCAAAGACCATCCTGAACAGACATGGAATCGAACTCCCTTAGCTTTCCCCCTCTTAGCAGTTACACGCTGTGTGGATTGCTTCCTCCGTTCATTCCCTCATCTGTCAGGCTGTGAAGTATTCGCCCCGTGCAGTGGATAAGACAATTTGGGGGATCTCTGGTGCCAACTATGGCCCTCATTACGATGTTGGCCGGAATTGCCTCCGACCGACACTGTTCCAGGATTGAGAACCTACCGACCTTAGGTCGGCGGTTCCGACCACATTATTTGGATGCGACCGCACATGGTGCGGTCACAAAGTTCCATTTTTCAATGGGAGCTTGTGAGGCTGGCTGAAACCGCCTGCAACACAAGCTCACATTGAAAAATTGAAGTTTTCAATCATCCCTGCAATGTCTGGCAGGCACCTCATGGTTTCCGACAGCCAATCCATGTCATAAAGGCCAATATGGATTGGCTGTCGGAAACAGACATTATAATCCAGATGGTGGAAACGCCGTCCTTAAGGGATTGAGGACTTACCGACTGGCCGATGGGCTCCTTGAGCCCATTGGAACCGCTTCGCATTCCCCGGTCGGTTTAAACTCTGACCACTGTCATCATAATAGGCAAGAAAGTCCAATTGGTCGCACACTGCTTGTCCTACCAGCGTGTTGCCCCAAAGCATTGTGGTCCATGAAGTAAGCATCAGCTGGTGCGCCTCTGCCAGAGTCTTGAGCAAAAAATCACTGTCGCGTTGGCCATCCCTGGACACGTGTTTCGAGGTTGTTACCTCTCGTCAGCAGGGAATAGGCATATATGTAGGGGTGCTGCGTAGGCTGCCAAAAAATATTCTCAGGTCCGGTACCGCTCGTGGCACGCAGGTGCGTAACCCGGGCTCGTCAGCCCCACCAGCTCAAGGGAGCTTGAATACAAAAGAAAGTCCAATTGGTCGCACACTGCTTGTCCTACCAGCGTGTTGCCCCAAAGCATTGTGGTCCATGAAGTAAGCATCAGCGGGTGCGCCTCTGCCAGAGTCTTGAGCAAAAAATCACTGTCGCGTTGGCCATCCCTGGACACGTGTTTCGAGGTTGTTACCTCTCGTCAGCAGGGAATAGGCATGTATGTAGGGGTGCTGCGTAGGCCAAAATTCCGACAGAACCATTATATGCATATATTCACTGTAATGTGGGCTGGTTTAACTCCTTTGATAAGTCCGATCGATGTCTTTACCTGAAAAGTCCCAGAATCCAGGTATCACTGTGTCTCCCAACTCTGAGGGCAAATCATCCTTTGTCACCATAGAGTACATTCCAATTTCTGATCTCTGTCTGACAAGTTTAAAGGCAATTCCTCATCATGAGTTTGGAACTCCATTCCGTTTGGGGTAGAGTAAATGGAACAATACAGCTTGCACAAAAGATCTTGTCCAAGCAGATTACAGTACTCGAATCATACGCCACAAATTGTTGATTCTCCTCAAAGGACCCTATTTTGACAGGTACCACTTCTGAAACTGGGCTAGTCATTTCTTTATTTGCAACTCCTACAACTTGGATTCTTTGGGGTATGTCAGGAACCTCTGCTGTTCTCACAGTAGAGAGGATAGCACCCGTGTCAATGAGGAAGGAAACGGGATTCCGATTCACCACACCATATACGTATGGACCACTCTGGTCTGCCTCTAAGGTTGTGCATACTTACTTAAAAATTATTTATTAGTCAATAATTAACTATTCCTTAATTAACTTCCCACCCTACACCCCTACAAACCCAACAAATTGCTATGATACTATAAATTACTACTGGCAATTAAATAAAAAAATCTAACTCCCTTAAAAAGGCAAACTATATTTTAAAAAAAATTATAACAGTTATACAAACAAGAAAATAAAATGAATAAATGCACTAAAACACATTAAAATCCTATATTTTTAGAAACTTTCAGCCAGATTCATGAAGCAAAACTGCGATCGCAATAGCTGCGAATCAGCAATTGCGATCGCAATTTGAAGAAAAGGAATTCATGACAGTGAAAAGTTTAAAAAAGCGAATTCGCTAAAGAAAAATTGCGAGTTCTCAAAGTAATTCGCAGAATCCTGGAAGAAGCCCTTTAGCGAATCGGAAATTGCAAGAAACCATGGATTCTGCAAATTAATTTGCGAAATCGCTAAATAATCGCAATCGCTATTCAAGAAAAGTCGCAATATGCGAAAACCCCAAAAATCGCTATTAGCGACGCGCAATTTAAGGAGAACCCAAACCAGGTGGTAACCATAAAGGAAAAAAAAAATATCTTCAACAAACTACCCACAGGTGCAGGCCTGACCAAACACACTTAAGGATACGCAGCTGGAGCATGAGGACTCTCACAATGCCAGGACTCTACATGGTGGTCAGGCGGCGAAGGCTTCAGCGAGCAGCACGGAACAAACGCAGGATACAGGAGCGAATATTTTGCCAGCGGATCACCCTACTGGGCCAAACTGCGGAGCAAATCTACTCCAAGTACCGCCTGAATGGGGCAATGATCACTAAGCTGATCCGGGACATAGACCCCCTGATGCAGCACCCAACAAGGAGTACCAATGCCGTGCCCACCCATGTACAGGTCTTGTGCAGCCTGCACCTCCTGGCTTCCGGAAGCTTCCAGGGGGTGGTTGCCGTTGCAGGGGGGATCTCCCAGAGCACCATGTCCCGCTGCCTAAGGAGTTTCCTGGAGGCAATGCTGACCCGGTTAAACCATTACATCACATTCCCAACCACCCAACAGGACTTGAATCAAACCAAGCTGGATTTCTACAACATTGCACAATTCCCCCATGTAATTGGATGCATAGACTGTACCCACATCCACATCTGCCCACCTGCACAAACAGAATACATGTACCGGAACCGCAAGTCCGACCACTCCCTGAATATCCGGATGGTGTGCAACGCTAAGACAATCATCACGGACATAGTGGCACAATACCCGGGGAGCACACATGACTCATTCATATTCCTGCACAGCGGCATGCACACACGACTGGCCAGGGCAGACTTTGGCGAAGGACACCTTCTAGGTAAGTACACATGCCACTAAATGGTACATTGTCACCATGTTGCTGCGCATAACAGGCACTCACCCTCTGCTCCTTTCATTCAGGTGACAGCGCCTACGGTCTCCGTGAGTACCTCCTCACCCCATACCTCAACCCTGCCACACCACAGCAACGGCGTTACAATGCTGCACACATCCGCACTAGAAATTGCATTGAGAGGACATTTGGCCTTTTGAAGAGCCGCTTCCGCATACTGCACAAGACTGGTGGGGCCCTCAAATACGAGCCTGAGGTCTGCTGCCGCATCGTGGCCGTGTGTGCAATACTCCACAACATTGCGACCAAGCGCAGGATACCTGTAGAGATATCTGGCAGTGAGTCGGAAGGGGACAACCGCCCACCTGCACATGCACGTCATGCACGCGGGGAAAATCCAGCTGAAGGACATAGACGCCGCAACCAAATCACAATTAACTGTTTCTAGTGCACCCACTCCCCTCACCCAACACTTCACTCATGCATGACAATTGAAATAATGACATGAGTCTGATGTACTGTTATTGAATAAATATTATATTTGTTTTCACAATAATATTGCATTATTTTCAAAAGATACATTTGAGGTGTATTGCGTCATACATCTCCTGATTTGTTAGAGGGCATGCTTTTCTCATCAGCATGATGAGCAAAAATGTCAATGTCGCCTCTCCACATCTTCCTCCGGATTTGCCCGTGATGCCGCAGTGGGCCTGCTGCTGCAGCGGGGAACTCTAACCGGTGGCAAAGACAGGCTGCTGTGGCTAGATGTTCCCTCACTAGCGTCATCCCATCACCATGGCCAGTTGCCTGCAGAGCCTGAACTGCAGTGGTTGCCTGCTCAAGTGCCCGTGCCACGTCCTGGCAGCATTGGACCATCTGGATTCGGGACAGCTGGGATGTTGCGTTGCCAAATATATAATTGGAGCGCGTGTACGCCGAGAGGCGTGTTAGGAGCTGGCGGTGCGGGCACCGGGTGAGGTCCCGCTGGGTCAGCAAGGCCTCAGTGTTTGCCTCCACTGCTGTGGTCATTCGCTCTATCCGGTCGGACAGCTGGCCAACATTCCTGGCTGTATTGTGCAGCTGCAGATGTATTGCTGCAAGGTGTCGTGCCTGTTGTTGGTGGACGCGCAGCATGCGGCGCTCTATTGAAAGACCCGGCACACGCACAGTCACCCCCTCCTGCTGGCGCGTGGTGTAGTTTGGCGCCGCTCCCTGACCTGTCCGCTGGACTGGGTGGGCACAGTAGGTGTGCGTTATGTTGGTGGCCTGGCGGCTGCTGGTGTTGCCGATGCCACTGGCATGGGTCTCACAGTTGGCGGTTGTGGTGCGCCTGTTGTCGCTGGCGTTGCAGGTGGTGGTAAGGCTGCTGGCGCTGGTGCTCGCCCTGATGGACCTGGTTGTGTGGATGGATGTGTGTCACCCTCAGAATCCTCATTATTCTCGTCAATTTGCAGCCCCTCACTGTCGCAGCTGGTATCTTCAGCGCCACCTGTGATGTAAAGTGGACGTTGATTATTAACATGTATCTTGCACATGGAAGGTTGCTACATGCATGCAGGCTAGCATTTCCTGACTTGCTGTTGGATTGACTCTATTAGGACATATCTGGCTGTATGGGGCTGAATGTAAATTGTGGTCAGACTACACGTCCCACAATGCAATAGGGATTTTCTGGTGTGCATTGGCTGCATGACTGGGGTTTCTAATGGGTAGCTCTAGGGTCATGGCCATTGTTAGGGGACAGGGTCGCAGTTGCATGGCACTTACCTTGGCTTTCTTGGGTGGGTCGCGAGGAGTCCAGCCGGGTTACCCCCACGCATGCCTCAGGTTGCAAGGTGTCCTCAACGAGGTCCTCCAATGGGGTGTTGGGAGGGACTGTTGGCTCTACCCCTCCTGTTGCAACACGCTCACCCAGCCTCTCGGCGATCCTCTGCTTGGCACGACCTCGGAGGTCGTATCACCTCTTCTTGAGATCGTCGATTGATCGCTGGGTGACTCCAACTGAATTGACTTTTGCGCGGATGCGCAACCAAATTCGCCGTTTGTCGGCCTCTGGCACCCTCCTGGAGTCCTTCCCGAACAGTCTGTCATGATCTCTACAGACTCCCTCAATCAGATGTTCAAGCTCCTGTTCGGAGAATTTAATTTTTCTCTTTCTCCCTGTGGAACTGGTCCCTGCTGCTTCCTGTGACATTGCTGCAGTGGGGTGTATCCTGATTCAAAGCTGGAGGTGGTTTAGAGTGGAGCTCTGGGCAGTGCTGCTTCCAAATCAGCCTCAGTATTCAGAATGAGGGAGGGAACTGCCTGCTTCCTGGTTGTGATGTCATCACTGTGCTCGAAATGCGACTTCCCATTTTTGCGATTTCGCTAATAGCGAGATCGCAATTTCAACACCGAAATTGTCCGATTTAGCGATTATTCTGCGATTTAGGGAAAATCGCAATCGGCTTTTGCGGCCGAATGCGAATCGCTATTTTTTTTCGCAGAATTTCATGAATCCCATTATGCGAATTCTAAATTGCGATTCGGTATTTCTCGCAATTTAGAATTTGCAGAAAATAGGTTTCATGAATCTGGGGGTATATTATTGAAAGCGATAACAAAAACAAAGTTTCTTAACAGCGAGTTTACTTACCTAAGAAACGATTATAGCCGTAGTGTTGTAATGCCAAAGCATTTTAAGGCACAATATTGCAAGTCAGTATATCTACTATGAAACCGGTCATCTCTTCGTATCTAGCGTCTCATCTGCAGTTTGCTATTTCATTCTTTACACTTAGCCCACCTAAAATGGTGGTTATGCTGTGCTAGTGGCTGAGGTTTCAACCAACTTTAACAATCCGTGCTGCTGAGTCTGTACTGCACCAGACCATCTGCTTGTCTTGCCACACTCCCACATGTGACTGATTTTTTTCTCCATTAGTCCTGCTTTATTGGGAGATCTCTGCGGTCCCCACCCCACTGTCATCCTTCTCACTTTAGCATTTATGCTTAGATATTGCGACCATTAAACATTTTGTCTTTTTATTATTATGATGTAGATACTTTGCCCACCAATATATAATAATAATAATAATAATAATAATTATAGCAGAATTTATAGGAGCGTAAAGAGCTACCTCAAGCAGAGGTGTCCCGGCGCTGAGAAAGAAACCTGGGTGCGACCGCTAGACTGGCAGGTGTGGTCCCGAATTAAGGTTCCAGACTAAAAAGCCACGTCTTCAGGGCTTTCCTAAAGACGGGCTCCGATTTGTTCTGCCGCAGAAAGTTAACCTGAAATATATTGTCTGAATGCTCTCTTGGCAGAATAAGAATATTCTGGATAATGAGCAATATTGTTATTTTACTATACTAGTAGGTTGGCTGTCTTGATTGTCCGTATTTTCTATATTGCTTACACTTTATCTAGGTACTCCTTTTAAATGCATTGAAATTGAACACCCTCAAACTTGTCCATTCAATTACAATGCATGTGTTCTGCTTTCCTATACTTTTAGGTACTCTTTAGATACGCGTTTCTGTTGTGTCACTACTGAGAGCAAATGAACATACCTTCCTGTCTTTACTCCTCACTAATGGTACAGCACCACTAATGCCCTAGAATTTCTTTAGGAGTGCTTGACTACCAGGTTTCCGAAAAAGCTAATTATTTTGGATAAATTCACAACTGGCAAATGTAGAATTCCCTATAAATAACCAGGCACTCACCTTTTAAACTATTGATGTGATTAATCTTATTTGGATTTATTTTCTTCACTAAGTGGAATATTTACTGTTATAGAACCATCACTGTCACAAAAGCAGAAGCTGGTGCACCTGATGCAACAGATGAATTGTTTCTGAAAAGTAAGAAAGGGGACAAGATTCTGCATCAGGTGAAGGAATTTATGAAGCAATACGTGTACCCAAGTGAACAGGTAACAACTCCGTGGATTTGTGGTGCAATGAGACCTGCGATGACATAGTACTGATGTTTGTGATTGCAAAAGCAGTATAAACCTATAGATGACATCAAGGTATCTGCACACATTGCCTGATTTCTTACTTATAATCACCAGGATTCAAAACTTCAAGTTTTTCTTCTCACAGTACTCAACCAGTATATAGGCAAATGTGTTGTCTCTTCAGAAAACGTATTTTCCCCTAGGAAATCCTACATTTAGTTGTATGTTTGGCTACAAACAGCACTAGATGTTTTTAGATATATACAAGTTACAGAGAGAGAGAGGGGGGGGGGGTAAAAGGTCACCCTCCCCTTTAGCCACGGGTTGTTGTAAATGTTACTGACATGTTGACCAGCCCACAGCCATCAGTCATTGTTTGACTGGAACTGTTATATGCATGTGCACCACCATACACCCATTTAATTGGTGCAAGGGTCATATTGTAGTGTGTTTATCTAGGAACCTGAATCGATATTTCTATTTTGTGCCCTTGTCCGGTTATAAATCAATATTATCCATACAACGGCATAAAAACCCTATTCATAATTCAGTCGTAGCACATGCTGTCACATTTAGCAAGCCTACTCCTCCAGCCCCCTAGAAAGCACACCGAGTTCTCTAAACAAACCAAGCCTTCAGCAACCTGGGAAATCCCCATTGCCTTTGTTTTGATTTCATCCGAGAACTCCTGTAAAGCACTGTAAGAACGACCAGTTCTTAGTGACATCTTTATTGACGTCTTATGTCCAGCCTTACGTCAAACCCGGCACCTTTCAGGTATAAATATACCAACGCTGCCTTAAGCAAACACACGGTGGTGATTCTGGAGCAGCTATCTACTTGCCCGAGAGCCCAGCTGATGCGAGAGCCCACGGATGCTGCCCCTCCCTTTTGACGCGCTGAGAAAGACGCTGTCTTTTCTCCTGCCGAGAAAATCCAGCTCCGGCGTTTCCAGCCTACCCTTGCGGGTGACTGGGATATCGAGTCCTGAGAGAGAGATACCAGACCTCCTGCCTTCTTACCCAGGTACTGAGCTGACTAAACCCTTACAGAGAATTCTTGAGTCAGATTCTTGGCAAAACAAACTTAACTTAAACTGCTACTAAGTATTAGGCTTAGGTCAGGTACACCGGGGTAGACGTATTTAGAAGCACCAGTTGAGTACGATTAGTCAATGTATATATGTATGTATATATTTTATCTATTTTAAAGTATCATATGGCTAAGAAACCATATCAATGCTTTTACAGTATTATATTATAATCCTGCTTTTACTGTACGCACTTTACTTTACTATAAGTATTGCAATTGTAGCAATTCATTTCTCTTGCATGAGGAAGGAGACTGCTCAATAAATAATACCTTTTATTGAAAACGCCCGTCTCTCTTTTCTCTGCACTCTGGTGAAACTAAGTACGCACCTTTGACTGAGTGAAATAGCTGTCTTTTGTTTTCACACGACTCTAGAGATATACTCTTAATCAGGGAGAGCAAAGTTGTCATGTTTTATGGTTGTCAGAAACTAAATCCCTTCTTGTCTATCCAGGGAGGTTAAACTCCTCCTCGCTTATTCAAGAAAGTTTCTAGTGACCTCTGAGCTAGCTGGCAAAAACTTAAGTCTAATATAGTCAGTAGAGACCTAGTTAACCTCAGTCCTACGTCTACACTGCTGAATATATTATTCCAATGCGCAGAGCCTATTGGGACTATAGGAACTACACTACATGGCGCCCAACGTTTGGTAAGGCGATAAATCTAACGCAAGACGTTAGAGTAACTCAGTCGTGCTTTTTCACACAGACCCTTTCTCCCGTAAATACTCCAAAGACGTCTGGAGTGGGTCAAAGGTTAAAAATCTGCCGAAACGTAGTAGGAATAGATTTCTATGTATAGTTTTTGGTTTAGTCAACGTTGAAGGATACAGTGTTCCAAAATATTGTGCACCTAATCTTTGTTTCCTTGAAACTTGATCTGCAAACAAAAACCTTTCTGCCAGTAAAATGGGGGAAAGTGAAGAAGAAAGGGAGGCAGCTAGAATAGCAGCTCGACTCCTAGAGGATGACACAAGTCTCCTACAGAGTGACCCGGATGCAATACTCATTCCGGTCAACATAAGAAAAACTATAACTCTTAAACTTATAGAAAATGGACTGACATCGAGAGGTGGTACAGTCATATTCGTAATTGAGGCACATGAATATCGGCAGACAGAGGTATTCTATTCATGGATAAACTTTCCAGCAGCAAACGCTGTCACACACGAATTCCACTATTACAAAATAGAGGAACCTCCGGAAGAGTACACTCCTTTCGACGAGGTAGAAATCCCATTAAAATACCAAGAGCACCTGCTCTGGTTTAAAGGCGCCCTAAAACATAATAATCACATCACCAGGCTCGGTCCACTAGGTAGACCAGGAGCAACGTGGCCGGTTTTAGCCAGCTACACACCACATACAGACATCGAAAAAATGTCAATACCAGAACTTTTAGTCCCCCTAAAAGTACTAAATAAAATACATAGACAATTAGTCCAATATGTAATGCGGACTTCAACAGTCCAACCAGCTATTAACATTCCACAGCTGACCCCTCATCAGGGGAACACAAATAAAATCACACCACAGAACATACAGTCATGTCTAGGTAAAGTACCCATAAAACAGGAACAAATTCCATTCTGGTTAGCACAAAAAATCACTCAAATTGAGGCAGTATTTCCGGATACTACCCCTACGGAGAAACACAGAATTCTGACTATCTGTCTTCCAATGGGGATCGCACCACATATGGAGGACTGTGACACTTGGGGCACAGTCTTTGCTTCCATTTACACAAAAACACATGGTGTTCCGTCCATGGCGGTTATACCAGATGTGCTAAGACAGATTCAAAATGAATACGGTCCAGAACCTGCTTTAACTCTGGGTATGAAATTACTGAAAGACTTCAAGCAGGTCTCATCTTTATTATTATCCAACATAAAAGGAGAAGCAGCATCTGTGGCGATCCGCCAGATATTAAAAGAAACAGATATAGCAGAACAACCATTTGAACTTGCCAGAATCATAGAAAAATCCTATGAAGAACTAGGAAGAGATAGTTTGGGTGGGAAACCAGTAAAACCCCAACTAACTGAAAATCCTGAAAAGATATTTATTAAAAATAATCTAAATACTCTAAAAAAGAGCTGGGATGGAAATAAACAATCCACTCCCAAAGAAAAAAGATTCCAGTCCAGAGGAAGGTCTCCTCGGCGGAGAGAAAGATCTCCAGACCAAGGACGCAAGTCTCCCCAGAGGGAGCCCTCTGAGAAAAGATACAACCTAAGAAATAGGGATAATCTAAAAAAAACTGATAGATATCAAGATATTGATACACGTCCCTCTCGATCTTTTCAGACTTCCTCGCAGAAATCGGAAAGAAGAGGATGGTCAGAACAAAGGGAAGAGCACGTCAAGTCCAAAGACAAGGAACCTGCTCATCAAAGTAAAAAATTACAATTTCCCAAAAAGAAGGTAGCCAGTATTAAAGTAATCAAACATGCCGAGGATCCTGAGGACACAGCTGAAAAACGAAGAGTGGGCTCAGACAATGCTAGACAGCGCAGCAGAAGTGAGCATAGCTCGCAAGATCCTGATGAATCATCTGGAGACAGTGGACACGAAGGAATGCATTCAGGTGGAAACTGCAGATACCAGAGTTAGCAAACCTCATAAAATATACGAAATAACATTACGTATAGAGGGAGATAAGACTAGGAAAATAAGGGGTCTATTTTGGGATAACCTTTCCAAAGGCTATGACATCCTTTTAGCTGAAAAAGACTGGCCACCAGAGTTTGTCAGGGAGTGCCCTCATGGCGAAGAAATGATTATGCCTGCCTTCTCAAATCATATTCCAATTCATAAAAAATATACACTTGCAAGAAAGTGGGCAGTAGCCCAAGCTCCTGCATTATATAAAAACCATGTAGGATGGGATGAGGACTCTCCTCCTCACAAAATCCAGTTAAAATGTCAACCAACTGCACAGAGGAATGTACCCAATTAAGCAAGAAGCTAAAAAACAGGTCAGGGAGATCTTAGATCAACTTGAATACCAGGGGGTGATTGAAACATGCACCTCACAAATGAACAATCCTTTGTTTCCTGTCTCCAAACCAGACGATTCATATCGTCTAGTTTTGGACTACAGACACCTTAACTCATGTTGCAAGACATTTGCAGTACAAAACTCACACAGTGCAGCACTAATGAATAACATCGTGCGCAAAAAATACAAAACAACATTAGACATCTCTAATGGATTCTTTTGTCAAAACATTGCACCTGAAAGCAGGTATTTGACCGCTTTCTCAATAATGGGCTCGCAGTAAAATTTCTGTCGACTCCCACAGGGGTTCAAGAATAGCCCAGGATTATTCTCAGCAAGAGTAACAGAGTTACTACAAATATATGATGATGAGGCATTATCTTATGTCGATGACATCTATCTAACAGATGATGACTTGGATACTCACTTGAAAAGAGTGAACGCCATAATACTTGGGTTCGCAGCAGAGGGTTACAAATTCAACTTTAAAAAGTCACGAATTGCCCATCTAACTGTCCTGTTTTAAGGATATGAATTATCAAGTGAAGGCAAAAGCCTGGCAGACAATTTCTTAGAGGAATGCGCTGTAATCCAAGCACCGAAAACGCTGAAAAACTTACAATCAATTCTAGGTTTCCTGAATTTCGGAAGAACTTACATTCTAAATTATGCAGAGAGGGTTAAACCTCTCTACGAACTAATAAAACCAGATTTTAAACCAATCAATTGGACCCAAAAACACACCGAAATTTTGAGATCATTGCAAACAGACATGTTAACAAAAACAAAATTGCAAACACGCGATAACACACGCAACCTTGTAATCCGAGTCATCCCAGGAAGATGCGGATTCAAGTACCTAACCTCTAATGAGGGAGAAACGGTACCAATAGCATACAAATCACATTTGTACACAGAAGCTGAAAAAACATTCAGTATTGCGGAAAACATTGTACATGCGGTTCAAACAGCTGTAGCAAAAGAAAGAGCCCAAGCACAAGGCAGACGGATTACTGTTTTAACAGCAGAATCAGCCTTTGAGGCATTAACAAGCCCATGCAATTTAACTACCGTGGCATTAGATCCAAAATGGATACAATGGGAAAATTCTCTTGCTACAGACAAAGTGAAATACTATTTTGACCCGAACATGAAAACATTAAAAAATCTAGAATATGAAAAAGAATATCCTCTGCCAATCGACATTCTGCCCCTACAACTTTACGCCTGTGTAATATATACAGACGGATATGCACAACCCTCAGTTTGGGGAAAACAAGCCTATAACGCTACGTGCGAGGTTGTTAAATACCGGTGGCGCGGAGGTAAATTGAGACCTCTGGTAACAATGTCACAATCTGCAAAAGACAATTCAGGTCAACAAACTGAATTAATAGCTTTAAAAATGGCGCTCGACATTGCCGATCGCGAATTCCCGACACTAATAGTGTGCGATTCGCATTCCTGCGTCAAATCATACAATAATGACTTGCAGAAATGGGTTCAAAACGGTTACAAAGATGACACAGGTGCCACAATAAAGCAAAAATCGCTTTGGGAACAAGTAGTTCTTTTACAGAAAGAACTACAAAAGACTCACGTGATACATACACTGAGTCATCAGCGTGATGGCGTTCACGCTGCAGGGAATTCATTGGCTGAGACAGCCACAGCGGAAGCAACTAAACCGCCTTCCGTAGCCACAAAAAAGCGTGCAGAAAAATACATAGACGGGGAAACCATGCTGGCGGTAAAAACGTCATCACAAGGCGACTGTACAGCATTACCCGTGAACTATCCACTCAATTATACATACGTAATCGATGCAAACTCCGTTCCTTTTGCTCAAATCCCTGGAGTGGGGGATAGGGTTATTCCAAACACGAACAGGAGAGTCTTGTTAATAGCAGACGCACACATGGGTGAGGGTCTAAGACACCATAAGATTAAGGAATCTCTGAAAGAATTGCGATCGATATACTGGTGGCCGGGAATGAGCCTGCAACATCACAACTTTGTAATGAGCTGCCCAGATTGCAACAGAGATCGCAGTGGCGAACCAGCCACAGTAGTGCCGAGACCCCTGATAGAAAGCATAAGGCGATCTATACGCATGATCAAACAGGAAAAATGCGTCCCATTGTATATCATTTAAGACTAGATTCACTTAAAATGTAGACCCCAGCTCTCGGCTGACGCCAAAACTGTTATAAAAGATTTGCGAGTCTATATCGGCACATACGTAATTGGCATGCTACATTCTGACCAGGGTCCCGCTTTTAGCTCTCGAGCTTATAAAGAGGCCATGACTAGCATGGGCATTGCATTGCGGTATTCTTGTCCCTTCCATCCTAAGGGAAACGGGATTGTGGAAAGAAAAAACCGAGACATAAAGCAATCTATAACGGCAAAGGTATTAGGTTCGGGGGATGGGTGGGTCAAACATTTAACAAGTGTCCAACGTAGTCTTAACAATCTGCCAAGAAATTCTCTAAAAGGTTTCAGTCCGTACGAACTATTGTTCGGGACTAGAATGCATATCCAGGACCTTGATAGTCAGACTTCAGTGGTAGAAGGAAATTGCTTTGATATCAAAGATCGTTTGGCTATTTTACAGGACTTAAATGAAACAAGAAAAGACCTGAGCAACGTAAAGCTAAAACAACAGCCAACAGCCACTGAAGAAAAACCACCTGTCCCAGCAAGGCCTGTCTGGAATCCAAAGATTGGGGATCTGGTCAGAGAGAAGATCGCGGTGAAGAAGGAATTTGGGCCTTCTTACAGAAAAGCAGTACCTGTCTTAGCTGTCAACGGAACAAGATCAGTTGTACTACCGCCCCTTGCTGGTAAGAAGGAGAACCGAGTTGTATCCATCGACCTGGTAAAACCACAATCATGTGGCCAATAATAAGTAGTAGGCCCAGTGGACTCCCAAGAAGTAGCAGAACACCAAAGTTTGCTACAATACAAAAGGTTCAAACTGAGAGACTAATCACATTTGATAAACCTGCAGTGAATAAAAAAGGACTATGAATAATGCCATGGAACTTGTGCCTCTTGAAACCCAAATTGCAACAGTTCGTCAAGAAACACCTGTCTACAACGATGTAGCCTCAGACTATGCTAATGAAACAAAGAAAATTCCAAAAGCAAATGAAAATCCGGAAGCAATTCCAACAATTGACAGAACTGCATCAGGCTACTTCATCAATTTCGATGACTTTTCTGAGGATCCAAGCAAACCTGAAGAACAGCCAACAACAAAATCTTTTAAAGACAAAGTAACAGAACACTTTCATCAACTCAAAGAAACCTATCTGATTTCTCCATGGATTGAATTTTGGTTTGTACTAGGTGTACTTTTCCTCCTGCTTTGGCTCATCATGGTACTGTGCTTGGGACATTTCATTGAGGGAAAATATAGTACAATGGACACAGCAAGTCAGAACATCAACTTGGTCCTAAAGCCACACAAGTCATCTCACATTGAGAAAAGAGAACTATCATCCATGAATGTCAGAGCCAATCCAATACCCGGTGGGGTAGCTTGGGACAAAACAGATTACGAAATTTATGGCCCGGTCGAGCTCTTGAAGTATCCACATCAATTCAAGGTTTCATTAGGTGACTTTGTAAAATCGAGCACATTCTCTGATGATTGGGACTTTGAAAGTATTAATGATATGATGTCAGATTTGGTTATGTCCGCAAAATTTACAGAACATGATTATTTACAGGGTTCATCAAATTATGAACAGATGTACTGCTACAATCACTATGCTAACCATTATTTGCATAAATCTGCTCAACCTAGAAATGTTTTTAATTATAATCAATGGGAACATTGTGCAACTCCACCAAAAGGCAGTTCAAAAACATTTTATGATAAATTCCCATACTTCTCAGGGTTTAACACAAGTGATGCAGAAACATTTTATTTCAAACTGTTAAATAGGACAGGAATGAAAACCATGCTGACAAACACTAAATTAATCTATTCAGAAACATTTTTTGAAAAAATGAATACATTTGGTTTTGATTTTTGGAAAAATAACATTGAAACAAAAACCATCAGGGGTACCAGATATTGGCAGGTCCAAGGTATAGAATCATTATTTAGAGCCTGCATGATCCCAGAATAAATTATATTCTTGAATGACACAATTCAACAGACAACCTGTCTTGGCCTAGCCAAAATTAAAGACCTAAATAAACCGTCTATTCCAAAGCCAACATCTGACAGTAAAAGCACTACAGATGTTGAGATAGACGTATCCCATATTTTTAACCAAAACAGAACACATCCTGATTGGAAAAAATGGTTGATCTGGCCCACAGACACAAATAACTGTCGAGATAGATTCCTGAACAAAATACAGGGGTTCAAATTGACCAGCCCAGACCCTAGATACTCCCAGAGACAACATCCAGGGATAGTTACAACATACAGTGTAGGAAAACTCTGCCTCGAATGGCTACAGACATCCACACTGGCAGAAATTAAGCAACACTTGACTTTACTTAAAGAAGGTGCTGACTTGCGTGATTTCATAATGGGACCACGCAAACAGCGTCAAAAACGTTTCATAGCGGCCAGTATATATGCGGCATACAACGAAGCTTGGAAAGAAACACAAATTGAAACAGCAGAAAAAATACGAGAAATTGACCGTATTAATTTGGAAAAATCACTTTCTGTTGTGGACAATGGGTTAATGACTCTGTCTTCCAGAATATATTCACTGGACAGTATTGTATCATCTGCAATTGATATAATAGAACAGGACTTCCTAATGTTACAACATGGTCAGTCCCAATTACGTTCTATTGTACAGCTTGGCTGAACGTTACAAAATCTGCGTTCAGGCTACGTACCTTGGCGTTTAATCAACACAACGTCATTATTCTCTATCTTTAACCTTACTGATACACAAATCAGCTTGGCACAAAAAGGAGCGCAATATACAATTCTGAGCATTGAAAAACTTGAGAGATTACCATTGACAATGTCAGAACGACCTGTCATTGAATGGATAATAAACGGAATCATAACTATTCCAATAACAACTTTCCAATTTAAATATTGCCAAGAGTATATACGAGCAGGCCAGTATGAAAGGTTGGGTAAAGAATACATTAAGTCATCATGGAAATTACCTTACACACACACATGTTATAGTGAAAAAGGACAGAATGTATTTCTTAATGGTTATAATTGTAAAAGGTCACTAAGTGGTATACTTCTGTGTCAGGGTATAAACCTACATGGGGCCTGTGAGGGGACTTCAAATAACCTTTCATGCCACCAGCATGGCACACCTGCAAGTCGAATAGAGCCATTTTTTAGACGGCTTTCTAACGGGAGCTACATTCTAATAGTGGACCACAGATGTTGTGGCTTGGTGCCAGGAAAAGCTTATCTAGTAGGCGTTTCTTCCATGGTCACTTGTTGTATGCAAGTATTGTATCCGAACAACACTCCAGAGAGGGAGGGAAAAATTTGGCCCATTTTTAATATCTCTTCTATTCCAATTGATACTTTAAGCAGAATGAAGTCTGTTCTTCTACAGACAACTGTGCCCTTGACGTCATCAAAAGAAACGTATGAGCTTCAAGTTGCAAGGACAATGGCAGAGATACATAAACTTTTATCAACAAATTGCCTCTTACATTTCGCGGAAATGCTAAGCCAAATCCTAAACATGTCCGATACGAATGGTGTCCCACATGTATTTAAGACAATTTTTTCGGGACTGTTAACACCCTTCAAAGCAGTCCTGGGCATCTTTCCTAATTTTGTCAATTCGGTCTTTGGCGGCCTTCCACTCCTGTTGGGACTCGTAGCAGGCATTTTATTTTTGATTCTCCTGCTTCGTTATGGCAAGCCATGTGACAGACAAGACTCCAGCAACAATGGAAGAAACGATCCTAGCTATACGCTATCGGGACCGCATAACTAAAGTCCTTGGATTAGCCCGGCTAAGAGATCTGAATATGACCTGGTTTCTTTCATTCAGACCCATCTGGCAGAATTGTATCTTACCTGTGCTACGATGTATGCTGTGCGGAGAAGAATGCGTGTTGGACGTCTGTCTTACACTACAATCAGCAGTACCATTGGATACAGATACTTTGCTAAGTCCTGTAACGGCTCATGCATCGTGTTGTCCCCAGCGGTTACCCATCCTGATGACGGCATTCGTTGAGACTTCACCACTGCGATTAAAGGGTAGTGAAGTACGAGATGAGAGCAACATCACCTCACCTTCTATGAGCATTGCTGATCAAGACATCGATGATAGCAATCATTCTCACGACTGCACAGTTGCGGCATTTTCCAACTTGGTCGAACTTTCACCTGAAGCGGTAGACCACTTCTTTGAAAGTCTGTCTGAAATTATGTTCTCCCCTGAACAGAAAGAATAACTTTAAAGCAAACAAGCACACAGCGTTCCATGAACTCTGAATTCGGCCTTCAGCTTTGAAAAACAAAAGCTACTGAAAATATTTGGAACTATTTTTTCTTCTTCCACTGAAAAACGAAATTATTTTTTTTCCCGATTCCAAAATATTTACTTTTTTTTGGGCACTTGTACTCTGCTTAAAGTAGAACTATTCTTAGAGAACAGAGCTTCTATTTTTAGGAACTCTAGAGACTATATAATACCTCAGCCTCTATCATAATTAGAGATAACTGTATTTATATGTGATGAAATGGTCTCGCACTTCTTTTCTGTATTAAGAGCCATTTCATGTGTAATTTTCGCAAAATCATTCTGCTGATACATATATGCATCCTATTTTTATGAATGATTACTCTGCTTGAAAAACGTATGGTACCTATACTCATTTTCATGTTTTTCGCATACACCATTTCAAATGCAAAAAAAGTATTTTGGGGTGGATCGGTATACACGTGCACCTTTAGATATGTTTACTATTGCTTAGTTTTTAGTAATGATGGACATTAATTCGTGGAGTGGGTGTAGTGTGTTTATCTAGGAACCTGAATCGATATTTCTATTTTGTGCCCTTGTCCGGTTATAAATCAATAATATCCATACAACGGCATAAAAACCCTATTCATAATTCAGTCGCAGCACATGCTGTCACATTAAGCAAGCCTACTCCTCCAGCCCCCTAGAAAGCACACCGAGTTCTCTAAACAAACCAAGCCTTCAGCAACCTGGGAAATCCCCCTTGCCTTTGTTTTGATTTCGTCCGAGAACTCCTGTAAAGCACTGTAAGAACGACCAGTTCTTAGTGACATCTTTATTGACGTCTTATGTCCAGCCTTACGTCAAACCCGGCACCTTTCAGGTATAAATATACCAACGCTGCCTTAAGCAAACACACGGTGGTGATTCTGGAGCAGCTATCTACTTGCCCGAGACCCCAGCTGATGCGAGAGCCCACGGACGCTGCCCCTCCCTTTTGACGCGCTGAGAAAGACGCTGTCTTTTCTCCTGCCGAGAAAATCCAGCTCCGGCGTTTCCAGCCTACCCTTGCGGGTGACTGGGATATCGAGTCCTGAGAGAGAGATACCAGACCTCCTGCCTTCTATTACCCAGGTACTGAGCTGACTAAACCCTTACAGAGAATTCTTGAGTCAGATTCTTGGCAAAACAAACTTAACTTAAACTGCTACTTACTTAGTCCTTCCCACGTATTAGGCTTAGGTCAGGTACACCGGGGTAGACATATTTAGAAGCACCAGTTGAGTACGATTAGTCAATGTATATATGTATGTATATATTTTATCTATTTTAAAGTATCATATGGCTAAGAAACCATATCAATGCTTTTACAGTATTATTTTATAATCCTGCTTTTACTGTACGCACTTTACTTTACTATAAGTATTGCAATTGTAGCAATTCATTTCTCTTGCATGAGGAAGGAGACTGCTCAATAAATAATACCTTTTATTGAAAACGCCTCTCTCTCTTTTCTCTGCACTCTGGTGAAACTAAGTACGCACCTTTGACTGAGTGAAATAGCTGTCTTTTGTTTTCACACGACTCTAGAGATATACTCTTAATCAGGGAGAGCAAAGTTGTCATGTTTTATGGTTGTCGGAAACTAACTCCCTTCTTGTCTATCCAGGGAGGTTAAACTCCTCCTCGCTTATTCGAGAAAGTTTCTAGTGACCTCTGAGCTAGCTGGCAAAAACTTAAGTCTAATATAGTCAGTAGAGACCTAGTTAACCTCAGTCCTACGTCTACACTGCTGAATATATTATTCCAATGCGCAGAGCCTACTGGGACTATAGGAACTACACTACAATATGAATGGGGATTACTTTCTGCCATTGAACTAATATGAGAGAAGGAACTTGGGAAGCTGATTTTAAAGTGACTAAAATGCTAAGAGGTCGTACTAGGCGAATCTGTGGTTTTAGTTGACAGTAAATCCTGTGATGTTCAATTGTTTACCAGATCATTCTTGTAGTAATGTACAACCTCAGAAAAAAAAAGAATTTTTTCAGAGGCTCACTGAATTTAAAAAGATCTCTGCCAATTTCTAGAAGTGTTTTTTAAATTGTATGTAGATCCATCCTCTTTTGGACAGCCTTTCTGCCATGAAAGTTCCTCCTCGGAGCTGCTAATACCCATTTCAACTCTTTCATTGGCTAATTTGAAAGAGATAGGGTTAGCTTGTATCTATTTCTTACTAGTAATCTTCATTACTTCCACGCATTACTTTCTTCATCACAGTCCTGCATTCCCACCCTCCCATAACATTGGGTCCTGGTGTCTCTTGATTGGTATTTCCAGCCTATGCTGTGCTTGTGGTACAAGTTCATAGCCACGAAAAGGGTATGACACTGCTGTTTGACCTCATGCATTAGGACTTTGGATAAAAAGGTGAGATTTGGACTAATAGGACTTTAGATAAAAAGGTGAGATTTGGACTAATAAAGATTAACCATAAGTAAAAGGGATATTTTCTGTTCCTTAATTTAAGTTTCATGACTCCTATTCTCATATTAGGTTTTGGACTGATCCAAAGTCATTCTCAAGGACAAAAATCTACTAATTTTGATCGACCCTTTCATGAATCAAAATGGATAGCAGAATGGTTTTCGACATTCTCTATTGATCTGATTTCCTATGGTATTTTATTTATTGTTTAATATCCAAGTGCTGCACCTTGAATGAGAAGAAATTTGTAAATATTCAAATAAATATTTCGATATAAAGAAAACGTTTCTGAAAAATACCCGCTAAGCACTGTCTTGAGTTTTTTCATCTTGACTACCATGGCCATTGTAAGCTAATATTTTACTCATATTTCTGTAATCCTACAAGCAAAAGAGAAACCTAAAATGTGTATAGAACACACTCTGCTAGTGTGATGATATATTCCTTATTAAGGTTTGTAATCTTGGGGTATTGAATAGTTTGTTTCTATATGGAGATTATTGTAAGGATCAGAGATACAACGGAGTTCAGGTGCTTCCCATTTGGTGCTCACACGTGTACTTTAATACCACTGACAAATCAGAAAGGAAAGTGTAAAGGTATGGATGGAGTCCTACAACTCCTCCTGAATGTGCTTTTGCTCTCTTTTCTAATTTACACAGGAGGTATTCATGGAAAGCTACACCTGGTGAAGGTTTCCAAGTGTAATATTACACCTTTTGTGTGACTTCTTCTAAGGTTGTCTATTTCCCCTGTGCGGCGTTATATACCATACAATTCTTCACAGCAGAAAGGGTAGCTGAATGTACAAAAACAAGTTTTTATTTTTTTATTTACAGGCAAAAGATTTTTCCTTCTGGAGAAAGCCCTTTTATTATAGCCCCTCCAAATGTCGGGATGTGCCTTTACCTATTGTAGCTTGAACAGGGAGTAACTGTGGTCCTTGACTGCAGAATATAATTCACCATTTCCAGGATGAAAACAGGCTATATGGAAGTTTGTGAGTACCTTCATACATTCATGTTTGTAGGCATTTCTACACTTCCAAGCAAACCACGCACTGGAACTCTTACTAACACCCTTTGAGTGATGATTACTACTGCAGATTTCTCCTCACAAATCACAAATAAATCTGCATCAGTAAAACCATTTGTGCATCCTTTTGTGAATTCTAGCAAGGTGGAAATTAAGGGATATTGGACGTAAACGTGTGTTTATGGCCAACAATACATTTGCTCTATTCATGTAGAAGAGGGAAGGCAATCTTTTGTAGTTACTGAGGATTTCAGGTTATCTCAAGATATACTCAGTGGCAAGTTTTTGTCTTTGAAACAAGTACCTTGAAGGTTTGCAACATGGCTGTGCTTGGTATCTTTAGGAGGGTGATAGATGTATGTCCATTGGAGATAAGTACAAAATATTACACTCAGATGGTGTGTTGTTTGAAGTGGCAAAGAGAATAAAAACTATGAGTAAGACAATATTTTAGCCAATAATTGATGATTTTCCAAATATGTGTGTTGCATGAAAGAGCATGTGTGTAAAGTGATGGAAGTATGCCCTTTGGGTGAAGAATAGCTGCTAATATGCTGTGTAGAACCTTTTAAGGAAATTCATTCTACAAATATTGCTAGATGGATTAATATGATAATGAATAATAGTGCTGTGGATATGTCGGTATATACAGGTCACTCTATCAGAGAGGTGATGGTGAACAAGGTTTTTTTGTCTGAAGGACTTGTTGAAGTAAACTGACTGGCCAAATGCTGGGGTCTTTGCGAGGTTTTAATTGAGGCCTCTACCATATACAGAACTTTGCATCCAGGGGCTTTAAACATGCATAATGATAGCCTTTGGACTTGCCATGATGATTCTCCACAGTTATGATAGGAGAATCTGGATTTTATCAAAGGCCCATCGCTAACATTATCCTTCTCATCCCAGCAATAAGATTGAGGGGAGGTTGCTTCTATTGGATCATATTGAGGGGACTATAAAAAAAAAAAAGATTTTGTTTCTGTTATTATTATGAAGTATTTTTTTCTCCTCTGCAGACGGCCAGTAAAGAAGAAGCTGAGTATTGTGGAGTTTTGCGTGCTGCTCAAAACCTAGAACCATTGTAAGACAGGATTTGTGGAAAAGTGGAACAGTGTTTTTTTGACTTGGAGCATTACTTCAAAGACCCGGGGGAATGGAATGCATTTGGATTACATTATATTCCGTGTTCGACTATCAACATTCTAATTCTTAAGAAGTGTTCTTTACCAGGTGCTTTAAAGTGCCTTTAAGTGGTTGCGGAGGCGTGGCAATAAAGAGTGTTATGTTTAATACCTGTCTCTGTGTCTTTATCAGAATTCAGATTTTCCAGTTGTAGCTTTGGCGGACCGTCATTCCTGCCTATTCATTACTGTACTCGGAATGCTTTACAATCAGGTGCTCTTCATGTAAGATGCAGTGCCACAGAATGTCTGCCCATCAATTATTGGGCCACATAATGTTTGACCTTCTTAATGTGCTTTTTCCTATTCATTGACATCTGAGCACATATCTATCAAGACCTTCCTGTCTTTTTGGCCTGAGAGTGAGACAGTTCATCTGTCTATCCGTGCATCTGTCAGTACAACAGAATAGTATTCTAGCCATTTCCCTTATGCTTAATTGGATTGCAGTAAAATGTGAAAATCCCATCAGTTGGTTGCTAACATGGGCCCTAGTTATTTATGCAAAATACATATGGCCTTATTACGAATTTGGCGGTCTGACTGCCGTAGGGCCTCGTTCGCCCCGGCCAGCAGCCACCGATGCTGGCCTTCCAAGACCGCCTTATTAAGAGTTGAACACTTGGCCAGTAATGTGGAGGTTGGGCTATTGCAGTGGTGGTATTTTCTACAAATATATTGTTGCCTATGTGTGCATTTCGACAGCATATGATGCACACATATGCATTATATATGTGGGAAAATACTACATTCCAATTACCGGGGTTCAGTCCATATCATATGTGGGCAGTCCGGGCAATTGATATGGTTCGAAATGGACTCACCTGAAAATCGCCGCAAACAGTCGTAATCCTCGGGTGAAGATCCTGCTGTGAAGGGGGGACCTGGGGAAAGGGATCCACATCGGACTCTGTCTGGGAGAAGAAGAAAGGGGTGAGTATGCTCCCCAAATCCTTAGACACCGCCACCTTGAAACAGGTCTGCTGATGGAACAAGCACATTTTAAGAAACACAGCAGTGCAGCTCCCCGTGAACCACCCTCTGGCGGCAGTCTTTCCCCAACCCGGGACCCGGCACTCGGCAGACTGCTGGCGTTCTCGGTAGCCCAGAGACAGTCTTCGCTAAGCCGAACTGCCCAACTCGTAATACGGTGGTCAGACTGCCAGGCTCACTGCCGATACAGCGGTCAATGATGTCACCAAAATCCTAATAAGGCTTCTAATCTTAAGGTCTTTAAGTTAGTAAGCGAATGTCTACTTCATATTATCATAGGACCTTTACACTATCAATGTGAGAGACTTGCACATGACCGAATTTTAGGATGCAGTGCACTTCCAAGAGGCAATGAAGAGTGTGCACTTTCAAAGACTAAATAATGGTATGCTTTTCCCTACTGACTTACATCTCACTGCAACACTTGTCATTTGACCAAAAATGATTTCCTAAACTCTTTTCACTCTATATTCTAACCATCTGTTAGCACCGAAACAGATGCCTTTGAAATACTGCATGACATTCTCAGAAAATTGGCTGATACCAAGGCATATTTCTTAGTCCTGCTGGCCTTGCCATCTGCATCCAACAAAACAAATCATGAAGCAGTCATCAACACCCTGGCTCAGGATGAGACTAGGGAGTCAAGTGCTGAAATGATTCTCATCCTTCTTGTTATCAATATCTCAGCCCATACAAATAGACTCATTCTGATCTCCAATAATACTGCTGAAGTGCCTCAAGGAACAGCAGTCACACCCTGTTTATTCAATCTCTACATGGAACCACTTGGCACTATGATGCCAGAAAAGGCCATCAACAACCAGCAAAAGATTGGTGATGCTCGACCTGACCAGAAAACCACCATCACAGATAAGATGTTTATGAACAAACTAAGAAACTGGATGAACTCCTTTTAGTTTACACAGTAAACAATGATGTCCTCCACTGTTAGAGAGGGCCTCCTTTATGAGTGCAAACATGGCTTGAACTACTCTGGCCCCCAGGCTTGCCCTGTAGCAGGTTGGTCCTATCAGCTAAATCACTTGGTTTCATCCTTTATCAGAACATCACTATGCTGCCCCACATACCCAAGCTTTCCATACCTGCCTCATTTCAACCTGAAGACCAAGTAATAGTTTTTCCCTTTCTTGTTTTCCTGTTCTTAACTCAAGTTTGATGTGTTCTACTGTTCCATGTGTAGCGCTCCATTCACCATGCAGGATGGTCAATGCAACATAAGTATTGTGCCTGTAACAGAAATGTTATATCTCAAAGCCTTGTAAAGGTTTACAAAGCCACATTCTGACACTGAACCCAGGAAAAAATGAAAGTGGAACATTTTAGCAGATCACAGGTTTCCTTAAGAGTTCAAGCTGACTTGTACCTACTAAATGGGATTGATTTAGATTCTAAAAGACCGACCTTAAAATGTTCATTAATATAGCCAGTATGCAACTAATTTGAACACCACTGGGCTAAGCCAATAGCGTTACTTATTTATTATTATTTTTTTTACAATGTAGAGACCTTGCTATGTCGTTCAAGTGGATTCTCCTAAAAACTTTCACTGTGGCAATAAAAAAAAAAATCTTCAGACTGAATGGGATAAGATGGTGGAACTGGGGTATACTGATTTTTTTTGCAGAATAGTGATTGTATTCTATAGCTGTAAATAAAGATAATGGGCTCCTGGAATATGTATCTAATTATCTTTTGTTTCCACTTTCTGAATTTCTATGAAGTGTTAAATTATTTTATCAAAAATCTAAATTCCTCTGTGAGACGGAAGAAGCCTTCAGTTGTTTGTGAAACTTAAGGTCATAGGTCGCTCTGCAGCATACTCAGGAAAGTAAATTGTTGACCTTATTAGCAAGCATATTTTATTCAGGTTTGTACATCTGCCGGGATGTTAGTGATAGAAGTTACTTATCTCAATTTCAAGGCCCTTAGTCCAAGCAATCAACATTCATTTGTGTAAACTGCTTAGACTCCCCCAAGGTCACATTCTGGTTACATCTTGCACCAGCGTTATCACATTTGCAAACACGAGAAAATGAACGTGTACAGTTCTTAGTCACAGCAGGCACTTTTGCAAGAGCAGCTTGATAATACGTGAAATGGAGGGTCTTTTACAATGGTTGCTTAGTTTTCAAGGCCCTTATCAAGCATTCCTGTGATGAGGCAACCTTTCCGTGCCTGCATCTGTATTTCTCACAGTTCGTGATCACAGAGTGGAAACATACCATTTTCTATCGACTCTTTGTATCCCCCTTACCTGCACTCTAATCGGCATTCCACCGCTGTTCAGCGGGTCCGGTTCCTGGGGCGGGATTTTTCTGCGCCATCTTGGAGTGGTGTGCACTATCAGTGGGTCACATTGGCGAGCGGTCTAGCGCTCTAGATGAGTGGAGGGACGCCTATTTAAAGCTCCCTCAACGCGCAGCGGTTATCGCGCAGCGGGCGTGCCTTCGCTGCGCCTGAGTCGTGCCAGAGTCCTGCCCGTCAGCGCCTGTCAGCGCTAAGGAAGCGCGGGCCGCGGCAGGACTCTATGCTTTTCTTCTCTCCATCATGACATCGTCTATTATTAGGTATCAAAAGGAAGCCCTGTGGACTGCCTTGACAAGGTATTTGTACGCTGCATCACGCTCTGCGCCTAAATTGCCGCGTTGTCTTTTTTAAACCTACCTATTGACTATTTGGGTTTTATTTAGTTACATTTCCCCCTGATTTTAATGGGACTCTTTGTATCCCCCTTCCCTGCATTCCACCGCTGTTCAGCGGGTCCGGTTCCTGGGGCGGGATTTTTCGGCGCCATCTTGGAGTGGTGTGCACTATCAGTGGGTCACATTGGCGAGCGGTCTAGCGCTCTGGATGAGTGGAGGGACGCCTATTTAAGGCGACCTGTCCTGTGGACTGCCTTGACAAGGTATTTGCACGCTGCATCGCGCTCTGCGCCTAAATTGCCGCGTTGTCTTTTTTAAACCTACCTATTGACTATTTGGGTTTTATTTAGTTACATTTCCCCCTGATTTTAATGGGACTCTTTGTATCCCCCTTACCTGCACTCTAATCGGCATTCCACCGCTGTTCAGCGGGTCCGGTTCCTGGGGCGGGATTTTTCAGCGCCATCTTGGAGTGGTGTGCACTATCAGTGGGTCACATTGGCGAGCGGTCTAGCGCTCTAGATGAGTGGAGGGACGCCTATTTAAAGCTCCCTCAACGCGCAGCGGTTATCGCGCAGCGGGCGTGCCTTCGCTGCGCCTGAGTCGTGCCAGAGTCCTGCCCGTCAGCGCCCGTCAGCGCTAAGGAAGCGCGGGCCGCGGCAGGACTCTATGCTTTTCTTCTCTCCATCATGACATCGTCTATTATTAGGTATCAAAAGGAAGATCTGCTGGCTATTCGGGGGCAGATCACTGCCTGCGATCTTCCTCCGGTTTTTTTGCAGAATAGTGATTGTATTCTATAGCTGTAAATAAAGATAATGGGCTCCTGGAATATGTATCTAATTATCTTTTGTTTCCACTTTCTGAATTTTTATGAAGTGTTAAATTATTATATCAAAAATCTAAATTCCTCT
Organism: Lissotriton helveticus; assembly: GCF_964261635.1. NCBI lineage: Eukaryota > Metazoa > Chordata > Amphibia > Caudata > Salamandridae > Lissotriton > Lissotriton helveticus. The sequence continues at coordinate 1,100,731,234 of NC_136071.1, read as the reverse complement.
GTGAGACGGAAGAAGCCTTCAGTTGTTTGTGAAACTTAAGGTCATAGGTCGCTCTGCAGCATACTCAGGAAAGTAAATTGTTGACCTTATTAGCAAGCATATTTTATTCAGGTTTGTACATCTGCCGGGATGTTAGTGATAGAAGTTACTTATCTCAATTTCAAGGCCCTTAGTCCAAGCAATCAACATTCATTTGTGTAAACTGCTTAGACTCCCCCAAGGTCACATTCTGGTTACATCTTGCACCAGCGTTATCACATTTGCAAACACGAGAAAATGAACGTGTACAGTTCTTAGTCACAGCAGGCACTTTTGCAAGAGCAGCTTGATAATACGTGAAATGGAGGGTCTTTTACAATGATTGCTTAGTTTTCAAGGCCCTTATCAAGCATTCCTGTGATGAGGCAACCTTTCCGTGCCTGCATCTGTATTTCTCACAGTTCGTGATCACAGAGTGGAAACATACCATTTTCTATCGACAAGCTTCTATTAAACAAGCATATTGAAAACACACTACAGGCAGATATAAAATGAAGGATTATTTCAAAATGGTTGAACGATGGTGTACATATATTTTATGCTTCGACAAACCGCCCTTTGAATCTTTGGTCAAACATATTGTTTCTTCAATCAATTTCTATTATGCATACTTCTTCTGTAACAGCATCTTGCATTACCATATCATTAGGCAGAGGATTTTGTACGGGTTTTGGCTGTAAGGCAGCAGAGATAGTGGACCAACAGGTACCTATCAGGCATTGTACACAACAGCAGACTAGCAGCAATACTGCCACTAGTATTATTATCCATTTGAAAATTGTCCAGTCTCATTCTCTAAATCATCCCAATATGCCAAAGGACCTATATGTACTTGTACCATCATCATGGTGCACTTAGTCTCCCAGGCAATGTAGATGTTGCAGTGCTTTCATTACAGTAGGCTGGGTATCCAGTATATACATGCAGCACTCCAACCCCACAATCTTTCACACAGTGCCCTTTTCTGCCAGGTGTATGTTTAAATCCATCCTATTCTGAAGTGATACCAGTCTAATAGCTTGCATTTCTATGGACATGTTTGTTATCACAGCAGTAGAGCCATTAATCACAGGTTCAAGTACTCTGCCCAGTTTCCTAATCTCCTCGGAGTTTATTATTGGAACCCAAAAAGGCATTAAACCCTTTGCTATGTCTCCAGCCACTTGTCCTTGTGTATCTCTCCGCAATTCTGATGTCTCCACATCCCTTCTACTCTGCATATGATGATTAAACTCTTTGGGGCCCATTAGGATCACAGGCGGATCGCCACAGCCCGCATGGCGGTGGCGATCCGGCCGTGATCCGACCCCGCCCGCCACCCAATTCCCCCCGCCACCCAATTCCCCCCGCCATATTACTATGGTGGGGAAGACCGCGGCCGTTGACCCGGCGGAAAAGGGTTTAATATGGTGGCGGTGTCTGTTAGACACCGCCATCCATATTACTATGCAGGCGGGGACATGCCTTTTTCGTGGCGGCGTTGCCGCCAGGGACTCTGGGGTGTGGGGGGTGCACATGGGGAGTACCTATGGTACCCCCCAGCAGTTCCATGCACAACATGGCAGGCACCGCACGGTGCCTGCCATGTTTTGCAGGGAAGTGCACAACATGCCTTCCTGGCATTGTGGCGGGCGGTGCTGAGTTCACCGCCCACCACAATGACAGGACTGCAGGATGCAACCGCCACTGTGGCGGGCACATCCTAATTGCCCCCACGGGACCCCCGCCCTTATGGTGGGTGGTCCCGTTTCCCAATAGAGTGGCGGGCGGTGACCCCTCTTTGTGTTTGTTTTGAACATATTCCTTATTCCTGATGGAGACCTGTGGTACCAAATAGGCCAAGTAACAACTCCCAACCTAATTAGGCGCGAACCAATAATAGGCAGAGGCCCCGCTTACATACACAATTCCACTACCAACCCACTGTAATTTCCCTGCTGTAGGGAAATAATATTCCCACTTACCCATATCATAAGTGCTATTCCGGACCAAACACAATGGCCCTTCCTTAGGGTGTGTGTACATTGGGCGCGGAAGGTCTTGTGTTGTGATCATGTCCTTCTGTATTGAATCAAATCTAATGTACTCTTGACAAGGTATTTGCACGCTGCATCGCGCTCTGCGCCTAAATTGCCGCGTTGTCTTTTTTAAACCTACCTATTGACTATTTGGGTTTTATTTAGTTACATTTCCCCCTGATTTTAATGGGACTCTTTGTATCCCCCTTACCTGCACTCTAATCGGCATTCCACCGCTGTTCAGCGGGTCCGGTTCCTGGGGCGGGATTTTTCTGCGCCATCTTGGAGTGGTGTGCACTATCAGTGGGTCACATTGGCGAGCGGTCTAGCGCTCTGGATGAGTGGAGGGACGCCTATTTAAGGCGACCTGCCCTGTGGACTGCCTTGACAAGGTATTTGTACGCTGCATCACGCTCTGCGCCTAAATTGCCGCGTTGTCTTTTTTAAACCTACCTATTGACTATTTGGGTTTTATTTAGTTACATTTCCCCCTGATTTTAATGGGACTCTTTGTATCCCCCTTCCCTGCATTCCACCGCTGTTCAGCGGGTCCGGTTCCTGGGGCGGGATTTTTCGGCGCCATCTTGGAGTGGTGTGCACTATCAGTGGGTCACATTGGCGAGCGGTCTAGCGCTCTGGATGAGTGGAGGGACGCCTATTTAAGGCGACCTGTCCTGTGGACTGCCTTGACAAGGTATTTGCACGCTGCATCGCGCTCTGCGCCTAAATTGCCGCGTTGTCTTTTTTAAACCTACCTATTGACTATTTGGGTTTTATTTAGTTACATTTCCCCCTGATTTTAATGGGACTCTTTGTATCCCCCTTACCTGCACTCTAATCGGCATTCCACCGCTGTTCAGCGGGTCCGGTTCCTGGGGCGGGATTTTTCGGCGCCATCTTGGAGTGGTGTGCACTATCAGTGGGTCACATTGGCGAGCGGTCTAGCGCTCTAGATGAGTGGAGGGACGCCTATTTAAAGCTCCCTCAACGCGCAGCGGTTATCGCGCAGCGGGCGTGCCTTCGCTGCGCCTGAGTCGTGCCAGAGTCCTGCCCGTCAGCGCCCGTCAGCGCTAAGGAAGCGCGGGCCGCGGCAGGACTCTATGCTTTCCTTCTCTCCATCATGACATCGTCTATTATTAGGTATCAAAAGGAAGATCTGCTGGCTATTCGGGGGCAGATCACTGCCTGCGATCTTCCTCCAGTGGTCCCGGTATGTGGTCCGTATCGCTGTACTTGTGGCGGTTGGGCATTTGACACCCCCTCTCGCATTCGATCCTTGAGCTTCCCATTTCGGCGGAAGCGTATGCCAGATCTAAACATCTGGAATTTGAATGTCAGATCATTGGTAAAGCACTATCAGGAGATATTTGATCTTCTTAAAAGTGAGTCCCCTGATGTGCTTTTTCTGACCGAAACCTGGCTGCAGGACTCGGACTCTTCCATTCTTAACCCGGCCTTCCCTACTGAGTATGCCATTTTTACTCTTAACCGCGGTACTAGAGAGGGTGGAATTGCGATGGCCGTTAAGCTGTGTTATCCAGCTGAATGGAAGGCCCTAAAACTCCTAGGGTGTGAATGTGCCCTTTTTAAAATTTTGTTTAACTCCCATTTCTCCTTCTCTGGACTTTTAATTTATCGCCCTCCGGACTGCGATGCTGCTTTTAGGGCTGCTCTCCCGGATTTAATCAGTACGGAGGCATTGGGATGTGCTAATTTCAACGTCCTCGGTGACCTCAATCTTCATCTTGACTGCCCGTCCTTGCCCCCTATCCGGAGCTTCTTGGCCGACTTAGAGGCCCTGCAGTTCTCCCAGCTGGTGACTTCCCCCACACATCGAGATGGTCACACACTTGACCCGTTCTTTACCAACTTAGAGGGAATCAGAGCACTCTGCCCTATCCAGATGATATGGACCGACCATATGCTGGTGAAAATGATATATCCCATATCTGAACCTCCTTATATATCTCAAGACAGACCAATTCTTAAACGACATTGGAACAAACTAAAATTGGAGGACTTCTACCACTTGTTGGAGGAGGCACCCCTGGGCCCTGTCACCAATGTTGATCACGGATATGATTCCTTTTGTGTGTGGATCTCCCGCGCCCTTGATTCCTTGATCCCTCTGGTATGGTCTAAGCAGTGTTCAAAAGAGCGTAGCCCATGGTACGACAGTACCTTAGCGTCTTTTAAAAGAGCCTGTAGGCAGGCGGAAAGGCTGTGGAGAAAGTCGTTTGATCCTGAGCTAAAGGCTTGCTACTCTGTTAAAACTAAGATCTACCACAGGGCGGTATGCAGAACTCGAGCAGCCTATTATGCTCAAGAGTTTCAGAACAGCCCCAACCCCTCGAAACTTATATTCAAGGTGTTAAAGGACCTTATGGCTAAGAGGACAACAGCAGCAGAAATATGCTCGGACTCCCATTGTGAGGGTCTGGCCTCTTTTTTCTCGAGAAGGTGCAAGCCATCTATCGAACCTTCCCGATGGGCTCTTTAAATCCAGAGCGGGCCAGATGTATCTTGGGAGATAGCGAGTGTCTTGTCAGTCTGCCTTCCTTGGCCAGGGAGGCCTTTGATTCCTTGAGTCTAAAAATTAAGTCGGGTTCTCCCGCAGATCCGCTTAAACCGGCTCAGCTTAGGAATATGCTGCCTCTATGCCGCACTCCGGTGTTGTCTTTAATTAATCTGTCACTTTCTTCAGGTGTAGTGCCCATTAGGTGAAAGCAGGCCGTGGTTACACCTATTTTGAAGAAGGCTACCCTCGACCCCCGCAAACCAGAGAACTATCGCCCTATTTCCTTGCTTCCTTGGGCCACAAAAGTTGCTGAGGCCTATATGAACGGCATTCTGGCAGACCATCTCACTAGGGCCAATATTCTTGACCCCACCCAGAATGGGTTCCGTGCGGGCCACAGCACCGAGTCAGCCTTACTTTCTATGGTCGAAAACCTGCGTTCTGTGCTTGATGCGGGTCGACAGCGGCACTATTGCTATTAGATCGACACGGTCTTGCACAGGATTTTGCTCCAGCGACTCGAGGAAGTAGGTGTCAAGGGTTCTGCCCTTTGCTGGTTCCGATCTTTTCTTACGGAAAGATCTTTCCAGGTTGCAATTCCACCCGGTAAATCTAAATCCTATCCGTTGGCCCTGGGGGTCCCACAGGGTTCATCGTTGAGTCCCACTCTATTTAATCTTTATGTGAGACCGCTGGCTGCGGTCGTCAAGCAATGGGGCCTGACGATGGTCTCATATGCTGATGACACGCAGTTGGCGGTCACGTTGAGTGGAGACTCTGATGTGGAGGCTCTCAGGTTTCGAGACGGTTTACGGGCTGTGGCCAATTGGATGAACTCCAACTGTCTCCAGTTGAATACCAAGAAGACAGAGGTCATGGTGGTTGGCAAGCAAGTGGGGCTGTGGGGTGACAAGTGGTGGCCTTCTGAACTGGGTGTGACCCCCTCTCCTGTATAGGAGATAAAAAATCTTGGAGTCTGGCTTGACCCGACACTCAGTTTTATCTGCCACACCAAGAAGGGTGCGGCCTCCTGTTATGGCATTATCAGAGGACTTAGGCCTATACTTACATTTTTTGATGCCCCCACCAGACAGCTGGTGGTTCAGGCATCAGTGCTGTCCCGGCTGGACTATGCCAGCTCGCTTTTGGCTGGGATTAATCAGTCAGAACTCACCCGGCTGCAGCGAGTGCAAAATGCTGCAGCCAGAGTGGTGATAGGTCTGCCTAGGCGGTGCTCGGTCTCAAAAACGCTGCACTCGCTCCACTGGCTCCCCGTAAATCAGAGGATCAAATTCAAGGTTCTCTGCTTTGCGTTTAAAATTCTCAAGGGTACTTCTCCCCAAATCTTGGAGAATCTTTTGACACCGTATGTACCCCCGCGAACCCTGAGATCCTTGGGGCAGAATCTGGTGGTGGTTCCGCGTTTCAGGCTGAGTAGAACTGGCGGCCACTCCTTTCGAGTGTTAGCGGCGAAGTGGTGGAATTTGCTTCCTCCTGAGATCCGGGCTATTGATGACCTTCTTCAGTTTAGGCGCGCCATCAAAACCTTCTTATTTGCTTAGTTTTAGGCTGTTCTCTGTACCTTCTTCTTTTTTTCGGTGTTGTGTTGTGTTTGCCTTGTCATAGTGCCAGGACGCCCCTTCGCTGGGGCAGCTAAAAACAACCCTGTACCCCAAAACCCAAACCTAGCCCTGAACCCTATAAATACCCCTGTACCTCAAAACCCAAACCTACCCCTGAACCCTAAAAATACCCCTGTACCCCAAAACCCAAACCTAGCACTGAACCCTTAAAATACCCCTGTACCCCAAAAACCAAACCTAGCCCTGAATCCTTAAAATACCCCTGTCCCCCAAAACCCAAACCTACCCCTGAACCCTAATATACCCCTGTACCCCAAAACCCAAACCTAGCCCTGAACCCTTAAAATACCCCTGTACCCCAAAACCCAAACCTAGCCCTGAATCCTTAAAATACCCCTGTCTCCCAAAACCCAAACCTACCCCTGAAACCTAAAAATACCCCTATACCCCAAAACCCAAACCTAGCCCTGAACCCTAAAAATACCCCTGTACCCCAAAACCCATACCTATCCCTAAACCCTAAAACTACCCCTGTACCCCATAACCCAAAACTATATCTGAACCCTTAAAATACCCAAACACCCCAAAACATATACCTCAGTACCCCAAAACATATACCCCTATACCCATACTTACCTTATCCAAACATTTAAAAAAAACATGCTTTTACCATTCATGCATTTACAACGAATTTCGTTGTAAATGTATGCGTGGTAAAAGCATATAAAATGTAATGCCATGCGTTATAATGGCATTGCGGAGTCATGGTACTTCCGTAATGAAAGTATGCGGAGTGATGGTATGCGGAAAGAAAGTTGCGGAATAATGGGTGTTTACCCTCCCCCGGTAAGTACATTGGTGGCACGGCGGCCCACATCTCCAGAAACATACTCATATTTTTTCACCACCCATTTGAAAAATCCACAGGTCTCTCTCATTGATGGCCAGCACCGACATACACTTTTAGACACACCTCCCGCCACAAGTTCTAGAATTGCGAACTTAGAGCTGGGGAGCTACGTTCGAATCTCGGCATCAGCTCAACATCCTGTGATTCCAGGCAAATCGCTTTGTCTCCCCTTGCGTACCACAAATGGATGTGTTCTTCTGTAATGTAAATTGTGCTCATGCCATGTTGTCGAGTTCGCGCTATATAATATTGCAAGGAAAAATAAAGTAGGGAAACTCGAGTTCACACACTACTGAACGCGCACTCTTAAGCGCATCAGCAGTGCATTGTGAATCAGAGCGTTTCACAGGCCTGTCACAGATAAGAAATGCTGTCAAAACGAAATCCTACAAAACCATATACTACTGGCCGGCAGCAATTCATACCCGGACAACGTCGGGACGGGCTGCTAGTAACCTAATAAAGCAATACAGAGTGGTCAGCAGACAGGCAACATTGTAATTTCATGCACCTCTGCGCCGCTATACAGAATTTTCGAGTGAAGCGCTACTTTATTTTTATCTTCTTTGTTTGAACAACATTGTTTTCCTAGGTTGGGAAGTGCACCATTCCTAAAGGGACTGAATACCTGGTTGATGGATGGAGTGGTAATTGTTTATCATGATCGTTTTCAACTGTTTTGATTATTTTAGCTTATAAAATGTGTACAGCAGCTCTGTGTTTAGGGATGTGGTCTTTTTAAAACGAAACTGCTTACATTTTGTAAGGATATAAGCAATGGACATTGAAACAGGTCCCTTTCTGGTGGTCCTCTAGTCATGTCCTGAACTTTTCAGGCAAAATCACTGACTGATTTGTGAATAGTGAGTTTAAAACCGTTAGGGTAAACATGTTGTTCCTGCTTACATTTCACATGCTTTGCTCATCCTTTCTTTCCCTACGAGTGTTTTTTAAGGGTGTTATTACTTTTTTCAGGCAGTATTTTACTCATGTCTAATGCATAATTTGAATTGAGTCACAGCACAATTGGTTTGTAGCTGAACACAGTGAGAGTTTCTCCCAGTGGGGCAGTATGGTGTTCAGTGTGGGAGAGGATGCGGCACTCTGGCCAGAGCTGCCAAATTTGGAACAGGAGAACCATTTTCAGCTTCTTGACCAGTTCACCAGACCATTCTCCTGACAGAGCACATTCTGATGCTACACCTTAGAAGGCCTGATAGGCTTTGGAAGCCCTGGTGTCTTAGCACCAGCAGGTGGACCCTAACGGTGGCAAGTGTGGGTTAACCTTGAAGGCCTGTCCACCACAATCCATGCAGTTCACCTCCAGTCTAATGGCAGCATGCCAAGAAGCACATATTAGAGCGACAGTGACTCTGTCACTGAGGTCACAAGACCCTTGAGGCCAGTCCACCTCACCCATTGGTACCTCCATTAGCCTTTTTCAGCACTTGTAGTGCAACTTATTGGGGGTTGGCAATGTAGGATTTGCATGCACACCAACCTTAGGGGGTGAATTTAATAGCGGTGGGAACGCCACATCACCCCGTCGGTGACAGTCCCACCGCCATCGGTGACTGCATCACTGCTTGCCATATTACAATGGCGGGCGGTTTCCTGGCAGTCGGAAAGACCGATCGTCAAGCACCCGACAGGCTCCTTGAGCCCCCCTGTGCAGGGGAGGGGTTCTTAGCTCCTACAAAGCTGGTGGTGCCTACCAGGCACCGAAGTAGGGATTACGATGTCCCTTACCTGCCAGCCTGTCCATGGTGGTTCACCTGCCATAGTAAAGCTGAGGGAAAGGGACATTGGGGGCCCGTAGCAGGCCCCTTTACCCCCGGCCCCCAGACATGGGACCTGGGGGGCACCCCTGCATATCACTGCACCATGCGGCACTGTCACGTAGTGCAGTGATATATGTAACATGTACCTTTTTTACATTGCGGCAGGTGATGCAGCCAGCAGCACCTGTGCAATGTAAAAGATAGGCATTGCAAACACATTCGTTCTGGTCGCATTGTAATGCCTATTGTGGGGCTGCCGCTTTGTAGGCGAGCGGCCCCATACCCCAATTCAATGGCAGACGGACTGAGGTCCGCCTGCCATCGTAATCAGTCCCTAGGTTCACAAACATCATTGTCTCTGCTTCGTGCACAAACACTTATAACATGTGCAGCCTACTTTTGAGCCACTGGAGTTATGAAGCATTGGAGGCCAATATCATGTCGCAGTGTTGACTAAATTATGCAGCAAAAAAGGCTGCAGCATAATGCGGTACATTTTACATAGTTATACATACTATTAGCCTCCGCAAAGCTTTTGCCTCATTAGTACCTGTGTAACATACAAATGCAGCAGTGAGAAAGGTGACCAGTCAACCTTTGCAAAGGGCCCTACACTTCACAGCAACATAAGTCACATTTCTTTTACTAATTTTTGATCCGTTTGAGCAACAAAATAAATGTGGGAGAAATTGCTCAAATATGCAGCAGATGGCAAATATGGTACAGCCATAATTAAGTGGAAAACATTTTTTAAAGTAGGATATTTTACCATTCATGTTTGAACTGCTCTTGTGGAATAAGTGAATAGAAGTGTGGGAAAAAGGAAAGCCAATGACTTGACCACTGTGTCCCTGATGATACAATGGTGTCCTCTGGTAACATTAAAGGTAAGCCACACTTATTCAGGCAGTACCACTCTGAACACTGATAGAAATATGAGGGCCCTTTTTGCAGGCCACAAAGTGTAAACCAAGTTGCCCCATTATCGAGTCTGTACCATTAATGGCCTGACAATGTTACCAATTTAAAACTTAATTTTCCCACTAAGGCCTGTTGAGCTTGTGATTCACAAAAAGTGCAAGAGATTTGAGCAGCCTTTATGCCCCCACTGCGCCATTTGATGTCCCGTCTACCTTTAGAACTTTCAGGCCTGCCAGGGCATCTTCTTTAAATACTCAATAAAACATGTGCCAAGTGCTTTAGCACCACATGCCCTCTGTGCTGCCTCTTTGTGTTTGTCTGTGACAGCTGTGGGTTTTCTTGAATTAGGGACACTTAAGTGGGCTTTTGTTAAGAAACTATGCTTTTGAATACTGTACAAATCAGATCTTCTGCAGAGTAACTTAAAATTTTAAAGCTCCAAGTGGGCAAGAATCACAGATGAGGTCAGCAGCCAGTCGTGGCTCTTTAGCCAGCAGCCCTTTGCATACTGGTACTTGCAGTTTTACATTTTCTTCTGTAGGCATGGACTTTGAAATCTAGGTATGCAAAGTACAGTGGGACAAAATTCCAGAATGGCCTGAAGGGCCTACATTTGACATGTGGCCAATTGGCAGCTAGGAGCGTAACAGCTCTAGGTATGAATCTGGGTCCAGGATAACAGATGGATGATGGTTTTAAAAGAATGCAATCTGTGGAATTCACTTGTCAACAACGTGGGGCCAGTATGAATACTACTGGATTGGATATCGTGATAAAAAACTCAGCAGGCAGTTGTAAGTTCTGTACACATCACTGGTGAGGCCTCATCTGCAGTATCAGGCCTAGTCATGTAGGTCATCTCTAAAAAACAATGGAAAATTCTCAATGGGCCAGTCAGGGCATATTCAGACACCCTCATTCATTGGGACACAGACATTCAAGAACCAATAAAACAACGAGGAAACAGGCCTACCCCGTCCCACCCACTCAGAATCTGTAATTACGTCCCTGTATCCATTAGGACCACCCCAAGTATGCCTCAGGTTAGGAAGGAGATGAAGATGCATATATTTAAAGAATAGCCAAACACCCCCCTACATATTTAAAGAACACTACATCACAACACAGTACAAAGTCCACCTCCCATCACAGAACCCAAGACCTCCCACCCAGATTCACTTTCTGGTTGGATCTCTGCCTTTGACCATGTAAAGCACTCCATTGCCTTTCAACTACCTGTGCGCTTTACAAATACATTTAATGAGAACAGTCGCTGCCTGTACAGGTAAGAGCAGAGGGGCCGAGTAGGAGGTGGAGATTTCAACAGACGATGAGGGAAAATGAATTATTTATTTAAATTTCCCTCGTGGACGTCTGTCAAATACCCCCCAACCCGGCCTCACCGCTCTTTCCTGCATGTGCCGGGGCTGAATGTGAATATGATGGCACTAGGTTCAAGCAACAAGTCCTACCTGTGGAGGCTCTATATTCTTACATACTGTGGAGGGTACGTGGGGGGAGGCATGAATGAGAAATAACAGAAGCTATACACAGTGCAGTTGGCAAGCATTCTTTTGTAGTGGAAGCCTCTGAAGCAGCATTCACTCTGATGGAAATAGTAATGTAAGTACCCCAGCAGAAGTAAGAAGGATTGGAAAAGATACATTAAAATGGACTCTGATTGACGCCGGAGTCAGTTGGGCTGAGTAAGAACAGTTAACTTGGAAGACTGTTTTAGGTAGAAAAGGGGCAGGGACTTTGAGACTTTAAGATGAGATTGACCATGTGGCCCTTTTTTTGGTCATATTCCTTGTTTTCTGTGCAATGTCATGGGGACGGGAGATGGCTGGCGTCCTTGTGTCTTGCAGAAAGGAGAGAAAAGACTGTAAAACTGAACAAGAGAAAGGCATCAAGTGTTGTGGGCAGAAGGAGGAAAGGAAATATGGAAAACAGAGAAGCGGGAGAAAGTAAAGATGAGATAGAACCTGGAAGAGTGAGATAATGTGGAGGGAGAGTATGTTGGTGGATAAAGGAGGCAGGAGTTGAAATCAAATAGACAGCCTTGGTATTCAACAACACAGCTCCGCCACAGATTCCCTCACTACCACCCTTTAATAGTGCTGCTCAAGTCTCCATAACCACACTTTCAGATGCATTTAATTAGTTATATAGCGCCACTCATACCAGTGCAGGGTGTCAGCACTTTACATCCCTCACACTACACAGAGGCAGTCAATGATAGGTGTGCAAATCTATGTATAGGAAATGTTACAGAAAACTCCAGGGTGTAGGAGTCACATGTCATCCATACTTGTAGACATTTTTGTTTAAGAGTGCTTAGTCTGGATGTTGGAAGGTGGGTTAATAGTAGGGGCAAATGTATATCTGTCCCCAGCAATAAGGCCACTACCTCAATATTTGAATCAGTACTGGTCTTCGAAAATTATTCCCATGCTCAACCCTTGGTAGCTTGGCTATGAGAAGGTGGGCTTAGCTTCAAAGACAGGTATGTAAAAAATTTAAAAACACCAATTCAATAAATAATTAAGACACAAAACACAATAAAAATGCAACACCAAGTCATAAAAATAGGATATATTATTCTCTTTAATATGAAAAAAAATCCAATGTAGGGAACTGGAGATACGACTTTTTAAAGATTTAGCACTATATAGCACATAGTAAGTATAGCCCTTTTTGGTACATCTGGTCACGCTCGACCTGCTCAAAGTCAAAGTTTCAGGCCGACCGTGATGAAGCCCTGCGGGGCTAGTCATTGCGGTAGGTCTGGTCCCAGGGCTGGACTGGGAACCAAAACCGGCCCGGGCAAAGTGCTCGGCCGGACCATCGCCGGTTTTCAGCAGATTTTGTTACAAGGCAGATTTTGCAAAAATGGCTCGGTAACAAAAACACCCCCAGGGGGGCCCAAACCGGCCCCCCACCCATGCAGCGCACCGGGGGATTGCCCGGTGCCTGCTACGGCCAGTCTGGCCCTGGTCCCTTGAAGCTCTCGGCCAGCCCTGATTCGGTGAGGATTCGCCGGCTTGCCTTGCAACGAGCTCCCAGTCAACCTGATGGAAGTCCAACCTCTGGAGCTTTCCAGCGGTACGACTCGAGCCAGGACCCAGGCTGGCATGCAGTTGATGGTGAGTGGCTTGGCTCTCATGATTGGTCCCAGTCACCTTTTCGGCGTTCGGAATTAGAAACCTTTACAGAGCTTTTTCTTGCTGGGTCCCTCGATGCTTTTTGCTAGGCCAGATTCGGTGAGGGTTCTCCAGCTTGGGTTTCTGCATACGCCTGATCAAACTCTGGAAGTCGAACCCCTGGAGCTTTTCAGCGGGAGGAACCTGGACGGCAGGCCAACTCATGGTTGATGGTTGCCAGCTTGGCTGGCAAGGGTGAGTAGGTTCACTTATGGAGCTTTTTTCCAAAGTTGTTCCAAACTTCTCCAAACGTTTGGGACTTCTTCCTGAAGATTTCCAAAGGGTCTCAAAGTGTCCAAAACTTACTCCAAGTGTCTGAAATCTTCAAGATGGTCCCTGAAAGGGACCTCAGTTCCCACTATCACTTGGACAAAACCCTTACAAATTCACTGGTAGTTCTCCAGGCTGGGGATTCTTGGTGGTGGTGGTCCAGGTGAGCTCTCTTAACCTTCAGCTTGCAGGGAGTTCACTCTTTAGTCATTTTGAAACAATGTAATCCACAGGGCTATAATTCCAGATTGTGCAACAGGCAGAATCTTCAGAGTCCAGGGCCTGGTTGGTGCAAATCAAACTCCTCAGCAGGGACCCTTCTTCTCCCAAGTTTGAAGCAGCATCACCTGAGAGGCTCAGTCCCTCTCAGATACTTATTCCAAGTTCTCTGGGACAAGATGGAGGTCACTCCTGTCCAATGAGGTGCAGGGCAATGCTCCAGGGTATGACAATATCCTCTAAAGTGTGGCATTATTTTCTCATAGAGAGGAATATTTCTCCAATATTCATCATGGCTGAGTGTCCAGCAGAGGAAGCAGAACTCACTAAACCAGCCTACAGGATGGCTTCACCTACCTAGGTCCACTCCCCTTAACATCTGGGAATTCCTCCTTAATCCCACCATCTGGCTGTGGGGCAGGGGGGAGAGGTGAAAATGAAAGTGATTTCTTCAGCTTGTCTCCTCCATCACTTGTAGAGCATTATTTACTACCTCTCCCCTTGGCTCTGGCATTCACATGGCCAGCAACCTCTCCTCCCAGAAAGGCTTCCTAACTCCAGGGGTCATTTATCACTTCTTCAAACAGCCAGGCTAATCCACTTACCTCTGACCAATCAAGGCAGAGCACTAGAGGGCTGAATTGTGGCTGCTTACAGACAAGAAAATCTGATAACTTCTTGCCTGTACATTTTAGAAAAAATTCAACAATACCACATGGTTGCTTTTATCATTAACATTCTTCTGAGTAATTTAATCCTAGTTTTATGGCTTTCCTTTCTCCCGTTATTAATTAATCTCTTGCAATGTTAACCTATGGGCTGAGATCTGCAATGGAAAAATTAACTGGCCAATTTCTCCAATACCAGGGCCTATATAAGGACCCTGTTTATACCTACAAACCCCCCACCCCTGGAATACCTAGGAAAGACTTTAGGGGTTCTGATTATATACAAATATTGCAGATCATCACTTCACAGTGCTCCTAGCACACAAGACAATTTTGGGAAGCACTTTACTACAATGCAATTTCACTAAACACAGGGCATATAAAACAGATTTTATAAGGGCCCCCTTGTAGATACCTGACTCCCCACCCCTGGGACACCTAGGGGAAACCCCGGGGATACCTAATATGCCCAAACATTGTAGTTTATCAATTTGCAAGTGCCCCAAACCCAAAACGTCAAGTTTGCGCACAATTTGCATTTTAAAAGCAGTCCTGCAACACAGACCTGCTTTTAAACTGACCTCAGGCTTCAGAAGTGCACACATGCAAGTGCAGGAAGGGCTTCTGGCCTCTAATCCGCCATGCCCTAATATATCCTAGGGACTTACAGATAGTTTCAATCCCCATGTCCTATTATGCACTAGGGCCTTATAGGAGAGGACATGCCAATCATAGGGGTAACCTAACACAGAGTGCACCCTAGTGTATGTAGGTGTTTTCACTGTATTTGTAAGTGTCTCAGAGTCAGGCACCACCAGTACCTGTCTGCAAAAAGTTGGGGTGTGCCCATGGCACAGGATGGCTTTGCAACACTAAAGAAGCACAAACTCAGAATTTATAACATAACACCATGGTTGGGGGTTCTCGTTAATAATAAGAATTGATTTCCATCCTAATGAACCCATTTTCAACATTAGGATAATGAAAGACATTGGGAAAAATCATAGCGCTCTAATCTATACCTTGCAGTTTTCATGCAGCTCTTTCATTACAGTTAATAGCGCACTGTTCAATGTTAGGATATTAACTTATAAACTGCAAATAGCAAAATAATCTATCAGACAAGAGCAGTAACTCACTGACCTATTTACATTATATGCGTTTTATGATCTGCGTGGTACACATTCTTTGCGGCACGCATATTAACACACTATGGCTACCTTACCATGAGTCAAAACTTCCACTAGTCAAACCTCTGATCTCTCCCAATAAAGAATATTAATCACCAAAGTTATCTTCACGTTTTTATTGTTGCATGAAAATTGCTGGAGACCAGGAATGCAGCAGCGGATACTTTTCAAACCATAATGCACTTGCAAACACGACGCCCTCACCCGAAGTCAGCGCCCTTTGTTTGCTTGGTGCATGAAGATGCTAGATTCATATACATGTTTTCTTAACATTCGGTCTTATTACTATATGAATGTAAATAACAATAAAGCATACATGCAAACTGTGACTACATGCCTGCTTTTCTCAATATTTCACCTCAAAACTATGCAATTATATTTGTTTAATGGGCGGTGATTTGTATAGGGTCACTGGAAAGTCCACAAGATTGGTCCTGTCCCCCCCAGAATTTTACGGGCACATGCATCATTGTCAACTGCATTCGCAAACGGTGCGAATCGCAATTTTCGGCCGTTTGCGAATGCAATTGACAAAATTGGGATGCATCATGTTTTTCGCAATTTTAGAAATCGCAATCACGTTGCGATTTCTAAAATTGCGATTGCATTTAAGAAATCGCAATTTTAGATTTCTAAAATGCAATGCATGAACATTTTAAATTTGCGAATTCGCAAATAGGGAGAGGTAAATTACCACGAAGTTGACCTTCATGGTAATTTGCGAAAACTTTCAAAAATGCACAAAAGCGCATTTTTGAAAGTTTCATTTTACACACACACATGCCCTTTGGGCATGTGTGTGTGAAAAATGCACTTAAAGTTATATTTCAGAGGTGCAGGGGGGGTCCTTTGAACCCCCCCTGCACCCTTGAAATTGCATTCTCAATTTGCGATTCGCAAATTGCGAATCGCAAATTGAGAATGACTTCCCATTCATTCCTATGGGCCTCTAGGCCCATAGGAATGAATGGGAAGGGATTCCTTAATTGCGATTGGCAAATTGTGAATCGCAATTAAGGAATTTTAAGAAATCGCAAAAAAAATTGCGATTTCTTAATGCATAGCCTTTTGCGATTTCTTCATTGCGATTCCTTAATTTTCGCAATTAAGAAATCACAAACGGCAACAATCATGCCTGTGGCCGCAAGTGTCTCCTACGCCCCTGCTTCTAAGATAGTTTGCAGAGAAGTATGTGTAATACATTGCACCAGAGCGAATCTTATAGGGCTATTTATACAAGTTCTAAAGGTGGAACTCGCTCTCTCTTCTTTTAGTGCAAGAGTCAAGTCCTGTTCACGGTAGGTTGAGGAAAGTATGCTTGTCCCTAGTGGCTGAAGAAAGCTTTCCACAAATGTAGCAATCCGTCACATTGAGAGCATTATGCTATATATAGTGCAACAATTGCTGCTAAGTAAATCAAGAGTATGAACACAGTAGCAAGGTACCATTTACCACATATTGTCTTTGACAAGCGTGTCTTCTCAGGGCAGCTGCTGTTCCTGGTCCATCAATAACTGGATTAGAGGGGTTCACAGGTGAGTAAATTTTCTTCACCATCATGTAGGCTGGCAGAGGTTAACTTCCACATACTGAATACAGATACCACCCTGTTAGTTGGACTACCAATGTGGACTTTTAGCTTACTCTGGATCTATTATTTCTTTGATATTCAAATGTGTGCAATTTAGGCCTGCACTGAGGTCTGTGTTTTCCTCTAATGCATCCAATATCTCACCCAGTGTCCATTCATTGTTTTCCTCAATCTATACTGTCTTTATTCTGGCCGCAGTGATTCTAGAACAGGTATGGTCTGTAAGAGTAGATGGTTATTCCCGGTGTTGGCTGGATTGGGACTGCACTTTCTCCAGTTGCATGTTCTTCTCCTTGTGTCAGCCCAAATACTTAGTCCAAGTCCTTTAGTCATTCTTCTTCTGTGACCTAAGGTAGTATGGTGCTGTTGTGTTGCTGAGGGGTTGGGGGTTTTGCTGAAATCCTTCCGTTGTGGTAGATGGTGGTATGCTTGCTTGCTGTGGCACCCTCTTCAGAAGGGACATGTGGATCCACCTGTTGTCGGTGCATTTTCACAGCAGTCTGCATGGCCAGTAGGACTTGTTCTGGGCCCTTCCACTGAGGCCGAAGACAGTTGGACATCTGGAAGCAGCGTATCCGCACCCAGTCATCTGGCTGAAAGCGATGCCCATTAGCTTGCAGTGGTTCTGGCAAGGCCACCTTCACCTGCTGGTCAATCGAAGCAAGACATTTAGTCAGGGCAAAACAATAGTCACATCAGTTCATTTGACATGGCAGTTGTCATTGCACATCCAGTAACTGTCTCCCGGGGGCTCGATTTTGTTTTGGCTTCATGAGTGTGTCTCATGCTCATAAGTGCAATCGGTAAAGCATCCATCCATGTTAACTTTGTTTCTGCACATATTTTTACAATTTTATTTTTGAGCATGCCTTTTTTCCTTTCCACTGCACCCGGTGCTTTGGACAAGCACACACTGAGTACTCGCCACACCTCACCAGCCAGAATGTCTTCCAATCGCCGGGGTTTAGTCCAGTGCTTTAAGGGTACAGTTGTGGGCAGGACAGTGGCCACCCCCTCTGCCTCATCAACCACTCCACACATCTCCCTCAAGCAGCTCCGGTCTGGCACACTTCACGGGAGCCTCAAGCGCTGTCACCAGCTCATCGGGTGGTCTGGAGCAGCCGCCCGTTCCTCACAACCAAGTACACAACAAGCCAGACAAGAGTTGGCCCTTTTCTCAGCTTTTCAGTCTCGCAGCTGCCTCGGCGAAAGCCGCAGAACCAGCTCCAGGCCGCCGACAGCATTCCCCGGCCCACGAGCTGGCCTCCATGCTGTAACCAATCCAGGCCCCCACAGACAATATTCATGTAGCTGGGACAGCCCAATAGATAGCATTTCAAGGCTTTAGTGTGGAGGATTATGCAAGATAAAGACAGGGGATAACAGAGCTCCTCAGGGGCATGTCCAGTTGGCCATCTTGCCTGGCCACGCCCCCCCTTCATTTTCATTTCGTTTAGACAATGTGTGTGGTACTACCAAAATCACATACTCGCCCAACCAGTGTTGAAAAAAGGGGAGGGGGAGCGGGGGCCGGAACAGTTTCCTAAATAATATGAGAAAATTAAGATTTGTTCATGTTGTGAGAAACTACCAAGTATTCTTATATTTCTTATGCTGGTAAATATAATGAATTGTTGGCAGCCATTCCTACTCAACAAATGTATTTTCCAAACAAATATCAATGTCAAGGAACCCCCACAAAATACCATAAGGTAGCCAATAATTAAAAATAAAATAGCCAAAAATGTTAGATACAAAATAAGTGCTTACCATGCGCTTGGGAAGATGCTGTGTATTGGCGTGCACGCAAACAGTGGGACAAGAGATAGACTCACACTGAAAGAATCACACAAATTTCACTAGCTTAACTGAGTGAAAATGTGAGAAAGGGTGAATTTGAAAAATAATAGAAAACTTTTGAGGGGAGGGGGGCATAATATAAAAATAGACAACTTCTTGCAAGGAGAAATAGAAAGGGAAAAAATCTTGAGAATGACAAATGCCTGAGAAATTCCCTACCTAAATCTCAATGTCCTCAGAAGACATTTAATTAGGCATAAAACACTATTGTTAACTAGTAGGTACAATCAATCAATCATAGCATTTGTAAAGCGCACTACATACCCGTGAGGGTCTCAAGGCGCTAGTGGGGGGAGGAGGCTGCTACAGTCCGAAGAGCCAGGTCTTGAGAAGTCTCTTGAAGGTAAGAAGGTCTTCAGTTTGCCGTAAGCGGATGGGGAGGGTGTTCCATGTCTTGGCGGCGAGGTGGGAGAATGATCAGCCGCCGGCGGTCATTCTTCGGATGTGGGGAATGGTGGTGAGGGCGTGGTCTGTGGCGTGGAGCTGGCGGGTGGGGGTGTAGAGGCTGATTCGGCTGTTGAGGTACGCTGGTCCGGTGTTGTGGAGTGCCTTGTGTGCATAGGTGAGGAGTTTGAAGGTTATCCTCTTGTTGACAGGTAGCCAGTGCAAGTCTCTCAGGTGGGGTGTGATGTGGCTGCAGCGAGGAATGTCGAGGATCAGGCGTGCGGAGGCGTCCTGAAAGCATTGGAGCCTTTTCAGGAGTTTGGACGGAGCTCCTGCGTAGAGTGCGTTCCCGTAGCCCAGTTTACTGCTGACGAGACGTCCTTCTCGTTTCGGTGGGGATCCACTTGAAGATCCTGCGAAGCATGCGGAGGGTGTTGAAGCAGGACTTGCTTTGTCATGGAGATGGTAGAGTCGAAGATGACCCCTAAGTTGCGTGCGTGGTGGGTGGGTGTTGGGGGTGTTCCCAGTGCAGTTGGCCACCAGGAGTCATCCCAGGCCGAGGGGGTGGATCCGAGGATGAGGACCTCGTCTTGTCCGAGTTCAGCTTCAGTCCACTGTTCCTCATCCAATTGGTAACGGCCTTCATTCCTTCGTGGAGGTTGGTTTTGGCAGTGTGGGGGTCCTTGGTGAGGGAGAGGATCAGCTGGGTGTCGTCGGCATAGGAGATCATGTTGAGGTTGTGCTGTCGTGCGACGTAGGTGAGTGGTGCCATGTAGACGTTGAACAAAGTTGGGCTGAGGGTGGAGCCTTGGGGTATGCCGCAGATGATCCCGGTGGCTTCGGAGCGGAAGGGGGGGAGGCGGACGCTCTGTGTTCTGATGGAGAGGAAGGAGGAGGTCCAGTCCAGGGCCTTCTCTTCGATCCCGGCGTCGTCGAGGCGTGTTCGTAGTGTGCGGTGGCAGACTGTGTTGAAGGCGGCTGACAGGTCCAGGAGGATGAGGGCCGCGGTTTCTCCTTTGTCTAGTAGGGTCCTGATGTCATCGGTGGCGGCGAGGAGGGCAGTTTTGGTGCTGTGGTTCCTGTGGAACCCGGACTGGGATGGGTCTAGGATGCCGTTCTCGTCGAGGAAGCTGGTCAGTTGTTTGTTGACAGCCTTTTCGATGACCTTCGCTGGGAACGGGAGCAGGGAGATGGGTTGAAAGTTCTTGAGGTCCGCCTTGGGTGTCTTGAGTAAGGCGTTGATCTCTGCGTGCTTCCAGCTCTCCGGGAATGTCACTGTTTCAACGGAGATGTTCATGGTTTTATGGAGATGGGGTACAATGGTGCTGCTGGCCTTGTTGAAGATGTGGTGTGGGCAGGGGTCTTCCGTGGATCCGGAGTGGACGGTGTTCATGATCTTGATGGTGTCATCATCGTTGATGTTGGCCCAGGCGAGCAGGTGGTGGTTGGTGAGGGTGGTGGTCGTGGGAGAGGGGGTCTCAGTGGTTGCCGGGGTGGTGACGGCATTGAAGCTGTCGTGGATGTCTGTGATCTTGCGGTGGAAGAAGGTGGCCAGCGAGTCACACAGGTCTTGTGAGGGTGGGATGTCATTGGTGTTGGAGCTGGGGTTGGCGAGTTCCTTCATGACGTTGAAGTGGTCTTTGCTGTTGTGTGCCTTGTTGTCTAGGCGGTCTTTGAAGGAGGTCCTTTTGGCGGATCTGATGAGGTGGTGGTGTCTGCGGGTGGCATTCTTGTGGGCTGTGTAGTTTCCTGGAGTTTGTTCACGGATCCAGTTTTTTTCTAGTTTTCGGCAGGTACACTTGGAGGCCTGGAGGTCTTCGGTGAACCAGCTTGCTTTCTTACTGGTGTGGGTGTTGGAGGGCTTCTTGAGCGGGGCGAGGGTGTTGGCGCAGTTGTTGATCCACTGTCTGAGGTTATGGGCGGCAGCATTGGAGTCGGTCAGGTATGCGGGTGAGTTCCGGGCGAGGGTGGTGGAAAGCTGGTCTTTGCTGACTTTGCTCCAGCAGCGGTGCGGCATCTGTAGGGTGCAGTGGTGCGTGGTGGGTTTCTGGAAGGTGAAGTGGATGGAGCGGTGGTCGGTCCAGTGGAGCTCGGTGGTGTGGTTGAAGGAGACATAGGAGCTTGCGGAGAAGATGGGGTCAAGCGTGTGGCCGGCGGCATGGGTGGGTGTAGCAACGGGTTGTCTGAGTCCGAGGTTGGCGAGGTTGGCGATCAGGGTGGTGGAGTTGTTGTCGTTGTTGTTCTCGAGGTGGAAGTTCAGGTCCCCCGAGGAGGATGTAGTCCATAGAGGCGAGGGCGTGTGTGTTGATGAGGTCGGTGATGGAGTCGCTGAACTGTGCTCGGGGTCTGTAGATGAGGGTTCCTCTGAGGGTGGTGTTGGGATCGGTGTGAATCTGGACGTGCAGGTGTTTCAGCAGTGCTGAGGTTGTTGTCGGAGTTGGTTGACACTTTGAGAGTGTTCCTGTGGACGATGGCGATTCCTCCTCCTACTCCATTGGTGCGGTCCCTGCGGGTGATCTTATAGCCTTCCGGGATGGCTATGGCGATGTCTGGTGCCGAGGAGTGGTTCCCAAAGACATTTTCAGTATAGTTAAAGAGCTCACCTTCTTGGAGCATGTCACAGCACTGATGCCTTCTTCTACCAATTATTGCAATCAAGTGGCTAGCTTCTTTGCTGAAAAAATCAAGAAGATCTATGCTCATTTTCCAGAGGCCAGCAGAAATTACAAATTCATCCCCCTAAGGATGAATTACCACACAAAGGGCTATTTAACTTCCAAGCACCTACGGTAGGAGATACACTTCAGCTTCTTTCAACAGTTAAATCTGGTTCCCCCACAGATACTATCCCCCTAACATGCTGTTAGCTATTGCCTCAGTGCTTACGAACATGATGAATTCCTCCTTTTGCTCTGAGCAAGTCCCAAGTCTCTAGAAAGATGCGATGGTGGTCCCTTTGGTAAAGAAGCTCTCTCTGGACCCCACACTCCCAGAAAATGTGAGACCAATATTACTGCTTCCCTTCTTTGCTAAAATAGCAGAAAAATGTCTCAATCTCCAATTGACCAAGTTTATTGAAGAAAACCACATGCTTCACAGAGCTTAATCAGGTTTCCGAGCTCTGTATAGCACTGATTCTGCTTTACTTTCAGCCTCTGAATCATTGAGAATGGCCGCAGACGAAGGTATGACAGCAGCACTGATCCTGTTGGATCTAGTGCTGCCTGTGACACAGTATCCCACGGCCTTCTTTTGGAACGTTGTTGGATGCTGAAGTCAGAGGTGGTACTTTGGAGTGGATCAAGCACTTCCTTCAAGCTAGATCCTTCCAAGTTATCCAACATCCTTTTAAGTCTGAAAACCGACCCTTGTTACAAGGGGTTCCACAGGCCTCAGCCCTAAGAGCGACACTATTTAATGTCTAGATGCGCCCTCTAGCGGACGAAGTCCCAAAACATGGGGTAAGCTGGTGTCCTATGCTGACGACACTCAGCTGATTATTACACTAGAACAGAATGAAGTGGAGGCTGTTGCAAAAACAACAAGTGATGGACTGAATGTGGATCAATGTCACACACTCCCCCAGTCAAAAGATCTGGGCCCAAATCCATCGTTTTTTTGCACTCCACACCACCCTGGGTTAGACAATGGCGATATGCAAATCAGCTCTGACCCTGTTGCCCCATGGGAACAGTCCAGTCCGAACTACAAAAGCCATGTCCTTCCCAGAACGGAATCAAGCATCCGAGGACCGGACCGGTTTCGAGGTAACACCTCTCTTCAGCCCGGCTAGCTTGACTCCAAGTGGTGTGGAGTGCCTGGGACCCACGTCTGGGCATCCCCAGCGCACTTAGGGCGGCAATTGCAAAAACAACAAGTGATGGACTGAATGTGGATCAATGTCACACACTCCCCCAGTCAAAAGATCTGGGCCCAAATCCATCGTTTTTTTGCACTCCACACCACCCTGGGTTAGACAATGGCGATATGCAAATCAGCTCTGACCCTGTTGCCCCATGGGAACAGTCCAGTCCGAACTACAAAAGCCATGTCCTTCCCAGAACGGAATCAAGCATCCGAGGACCGGACCGGTTTCGAGGTAACACCTCTCTTCAGCCCGGCTAGCTTGACTCCAAGTGGTGTGGAGTGCCTGGGACCCACGTCTGGGCATCCCCAGCGCACTTAGGGCGGCAATTGCAAAAACAACAAGTGATGGACTGAATGTGGATCAATGTCACACACTCCCCCAGTCAAAAGATCTGGGCCCAAATCCATCGTTTTTTTGCACTCCACACCACCCTGGGTTAGACAATGGCGATATGCAAATCAGCTCTGACCCTGTTGCCCCATGGGAACAGTCCAGTCCGAACTACAAAAGCCATGTCCTTCCCAGAACGGAATCAAGCATCCGAGGACCGGACCGGTTTCGAGGTAACACCTCTCTTCAGCCCGGCTAGCTTGACTCCAAGTGGTGTGGAGTGCCTGGGACCCACGTCTGGGCATCCCCAGCGCACTTAGGGCGGCAATTGCAAAAACAACAAGTGATGGACTGAATGTGGATCAATGTCACACACTCCCCCAGTCAAAAGATCTGGGCCCAAATCCATCGTTTTTTTGCACTCCACACCACCCTGGGTTAGACAATGGCGATATGCAAATCAGCTCTGACCCTGTTGCCCCATGGGAACAGTCCAGTCCGAACTACAGAAGCCATGTCCTTCCCAGAACGGAATCAAGCATCCGAGGACCGGACCGGTTTCGAGGTAACACCTCTCTTCAGCCCGGCTAGCTTGACTCCAAGTGGTGTGGAGTGCCTGTGACCCACGTCTGGGCATCCCCAGCGCACTTAGGGCGGCAATTGCAAAAACAACAAGTGATGGACTGAATGTGGATCAATGTCACACACTCCCCCAGTCAAAAGATCTGGGCCCAAATCCATCGTTTTTTTGCACTCCACACCACCCTGGGTTAGACAATGGCGATATGCAAATCAGCTCTGACCCTGTTGCCCCATGGGAACAGTCCAGTCCGAACTACAAAAGCCATGTCCTTCCCAGAACGGAATCAAGCATCCGAGGACCGGACCGGTTTCGAGGTAACACCTCTCTTCAGCCCGGCTAGCTTGACTCCAAGTGGTGTGGAGTGCCTGGGACCCACGTCTGGGCATCCCCAGCGCACTTAGGGCGGCAATTGCAAAAACAACAAGTGATGGACTGAATGTGGATCAATGTCACACACTCCCCCAGTCAAAAGATCTGGGCCCAAATCCATCGTTTTTTTGCACTCCACACCACCCTGGGTTAGACAATGGCGATATGCAAATCAGCTCTGACCCTGTTGCCCCATGGGAACAGTCCAGTCCGAACTACAAAAGCCATGTCCTTCCCAGAACGGAATCAAGCATCCGAGGACCGGACCGGTTTCGAGGTAACACCTCTCTTCAGCCCGGCTAGCTTGACTCCAAGTGGTGTGGAGTGCCTGGGACCCACGTCTGGGCATCCCCAGCGCACTTAGGGCGGCAATTGCAAAAACAACAAGTGATGGACTGAATGTGGATCAATGTCACACACTCCCCCAGTCAAAAGATCTGGGCCCAAATCCATCGTTTTTTTGCACTCCACACCACCCTGGGTTAGACAATGGCGATATGCAAATCAGCTCTGACCCTGTTGCCCCATGGGAACAGTCCAGTCCGAACTACAAAAGCCATGTCCTTCCCAGAACGGAATCAAGCATCCGAGGACCGGACCGGTTTCGAGGTAACACCTCTCTTCAGCCCAGACAATGGCGATATGCAATTTTCACCCCGAGTGGGCTGGGTATGCTCAGACGTGAGTCCCAGGCTCTCCACACCACTGGAGTCAAGCTATCCAGGCTGATGAAGGCTGATAGCCAGAAACCGGTCCTTGGATGCTTGATTCCGGTCTGGGAAAGACATGGCTTGGTAGTTCGGACTGGACTGTTCCCATGAGGCACAGGGTCAGAGCTGATTTGCATATAGCCAGTGTCTAACCCAGGGTGGTGTGGAGAGCAAAAAAACGATGGATTTAGGCCCAGATCCTTGTACTGGGGTGAATGTATGACATTGTTCTACATTCTGTCCATCAACTGTGTTTTTTGCAATTTTCACCCCGAGTGGGCTGGGTATGCTCAGACGTGAGTCCCAGGCTCTCCACACCACTGGAGTTAAGCTATCCAGGCTGATGAAGGCTGATAGCCAGAAACCGGTCCTTGGATGCTTGATTCCGGTCTGGGAAAGACATGGCTTGGTAGTTCGGACTGGACTGTTCCCATGAGGCACAGGGTCAGAGCTGATTTGCATATAGCCAGTGTCTAACCCAGGGTGGTGTGGAGAGCAAAAAAACGATGGATTTAGGCCCAGATCCTTGTACTGGGGTGAATGTATGACATTGTTCTACATTCTGTCCATCAACTGTGTTTTTTGCAATTTTCACCCCGAGTGGGCTGGGTATGCTCAGACGTGAGTCCCAGGCTCTCCACACCACTGGAGTCAAGCTATCCAGGCTGATGAAGGCTGATAGCCAGAAACCGGTCCTTGGATGCTTGATTCCGGTCTGGGAAAGACATGGCTTGGTAGTTCGGACTGGACTGTTCCCATGAGGCACAGGGTCAGAGCTGATTTGCATATAGCCAGTGTCTAACCCAGGGTGGTGTGGAGAGCAAAAAAACGATGGATTTAGGCCCAGATCCTTGTACTGGGGTGAATGTATGACATTGTTCTACATTCTGTCCATCAACTGTGTTTTTTGCAATTTTCACCCCGAGTGGGCTGGGTATGCTCAGACGTGAGTCCCAGGCTCTCCACACCACTGGAGTCAAGCTATCCAGGCTGATGAAGGCTGATAGCCAGAAACCGGTCCTTGGATGCTTGATTCCGGTCTGGGAAAGACATGGCTTGGTAGTTCGGACTGGACTGTTCCCATGAGGCACAGGGTCAGAGCTGATTTGCATATAGCCAGTGTCTAACCCAGGGTGGTGTGGAGAGCAAAAAAACGATGGATTTAGGCCCAGATCCTTGTACTGGGGTGAATGTATGACATTGTTCTACATTCTGTCCATCAACTGTGTTTTTTGCAATTTTCACCCCGAGTGGGCTGGGTATGCTCAGACGTGAGTCCCAGGCTCTCCACACCACTGGAGTCAAGCTATCCAGGCTGATGAAGGCTGATAGCCAGAAACCGGTCCTTGGATGCTTGATTCCGGTCTGGGAAAGACATGGCTTGGTAGTTCGGACTGGACTGTTCCCATGAGGCACAGGGTCAGAGCTGATTTGCATATAGCCAGTGTCTAACCCAGGGTGGTGTGGAGAGCAAAAAAACGATGGATTTAGGCCCAGATCCTTGTACTGGGGTGAATGTATGACATTGTTCTACATTCTGTCCATCAACTGTGTTTTTTGAAGTGGAGGCTGTGCCTGTACCTAGAGCTTGCTTAATTGATCTGGCCAATTGGATAAATTCAGTTTTCTTTAAATAAATGCAAGCAAAACTGACATTATGGTAGGTGGCAAACAACCCACCATCTGGTCTCACGTTTGGTGGCCATCAGAACTAGGCCCGACCCCAGTTCCTAAACCTAAGATCAAAAACGTAGGCGTATAGTTGGAAAATACCTTATCATTTGTGGGACATGTATCAGGTTGGCCGGCATGTGCTTTGTCCTACTGAGGATGTTATGAATTTTTTTTAGATCTGTTACCTCTGGCAGCAAAAAAAAACCATCATCCAGGCAGTGATTATCTCCCGCTTGGATTACTGTAATGTTCTCCACTTAGGGGACACCAAAAGTAGAATTAGAATGCTGCAGAGAGTACAGAACGCCGCAGCCCAGTTACTACTGAACATCCCAATGTGAGCCTCGGTGCGAGCGGCCCTCGTGGAGCTACATTAATTACAGGTGTTTGAGAGTGACTTTTGAAGGTTCATGCTTCTCTCACAGAATTCAAAACGAGAAAGGTCCTAGCTATTTATTCCCTCTACTTACTCCTTACAGACCCACTAGTAATCTTAGATCTGCGGGCACTGCTAGGATGACTATTCCCAAAGTGCAAAGAGAACGTCTGGTAGGCAGATCTTTTGGCTTTCTAGCAGCTAAAGTTTGGAACCAACAGCCGCTGGATCTTTTATTAATTAAAGCTCGGGGACAATCCGTTGGAGTAACCAGACGATCTACAAACTACTAAAAAAGAAATTGTTATCTAAAGTAAAAAAGTTAATTGTATTATGCGTTATTTTTTAATTATGTATTATTGAAAGTAATTTAATAATATTTTAATACAAAAATGTTACATTAATTTATACACTAAAAAAATGTTGAAAAAATATGTTATAATTAAATTCTAGATTTTTTAAGATATGTTGTTAACATTAAATTATATGTATTTTTATTTTAATTATTTTAAATAATCTAATTTTAAGTAATATTATTTCCTATCCAGTTTTAGTCTACAGCAGCCCTCCATTATTTTCTATGTATCAATGTTGCATTACCAGTGGTCGGCCATGTGCATTGCTGGACTTACTCCAGCTCTGATTAGTACTACTGTTTTGAGTCCCTTTTTGCTGTAGTATCTTTAGAAATGCAGTTTTCCCCCATGCACTGACCATAATTTCGCCAAGAGCTGGGGCTAGCACTGTTATTTTTCGTGCTATAGCTCGTATTCTTGTGGCACTTGTATCCTGATCCATAGAACTGTCCCATTTCTCTGTCGTTCATGTCACTTGGACCCAGACTGCTGGTATCTGCTCTTACAAGGCACCCTCGCAGAATTTTTTTTACTAGTGAACATATATGCCGCAAATGTAGATAACTCTGATGATTTCTGATGATTTCTTCCGCGACTTATCTTCTCGCCTGGACGGCTTCAAGGCGGACCCCTTAATGCGTGAGCGGAGCCCTGAATATACCCCACTGTTTGCAACTATATTCCACTAGCGCACAGCCTGCTGATAAACCCGTGCTCGGGAAATGCCACATCACGACACATATGCCCTGCTCGATGCGTGCAAACTCAAGATCGGTCCACTCCTGGCTTTACGTTCTACTTGGCGCCCCACTCTGTCTGGAAGCAGCTAGATTACTGGTTTCTCTCAGCCACTGTCTACTCGTCGACCTCTGAAGTTGCTGTTCTCCCTCAGACACTTTAGGGCCATAATCCTGTCCTATATAACCTACAGATTCCGTATGGTTGCGGCTTTGAACGTAGCTGACAATTTCACAGTGATGCGCTCCATGACCAAGTGTTTCGTAGTGAACTACAAGACTCCATTATCAACTACTTCACTTTAAATACTGGAACAATCTCTAAGCAAGCCACCCTTTGGGAGGCCTTCAAGGGTACATCCAGGGGTTGTGCATCTCCAAACATATGGCCATCCTTCGGAACATCCGTATCTAGCTGCAGCGGGCCGAGGGTGATCTGTGGGACTTGAAGTGCGGCTGTAGATGCCCGATTGTATCAAAGACCAGTTCTACTGGTGGAATTTTGGGAACTTGCGGTTAGGGAGATTGCATATATGGGCTGAACTTCGAATAGATGCTGGAGAGATTGTTACGGGTGGAGAGCGTATCCTGGCTGAATTTCAGTACTACTACCAGGAGCTTTATGCTTCTCAAGTCTTTGATGATCCTTGTGTAATATCCTCACGATGGTATAGCTTACAGATTGCCAGCAACGGTTTCTAAGTGTACCGTTGACCCTGGATGAGATAACACAAGCTAATGATGCCCTGGACACAGCTAAGGCGCCGGTTCTCGATGGATTAACTGGGGCTTTCTGTAAGGCCTCAGAATGGCAGCTCACCCCGCACCTCCAGGCACTGTATAATGAATCAATGACCACTGGTAGGCTACCACCTACACTCCATGAAGTGGTTCTGACCCTTTTGTTAAAACCCAGCAAAGATCTTAGCTGTTGCACCTCATACCGAACTCCCCGTCCCTTCCCTCACTCCCCCACCTTTCCTGGCCCTCTGACAGGTTGGGGTAGGGTTCTTAGCGCTGGGATACCCCCGGGTGACTACGCGCTCTACACATTTTTTTAATAATAATAATAATACCATCTTTTATCCCTGCTAAACTTAGATAATAAAATCCTGCCCAAAATACTTGCCACTAGGTTGGCTCTACTGATGGAGCAAATTATCTCCCCAGGACAATTTGGCTTTGTTCCGCATTGTTCGACCTCACTAAACCTCCTTACTATCTTTGCTGTGCTTAATAAAGTCCCCCCCTCTACTCCCGCAGCCATGGCTCCGTTAGATGCAGAAAAAGCCTTTGATTCTCTCGAATGGCAATTCCTCAAAGCTGTTCTTGGTGAACTTGACATCCCTCTCCCGTTCCTCTCATTGATCATGCTTTTATACACTAACCCGACGGCCTGGCTACTGGTAAATGGCACCCTTACTGATGCCTTTCCAGTCATGCGTGGTACTTGGCATGGCTGCCCACTATCCGGCCTCCTTTCAGGTCTCGCGTAGGCAGCGCGCATGCGCTGCTCTAAGAGATTACCTTTAGAAATTGGTCAGCTCTTTTCCACACACTCGTGCATGTGGTGGCATCCACCTTGCGGGAGCGAGAAGTGGTGCGCGCAGGGGCCATCTGTATGTAATTAGGGACATGCGCGCACTTCTTTAAATTGGCCTGCTCGTGATCGCCTTGTCGGCTGGACATCCTTGAGCTTTCACTTTCGCGCTTTCACTTTCGTTCGTGGCCGCGCTTGTTATTTGTGGCATGTAGGGCAACTTAGTCTGAACTCTGCAAACAATCGTGCTCATGATAAGAAAGGGAGATAGGATCTCGAGAATCTGTGACCTGCGAGTGCACACATAACTTCACTATATAAAACCCACAGTTTCTTCTAATTATTTGCTTTCAAAGGAATGTCTTACGTGAGAGCGGCAGTGACGAGGAGGCTGAAGGAGCGAGAAATCAGAAACAGCTTGTTAAGTTCCAGGGTTGACGGGGATACATTTAATTTATGCACAGTTTATGGATTGCCCGTCTTTGCGGGAGGACGTTTAGCAAGTGTTTTAACATGTCTTATGGATTAAAATTTGCAAACAATATCTTTGCCGTATCGTTTTCCCCAGAAGCCAAGGTTCTGCAGTGTAAAGTTCTGTTCGACTATGCTCCGCAGAACGAGGACGAGTTGGAACTGAAAGTGGGGGAAGTCGTTCACCTCACCGTAGAGGTAGGTTTAGCCTTTTTTTTCACTTTAAACGTGTTTTCAGTTGTATCTTCAGACTGTCTACTCTCCTAAGCTCCTCTCACAGTTTGTTTTGCATTTGAAGTCTATATATTATCATTTGGAGGTAAACAGTGATGTTTTATTTGGCCTTGCGCCGGTAAAGAAAGCATGCCTTTTTAACTGGAGTACTTTTTTATGAAGCTGAAAATGTCGGCTCGGAATTGAGTGCTCGTTTTAAGTGCTGAGCCGACGTAGTGAGTGCGGAAGTGCTGCGCGCGCCTTCTGTGGGGGCTCAGCGGGGATGTGGCCGAGGTGTTTACTGCATTTTCAGGTTTGCCAGGTTCGTGCGTGACAAGAATATAGGTTCCACGTGTTGCGTTCAGTTCTGGGACTTGCAGTTCACAGATGTCAATCCGAAAATGCGTTGTCTTTCTAAGTTTATCAATGCATAAACAAGACTGAAAGCCCCAATAAAAGAAAGTAAGTTAGAAACTAAATGTTCAAGTAATGCTGCTGATTAAACTGGTTTTACTGAGTTTCTAATGGAAAACAGGGGTTATGACCATGCTCTCACTGTTAAAATGTATTGATAATGCTAACTGTTGCTTGAACGTTTCTCACGTGTCGATGGGCTTCATTTAAAGTTTCGAGGGAACTAGAAATCCTCCAGGTTCTGGATGACAGTCTTAATTCGGAGTACAATCCATCGGCTGAATTTTCCGGCTATCCATGTGGGGAAGGAAATTCTTCCGGGTGCTCCTACTCCGTATTTAGACCTGCTTCCAAAAACTAAAGAATTTTTAGACCCCTCCAAACTGTAAATGAGCCCTTAGGAATTGTTTCAGTGCACGGAGATGTTAATTTTGTAACATTTATCTGTTATGCAAGCAAACATGCTGTTATTGCATCTCCTTTCCAATTTTGTTGGTGTATTTAACCCGGGTCTTGTTGCTGTTGAGTGAGGATCTTTTAAATGTTTCCACAGATGAGTACTTTCCTGATTACTGTGTATTTTATGTACATTTAATGTATAATAATTTTAATTCACTGCACTACAAACTACTTGGAATGCTTGTTGTGTGCTGGGGTTTGCTTTTACGTTCCCATCGCCGACCTCGCCAGCACCCACGCACTCGCATCCACGGACTACACCCTCCTCGGGGACCTGAACTTTCACCTCGAGAACAACAACGACGCTAACTCCACCATGCTGATCGGCAACCTCGCGAACCTTGGCCTCAGACAACTCGTCACCACACCGACCCACGCCGCCGGCCACACGCTGGACGCCATCTTCTCCACAAGCACCCACGTCACCTTCAACTACACCACCGAACCCTACTGGACCGACCACCGCTGCATCCACTTCACCTAGAGAAAAAACACCTTACACCACCACACCCTCCAGTTCCCCCGCCTTGGTTGGAGCAAAGTCACCGAACACCAGCTACTCACCACCCTTTCCTAGAACCCTCCAACCGAACCACTGATCCAGACTCTGCAGCCTGCAACCTCAGACAATGGATCAACGACTGCGCCAACATCCTCGCCCCACTGAAGAAACCCTCCAACAACCACACCAGCAAGAAAACCACTTGGTTCACCGACAAGCTCCTGGCCTCCAAACACGCTTGCCGGAAGCTGGAAAAGAAATGGCTCCACGAACGCACACCGAACAACCACGCAGCCTTCAAGGACACCACCCGCAGACACCACCACCTCATCAGGTCAGCAAGAGGTCCTCCTTCAAAGACCGCCTGGACAACAACGCACACGACAGCAAAGAGCTCTTCCGCATCGTGAAAGAATTATCCAGCCCCAGTGCCAACATCAACGACATCCCGCCCTCACAGGAACTATGCGACTCACTGGCCACCTTCTTCCACCGCAAGATCGCTGACATTCACGACAGCTTCGACACCACGACCACGCCAGTCCCCACCGCCCCAGCGAAAACAAGCAACATCAACCACCTCACCTCCTGGTCCAACGTCAACGATGACGAGACGCGCAAGGTCATGAACTCCATCCACTCAGGATCTCCGACAGACCCCTGCCCCCACCACATTTTCAACAAAGCAGACACACTCATCGCCCCCAACTACGCAAGATCATCAACGTCTCCTTCAAAACAGCTACATTCCCTGAAAGCCGGAAACACGCAGAAATCAACGCCCTTCTCAAGAAACCCAAGGCCGACCCCAAGGACCTCAAAAACTTCCGACCAATCTCCCTCCTCCCGTTCCCGGCAAAGGTCGCAGAGAAAATCGTCAACATGCAACTGGCACGCCACCTCGAAGACAACAACATCCTGGATCCATCCCAATCCGGATTCAGACGAAACCACAGCACCGAGACCGCCCTCATCGCCGCCACAGACGACATCAGGCGCCAACTCGACAACGGCAAAACTTCTGCCCTCATCCTCCTGGACCTCTCAGCAGCCTTCGACACGGTATGCCACCGCACCCTAATGACACGCCTCCAAAAAGCCGGAATTCAAGATAAAGCCCTAGACTGGACCACATCCTTCCTCTCCGGCAGAACCCAGAGCATCCGCCTCCCTCCATTACGCTCAGAAGCCACCGACATCATCTACGGCGTCCCCCAGGGATCCTCCCTCAGCCCGATGCTATCCAACATCTACATGGCCCCCCTCGCACAAGTGGCCCGCCGTCATGACCTCAACATCATCTCCTACGCCGACGACACCCAGCTCATCCTCTCCCTCACCAAGGACCCCATCACCGCCAAATCCAATCTCCACGAGGGAATGAAGGCCGTCGCCGACTGGATGAGGAACAGCTGCCTGAAACTGAACTCCGACAAGACGGAAGTCCTCATCCTCGGACCTTCCCCCTTAGCCTGGGACAACTCCTGGTGGCCTACCACCCTAGGATCGGCACCAACCCCCACCGACCACGCTCTCAACCTGGGATTCATCCTCGACTCTTCCCTCTCCATGGCCAAACAAGTCAACGCCGTCTCCTCCTCCTGCTATAACACCCTCCGCACTCTCCGCAGGATCTACAAGTGGATCCCGACCGAAACCAGAAAAACTGTGACACAGGCCCTCATCAGCAGTAGACTGGACTACGGCAACGCTCTCTACGCAGGAATCCCAGCCAAACACCTATGACGACTACAACGCATCCAAAATGCCTCCGCCCGACTCATCGCAAACGTCCCCCGCCGCAGCCACATCACCCCCCATCTGAGAGAGCTCCACTGGCTCCCCGTCAACAAGAGGATCACCTTCAAACTCCTCACCCACGCACACAAAGCACTCCGCAACGCCGGACCAGCCTACCTGAACAGCAGACTTAACTTCTACACTCCCACCGCCAGCTCCGCTCCGCCAGCATCGCTCTCGCCACCGTTCCCCGCATCCAACGAACCACCTCCGGCGGCAGATCCCTTTCCTACCTCGCCGCTAAGACCTGGAACACCCTACCCACCTACCTACGACAGACCCAAGACCTACTCGCCTTCAGAAGACTCCTCAAGACCTGGCTCTTCGAGCAGTAGCAGCCCCCCCCCCCCCTTGCGCCTTGAAACCCTTACGGGTAAGTAGCGCGCTTTACAAATTTGGTTGATTGATTGATTGATCACATTAGAGTGCTAGAATCACCCTAACCTGTGGTGATTTTGAGGAATTTACACAGATTAAGGCCCATTTACTGTCCAGACTACAGGGGACTGTCACAAGATCTCCTCCCAGGGAAAAGGTAGCCAGCGTGTAACACTATTTTGGTAAGGCTTCAGTTTGATTACTTTGTTTTGTAAAGCATATGCTTTAGCCCTCAAAAGACCCACCCGCTCCTTCCATTGACCCTCGATTAACTAGCGACCCACCGTCCTCTAGACATGTCCTCAGTCAGTGTACCACCACTCCTTTCCCTCATGGTTACGTAGCTGCCCCTCATCACCAGTAACTTTCTGTTGCATGAGCCATTGGATATTCAAAGATCACACAGGAAAAGAAATATGCATGTTGTATAGACTGGTTTCTGGTGCCCCTTGGCATCTGACCTCACACAAGCATTCGAAGTGTTGGTTATCATTATGCCACCCAGGAAGAAGAACGCGGCAGAGGCAAGCATATATTCCTGAATCAGACTGCATGACCCAGTGTGTAGTAATTATATAACTGTTCAATCTGTGGCAGCACAGCTCCCAGGATAATGTGCTGCATCTCTAAACACTTATAAGGTCCCAAAGGCGAGACCTATTGTCTGTGCCAATGCTTGTTATAATTGTAATGGACCCACTTGTCTGTGTATTGCAGGGTTGCCATTTACATCGTGGACAGAAAGTCACTCATGGTCCTCTAGTGCTCTTGCTCTACGCAGATGACATTCGGCTCTTTATCAGGACCAAATCAGAGCTCTTCTCGCTGATGGATATAACCCCAACCGCCACCTGTGGAATATCCCCTAAAATGGGCCATGGATGGCACCAAATACATGGGCATTCATCTCCACAGAGATAGAGAACAGATCCTGCAATGCAACTACAGCCCGTCGATGGCATACCTCAACACACAGGTGGACTCCGACTGCCCCTCTTCATGGCGGAACGCGTGGCCATTTTTAAGATGGTCGTCCTACCCCACTTCTTATATCTTTTCTCCAATATCCCAACTCCCCTCCCACAATCCTTCTTCCACACCCTCCACGGGTTCCTTACATGGCTAGTGTGGGCTGGTGCATGCCCCCATGTCCAGTCAGACACACTTAAACTCTGAGCGCGGGGGCCATTGAGTCCCTGATCTTTGCTCCTACTATTTAGCTGCCCAGTGTCATTACACACAACGCTGGTGTCACCATGATGCTCACAACCCATAACTGTGTCCAGAACGACCTCATTTGGATGGAGTCCTACACTCACAAATACTGCCTAAAAGCATGCCACTAGACCTTAAAGTCATCCAGACTGTGTCCACAACATGCTGGGCCTGACACAGGTTAAGACGCATGCTGGGGGGGGTAGGGGGGGGGGTCCTGTTTATTCTAGTGCTCTCCCGCTGCACGACAACCAATTGCTCCCATGTATACGGGAAGTTAGTTCAGGGTGCGCTACATCTGCATACCCTCCACACCATAGGAGATCTGTTTACAGATTGTCACGTTCTACCCCTGGTTGAAGACCCACGGACAGGGGACTTCTCCTACATCTCCTACATGGACCTTTTCATTCTCCGGCGACTCCGGACCGCGTTGAGGTCGCTCATGACTTCCTATCCTCCACCCCCCCCCCGTCCCCCCCGAAGACTTTCCACCACTAACACTGGCGATTGCTGATATAGACGGAGACCATATGACCTCTTAACTGTACCAAGCATGTATTGCCCTGAAACCAGACACTACTACACAGGTGCGGGGGAACGAGGTGGCAGAACTAGGGGATAACACGTATTGTTGTACACAAATCCAACGTATTTCCTTTAGCCATCGGCATAAGCTTTTACATCTCAAATTCATACATCTCTGCTACCTCTCACCACTTGATATTGCCACATTTGACTGCACCTGATCTGATAGATGCACAAAGTGTCCGCCCCAGGGGCAGACTTCGTGCTCCTAACCTGGACATGTCCAGTGTTGACCACATACTGGATAGCAGTGTTTGAGCAGATCTCTGCCATGATTGGCACTGAACTATCGCCCGACCCGCTAGATGCACTTCTAGGCTACACTCAGAATGTACCTTGCCTCACCCATCACCAAACCGCCTTGGCACTATTGCTGGGCAAGCGGGAAATTGCAGTACCCTGGGGAAGCGCTAGACTGCCCACCCCTTCAGAATGGCTCAGGAGCATGAGCCACTGTGAGAACGTGGGCGGAGATTATGCCCGTCTCCAACCCCTCACTTCACGTCCTAAAGACATTTGGTGTCTTTCTGCACATATCTCCACTCTATGGAACAGGATGACACCAGCTGTCCTCCTTCCCCATCACACATGCCAGTAGCTCTTTTATGATTAGAGCCACATCAGCCTATGCTCCTGAATTATCAGGTCATGATAATTCCAATATACCTGTGATGACTAACCAATACTGTTAAGGTGTTTGTTCAACATGCCTTGGTGATATGTTCTTCTTCCTCTTTTCTTTTTGATGATATGTAACTGTCTCTTGCTTGCTGTTAATCTGGAAATGTAATAAAGACAATAAAAAAAGAATTGAAATGCAGTTTGTACACAGCAATGCCCCTAATGTTTTGTGGCTGGGAGCATGTCCATAACTAAGCCCATCCCTACCCCTCCTTAAACCCCTGCCTTACTTCTCCTTAAACTCCTCCCAATTAGTACTAGGTATGCCTTTTTTTCCAAACACTCCCCACTGGCCCACCCATCATTTACTACTAAGCAGTAAACCTACTTGTGTGATGCTCGCCCCATGGAAAAGATAGGAGCACTGGAGATAGAGATTTACACTGGTAGATTTGTCAACAGCATTTTGTAGTACATTTAGAGGCACCATTATAGCACTGCTAAATGTACTACTAAATGCAGTTCGTAAATAGGTCTATAGATTTTGTGCATTTTGCCTGCACATCATCTACTGGTGACTATGGAGTAATGTAATAAATATTAAACCAAGTCACCTCTCTCCTGACCACCTACCAGGAGCCACATATTGTTGTCTTTCTGTGTATATGTGTAGGGGTCCATGCAGGGGTTACCCTCAGGGTGTGCACTAACTGTGTACTTTATCTGCCTGTGCGCCTTGGCACATTCTACTGGAATCAGCCTTGCGTGCACATAAGTCCCTTTCCTGCTCAAGGAATCCAGAGAAACTGCCCAGAGCAGACAAGTAATTCTCCCACCCTTCATAGAGACCAGAGGAGGAGTCTTTGAGAAGTTATTAAGCAATTCCAGTTGAGCTCTCTGAATTACTTACTCTTTTGTTAACTTTGTGGGCCCCCTCCATGTCCAGCCCTATCACCTTCAATCCAATAAGATGGGAGCACATCTCATCAACACACATTCGATATGAGAGGTGAAATAAATGCCCCTCTGCTACACTCCGGGGTACCATTGCCATGCTGGGCTGCGCAAAGCGAAAGCCCTTGGTGCGCCTAATCTGTCGCTGGATCCCGAGACAGAGGATTCGACCCTCAAGGTCCTTCACCTGCCTGCCATCCTTGCGTGTTCACATATTATTTTCATCCAAGGGTTAGAGCCCATACTGACACCCATCGTCTCCAAGATCCTTTCCCCTTGGCCATGATGCAGTAGGAACCGTGTTCATAGCTCATTTGGGGTTAGGAATATCTGAGTTTAAAGTATATGTGTTTGAAGCAACTCAGGGATTCTAGACTCACATCAAGAGATTGCCCTGGTCCTCTTCTTCAGTCTCCCATTGTAAGTTCTTTACCACAACAAATGCTTCCTTGTTAGCTGCTCCAGGTCCTTTTGGGCAACTGACGTTAGAATGACTCGACCTGTACATCCCAAGATATTCATACTAAAGTTCTGGAACCCCGCGGTGGCACCCGCAGAATTCGATTTAACATTAGGATGTTCTTACGGTTTTATTAAGCGTAATCTAAACTTTGATCTCAAGGTATTTATACTGTTGGATGAGGCTTGTTTTATAAACGTCACTAAGTAAATAGTCGTGGTGGGCTGCAGGTAAGTAATCCGTTTCCCCTAGGATGCTTACAAATGTAGTATCTCCATAAAGAACCTCAGGGGAACTCACACAAATTCCTACTTGAAACATTTCAGGACCCTGGACAGCTGCAGACCTCTCCATGGTACCGAAACCTCATAGGCTGGCCTTGCTGCATTGTTTTATATGAGAGAGGACCGTGAGCAGTGGGTGTCGTGAACTCTGCTTTGTAAAGAGTACAGTGACCCTTCAGAGCAAAGCAATCATGAACTGCAGACTGGGAGTTGTAAAAGCAGAGCGTTTTGTGTTGGTGATTACTGACTTCTCATTTGTTTTACTTTTTATTGTGTGGTTATTTCAGGCGTCAACGAGTTCAATTCAATTCAATTGCTTGTTGCTTAAGTATGGGTGTTGTTGGGGGCACAGACTAAAAGAGAGAAAGACAGCAGCTGGAGTATCGAGGTGGGACTATCGCCATGGCGGGAGAGCGGTCTTAACAGAAACACGTATTCTGGCGCATGGTAGATGCGATTTCCAGGGGCTTAGCTTGATCAGCAAGATGGTGGTGCAGACAATCGCGCTGGTATATTTTGTTAAAATGCAGCATATGAAAAGCAAGGCATGGGGGATGGGGGGGGGGGCTAAGGAGCAGTGGCAAGGGAGAAAAGTACGGATTGTTAGGGGTACTTTTAATTCAGTATTTTGTAAAATAGCCAGATATGTCCTTCAAAACAGACACAAAGGGTGTATTTTTGTCTTCAAGCGTGTTTGTGTAAAACTCCCAAGTGAAATCTGGCAAACACTTTACCGTACCCGACTTTAAGCACCTGCACCTAACTATTTATAAGAAAGTACATTTATTAACGGGGTGTAACACCCCAAAGACACCCCCTCACCACTGAAGCTACGCCCTGAACAATTTCCTTCTCTTCTTTTTATGCATTTGTCCGGCTTTCCCACAAATGCGCATAGATGAGGTCACATTGTGTAC
The DNA here is from genome assembly GCF_964261635.1 of Lissotriton helveticus. Lineage (NCBI taxonomy): Eukaryota > Metazoa > Chordata > Amphibia > Caudata > Salamandridae > Lissotriton > Lissotriton helveticus. Next base: position 1,100,692,260 of record NC_136071.1, on the reverse strand, counting down.
TAGATAATTACATTAAATGAATTCACTTATTCAAGCTAATTACTGACCACTTCATGTCGAGCAATAATCTTGCGGTGGCCATCATTCGATTTTTCAGGGTTATCAGAACTATAAAATTAGTCCCCTGCTGCCCTCTAGTGGAGTTAGCAAGTAAAGCAACATATCATTCGGTATCACTGACCGACCTTTTGGTCTGCTGGGTTAAATGGAGGCTAAAATCATCCAGGCAGATGAGACACCGGAATTATTCTTTGTTGAAACACGTGTCTTATGAGGGGAGTAATTAAAAGGCCACGTGATTGTTGATAGGGTGGACAAGTTTCCATTGAGATTTTTCAGGTTACATTGGATGCATGGAGACACCGTGCTCCTATGTCGAGATCAGAAGACGTTTGTTAGGGAACAGGGGCACTATTGGTACCAGTTTGGGGGTTTCATTCTATAACCTCCTTCTCTGAAACAGGCCATCTGAACATATATATCTTAGCCCAATATTGATCTTATCAAGTTCGATAACTATGTCGTACTCAATTTGGGTTCCAATGCCTTTAATACTCCAGTAGTAATCTTTGACCACTCATTAGTGCTAGTTTTGAATGCCTGGTTTTAAAAATAAAGAACTCTGGGGCATATTATCAAGGGATTTATCTCCTCTTTTTTGGCTTTAAAAGCCAAGAAAGCGGAGATAAAATTATCTCCCTATCAGCAACAGGGTGCTAACACGCAAATTTGCATGTTAGCATCCTTTTTCTCTACGCTTCCCCTCGCATCTCTAATGAGATGCAAAGGGGGCGTTCCAGAGAAAAATAATAGGAGAAATGTTGTTAAGCGACATTTCTCCTATTATCAAGGATTTCGCTAACCCTGTTAGTGATAAAAAAGCAGCGCTAACCGTGGTTAGTGTTGCTTTTTTTACACCTGGTATTTTCCTGACTAAGCCATGATATCCTATGGAAGGTGGATATCATGGATAAGTTTGTGAGCCCCTATTATCAAGCTAACGCCAAACTTTGAGAGATTATCGTTGGTTTTCCAGCGATAATCTCTCATTTGGCAGTTAGCGCGAGGATTTTTATCACTTCTGAGATAAACCTTGCTAATAGCAAGTTGTCTCTGTGATCATTTCCGGCGATGCTTAGCGTTAAAATCCGTTGCTAAGCCTCGTTAGCGATAAATATCGCTAATCGTTGGTAATATGCCCCTCTATTATCCAAATGGAAGGAGTTAGGCTTATGTTCTGAAACGACAGTGGTTAACATTACTATCCACCATAGACTCTGACCAGTAGCCACTTCCTGCCACAGGTCCCAAAGAATAGGCCTCACCACCTATTTAAGTCTTTTTTCCATTATGTGAATGTTAATGTTATGGGGAATTTATAAAGCGCACGGCTACTCCAAGGAGTGTCCCGGCGCTAAGAAGAGCTCCAAAGAAAAGAGCAGACCCTGTTCCCTCACCGACCTACCCAGCCTACCATTACTGCTGGAACAGCCAGGTCTTAAGTTGGCGTCTGAAGCTAAGAAGCTCTGGTTCTTGTCTGAGAAGAAGAGGCAGCGAGTTCCACAATCTGCCTTCTACCACCTGGAAGGAGCGTCCCCCCTTCCTGGTCCAAAGAGATCGATGTGCTTAAAACAGGCTCAGTACAGGTAGCCAGTGTTTTAAAAAGAAGCCTTAACATGACAATAACAAAGTGGACAAGTCACTGGGGTGGACAGACAACAGAAGTAGTTGTGGTCCAGTAAATACGTGTTAGCATTGAACTAGGACAGTTGACATCAAATCTCAACTTTATGACTTCATCTAAATAGGCTGGAAATGAACCCTGCACTCTAAAAATTAACACTGGACTTTAAAGCGAGCCTCCACATTTGGCCAACTTGTGTGCTCTTAGGTAATAAATATTTGAACTTATCCATCTGCCCCATTTTTTTGGCAGAAAAGAGAGTACTTGGAGTCAATCTAATAGCAGCTGAGAGTGTGTGGTTAAAAAAAACATACTCCCCCATTGTCCGCTTCACTACTTGAAAAATATGGGAACACTTAGAAACAGACTACATGGAAGAATAAAAATAGAAGAGAGACAGAGAGATGGTGTTAGCATTTATGCCAGGGTTTCTTTAGGTTCCCCACTCCAGCCCTTGTCATATCAGTTCATTGTGGGCAGCAGACACACCACTCTAAAGCCAGACAAACCTGCAGAAAATGGGATAGATGCAGGGCCGGACTGGCCGTAGCGGGCACCAGGCATTTCCCTGGTGGGCTGCCAGGGTGGGGACCGGTTTTGGGCCCCTGGGGGCCATTTTTGTTACTGGGCCGGCCCCTGTAACAAAATTGGCCAAAACCGGCCATGGCAAATAGCTCGGCCACACTCCCCATCCTCCTCCATGGCTGGCTAAGCAGTTTGCCAGGCCCAGTGTCAGTTCCCAGTCCGGCCGTGGATGGATGGCCACTCTAATTGGAAAATACTGCCCTGCGCAAAAACCGTGTAACATTACATAACTCTTAAATATGTGTACACCAGGTCTGGTGGCTTAGTGGACTAATGTGCCCACTATAGGGACCTGTGTTGGACCTCATGGTCACAGGTTCAAATCAATGGCAGGTCCACTCAGTCTTTCATCCTTCTGAGAACAATAAAATGAGTACCATTGAGTTGGGCAACAATAAACATCTGTTATTCAGCGCCAAGATACCGTTCTGGGTGAATGTGCTCTTTACAAATACACATGTTATGTTATTTTATGTACACAAAGGAGGATATTGTGGTGATGGAGAAAAAATACTGTAAGGAAGTAACTATCTTTTATCTCAAGTTTCTTTCTGGAACTGGTGGTCATGATGTTTGGTAGGTTGAGTGAGATGCTGGAGTTGCATTAGAAAAATAGTCACAGAAGGGTTGAATGTATGGCCGTATGGCCTGGCACTCTGGCAGATTTAATGGAGTAAAAAGGACTGAGACAGGCATAGCCGATCAATTGTACGGAATAAGCAGGAGTAGACCTGGAGACCATACAATTTTTGTTTTTCAAGAACATACAGTTTTACCAGTGTTTATTTCATCATCTCTGGCCCCCACCTAACTGCTCAACTTTTATTAGAAGATCAATTGCTTATACGTAGGTGAACAGGCTTTATGCAGCAGTTATGGACCAAATGATGGGGCAGGGTTGTCTAAATTATGCATCATGAAAAGGCAAACTGTGCAGCATCATGGAGTACATTTTGTAGCATTATTAAATTACGATTTTGACATTTACATATATTTTAACCCTAATTTGTCTAAATTGTCAGTCTTTTAACTGCCTGGTTACATCAATCAACGGCTGAAAAGAGACCAGTTCGTTTTTAGGTTGAGCCTGAGCCTGTGTGCAAACGCTGCTCTTGCGATCTGCTGTAGGTACTGTACTGAGGAGAAGCCCCACCCACATTTGTCATTGGCTTGTCTCTTGTCCTTCGTAACTGCTGGCAGTTGATTCCTTAATAGGCATGTTAGTCCCTCCTTAGTACAGCCTTGTCGTCATTTGTATCCTCCCATGGCTACTGCCCCCTTTACTTGGTTGTTACACGTGATGTGTGTTATTTTCTTATTTGAGTTTCTCTATGAGGCGCTAAGACGGCATGTTGAGGCCCAGCGGGCGTGGCGGGCGGGCCAGACCAGGGAGGTGGCAGCTCTCCTCCTCGGCTCTCTAGCTTCCTGTCACCGGTGCAGCGGTGGAGTCTGGAGGATGCTGCCCACCACACTTAATTGCAAGCCCACTCGAGGACTGCAGTTTGTAGGGGCTTGAGGGGCAAAGCGGATTCCCTGGACTGTTCCAATGGGCTGGCTGCTGGACAAAGAGCCTCGGAGTGGTTTAGACAAACACGGATCTGCGTCCTTCCCAGATACATGAGGCGGCAGAAGCGGCAGGGGGTTTGGGATTTAAAGTGACAGATTAAATAAAGCACCGGTGCTAAGGACGGATGGCTTCCAGCAGTGCTGGAGATGCTTCCTTTTATGCGAAATTGCAACGCATTACAGAGAGAAGTCCTCCATTCTAGCCACTTTCAGATTAAAATTCAGCAGCCCAGCCAGCGGCAAATAGTGATTTTCCAAACATCACATGAATCATCAGTGGAAGTGCTGGGATTTAAAATCCGCTACTTAATGGCAGCAACCATTGGGTGCGTTTCTGCGGTGCTGGCGTTTAATTATTCCTAAAGTTTTCAGGTCTCCAATCGTGTACCTGTCACAGTTAACGAGAATCGTGTTGTGTACCTAATACTTTTTATATTTGGGAACTTATCAAAACCTGCATCCTTTCTAAGACCTCGTGCATAGGTCTGAGAAAAGAAGCAGGTTCAAAGTAGTGTGCTTTTGTGCTGTCTCCTGTGCTAGACCAGAAAGGTTTGTAGGCAGTGCTTTAAATGGGCCAGTAGTGTGTACCAGAACTTTTTAATTTTGAAAGGGAGAGTACCGGCACTTTTCAAGAGTGACGTAATATGTTTAATTGGCGAGTACCGGCACTTCTCAGTGGCAGCTATTCTTTTAAGTGAAATCGCCCATGGTGCACTGGAAATACAAACAAGCAGCCATCAAAACACCAAGGGCGCAAAAAAATGGAACACCGACTTTGGCAATGGCGGCTACTTGTTGGTATTTGCAGTGAGTCATGTGTGCTTTCACTTAAAAGAATAGCTGCCATCCCCCACAGTACTCGCCTAAAAGGGAAAGTGCGCCCAGCACATTGCAAATACAAACAAGCAGCCGCCAATGCCGGTGTTCACACTTAAACCACTCTTATGTTGTGCAGATGTTTCTTATTCATTCATGACTTATGTAGCAAAGATTTGTGGAGATCAAAAGGCTTCGCGCAAGAACCACACTCTATGCTGTTACTTGAAGCATAAAAGGCCATTTTATTTGGGCAAGGTTACCATCATTTAGACTTTATTACATAGTACATGAATGCAATAAATATACTTTCCCCATTCCATACCGACTCATCTCCATTCATCCTTCTCAAAACCATCTCACCTGTTTGACTCTTCCCCATTCACTCGGTGACTTCCTTCTTCTCAGCATTCTCACCTTCACTTGCCCTCCGAGCATCTTCTGTTGAATTTCCTTCTTGCCTTCTCCACCCCGCAATCAGTCACCCGTGTACCGGTCTCCCCCCCTGAGGGGTGGATCCACCCATATGTGACTCACTACCCCTCCAAAGTACCATAACATCTCTGCTCTGCAACCTGGCCTAAACTGGCATGCCCCGATCCCAAAAACCACCCCAAGCCCTTTGCCTAAGACCTGTAGTGTTGGAGGGTGGACAAAATTTCTTTGTTCCCCCCGGTGGTGCTCAGGTGTCAGGAAGAGGCTGGTTCTTCCTCTCCTGAAACCTTATAAACTCCCCCAACTCCCGCCCCTTCCAATTGCCCCTCTAATCACACCCCCACCTTGTCCTTCCGGTCGTTACGCGAATACCCCAGGAGAAGACTGGTCTGTGACCTTCACTTACCCTGGAACAGTTGGAAACTGCTGGGGTAACACAAGTGTAAAGCTACATTGATTGTGCCGATGCTTACAGTCATGGCCTCCTCCGAATTTCCTTGTGGGGGAAAGGTTGCTAATGTTGCCACCTTTTCCAGGTCTCAACTGAGCTGTGGGGGTGGAGGAGAGGCGGGTTCTTAAAAGTCATGCGCTGTGCCTGGTTGGGAGCAGGTGCTGGAGCACCACTTTTGGCCGCTTTCTCCTGCACTCATCTTGTTCCTCCTGAGAATGAGTGGAAACCGGAAGGAGCAGGGATTGTGGGTGTGTATGGCTGTGTCTCTGTTGGTCGCACAGTTCCACTGTGGCATGTGGTGCTTTTTGCTGATCACACAGAATGAAAGCGCTGGAGCTCAGGAGGGTGGCAAGAAGTGAGGTATAATGAAATAATATATAATAATAAAATAATATAATAAAAATAATAAAAGACCCAGGAACATTTGCTAATTTAACTATAAATATATAAATGAAATAAATCATGATTTCAAGCCCACCATGCTAGGACTGCAGCTTTTATATAAAAGATTAAGCTGCATCTTTCCTGCGAATGTTATTTGCCTTCTATTTTATCCTGTAAGAATTAAAAGCACACCCTGTTGTGCTTTAGTTAAATCAGTGCAAGCACTTGCATATTGGACCTGTTGTATATACAGACCTGTTTCACTGGTTGTAATGATTATGTGCTAGAAAAAAGAGAGGGCGTCCTAATCCCTTAGAGGGCTGTCCTCTTTTATTAGAGACCCATTGATAGTTCAGATAAAACACTTTCTGAAATAACCCACTCATATGCTGATGTTGCCACCTTTTCCGGGTCGCATTTACGAGAGTTTGAACTATTGACATTGTAAATGACCATGCCTATTATTTATGTTTTAAAAACGAAAACAAAAATAAAAGGCATTGTCATTTACAATGTCAATACCTCAAATTTGCGTAAATAGGAGACCTATAGCATTGCAAATGCTTGTTTATAGTGTTTCCAATGGTGTTGCGCACCTCATGCGCAGTGACTTTAATAATGTTCTTCTATATTTCTGGAAACTATGACCAGTTGGTATTTTATTGTATCTGATTCAAAATGTTGAGTTATTTTTACTCATGAATCATGCCCTTTTCTAGTTATGTTTTAGACTTTGAATTGTGTTTTAAAGATCTTATGAATTATGCCTTAATGTTTTTTATTTACTTTGTATCTCTTTTATGGTAACTTACCGAAATAAAGATTATGATGAGGATGAATAATGTTTGACCAGTCTTCAAAAACAGCAAAACCCTGCCTGGTAACTGAAAATAAACAATGTATTAAATCGTATATAGAAAAGTGCAAAAAGTCACATACCAGACCACAGCATAAGGATCCCCACATATCTCAAAATTCTATCTTTCTCATGTGATTAAACATATCAGATTTATTCACTTTTTTGACACATTAAATAGTGTATTCGTGTTGATACAATGTAAGCAGACAAAGGAAATCAATAATATTTACAGTAAAGTATGAAGAAATCCCAAAGAACCCCCAAATACCAATAACCCCCAAATACACTCTATCAGACTACCATTCACTGTAACAAACATACAGAATCATTCTCACTCGTCAGTCATTCCAGCATCAATATCACACCTCAATAAAAACAACTGAAACTAATTTTCTATAGGCTAGGAAAAAACAAGTTAGACAATAACAAATCTTTGTTTTGCATATTGTGTTGCAGGGAATCCGCTTTGGGGACTCCATACGGCAACAAATGTTGAGTAAGTGCAGCGTGGCAAGGAGCTGGAGTTGCAGTCAGTTGTGCCATCACTGAAAGGCAATGGAAACAAACTGTTGAACTTGAAATGAACTAGGTGGACAGGTAAGTCGTAGCTCTTCATCAAGACAGGGATCCCAGCCTGCTGTCCACATCAACCGTCTCTCCGAGAATGCTGTGCCTCCACGGACCACAAAGGGAGAATTCCACAAAGACTACAACATCCCCACGAGACGCTGCGAGGAGGACAAGCAAACTGTACAACATATCCCCTTTCGTTATAACGGAACAAAATCAAACATTGTATAAACAAGCTAAAATGCAATACTGAAAATAAACAGAGAGAGAAAAGTGTAGAACAAGAAAACAACATGAAGGGAAGAGCAGGCATAATTAAAGACCCAAGCAACAAAAAAAATGAAGTCACAGCATAATCTTTTAATCTTTCAGGGACATGACATAACCATGGTTGTCTTCAAACACAGGTAGGACCACCCTTCTCCTCAACAAAGGCGGGTGAGAGATGCATGAGATCAGAATTTCTGCAAGTGACATCATTTCTTTTTTTTTATACAAAGCTATTCGCCTGAAATTCCATTTTTGTCCATTCTCGAGTACAGCATGCCACTTTGCACCTTCCTCACCATCATGGGGTCAGAGACTTTGTTCCGACTGTGCTCCCTTCTGCCCAACTTCACGTTGATCAGATAACCAACTGCAATCTTGCCAGAATGCTCGATACCAACAGAATTACTAACACACTCATGCATCCATTGAGGAGTTAACTTGGTTTTCTGTGTTTTTCCTCTCATTCTTGTAAACGGCACCTCATTGGTGAGCCCAAACCATGTCTTGTACACACTTCTGAAAATCTTGCCCCCTTGTATGGCCATTTGAATGGCGCCCTTGACAACCCTATTCATGCATTCAACCATGCCGTTTCCTTGAGGGTTATACAAGGAAGTACACATATGCTTTATGCCATTGTTCATGATGAAACCCCGCATGACATGGGAAGTCAGTTGTGTACCATAGTCCGTTACTAAGACGTGCGGGAAACACTCTCTCATAAAAATTTAGCATAAACTCTTAATGAATGTGGTAATGTTCCTTAAGAATTCTACAACAAGCCACCTAGAGGAAACGTCCACTGCAAGCATGGCAAAACTTTTATCAGCAGAAAGAAATTCCAAAGGACCAATAAAGTCAAGACATACATTTTCCCAAGGTGCGCCACCCTGATTGCCAGAAATAGAGCCCAAGCTTTGTGAACTAACTTTCAATCTGTTCTCACCCTCTCTGCAGAGAGAACAACCTTCCACCCAAACTTTGACATCTTCATCAAGACTTGGCCACCAAAAGTTGTTCTTTAGACTTATCACGGTAATGGTCTGACCTAGGTGCCCTTCATGAGCAAACAGGAAAAGTTTCTTCCTAAGCGCCCTGGGGGAATAAACCTCTCACCCCTCAATACCAAATTGTCAAAAACACCAATGTTGAGTTCTTCTTGCAATTTGACATAAGTGCATAAAGAAGGCTTAACAATTCCTTCACGCCTCAAACCAGACCGAATAGAATTTACTAGAGCTAGTAAGTCAGGATCATCAATAACAGTTTGATGCCATTCATACTTGGAGATAGATTTAAACTCATCCACACAAGCATCTTCAATACTTGCTACCATACAAACCACCTCCTCATCAACTTCTGTATGCTCCTCCACTTCAAGAGGAAGTTTTGATAAACAGTCCGCTTGGACATTTTTCCAACCAGAGATGTACTCAAGTTTGTACGTGAATTCTTGCAACTTCGCTGCAAACCTCATCAAGCGAGGAGAACCTTTGCTAGCACCTCCTGGACTTAAAATTCTGATCAAGGGTTTGTAGTCAGTTCTTAGTGTGCAGTGAGTTCCCCATACATAAGTATGAAAATACTGTACACCCCACTTTGCAGCTAAAGCTTCACGCTCAATAACAGCATAATTACGCTCAGAGCTACTGAGTGTGTGCAAGGCAAAAGCTACAGATTTTTCCACACCACATTTAGTTTGCGACAATACAGCCCCAACGCCATGGGCACCAGCATCCACTGTAATGAAGGTATCTCTTCCAGGTTCAAATGGAATGAGAATACCGGCACCGATAATTTCATCCTTGATATTCTGAAAAGCTTGAGCTTGCCCAATGAGAACGGTGCCCTTTTCCTCAACAACTGCCGCAACACGTCCGTTTTATGTGCAAAGTTACTAACAAACTTAGAGTAGTATTCGATTAACCCCCAGAAGGATTTCAACTGCTCTTTGGTGGAGGGTGTGGCTGCCAACTTGATGGCTTTTAACAAATCTTTTTTAGGTTGCACACCCCATTCAGAGATGGTATATCCCAGATAGTCAACCTCTTATTCTTCCTTAAGGTAAGGCCAGCCTTATGTAATAAGTCTAGCACATTAGCTAAGGTGACCTTACGTTCAGCTTCATTTTTTCCAGTGAAAAGAATGTCATTCTGGAAATAGTGAACATTCCTAATGCCTTTAAGTAGCCGATGGATCATGCGTTGGAATACACTAGCGGCTGAGGCGAGGCCGAAGGGAAGCTTTTAAATTGAAAAACTCCCTCCATGGTCACAAACGCACTTAAATTCCTAGAATTGGGATGTGAGGCAACCTGATGATAAGCCGACCTTAGATCGAGCTTAGTGAAAAACTTAGCCTTATCCATCAGGAGCACCATCTCAGATATATTTGGGAGAGGGAAACTATCGACAATAATATTCTGGTTCAGTGACCTGAGATCCACACAGGACCGAAGTTTACCATCTTTTTTCTTTGTGACGACCACCGGAGAAAGCCAGTCCGCGATCTTAACAGGTTCAATAATGTCTTGTTTCTGCATGTCGTCTAACATCTCCCTAACCTCATCACGAATGTAGATGGGTATCTTCCTTAGGGGATGTTTGACAGTATGGGCATCATTCTTAAGTTTAATTCATGCGTGTACCTCACAGGTTTTCCCAAGTTCATGCGAAAAATACCATTGTATTTTGACAAAACAGAGTCAATGGTAGGATAATCTCCAACTACTAATACATGATCGAGAGACCTGGGGTCAATGATGACATGCAAGTCATGCTGTTGCAACCGTCCTAGGATAGCACGACCATCATTAAAGACATACACTTTGCCCATAGCACTTCTCCCCTTAAATTCAAATTTTGTTTCCATGACTCCTTTAATAATAATAGCTGCACCATCATACCCTTCTGGAGAAATATCACTGTTAGTGAGTGTAACATTAGGCCAACATTTGTTAAAAATGCGAAACGGAATAATAGTGAACATGGAACCTGGGTCCACCATTAAGGATAACGAGACCCCATTCAAATTAAAAATAGCTTTAGGTCTCTGTAGAGTGCATGTACGGTCATCCTCGACACATAGGGAAATGTCAGGTGGAACACAGTAATCATTGATAAAGGCAACTCTATTTCTATTTGGATTTTTGCAGACAGTGCTCAGATAACCTTTCTTGCCACACTTTGTACAGGTCTTATCTCTAGCAAAGCAACCAGTGAAGTCTGCAGCATGCCCCATACTGCCACATCTATAACACCCAGAGAATTTGCTTTTGTTGTCACCAGGCAACCTTGGCTTGTATTTAGTGAAACTGGTATTGCTTCTTTTTATGATCAATGTCCGAAGATGTATCTTTTTTGGCCACCACATTTACTGTATCTTCTTTTTTTAATTTTCCAAAGTATGCATTTATTGCATGTATTTTTCAGACTCTTCAACTACATTGGCAATAGAAATGGCTTCAAGTAAGGTTGGATTTCTGGCAGCCCACAGTTTTTCTTGCATCCTTTTATTTTTGCACTGTACAATTAATTGATCTCTGATTAATTGATCAGTCATGGCGCCAAAGTCGAGTACCCATTTGGTCAACTGTCTCTTTTTCTTTCTGGGGTAAAGAATAAAATTTGTGGCGCTGCATAACGATGTTGATTTGTTTTCCAAAATACTTGGCAAGTCTCTGTTTGGCCTCAATATAAGGATTGTCAATAAGCTCACCATCCACTCCAATAATCTCAGGAAGAAATTTTAAAACATGTGGGCCAGCTTTCCCCAAAGAGTTTAATAAAATAGCTTTCTTCCTGGATGCTTGAAACCTAAGACCATCAATAGCTTCTAAATAATTCTCAATAAAGCCAATCCATTCATCACATTCTATGGAAGGTGTATCCCCTTCAGATAAAAACGCAGGCGGAGGAGAAATCGTTTGACTAGCAGCCATACTGTATGAGAGATTTAATGTAACAACTAAGGTGGGAAATAGTAGAAGCACTCAAACGAGGAGGTGTGCAGATCACAGTGTAAATCTGCAATAAAATTTGTAAAATGAAAAAGAATAAAACGCAAAAAAACAATCAATTGTAGCACATAAATAATAACAACAATAGGTGTGCAGATCACAGTGGATCTGCATTGAATTTGTAATGAAAAGCCATGAATAAACAATTGTTCAAGAGATGTGCAGATCACAGAGTGGATCTGCGTTGGATTTTATAAAGCAGTATTGTGGATGTGTAATTGTAACAAATACGTAGGTGTGCAAATCACCGTGATCTGCCAGGAAAGTGTGCAGATAACTATGTAAGTAATGTAGTATTGAGGTGTAGATAACACTTGATGCAGCTTGAAATGTGCCGCCAGACAAAGAAATCGAAGGTAACAACGTAACCAGTGTAATCAACAACGGGGCCAGAGAAAAGAAATTGTCATAAAATGGCCACACGCTACGTGTTGACGTCGGCAAAGGCACTGAAGATTAGACCAGTCAAAAATGGTGTTGTGTTAGCGTGTACGTGCTGACGCCACCAGGAACAAGAATGAGGTACTGGGTTTTTAAGAACCGGTACAGAACCGGTAACCCAGCGGTGCCAGGGGATCAACACACCAGAGACCTCGGGTTCTCCTGAGTCAGACCTACAGAAACTTCAGAGTCTTCCAGGTGAAGTCAAAGATTAGTTTATTGGCTGCAACCAAGGTGACAGGGTCCTAGAAGTACGATACAAGTATATTCAGGAGACTGCACACTTTCACAAAGTTAGGCTTCTCTTCTTATACACAATATTCACCCTTTGGCAAAACATTCCTTGGGTGCGTGGTATTTCATTTATGGTTACTGTTTTACAAAAGAAAGCAGAGTCATGATGACATGTACATATTTCACGTCGTGCTGCCCATAACAAATCATCCGGCAAGGCCCAACATTTCATCAGATATCGCTGGACCCCTAATAAAAATGGTCACCTCCCCATCATAAAACAAGTGAGGAAAAGGAGTGGAGAAAGATGTGCGCGAGATATGGCAGGTGTGCGTGCTGAAATGGCTTTATGGCCGGTTGGGCCTAGATACTATCTTGCTCGGCCACTGGGAGGGAACTGACCTAACGAGCTCGGCCTGGGGCAATGGTTCTAACTTGTACTGGGGTCAGGAAGAAGTCGATTAAGGAGTATGTGTCCTTGTGGAATCAAATTCGACTGGATTAAGGCCTATGTAGAGGGCAACATGCAGCTAAGGGTTTAGAAGGTAAGTGACGATTTCGAGGTGAAATCGTCACTCGAATATGCCGAAAATAAATGTACTTGATGTACTCGTCATTCCCGGTCTTTTGATACCAAATTCGTCCTATTTCGACGAAGTTTTTATTCTCGAGTCCGGTACTTATTACGGATCCATATTTTTCAGAACCACAGACCCTCCTTTTGCCCTTACATAGGCAATTAATCTATCCTTATGTTAATCTGAGTCCAGATCCATATTCCCAAAGTCATTGAGATGTTGCTGCAACATCATTCTAGTGCTGAGCTCATGTCTTGACACAGGCTTCCTTACACATGATGTAGTACAGAGGCCACATATTGCAGGAGCACACTGTATGCATAGACAGAACAGGAAAAGAATGGCTAAGACCATCCCAATGACCATCAGAATTTTCCATCCCCAGGCAGATATCAGTCCCCAGAACCATCCCATTAATGACCAATCTCCTTTATCCACATGAATAGATTCGGAAATCTTATGTAGTTTGGAGATGGCCCCGTACACTGTTGGAGCATTATCTGGAATAAAAATGCAACAACTTGACTGGATCAATTTGCATACTCCACCCCGGTCCGCAAGTATTACATCCAAAGCGACCCGGTTCTGAAGGGTCATCAGTCGATCCGACTGGAGCTCAGCAGTCAGGTTACTAAGGGCACCAGCAGTTTCAATCACGGTGGATTCAACTACCCTTGTCAATTGCCTTATGTTTCTGCTGTTAACCATGGCTCCCCAGAACGGCAGAACACCCATTGCAAAGTCACCAAATTCTTGACCCGCAGTGTCTTCTTTACTCAAAACACCTCTAACTACCCTTGTCCGATGGTAATCCGCCGCTGCTGTGTAGGTGGGAGGTAACAGGAATGAAACAAAACATGAGCCCGAGAAGTCAGGGGGCAACCATGTATAGGCTCTATCGTGGCAGATGAAATAAGTACCCTTAGCGGCTAAAAAGGCAGGGGAAGTCTGAGATCCAAAAACGTACGTTTCTGTACAGACACTCTTCCCTAGCTGAGCTCTGGGATTCCTACCAATACCTTGCAGACACAGGTGACCTTGATGGGGTACGATCCAGATAGGGGACGATCTCTTGGCTTGCTGTTTCCCACTTAATGTAGTGCCATATCCGGTCACATTCCAACCTACATATGCAAGTATCTCATCGTCCGGGGTATCTTCGTAAGAAGTCACTTCCTTGATCATGTCGACTATACCCTTCACTAGGGCGCTAGTCTTGAGGTTGTCTTTTACAGAACGTAGGGGTTGGATTTCTCGTGCATATATGAACATTGTCCTATATGCCCATACTGACCCATTGTGACTAAATGGCAGGACCAAATAGGGGATACCTCTATCCGTGGTGTGGGGCATGAGACCACACACCCAACAGTTGGTTGTGTTCATTACAAGTTGGTGTTGGTGTAATAGCTGAACGAAGGAGTTATTAATGAACTCTAATCTCCTATTTGATTCGTGGTTAGGCAAAGAGTGGAAAGAATGAGAGGAAACAGTAGGGGGAGGTATGGGCGATGTAGTAGGCGTGAATGTCACATGAAAAGAGAATAGAACATAGCTTATTAAAAACACCATTACGCTAAATAGCATGAAAATACACATTATTATAAAAAATTTCTTTCTCATTGCTTTCAAAAGTCTCTGCTTAAAGTTCATTTGTTTGGCAGTTCTCTCCACATCAGGAAACTCCATCCCCTCTAAGGTGCTGCCCGCGACGGTAGGTTGTTTCTGCTAAAGGATGCTTCCGTCAGTCTAGGGTGGCTCCCTTCGACCAACTGGAACCAGCAACCTATTGTTGTCAGCTGCACCCAAAAGTCTTTAATCAACCGCGACCCTAGCAGCGGAACCCGGATGGCGGTTCAAGAAAAAACAAAAATAAGCAAGTTACCTAGATGGGAGAATCTGCACTTTCAAAAATAGGATTGGGGGGGGGGAAAGAATATTTTTTATTAGTCCACAGGTTTTTCTCTTTGATCAAAAAAATCACTTTTACTTTAGTTTGTTTTTCTCGGTCGTAAATGGTAGCGTCTTTTCCCGGGTGCTGTCTGGTCCGGAAATAGTAGCTCAGGTTCCACAGAGTTCAATTGTTCTGATGGCGGCGTAGTTTCTTGAAAAATTTTCCCACTTTCACAATCACGTTTAGCTTCTTTTACGCGTTCATCAGTTGTGCGCTTTGAGTCAGTGCCTCCTGTCCGGACCCATTGGTCATGTGGCAGAGGGAAAGGTATTTTCTTACAATGGATCCCGTGGACCCAATTGGCCTTCCCCTCCACTTTAACGGTCGACCTTGTAGACAGGAGGACGAGGTGAGGTCCGGTCCATCTGGGCTGGTCGTTTCTTGTCCTCTGGAAATTCTTGACCAACACCCAGGAGCCGGGGTCAATGGAGTGACCCGGTGTCTCGGAAACCGGAGGCAAGGTGTTGTGGACCTGTTGATATAAAACACGCAATTTAGCCGTCAATTCATACAAATAGTCAAGCAAAATGGGGTGTTGCAGCTCGCTAAACTTCGTGGGCCTAGGCACTCCCCATATGTTGGCTGGCCGACCAAAGACTATTTCATAGGGGCTGAGTTTCATTCGCGAATGCACAGTCATTCTGGTGGATAGGAGTGCCAAGGGTAGAGCGTCGGGCCATTTAAGACCCGTGCTCGCTTGGATTTTGGCCAATTTAAGTTTAAGCGTGCCATTGTAACATTCCACTAATCCAGCTGATTGGGGGTGATTTGCAGCGTGGAACTTCTGCCTAATGCCTAGCCCTTCACACACTCTTTTCATCACACAACCCACAAATTCACTTCCGTTGTCCGACCAGACCATTCTAGGCATTCCGAACCTGGGGAAGAACTCTTTCACAAGGGCTTTCGCTGTGGACAAGGCAGTATTGTCCCTTAGGGGATAGGCTTCTACCCACCTTGAGAAGGCACAAACAACCACGAGCACATATTTTAAGTTGTTGCACCTCTCCATGTGTATGAAATCTAGCTGCAAAACCTCGAACGGATACGTAGGAGGTGCAAAATGACCAGCTGGAGTTGGGGTTCCCCTACCAGGATTGTGCTTCAGACATACCATGCAATTCTTGACAACATTCTCTGCACACTTGGGAATCCCTGAATTCTTCCACACTGGGGCCAACAACTCGCAAATCCCTTTCGCGCTGATATGGGCCATCCCATGAGCCATTGTAACCACTGCAGGCACATATGCATCGGGTAACAACCATCTCTGTTGCTCTGTCGATTCAATCCAACAACCATTTGCATCCGTTCTCCCTGTACTTTCTCTCCACATGCTTAACTCTTTCTCCGTGGCCTCAGCTTGGATGGACTTCACACTTTCTATCGTGTCTTCACATATTCCAACATCACCAGTCCATCTTTCTGGGCTCGCAACATACATTCGACTCATCACATTCTTTGCCGTTTCCTTAGCAGTTTCATCAGCAAATGCATTTCCACGACCAACATCATCAATCACTTTCTTGTGTGCACTACATTTTACGATCGCTATTTTCAGGGGCAACGTCAGTGATTCAAGAAGCTCATTCACCAACTGACCATGCTGAATCTTAGCTCCATGCGAAGTCAGGAACCCACGTTCTCTCCACAGTCGTCCAAAACTGTGAGCCACTCCAAAAGCATACTGACTGTCGGTATAGACAGTCACTTTCATTCCTTTTGATAACACACATGCTCTCGTTAACGCCACGAGTTCGGCGGCTTGAGCTGAACCATGTGGTATTCGCGCAGTTTCAACGATTGTGTGCAGAGTTGTGACAGCATACGCTGTAGTCACGTTACCATTTGGGAGTTTAAAGCATGAACCATCCACCCATAATGTACCATCACATTCAGCGAGAGGAGTATCGAATAGATCAACTCTCCCTTTCGTCTCTTCCTCCGTTCTGAGGAAGCAATCGTGCTGTTCTGAAGCATCCGATTCCTCAGCAATTGGTAACAATGTGGCTATGTTCAGGGTACTGCACCTTTTGATGTGCACATGGCTTGCTAGTAGCGTCAATTCATAACTGGACAGTCGAGCACTAGTTAAGTGCTGTGTCTTGGTCCTATTTAACAATGTGTCTACTGCATGCGGGACCATCACGATTAGTGTATTATTCATTACTAGACCTGCAGACTGTCGAATAGAAACAGCTGCTGCTGCTGTGGCCCTTAGACAACTTGGCAATGCTCGTGCTACCGGATCCAAAGTTGACGAAAAATAGGCGCATGGCCGTTGTCTATCTCCGTATAACTGAGTCAGCACAGACAATGCACAACCCTCCTTCTCGTGGACATATAATGTGAAAGGTTTACTGTAGTTGGGGTTACCTAACACAGGGGCCGAACATAATGCTGTGCGTAATTCGAGAAAACTTTTCTGACACTCATCAGACCAAGGAATGGGATTGGGTGTATTTGTACACGTTAGTGCCAATAAGGGTTTGGCTAATAACGAAAAATTTGGAATCCACTGTCTACAGTACGATGTAATGCCCAAGAAAGCGCGTACTTCTCTCTGCGTTCTTGGCACATTTAATTTTGCTATTGCCTGAATTCTTTCTGGGGTCAGTTTCCTTCCCTCCTTCGATAAGAGATGACCTAAGTAGGTCACTTCTTGTCGGCAATATTGGAGCTTGGAAAGTGACACCTTGTGATGTAGATCACATAGATGACGCAGTAGTGCCAACGTGGCCATTTTACATATTTTCTCAGTATCCGCAGCTATGAGCAAATCATCCACGTACTGTACGAGAGTGGAACCTTCGGGCAAAACCATTGCGGCGAGCTGGCTTTTCAGAGCTTGACTGTATATTGAGGGGCTTTCACAGTAGCCTTGAGGAGCGCGTTTAAAGCGGAAACTGCGACCACCTAAACTAAAGGAAAAAATATCCCTGCTTTCCTCAGCAATCGGGATACTGAAGAAAGCATTCTTCAGGTCAATCACCGAAAACCAGGATGCAGAGGCTGGAATCATAGTCAATAATGTTGTAATGTCGGGGACAACTGGGAATTGTGGCACCACTATCTTATTTACTTCCCTAAGATCAATCACGAATCTATACACAGGTGGCTGAGAAGGGTCAGTTCGTTTTAAAACAGGCAGAACAGGACTATTGCAAACATTGCCTCGTGTTTCCTCAATTACGTCTTTCTCAATTAACTCGTACACAATCGCTAGCAAAGCTTTTTCGCCCTCATTGGATATTCTGTATTGGGGAATTCGTGGCATTTTGACATTCGACTTCAATGTTACAACATATGGTGGGATTTCTAAAAGACCTACATCATTCGGACCAGTAGCCCAAAGAATATCCGGAAGGAGTCCCAATTCTGCTGGAAGCGTATTTCTCGACAAATACATGGGAGATACCACTTTCTTACCTAAAGTCAGTTGTACTCCTGAGGGAGAACAGTACAAAGTCGCATACAATCTTTTTAGCAAATCTAATCCTAGCAAATTTTCACCACAACCTGTTGTCAAAATAAGGGGTGCTTCGAATTCACAAGGACCAACAGAAAGAGATAAAGGGTCAGAAATCGGATTTCTAACCGGGGCGCCAGAAAAACCTACGGAAACGTTCATTTCGCCAGACAAAGGTGCGCCAGGGAGTTTGGAGTGCATAATAGAACTCTTTGTAGCACCAGTATCCAACAGAAAATGTTCTGACACACCCGATGTAATCACCTCAACGTAAGGTCCACTCTGATCTACTGGAACTGAAACAACTCCCTCTCCTTGTCTAAGGCTGTCCTAGCAATCGTTATTCTCCCACTGCTCATTTTCTGTGTAATACTCATCGACGTAGTATTGGGCTGTCCTGTCAGATACGTTATTTTGCTGGTCAAACCTGTTCATAGAGTTTTGTGGTGGAAGGGGACGTGCGTCCTGAGGGGTGTTTCCACGCCCTCTACCTCTGGGCGCTTGCTGACTACCACGACCTCTTACACCAGAAAATTCGTTTGTTCGTTGTGGCAGGGCAGGACAGTCATATTTGTAATGACCCTCTTGTTTGCAGTATAAACACTGGTTGGGACCTATGCGGTTTTGATTGTAATCGAATCTCTGCAAGTTTCTCTGAGGCTGCTGAAAAGTGTTCCGGTAGTGATTTGGACCATTATTATTTTTATTACCACCACCACGTGGCGGATAGGCTTGCTGTAGCAAAACCTTCGTTTTGAGTTCTCTAGTTTTCTTCTCTACTTTATCTTTCTCATCCTTGTCTCTATTCTCATAGTACTGTGCGGTAGCTAATATCTGGGCTGAAGATGATACTGCCCAAGAGCTTTCTGAATCTTTTAATTTCCTACACAAGTCTGGAAGTAGATTGTGCACAAATTTATCGACAAACAATCTCTGGCCACCTTCTGTGGTCATATCTTGACCGCTGTGGTCAATGAATGTTTCTTCAAATCTGGTGAAGAAATCTGACACAGTTTCTTCTTTCTTTTGCTTGCATGCAGATAACTTATCCCAATTTACACGTATCGCAGGCATTATTGTCTTCATGTAATCTACTATCCTACCAGGTAGTTCCGCTATCAGGGGTTCAGGCTTGGCACCACCAACTTGCCGTGCATCTGCAACAGTAATATTAGCCCACGTGTCACCTAATTCCTGGTCATGATCTACATGACGAATTTTTCCCCATAAAGGCTGTGGAACAACGTTCCCGAATAACATATCGATATCGGCCAAATTCATAATACATGACCCAGCAGTTTGCGACAATTCTTTATAGTACCCTGCAGGATTTTTACGCGGATCTGGTAGTGTTTGTTTGAGTGCTAAAACTTCGGCTCGCTTCCATGGAACATGTACCCATACTCGGTGAAAGTGGGGCAGGACAGGTGGGACAGCTGTCGCGTCACCCTCTCTCCACTGCGGGGAAACTTCTCTCATAGGGTATTGTCGTGCCTTTTTCCTACTAGATGCACTAGATTCCGATGGTGACCCAGAACTACTTCCCTTACTTCGATATGATAATAGCATTTCAACTGCTTCTTCTACATCGGGACCTACAATCATACCCAGACTAAACTTAAACCTTATACGACACATCTCTTGTGGGAGGCAATCCTGATCATTGTCTTCTAAATCCTCGCAAAGAAAAACACACATCTGTTCGAACACATATCTCTGTGTCGCTGTTTCCCATTGATGGAAAACTTCCATGACAGACTGTAAATCATATTTTGCAGTGTCCATGACCCATTTCCGAGCTAAACTATTCAGGGAATCTCTCTCTTGATAATCGGGCAGTTGACTTCGCAACTGTCTGCTTCCTATGTTAGGGGTCGTAGCAGGCGACCCGAAAAGGGGTAAAAGAAGATTAGTAACAGTGCTGGCCATTTTCTGCCGAAGGGAAGGTGAAACGGAAGAACAAACAGATGAAAGAACGGGGTGAGGTAAGGCGGGGGTAGAGATGGCAGAAGAGGTATGGGGAATAATAGATGTGGTACTAGGCAAAATCGTAGAAGACATAGATGAAGCAGAAGTGGTCGGTGGGCCTGGAGGAGGCTGCACCGAAGAAGTAGGAGCCAGCTGAAAAACAGCTGGTGGGTGCTGTGGAAGAGCCAGAGGCGCAGCTTGCGCAACTAAAGGTTGCGGGGGTGCTGTAGCATTCTGCGCATAGGGCGGTGGCGAAGTTAATAATTGCGACATTAATTGGTCTTTTTCACGCTCTTTTTCTGTCCCTTGCTGAAGAGACGGCAAAACTGGATAGCACTTATCTATTGCCATTTTACGTTGCCTGTGCAATTGTTCATTTAGCTGCTCTTCCTCATTATCTTTAAACTGCACGGCAGCTTGCATTACTGAAAGTCCCCCTTCTCTCTTATTTTTCTTAGCTAATTTAATTTCTTTTTGTTTGGCTTCTTTGCGCCATATGCGGAAAGAGTCAAACATCGCCGGCCGGGCTTTCTTTTTGAAGAGTTTAACTTCAAGGTTGTCTAAAATTTCAGAATCAAAGCTACCATATTGGGGCCATTTTAAAACACCGTCTTTCCTAGTGTATTTAATCCATACCTCGTTGTAAACGATGGGGCCTACCCCATGTTTAACATATAGATCGTAAGTCGGAGTTCCAACTGGAGGAACCGGACATGAGTCCTCCAATCGGGAGTCCCTATTATTACTACCAAGACACAACAAATTCCCGAGTCTAAGACTAGGCATCCTTTCTCTCTAGTCTAGTTCCAAAACTTCAAAGGAGTTATCGATTACGATATTGCTCGTGAAAACACGAATCCTTCGGTTATGGTGCTTGCAAGAACCAATAAAAACCTTTATGTATCTCCAAGATACCACAAAGTAAGTCCAACTAAGGACTAGGAGACGCTCCACTTATACTTAACTGAAAAATATCGATGGCTTCACCAGAAGACTCGTCTCAACGTTTCGCTCTACCGAAAATTTCAAGGGTCCAACATCAGGGCGATAGCCAGGGCAGCAGTCCTTTTAGCCGTCGAGAAGCGGGGAACCTCGCAGTAAAGACCTTCGGACCACGTCGACATGCAGGGGTCGATGAGGTGGTGGGCCCTCCTCCGGAATTTTCACACGAAGCTCCTCACGATCTTCAGGCTGATTGGTACCACTGGAATCGCTCCAACGCTGGGCGCCAAATGAGGTACTGGGTTTTTAAGAACCGGTACAGAACCGGTAACCCAGCGGTGCCAGGGGATCAACACACCAGAGACCTCGGGTTCTCCTGAGTCAGACCTACAGAAACTTCAGAGTCTTCCAGGTGAAGTCAAAGATTAGTTTATTGGCTGCAACCAAGGTGACAGGGTCCTAGAAGTACGATACAAGTATATTCAGGAGACTGCACACTTTCACAAAGTTAGGCTTCTCTTCTTATACACAATATTCACCCTTTGGCAAAACATTCCTTGGGTGCGTGGTATTTCATTTATGGTTACTGTTTTACAAAAGAAAGCAGAGTCATGATGACATGTACATATTTCACGTCGTGCTGCCCATAACAAATCATCCGGCAAGGCCCAACATTTCATCAGATATCGCTGGACCCCTAATAAAAATGGTCACCTCCCCATCATAAAACAAGTGAGGAAAAGGAGTGGAGAAAGATGTGCGCGAGATATGGCAGGTGTGCGTGCTGAAATGGCTTTATGGCCGGTTGGGCCTAGATACTATCTTGCTCGGCCACTGGGAGGGAACTGACCTAACGACCTCGGCCTGGGGCAATGGTTCTAACTTGTACTGGGGTCAGGAAGAAGTCGATTAAGGAGTATGTGTCCTTGTGGAATCAAATTCGACTGGATTAAGGCCTATGTAGAGGGCAACATGCAGCTAAGGGTTTAGAAGGTAAGTGACGATTTCGAGGTGAAATCGTCACTCGAATATGCCGAAAATAAATGTACTTGATGTACTCGTCATTCCCGGTCTTTTGATACCAAATTCGTCCTATTTCGACGAAGTTTTTATTCTCGAGTCCGGTACTTATTACGGATCCATATTTTTCAGAACCACAAGAGGGCGACACGGACTATAGAGTTGACGTTGCTAAACAACGTGTTGAGGAAATTAGATCGTGCGCGAGCACGAAACAGCTCGAGAGCAGGAGTAACAAAACCGCTGGAGTGAATAAATAAATAAACAGTACCTCAGTGAAGAAAAATGACGAGGAGAAAGCTGTGCCTGACCAACTGGACCTCATAGGAAAGGAAGCAGGAAAATTGCTTCGGACACCAGAAGCTGCGAAGAAGACGCGTGGATTCCTTCCCCACTGGCGAAGAGCTGAAGCAGGCAATCGTCGCCAAAATGTTCAAGTAGAAATGGACAAGGCGGACAGGTAAGTCGTAGTGCTCTTTGTCAAGACAGGGATCCCAGCCTGCTGTCCGCATCAACCGCCTCTCAGAGAATGCCGTGCCTCCCCGGAATACAAAGGGAGAATTCGACAAAGACAACAACATCCTCATGAGACGCCGCAAGGAGGACAAGCAGACATTATAACAAAAACAGTAGCACAAAATGGGTCTAAAACCTTCAAACTTCAAGCTTGAAAAACCTACAGCAATAGGTGATCCCTAAAAACTGAGGAGGCAAAGTTCTCCCACTCGGACATCTCCGGAAAACTGTGCAAGAGTATTGTGGACAAACGCTACTCATGGGTCCTGTGGATAAGTACCAGACCAAACGTTGGGTGCCATGTTGCAGGTATTCTGTGGGGTGACAGAGCTATGCTTGGGATTGTGTACCTTAGTAGGCAGGGACTGAATCATCCTACCACCTGAGTACCCATGAGCTAGCTATAGTGTCTCACTTGCCCTTCTATACACTCACAGAAGAGCAAGCAATTAGACACCCCAGAACACAACACTCCCGTCCCTTTCAGGAATCGCAGTTACAGGACACACCTTTTCGCTCTCACACTTGTACAAGTCTACAATAAGTTCTGACAGAGACACGAGGAAAGTTTAAAATGTTTATTTTAATTAGCGTGATCTAGTTTGCAGTATACGTACAACAACAAGTAGAAAAATGCCTAACACAAATATGGTCATCATAGCAAGTAGTCAATAAATCATAAATGGAGCTGTCATTATATACACCAGTGTAGCCTAACCTCCAACCCCATCTACAGAAGCAAAATGATTTCATATATCAGAAGATCTGTAGGTGTTAGCAGCAGACCCTGTACCTTAGCATACACAGATGAAAGTTCTACGTCCCAGGTTATGTCATGATCTTTTCCCTAGAAAGGTCCCTCTCCAAGTGTGTGTTACCTATCTGTGCATACCTATATGACAAAAGTAGGTGTTCCCAAACACGCTGCATCTGTGTGTTTTGTCTAGGTGCTAGGTTCTGACCAGAACAGAATAACAAGGGATATTGTTGTTTTACCTTGTCTGCATGTTCGGACTAAATCCCAGGAAAGAACAGAGCGCAAAAACAACAGCGTGTTCTGTGTGAAAGTACAGTGTGGCACAAAGTAAAATATATCTGTAGAGTAACTTGCGCACAGCAGAGGATAGTCTTCAACTGCTCATGCTAACATAGGGAAAACGACAATGGGCCTGTACGGGACATATGACAATTCCGACATTTCAGATAATACAAGGTCCAAGGTTCCTCTATCCAATGATGCTCAGATTACATAAATGTCCTGGTCTAAATGGTTGCTGTGTTGAGTTAGCACTGACGCACAATTCGGTGTAGACCTCTCTCTGAGGTCAACCTTCTTCAGGGTGAAAAAAGGACTAAATAAAACTAAAACCCGCAGGGGGAAATAATTCTTGGAGGGATAACCAGGGCGTTCCTGGGGGTAAAAAAGAATCAATCAAAAAAACACTATAATGTTTGATCAGTCTGATCTAGGAAAAATCTGTTTAAGTAAAATATTCAAAGAGTGCAGAAAGTGATCATTTATGTGACGGATGCAGCAAATTAAACTTTCTGCAGAAATCGGCACTCCTGCACCATCGCATTTTTCCAGTGACTGTGCAGACATCTGCTGTGAGTACTTAGAAACAGCAGTAGGACGCTGTTTGACCTTGCCCTTTCTGCAGGGTTAGCCCCAAACTTTTTGCCTTCCCCGCCTATTTTTCTGACCTTTTTGTTGGCTTTAGGACTGTAGGCACTTTAACACTGTTAATCAGTGCTAAAGTGCATGTGCTCTTATCTCTAAACATGTCATGATTGGTTTACACCTGTTTGGCATATTTAATTTACTTCACAGTGCCACAGTGCGCTATATAGTGCTGATCTGTTTCTCGTGGCACTGGATGCCCTTGAGGTTACCAGACTTATTTTCACATTGGAAGGGGACTCACAACTGTCCCACAACTACCGGAAGCAGGAAGGAGGAGCTAGAAGCTGCACAGTGCCAAGTCACGCTATATAGCGCTCATCTGTTTCCCACATCCTGCGGCCATCAGTGCCCGGAAGAGGCTGGGCCACCCCCTAACATCTACGAGCTGTGAGTACCTATTTGATGAGATTTGGGTGCGGAAGACTTCAAAAATCTATCGGCCACATTCAGGAGTGTGTTCATCTGTTTGCTATTGGATACCAGGGGAAGGCTTGTGGAAGGATGGGAAACGTAAGGGTGAAGCAATCAATGCAAGAGAGAAGAGACGTAGAACTCAAAACACAATACTTACCTTCCTTAATAATGCAGTGGGAATGCTGTTGGAAGACATGATTCATGTTGAAAACCAACTGGCCACTCTTGTTACTCATTGCGTATCTGGGAAGGTTCTAGCTGATAACCTGACCACTACCCCGATTGCAACCGACCTACCATTAAAGTTACCATCTGGCGCTACTGCAACATCAACACGGGAGCGCCTTCATCCCTCAAACCAGGCATTGAGGACAGACATCTCTGCCCTTCAACCTACAAGTACCTCGGACACCTTGCGGGGCCAAGCAAAGGCCAGGAAGCTAGTTTTGTTGCTAATCAGTTAAGCCCCAGGCTTTAAATGCCCAGGGAGGAAACCCAAGAAAGTGGTGACAAGAGAGGATATTTTGCTGACCACAGTCAACTCTAATAATGAACATCCGGGTTTTATTTTACAAATTCAGAATGCCATAGCCTTTATTACAAATTTCTTGATTAAATTAGAAGAAAGACTGGCTAGGATGGAGCGGAGGATGATCTGGGGTTAGCAGTCACAATGCTGCGGAAGTTGAACTCTGGTCTTTGTCAGTGGGATGTTGTCTCCCCTAATGAACACCCTTCCTCTTCACAGGCCTTAAACCATGGTATTTCGAGCATTGACTCCGTTGGAGCTCTGGTAGCACCTGAGGTCATAGTTAAAACCAGTCAAGCTCAGCCACCCCCACTTGTATCACGTGAAGGTATGGGATGTTCCAGCATGTCGGTGCGGCCAAAGCTACAAGTAGCAACCACTTCTAATGCCCAGGAGGACAGCAAGGGAAATGAGGCAAAAAACTCCCTCAAGTTCACTCAGCAATAAGTCCACAAAGGTGACTTCACAATTGCCACCGGCTTCCACACCTTATGTTTGTGTTATGACCAGTGTTCCTTCGCTTAATGAGGGGGTAGCAGAAAGTTACCAGGAACTGATAAGTAAAGTAGCCCATTGGCTCTCCGAAAGATTGGGGTTTTGCATTGCCCATGGCATGAGAAGATTATCGCGGTGTGTAGGGTAGGGTGGGTTGGGGTCACGAATAAAGTAGGCCATGGTTAATTTCAGAAATCCATGGAGAGTTGATCAGATTCTGTCTAACTTCAGGTCCTTTTCTATTAAAGCACTGATATAACACTATTGCCCCCAGGTCACCTTAGAGAGCGGGTTTTAGGCAAACAAACTAGGTGTGCTGCACCATTGTTGGGGAGAGGTCTGTCGCGTCCCTTTATGGCGGCTACCCAGGCGGCCCCAACCGTCCAGCTTTGTAATAGATGAGCTTATTTGTCGGGCCTCAATGAGCTGGATTGACTACTTACTTTAAATGCAGGAATTGAGAAGGTGCCTGAGGGGATAGATGACAGTAAGTGTAATACGTTGAGTATATTATTCTGGTATGTGGTACCTTTGAGGTTATCTGCTTGCAAGAGACCTGGGACAACTTGCGGGGTTCTTGTTTGGATGGTTATGTGGTTTTCTATGTCCACATAATATCCTCAGCCCATGGTAGAGTCAAGGGTGGGCTAGAAACGTTTGTGAGTTTAGGATTAAGATGTGATATGAGATTATTCAGCATATAGCAGCAATTGTTTTAGGGGTTCTTCTAACTTTTCCCCACAATATGTTTGTGTTAATTATATATGTTGCTAACTTGCCTAGTTCAGAAGACCCTTTGGAGGTGAAATTAAAAGCCCTTCACGAAGGTTTATTTTTGGCTCACTCCATTGCAACCTATGATCGTGCTTGTAGGGGGTTTTAATTTGCACCCCTGCTTGGCATGCAGCTCTGATTCAGGGGGAGAGGATTCATTCGTGGAGAAGGAGCAGTCTCACTTCACACTTTCACGTCAGAGCGATGCCTTAAATATTCTTTTGTCAGAATATAATCTTATTAACCTTTTGCCCAATCAAGAGTCCTACTCCCTTGATATAATACCTACATTTAAGGGTAGGTGTTCAAGTTCCATTATTGATTGTATCCATGTTTCTGCCTGACTCCTGTCTCTTTTACACAAATTTAAAATACAGGTTGATACTCACAGTGACCACAATCTTCTTATGCCAGAATGCAGGTGGTATAAACCTGCCATATATAAGGAACTCATAATACTTAAGGATCAAGGTCGTAGATTAAGTTGGGGAAAGAACATCCCGGGGGACTTTATTTGAAAATTGCTGCAATCATGTAGAAGGGATTTTGAAGTTTGTCTTCAACAGGATACCTCTGACCAAAATATTCTGGCCTCTATTTTAAATATTTGAAAGAAATGAATACAGCCCTTACAAAAAGAGAGGGAGAAGTGTTGACTGAGTTGGACATAAGTGGCTTGACAACAGATGTTCTAACACCCACAAAGATTTGATGATAGCCCTGTGCCACAAACCCTGATCTAAAGTGCAGAAACGAAGGCCAATACACCTTGCCTTGAAGGAGGCAGAAGAAAGAGCCTAAAAAGGAAGAATGGGATCAACTAGTGACTGCATGTAATTCAAAAAATAGTTCAGCTTTCTGGAAAGTCGTGGATCAACCGGTATTTAAATAAGGCAGTAGTTCCCGACATGATGCAGGTTATCCCAGCACAGGCATGGTTAACACACCTTGAAGCTATTCATGCAAATGGCGACGACTGGCCCCCTGCTGCTCATGTTGCCCCAATTAGAGGGGAAGAATTGCATTTTGATGTTCAGGAAGCAGCTGAGGCTGTTGAGGCTTTGACCTCTGGTAAAGCGCCTGG
Source organism: Lissotriton helveticus (assembly GCF_964261635.1). Classification (NCBI taxonomy): domain Eukaryota; kingdom Metazoa; phylum Chordata; class Amphibia; order Caudata; family Salamandridae; genus Lissotriton; species Lissotriton helveticus. Next base: position 1,100,664,520 of record NC_136071.1, on the reverse strand, counting down.
CCTGGACAGAGTCCCTGGGGATCTTTTTAAATGTTATATTGAGCTATGTGCCCCGATTGTTGCACAGCATTGCAATGCAGCTGTGAGAGGCCATATTCCCCCATCCTGGCAAAAATCGGTTATTGTGCCGATATTTAAGAAAGGAAATCGAGCAGACCAAGCTTGTTAACGGCGCATTTCTTTAGTGGAAACTACGGGTGAAGCCCATTGGCCAGGTAGTGTTGAAGCGACTTACCAAATGGGCAGCGGAGGGGAAGATTTTATCAGATAACCAATATGGTTTTAGGGCAGGGGACAATTGAGAAGAATCTGAACCTCCATTTACTGATCTCCAAGGAAGCAGTCAGTTCACCTGGCCTTCATGGACTTCAGCACAGCCTTTGACACAGTGTGTAGATCAAAACTGGGGGCTGTGCTGGGGGACGTGGGGGTCGAGATTGCACTTGTGTCTTTTTTGCTCAATTCACATGCTGCTCTCAGTAAGATATGCCCCCAGATGCATTAAGCACCCATTTTGCGATTCCTTATTAGCGAAAAATAAGGATTCGCTAATAAGGAATTGCAAAATGCCATGCATCAAGAACTCGCTTTAAAAATAGCGATTTCTTAAAATTCCTTAATTGCGATTCGCAAATTGCGAATCGCAATTAAGGAATACCTCCCCATTCATTCCTATGGTCCTAGAGGCCCATAGGATTGAATGGGAAGACATTCTCAATTTGCGATTAGCAATTAGCGAATCGCAAATTGAGAATGCAATTTCAAGGGTGCAGGGGTGTCCAAAGGACACCCTGTTGCACCCCAGAAATCTGCATATGGGTACATCTCGCACACACACATGCCCTAAGGGCATGTGTGTGTGTAAAATGGAACTTTGAAAAATGCTCTTTAGTGCATTTTTCAATGTTTTTGCAAATTACCATGAAGTTCAACTTCATGGTAGTTTGCTACTCCTATTTTTTTTTAGTTTGATGCATTGCATTTAAGGAATCTCAATTTGGGATTCCTTAAATACAATCGCAATTTAAGGAATCTCAATTTAGAGATTCATTAATTGCGATTTTTGCATTTGGGATGATGCATCCCAAATGCAAAAATACCTGTCGCAAAGGGGCAGATTCTGAGAATCTGCCTGTTTGCGACCTGCTTTTTGCTTGATGCATCTGGGCCATGGTCCTTTGGGGGAATGCACAACACACTTTAAATTGGAGAGAGGATTACACCATGGACGAATTTCAGCCCCTATGCTTTTTATCTTGTATATTAATCAGAAGGTGCTATTTTTAGTGGAAAGGTGTAAGGATGTCCCGTTGGTCGACAATAGGCCGGTCCAGCATTACTGTATGCTGATAGCACCGTGCTTATGGCACATCCAGCTAATGACCTGCAACTCTTGCTAGATTGGTTTAATGATTTTATGACTAATATGGGTCTAAAAACACATTTTTAAAGTCCTATACCATGGTGATAGGCCCAAAAAATGCCAAAACTAAGATTTTTAAGCTTGATGGTCACTTTATTGGTAATATTAGCTAATTTTGCTGACTTGGCATTTGGCTGGACAATAAAATGAACATGGTTTCGTTGTTGAGAACCCATGTCCAATCTTTTAATAGGGTTGCCTATAGTACTGAGACCTTTGCAAGGTGCCTAGAACATATTCATGTAAAATCCATACGGGATCTTTATAGAGCAACGTGTGCCCCAAGAGTTTCTTTTGGGTCAGAAATGTAGAGGTATAAGTCTTGTCCTCCTAGTCAAGTAGCGGAAAATACATTTCTGAAAAGGATTTTGAGGTTGCCGCAGAGTGTGCCAATGGACATAGTGCATGCGGACGCATGGGGAGACTTTACTTCAGATTTTATAAAAATTTGCCCCACTCTATTATGGTTGGCAGTCTGGCTGAAATATGAACTGGATCTAAATAGAAGGATCTTGAAAGATTGCATGGTCCTTGCATATCGTCATCATATTCCTTGGTTGCACTACGTAAAAAGCACTAACAGCCAGATTCATGAAGGCAAAATCAGCTCGCAGCAGCATTCCTATGGGCCTTTGGCCCATAGGAATGAATAGGAAGTCATTCCTTATTTGCGATTAGCAATTAGCGAATCGCAAATAAGGAAGCAGTAGAAATCGCATTTAATATTGCGATTTCTACATGAATCCCGTTTTGCGAGTCTTTAATAGGGATTCCTTAATAATCGCTATTAAGGACTCGCAAATCGGGACATTGATGAATCTGGGGGTAAGTGTTATCTGGGTAAACCGAATCTTTTCTCTATCCCGGAGCAAATTACTAGGTCAGATGTTGTCTGGGCCAAGGAGACCTTTCGAGCTAAAATCAATGATATAAGATCTAACTGCATATTATCAAAAGTTTCTGTGACTAATTACGTTATGAAAAAATCTACGAGTAAAATAGAATTGTATTTGACTTTAGCTATGCCAGTTTTGCATAGATGCTTATTGTCTTATTTTCACCTGAATTTCTTCCCTCAGTTGTTAGTAGGATGGCATAGACCCCCAGAGCCCCCAAACTGCTCATGCGATTTGAGAACTGCACTGGACACCTTACATGTAGTTTTTATTTGCCCTAAATTTGCGTCCCTACAACATAAGTATATTTGCCCTCTTTTCCTCAATATGGATTTCACACAAGTGTGGCCAGCTTTGTTATACTTGCAATTTGTATCTAGTTTTGATGTTTACTTTCATGTATTATTGTTCTTATTCGGGGTGTTTCATTCTGTCAGATGATATGGGAGCCGGTATTAGAAGCAGTTTTTTTTTTTAAACTGGTGATATGCGAGCCATTATTTTAAGATTTTTTTTTTAAATTTAATATACCCATCCTGGAATAGATGTAATGTTGGGTAAGATCATTCAGATTTGACATGTTAGACGGTGGAGGCCGGAGGTTGTTGCTAATTGTAGTTAGATCATTGTGTTGATATTTCTCAGATATCTAGACCATTGTTTGGTCTTGTGAGGTTGGCCTTGTCTAATCAGCACCTTTTCCAAAATGAGAAATGAGATTAAGTAGTGATCTGACCAGTCGCAGGGTAAAATGGCTGCCAGTTGTATCACATTATCCTTAGCGATGATTAGATCAAGAGTAGAGCCTTTATTGTGGGTAGTTCCGTAGCAAGGAATGGGTGAGGTTTAGATTGAAGAGGAAGGCCTTGAAGGTGTTCAGTATAGGTTCGTTTGTGTCGTTCCAGTGTAAGTTGAAATTACCAAGGAAGATTTGGTTAGGGTGTTGGACAGAGTTAGAGGATATGGTCTCCATTATTTGTTCGATAAAAAGGAAGGTTTTTTCCTGGTGTGTGGTAGATCATGTGGAGTTTACACAACATATTGTCATTGTCCCAGATTGCAATGCCAAGCAGTGTTTAAGTTGAGCCGTGGTTTATGGTGCTCAGCACTGGCACTTAATTGTCAACACTGGCGCTTGTGACACTCTGCCACAAGGTGGTTCTGTCTGGCAAATTTACTAATTTAGAGATGACCACAATAACAGATCATTATTAATTCAATAGACTTTAAAAATGACTATTACCTGCCTCCCAAGCCATTCCTATAGCTTTGGGTACCTGAAATAGTACGAACTGTCACACTTATAGGAGTGTGATGGTTAGAAGTTGTCTTGTTACTATCACTGGTAGCGTGGCAGGGGCAATGTGTCGTGCAAGCTTCAGTAACCTCCTCGTGAGAGTCCCGTCACTTATTGTTTTTACAAATTAAGCACTGACCAAGTGTAACGGGGTGTCCCCGACAGCGATCCCCGTTGTAGACACTGGACCCGATTGCTCCCCATTGCCTCTGAGACATTGTACAACTCCTCCCTCTTGTGTCCCTCAGCAGATGGACTACCGAGGGGCTGGATCCGAGACCGCCTCTGGCCGAGACGGAGAACAGAGCTGGCCCTTTAATTATCGGAATGTGGACGAGTGGGCGGGGCTTCAGGAGGGAGGAACGCCGTCAAAGGCGGAAACAGAGAGAGAAGAGTCGTGTTTGTTCACCTGGAGAGACGACGAGGAGAGGGTGCAGAGAGAGACGGAAGCGAGCTGGACGAAGGAGTCGCAGACTGGAGGAGAAGTCCCCTTCGTGGAGAGAACGCCAGGAGGCCACCGATTCAACGCATCGCCCAGCCACTCACCCAGGGGAGGTGTGTGGCTCAACCAGGTGCGTGACCGTATCAGAGGCTGGGTGGGACGGAAGGGAGGTCCCGTTGTAAAATAGCGGATTCCCTGGTTCCCGGTTTCCCCCTATCCTGAGCACACCCACCCCTTGCGTCTTCACCACTTGTACATAGGTTCAGAGCACGTGTGAGTTTGCTTCCTCACTCCCTTTTCCCGAAGTGATCAGTCTGAGTAGGACGCCTGCCTCACAAGTTGCCCTTTTCTTTTGTTTCCATCGGTCCTGAGGCGAGACGGTGTCAAGACGGATCCAGACGAAACCAAACCCCGAAGAAGCCAGACCGGCTATCGGAGGACCCCGTACGGAGAGAAGAACCGACCTAGGAAGTCCCGAAGTCGTTCTCCCTGACGCACCACCCTTACAAGAAAGACTTGTTCTGACCATTTGTTTAGCTCAATAAAGCCCGTTGTTACCAGAACCCGACTGCTGCCCTTCTCTGCTGTCCACTCCAGTCCCGTCGCGGTTACACCAAGGTATTCAAAGGAGGACATAGGAGCGGTTTTTGCATGTCTCAGGGTGAACATGGAGTGATAGATGCATGCTATGCCACCTCCAATCTTATCAGGTCTATCTAACCTGATGATATCATAGTTGGGAGGTAATAAAATGGCCAGAATGGATGAGGAGGTGTCGTTGAGCCACAGTTTCAGTTAAGATCAGGAGGTCAAGTTCTTGCGTAAGTTTGAGGTTTGCAATGTCAGCTGCTTGTCTTACTGCTGACCTGCACTTAAGAAGCATAGATTTGATATGTGATTTAGTTACTACTGCTTCCTGGTGTAATGTGGGGGCAAGTAATAAATTATCCTTGTTCATCGTTCTAAAATTGAGACTGGGTTCTCTAGGTTGGAAGGAATAGTTTGGATACTGACCAGTGAAGGTGATGAGTCATTATGAGTGGAGTTGTATGGTAGAAGAAGGGAGTGAATGTTGGCATCAGATAGATGGTCACAAACCCTTTGGGGTCTGGAGTAGGGATTGAGGTGGGGTCGTGATCTCCAATGGAAGATTGATGGGTTCTTATTCTTCATGGTTGAAGTCTTATGCATGTAGTGACTACCCCTTGTGGGAAGGTGGAATTGTTTAGACTCAGGGGTTTTGTTAGTCTCAGGGGTCAGGTTGGGATTCCAAAGCTTCTCCATATTCACAGTGAAGTGAAGCAAGTTCAGGGTAGTTAATCTTGATGGCATTACGACCCACCAGTGACAGCAAGTTGTCATTGGGGCTAATGTTATTTGGAGCTATGATGGTTATTGGAACAATGGTGTGAGGAGAGCGGAATTTATAGTGGTTAGTAGATCTTCACAAAGACCATTACGAGATGGTCGCTCTTTTTTATTTGAGCCAAGGTGGTTACTAGAAAGACGGTGTGTGGGTGAGTGGAGTTATCTATCAGTTGAAGGATCTTCAATTCTTTAAATTTAAATTTTTTTTGGTGGTGGGGTATAAGCACTTCATTCAAAATGGCTGCCGGCCAATGGGCTAAATCCTTCCTTCTTTCTATTTCTATATGAGGAAGTCAAGAGGGTTTGTCCCAGTCTCCTCTCTGTTCATAAACCCCTCTATAGCCAAAACATGTCCAATTCCCACACTGGAGAGGCACCAAGTGGAGGGTCAGGACTTATTAAGGCTGGGTCCAGGTGCAGGTTCAAGATGGAGTGAGCCTTTTCTGTCCCTGAGGCTCTGTTTGGGAAGCCAGCCAACTAGCCCTTAAATCCACTCTGGTAGTCCTGGGTTCTAGAATTGGAACAGGGCTGAAGCAGCAGGGTTCAAGGCAGGCAGCATAACAGTCCTTCCAGGTGCAGCAAAGTAGTCTTCTGAAGTACACAGCAGGCCATAGCAACATGGAGTCCTTCAACAGGCCCAGAAAGTGAATTTAAGAGTTGGTCTGAGAGTCCTATTTGTATACCTGGTATCGTCTTTGAAGTAGGAGAAAAATCCAGAGATTTTCTTTTGAGGTGCATGGAGTTTCCTGCTTCCCTTGCCCTGGCTCCAGCCTGTCAGTATGAACAATGAGGTAGTGTGAAGTCCTTTGTGTGAAGGCAGGGCAGAGCCTATTGATTTGCAAGTAGGGCTGTGGCCAGCTCCACCCCAATCCTGAAAGTGATGACCCATCCAGGCACACCTAATCCCGCTATTTTGTGGCTGTATCGGAGGTCCAACTGCCAACTACACCCAGTCATTTTCCTTAGGAACAGTCTCCCTGGCACCAAATAATTAAAACTGGAAAATGCCAGCTTAATACAGGTCTACAGTATACAAAAAGTGATGGATGGAATGATTGAATTAATCTCAGACACGAGTGCATCCCAATCAATTGGTATTTTGCACACCATGCAACCTCAGTTTGGACCCAGCTGTATGCACATCAGTCTTGACCCTGCTCCAAGGGGAAACAGTCCAGTCGGAACTGCCAAGCGAAGTCCTCCCTGAACTGGAACACAAGCAACCTAGCACTGGTTTCGACCTTGTTATGGGCCAATCAGCCAGATAGCTTGATTCCAGTGACACACAGGATCCACGTCTGGGCATACCTTTCCCACTTAGGGCAACATACTGATGGATGGAATGTTTGAAATAATCTCAGCCACTGGTAATTACACCGGCTGCATCACAATCCAACATTAATTTGCACACCATGCCACCTCAGTTTGGACCAAGCTATATGCAAATCAGTTTTGACCTTGCTCCAATGGGAACAGTCCAACCTGAACTGCCAAACCAGGTCCTCCCTGAACCGGAACATATATATATGCAACAAACGGGAATTGTAAGGCTTGGCAAGGGGATTATTTTAACAAGTCAAATTGGCAGATTAAAACTGCATTCAGGCTGCAGTGGCAGGCCCGAGACGTGTTTTATGGGGCTACTTATGTGGGGAGCACAAATAGTGCTGCAGCCCCACAAGTAGCATTTAATTTACCAGTCCTAGGTATATAGTATGACACTTTCCTAGGGATTTATACGTAAATTAAATATGCCAATCGGGGGTAAGACAATTTTACCATGTTTTTAGGGTGTGAGAACAACCATTTTAGCACTGATTAGCAGTGATAAAGTGCACAGAGTGCTAAAGTCCGGCAAAAACAAGTTCAGCACAAAATGAGGAGAAGGTAAACAGTTAGGGAGTGACCTTGCAGAGATGGCCAAGTCCAGCTGTTGGGGATGAAGCACGCTGGCAAAGAGTCACTATGGGAGGTATATTCTGAGTTCCTGAATTTGTTGATGAACACATGGACTTCTTTGGATGGGAGGTGGCCTCTGTGAGATACAATGAACGCAGTGTGAGATGGAAAGTGGAATTTTCATATATAATTATGGCACTCCACCTGGTAGCACATAGAAGATTCTCTACAAGAAGCTATCCCATGCACGTCATTCATTAGGGTGAGGTGAAGGTTTAATGGTTTCGCCGGTACTGCATATATTATAGCTTTAAAATGTGAACATTCTGTTTTAAATGACGTAGGTAACCATCTACATCTATGTTAAATTGGAAATATATGATGCAAAATACAGCAGCACAAATTTCCATTCAGGTTCAATCACTCTACTCATTTCCTTAAAGGACTTCAGTCTTTGCATTGGCTGTCTGATCAAGTTCAAATCATCGTGCCTAATCCATAATAACGTGAGGTGATCTACAACAGGATTCCTTCTCCTCTGTAGTGGGAACTGTTTCAGGAGTTTAATGGCAGACAGGGGTCACTGGCCTCAGATTGTGACACTCGGAGACGTTCACCAACAGTGACCTCTGTCTTGGCCTTACATTTGAACCCAAAACTTAGGTAACTAGACATAATATCGAGAAAAAATATATAGAATGGACTTAATATCGAAGTAAAAATATAGAATGGACAAAATATCGAATGGACACGATATAGTGGTTGAAAATATCGAATTGAAGGTAAGTAATATTGATAGTCAAAATATAGAGGTCAAAATATCGAAGTATATAATATAGGCATTAAAATATATTGAATTTTTAATAATATCACATTTTTTAAAGTGTTTTGTATGTTAGTATATGTGTGAAAAGTGTATATTATTAAGTAATGAATTTTATGTTATTTAATTTTTGTGTAATTTAATTCTGCAGCGGGTTGTGGGTTTATAGGGGAATAGGGTGGGAAGTAATTTAATGATATTAAATTAAATATTAATTTTTTGCAATTATTAATTATTTTAAATTTAATTTGCTTTTTAGTTATGTAGCGGTGTGAGGGTTTATAGGGGAATAGGGTGGTAAGTAATTTAATTGTACTTATTTAATATATTTTTTAATTATTGGTATTCATTTTTTATTTATTGTTAATTAATTATTAATTGGTAATTAATTTTTATAAATTGGTAATTTTATTTTTATTAATTGATTAATTGATAATTATGTCAATTTTATTAATTTATTTTCCGTACCGGGTTGTGGGTTTATAGGGGAATATGGTGGGAAGTAATGTAAATGTAATTAAGTAAATAATTTGTATTTATTGATTGGTATTGATTTTTAATTTATTGTTAATTCATTTTTAATTGGTAATTAATTTTTATTAATTTGTATTAATGGATTAATTGATGATTATGATGATTTTATTAATTTATTTTCTGCAGCCGGTTTTGGGTTTATAGGGTAATAGGGTGGAAGTAATTTAATTGTAATTAATTACATATTAAAAATACTTTTTGTGCATTGATAATTAATTTACTGTTAATTAATTATTAATTAGTATTAATTTTTATTATTAATTAGTTGTTGTTATTGAAAATTAATTAGTTGTTAATTAATTATGAATAGGTAATTAATTTTTCATAACTAATATTTATTTGTATTTCTAATTGATTAATTATTACATAATATTACATTGGTAATTATTTTTAATTATTTTTTTATTGGTATTGATATTTAATTTTTTTTAATTAATATATTAAATCATCAATACTTTCCCTACTGTTGCACTCACTGGAGTGGGAATAGTAATTTTTACCCCTACGCTATCCAATGCTTTCCCTACTATTGCACTCACTGGAGTGGGAATAGTAATTTTTACCCTCCCGATATCCAACGCTTTCCTTACCATTGCACTCTCTGGAGGGGGAATAGTAATTTTTACCCTCCCACTATCCAACTTTTTCTCTACTGTTGCACTCACTGGAGTGGGAATAGTAATTTTTACCCCTACGCTATCCAACGCTTTCCCTACTGTTGCACTCTCTGGAGTGGGAATAGTAATTTTTACCCTCCCGCTATCCAATGCTTTCCCTACTGTTGTACTCACTGGAGTGAGAATAGTAAATGTTACCCTCCCGCTATCCTATGGTAAAAATATGGTATATTTCTTATTAATATTACGATAATATATATATGTATAAAAAATAAAATTGTATGTTTATTTTCTTTAACTTACATTAATTATGTATTCATTTTAATGTTATTTATGTATTTTTGAGTATGTTTTAGTTCATTATATTTAATATTTAATTAATTTAAAATTACTTTTAAGACATTTAAAAAATTTCGATATTTTGACTAACTATATTTTTTACAACGATATTTTTGATTTGATATTTTTGTGACTTACCTGTTTGTAGATAGGAATTCGATATTTTTGCATTCTATATTTTTTCCACTATATTTTGGTAGGTCGATATTTTGGCATTCTATATTCTGTCAGTGATCCAAAACTGAGCATGAAGTACACCCCTTTTGCACTTGATCCATCGGAGTGCAAGGCTTTCTCAGGGTGGTGGTGTGAGACTCAGGACTCGATAAAAATAGGCACTCTGTCCATTATCTTATGGTCTTTGCTATGTTTGCTGACAACATGAGCAAATGAACAAAGGATTTCACCCAGATCTCTTGACTGGGGGTGAGGGTTTTGAAAAGTTTCAGCACTCTGTCCATCATCTTGTTGTGTTTTCTAAAACATATAAACAAACCAAAGAGCAATCAGTAAATGTACTTTACCTACACATACAACACAATACTGCGCAAAAGATTCAGAAAGGCATACTGACTTCATTATACTGGTAGGTTTGGGTACCTAGCCCTTGCTGTTCCCTCTCAACTAGAGTTCTCTTGGGGATTGTGCAATGTTCTGTTCGGGTCCTGATCATAGGTGTTTCCCCTAAGGAGCTATCTAGTCCATGAATGGCTTTCCCCAATTGCTCTTATGGGATCAAGTAAACCCACCTGCACCTCAAGAGTTTAGGCACGTTCAAGGCTGACGAGTTGAAAAATGAAAGTTCCTCTTTGGGCTCTGTGCTCTAAGTTGCACAGTACATTTAGCATCTTTCTTTCATACAGCGTAGACCTGGTGTGTACTTCCCACAACAGTCGGTGTGTTCAATGCTCCGGGTGGAATACTCAGTACATGGCATATACATGATGATCATCAGTTTATCACCATAAACCAGCTGACATCTTGTGGATGCACAAATCTGAGGCTGGCGCCCACTGGTCAGGTGAGTGAGTATTGGCAGCAAGAGCACCAAAAATTGACCGGTCATGTTCAAGCTGAACTTCTCGCAGTCCACTTGTCCTTGGCTTCAATGTTTCTTCCACAGTTCCAGACACAAGCCCCCTGGTCACCTAAAACAAAGCTAGGAGCCAACCTATGCCAGAGAGCTGATCTTCAGCATAGGGTCATTGTCTGCTGAGAGTCCCTGCCTCCCCAAATTTGTGCGGTGATAAAGAGCCCTTGAATTCCTCACAAAAGAAAGAAAGGGGACATGGGGAAGAGGGAGAGAAAAGGCAAGAGCGCTTTCTGTTGCAGGCAGTGTTGGCAAAACTGGGGTGGATTTCAAACTTTTTATGAAAAAGAAAGTCAATTAGCAGGATTTGCTCAAATATGTCATAGCTAGAAGTTTTCTGCCCCATTTTAATAGTAAATCTGCAGACAGTGGAAGTGAATTCCAATAGTCACCTATGATATAGTTTCCTGGCAGTGCTGGCCTTTTTGCTTATTCCACTTAGACTGGTCCAGCTTAGATCTTTGTCACAATGTGTAAGCAGGAGGATGGGATGGATATGGGAGTCTTAAAGATGGTAAACCCAAAACAAGGACACAAAGGCAGGTGAGGATGTCCCACTTAACAGCCTCTTATTGTGTGGGGGTTATGCCTTCCAGACAGCCAGGGAAGGACAGGGTGAACTCCCTAGCTTTTAAGGAGCCCTCTTTCTCCTTTCATTAACACTCCTCAATCAGACCAACCACAACGAATTCCTGGGATGTTCTAGAGTTCACATTTGCTGTCTGGGCTCTTCCTTCAACTCTACATCTTAGGCACCACTTGAATGTAGCAATGACCAAATGGATTCCAGTATGGGTACGGCTACTTGTGTGACACCTGCTCAATACATGTAGCCATCACACACTAAACGCTACACATGTGCAACCCTCAAGTCCCACATGAATGCGTGAAAGACCTGGTTGTAGGAGACTGGCAAAACGAATTTCAAAACAGGAGTAAGGCCTGTTGGCCACTCTCCCCAGCAGGTAAAAAGGCCTGTCCTGCTACAAAGATTACATTGCTGCCAACGTTGTCAGCCCTCTACAGTTTAGTGAGCTGACAGTAGTCATGCTCATCAAAAGAAGTGTGCACATGGTGTGCAGATCTCGGCTCTAGGTCCCAATCCGTGTCACCGAAGTGCCTCTACTGCACATGCATGATCATCATGGGTGCTGAGGAGAGGGTCAGAGAGCTAGCTTACTACAGTGAGTTTAAGACAGGGGCCCACACTCTCCAGCGCCATTCAGAGGACATTTCTCAATCCCAACAGATGTCAACATGTTTCAGAATACGTGAGAAGGTCACACCGCTTAGCATAATAGCAACAGTTCACCCAGATGCATTATGGTAGGTGTAGTTTAACATTACAGTCACGTTACCTTACTCACAAGAAAAAGAGGGGCATATTTACAAGATAATGACGCAGTGTGGCGCTGCAAGCTATCTGGCTGCGCCGAGCTGCGTCATTAGGAAAGTGCCGGGATGCATCGTATTTACATCAATTCTACACATCCCTGTACTTTCCTCTGCCCTGGCGCACAATAGGCTGCCTAGTGCCAATGCAGGCACCCATGGACCATGGTGCTAGGGTGTCTGTGTTTTGCTTGTGTTGCAAGGATGATTGTATTTGTGCAGGAACGGACACCTTCCTGCACAAAAACAATCATTGATGGCGTTTTCCTCATTCTATATGTGCTACGCAATGCAGCACACATAGAAAGAGGAGAATAAAGGTATTTTGCCTCGGTGCGCCGCTTTACACCTCCCCTGGGGAGGAGTTATAATCTGACACATTCCCAGGTTTACGAAACGTTGAAAAGCTGGGAATGCAATAGAATCCGTGGGTGTTGCATGGGAACACCAACAGCAACACCCATGAAACGCCCCTTACATACAGAGTAATGCGTGAAACGGTGCCATATTTACAACGCCACGAAATGCCACGCAGGGTGTCTTTGGGTAGCATTATCAATATAGGCCGGTACACTGCGCCTCTGGTAAGTCATAAAAAGTGACGCTCCTGAGTCACAAGTGGCTTGTAAATATGCCCCGAATGTTCATCGAGTGTTGGCACAGGCAATGCACTGTGTCTCTGGACACATGTGTTTCTGGATTCTTGCCTGTCATCGGCAGAGAGTAACAAGCTGGTTTTGGGGTGCTTGAAATGCTGCTCAATGTCTCTCAAGTACCACGCCAGAGAGCATGAATATTCGACAGACTCATAAGTAGAAAAACCCCTACAGAGAGTTCAAGGAATCAATGAGTGAGGGGAGCACACTCCTTGGCAGGTTTCAAAATACACCAATCTGTACAAAACCTGTGATCACACAGGCGCTTGACCCTCAGTGTCCCCTCTTGAGTTCTGAAGTGACAGTCGATCACTCTCCATGGCCCTGGAAGACCTTGCCTGTTTTCCTCTGCTTAGAATGCTGTCTCCTAAATCTTAGAAAGAGCATGATAAACTGGGGTTATTCCTACGAGCAATGCCAATATCCCGAGTTACTTGTTGCGCCAAGGCATCATCGTGTGGGCATTGTGGTCTAAAGATATCATTACCAAAATGTCTTAATCTTTTCAGATACATGAGCCCCTCTTCATGAGGTTTTTCAACTCCTCCCTAAGAATCATTTAGCTGTTAATACTGACAACAAAACAGTTGTTCTTGCACCCTCGTCAAGTTACAGCATTTTGCTATTTTTGAACTTCTCTCAACATAGTCCCGAAAGGAAGAAAGTCAGTATTTGACCATGTGATAGTAAATACATTCATACATCACTAAAGGTTTTATGACATAAGCAAGCAACAGTAATATTACTATTAGAACTAAACAAACATCTGTTTGCTTGGTGTTCTTGGGATACCTCTTGCTTAAGTTTGCTTCTCTTCCTTCTTCTCGTCCGTTTCCTCTTTCTTTTCCACGTGCCTTTGTTGCAGTGTTTTGTTTGTTTAGACTGGTCAATCGATTTCCTCTCCCCTCAGATATCTGGGATCGTGGTCGCTGTTGGCATGGGGACCTCATTGTCAGAGAAATCAAGGGGCATATTATCAAGGACGGCGTTAAAAAGTATCCCCGGTTTAACGGCAGAAAACTGCAGCTAAAGCTGCAATAATGGGCTTGATAATATGCCCTGGAGAATTCCCATAGAAGCCCAGGTTCACCCCACATACATCTCTCATGTAATGACCCCTCACAGGTATGCACGAATGAATGAATTTGCATTTCTAAAGCGCATGGCTACCAGAAGGCCTCCCGGCGCTAGGAGCAGAGTCATCACAAAACTAGCATTAAACATCAAGGAAATAGAAAGGTTTAAAGCAGTCTTCGAAAAGACAAGTAATCATCCTCAAGGCGGATATGATTAGGTAGCTGGTTCCAACGTTTCAACGTGTTGTATGAAAACAGTTGTCCCCCGCACCCAGAACACACACTCAACATGCATGTATTGCACAGCACTGCTCTATCCCTGTATTGTCACCTTCCCAAGCACAGATACATTCAGCTCAGAGTCACCACTCCTGCGCTGCAAAGCACGTTACATCTAACTGATGTAGGACAAGGGTGAGTGAAGCAAACAGCAGCAGAACTTTAAAAGGGTGAGTGAGCCGGTAGATCTCACTCCAGTGGCACAGGTTAAAAAGAACCTATTCACTCCTACTGATCACTACACGGCATGCTTCCACCACAGCGCTCTTGCTGATTAACTCTTGGTGAAGACCACCACTTAGAGGGTAGAGTGTTGGGATCACTCCTGGTCCAACGAAGACCTCAATCCGTGAAAGAAGCCTTTGTTATGGCAAACACACATGATCAGTGTTTGCCTATGACAACAAAAATAAGCATCAGGGATACAGACGACACTACAGTTTGGCACTCAGGGAAGGAGTACACGACCATTAGCAAGCAGAAGACTTTTCTTTCCAATAAGACGCCTCTCCCAGATCGGAACACCCCTAACCAACTCCTAACCTGAAAAGGTTGGGTGGACAGATCGGTAAAAATCGGGCTCAATTGAGCTCAATCTGGCTCTGTGCTCCACTGTAAAGTCCAACCCTTGCAAAGAAATAGACCATCTAGCCAACTGGGGATTCTCTCACTTCATAGCCATCAACCATTTCAGTGGCTTATGATCTGCTTGCACCACAAACTTAGAGGCAAACAAATATGGGCGTAACTTACTCAAGGCCCACTCTGTGGCAAACCACTCCTCAATAGCTGCCAAGTTCTGCTCCCTGGGTAGTAATCTCCTTTTAATGAAAGCTACGGACTCTGTCTGGCTTTGTCATCTAGTTGAGCTAACACATTTCCAACTCCTTTGTCTGAGCATTGCATCCATTTGTACAATGAAAGGCTGACCGTAGTCCGGTTCTTTCAGTACCGGTGCAGTGAATAGTGCCTTCTTCAATTCCTCAAATGCTTTCTGACACTCTGTAATTCATATTACCTTCCTGGACTGCTTCTTAAAGGGTAAAACAGTCAATCTGGCAACTATATTTCCATAGTTTGCCACAAAATTCCTAAAAAGGAGTCCTAAAAAGGTCCTAACTTCAGTTTGGGTAGTAGGCACTTCCAACTCCATCAAATATAGAATCTTGCCATCCAACAGGTTCCCAACCTCATGCCCAAGGTAGACTACAGAGGACTGCCCCACCTGATACATAGTTGCCTTGATGGTCAGTTGTGCCTCCTGTATCCTAGCCGTACAAAAGGGGGTGGTGATGGACGGAGCATCTGAACCAATCAAATACTCACACCCAGTCAACAGATCTGGGTTTAATCCATCACAGTTCTTTAGCCCACTCTGCCACCCCTGTTCAGACATGGCCATATGCAAATCAATCTTACCCTGTGCCTCATGGGAACAGTGTAGTCCGAACTGCCAAGCCATGCCTTCCCTGGACCGGAAACAAGTTTCCTAGGACCGGTTTCTGGCATTTCAGCCGTCTTCAGCCAGGCTTGCTTGAATCCAGTGCCAAAGTGAGCAAGGGACTCGCGTCTTAGCATACCCTGCCAACTTATGGCGAACAAAGCGTTACAAAAGGGGGTGGCGATGGACGGAGCATCTGAACCAATCAAACACTCACACCCAGTCAACAGATCTGGGTTTAATCCATCACCGTTCTTTAGCCCACTCTGCCACCCCAGTTCAGACATGGCCATATGCAAATCAGTCTTACCCTGTGCCTCATGGGAACAGTCCAGCCCAAACTGCCAAGCCATGCCTTCCCTGGACCGGAAACAATCTTCCTAGGACCGGTTTCTGGCTTTTCAGCCGTCTTCAGCCAGGTTTGATTGAATACAGTGGCAAAGTGAGCAAGGGACTCCTTCTGGACTAAACCTGAAGGCTGCTCTCCTCAGCTACCAATTAGAGAGCTTTCTAAGGTCGTCCAAGACCTCTTAATTCACCATAAGGGTTGTCTGGACTGGTGCTGGGTGCCCACTTAAATTAGTGGACTTCATATACCAGGCCAGCTTCTCACAATAAGCTATAACACAATTGCCTTGCTGTCGGGCTCTGGTGTTTCTCTGAAATATCCCTGTCCCACCCTCTCTTTGTAATGTGTTCAGGGTTATTGTTGCAGCTGCTGCCGTGCGTCCCGATTTTGGGCACAGTGACACAGCGCAGTCAACATGAAACCGGAAGAGAGCCAGCGTGGAGGGCGCCATCTAGTCTCTGATTTGTTCCCCACGGCGTCCCTCCCACTGGAACCGGCACTGGAAATACTATGGGCTCCCGAGTGCAAGTATAATGATCATACTCAGGAGCACATTTGTGCCTGTTATTAAAGTTTACAATCACTTACCTGTACAGTCGGATTCTCTTACCTGTGGAGTTTGATTTTCTCTGCTTCACATCAGATGGTATGTTGCCTGGACTTTGGCTGTCTTCTGCTGCTTCTTAAGTAAAGGTTGGCATATTCCCTGTTATTTCCACCTGGGCCAAGTAAGAGACATTTTACCAACAGAAATCCATCTCTCCATATTGGGATAAGATGCATGTTTGCTCGTAAATAGAAACTTCTCTTACTGTGCTTCCCTTGGATCCAGTCTGGAATATTTTCGTGGATCTTCCCTTTGTATCTTGGAGAATATTCTTGTACCCGAAATAAGGAGGAAACAATTAATATATTAGAAGATTTTGATGAACCCATACAAATTTACCATATTCGAGGAATAGAACCATTAATCCCCTGTCTTTTGGACTATTTTATTTGGTACTGATATGCTGTAAATTGTTTTTTTGTTTTGCATTATTTGCTTTCATTACGCTAAGGAATGAAGTAATTCCACCGTGCAAAGAGCTTCACAAGGTACTTATCATTGCAAGGGTGGACGTACAGGAGAATCAGAGTTAGAAAAGGCTCTAAAGTCATGTTCATTTTCTTTTCTTTACGGTAAAATGTTCATAGTGAACTAGTTTTGCCAGTGGGGAAAGTGGGAATTCTGGGAAAGAGCATTGTTGTATTTTGTATTTAGCATATAGGGCCATATGTATCAAGCAAATTCGCATTCGCAAAGGCCGAAATTCGCCGAAATTTCGGCCTTTGCGAATGCGAATTTGCTAAATGGAATGTATTAAGCAAAATGTGGTTCAAAATAAGGAATCGCAAAATTTGCGATTCCTTATTTTGTGATTGCATTTAAGGAATCGCAAAATTTGCGATTCCTTAAATGCAATGAACTCCCTGCTCTTAGTCGGTACCTCCCCCTCAGCTCGGGTTCAGTCAAGGGGTACCGACGGACAGGTGAGGAAGCTCTTTCTCAGCGATGCTCCATCAACCTTTACATGACAGCATCTTCTCCAGACCAAGCTGAGTTCTGTGGGCACTGGACCTTTATGGATATGCTGGTTCATTTCTAAATGTTATATTTTAATTTTAATGCCAGCTTCCATTAATTTACCAAACTAACCAGGAGTATGTACCTGGTTTGAAGAGTCCATTCCTTTGCATTTTTAGTGATATACTGGTGATTTTGGATAATATTATCACTCCTGTCTTCTTCACTTGGCAGCCATTGTCGGTTCTGCCTCACAGAAGTTCAGCAACAATGCCTAGGCTTTTAGCTGATATGCTATTGAATCAATATTTTGGTTTTTGACCTAATCAGGCATCCATTATTATTCTTATTTCAAAAATAGAGCGGGCCTCCATCCCTGAGCAGTGGCCAGGTGAGGCGAGGCCTTCTCCCAAGTACTTTTGGGTGAGTAAAAAGATATAGTAAAACATATTCTTTATCACTGTGAAAGATGACCACTAGGCACGAATACAATACGTGGCACAAATAATCAAAGATGCGGATCTGTGTTCTATCTATTTGTTATTTTTCATGTATATGTGTATTCCCTTCCCCCCCTTTTTCCTTTTCTTTAGGAAAGAATCCTTTATGAAACAGACATCCACCGTATGGAAATCCCAGTGTACGGTAGGATGTTTGGTATCAACATTATGTGTTATTTCTTTATTCACATGAGCTTATTATTGGCTTAAATTGCAGTAGTGCTTTAAAAAGGTCCTGACGAAAGCCGGGTAGGTTCATTTTTCCTACAAAGGCTGAAACATGTTGACCAAGTGAATATAAATTTGGTAGGTGCGGTGCACAGGTGGGTTGAATTTGTGTTTTTGAATGGTTGATTGAGTTTTATTTGTTTGAGGGTGCTCCTGCAGGCGGCGTAACCGTCCATCCATTTACGCCGCCTGCACTACACTTATGTGTTCATAAGTTATGTACACATCCCTGCTGTGGGCACTCCACTGAGGTTCGTCGAAGACAGACTCCACTTTGTTTTAAAGTATATTTATTAAGTGTTCATAAAATTTTCATTTTTTCATTTGATTTCTTAATCCATTGTTTTTAACAATATAGATTTTTTGGAACGATGCTCCGATGCATTTCGGGCGAGAATTGCCCTTTCTCAAGGAGCCCTTGATTCACTTGAACGCGACATGAATGTTCTGCTGAATGGTATTCAGGTTTGTACAGGAAGGAGTCAGTGTTGGTCCCAGTGTCCTGGCCGAAAA
Organism: Lissotriton helveticus; assembly: GCF_964261635.1. Classification (NCBI taxonomy): domain Eukaryota; kingdom Metazoa; phylum Chordata; class Amphibia; order Caudata; family Salamandridae; genus Lissotriton; species Lissotriton helveticus. Next base: position 1,100,645,794 of record NC_136071.1, on the reverse strand, counting down.
TCTTCGCGCTTCACAGTACCTCCCGCCAGACTTAAAACCAGAGTTCCTCTGCTTTTACCCGCGACTTAACCGGCTTCAATAAGTGAAGGCAAAAAGGAGCAATCGTCGACGAACCTCAGTGGAGTGCCCACAGCAGGGATGTGTACATAACTTATGAACACACTTATTTCACATGTTGACCAAGTACCATCTTTAGTAGACAGTTATAATTTCGAACTGTCTCACACTCATTTTGATATTGACACCATGATGTTTCCCTAATAAAGTTGTCCCTATGTCATGGTAGCCAATTTTATATTTTTCACTTTTGATTGTTTCTCACTTAGTTTGTTCACTGCATTTAATATCCCACATCATCATGAACATATCTTTCTCTTTGGTATGATCTATCACTGGTGGTTCCTTTGGTTTGGAGAAGCACACGATACCAACAGGTGTGTGGCTCCTTAGCCGGACCATCTTCTAAGGTATCCCAGATGATGAAGCTCTGCCATATGGGTGGGCTGATGGGATTCTTCTCTTTCCTTTTTATAACTTGTAGGTAGACACCGATTCTGCGCCATCTCTTTTGCCCTTATTAGTTTCACAGACCATTGACTGCCTTTATAGTATTGTTATATTGCGAATGGGGGTTTAGCCTGTCTTATGGTCTTTTTTTTTCCCCTAAGACCCCACACCCACCTTTTATTACGTTCACCTGCAGTGTGCCCATTTCCCATTTCTTCTAAAGACTTTGAATCACATACTTTTGATTTAGTTTTCTGAATTTATTAAAATCTATCCAAGGCATATATCACCACACCACAGAAGAGTTAGACATTTCCTATGATATGTTGCAGGTCAACCATTTATATTCACAAGGGCACATAGCTGCAGAGTGTTAGCCAACGCTAAAAACTATATAATACATAGTATTTTATATAGTATGAGATAGTTTAGCTCAAAAGACTATATAGTAAATGTTGTTTGTTCATTCTCTTAAGGACTTGAACACATGAGACAGATCCATACCATGTCCAAAAGAGAGTGCTACGTGGTGACAAGTTCCTTTCCCAATTGCCCTTTCACTTGTGTTCTTGGGAGTGGTGTCTCAGCCTCCTCATAGTACAAGGGGGTGAGACGGAGCAGCATCGAAGTCCAGACACCATGCCCTACCCCAGTGAAACCTTGAGTCTGGCACAGACGGACACACAGAATCAGTGTAATGAACACCACACTTAAGTGCCAAAATTCCTTTCATGAAAAGATATGGAGCCGACTTTGCCTACAGCACAAGTGGCCTTTTTGCAAATCAGTACTTATATGGGTAATGTTCTGCATCCACTTCCCAATATGGTTGAAGCTAAGGAAGATATGAAAAAGGTTTGGAAGAAACACATTGAGGCTCAACACCAATATATTCTCCCACAGAGTCAGGGTTATCTGTGAAAAAATTCTCATTACACACACACACATTTACAAATGACAGGGATGAAGGTCCTTTGCTGTATTTTGGCAGTGAACATGCTGGAGGGCCAGCGCAGTTTCAGCATGAAGACCGTCTAAGTGTTGTCACAGAAGGTAGGCCCTCAGGCAGTGTACAATTGCACTCTGTCATAGCCTGGAAGGACGGAGGCCCTCAATAAAAAAACATGAGATGAATTGGTAAGAGCTTTAATTCCCCATCAGAGTCTGGCTCTGTGGACCTGACAGCCACACTGACTAAGGGCAGGGATACAGGAGAATCTGAATGTAACCTAGTTAGTCAGTGGGCGGCTTCTAGAGGGACCCTGAAATGACTTACTGCTGAAGTCTCCCTTTATTCAGGCAAGGTCACAGCTAGTACTAATTGATATTGTTTTAATATTGCGCTTACTACTCCAGACGAGGCATCGAATCGCATTTTTGGAGAGTAGCATGTTACTCCGGAACCCAAAAAGGATTAGTGGTGAATTAGTAAATGGAAATATGAAATTAATTTGAGCGGTGGACATGTTAGTCTGTTATTTGGATTTTAAAGGATAGCAGAGGGATAGAAGAGGTTTGAATTTATATAGCGCATGCTACCTCTGATGGGGTATTGAATCGCTTTTCGGCAGGTAGCACGATACTCCGGAACCAAAACAGGATTAGTAGGGAATTAGTATAGGGAAATATGAAATTAATTTCAGTGGGGTTCATATTAGTCTGTTTGAAAAGGATAATGAAGAGATAGAAGAGGGAAGGGTTTAGATTTTTTTTCCGCTCATAGCAGAAGGGGGGAGGTTTGGGGTCAGTAAAGGGGAGGTGGCAGGGGAAGAATCAGAGGGAATGGTTTAGAAAGGCTTGCTTGGGAGATATGAATAGTAAAAGATGTATGAGATGAAGCAGGGAGGGGTAGAGGAGGGAGGAGTCTAGAAAGGGTTATTTGGGGATTGTATTAGTAGAACAGTGTTTGGGATGAGTGAGGTAGTGGAGGTAGAGGATATAATGAGAGAGATATAGGGTGAGAAATAGTTTAGTGCATTGGAAAGAGTAGTATAATTAGGTTTTTGTTGAGTCAGAGCGGAGGTAGGGGATATATTGAGAGAGGTACATGGTGAGAAATAGGGTAGTGCATTGGAAAGAGTATTAGAATGGGTCAGAGTGGAGGTAGAGGATATATTGAAAGAGGTATATGGTGAGATATAGGGTAGTGAATTGGAGATGCTGAATTAGAAGCAAAGAAATAAATATAAAGATACATTTGTGGAGAAGCGTGGCTCAGTGGTTAGAGGCGGCAGACCCGGAAGCTGAGATCGGCCGTGGACCAGGGTTCGATTCACCGCCTCGGCGGGTCTCGGGCTCAAAATTCCACGGACTCGATAATTCTCGCTCCGGTGCCTACTCGACTCACGGGGTCACACTCTGCGACTCTGGGCAATAGCTTGCTTAATCTCCACTACGGCCCCTCGCGGCGGGATGCCTGGCTTTCACCTTGTGGCTACCCTGCCGGGGTATCTCACAGGGGAATACCAGGACGGGTTCCCTAAGCAAGCGCCTTGAGACCCCTGGGTGATTTGTGCGCTATATAAATCGAAATACATTTACATTTACATTTACATAAATCCATGGAAGGTATATATGTATAAGGAAGGTAATGTATGTAGATTTAAGTTGTATTTAATAAACTCAGACTTTCAAGTGTTGCTGTTTTTAATGTCAATTTATTTGATTTTATTAATGTTTTGTTGTAATTCAATAGTGAAGCACTTGTAGATAGTTATATGATAAAAGATGTATTTATACAGTCACCTATATACATGTTAAACATAGAATAATATAACCATAAGTAATATGTACATTTGTTAAGTAGAACAAATATCTATATATTTAAAACCATATTTGTTATACAAGTTTATACACAGTAATATACATATCTAGGTACACATCCATAGTCCAAATAAATGCAGAGGTATATGCTATATATTTATGTTTGAGTATGGTGGTTATGTGGGGAAGAGCCAACTCTTGATTAGTCTTCTGAAGATAAGGTAGTTATCCGTGGAACTTATGTTTGGGGGTAAAGAGGGCTATAGTTTGGCTGCTTGAACAGACAAGGATGTGCCACCTATGTTTTTTTTCTTGTATGGTGGGATTTTGAGGTGCGGTACCACTCTAGAGCGGAGGTTCCTTTGTTGAATGTATTTGGTGATTTTATTCCTGATGAAGAGCCGTCCCGTTCCATGTATCGCTTTGTGGGTGATAAAAAGCAGCTTGAACGTGGATCTTCTGGCAAACGGTAACCAATGCAGGGCTTTCAAGGCAGGGGAGATTTGGGCTTGTGATGAGACGTTTGGCACGGGACCCCGGCGGTGTGAGGGGCTCACTGCACGTGCTTTTACTATCCAACAAGGTGCCAGGGCATTCCCCCTGTTTGCATTTCAGCCCACGCACCTTGCCATGTCACATTTCAAGCCGGGGTTCCACACAGAGCCTTCAGACACACAACTGTGACTGAGGCCTCTGAGCCTGACATATTTTATCACACCCAATTAGCAAAACAAGGGTATGACTAAACAAGGGCATGACTCGGAACATTCACTTATAAGAGTATTTGAAGCGAACATAACCCAAAAGAAAACAAAGGTTCTTTCAATTATCATGTTAGCTCCATCATCCTACTTACAATATAGAACTCTTTATTAGTGTATTTTAATTGAAGCATTAGATGTTGTCACGCCAGTTCGAAAAACACCCGTTTTAAAGTACAGTAGAAAAGAACGATTTGCCACCCCATTAGTCTGAGTTTTCCTTGAAATTGGTGAAACAGAAAGGGAGTGGCCCTGCTACAAACGTGCATGCTAAACTATTTCGTATTCGCTTTAGGATTCCTGCTGGGTTAAAGGCTGCGACCAATATTGGGGGCAGGGGTGGTTTTAAGCCGTAGTTATTATAATCATGCAATGTATCTACAGGAAGGCAGAGAGCGGGTGCTTTGAAACTGAAGAGCCAAGGGGCTGTCAAAAGAGACACATGCGTAAACAAACGAGACAACGAAAAGAACCCCAGCAAGAGAAGCACGCAGAAGCTCCCTGCAGCGAAAGGGTTGCATGCACTTGCTGGGAGCTGGTGCAGGCGGCAGCAGCAGGCGTGGGTGCAGCCGAAGGGCGGGGTAGCTCGGAGCCCACCTCCACTCCACCCCTCCCTAAAGCACAGCAAATCCGTTGCAGCGAAGGGACAAAAACAAGGCGCTGAAAGAAAGCCTGGGCGCCTCGCTTCGCTGTTCAAAAGACACTAACACAAATAAGGGGGCACTGACAGCAGAGAAACACAAAATAAACAAGTTGTTAGCGCTGCAGAAGGGGGGGCACTCAAAGTTGTGCATTGCAGGCTGTGCAGCTTTAAAAGGGCTGCGTTGACTGACAGGGCTTGTAGCAGTAAATGGGGTGGAGCCGCTGGGTGGGGTCAGGGACAGGCAGCTGGTGAGAAGGGGAAAAATAAAATCAGCAAGCAAAAGGCGAGAGGGAGCGCATTTAGAGGAAGGAGACAAGAAACCTATTTCTCGAGACAGCCGGAATGCCCTGCCCTGGCTGCAAATATGTTTATAATTTCCATTTGAACGGGCTGTGAGGCAGCCGCCCCTCCCTGGAATTAGAAGGAGGGGATGCGCGCGGAGGAACTCGAAGTAAGTGTACATTTTGTGTTTTTACGAGCTGCCTGCACACATGTGGTCAGTGCGCGCAGTTAGTGGGGAGGAAGGCTCGTGTGCCGACTCCGTGTCGTGACCATGACAGAGGTGGGGTCCGCCCTCTCGCGGCAGTCTCTCAGCCTCACTGTCTCTTTCACGCCTCCCTCTGCGCTGCCCAGAAGGGCTGGCCGTATCTTGGTGGCAGGGGCCGCATGAGAATGTGTCCTGGTGGGAATGAATCCTCCACGATAGTTCCTACCCTATAGTTACCCCACCCTGTTCTGGCTCCCGGCGAGGGCAGTCTCTGGACCAAGGCCCGCCTACCAAGTGGACCTCTAGGGACCTTGTGGCTTGCTTGGCATCTCTTTTAGAGGAAGAAGGTGTGTTTTTATCTGTGTGTTTTGCATTCGTACCAAATGCAGGTCATCTGCCCCAGTGTTACATTCTCAGCCATTCCTAAATATTTGTGTTTAATTGACAATATGTGCTATTCATGGTTTGTTTGCAGTTCACTTGGCTTGCGTCATACTCTCCCTTCCTCTCCCTTCCTCTATGGTTCACTTGGCAGACACGTTTTCACAGTAGCCTTTGCCATGAACCAGTTGTTGACTGTTCTGTAACTGGTTAAAACCAGCTCATGCCCCAGATGTTGTGGGGATTGTTGCAGTTTTAGACCCCCCACCCCCCTTTGCCCTGTAGGCCTATGGTGGACCTCAGCCCACCCAACACCCTATACAGGAATAAGGACAGGTGTAATTTCTTCTCACTTTATGGTAAATTCACTCTGGCGCGATGCAGGTGTTGTGTCTGAACAGGAGTCGGCTAACAGTCTCATCCCAATGATTGTCAGGGAGAAAAATGGATGTACTCCCGAGGCCTGGTTTACATCACCCACTACCCGCCCAAAAAAAGTAACATAATGGGGATCCGCGGCCAATGGCCAATAGGTCAAGGGAGCCATGGGTCGAAAAAGTTTGGAAACAACTGGTCTTGACTGTGGGTATGTGAAGAGAATAACATTGTCCAGGTGCTGTCCCTTCATCCCCAAACATAACAAAGTTGTTCCACCTTGTAGCTGGGTGAAATGTGTTGCTCCCAGATGCCACAGAAATGAGAACTTTAGCCAACTAGTTTATGGGTGGCGATTCATGCATTCACCAAGCCATAATGGCCCTGACATACACAAGGTATATGGTAATAAGAGCACGGTATTACCGATTCCCTGGGTCTCTTCTGGGCTTCCCAGCCTAGCAGCAGCTTCATATTTTTGTTTGTATACACAGTACATATGGAAATTAGACAGTTATACGGGCGATGCCGATGGACACAAGTGAGTGGACTCGTTTCCTTCCCTTGTCGAAGGATTTGGTCTACCAGGATGCCTAGCCCTAGGCCATTTAGGTTGCTCCTTAACAAATCGCTTAGACTGAGCCCGCACCAATGCAGGACAAATAGTTGAGACTTGTCCCACCTGCGCCGAGGGTTAGTAATGTTAGTGATGGCTAGCTTGCATGGCCCCCTTTATTGTTCTTCTTGGTTCCTCTCCGTTGTATCACCTGGTAGGTCCGGGCCCCTTCTGTTCCCTAGAATAGTTTGGGGATCAAACCCTCTGAGGCTCAGGAAAGGTCAAATACTGGTGAGACCTAATGTTGGGATCGTTAACAAGTCTTGTACCGTATCCCAGCGCAGAGCCTTTCTCAGGAGTGCACTTCATAAAGCTGTGAGCACCCACTTTACTACAGGTTCCCTCTCCTCTCGGAAACACTTTTCCAACATTCCAACCAACCTATTCTCCAAGAACATTCTGGTTAGACATTCTTCAGACAAGCCCATCCGGTTACCTCCTCAGTCACTCATTCACACCAAATATATTGAGAGCCAGACCCTGCCGGTGCATATTACTGACCTCCATTCCTTTGCTAGGATATGCATATCAGTTATCCCACTCCCAGAAGAGTTGTGCAGCACTTTCACCTTAAGGGGTCAATGGTAATACACACATGTGCTCACATTCACCCTCTCTCCATTCACTCACTCACTCTGTAGAGTGAGACCCCCTACACTATTATGTCATGTAGTTCAAAGACTGAGTTATTCTTGTTTTTAATTTCTTTGGGGCTTATGTGTAGTGTTTAAAGTCTTTCATTTTTTTCCACTTGAGGGCACTTTCAGTCCAGAGATTCATTCAAAAAGCCAATATTTTAGTTAACGCTTAAGTTTTTGATTTAGTATTTTCCCAAAACGAACTAACTATTGCTGCTCATATGTCGGATGGGTTAGAGTCGGCTGTTGGATGGACTCAATGGGAGTCTAGTCTGACATTGTAGATCTACTCGACTATCCACTTCATTTAAGTAGTTAATTGGGCCGGGCCCCTTTGTTAGCGTCCATCAGAACAGCCCTGGTTTTAGAATCCATCCAACCCCATGATTGTCAACTTCTGCTTCCCTTTAGGTTTTTTTCTGATGGTCACAACAATAGTTCCTTATCCTGCAATTGATTGGCTTTTCCTGTTTAAGATCCTCCCCATCCCATCATTTTGGCCCATTTAAATGGCACTAGTTTGTATATCTCTCTCCACTCATTTCTCTTTCTTCACTTATGTCCTTGTTGATTGACCGAGTGGTCACAGAGTTAGACTACCTAAGATGGCGAGAATATTATTTGAGTGATGGGTCGCCCCACTTCCTGCTTTAGACTTTTCTCCTGGTCCCTGTTTTTCACTGACTTACTCATTCCAGTATTGGTTCCTTTGCCCCAGTGCAGTGTCCATTGTCCCTGTTTTTTTTTGTGGCTGGATGATCACTACAATAGACATATGTAAGACAATGGACAGAAAGAAGCAAGACAACACTGGAGACTGTTTTAATATTTCATTTTTATTAGTTGGACAGTCTGATTTGGGCCACACAAGTGACTGCTTTCCAACTACTTTATTCAATGGAAAGGCCGTTTGCATAGTCTTACGGGGCTTAAGTTGAGAATGTCCCATTCTTGGGAATGCTGGAGTCTTAACCTCTTGGAATGAAAACACAGCCACAGTTTTATCTGGACGCATGTGCTTCCTCTCTCCACATCTCTTAGATTTATATTTCTGTGAAAAAAGCAAATAGTTTTAACCTCTCGGAGAGTCTACACCCTCTCTGTCAATATAACTCTTCTTGCTTGGCTTTCATTGAAGTAGCCCAGATACAGAAGACTCTCCATCACTGGTCTGTGCAATGCAAGATATATACTCATACCCATAAGGCTCATGCGTACCTCCTCAAACTTCTTTGTGCTATGATAGTTGGTTGTAAGAAGCACCCACAGACCAAATCATCTTGGTGACTAGTTCTCTCACATTAGGCCTCTCTGACAGAACCCTAATGTCTACAGACTCTGGCCTACCACACCTGGTGCCTGTTATATCACCTCTGTAGGCTAAGACGTTCTTTCGCTCTTGGGGGTTTGGGAGAAGGGAAGTCTCTGGAACCTCTTGTGGCTCTGGGGCTTGAGTCAACCAGAAAACAAGTTCAAATAAGCCATCAAAACCACACTATTCTCTTAACCCTTCTCTCTCTCTCCGCATTTTCACTGAGAATTAAACCAGCGCATTGAGGCACTGCTTGCACCTCACCCTAAAGCGTGCTTTATGAATATTTGTCAACCTAGCTTCCCACCACACTATTTAGTGAACACAAAGTACTGTGCCATGCAATAATCACCCCACACCAGAACCCTGTAAAGTGTGGAAAATCCTATACCACCCAAAATGTTGCACCATCACCCTCATTACATTTGTCACGCAACAAGATGATCACAAAGCACCACACCATCCTGCAGTCATACAGGATGAACCCTCACTGAAGCAACGCGCCCTTTCCAACACAGTACTACTCAAAACAGCACTGCTGCACACATCCTAACTATAATGCTTCTAATGCAAAGCACACAAGCAGCATACTAAATCATCTTATACAACAAATGACCTGAAGCAACACTTAATCAATTCACACTTGTTAGATTTGGGGGTCTCTAGTTGGCACAGGTAGATACTTTTGACTAATAGGGACCCTTGCCTCTAGTCAGGATAAGGGGATTACACTCCTAAAATACCCCCTGATCACCCCCTTGGTAGCTTGGCACGAGCACACAGGCTTATCTCCGAGGCAATGTGTAAAGCATTTGTGACCACATACAGTAACCCAGTGACAACACTACAGATGGACACCACAAAAGGTTTTTATATCAAAAATAAGTATATTTTATATAGATTTACCACAAGACCACAAACAACACAAATACACAATACTGTTACGTTAAGATGGTAGATTTAGCTTAGTTAAGTTCAGTTCTTAAGATGCGACACTTTGCGTGAATGTACCTTAGGTTGCGTTGCGCTTCCACGACAAGCAATGTCGCAGCGAGGGAAATGCGGCAAACTACAAAGAAATAAAAACGTCAAGATCATCCAGAAGGCACGCTTCTCCGGGGATGCGAGAAGTTCATGGTTCGATGCGTGCACTGCAGCGGCGACACCCTTATTCAGCGATGCGATGGCAACATCTCCAACTACGGCACTCTTCTCCCACGATGCGTGAAGCTTCTGCGCAAATCGGCACCTACAGCAGCGACATCCACGATGCGACGGCAGCAGCTCCGACGGCGGCACGCTTCCCGGGGATGCAAGGCGCTTTTCTTCGGTGCAGTGCGACAGTTCCAGCGGTGACACCCTCCTTCGGAGTTGCGACGGCAGGCAGAGCGACGGCGACATGCTCCGACCTCGTTGCAAGACTCTTCTCTTGATGCGGTGCAATGCGACAGCTACAGCGGCGACACTCTCCTTCGGAGTTGCGACGGTAGCAGCAGCGACACGCTTCCTCTTCGTTGCGCGACGCTTCTCTTGATGCGGTGCAATGCGACAGTTCCAGCGGCGACACCCTCCTTTGGGGTTGCGACAGCTGGCACGGCGACACGCTTCTTCTTTTATGAGTCGCCCTTCCAGCTTCTTGTGACACGCAGTTCCTTAGAAGGCCCAAAACAGCAGCAGGCAATTCCAAAGAACTCTGGGGAGCTGGGGGTTGAAGTCTGTTGTCCCTGAGACTTCAGCAGGAGCCAAGCTCTTTTCCAAGCCATTGGAGAGCCTTCACAAGTTGAAAGCAAAGTACACAAAGTTCCCTTCTCCATCCTTTGACAGTAAGGCAACCACTGCAGGCCAATCCCCCAAGCAGCACTTCAGCTTGGGAATAGTCTGTCGTCAGTTTCTTCAGGTTCCTCTCCCCAGTAAAGGCTTCTGCTTGTAGTCCAAAGTGATCTAATTTCATGGGATCAGGGTCCTAATATTTATACCCCGAAATCCTTAGTTCTCTGAGGGGAGAGGGGCCTTTGCCCAGTCCAAACAAGTTCTGAAGCACTCTGTTTACCAGACTTCACCTTTCCTTTCACAGTGCAGGACAGAAACATCTGACGCCCCACAGGAGGTGGAGCCAGCATTGTGGAAGGCAAGTACAGTCCTGGAGCACTTTGTTTACAAGACTCCTTCTCTTCTTTCAGTGTGCAGGGCAGAGACATCAGCCGCTCCCCAGGAGGTGGAGCCAGCATTGTGGAGGGCAGGCACAGCCCTATTCAAAGTTCAGGTGCAACTCCTCCCTCCCATCTAGATGCAGATCTCTCTATTTACCACTGGGCTGCCTCATCCTGTCTCTTGGAATCCCCCGCCCCGCCACTCACAAAACCAGACAAGGAATACACTACCTAGCAGAGGCAGGCTTGAAAGGTCAGACAAGCAAATATCTACTTTCTAAAAGTGGTATTTGCAAACACAGAATGTTAAAACCAACTTCACTAAAAGATGTATTTTATCATTCTGAGTACTAAACTCGAATTTCTACCATGTTCTCTGAGTCAGTTAGGATTATAAAATGTAATAATTCCAACAGCCCATTCTGGCCTATGGAGAACAGGTAGCCTTGCAATAGTGAAAAACTGTAATTCACTATTAGGACATGCCACACACATCAGGGCTTGTCCTACCTTATACTTAGAATGCACCCTGCCTTTGGGCCTACCATAGGGGTGACTGATGTGAAGAAAAGGGAAGGTTTAGGGACTGGCAAGTGGGTGCACTTGCCCAGTCAGCATGACAGTACCAGACTGCACGCAGGCTCTGCAATGGCAGACCTTAGACACATTTTACAAGGCTGCTTTTGTTGGTGGCACAACCAGTGCTGCAGGCCCACCAGCAGCAGTTGGATTTACATGCCCTGGGCACACGCAGTGCACTGTACTAGGGTCTGACAAGTAAACCAAATAGCCAAACATGGAACCACTGATTAATACATCAATTTACAATAGGGAGCACATGCACTGTGGCACTGAATAGCAGTGGCATAGTGCCCAACACCAGCAAAAACACATTAGGCACCAGTAAAAAACTGCAGGGAGACCCACACCAATGGTGCTAGGTCTAACACGTGTCCCCTCCAGCTGAAATGTGGGGAGAACTACCCTCATTCCTGGGAGTTCTCATCACTAAGGCGGAAAATCTGGACAGACAATCAGCTTTGGCGTGTTCTGTACCAGGGCGGTGTTCCACCGTAAAGTCCATACCCTGTAGGGAAATGGACCACTTAAACAGCTTTGGATTCTCACCCCTCATTTGCATCAACCATCTGAGGGGCCTGTGGTCTGTCTGAACCCGGAAGTGAGTCCCAAACAGGTATGGTCTCAGCTTCTTTAGTGCCCAGACCACAGCAAATGTCTCACATTCAATAGCACTCCACCTCTGTTCCCGGGGAAGTACCCTCCTACTGATGAAGGCTACAGGTTGATCTAGGTCCTCCTCATTCATCTGTGACAGAACAGCCCCCACACCATGCTCTGAAGCGTCTGTTTGAACAATAAACTCTCTTGAGAAGTTGGGTGCCAGGAGCACGGACGCCGTGCATAAGGCAGCTTTGAGGGCCTCAAAAGCTTTCTGACAGGTGTCAGACCAAATCACTTTCTTGGGCTGCTTCCTGGAAGTCAGCTCTGTCAAGGGTGCAACAATGTTGCAATATATCCCTTGAAAAACCTCCTGTAATACCCTGTGAGACCTAAAAAGGCTCTCACCTCTCTCTGGGTTTTAGGTGGCTCCCAGGCCAGGATGGATTAGATCTTGGGTTGTAGGGGCGCCACCTGACCGCTCCCAACTTGGTGTCCCAAGTACACCACGGAACCCTGCCCGATCTGGCACTTATTTGCCTTGATCGTGAGGCCTGCCTTCCGCTGCGCCAACAACACTTCCCAGAGGTGGCGCAGATGTTCCTCCCAACTGGCACTGAACACTGCAATGTCATCCAGATAGGCAGCACTAAATTCATCCAGTCCAACCAACACCTGCTTGACCAACCTCTGAAAGGTGGCAGGGGCATTCTTCATCCCAAAGGGCATGACACGGAACTGGAAATGCCCATCTGGTGTGGAGAATGCTGACCTTTCCTTTGGCCCATCAGTCAAGGCGATCTGCCAGTACCCAGACGTTAAGTCAAACGTGCTGAGGTACCGGGCAGCACATAGCTGATCAATGAGCTCATCAGCTCTGGAGATGGGGTGCGCGTCAGTCTTCGTGACTGAATTGAGCCCTCTGTAGTCGACACAGAACCTGAGTTCGGGTGTGGCACCCAGCGCTGCATCCTTCAGTACCAAGACGACTGGGCTGGCCCAAGGACTGCTGGAGGACTCAATCACCCCTAGCGCAAGCATCTTTGAGACTTCCTCTTTGATGCAAGCCCTCCCTCTGTCAGTTACCCTGTAAGTTTTATACTTCACAGGTAAGCTGTCTCCTGTGTCCACATCATGGACACACCAATCTGTAACACCAGGAACCAGGGAAAACAGATCAGAAAACTGTCCCAGCAACTGGCGGCAGTCATTCTGTTGCTCATGGGTCAGGGTGGAAGAGAGGTTAATACCATCCACTGACCATCTTGCTCTGAGGCTGACAGGAGGTCAGGAAGAGGCCCAGTCTCCTCCTCCATCCCAGCATCTGTTGTCAAGAGCATGCCCACTTCAGACCTCTCTAAGAGGGGCTTTAGGCGGTTGACATGCAGGACCCTCAAGGGGTTCCTAGGAGACCGCAATTCCACCAAGTAGGTAACTGGACTCTTGCGCTCCACAACCTCAAAAGGTCCGGTCCACGTATCTTGGAGCGCACAGGGCTCCACTGGGGCCATGACCGACAACTTCTGTCCAGGTTGAAGCTCTACCAGAGTGGCATTCTGGTCATACCAGTGCTTCATCTCCTCCTGGCTGGCTTCCAGATTCGCCTCAGCGAGTTGCCTGAAACGCCTAGTCTGGTTCCTGAAGGCCAACATGTAGCTATATACATCCTGGGGAGGTTTCCTGGGAGATTGCTCCCAGTCTTCTGTGACCAGACTCAGAGGTCCTCTGACTTGGTGTCCATAGAGAAGCTCACAGGGACTGAACCCTAGAGATTTCTGTGGCACCTCCCGGTATGCAAATAGTAGGTACGGTAAGAGGGGTTCCCACTTACGCTTCATTGGTTCCATAAGACCCATTATCATGCCCTTTAGGGTCCGGTTGAACCTTTCAACCAACCCGTTTCCTTGGGGGTGCTAAGGAGTGGTGAACTTGTACGTTACACCGCACTCCCGCCACAGGGACTTCATATACTTGGAAATGAAGTTGGTTCCCCAGTCAGACACTACCTCGCGAGGGAATCCCACTCGGGAGAACATTCCCATCAGTGCTCGTCCCACCATGGGGGCCGTCACTGTCCTCCGAGGTATGGCTACTGGGTGGCATGGTCCACCAAGACCAGGATGAACCTGTTGCCCATGGCTGTCTTGGGGTCCAGTGGCCCCACAATGTCAATCTCTACCAGCTCAAAAGGGGGTACTGACCACAGGGAATGGCTGGAGAGAAGCCTTGTGCTTCCTCCCACTCTTTCCACTTGCCTGGCAAGTCTGACAAGTCCTGCGATGAGTGTCTGAACTCTTGCGCATTTGGGGCCAATGAAAGTAGGTAACAAGCCTCTCAAAGGTCTTGTTCTGCCCCAAATGTCCTGCTAATGGCACATCATGAGCCAGCCCCAGTAGGAAGGCTCTGAACTTCTGGGGTACCACCAGCACACGGGCTGACCCAGGTTCAGCCACCTAAGGCTCACTATACAGGAGACCATTCTCCCAATAAATCAAATATGGTCCTGACTGATCACCTGTTGCCTGGCTTGCAGCCTGTTGCTGCAAACCCTCAAGAAAGGGCATTCTCTCCGCTCCCTGCAGAATTCTTTCCTGGAGGGACCTCCTTCTTGCTGCCAACGGGTCATCTCAGGCAGGTCCCCCAGTTCAGGTGCTTGCTCCCCGGTAGGCTCCAGGGCATCCCCCTCAGGGTCTACCTCCTCCTGGGCCGTGGGAACTTCGGGGGCCGGTTTCCCTCCGTCTCAGACTCCAGGTCCTCTTGAGAATCCATACTGACTGACATTGAATGGGTGGTCACGCACGCCCAGTCAGGCAGTCCCACCATCTTCAAGTGAGTACTCTTCTCCACCTTTTCCCAAGGAGAGCTCTCCAAATCGTTCCCCAACAAACAGTCAACAGGCATGGCTGGCCTCACAGCTACCTGAAGAGTACCAGAGACCCCCCCCCCCCCCCACTCAAAGGGAACCTGAGCCATCGGACAAAGGCTCTCTGTGTTGTCTGCAGCAACAACTCTGCAAAATGCATGAGGGACAATCTGCTCTTAAGACACCAGGTGACGCCTGACAGCTGTCATACTGGCTCCTGTATCTCTAAGAGCTTCCACCTTTAGGCCATTGATGGTTACCAACTACCCATATTTCTTAGTGTTCCTGGGCAGCTGAGCTTCTGAGACCATCTCAGTCTCCTAAAGAGATAAGGGTCATCTGTGCGGGACCCCGCCCACCTTGGACATCAATCTCCTCCCCCCAAGGCTACACTAGCAATCTGCCGGGGCGGAGCACCAGTGGGTGCTGGTTTACCAAACAGGCGGCACCTGGTATTCGCCTTATGACCCAGGGCGCCACACGTGTAACATTTCAGGGGCTCCTGGGGAACAGGAATACCTGTTGGGGCCCCTTGATTTCTCTCAAGGGGAGGCTGGGAATCTTTCCCTTGGTTCCCTTGGGGACTACTTTGGGGCCCTTTGCGGAACTCCTTTTGTTTACCCTTGTCCCTCCACTCTTCTGCTGGGGACCCTGCCCACCTTTGGCTGAGTCTCCATTTTGACCCTTGTGGACCCGGGTGCTCACCCAGCGGTCTGCCTCCTCAGCAAGCTTCCTAGGGTTAGTCAGCTTGCTATCTATCAGATGCTGGTGTCGCTCTGGAAAACAATTATCAGACAAGTGCTCCCATGCAATCAAATCAAAGAGACCTTGAAAATCATTAACCTTGCTGCCCTTTACCCAACCATCCAGTGCTCTGCAAAAGAAAGTAACATATTCAACCCAGGTACTGTTTTCTAACTTTTTGCATTTCCTGAACCTCTGTCTATAGAGTTCAGAGGTCAAACCATATCTAGACATCAATGCATCTTTCATGTGGCTGTATGAATTGTGGACTTCAGAAGACTTCAGTGTGTCCCGCCCCTAACTAAGGAATCTTCCCCACAACCCTGCTCCCGAATCTCAGGGACCCGGTGGGAAGACATGGCTACCTCATAGGCTCTGAACCACTGACCAATATCATAATTTTTGTAAAACTCTTTCACCACATCTTTGGGAATATACACTCTACTCTCCACAGACACTGACAGTACCCTGTGTGCATTCAAAAGGAGAGAGGAGGATATGGGATCTATATAGATCCAGAGGGCCAATTTACCACTTGAAGGAAGTGGAAGGTCCAAACCGCAGCAATGGCCCTCAGATAACTGGTACCAAAAACAAGAGGGGGCTGGGCTGTTCCTAGGAGCAAGGTGCAGGTCATAGGGAGGTGGGACTGTGTAGGAGGTTAAGTGATAACCTGCCTGTGGGTATCCATTTTGTTGGATATAATGGCCTCACACACCCTTGCAGGTGTCATGCTTCATCATCGGCAGTGCTCCTCGTTGGGTGGGCGGTGCAATACCCAACGGGCTCCACCTCAAAGAGGGGCTCTTTGGCGGAGATCTTTTATCCAACTGCCCATAAGTGAAGTGTGGGTGAGGGGCCAGAGTTAAGGTAGACGGTGTGGGAAATTAAAATAACGCCGGGGTACCAGGAGGATTTTTATTCGGGTGAGGCACATTTCAGATAGTGACCTCTCAGTCGACCGAGGTCACTGGGATTTAAGCTTTCTATTTCCAACCACTGTACCTTCCAAGGCTGCCTCTTATACAGACCACCCGGCCCCAAAACCCAATTTCTTAACGAGGTGGGCACCTATCTGGAAGAAGCCCTCTGTGCTAAGTCCTTCACCGTGTTAGGCGATTTTAATTTTCACTTAGAGGGAAACTTAGACCCTGACACAGCAACTTTAGCTGATGCAATGCTCGCGGCAGGATTGATTCAGGTGGTAAGTGGGGCCACACATGTTAAGGGACATACCTTAGACGGTATCTTTACAAATAATCCAGACCTTCATTTTAGCCACGCGGAGCCCTTAGCCTGGTCGGACCATTCGGTAGTCCTTTTCAAAATACATCCGCCCGAGCTAATTAGAGCGAGAAAGGACAGAAAGCCGGCCAAGCTTTACAGGCCATGGAAGGAATTGAATGGTAAAGCATTGGAGGACTGTTTGTTAGCCTCCACTTTTACGCTCCCTACAGATATAAAGGAAGCCGCTGAAAGTTATACGAATTGGTTAAATCACGCATGCACCTCTCTAGCCCAGCCTAAACTCTGTCGCCCCACGCATATAGTACCATCTGCTCCTTGGTTTACCCAGGAGCTACGTGATTATAAGGTGTCTTGTAAAAAACTAGAGCGCCAATGGCGTACAGAGTACTTGCAGGCAGACAAAATGATACTCAAAGCCAGCCAAAAGACATATAAAGAAATTATTAAAAAAGCAAAAAGCGTATATTTTTCCGCAAAAATTGAGGGCGCAAAGAATTCTTCTAAAGAACTCTTTGAGACTGTGACCAATTTAACTTTCAGATTATGATAGCGGTGGTGATCGAGGCGGTGTGAAAATCCATCTGCCGCTTTTCCGCTGGTAGTAATCCACCCGCTGGCCTGGCGGGCGAAGCTGGACTGCTAAAATGGTTCTGGTGCCTACCTTTTTCCGCCGTCCAGATTAAGATGCACGCGGAAGCCAACTATTCCGCGGCGGTCTCTCCGCTTTGCAAAGGCTGGCGGGGATTGTGTTTGGGGGCCCGTTGTGGGCCCCATTCATGTTGGGGGGGTGTGGGTACACTGGGGGGGTACCCGTGGTACCTCCTACATTTCACTGCACCAAGTGGCAGGCACAGTGCAGTGCCTGCCACGTAGTGCAGTGAAATGCACAACGTTTTCGCGACGCAGCAGTGCTGCTGCCAGCACCACCTGCCACAATGTTAAAGCTGCGGAATCCGACCGCTGGGCGGGTCATACTACAATGGGCGGGACTGCTGGAAGCATGGCAGACGGACCCAATCACCCCCATGCATGCGGCGGTCACACCATAATACAATGGGCAGGTCCGCCGCACGGATGGCGGACAGACCTAATCTCCGCTACGGTGGCGGACTGAAAAAATCAGACCGCCATCGTAATGAGCCCCTTAGTGTCCTCAACCAGGCCTTGGGTCACTGGTTACACTGATGAACACAACATATGTCAACATTAGAAAATGTGACACAAAATGTATCCCCACATACTTACTTGGTTTGTCAGTAATGTTCTTAAGCAACCACCTCATGACGATTATTCAAAGGGTGTCACTCTGAGTTCCTAAACCTTCTAGGTCCTACAGTGGTCCATGTCCTTTCAAATGGAGAAACAAGTCTCTTTATTATTCATCACCTATAGGGTGTCACGATGATATTTTGAGAAAGTGGAATTAACAAAGAAAAGCATTTAGCACCTCAACCATAGGAGTAAACTGAATCTGGGCAAATTCTTATATTTGGTGATCAGAGCTCTGCACCCTTTACCATTTTGTGACTACAAGGATTAGTGGACCCCACCCTCCAAATCAGAGTGCAACTTGCTGCAAACTAAATTCGGTTTAGATGAGCATTATAGGTTTAAAACAGTCTGTAGTACCTCTAATATTTCCTCACACTTTTTGCCACAGTCTATGTTCCCTACCACGCTTGTTAATCCAACAGATAAAGATTCTACCAAGCAACTCTTACAGGAAACATATCGTATGGAAAACTGTACTTTTGAACACTAAGGTTTGTGTTGGACTTTAGAATCTATCAGGAACAGAGGACCAAGAGGATTGACAAAGTCTTTAATTCTACCGGACTAGGACCACAGTGCTTTTTTGACTGAGACCGCAGAGACTGGAATGGAGCCTCAATCAATCAAGTAGTATTTGTATAGCGCTGCTTGTCACCTGCCAGAGTATCCAGGTACTTGCTGCTGGGATTATTCCTAAAGCCAGGTCTGGAGGTCCTTCAGGTGTTGGGTGAAATGGGTTCTCTTGGGCAGATTGAGGATCAGTCTGACCACTATGTTCTGGATCGATTGAAGTATATTCATGAGGTTGGAGGTGGTGCCTGCATAGAGTGCGTTTCTGTAGTCTAGTCGGCTGGTGATAAGGGCTTCTGTTATCGTCTTACTGGTCCTGATGAGGAAAATCTAGCGGAGCGCGTCGAAGCAGGCTGAGTCGACGGCGTTGACTTAGTGTTTCATAGATCGATCTTGAGGATGATGTCGAGTTTGCGGGCATGGTCTTTTGGTATGGGAGTGGGTTAGAGTTCTGAAGGCCACCAGGAGTCTTCCCAGAGGGAAGTGTTTTTTCCAAAGATGAGGACTTCTATATTGTACTTGTTGAGTTTGAGGCAGTTTCCCCTCATCCGGGCTAAGATGCTTTTCATGCAGTTGTGGAAGTTAGTTATCGTGGTGGTGGGGTCGGCTGAGTGCGATAGGATGAGCTGGGTGTCATCAGCGCAGGAGATGTGTGATCTGACGAGGTCTGCGAGTGGTGCCATATAGACATTGAAGAGTGTTGGGCTTAGGGATGAGCTTTGTGGAATGCTGCATACGATGTGAAGGTAGGTAGTCTGTCTTTCTGGGTGCGTCCGCGACGAAGACTGACATCCATCTGAGCGTGTCGTTTATGATACTGACCTGGTGTAATCGTTCGATGAGTGTGTGGTGGGAGACGGTGTTGAAAGCTGTGGTGAGGTCAAGTAGGATCAGGACGGCTGATTCTCCTCTGTCCAGTAGGGTGCAGATGCCGTCTTTTGTGGTGATCAGAACTGTCTCAGTGCTCTGGTTGGTTCTGAAGCCTGATTGTGAGGGGTCCTGTAGATTGTACATCTCCAGGTATTTGGTGAGATGAGGTTGATGACCTTCTCCAGGACTTTGGCGGGGAACGGGAGAAGCGAGATTGGTCGGTAGTTCTGGAGCTCACTAGGGTCTGATGAGGGTTTCTTGAGGAGTGGTCTGATCTCTGAGTGTTTCCACTCGTCTGGGAAGGTGGCTGTGGTTATCAAGGCGATGATGACAAGTGCGGAAAAGGAACAACGTGGACCATTCATCAGTGAGTCAATAGATGTGGGGTCCCAGCTTCACCTCTATACAGTGACCCAATGTGGTAATTGTGATTGTTTGGGGGCACCATGACAGTGAAAGAACTACTATTACCAGAATGCCCAGCAACCACGCCTACTTATGGCAGGACTTGTAAACCACCACTGTAAGTGCGGTGGAAATTTCATCAGCTGTTTTTATCCCAGAGAAAAGCCAGTGAACAAGGGCTATGGAAGCCCGAAACGCGTTTGGCGCGCAGAAACTGCTGGAAGGTGACACCCAATGCCCTGCATCCCTCCTGAATTAAAGGTTAAGAAACGCGCTGTGAGTGGCACCTCAAGCTTTGAGCCTCTTTTGTTTGGATATATAACATTTTAATTGCCCCTCCCCCAGTAGACCCAGCCGCCACTGATTCCAATGGCTACAGTCTGTAGTGTCTTCTGAGTTAGAGATTACGGGAACCTTTTAGTTCCTGACGGACTCCATAGAACAGTGTCGTAAGTTGTGGGTGACAGAATTCATGACACAGGATGTTCAGTTAACGGTTACATGCTAAGCAATAAAGACGTGTAATACCAAGCTCCGTGTGTGGCGTGATAATTTACATGTACCCGGGCTATGGAGGTCCTTACAATGGTAAGTTTAATGACTTCAACGATGAAGAATGAAGAGGCCATGTGTCTCAGAGTAATAGATGGTTGTCTCTCCAATTCCTTCAGACACACTCCGTTTGGAGAGAGTACTCATGGCTGTCAGAGCTGACAGACAATCTGCTAAATGGAGGCTGGAACTGCCCAAAATGAATCCGCGCGGAGTGTGAAAAGTTAATCAAAATACAAGATAGAAGGCCATAAAGTAATGTCTTCAAAGAAAAAGAAGTTGTCTATTCGATGTGGATTTTTCTTTCCACATGAAGGTAAATGTCCCACCATTGTACAGATATGCAAAGACTGCTGGTAAAGAACCATTTTGTAACGGTTTGCAAAGCGAGGGAAAGATCAAGCGTGTCATGTTAGGAAAACAAAATAAAGGAAATATGAAGTGCGCCACTTCGAGAAAACAAAATGGATGCCTGAGCATTCCAGATGCGATGTTGTACACGCGCCCACAAAGCCAAGCAACTACATCAATTGAGGCAAGTAGAAACTAAACAACATCGATTGTCGGCAAATTCCTTGTCTAAAAGTTTGTCATTGTCATGCAACAGATGGATGTGCGATGTCAATGTTGACTGCTGGAAGACGTGCACATGTGGGATTAACTTCATGCAAGGAAGAATGTCGGTCGAAGATAGGACGACAAGTGAAAGTGCGAAATTCATTTATTTATTTTTATTGAAAGTGCGAAATTCATTTGGACACAATCCCAAGATTGCATTTAAAGTGAGCGGGTGTTCCATACCTCTTATCATAGACAGCGGTGTGTTGATAAACAATTTGCCAGTGGCAAAGTACAATGAAATGTCTCCTCTGCCATGTTTGACCCTGTTGAAAACCAAAGTGAATATGTGGGCTTCTTTGATGCCACTACAAAGTTAAGGTCTTTTATATCGACTGCGAAGCATAAAAAGACGAAAAAGAAGCACCAATTCATGTCTTGCTAGGCACTTCGAGTGCATGTTTACCCAGCTTCTGTACTGCTGCTGACATGGGGCTTAGTTCTGTAAATTACAATGTCTATGCCTACCGAGACCTAGTAAATCAGTTTACATCCTTGTTTCAACGACCTAGTCCTATTGCTCAACGACATTTAAATTGCATTTAATTTACAAGAGGCTGCTGAGAAAGAACTTTATGACAATCTTGAAGCACGACATAAGTGAGCAATCCACTCGTCCGACGCCATGGGTATCACCCATAGTGGTTGTGCTGAAAAAGGATAGCGGAGCAGCTATGTGCATCTGAGTTGATAAGCAGCAGGCAATCAAGGCAATTGAAAGAGAATGACATTCAGGTCCACACATTGTTGACATGATTACGCAGCTGAATGAAGCCTAAGTCTTTTCCCGTCTTGATTTGAACAAACCAGCTCGATCTGGAAGATAATTGCAGGTATATTACTACCTTTTCGACTCATGTTGGTTTATTTAGATATAAAAGGCTACGATTCGGAGTGTTCTCAGCTGCAGAACTTTTTACAGATTTAATTAGTCGCATAATACAACCAGTCACAAATGCTTTCAATTACAGTGATGACATGTACGTTTTTGGGGCCACACAAAAGTAGCATGATAAAGCTCTAACACAAGTGTGTTGTATGCTTGCTGATGCAGATCTCACTTTAAATGCGGCAAAGCTGACATATTTTATAGAAGGACTCAACTATAGCCTTGTGACTACTTAACGATGTAAAAATTAAAAAAATATTATTAAGGTAGTGAGAGCTCTAGTATTCTTTGGACCCACTGACAAGATGATTTCCATCACAGCCAGTTACCCGGATTTCATACAATCTCTTCTTGCTTCCCCCTAGCCTCACAGGCATCACTTCCACTTCCCTTCCTTTACCCTCCTCTAAAATCCAAACCGGGAGAGCCTCTTTCCTTTCACCTTGTGCATCATCCTCATGCTCATCCTCATCTCTCATTACCTTCCTTCAACCTTTCTTTCTCCCTGATCTCTTAAAAAAAATCACTGCCATTTTTTTATCATCTGAGTTTCTAAATCACCTTTCTTCCATTGTACCCATAAACCTGAAATTCCCTCACTCCACTTAAACCATACTCTCTACATTGCTTTTTAGCCATTTGTTAGACACTGACACCTGTCTCCTAATTGCAAGACCACTCTTGTTTTATATTTAAATAGTACTTCACTACTTCAGATTATGCTGGTTCAAAGATGATTCACCACAACAGCAGCTGCATGTACTATAGGCGTATAGCAAAACAGTTTAAACATATAATCAGATGACCAGTCAGCCGCTCTCAAAATAGTCTCCAATCTAGACCCTAGAACAAAAGCTTTGGAAGCCATGGCACCACTAGCCGAATGAGCGCCATACACAGAAACGTCAATGCCACCTGGCAAGAGTTGTGGCAAACACTGCTTTGAAAGGCTTCTGAAGCAATGCCCAAATTTACAGACAAAAGGCGTCCGTAAAAGAGGGCCTCGTGGACAACGGATGTGAGGTCCAAATTACGGTCCGAGAAATTTACAGACGGTTGGTCACCCTATGCATAGCCATTGGGCTCAAAGGACTTACAGTCTGACATGGTGAAAAAGGAAGGTGGGAGCAAGAGCCAATCAGCAAAGTCGCAAATAAGTATCTCCAGTGGGAAGCCAGAGGCCGAGCCAGGCAATTTGGACAGTACAGAGAAGCACAAGGTTCAGAAGCAAATATTTTCAGCCCTGGGAGACTCTGCTGATCAGGGGGTCATGAGGGAGCGGAATAAGAGCTGAGCCCTTGTGATATCAGCCCATGGAAGATGCGCCATGGCTGTGTATGCATGAGGAGTCCGCAAGCAGCACCGAGCGCGGAAGCGGAAGCCGACAGCATCAACAGCGAAAGAGGACTATGCGCCTGTAGCCCAATTGGGCTACTTGTGTTTTTTTCTCGCTCCTGAGTGGAGCTGCCGCAAAAGAAGCAGCCCGCCTACGGTCTAGATTAGGGGGTGGCGCAACGCGTTCCAGCAGTACGTGGGAAAAAGAAAGGGCACACTAGGCAGAGATGCAAATTGGCACCCAAACGGGCGCTGCTGCAGGCGGGCAACGAAAGGCGGGAGCCCTGTGGCACACACTACTGCCAGAAGCCACATCTCAAGAATAGAGAAAAAGAACAACAATGAAAATGCACCAATAAACAAACAAGCCAACAAAAGTGCAACATAGAAATAATCTGAGATACTTATCTTGACTGCAGAGCAGCAAGGAAAGAGGCAGTCAAGATGATACCTCACAGTTTTGAGGACTGGCAAGATATGATTGGTGGACTGTGGTAGGGGGTGTGGTTTAAAGGATTCGTGGGATGAGTAGTTTACTTTCGTTTTCTACAGATTTTACTAATGTTTTCTTTGGCTGTTGTTTGGCTCTAGTAAAGAGAGAGAAGCATACACATAATCGGAGCCTCCGGTCCTGACAGAGCATCGGCCGAGGCTCTGCTTGTACCTGCATTCCCTCGATTTTACAGGCCAGCTTTTCCCCCGACTAACATTGGGCCTGGTATCGGGGTATGGGAACACAGGACCACTGGTGATGGGCCCTTAAAGTGTTCTCATGGCCCTGACTCCATGTGTCCCACAGCTGTGACACAAAGTTGTCAGAAGCAAATTTCCAGGTACAATGTTACTGTAAACTTCTTGTTATGGTAAGATTGGTTTTCCAAGGAAAATGATAAAGCGCTTGTTCTACTCCTTAACATTCTAAGCAGTTTTGAAATGAAGTGTTTTGGGCTGGAGCCCTCTTTGTCTTTTGAATGTTGTATGTACATTAAGCGCTACTCTATAGCTGTAGCGATAAAGAAAATATAAAGGGGATTTCATGCTATCGTTGACCCTGCAGTGATGTGAGGGATGCAGACATGAGTCCTGCACTTTCCAGCCACCTGCCTTCAGGTGTAGTAGCTGTCACAGAGAATGCATATTTTATGTCCATGCATGTCTTGATACCTATGAGCAACTTGAGTGGACCTGAGCCTCAGCTGGCGTCAAAGGGAAGTGCAGATCCAGGTTATAACTTTCTTAGGTGACCTAGGGAGGATGGATTCTTCAGAGAGATATAGAAGTTGGAAGCTATATGAATTTTAGATAATCAGCAAAAATATTTGTAACTTAAAAAGATGGATATTTTTTGCCATCCATGCTCTCCTTATTCCCTAATAATATACATGACTGATCAAAAAATAAAAAAACAGTGTATAGTGATTTCCCCTTTTCCACAACAATACGAGTGTTCCAGGCACAGTGTTGTTGGTGCAACTGGTCTGAGTGTATCAGACAAGACGTCCAGGGGTGGATGAAGTATGCACTTCTTGTATTTCTCTTTATTGGGAGTATCATTTCTCCCTATTTTTATGATCATGGTTTTCAGTGCTTAATTCAAAAATATAAATATATATAGTGTATTGGCACAAATTAAGCAGTTGCTTTGCTATGATTCTAGGTGTCCTTCCTATCTGGAGCTCTGTTGTAGGGCTATACTGGCTTATATTTGTCCAAGTTCCAATTTATACGTTGAAAAAAGGGGGTTTTAGAAATTCTTGACTTGGCTCCAAGTGCCCGTCCGATGGGCTGTTCCTGAAAGGGAATAGGCCCTACCGACTTCCAAACACAGATGCCCATTACAGGACTTCCACAGGCTCAGGTTGCCATACACTAGCCTTTTGGAAATGTTGTAGTTGGAATGTACATTTCCCGGTGCTCATTCCTTCTCCGCTGGGACCTTCCTAGCATTCTTACATCCCTGCGAAAAACAAACCGTGATATTGTAAACATAAAGGCTTTGTTTGGGTCAGATTCCAAAACCCTAAAACCCTAAAACCAGAATACTACTAGTAGGGTGCTTTAAAATGAAAAGCTTCCTATTCTAACATACAAATGAAAATGCAATAAAAGACTTCTGTTCTGATGTTTTCGTGTAAACTGGCGATATTTGCTTTTGATCGATTTTTTTTTTCTTTTTTTAACTTTGCACAAACTCTAAAAAGCTTGTTTATATGCATCCTTACCCTGCCTCCCCAGCATTGCCGATTGGATGGGGTTTCTTCCTTATGGAGCTGTACTCGATAGTTTGTACAACTCCTTGATCATGTACAACAATCAAGACTGTTCTTTATTTGAATTCACCACTTTTGTATCCTCCCTATCTTTCCTCTCCTCCATCCTCAGAGCCGCAGTCCATTTTCTTGACCATTTGTTCAATAAGGAGGAGAGGCGGCTTCTTGCTGTTTCTATTCCTCCTGGGACTTCAGATTTTTAACCAGAAATCCAGCTTTTAAGACCGATCCACCACAAGCCATAGTCAGTAGCATCATATCATCAAAATGACTGGGGTAGTGAAATGAACATCCTGCCGCTTGCAGTCTGACCTTTTACACTCTCCATGGCACCATCAGAAAGGATATCACACATCTTAGTTAAGTTAAAGTTGAGTACTATGTGGGTGAGCATTCTTGTTACTTTTGACTTCAGTCTTGTATACAGGTAAATACACCAGAACCAATGAAATATCACACAACGCAAGATAGGTTTTCCACATTAGAGACTTCAAATCAAGTTGTATTTTGGACCCTGCAGAACACTTTGAGTTACTGTGCTGGCAGAAATACCAAAGAAGAATTCAGACAGCTACACTGATCAGAGAGGGAGAACTTTCTGCCTCGGAAAGTAACCCATACACGCCACAGAGGTCAACTTAGATAGTTTGGTTAACTGTGTGGGAGAAAGGACGCTCACATAAGGGCAACTTTCAGTCTAGGTTCCTCTGAGTGGAAATTCCCCTC
The DNA here is from genome assembly GCF_964261635.1 of Lissotriton helveticus. NCBI lineage: Eukaryota > Metazoa > Chordata > Amphibia > Caudata > Salamandridae > Lissotriton > Lissotriton helveticus. Next base: position 1,100,619,620 of record NC_136071.1, on the reverse strand, counting down.
TTTGGTGACCTGTTGCTGCGCAAGTGCTACTCGTATGTTTCGGATGACTGTGGTGATCGTGGTGACCTTGCATATCATAGTCTAGAGCTGGACCCTTATATGAGCTGTTTCCATAGGGTACCCTTTATACCTCGCTCACTGAGCTTGCGAAGTGCTGGTCAGTGCTTATACACAGTTATTTTCTCAATTGGTGAATAACCAACTTGACTTTCAGATTCAGGATCCTTGAAATTGAGTTAATCTGCAGCTTCAGAACCAACTCTAGTAGAGTCCATGGGACTTGGGCTTCCCCTATAAAAACCGCTTTGTGCACCACTGTCTTTCAATTAATCAATACTGTTAGGACACTGCACATTATCGTGCCTTTCCCTGTAATGGGCAGGAGGTGCACATTGCTCCCTTGATCATCCTACCAACAGTGCTTCCGTAATTATCCTCCTCAGTGCACACCACTAATGATTATCACGTTACTCCCACCGTATCATACCCCACACCATTGGAATCCAACGACATGCACTCAATGGATTAGCTACTTCCTGCTGGCAGGACCCAGTCAATCAGCCTGGCACCATACACCTCGGACGTCCACGACCTCCTCTACGGAGTTTTACAAGGATCCTCTCTAAGCCCAACCATCGTCAACGCATAAATGATCCCTCTAGCAAGGACCAGCTGATCTCACAACTCCAATGTCCGCTCCTATGCCGACGACACATAACTCATTCTCTCCTTCACGGGCAAGACTCCCAGTACCCAGATCATATTCAATGCCTACATGACTGAAATCGCCCACTGGATGAAGACCAACTATCTGAACCTGAACATCGACAAGAACAAAATAGTGCTCTTCGAGAAGAGCACTTCACTGTGGGATTTCACCTGGTGGCCAACAGAGGTTGGACCAACAACAACAGCAAGAACCTCTGGATCGTCATCAACAGCAAACTCGCCATAACTACCCAAGTCCACGCCCTCAATGCCTCATGTTTCCATACCCTGAAGATGCTGAGGAAGATTTTCAAATGGCTCCCAACCAACCCGCATCCTGAAAACCACCTGTGATCACAGTCAAGCTGGACTGTGGAAACACAGTCTATTCCAGGATCAATAAAAAACTCACCAGAAGGCTGCAGACCATTTAGAATTTGATGGCTAAAATTACGCTCAACGTCCCACGCCGCACACACCTCACACCACAACTGAAGGGCCTCTACTGGCTTCAATACATAAATGTGCACAATCCACACTCCTCACCCACACTCAAGGCAAAACATAACACTGGCCCAGCATACCTAAACAATTGAATCTGCTTTCACAAACTTTCCAGACGCCTCCCCCCATTAGAACTTCTACTTGCACACATAGAGAACCATATCCAGCAGCCAACCCTGCTCTACATCGCTCTGAAAGCGTGGCACGATCGGCCGCTACACAAAAGAGCATCCTTTTCATTTCTTGAATTTGGCAAGAAGCAGAAGACCGTTTCACGTAGTCTCACTAGGCCTTAGGTTTGGCTAGACTCGCACCTGCTCAGCGCCAGTATACCCTCCCGGGTGATAGTACGCTCTATAAATCGCCATAACGTAACCAGGGTTAAATAATATCTGTTCTCATCAAGAGAGGCCCTCCCTCTTCTTTTAAGGATTGGTTAACCCCTTTATCAAATGACTTGTATCACTTCTTGGTAGGACCCCTGGAGCACCCTCTGAGCCAGTACTACAAAACAACTCCTTCAGCAGTTACATATTTCATGGCTCACTTGTGGTTTTAGGAAGTAGAAACATGCTTCTAGCTTTCAGGGGCATTATGTTGGATTACTTTGAACACTACATCAACCTCTCCTAGTCAAGGCTGCTTGGTGTGAAGAACACATTCTAAGTGCTGTTACTAAAAAGCTCACTCAATAAGGTCCTCGAAGCAGACATTGCAGTGTTTGGTGCCCCAACGACTGAGACGTTTCTCCTCCCACCAGGATTGCTAAGGTTGAGCAAATTGATGTTCCAGCGAGTCATTGCTTTCCCCTTCCAACAAGCCACTTTGCATTGATGTCCTCTTCCACCAGCCCCTTATTGGCCGCACTTCCCAGTCATCATTGCTTCTGATCAGACGACTACATTTCAGCCTTACTTTCAGAGTGCATGTAAGAACTGTGGTCCCTGGCCTCTACGAGCTGTTATTTCCTTCCTCTCGTACACATAAATAGAACAGGATTTGCAGCAAAGCAGTGAGTGATGCATGCATGCTACCAAGACATCAGTATGGGTAAGAGAACGTTCTAACATTGAACCGTAAGACATTGTCAGTTTTTCTTTGGCCTTTCAGTCCTCTCTCATGATAACTATGGCCTACACAGGATGGCCTCTTCCTCATTTTGTCAACTTTAAGTGCTGCACTACTTCTGCATATTGCTTCCTTTATCAGAAAAGAAGCCTTTTGTGGGAGCCCAGGGACAGTCTGGGATTACTTTGCACTATCTTGTCTGGTTATTGTTGTTTACTTCTGGTGTCCCAGGGCCAAAATACAGGTGCATTACAAATTGATTAGTTAATGTACTCCCCCTTAAGCATTTGAGTATCCCTCGAGTTTAAATAGTCCACTCCAGGCGGTGGAGGGGATTGCAAACACAGATGGGGTGTCAATGATAAATAGCGTTTGGTGCCACGAATGTCCAGTCAGTAAATTACTTTGTGGAAAATAACTTTAATAAAAAAGTAAGTTAACAGAAGAAATAAAACTAAGATGAACCAAGAGATACTAGCATCTCTGGTCGTCTCTGGTAATGGTCAGACCATTACCAGATCAATTGTATGGTTACCCTGCCAACCCAGCGGCTTTGCTGTCCACCAATTTGGCGTACAGTTCGCAGTTGGTCTAAAATTGATGATACACAGCGGGTGGCCTCCACGCGGTCTCTGAGGCGTATCCCAAGTAAGGGAGAGGATGCGGAGCAGGAAAGTGAGCGATTCTTGAATTGGATTCAGGACACCATGGACATGGTGGCTCCGGCATGTAGGAAAAAAGTAAGGGATAGGGCTAGGCGGGCCCCTTGGTACAATTCCTCACTTCGGGAGGGGAAGCAGAGAGCTGTCATGGCTACCAAAGATGCCTTTTATGAGCCCAGGATTGGTGTAGCCAGTGACGTGCAGAAAGAGACCTTTAGAGTGCACAAAAAAATAAGCGAGATTAAAATATAAGGCCCCGGAGGCAGTTCAAGAGGACTGCAATCAGATGCATGATTTATTTTTTAATAACATTTTAGATATTCAACATGAGAAGAGGAGCACTCTGCTGTTTCAGTGCTACCGACTGTTATGTCCCCTTACTTGGGCCCGTAGCTAGCTGCAGTCCCACTATTGGATTTGGACACTTTGGCTTCACTAGTGGTGACGGTCTAATCTGGATCGCTGGAGGACCCCTGCTACAAGAGGTGTTCAAAACAGCACTCCCAGCTATTGGGAGGTGAGTTTTTATCGCTTCTGAATGCCTCTTTGGCGACACGTAAAATGCCATCCAGGTTTAAGAGGGCATTGTAAGCCCTCTACTGAAGAAGTCAGTGGCGGACCCTAAGATTCTATGCCCTGTATCCCTGCTGCCATTCCCGGCTAAGATTCTGGATCGGCATGTCACCAAGACCCTTACTAAATTTGTGGAGAATCAGCTACTGCTCCACCTTCGACAATTTCGCTTCCGGGCCTATCCTAGCACAGAGTTAGTAATGCTTTCTGAGCTGGATGAACTAAGGTTGGCGGTAGATAAAAATGGATCTTCTGCACTGATCCGGTTATCACGGCAGCGTTCGATACGGTTGATCACCAACTGCTAGTGCATCTGTTGGTGGCTTATGGGATTACAGGGTCTCCCTTTCTGTGACTTTCATTGTTTTCGAATGATCGTTCACAGAGGGTACAGATGGGAGGTAATGTCTCCAGAGCAAGGGCAGTAGGGTTCCTCAAGGATCTGCGATATCCCACCTGCAGTTTAATATCCATATACAGCCTTTGATTGCACCTCTGGCACAGCTGGATTGCCAACTGTTTAATTATGCGGATGACACTCAGTTGGTCCTGCGGATTGAGAGCTCCACGCATTCACAGTTGAACGTTCAGAATACCTTGCGGTTCACTGTTAATTGGATGACAGCGAACTCCTTGAAGATCAATCCAGAAAAGACCGAAGTGCTGGCAATCACCACGAAGGGGAATGCCTGGATGGGCAGTTTCTGGCCACTGGAGTTTGGCCTTCCACTGTGTTCTGTACCAGTAGTAAAAAGTCTTGACATTAAGCTAGATAGTAGTCTATTAATGTCCAAACAAGTGACAACAAATATGTGGGAGCTGCACAGCTCTTCTCAGACAAACTGCAAAAACTGGTCCCAGTTGTTTCATTTTCCACTATGCGGAGAGTCGTAGCAACAATGATATTGTCACATCTAGACTATGGTAATTACTTGTACATCGGCATTCCTAATGAGCTGGTGGACAAACTCCAGATGACAATGAATGATGCGGCAAGATTGCTGCTTAAACTGCTAAGACAAGCGCATGCCACTCCATTGTTGCAACAACTCCATTGGGTTCACATCTCTCTTGCTCTAGTGTTACAACCACACTGCTTCTGATGTGGCTGTTTCCTGGCTGATGCAGGTTTAGCACTCAGGGGGCTCAGTTTCAAGCTCCACATCGCCGTTGTCTTCCGCTGCTTGATGTTCCTGTGAAGTGTTCTCCAGCTCTCTACCCCCCGAGTGCATGGCCCTTGCTTCCAAATGGCTTGAGGTGGAGGGGACGGGAGGATTCCACTTGGCCTAAGAAGTGAAGTCAATCCTTTCTTTAAAGATGGATCAAGTCAGAATTTCCGGTTACCCTTATGACCCCCAATCCATGATGGCACTTCAGGCATTCTCTAAAACATGTTCCTAATTTAACATAAAGCAACACTAGTTCCTGTTACTATATGTCATTTTCCTGTCTTTTGAGGTGCATAAGGCAACCGTGAAGTTCAGTCTGATTTTTGTCAGTTCAATGCCAAATCTTACTGATGTATTCTACTCTACTTCAGTTCTGTCTTAGACCTATTGTACTGTCATCTCCAGTTACCTTCAGTCATCTATCCTCAACTGGACGTGAGGTTGTTTGTACCCTACAGTGTTTTCCTCCTATCTACTGTGACTATTCACTGCTAACACCTAATCAATCTGACATTCAGTTCTGGGAAGGATCACCATACCTCAGCACTACCACGACCAAGATATCTGAGAAGTCATAGTGTCTACTTTTTGGCAATTAGGCACCAACTTTGCATTAACATTGGCTTTATGGCGGAAGTTATTGTATGGGGTGTGGCTCAAGTCAACTCCAGGACTTTCTCAACTTCTTATATCAAATTAAATAAAAAAAAAAAAGCTTTATTCTGCAATCTCCATTAAAAAAAAACATAAAAGTACAACAATATAAAATGCACAAAATTATATCAAAATAGCAGGTATCAGAAATAAGATATATGACGTCATATAACAATAAAACTGTGTTTAAAATTCCATTTATCATCAAGTTTCCCCCATACAATCCTGTTGGTATAAATTTCAATATTATCAGCCAACAGATCGATGACCTACCAATTACAAACTTTATGGGATGCCAGAGCAAGGGAGACTCTGCTGAAGGCATACAGAAATGTCCTCCATAGGGCTGATACACACCATAAAAACCCAAAATAGTACATTGAATGATGGTGAAAAGGGTACTTTTCAGACCTAGTTCATCAACCAGTAAAAACATAATTCCAGCTCTTTCTAAGACAGGGGGACTCTACAATAAAAGCTAATTAATACAACTGCACAAATCGTTTCCAACTCTTGTAGAAAAACTCAAGCTGGCATAAAATTTGTAAGTTTTTGTTTCAGCATTAGTGGCGTAATAAAGTTTCTTCAATGTCTAAATTAAACCTACAGAAGGAAAAATAATGCATAGTGCTCTGCGTTGATATTCCATCAAGTGGACAGCTTGTAGTCGTGCCCAACCAATCGTTCATTTGAGGAAATAAGAGTTGGAAGTGGATAATGTTCAGTTGGAAGTGTGTCAATGGAGACTTGTGATAGCGGTTATTCACCAACACCAAATAAGGCTGCAGTCTGGTTTAATACAATCGTCCAAGGTATAAGCAAACCTGTTGCTTTCGTCCTTCTTTCGTATGCCTCTCTTCTTCAAAATGGAGTATACCTAAATCTCTTAATTCTTCCTTGCTGATCTCTTTAAGTTTCTCAGGATAAGCAAAGAACTTGGGTCTTCCCAGGTGATCACACAATTGTTTATCATTTTTCAGCTGTGGTATCTATGGGCACAATCGAGCGCTAAGCAGGCTTGTATAATCTGTTAGGGATCGCTTCCTCACATGTCCAGATCGTGGGTCATTATAAAAGGGGACACAAGTGAACAATGCCCTCCAGAAAGCTTAGCTCTACTTTCCTGGTGGCTAACATAGAAGGAGCTTGATTGCAAGATTGTCGGTAGTCGCCTCAGAGACTTCTTTCCTGTGAGTTGTATAGAAGTAATCTTTCTATGGCGCCACACACCAGCCTCGCAGGTGACCATGCTCACACACTATGCATTAAACATTTGTAGTATTTCTTTTATAGGTTTTTTTACCCCCAGTTTGCTTTGCAAACCTAAATACAGCAGAAAGGGATTTCTCAAACTTGAGTTGTCTAGCCCTGATAAAGTTCTTCCTTGTATCTTTAGAGTCGAATTGCACACCCAAGTACACAAAAGAAGAGGGCAGTTTAAGTTCTTGGTTATTCAAGAACATAGAATGGTATTTGCCCTTCACTGGACCTCGATATGTGATCAATGACTTGGAAAGTTTGAACTTTTAATCTAGCTTAGCTGTGAAACTAGAAAAGGTATTCAGGATTTGTTGGAGGGCATTAGGAGTGTGGGCCAATACCACCGCATCATCTGCCAACTGGAGTGCCGGGACAGGGCGGTGATCTATATGAGGAAGATCTGTGCACATACCCAGCAGCACCCCTTCTAACCCATTGATATATTATAAATAAGAAGGGTGTCAGGACACAGACCTGTCTCACCCCTTTCCTTATACTAAAGGCCTTGGTGCAGTCACCATTCATCCCATATCTCACTCTGGCGGTTTCAACCGAGTAGATCTCTCTCAGCAATTACAGTATGGCTGGATCAGCCCCCACCCCCTCATGATAGCCCATAGTATATCATGATTTATGCAATCAAATGCACTTGATAGGTCTGTGAAACCCCCATAGAGTGTTCCCTTTTTAACCACTGTGCATTTATCAATTGCAAGCCTAAGATTTAACCATTGTTCCACTGTTCCTTTACCCCTTCTAAACTGATGCAAGATCTCATAAGGATATCCCACTCCTCTACCCAGGATTCTAATCTTTCTGTAGGATCCCGTCTGTGACTTTGAGCAGAGGGTTCGTAAGGATCTTGTACGATGGCACACGAGATCCCCAGTTTCCCTTTTTAAAGATGGGGACAAAAAGTGACAGCGACCAAGAATCTAGCCTCCCTGTCCTGCATTCGGCTCGCAGGACGTTTGTCAAAAGGGGTACTGATAGCGGAAGATTGTCCTTAAACTGGTCTACTGTGAGCCCATCAGGTCCCAGCACTTTCTTGCTGCGACTAATTGGGATGGCTTGGGTGACTTCTTCTAGGGTTAATAGTAGTAATCCAGACTATGGAATCTGAGTCGAAGGAGGAACCCTATCATCCTGGATCACACTATCCATCCCATTCTTCAACCCAATTGGCACATAAAGAGAGCTAAAATGGGCAGTCCAATCCTGGGGAGCTTCCACAGTATCGATGTCTACAGCATTTTGGCATTAAAAATACGGTTGATTGATAATCGGCCAAAGGCTGTACTATCCCAAATCATGTGTTGACCTCAATTAGAGCCTACTCTTAGATTTGATCTCCTCTTTTCTGGCCAGCAATGCTTATTTATACGTATGCCTGTATCCCAGCACCTATACTGTATCTACAATGGTAGCTTTCAGGGCTTTCTTTAACTTTCTATGTGCAATGTAACAATTCCTATCAAAATAACCATTGGTTTTTTGTGTTTCCTGCCTGGGGTTTGCCAGTTAGTCCCTTTTCAACATTTTCAGCGAGTGCCACAAATGAATTCTTAATACTGGACCTATCTAGACAAATCATAAATTGATCCCAGTTGTCCTTTATCAATTCAATCAGAAAGCCCTTTTGGATCAACCTTACTACATCTCAGCACTGTTCCGGCACAGCTTATTGCCCTACACTCTGTCCTTGAGGTTGAACTTCCCTTTCTTACTTCCTATGTAAATAATAATATTCAGCAAGTTAGGGTCACTCATGCAATAATTGTGGGTATTCCAGTCTGTCACAACTTATCTTTGATTCTGTGTAACCAAAATAAAATCTATTGTGATCCGATCCCCCCGCCAGGTATACCTAGGCTGACGAGCCTTCGGAGCATCACACACTTTGATTTCAAACACCAAATTATTAGTCATTAAGCAATTGTTAATAGTTTCCCCACGGGCATCATGTAAGAAATGTATCTGCCCTTCCTCATTAGAGGCCACATATCCACAGACTATTTTTGCAGGTAACCGATACACACATTGGTATTAAAATCCATTGCCCATACAATGTATATCTTGCTGAGTCCTCTGTCACAAACTACAATCCTCCAAGCCCGCTATCACACAAGTGCTGTTCCTATTAAAAAAGATTTTTGTAAAAATTGTTACTATCACAAAACCCTTGCGTAACCGAAACACAATTGTTTGTTAATAAGGTGAATCTAATTCACTAAATACCAACAACTTCTGAGACTTGAGAGAAATTAATGTGCAAAGGCCACCCTTTCCTCTCCCAGCTCTGGAGGGTTATGCTTGTGTATTATAGGTGCTTCAAAAGACAGTGGTTTCCTCTGAGGAAGTGTAACCCTGAACCTCTTGGCCAAAATATATTACCAACTGACGACTTTTGAATATACAGTTAGGTTATGCACTGTACAAACATTTCATTGTTATGCAAAATACACATTGCAGCATAATTCAGGTACACCAATAAAATGGCACTGTGAAAGTGAGTGGTGGCTGGAACAAATTCAGAATAAAAAAGATACAGCTCAGGGCTTATGTGTGGGCTGGAAAAATCTCCCCTTGGATTTGCGACAGATCAATGATGAAGCATTATTCAAGAAAAGCTTAAGACTTGGCTCTTTCTTCAGTAGCTGTCTTCTTTTCTCTCTCTGACTATACTGTTGAGCACTGGGACACTCTTTTGAGTAGCTGTGCGCTTTATAAATCTCTTTACATTAATGTTTTACATTTCCAACCCCATCAAATTATCGGTGGACCGTACAGCTTCTACTGCATCGGGTGTCTGCTGGGCGGCCTTAAATAAATACGGACTGCGGCACACCGACGATTTGACGGTGCTGAATATCAGCCCCGGGTGATAGTTTTTTGTCCTTTGGACACAACCTTATTTGTCCTCACCTAATAACAATAGCTGATTCAACAATGATTCACCATCAAATACAGGCTGCAACCACGCTGTTGTCCTGATGACCCTGTCTTAAAAGCATATTCTGTAGGGTGGAAACGTCAACATTTACACTGTACTCATGCTGTGGAAATGCGCATTTGTATCAGCCCCTAGCTTTCTATATTACACTAGCACACCTTTTTAGGTCTCGCCTGAGCTAAAAGCTCTGGCGAGAATTTTAGTAAGGGCTTCAGAAAATGCCACCACTGTGGCCTAGAGCTTGAGTGCATGTAGGCGGGCACGAGCAGAGGCGCCATATGGCTTTCCTCTCTTGCTATGGATCTTTAGCTTTCAAGATAAGAGAGCTTTCTTTCACATTCCTGAAGTCGATAGCTTTCTTGTTGCTCTTCTCACTAGTATATTTGTGTTTGGAACTGTACGCAAGGTGGTGGTGTTCCCACATTATGGGGCTCATTAGGATGGCGGACGGACTTGCGTCCGTCCGCCACCCTAGAGTAGGAGGGACCGTCTGCATGGGCTGCGGCGGTCCCTCCGTGCAAATTAGGATGTGACCGCCACCCTGGCGGTCACATCCTGGATATTTAACATTGCGGCGGGTGCAGCTTCAAGCTGCACCCGCCGCAATGTTAAAAAAGCATACATTGCATATGTATGCAGCAAGCAGCAGGCACCGCGCGGTGCCTGCCGCTTGCTGCATACATATGCAGGGGGGTACCATAGGTACCCCCCATGTGCACCCCCCACCCCCCCTTCACCCAGGGGGCCCGCAACGGGCCCCCGCAGTGAAGCTCCGTATGCTTTTACACAGCGGAATATCCGCCGTGTAAAAGCATTTCTTTCTGTGCATCCTAATATGGTGGACGGTGTCTGAGAGACACCGTCACCATATTACAGCTTTTCCGCCGCGGTTGTAAGCCAACCGCGGCGGAAAAGCTGCGGACGGAAACCAGGACCCACCAGCCATCCTAATGTGGCGGTGGGTCTTTGGTGGGTCCGCTGCGGTTTTTCCGCATCCTCCGGGCCGGCGGTGGATTCCGCCGGCCCAGAGGATGCGGAAAAAACGCCATCCTAATGAGCCCCTATATATGGAAGCTACTTAGTATAGAAAACATAGAAGTTAATACAGCATGTTGCTTCCTGAGTACATTCCAGCTTTAATGCGTACATATATTTGTATGCGAGGATCTAAAGAGCAGTAACTCTTTTCATTATTTTTTTTGCGAGTTGGGAATGAGAACATTTTCCAACATCTGGGTCTCCAGTCTTTCCATGCATGTGCTTAGCATGGAGATGTATTCAGTGGTCGATGTTTGTAGGGTAGATCTTGTACAGAACTTAGACGTCATGATCTCCGCCTAACAAGCTGCAGTGCATTCCTCTCACGCCCTAAATAAGGTTATGGGGTTCTACAGCACCGGATGGATTTGCAAGTGAGGGGCCCGACAGGATCCCTCCCCACTCACTATGCCTTTGGGTAGGATTTGAATCGTACTCTGTTTCCTTGCCAGTAACTTTGATACGCACAGTACCCGATATGAAGGCGCAGTTCTGTGGCTATGAGTGGGTGTGCAATTTAATGTGACCTCATTCACTAAAGCTAAGCTCTTCTGTCAAACATTAGCTGAATATGGTGCCTTTCTCTTGGGCTCGAAATATGAAATGGAAAGGTTTTGCAGAATGAGTGAAATAAGTCCTCTTTTTCATTTGAAGGCCAAATTGTGGCAAACTGCTCCACCGGTGCAACCAGGAAAGTGGGCACATTTCAGTTTTTCCTTGAAGTTGTGTTTCACCAAGGACAAAAAATAATCTAGGGCAGTGATTCTTCACCTGTGGTCCGAGGACCCATGGGCGTCCGCACGGACTTCTCAGGGGTTCTGTGACTGTTTAATAAAATTACATTTTAAAAATAATAAAGTATATAAAATTAAAGAAATGAAATTTAAACTTTGAAAACCTTTCCTACACGTGAATGTGAATTAAACTAAATATTTCAACACTTGAGCATTTGTTTGATCTATACTTGTTTTCATATTTTTTTGTGTATTTTGAGGTTTAAATCACAGTAGTTGCTTGAGCTCCTCGTTTTCTAATACTAATTCAGTTGGGGTCCCTGGATTCAAGTAATGATTCAGTGAGGGTACACCGGAATTAAAAGGTAATGGACCACTGGTCTAGGGAGAACTACACAAAGCCCTAATAGTTCGTTCTCCCTAGAGCAGACGGAGCTTAGAGAGAACCGTAGAAGTGCCACAAACAGGCCACCTCCTGCTTTTTTCCCCATCTGTGGCAGTCCGAAGCAGATCTGGGAAATTTTGTGTGTTCACACTTTGCCTACAGAGGAATGGAAACAAATTAGTTCGATCCTAGCCCAATGAGGAACATGTTACAAAAGAAAGGCAGAACATCCTTGATGTTGTAAAATAAGTCTTTATAATCGTAACACTACTCTTAATTAGAACATTGGAATGTTGGGAGCTTCATTGCAGACAATGGAGTGCCCCCTGCTTCTACGGGCCTGTAAAGGCCCACAGAGCAACATTCCAATGTTCTACAAAGGCTTCTCGAAGTTCGAGGGGATTTATATCCCCTCGAGCTTCGAGAACCCTTTGTTTAATTTGTTATAACATTCGTCCCTCTAGTGGCAGAATGTTCTAATAGCCTTATAGCCCTTCGTAGCAGGGCTATACGTCTATTAAAGTCCCGCTGTTTCGTTAAAGTCCCTCGCCTTCGGCTCAGGTCTTTAACAATTCAGCGGGCCTTTAATAGCCGGTATAGCCCGCTACGGCGGGCTATAAGGCTATAGTAATCCATCTGAACACTCTGACTCCCATCCGATGCCCACTTCGTTCCACTCGTCTCCTTTGTTCCTCCCCACCATTGTAAGCTACACAGCCCACCACACACAAGAGAAAAAGCTGCTTTTTCATTTATCAGAGAAATGAAAGTTACTACAGAAAGTAAACTATATTTTCCCGGTCACAGTCTGTGGGGTTGCAAATACCTTTCTTTACAAGGTGTGCCAAGTCCACAGTACTGCAGTGACCTGCAGGACTATTGAGCTTTTTTTTCCTAGTGATTCTCTTTAGAAATTAAGTTAATCCTTTCTAACGCTCTGTGTCTGAAATTGTGGTAGTGCTAGTAAATAAAAAAGTTTTGCTCTTTCATTGTATGCACAACTTGACACTCATTCCATTGCTTGTTTATTATTTCAGTTGCTTTACTGTACCTGCCTGAGAGAGAAGGATCATAGTGAGGCGGAATATCGCCCTTTCTCACCTGAGGACAAATTCTAGGTTTTTAGCCGACCGTCAGAATGGATGTATGACGTTACAACGCATGCTATTACAACGCATGCCTTTACGACGCAAGTTTTACAACGCAAGTCGTTACAACGAATTGCGTTGGGGGGCGCTGGATAGTGAATAGTTTATTTTACTATTCCAACTCCAGTCCCTGTGGATAGTAGGGAAGGTGTTGGAAACTATTCCCTATCCTAGATTCCCCCCCAGCGCAAGTCGTTGTAAAAGGTGCTTTGGAATGGTTGTGTCGTAAAGGTACTTTGTTGTAACAGTTGCGTTGTAAAGGATGTTCCCCGTCAGAATGTTTGTTGCCTTGCACCTCCACTAAGGCTTAATTGCATTTTAATGTTGCTTTGGTTGATACGGTCGCCCCTCTTCAGAGAAATTATGGAAAAAAATACAACGGTGCTTTGTGGAAATATATGCCGGCAATCTTTCTAGTGAGTATGGCAATCGTGCTTGCTCTTCCTGTTTCAAAGAAGAAAGGATTCTGTAAATAGACAGAATATTAGGTTAGACCAACAAGGGGAAAAAGCTTCTAGCTCTAGCAAGCTGGCACTGAAGTTATCCATCTTGGTATACTTTCTTGCCAGGTAGTCTCACGATTTTCTTGGTTTTGACCTTTAAGATCAAGTTAATACCCAATTCACTTAAAACGGTGGCCTCAATGGCCCCAAAAAGTTATCTGATGAGAGTGATCAAAGCAACAGCTGGTGTATTGGGTATATTTTTTTAATGTTTTACAGGAGAGGAAATGGCCAGTACTGCAAGTACAGTGAATATAGCCACTGGCAGAAACTTCAACAGTTTTACTGACTGTTCAAAGCCAACTTGTATTTTGCCATCTCCTTATCGGTCTATTCTACTCTCACTCGAAGCCTCTTTTATTTCTCAGTTCTGGTTCTTGAGATGCCAATAGGGGTCTGGGTGTCATTTACTTTCTACAATGCCTAAGGATAACCTTGGATGAGTGGGTTATATTCTGCCATTCTTGTTTCACCTTTGTCACTATTCACTTTCACGGCACCGTTTTGTTGGAGCACCTGAATTATGCTGCAATGTGTATTTTTCATAACAAATGTGTATACAATAAGTTAACCTAACTGTGTATTCACAAGTCGATTGTTGGTAATATCTTTTGTCCAAGGAAGTTTAGGCTTACCCCTCCTCAGAGGGCACCATTGTCGTTTGTGGGTCTGATCAGCCCTGGATCCCAGGAATAAACGTTTTTGGTGCATTATCACTGGCGGATCCTTTGCTAAGGCGGGGGAGCATCACCCCACTGCTTTCAGCAGTGGAACTAAAGGAAAAATACAATTATAATAACTGGTTGTTATTATCATTTTATTTGTTCCTGCTGTGGCAGCGTGGCGGGGTGAGGCTACTCTGCTCTCAGAGCAGATAAAGGAGTGGTGCGCATTCAGTAAAGTATGCATGAATGTTTGGCTGGCCGTCTCATTCTGGCCAAACAGTCATGCGCACTTTGCATGTTCTCCACCCAGGCTGCATTACAGCCTGGGTGGAGAACATGCCCAACCTCCCATTCCCTGGCTGTGCACCAAACCACGGTGCTCAGACCAATCACAGCGCTGCACTGCTGCATTGTGATAGTCTTAGGGGAGCCTGGGTGCTTCCTGTTCCGAGCAGAGGGGCAACGACTAGGGTCAATAAGGAGGGATGCGGCGAGGAGTGATGTTTTATTTTTGTCTTTATTCCCTTCCCCCCACCCTCTGCCTCTCCACTCCCGATCTGCGACAGCCGCTACTGTGTGTAAGAGGTGACATAACCTTTTTAAAAAAGAGTAGCAATAGTTGAACTTCCCTGCAGGCATAAATCAGAATAATCCTTTTTAAAAACCACTCAATCCGCATTATCCACGTTCCTCATGAGGCCAGCTGTATTTCATAAAAGGATCTTTTCCTTATTTCCTGCTATCACAGGGGCATCAGATCTATCCCTAGGCTGACAAAGCAAATCCTCCCCTATCCCCCTGGGGTACTTATGACTGAGGTATTTACCAAAAAAGTAGCTTCCATGGCCTCGTCTCTTAGACCCTTCTGGGCATCAGGGCTGCTTTGTGTGCCCTGGCAAGTACTGTGCACTGCATCCTCAGTCCTTACCTGTTCGGTGGCTGACCCAACATGTTTCTTATTCCATTGGCCTAGTCACTCTGAATTTGTGTGAACAAAAGTTTACTACAGACAACGAAATTAAATCCCTCTGATATTTGCTCCCAGCCCCTCTCTTTGACTACCATTCTATTTGGAGCCTCCATTGACACAGGTTTGGAAAAAGCCAAAGGGAACATCTTTTATGGTTGAATTTTACTGATGGAAGCCATCTAGCCTTTAGAGGAGCTATTCAACCAGGGTGTGAGATCTTACAATTCTGAATCACACAATCCCCCCTGCGTGTTTCATTGTCCTTACAAGTCCATGGCACTCTACGGGCCATAAATATATAGTTGGACAGACGGTTATGTAAACTACCCTATGCCCCATCCATTGAACTGCTTTATTTATTTATTTATTTATTTGTTTTTTATTGCTCTTAGGTTTATAAGTGCCCGTATCCTCTTTTGTCCCTTCTAATTTGTCCTAGGGCTGTCTTGGTCCAACCGCCCCATTTCCAGTGCTAGAAACCGGCAGTATCTCAGGGTCTTTGTGTATTTGCACGTTATTTCTCTTATTGCCTTGGTCAATTATCAAACCTGCTGATGCATTTGCAGACAACGCTGTGATGTTCTCTTCATTTGCCTCCCTCACCCCCTGTCCGTTAGATAACCTATTCTCCATTGTCTTTAGTCTTTTGTTGATCCTCTTTATAACATCTGCTCTCTTCCCTGTAAGGGAAATTCAGAGCTCATTTACTTGATCTTTATTATTACTTTGCAGGTCCTCCAGATCTTGTTTCGTCAGTTCTCTGTTGTCCCCTTCTGTGTAGTAATATGCCGGGATTTGCCCTGATTTCTTGGTTCTTGTGTTACGATCCACCCCCTTTTTTAGGTCCAGCCTGGGCAAGGCAAGCTGTATTCGATTTTGGACTTGAAGCTCTGCCCACTCTCCACCCATATTTTTGATTGGCTTGTGTCATTGTCCTTTGTAAATCCTGGCTTCTGATTCGTTAATAGGCTTGGTAGTCCCTCCTTAGTACTGCCTTATCTTCATTTGCAAGCTCCCAAGAGTACTGACCCTTTTACTTTTGTCTGTTACACGGTATGTCATATTTAGTCTTTAAGCACGATTTTCTTTAATGATTTTATCTTACTGCAGGTACGACATGCTTTCCTGCAACATACACCGCACCATGCGTGCTTTCACTTTAGTAGACCGGGACAATGGCGGCCGCTTCTTTGAAATGAAATAGGTCTTGCATTTACAAAAGATTGAGCTATTGGCATAGTAAATGACAGTGTCTTTTAAGCGCTGCGAGGCCTCCGGGTAGTTACGCGCTATATAAGTGCAATTTTTCATTTCATTTCATTTATGTGTTAATTATCAAACCATAAATAATAGGCATTGTCATTTACAATGCCAATAGCTTAAACTTTCACGAATGCGAGCTATTGCATTGCAAATGCGTGTCTTTCTTAGCAGATGAGAAAAGAGGGCGAGGATTCAGTGATTTCTATTCTCTCCTCCAATACACAAAGATTATCTTTTTTTCCTTAATACATGCTTTCCCGATTGAGTGTGACCTCCCTTGTCTTTTCTTTGAGGGACTCCCTGTATATTGTGTGGCTCAAATATGGATTTCTAGAAATCATTAAGTATCTTTTAAACCTCCTTAGGTTCTTTTTAAATTACCCCCCTTGTTCACGACAAAAAAGTGTGCTATTGTGTTCTACTGGGGTCTTGAATTGCTTTCTGCAGTGATTGGAGACAGCCAAAAGAAGAAACAGACTTTTTACCTGCTTGATGACAAAGCTTAGATGGGTCGCCCGACCCAGTCTCTTCTAGGTTCCGGCCTGGGTGCAGCCTACCAGTGTCCAGTGTGGCAGACTCGCTGGAGTACAACATAGTGCTATATGGTCTTGACTCTGCCTCCTCCCCCTCCAGGGGCCAAATTATAGAAGTGCCCTGGGGGCGCAATGGGTGTTTGCGCCTGCTTTGTGTGCCCCTGGGGCACTTTGGTATTACAGAAGGGGCCGCAGATGCTTGTGCGTTCCCTTCTATAATACTGAAAGCGCTGGCGCACGTAAAGCGCCAGTGCTTACTCAAGAGGGCATTCCGTCATTTGCATGGGGGCGTGGCCTATGTAAATGCGGGAATCTGTTTGCCTCTGCGCCTGCACTGTATTGCTGGCGCAGAGCCAAAGGAGCTCTCGGGTGGCGCACTGTGAGTGTGCCCCCTGATTTCAGCCCTTAGGTGGGGGCAAAGGCCAGATATCCCCTTGCAGGTGGGTACAGTCACTCACTGCACACGCGTGCTGCCTGCACTGTGAAAACACAGCGGCTTCAAAGCAGCAGCTTAATTTTTCACATGACTAGGCTGCCCTAGGGGCAATGCTAGTTCGTGGCTAATCTTGGGGCAGCAAAATCACCCTAATATGGCACATTGTCCTTGTTTGCGCTGGGCGCAATGAAGGAAAATGCACCGTATGTATAATATGGCCCCAGGTGCAGACTGTACCACTAGCTGGCTTTCTCAGGCTCTGCCTTTTTCGGTGCCAAGCTGGTCGCGGTTTTTGGTTTGCTTTGATGCTTTTTACATTGGGGGTATTTTGGTGCAGTGTCACTATGGTCTCATGGTGACGGTCCTGGACTCTCCCTCTGCAGGTTTGGTGTTTGATTCCTGGTGTTTTTTTGTTTTCTGGGTTCCCTAGATGGGCCTTCTACTACCTCTTGGGTTCCCCTTGCAGGTGGGTGCACGCTGTGTTTATGTTTACGAGTTTTATATAGTGCATAGCTGCGCAGGCGCTTCCCATCGCTGAGAAGCGAACGATAAGAGGTGGAGCGGGGGGTTATCCAGGGAACAACCATGTCTTCAAATTTTTCCTGAAACTCATTTAATCCGTGAGCAGTCTCAGTTCTTTGGGCATGGAGTTCCATAACTTTGGCACTAGGTGCGAGAATGATCTTCCTCCCCATCTGGACCTCTTTATCCTTGTGGTCTTGATGAGACGATCTGCAGACGATCTTAGAACTCTTTTGGGTGTAGATGGGGTGATGAGTGATCTGAGAGGGGCCGTCCCCTAACCGTTCATAGCTTTATGTGCTATTCATAATGATTTAAATGTGACCCTGGCCTGTATCGGTAGCCAGTGAAGTAGTCTCAGTGCATCTTTCGCTGATTCATGCCTGGATATACTTCTAAACAACCTGGCTGCTGCGTTTTGTACCACTTGTAGTCTGCCCACTACGTATTTGAGTGGTCCCAGATAAAGGGAATTCCTGTAATCCAATTGTGGGACCACCAGGGACTATATAACTGTTCTCCGCGTCTGCTCGGGAATAAGACCTAGAATTTTACGAAGCATACGTAGCATTCCAAAACAAGGGCAGCCAATTTCCTAGCCTGTGTTTCCATGGAGAGATTGTGATCCAGCCACATTCCCGGGTTCTTTTTATGGAATTTTTATGGGTGGTAGGGCAACCTAGTCCTTTTGGCCAGTTAATGGTGGCTCATGGTGGGAAGGTATTTCCTAGGAACATAAGTTCCGTTTTGTCACCATTCAGTTTTAACCTACAGCTAGTCATCCATTTTGCTACTTTTTCCGTACAGGGAACCACTTGGTTGTAGATGCGTCCCCTTTCCCAGGGATTTTGCCGCTGCGTCATTTCCCATCTCCTGGCTCCCTGCCACCTCTCTTCAAGGCTTTTTGTCTGTTGCCCCTGTAGCGACTTGCTTCCTGCGGAAATATTTTCTTCAGCGTCCTTTTGGCCTTTCCCAAGTGCTGTTTTTTGCCTTGCTTCTGGTTCTGCTGGTGTTGCAGGATGCTCCATTTGAGCTTGGGGTCTGCTGCCTTCTGGTTTGTTTCAACCCCTGTTGTTCTGGTGGCCTTTTCTTCTAGGTGCCAGGTTGGGGATATTGGGGCATTGTTTGTCCCCTCCTCCATTCCTTCTGTATTTTTCAGACATTGCGGTGTCAGTCAGTCAAAATACACTTTATTAGATTTTTGTTAAAATCATAAAAGGCAAGATATAATACAGAACAATTTTTAAAAGCATCAGTGAATTTGATTTCCAATTTTGACAATAAATTATCAATCTCATTATTTCATAATATTTACAAATGTTTAAAATTGATTACAGATAGAGACACATTTAAAATAGAATCAAAGTAAAACATTCCGGGATTTTTTTTTATTCCTTAATCTAAAGGCAGCTGTTAGAAAGCATGCAACACTAAAAATCGTATGAGTTTCCGGTAATGATTGAAGGAAAATTAGCGCTGGCTTTACTTGAACAAAACCAGCAGCTTTCAGGATGGGTAATAAATATTTTGCCCTCTCTATGGTATACAGGCCACAAAAGAATGTAAAATGGAGGGTATCCTGGTTCGAAAACTGGTCACAGTCACAGGGTGGGCCATCTTCTGGTTTTGTCCACACGGGGAAATTACCAAGTGAATAGTGAATCAAGTTCATCCTGAATTTTGTTAACAAGAATCTGTGGAGAGGGTTAGTAACGATTTTTAAATATGGTTCCAGAGAGGGGGTAGTGGATAAAACCATGTAAGTTCTTACAGACGGTTTCCTCAATTCCAACTCCTCTCTCTCCAAGCAAGCCCTCTCCAGAAACTCTTGTTTGATCCACCTGATATCCTCCCTCCTAATGTTAGTTGGTAAGGTAAAAAGCTCCGGTCTCCCAAGCGTAGCAAATGCAGATCTAATATATTTCAACCAGGGTATTTTCATGGCCTGATCCCTTGAGGTTACATCTTTAAGAATTGCGTGATTAAGTGTTAATTCTGGATTCAGCCATGTTTTTGCCCAAAAAATAAGTGGGGCCAATTTCAGTTTATCAGTAATGTAGGTCAAACCTTTGCGGTGCTTCGTCCTGGAGCAGCCTTTCTCCCTGTGGATGGGGGTACTCTTTTCCTTTAGATTCTGTTGTTGTTTTGACTACTTTTTTGTTAGTCTCCTGTTTCGGCATCATTGGGGTGCATTTCCCTCCCCTGGATGTGCTTCGTGCTCTTGCTGTCTTTGCGAATCGCTGCTGTTATTCACAGGACAGATGCATTGTTTTTCTCCCTAGGTCTGGCAATGGGAGATTCCCTGCTTTTCTCCCTATCTTGTCCCGTTCATTGCAATGGAAATGTTCTTGTTTCTTTCCTTGGCTGGCCAGCCAGTTCCAGAGTGTTGCCCTGGGAGGTCTCCTAGGGATGTCCTGCCTCCTGGGCAGCGTTTGACAGGGCATCATGTCAGAGAGTTTGTTTTGCGACTGCTTTGGCTCTGTTCCATGTTTGGTCCCATTCCTGTTTGCTTCTGGGTAGTGCTGTTATTATTATTTTCCACTTATAGAGTGCACAGCTACCCAACATCTTTCCCGGTGCTAAGTATAGGTAGAAATGTCACTTGGCCCTATTAAATTAAAATAACAAAGTTTTAAGGTGCCTTCTAAATAGCAGCAGAGAGGTACAGTGTCTTAAGAATTGCGGTAGGACGTTCCAAAGTTTACGACCTAGGTATACGTGCCATGCCAATTCTGGGCATGCAGCATAAAGCCTGATTGTCAGATCTCAGTCTCCGGCTGGGTTGATAAGGAGAGACCAGGTCCTATACAGAGGGATGACCAAGTCCATCTCTAGCTTTAAACATATGGCATAGAGTTTTAAATTGCACTCTCTTTTCAATTGGAAGCCAGTTTAGTTCACAAAGAGTAGGAGACGCCGGGGCAAACTTCCGAAGCCGAGAAAGGAGTCTTGCAGCTGAGGTCTGCGCAACCTGCAGATGGCGAACGTAGGCCTTGTCAACTCCCAGGTAGAGAAGGTTACCGTAATCCACTTGTGAGAGTACCAGGGCCTGAATATGTGTTTTTTTTGTGCCGAGTGAGGAATAATCCACATAATCTTCCTCACCAACTTCATCACGGTAAAACAAGGGGATGCCACTTTGGACACTTGGAGATGCATAGACAGAGTTTCATCCAGCCAAAATCCCAAACTTGTTACGTTGGGGGATGAATGAATGAATGAAAGTCAATTTGTAGGAGCGCAACTTAACCCGGAGGCATCAAGGCGCAGAGGATGAAAGAGGACAACTGAGTGGTCGGAAGCATCAGGAAGAAGCAGCACTTAAGGATATGATAGGGTGAAAAGCCAGGTTTTGAGATTTTTTCGGAACAGGGAAAGAGATGGCTGGGTTTTGAGGTTGGTTGGAAGCGAGTTCCATAGCTTGGGGGCGAGGAAAAAGAAAGCCCTCCCACCCCATCTAGCCTTGACGATCCGGGGGGTCGCGAGAAGATTTTTGTGAGCAGATCTCAAGGCTCTGCCCGGGGTATAGAAGGACACGAGAGACCCAATGTCCTCGGCTCCCAAGCCGTGAAGGGCCCGATAGGTCAGGACTAAAACTTTGAAGTTGATCCTGGCCTGGACAGGTAGCCAGTGGAGATTTTTCCTGATTTCTGTGACGGAAACACGTCTAGGGGCATTTACCACAAACCTGGCTGCAGCGTTCTGAATCGTCTGTAGGCGGGAGACGAATTTATTGCAAATGCCAAGGTAGAGGGCATTGCAATAGTCCAGGCGTGGTGAGATGAGAGCCATAACCACCTGTTTCCGGGCATCGAGGGAGAGATAGTGTACTAGCTTCCTGAGGACCCTCAGTACCCCACAACAGGTTGACACGGTTTTGCTAACTTGTTTGTCAAAAGCCAGAGTGGTGTCAAAGGTAATCCTCAGATTTCTGGCAGCTAGGGACGGCAGAGGGCAAGATCCGAGGGAGGGTGGCCACCAGTCCGTGGACCAGAGATCTTGTTTGCCACCAAAGATGAGGATCTCGGTCTTTTCACCGTTTAGCTTGAGGAAGTTCGTGGACATCCAGCCTGCCACGGCTGCCATGCAGTTTTTGAAGTTGAGGGCCGTGGACTCCACAGAGTGGGATAGGGAGACCATTATCTGGGTGTCATCAGCGTATGATAAAACTTCCAGTCCAAAGGATCTAACAAGCTTTGCAAGAGGAGACACATATATGTTGAACAACGTAGGGCTCAAGGATGAACCCTGCGGGACCCCACAATGCAAAGGCTTGGCAGAGGACAGGAAGTCACCCAATTTGACTCTTTGGGAACGTTGGTTGAGGAACGAAGTCAGAAGGCTAAGGGCAGGCCCTTCCACTCCCATTTCACCGAGCCGCCTAGACAAGATGGAAGGAGACAGGGTGTCAAAGGCAGCTGTAAGGTCGAGCAGGATCAAGATGGTAGGATGACCTCTGTCGATCTTAGCGCGGATGTTGTTGACCACCACTGTAAGGGCTGACTCGGTGCTGTGCGCCTTTCGAAAACCATGCTGTGAGGAGTCAAGCAGGCTAGCTTTGTCCAGAAAGGTGCTGAGGTGGAGGTTGAGGTGTGACTCCAGCATTTTGGCAGGGGCAGGCAGAAGGGATATGGGACGAAAGTTTTTGAGAGTGCCAGGGTCTAGGGTAGGTTTCTTCAATAAGGGCTTTACAATAGCCATCTTCCACGATTCAGGGAAGACACCATTTGAAATTGCCAGATTCATGACCTCCAGGTAAGGGGGGAGAAGGACTTCTCTGCAGTCTTTCAGAGTTTTGAGAGGGCAGGGGTCGAAGGGGGAGCCAGATTTGAGCTTATCTAAAAGAGAATTTAAGACTTCAAGGGAGAGGGGAGGAAAGTTTGACAATCGTTCAGGAGATGCTAAAGGCGAAATAGGGTTGGGTATAGGGTCTGGGGGAGGGGGGTGAACTTGAGTGGAGTTAAGGGATTCTAGGGCAGAGTGAATATCTACTATTTTGTTGTGAAAAAACAAGGAGATCTGGTCACAGAGTTCTTGGGTCGGGACAGTGGGATCCGGTGTCGGGGTGAGAGAGAGGGAGTCCACAATTTTAAAAAGATCTCTAGGAGAGCTGAGGGAGGTGGTTAGTTTGGTGAAATAGGATTGTTTGGCCGCTAGTATTTCGGCCTTATAACTTATGATGAGATTTTTATGTTTGGCTTTTTCTTCAGGGTCAAGATGAGTTCTCCAGAGTCTTTCCTGTCTCCTACATTCCTGCCTATGTAGTCTGAGGGAGTCAGAGTACCAGGGGGCCGAAGGGCGTTTCCTGGCGCTATAGTGGGGTTTCATAGGGGCTAAAGTGTTGACTGCTTCAGCAATAATCTGAGTCAGCTCGAGAGCGGCTGCATCGGTGTCGGGTTTGAAGGCGGAGTGGAAGTTATCGATAAGGGGGGTGAGGGCTGCGTTATTGATGCCTCTGAGATTCCTTTTAAGAGTCCAGGCACTGTTTTCTTTGAGAGGCGGGTCCCGTGGACCGGGGTCGAAGTTGAAGGGAACTGCCATATGGTCGGACCATGAGAGGGAGATGGGAGGGCCCACTTCCAATCTGGTGTCATTGGAAAAGATCCCGTCTAGAGTGTGCCCTGCAGAGTGGGTGGGGCAGTTTACCTTTTGTAGAAGGCCACAAGAGGCCAGGGAGTCGACCAGCGAACCGGTGTCAGGTGAGTTAAGGCTTTCCAGATGGAAATTGAAGTCCCCTAGGATGGTAAAATTGGGGGCGTCAATAAAAGGTTCAAGAATTTCCAAGAGGCTGGTGCGGAAGGCCGACCTTGGCCCAGGGTGTCTATAAATTAGAACGCCTGTGAAGGAAACAGTAGGGGAGGGGTTTAGGGTAAAATGAGCGGCCTGGAAGGAGTTCAGGAGGGAGGGAAGGCAATCAATGCAACAGCGAGAAGTAGTTTTGTGCAGAATGCCAATGCCACCTCCTCTCTGGCTGACTCTGTCCTGTCTAACGAGGGCGTAGCCATCAGGAATGGCATCCACTAAATCGGGACCAGCAGAGTCTGAGCCCCATGTTTCTGTAATAAAAACCCAAGAAGGTTTCCTGTCAGAAACGAAATCCTTAAAAGCAATGTTGTTCTTCACCAGTGAGCGGGCATTGATCAGAAAGCCAGTCTCGTTGGATTGGAAAGAAGGGGTGTGTGTCTCAGTGATAATGGTCGCGGGTATGTGAGAGGGAAAGTGCTGCCGATCAGTCTCAAAACAAGGACATTTGCATCCTTTGAGAAGTACCTCCGGCCGGTGTTTATGATGGCAAGGTAACCTAGAAGGTTGAAGTGCTTTTAAGGTGCTAAGGGAGTATGCGATATTCAGAATGGGAGAGGGGGAGAGGTCTGCAGCTTGACTGGCCCCTGGCGCCTCCTTGGCGCTGACGGGCGCAGACGGGCAGGACTCTGGCACGACTCCGGCACGATTGCGGCACACGATTGCGGATAAAGTTGGAAGAGCCCCCAGAGACTCAGAGCAATGTTGTGGATCCCAGAACTGTGGGTTCCTACCTAAAACCCTAACCTCAGTTTTATCACTGTTAAGTTTAAGCAAGTTGCTTTCCATCCAGGAAGCAACTCGTCTTAGACCGAGGTTAAGGGCATCAGGGTTGTGCCCCTGTGAGGACGACAAAGAGAAAGTTATTTGTATGTCTGTGTTGGAAAGCAATGTCAAGCTGCAGCTCTCTACCACATCCGCAAGAGGGCGAACATAAAGGTTGAACAGCGTAGGGCTCAACGCAGAACCTGGGGTACACCTGACGTCAGGGCACGCATTCCTGACCCTGCATCTGCTTTTAGTGCTGCTGCTTTGAGTTCTGTGGGTCCTGTTGCAGTGTCATGTTGTTCGGGTCGTGGCATTCATGTCCCTTGTTTTGCTTAATGCGTCGTGTCTTTATACCCAAGCCAGAAACTGATTTCGACCATACTCATATGTGAGAACTGTGAGAGGAAGACAGATGAGGGGATAATGCAGGGTTACTTACCGGTAATATTCATTACTCGTGGTCCATGTCTTCCTCGTCACAATCCTGAGTTCCCGCCCGCTTCTCCCTGTTGGTCAATGGATTTCTTTCTAGGCTTTATTTCAAGAAGTTGTACCCCGGAAGTGATGTATTTATACCCTTTGGTATGGGGGCCATCTTGGATTGGGAAGGAAAGGTCAAGTTTGATAATTAGGTTTTGCATGAATGGAGATAAACTCAGCATGAGGACTGTGACTTGGAAGACATGGACTCGGAGTAATGACTCTTACTGGTAAGTAACCAGGCATTCTCCAGGACTCAAGCAATGCGACTCTGCATGCTGCAGCACACTTTGGAGGGAGGTTAAGAAGATAGCAGAGAATGTACTCCTGGAACTGCTCTGACCTCTTGTGCAGTAATGCAGGTCTCCTTGGAGTGGATGTAGTGACCTTGTTGAATATACTACTGGTTGAGGAGTCAAGTACATATGCCCCCTGGTGGTCAAGGCAAACTCCCTGAGCTAACCTTATAGAGGTTGTCATCGCCAAAGGTTGGACGGATCCTACAGCCCTGGGGAGGCATTGTGTTCTTGTTGCTGGACAGCTTTGCTTAGGTGTTCAAAGTCAGACCAGTCCTGACTGGCCTAGGCGAGATATTCATTTGCCTTCTTCTGTTGTCGTTGGAGATGGTCACAATACAGTACACTGGATGGATGATTTTCACCCAGGTGTGGGAATCCTACACTGGGATAAAAACCTGAAAACCTCACCCACCCACAAGGTAGATGGGCTTCACAAAGATGGCATGAAACCTGTACAAGCAGATTGAGCTGGTCCCAGATGGACATCTCAGTTCAACACAAAAGGATGCATTGTACACTTGTAAGCCTCAGTGGAGCTTGCTGCTTACCGGTCCACGCTTAAACCACATGCATACGACAAGCTTCCTTTATACATGTCTCAGACACGATGAAGGTAATGGACCCAACCAGGTTAGGGTGGGCTATACATACCTTTTACTAATCTTCGTTGCCACAAGCTTCAGTCACCACCTAGCCATGGTTGAGAGACAGTAGCCACTGAGAATGGAGGAATTCATTGGGATCCCCCTGACATCAAAGCATAACTCGATATCAACAAAAACTTAAAAACAAGGAGCCCTTCCAGGTGGATTGCAGCATTGTCCCTCACATTATGTTGTTAATTCACTGATAATTTATGATAGGGGAAGTCTAATCTCTGTGAAAAACTAGGTATACAGGTTATGGGAGGTGGAGATGATGCCAGGTGCATGCAGTCCTGTAGGGCGAGTTTAAGTTAGCGTGAAGAGAATTGCTTTGTTGAGATGGGGGTGTTTGCTTGTGGAAAGTATCAAGCAAATTGGAAAGTAAAACCTGTCTGGCTTTAATAAGTGTGGCATTTTATTTACTTAATTTCTGCAAACATAAGCAGCATAGGATTAAATTGGCAAAAATATCAAAATAAATAAGTGGCCCAGGCACACAAGCCTTGGAACTAAAGTACTACAGCAGAACTCCTTCAACAGTTACATGTTTAATTGCTCACCTCTGGTTTTGGGGAGTAGAAACATTTGTCTAGCATTCAGAGGGCATTCAGTTGGCTTCCGTTACACACTCCCATAGGCACTATGTCAACTTCTCCTGCTAGTAGTATCTGCCTGGTGTAGGGAGCACGTCTAAGTAGGGGTGAGTGGAACTCATTGTGTTTTACTTCATGGAATTCCATGAAGAGACTTAAAAATTCTGCACGTCTTACTCGGGCAGTTCTTAATTGTCCTTTCAGACCCAGCCTCTACATTGACATGAGTGCCTGATGAGCAATGAACCACATGTCGTAAATGCGAGGAATCTCGTGTAATGGGCTTCCCAGGACGTTGGGCAGTCAGTGTGTCCTTAGCTTTTTGCAACATGAAATGGCTCGGCATCAAAAGGAGCATCAAATTTCCGTTTTCAAGAATGACGGACAAGCACTTTATCTCCTGTAATGAACGTAACATCTTTTGCATGTCCGCGCTTGTCTGCATGGGCCTTGATTTTCCTTTCTACGATCCAAGTCTTTCATTCGGGTTTCTTCCACAGTACTTGATCTTCTTTTGGTCCATTGAGGTTTCTTGGTCGTCATGGTTCTCCTGTACATCAAGGTTGCAGGGCTTTCACCTGTGGTCGAGCGAGGAGTCGAAAGATAAGCTTGAAGAGTAGAATGCCAGACAGTCTTAAGGTTGAGCTTTTCCAGTGCAGCACACTGAACAGCATTCTTAAGAGTACTCATGAAACGTTTAACTATGGCCATTGGCAGTGCTATTCTGAAGCTACACATTAAGGTGACTGAGAAAGCCTTTGAATTCTCGACTATTGAAATGTGGGCCGTTGTCCGACTTTAAGATCATAGCAATGGCAGCTGGGGGGTGTGTGGTGTGAATGAAGAAAAAAGATCCATTTACCTGAAGCCCCACCACCGCCTCTCGGTCCTCGAATCAGGAAGCACAGCGACTCCCCTAGCCCATCATGATGCTGCTGTTATCAGCATGACCGTAGCGACGTGATTGGTTTGAGCGCTGTGGTTCGGTGCTCAGATAGGGACTGTGAGCACGTGCATGTTCCACCCAGGCTGTGAAATACAGCTGGGTGGAGAACTTGCAAAGTGTGCATGACTGTTTAGCTGAGCCAAGACTTGATCTCCTGTCTGCTAGGACCTGCTTCAATTATACCATCTCTAAGGGCCTGTGCTAGCCTCTGGGTCATGTTAGCCAGTGTGTGGAACCTTAACCTCCTCTTGTTCTCCATTCGAGCCCTTAACTTTCCAGGAGACCTTTGGAGGTGTTCTGAGCTGCCACCCGGCAGCTTTGGTGGTGTGCTGCTTCACGGATTGACAGCTCTGTAAACACAACCCCGGGCCCATCTTCTGGGGCCACTCCCCCAAACGCTATGCTATGAAGACTCTTTACTCAGTTGTGCTAAGCAGAGGACCGTTTCTTGTAGTTGACTTGCTTTGCTTTTAGGCATCTCTTTGTAATTTCGGACACCTTGTTGATCTCTTCCTCGCAGCGCTTTTGATCGCAGCGTTATCTTGAAATTTACTATCGAGATTTGCTGCTCTTTCAAAACCTGGTTGTATCCACCTTTAACGTTCTCACTCCGTATGATGTACAGCTTTCATTATCTTCAAATGCTTTACACTAGCTGCAGTTGCGCTTTGACTCCACATACGGTAAACAACGATTCTGCACTTCAAATGAGACATACGTGGCACACACAAGCAGTTTGCAGAACCACTGCAAACTCTCTAGGAGAGCACTGTCTCTCATCGGGTTACTTTATCCCCTATCTTGTCGCCAGTTGTATCGTCCTTCCCAGCCTGGGTAACCTCTAATAACTAAGCCACACACGGAGCTTAGTAGAACTCTTATTTATTCTCCTCCGTGTAATCGCAAACTGAACTTTCTAAACCTACATTCACTTCACTAAGCTCTACCACTTATGTCACACTTCTATGGAGTTCACCAGGAGCTAAAAAGGTTCTGTCATTGCTAACTCACACAATACTACAAATATCACTTGGAAAACCTAATAATCCATGTTTGCCCTCTAACTCTCTGTTGGGTCTATTGTTTGTACTCTTTGATGCGTGACAGACATGAACATGATACTGCGTGTCATGGCTCGTGTCTGTCTCGTGTTTTAAGCACGAGTCTTATTTGCTCTGTATCTTTTAAATGTAAAGATTGTTGGTGGATTGGGGGGATAGAACTGTTATCAGCATTCTTTAATGGACTGAGGAACTGAATAGACGTGTATGCTGATTAAACATGCTACGAGAAACCTTCCTGTCCCTGCATCCTCTTTACTACACTGGCGACGACAGGGAACGGATTTCGCTTCTACAATAATTTCCAAAATTACTACGACATTATTTAAAGAAAAGATAATTTTATTTAAAAATGTTAAATTTGCTTGAGTGCTCAAGAATTTTTTTTTATGAACCTTCATTCAAGAGCAAAGCAAGGAAGAATCTCTTTGCTACAATTAAGGAAGTTCAGAAAACTCAACTTAAAAGGTTCTGTTAAACCTCTTGCTTCGTGTATCGGAACTTTCATTTCTTTATTATCAAACAAAGGAGAACTTCCTATGGATTGGGAAGTTTGGGAACCTGTATTTGTGGCCTATGTTGATGTGTTGGAAGAAGGGGAGTGTGAACCTTAGTGTGAACCTTAAAGAAAACTATCTTTACTGAAACATTGTTTGATTGGAATTGGTCTGAAAGAATTCGAAACATTACCTGCATTAATGAATCCAGACGAGATTGATGTTTATAAATTTGCCTCTGCGCAAATGAAACCAAGGTTTGGTTAAAAAAAAGAATATTGTCATGGATTTATGTTTTATTCCCGTAAACAACAAGCTGAGGAATCAGTTGAAGATTTTGTATCAGCTCTTAGATGAGATCACATGCAGTCACGTGATTTTGAGCATATTACTTATGAACAGGTACTCGGGGATCAAATTTTAATGAGAACCAATATCAAAGAAGTACAAGAAAGGTTATGGACCACATCAGACATGTCTTTAAATGCATTGCTTTGAAAAATAAGGGGCCCCTGACAAAAATATACTACCCTGTCAAGAAAATCAATCAAATTAGAAAAGAAAGGTGGTGCACCGGGTTCAGTGCTAATTATTGTTGTTGAAGCTCATGACCAATGGATCACTATTCAATCAAAATACATGAAACAACATATATAGAAAAATAAATATTTTTGATTTATTTTTTTCTCATCTTATTCATACTATTTAACAACTATTTTCAAAGACAATCAATTAGGTAAAAATTGATAAATATTAAATAACGAACATGATTAATCATCCATGAATTACAAAAATAGACATCATGATAATAAATATTCAAACCACCGAATAACCTTTATGTGCAAATGACCCTATATTTATCTATATCTGCAGTTGTTGCACTCTAGTGAAATTTAGCATACAACAAAAGAAAGGGAAAAACACAATTATGATATTTGTTTGCCCATTCTCAAGACATTGGTTGTTGGCTACCAAAGCGTTTCGGCTGAGCCTTCCTCAGGGTGTTCTTTACCAGTGGTTACCAATGTA
This sequence comes from Lissotriton helveticus, assembly GCF_964261635.1. Lineage (NCBI taxonomy): Eukaryota > Metazoa > Chordata > Amphibia > Caudata > Salamandridae > Lissotriton > Lissotriton helveticus. Next base: position 1,100,589,753 of record NC_136071.1, on the reverse strand, counting down.
ATATATTCTTTATTTTATTTTTTGAGGTGACTTCTGCTCGCGCTTCTATTTCAATATGTTATCTGAGTGAAGAATATAATCCTCCATCCATATAGTCTGTCTGGATTAGACAACTGACTCCAGCCATGTAATAAGACTACCTTTTAAGATCTTGATAATTTCACCCTCAATGGGATATTCGCATTGCTCCCCGTGGACGGGTATTGACTTGATCACTATAATGTAAATCTTTTACGGTAATCTCAGTTCCTGCCGTATATAAATTTAATATGGATTATTCTCCTCCTGTATAATTTGATCAAACAACTATCTTTAACCTTCACAAACGGTGCAATGACCTCTTCTGGCTCACAGTCAGTTTCCGGCATGTCTTTAAATGCAGCCATCGAAATAGCCAGATCTAGCGAACACTCTGAGAAATTCCTAAAAGAAATAAGAGGTAATGATAAGGGTGATGTATTTAGTATTTCAAAAGAAGTGGACAAACAAAAAAAAAACCTGAATGCACAGGAATGAGAATCCTACTAGAAGTGATAGGAAAGCTAAAAACGCGAGGAATGAAAAAAGAAGTCCTCAATTTACTTGTTTTAGATGCAGAAGTCCAGGACATTTAGCTAATTTCAAAATGTGTCCAACAATTGACATAACATGTTCTAAATGTTACAAGAAAAGTCATTTTAGCAAATTTTGTAAAATAGTTCAAAAGAAGGTAAATCTTGTACAGGATATGGATGAATATGAATGTTCATATGTTAGTAAAGAGAATTATATCAATACTATTATTGATATTTGTAGTGGTGAAGGAGTTAGCAAATTTCCTTTCTGTGATATCACTATTGATAATATCAAATTGAGAGTTCCTGTTGATTCATTTTCATGGTACAATATCATTGCTCTCGATGTAATCGAAGATAATTGGCCTAATAAGGTTTTATCCACTCCTAATGTTATACCTGGTGGGTATACGGAACACAACATTGATTTCGTTTTTTTTGTTAGGCTAACCTGATGTTTTTAGGACGTAATACTTTTGGGAAAGTTTATGTAGCATAATCAGGGCAATCTCTTTTGGGATGGCTGCACCAAGAACCTTTGGGAATTAAGCTTGACCCTAGACCTGATCCTCCTGTTTATGTTGTGGAATCTACTAAGACTATAGATGGTGACAACTCCACTCTTGTACATAAATTAGAGGCAACATTTCCGTGTGTTTTCAGCGGAAAACTTGGAGAATATCTAGGGTTCAAACATGTCATTAAATTACATGACAATGCTGTACCAATTCGTCATAGAGTGAGAAATGTTCCTCTCACTTACAGGGACAAACTTAAGGATTTACTCAAAGACCTTTGTGGAAAAAAAAACCATTATTGAACCCATTGAATCATCACCATGGGTTTCTCCGATTGTAATTTCAGTTAAGTCCAATGGTGAGCTTAGGTTATGTGTGGACCTTTGAAATTTCAACAATGCAATTTGGGTTGATGCTCATCCTTTGCCAAACTTGCATGAGATGGTATCCACTTTAGCGGGTGCGCAGATATTCTCATGCATTGACTTAACCAATGCGTATCATCAGGTGGTTTTGGATGAAAAATCAATAAATCTCACTGCTTTTGTTATTCCAGAAGGTCTATTCAGATATCGATGTGTGCCTTTTGTTCTTGCCAGCACAGCATCTGTTTTCCAAAGGTTAATGAAAGAGACTCTTGATGTTTAAAATGGTGCCATTGCCTTCCAAGACGACATTCTAGTATATGGCAAAAATGTTTTGAACATGATGAAAACTTGAGGAAAGTTATTTCGGCATTCTCTGTTAAGGGGCTCACACTACGTCTTGATAAATGCTAAATTAGAGCAACTGAAGTAGAGTATTTAGGACACCCCATCAGTGGTATGGGAATTAAACCTAAACGCAAACATGTTGAGAGCATCCTCAACGCTCCTGTACCTACTTCTAAGGAACAATTGGTAACTTTTCTTGGGTTAATTGAATTTTATGCAAAATGTATACCTAATTTTGCTTCCAAAGTAGATTCTTTCAGGTGTCTATTAAAAAAAAAGCAAAGTTTTCTTGGTCTTGTGACATGACAACAGCTTTTGAAAATTTAAAATAATTCATAGTGAATGCTCCATGTCTGAACCCTTTTGTACCTGGGAAAAAGTGCATTGTTATGGTGGATGCTAGCAACACTGGATTGGTTGGTGTTCTCATGCAAAGAGACAATGGCAAAGAATGGATAATAGCTTATACATCAAGAGCTTTGAGAGACGCTGAGAACCATTACTTAGTCATTGAAAGAGAATTGTTAGCATTCGTTTGGGGAGCAGAACATTTTAAATCATTCCTATAGGGCACAAAATTCACAATCAAAACTGACCATAAACCCCTTGTCTATATGATGACACCAGGTGGAGGGCGAACAATTTCTGTACGTCTTGCAAGGTTAGCTTCCAGATTGCAATCATTTCAGTACCAACTTGAATATGTGCAAGGTAAAGTGAATATGCATACAGATTGCATGTCTAGGTTACATTCTCCCAGTACTGCTCTTACACACGATGAGGAATGTGAGGTTGCTTTCACTTCTCATGATGTGAGTTTGGTGTGCGGTGAACAAGCTAATTGAAATGAAGATTTTTGGTTACAGGAAATGGAAAAATATGTAGAACTAACTAATCTCAAAAAATATATTTTGAAAGGGTGACCTGAGCAGAGTAAAGTATCCGGTGACATGATGAGTTACTTAAAAGTGTAGGTTGAGTTGGCTGTTGAGAATGGGTTAATTATGAGAGGAGACAAATGTATTCCTCCTCATTCATTGAGAAATGTAATTATTGGAATTGCCCATGAGGGCCATTTAGGCATTTCTTTCACGAGGAGATGTGTGCTGGAGTCCTTTTGGTGGCCTGGGATTGATGTATGTGTTGAACATTTTGTCAGCGCATGCACAAATTGTGCTAATAGTGACAATTCTGCTCTAGCTTTGTGCTCTGAACCTTGTCCAGTAGAATTTCCCTCCAGTCCATGGCGTAAACTTGGTCTTGATATTATTGGGTTGTTTGGTGTTGTACCTAGACAAGAAGCTTTTGGTATTGTCCTAATTGACTACTATTCAAAGTGGCCAGAAGTTAAAATGGTTAAGGATGTCACATCAAAGAATATAATAGAGTTTTTTTAGATGATGTGTGTTGTAGAGAAGGGATTCCTGAAGAAGTGGTTACTGATAATGGACCACAATTTGTCAGTAAAGAAATTGAATGTTTTTTTTCAAAAGTATGGCATTATGCATAAAAAAATAGCCGTTTTCCATCCAGAAGCAAATGGCCAAGTTGAGCATTTTAACCGTGTGGTGAAAGAAGCTATTCAACTTTCTGTGAGAGGTGGTTTAAATTGGCGTAATGCATTGCAGTCCATGTTATTATCGTACAGAACATTTCCTAATTCTATTACCTTAATTAGCCCGTTTGAGCTTTTGAGAGGGCATAAACCTAGTACTAATTAGGCTCCATGGTGGTTAAGTGAGAGTAGTCAATTTTCTAATGTAGATTATGGTTTGGTTCACCGCAAAGTAAATGCTTACAAGAAAAAGATGAAAAATAACATGGAAAAGAAACAAGGATCCAGAAGCAGACATGAAATTTCAGTTGGAGATATGGTTTGCATTAAAAAGAAGGGTTTACCAAAGGATATCTTGTTTGGTCACCACCAAAAAGAGTAGTGGAGGTTTTCCAACATGCTGTCAGAGTAGATGGTTGAAGTGTATGGAATTTGAATAGGGTCTCAATGTATAAGGTATAAAACCTTCAGAGTATGACCCTGATAGCAATGTATTTTTGGATGTCAGGTTGCATAATGATGAATGTCATGTTTCTAGCTCTAATAATTGTGATGATGTTTGGAGAAGAGGCATGAGAGTTCGTCTTCCTACAAGGTACAAAAACTCTGTTATGAATTAGTTGTTTTAATTGTTTTATTAATACATTTCTTTTGTTTTGTTTATAAGGGGGGAAGGTGTGTTGGGTCTATTGTTTGTACTCTTTGATGCGTGACAAACCCGAACATGATACTGCATGTCATGGCTCGTGCTGGGTGTACGAAAGATGTTCTATCTAATATGTTGGCAAATTGGTACGCCGCTTAATGGTGAAAGGTGCTGTTCTGAGTCACTTGATAGCTTGCTATATGGCTACTCATGTGTTTTTGAGTTAATGAAAAGTGTGCTGTATAACCTGTCTTGCTGCAAGTTTGTGTCTGGTTTCTTAGTGAGTAGTGCTTTTTTTGGTGCTAGATGGCATCTGACTATGAGGCTTATTGGTGCCTTGTTGAATGGATGGATGCATTGTGTTCTGTCTAATGTTTTTAGTTAGCACATGCTCCCACAGTACAGCCCAAAACCTAACACTTCAAACAGTGCAAGCTGTGCATTCCTTAGTTGAGCTAGCAACTGGTAAGACATGCCAAGACCTCAATACAAATAATGTTCTTGAATGATCTTGCCCAAAAACGTCAGCCACAAAGATCCCACCGCAGCATTCTTCTGTTGTACAATGGTAGCTTTCCCTAAAATATCTTGGGGGCTCTCACGTTTTTCTGTTCTCCATTCCCGTAAGTAGACCCTGTCTCTAGGGTGGATATATGATAAAGGCAACTAATGAATACAACATACAAATATGGAGGAGAAAGAATTGAGTGATGCTGCCTTTGGGATCAACGTAAATATCTTCTTGAACCCTTGATTGAACCCTTTTCTGGTGGACACAAGTTAAATAAGTCTGACACTGCACGTAACATCACATTCCATAAAATAACATGAATAAAGGGGTAAAGAAGTGGACAGTAATTGCAATATCGAGGGTTCATAAAGTCCTGTAGTGTTGACATTCGCCATAGGCTTGTGGTATGGTGGATCATTGATGCTTCGTTCGAGTCTGGATCAATGATTGGAAAAGGTATGAGGCAGGCATGCCAGATGCTTCATGCAGAAATGAGGGAAGAGCTCCTTAGCAAATGGGGTGCTTGTCTTGACCGCAGCATTTATGCCCAGTGCAAAACAATGGGCCCGCCTATTCCTCTCAGTTTTTCGCTGAAAAGAGTGTAGAAGATGAGAAACAAGTAGGTGTCAGAGGGTACATTTAGGAAATCTCTTCTTTCTTTGGGGGCTAATAAAAGACTAGGGGCCAGATGTAGGTAGGCATTTACCGGTCGGTAACGGCCGAATTCGGCCGTTACCGACCGGTAAATGCAATTTGAGATGTAGGGCCCTGTATTTTACAGAATCGGTAAATTTACCGATCGGTAAATTTACCGATTCTGTAAAATACCGAGTCGGTATTTTTACCGATTCGGGAAAGTTGATATGTAGGTGGGACTCTTCTGAGTCCCACAAGCATTAAAAAATCGGTATTTTACCATCAAATGCTATTTGATGGTAAAATACCGATTCTGGTGTGCATGCACATGTGTGCATGCACACCTATGCCATATGACAGGCAGACCTGCCCTTAGGGCAGGTATGCCTGCCACATGGCACCCGAGCCTCTTTTGGGGGTGCCAGAGGGTGTCAAAGTGACACCCCCTGCACCCTTGTGACATTCGGTATTTACCGATTCGGTAAATACCGACCGGTAAATGCCCAATCATTCCTATGGGCTTCAAAGCCCATAGGAATGAATGGGCATTTACCGGTCGGTATTTACCAAATCGGTAAATACCGAATATTTCCAATTCGGTAAATGCACATCTGTATTTACCTACATCTCGGTACTTATATTTTACCACTTCTTAAATACCGAATCGGTATGATTCGGTATTTAAGAGGTGGTAAAATGAAATTACCTACATCTGGCCCTAAGGGCCTAATTTAGAAGTCAACGGAGGAGAACACTCCGTCACAAACGTAACCGATATCTTGTCCGCCGTAATATGATCACATTCTATCCTGTGGGGATCGTAGTACGGCGGACGGGATATCTGCCACGTTTTTGACACAGTATTACCCCTGCCGACTTCTAAATCCGGCCCTAATAGCGTCCCCGATGAAGAGTTGCATTGTACTGCAGTGTGCAAACTCTGCAGCTGTAAACACCAGTATAGTGGTGCAGTAATACCCTCCCAGTACCATGCAATTGTAAGGAAGTCTCCATACAATATAGAATAGCCATGGATACCTGTTTTTTCCCAGGTCATACGGCACATGGGGTTCACTATTCTGTGCAGATGAATGCTTTTTGTTTAGTGCATGTAGGTGGTAGGTGGTAAATGGGAGCAGGGAAAAGTCCCTTGGCAGGGGGCGGTCCATTGTCAGGGGGCGGTCCATTTTCAGGGGACAGTCCATTGGCAGGGGGTAGTCCATTGGTAGGGAAGGCTAAGGCTGGCAGGTGAAGTCTTGCATGCTTTCCACGGGTGGATGCTGGATTGGGCCAGCCTCTGCTTGCATACCGGTCTGTATGTGATTTTACTGGCATGGCAACAAAATGAAACTTAAATAAGCATTGGTAACGACAGTAGGTCTCTCCTTTTGCACCTGTTGAATCCTGGAACATCTGTCATTAGCCTGATTGAATTATTGGTCAGCCTAACCCTGAACAGCATGTTGTCCCTCAGGGGTGGATTTTGGTGTATGCACTTTATGGTTAATGTTGACATTATGTTAGCTTACACAACTTTACAGAGAGAAAGAAAAAGGACTTGGGGGACAGAAAGAGGAAGAGCACTGAAGAATGTTAATTTGTATAAATACAAAATAATAGAAAGACATTTTAGGGAACCAAAAATTCAAAGGCCATTTACTGCAAAAACAAATGAATAGAAATATAATTTGGTCAAAAATAACTGAAAAGTACTGAAGAGTAGTTCAAAAATATTAATTGAAAGCGTTTATTAAAGGGAAAATATTATGGATCCCCACTTGCAATGCAAATCCCCTTTAAGGAACATAGCTTTAACATTAAGGAATTAAAAAGAGACAAGGGGGCAGAGGAAGACTGAGGATAAGGGAGGTAGCTCCCACAAAAAAGTGGAAAAAACTGAGTGGTTGAGGAGTAATGAACTCGTTTTAAAAGTGAGGGAGATGGAATGTAGGAGGGAAAACGCAGTGGAATCCGAGGAAAGTGTTTTGAGAGAGTTGTAGTCACTTTAAAACACACGTGGAACATCGGACAATAACAGGCGTGTTTCCAGTTCTGTAACCAGGAGGCACTTTCTTCTGTCACTTAGGTCGCCAGTAGTTCTGTTATTATTTCTGCTCCATCTTTCATATAGAGTTATGTCTCAAACCTTTAATAACATGTTTAAAGGTCACCTTTGACCTGTAATTCACTGATAGTTGAAGGTAGTTATGAATGGTCTGCTGACATGTATAAACGTGACACCTGCCTTACGTCATGGCACAGTTTTGCACTCTGGTGTGCAGATGCAGCTTTCACGTGCGCTAAAGTGTTACTTTTCATTCATGACAACCGAGCGACTTGTGATCAAAAATGTATTTTGAATTGTGCAGTGCCCTGGGCGCGTGAGGGAGGGGGTTAGAAAGTTGCAAACTTTGGCTGACCTTGTCTCTTCAGACAGTCCCAGCACGCCCTGCGTCAGACACTTCCTGTCCTTCCTTCCTGTCTGTGACATTTCTGGTCAGGCTCTTGTGTCGGATTCAGCATGTTGGAAGTGGCTGAGTGGGCGGACGTGAAAGCTGGTGCCAGCCTGCCAGGCTCCGTGTGGGGCGGCTGCTCGCTGGTGCATCTTCCCCATAAATACTGCCCAGGGAAGCACCTAGCTTCATGCTCTGTCTTTTGCCTGACGGGGTCAATGATCAAATGTAGCTCATGCCCAAATGATGGACGGAATGCACAAAAAAATCAAAACATTCGTCCTTCTTTTGCTCACCTTGCTACCCCAGTTTAGACCCAACCATATGCAAATCAGTCTTAACCCTGTGCCTCATGGGAACAGTCCAGACCGAACTGCCAAGCCAGGTCCTCCCTGGACAGGAAACAAACATCCGAGGACCAGTTTCGGAGTTTCACCCCTCATCAGCCAGGCTAGCTTGAATCCAGTGGCACAATGAGCCCAGAACCCACGTCTGGGACTACCCAGCTCACTTAGGTTGAAAAAGCAAAAGACACACAAATGATGGACGGAATGCAGAACAAATAAAAACATTCACCCACAGTCATTGTTCTTTTGCTCACCATGCCACCCCAGTTTAGACCCAGCCACATGCAAATCAGTCTTGACTCTGTGTCATGGTAACAGTCCAGACCGAACTGCCAAGCCAGGTCCTCTCTGGACCGGAAACAAACATCCGAGGACCTGTTTCGGGGTTTCACCCCTCATCAGTCAGTGGTACAAAATGACGTTACAATTATAGTCCTATTTTTCTTATTTTTCCTTTTTTTTAATATTTATAAAGAAGAGAAGTGTAGTTGTTTATCACGACTAAGAAGTGAGACAATAATTGCCATTTTTTTAAAATTAATATTTATTTTGTGTACCCTCCAGCTGCTGAATTGCCAAAAGATGTCTTTGGTGTGTACTGTTTTGTACATGTCAAGATTTTGTTTTCATTTATATACATGTAACATAACACTGGGTATACTTTTTTTCTCCTCTAACGATGGGAGAATCTGTGTGCTAGCAAGGCTAACACATCCCACTACTTTTTTTTAATATATATTTTTATTAATAGAAGAAAACAAGAGGAAATAATACACATATCGGGTATCACACAATAGGACACAGTACAGTGGTGGACAGGCAAATAGACTGAGTATATGCAAATCAATTAAGGGAGTTCGAGACATCAACATTAATAAGTACGTGGGAGGAGAAAAGACATCACAATCCGCAACCCCGCTATGCTGAAGCCGTCAGAGCCTGTCCACCCGCAAATCAGGATAATTGAAACCAGAGTAGACACCCGAATATGAGAAAAATATCAGATCAGGATAGACAACCCGCCTCTCGTATACGGAAGTAAGGGAAGAAAGGAAAGAAAAAAAGGCCATAGAAACTAAAGAAAAGCCAAAAAAAGAACCTCCCCATCCCCCCACCCTGCACCCCTGCAGATGGCTACTGCCTGACCCCACTAGCAGCGTGCCTGTCGCCCCACTAACTAAGTCCTAAAGGTAGGGAAAAAAAGGTGGAGGAGGAGAAATCATACAGGGTCCCGGTCTCCCCTCCCCCCGCCAGAAGCATAACGACCCCTACATTCAATCAAAACAGTATAAATGGTAGAAAGAAGCAGGCAAACAAATAGGGGAAGTTATAAAAACCACCAGACTCCCGCAATGTTATAGGCAGCATGTCCCGTTATCCGAGGAAGTCAGTATATAAAACCCAGAAAGTCAAACTTATCCCTGGCCCTTCCGATCTTTCGTGCGAGCGCCCTCAGCCAGGACCGCCATAATTACAGGAGAGTTAAAGTGTTCAGGAAAGTCAAAACCATCACATTCAAAGCGAGTCCAAGGTATTAGTTTTCGAAATCCACCAATTACATGAAGATGCTCTTCCACCAACAGTAGTCCTCGAGAATGTAGTAGAACCAAATGGGAGAAGAAAGGTAGGATGTCAATCTGAGCAGTACTGAAAGCTTTCTCCAGAAGCAGGAGATCGGCTATGTCCACGTTAGGCGGCATCGCTGTCGAATAAGTTGAGCTTCCATTTGTTCCGAGCTCGCAAGCTATTGTTCGGCAGCTGAACAAAGGCGCCAGTTCTGGATATTGCACGGGGCCCTCTTTCTCGAATGAAACCAGCTGCGCGGGTAAAACCACGTATTCCAGATCTGGCAAAAGGTCGGAGTCCGGTCTCAAACACACAGTCTCTACTGTTTCGACCATTTTTTGGATGATGGCGTTGACTTGCGAATGAAGCGCCCCAATGGCGGCCATTACTGTTCTCAGCGATGGTGTACGTTCCGCCCACTCCATCTTCTCCTGCTCAACGGCAGACAAATTCTTTAACCCGGAGGTCGACTACTCCGGGGGGGAGAACAGGCGCTTGCGGGGCGGACGGTAACGGCGGGCGATCCGTCAATCCAGCAATCTCTGCCCCGTCACCACCAGCGAGGATCCAAGCCCGTCGACCCCAGGGGGTGCAGCAGGGTCTTCGGGCAACGGACCCCCGCCCACAGCCACAGATGCGTCTCGCTGCCGTCCCCTTAGTATCAACTGGGCCACAGAACCACCATTCAAATTGACCAGGATATTCTCCACTTTCGAAAGACCGGACTCCACCCAAGTCCCGCAGCCGATGTTGTTCAACTCCGACCCGGCCGGGTCAGCACTCGAGGCCCCGGCTCACACGCTGGGTTAGGCCGAGAATGAAGCACGACATTACTCCCTCATTCGGAACGATAAAGATCTCGGAGGTGCACCTTTAGAATCAGCGACGATTCAGCCACACGGGAGTCTGGTGCAAATGCAGGATCAATAACAGGATATATTAGCAACTGACAGAGGTCGACGGAGCCGGGAGCTTACGCGGCCATCTTAGTTGCTAGCATAGCTCCTCCCCCCTCATCCCACTACTTTTGAAGCCCATCATACCTTCTAGTTAGGAAAATTTGTATACGCCATTTAGTGTGAGAAGACTCGCAGATTATCCCTCAGCAACAATCGAATCACAACCTTTCTAGGTAGCTGATAGCACACTTTTTGAGACACGTGTGGCGAAGTTGTTAAAGGAATTCAGCAACAGAGGTGCAGCAAAGAGATGCCAACTATGCTCCAGATTGTGTATTTAAAGGCTAGTTATGTTGCCCATTTGTGTTATTATCTATCTTAATTCATTATACGTTGATACAAAAGGGTACTTTTGTAGTGTCACGTATATGCGGGTAATGGATGTATATACATGCTTATAGAATCTTGTCTTTGCTTATTCCAAAATTCTGTTAAGTTAGTTGAAGGATTCTGAAGGATTGGGTGGAAATTGTGCCCGTTTCTTCTGTACTGTATCGCCTAAATATTAATTCAGCCTATTTCAGCACGCTCCCACTAAAGATTTATTTGTGTATTTATTTTTGCAGCATTACTAGCGCGGGTGGTGCTCCAATGAGCGTGCTACAGTAGAAGTGTGAAGTTACTAAAATGAGGGTGGCCATCTAGTCTGGCTTAGGCCTCTTGACGTCTAATTTTTAAAGATGAAAGATGGATTGGAAGTGCAGAGGTTCATGGATGATATAGAACCAGCAACTACCCGGATGCTCCATCTGCAAATTCACTTATGTAACTCTTCCACTCCTTTACACTACAGCCAGTTGGGGGCGTGGACCTGGGCCAAGTGACAGACGCTGCCCCTTTTGTATCCATTCGAAAGAAACATTAGAACATGTTACACTCTTCGGTCCCACTTACCAGAGTATAGTATTAGGAAGAAATTGATTCTACCACTCTGTCGGAAGTTAAGAGTCCAGGATTATAGAGATGCTTTGCTAATTTTAAAAACTGATAAAAGTCAGTGTGTGGTATTTGTGGTCTCTTGATTCTTGCTGGTTATACGGAGAATCAGTAGGATAAATATGTCCTAATGTATGCCATAAGGATCATTTGAGAATACAATAACCTGAGCTCATTTTTACGCCTTTAATCTCTCATATGTAACATTTTAGAACAAAACATAGATCGTTGCAAAGGCATTTGTTGTGGTTTTAAATGTTTATGCATATTTATTGTAATCTACATTTTGGTGTTTCCAACTGTACAGTGATTTTTTTATGTGCTTTACGTATAATGGCAATTTGCAGAATAACGTTTTTGAAATGAGGATAAGTGGCAAATCATTACACCTCTAAAAACCAAAATGCATATTCCATATAGTAGATACAGATAGAGTAGATAGTCTTCAAACAAAACAGAGTAAGAGATTGAGCAGAGCTGAAGCAGGCACTAAGAAGTCATAGTAAGCGGAGGACCTCCTAAGTGAAAGCTTGATCTTGGCACCTACCGCTGGGATGAGAATCTGTGACACCATTACCCAAGGATACTGGGACTGAATCAACATAGGATAACAAGGGCTAGAAAACAGAGTAGGACCAGATGGTAACCATCAAAGAGAATGAAGAAAACATACTTCTTTGGGACGGGGTTCAAAGTTTCGCCGTAAAAGGAGGCGTTCAGGCTCCTTCCTTAACATTGCAAGAGCAGTGGTATTGTGCAGAGCAAGAGTGAGAACCACATTCTTGCTGCAGTGCTGAATAACAGTGGCTTTGGTGGCTTTCTTTTTTAAATATCTCATACTTTGTTTTCTCTCCAGGTCTGTTGTGGTATATTCTCTTACATGCATTATTTTCTGAGAATGTGGTTCAGTAGGCCTGTGTCCTGATGGTGGCTGGGGTTGCAAGAATAAAGCTCCAATCTCTATAAATGTATGGGTGCTTCTGCACACTGGCAGCGAGCTTGTGAGCAACCAAGGGGTCACTTACTGGAGATATTGAGGGACGTGCAGGGTTCTTTCCACGCACATGGTACACTTCAAGCTGGCTGAATTCCGGAGGCAGGAGGAAGCCTTATGTCAACAGATGTCATCCGTGGATGTAAATTGGGAGTTTGTGAAGATTTTTTTTACCTACATGAAGGTCAGTGGGCAGATATAGGTGCGGAGAAAGAAATGGCTCTTCCACAGCACTGTGTGGGGACTGAAGAGCAGGACATTTTGGAGGCTCTTCTTGTCTTGAGTCAAAAGGGGTTTGAATGAGTTAGACATTGTTTTAAAGACGCTAGGTATACACTTTCGTCCAAAGGTCCGCACTACATTTGAGAGGTATCACTTCAGAAAAACAGATTCAAGAGGAAGGCAAAACAGTGGAATACTATGTCACCACCTTAAAGAAATTGGTTTGACGTGAACATTTGGGGCATTGATTGAAAAATGTATTAAAGATCAGTTTTTACTACATTGCAGCTCTGACAACGTCAGGAAGGACCTTTGCCTCAAGGATGATCCTCCATTGATTGAGGCTTTGGATGCAGTGAAAGTGGAACGCTGTATAATGCAGTGTCTAAGCGAAATTCAAAAGGAGGGAAAAGTTGCTCCCAAAGTCAGTGCAGTGGGGAACACAAACGTGGATCCTAGAGACAAGTAGGGGGATAAAAGGTTTTAGAGGCAGATGTTGACATTGTGAGGCAGTTGGTCCATAGCCAGTTCTAAGAAATGCTTTCGATTAAAATAAATTGCAATGTCATTTTATGAAGTTGATTTGAGTGGCCTAAGTGTTGGCCTGAGAGTGCTCCCCCTTTGGCCTCGCAGTCTGAAGTGATTCAATACTGAGGAGATGTGTCGCGCAGCAGCGGTTCTGGGGAGCTGCAGTGGACGATGTGATGTCCTTGAGAGGGGATGTGTCGCGCAGTGGCGGTTTTGATGAGCTGTGAAGGGTAATGCAGAATCCTTACGCCGGGGCAGTTCACACAGCATCGGCGATGCGTTGGTTCTGCTGGCTCTAATGATGGGCGGGCAGAGCACCTTCAGGCCCACTTCCAGTGGTCCTGGACTGGGATGGCACCACTTGGCATGGCAGGACGCGCAAGTGGCCGAGTCCAGGTGCAGATTAGTCGAGACTAGCTCCTGGAGTCACTCTGGTGGTCCGGGAAACTTTACAGATCCAGTCCTTCTTACCCAGGCAGGAGGGCAGTAGGGAAACATACCAGCTGAGTGGCAGTCCTTCCAACAGCACAGCAGTCCTTTCTTCTTGGAAGTCTTCCACAGGTCCAGAAGTTTACTGATGAGTTGGTGTCTTCGGTCCAATATGTATACCTGGAGCCTTCTTTGAAGTATGTGAAGCTTCTAGAGAATTCCCTTTGAAGTGCTTAGTTTTCTGCCTCACTTGCTCTTGCTCCAGACAAACTATAGCGGGTGTGCAGTCCTATGTGTGAAGGCATGACACAGCCTATTCACTTGTAAGTGGGGCTGTGCTCAGATCCACCCCCCTTCAATCCTGCCAGTGATGGCCCATCTAGGCACATCTATGCTTCCTATTGTTGTTGGCTGTCTCGGGGAATACACAAAGTCCACCTGACACATACACCCAGTCATTTGACCCTGGAGTAGACTGCAGGTTCCATATGGCTAAGGCAGGAAAATGCCAACTTTCTAAAAGTGCCATTTTCAAAATCGTAATGTACTTTACCATTAAAGAGGGTTTTCCATTTCAATTCTAAAGACACAAAACATGAACTGTCTGCCTAGTCCCAATTGGAAGTTTTAGTGTACTAAATGTAATCCTGTAACTCCAATGTGAGCCTATGGGAGAGGTAGGCCTTGTCCTGCAGTAGTGACACACAAATTGGAGAGTTTTCACTGCCAGGACATTTAAAACTTAAAAGTACCGCTCCTGCTTTTAAAATACATTGCACACTGCCTTCTGTGTGGTGTAGGGCCTACCCTAAGGGTGACCTATATATTAAAAAGGAAGGTATAGGCCTGGCAAGAGGTTTACTTTGCCAGCTCGTAATGGCAGTTTAATCTGCACTCACAGGCTGCAGTAGCAGACATGAGACAGGTTGTGAGGCTACATTAGCTATGCCCTCCCCTGCTACCAAGGTCCGAGAAACTAATTTCCTGGCTCGCAACTGGAACAGGGTAGACTTAAACGATTTTACCTCTCTTCTTAGCTCATCTGTTCCACCCACCACTGGATCATCTGTTTCTATCGATTCCCAGACACAGAGCCTCACTCATTGGCTTGCATCTGCTGCTGACGTAGTAGCACCCCTAAAATTAGTTAGAGTGAGACGATGTCATGACGCCCAGAGGTGGTTTACCGAGGACCTGAGAGTCCTAAAACTTGGCCTCCGCCAGGCAGAACGCCGCTGGCGCCGGGGATACTCCCTCGAGACCAAAGAGATATTTTCCTCCCTGCTCAAAAAATATAAATTAGCCATAGCATCGGCCAAATCTCTCTATTTCTCCAACAGAATTTTGGATTCCTCAAATAAATCTAAGGACATATTCTCAATTGTGGAGGAACTGTCTAACCCGGCGAGAGTCACTATTGCGCCCCTCCCCTCCCAATCCCTGTGCGACTCTTTGAATCAATTCTTTGTGGAAAAAATTGCTAAAATTAAATCCAGTATTTCTGTCCAAGCCCCGCTAGCCCCCTCCCCGCTCACTGACTCCACCAACTATTTCAATTCCCACATCTTAACCCAGATCCCCCCCATCTCGACAGCCAACTTTCTCTCACTCTTGCACAAAGTCTCTTCCGGTTCTCCTCGCGACTGTTGCCCTCCCTCGGCCCTTCGGGAAGCTTTCACTTCCTGCTTTGAACCCCCCCTGGCCCTCTTAAACAACTCTTTGGCCACTGGGGAGGTCCCCTGTTTTTTTAAACAGGCCGAGGTGGTCGCCATCTTGAAAAAACCTTCGGCAGACCCTCCGTCATGAGTAACTATCGCCCCATATCCCTTCTCCCTTCTCCCTTTCCTTAGCAAAGTCTTGGAGTCGCATGTAACCCACACCCTCAGTACTTTCGTCGAAGACTCATGCGTCCTGGACTCCCAGCAGGTCGGGTTCAGACCTGCGCACTCTACAGAGGCAGTCATCCTCTCCGTGATGGATGAATTGCGCAGAGGGGCCGACGCCAACATCCGTCAGGCCCTGGTCCTCTTGGATTTATCAGCCGCCTTTGACACGGTCGACCATGGTATTTTGGTCGACTGTGTCAGAGAGGCTGGTATCCATGGTACCGCCCTGGACTGGGTTCAGTCTTTCTTGACTGAACGCCGACAAGCCGTCAGGTTGTCCCAGTTCTCGGCTACCCAGGTCGGGCTGACCTGTGGTGTCCCGCAGGGCTCCTCTTTGTCTCCCCTCCTTTTTAATTTGTACCTGGCCCCTTTACTTCGTTCCCTTCGTGGGTTGAGTGTCACCGCGTTTAATTACGCGGATGACATTCAACTGGTCTTTACCATCGATTCCTCTGATGATTCCATCACTACCTTTCAAAATACGCTCTGCTTTAGCAGCAGTTGGATGAGCTCAAACCATCTGAAGCTCAACTCCGACAAGACCGAACTGATTCTTGTCGGGGGACCCTCCAATCCTTGGCAGCCTTCCTTTTGGCCTGCAAGTCTGGGTAGTCCTCCTCCCCCAGTTAATTCAGCCAAAAGCCTGGGTGTTGTCATTAGTAACGATCTCTCTATGACACCCCAGATCAGCGCAGTAGTATCCGCCAGCCATTTTCAACTCAGGAAAATCCGAAAAATCTCTCGCCTACTCACCACCGAAGCTCTTACTTTGGCTCTGCTTGCGTTAGTCATTTCGAGGCTTGACTACGCAAATGCACTGTATGTAGGCATCCCTGATTACCAACTGAAGAGACTCCAGTTGATCCAAAACCAAGCTGCTCGCCTGATTTACCACCAACCCAGAGATCAACATGTCCGTCCTCTCCTAAAAAGTCTCCACTGGCTCCCGGTATCTGCTCGCTGTAAGTTTAAGCTTGGCTGCATTATCTCAAAATCCCTTGCAGGCCAAGGTCCTCTTTTTATCTCCTCTCTTCTCCACCCGTATGCTCCTCCTCGCAATCTCTGGTCATCCCAGATGGCCTTGCTATCAGTCCCCAGATTTAAGAGGAAGAAACATGGTGGCCTCAGGTTTTCATTTTTAGCTTCATCTTTCTGGAATTCCCTTCCCCCTTCTCTTAGGTTGTCTTCTTCATACCCCGGGTTCAGATCACTCCTTAAAACCCTCCTCTTCACTGAGTCCTATATTTAGACCCTGTTTCACGTTCTCTTCACTGCTCGCCCAGCATAAGCGCCAAGAAACCTAATGGTGTTAGTCTCGCTCAATACATTTTTTAACATAACATAACATAACTTAAGTGGGTAGCACAATAAGTGCTGCCGGCCCACTAGTAGTATTTAATTTACAGCCCCTCAGCACACGGAATACCACTTTACTAGGGACTCACAGGTAAATTAAATATGCCAATTGGGTATAAGCCAATGTTACCATGGTTTTCGGGAGTGAGCACACACACTTTAGCACTAGTTAGCAGTGGTAACGTGCACAGAGTTGGGGATTTCCGACCCTAATAACATAACATAACACCCAACTAGAGCAAAGGACTCCCTTTCAGTAGCACGCCACCTCTGTTGCCGGGGAAGTAACCTTCTACTAATGAAGGCTACCGGTTGGTCTAGGCCCTCATTTAACTGTGCTAAGACAGTCCCTATGCCATCATTCGCTGAAGAGTCTGCCTGCACAATAAATCCTTAGAGAAGTCTGGAGCCTTGAGTACAGGTGCTGCACACATGACTTCGTTGATGGTGTCAAAGGCTTTATGACAGGCATCTGTCCCGATCACTTTTCTGCGCTGCTTCTTGGAAGTCATCTCAGTTAAGAGGGTAATAATGGTGCTATATCGCTTAACAAACCTCTTCTAATATCCTGTAAAGCCCAGGAGGGTCCTCGCGTCAGTCTGGGTTTTAGGGGGGGTGCCATGCCAGGATATTATCAGTCTTGGCCTGGAGAGGCTGCACCTTGTTGCCGCCTACCACTTGGCCCAGATACACCAATGTATTTAGCACTTACTGGCCTTCTATGGTCAAGCCTGCCTGCTGCTGGCGGTGGTACAGGTGTTCCTCTTATTTGGAGCTGAAGAAAGCTATGTCATCTGGGTAGGTTGCACAGAATGCTTCCTTCCCAGCTAGGACCCAGTTGACCAAACTCTGAAAGGTGATGGGGCATTCTTTAACCCTAAGGGCAATACTATGAACCAGAAATGGCCCTCTGGGGTTGAGAAGGTAGACCTCTTATTTGCTACCTCAGTCAGAGCAATCTGCCAGTACCCTGGTGGTAGATCACAAGTACTGAGAAATTTGCAAGCTCCCAGTCTGTCTGAGTTCATCAATTCGGGGATGGGGTGTTCATTTGTCTTATGGTCGAAATTGATTCCTCTGTAGTCCATGCAGGACGTGCGTTTTGGGCTGGTGCCCGGTGGGACAGCCTTGGGTACCAGCCCCACAGGGCTAGACCAGGGAATGTTGGAGGGCGCAATATCCCCTAACACCAGCATTTTAGAGACCTCCTCAATATTGGCCCTCACCATGTCTGACAACACATAAATTGTGTTTTTGACAGACATAGTGTTAGGGAGAATAGTGAGGCAAATTGTCCCAGTAACTGGCGGCAGTCGCTCTGCCGCTTGGAGTCCGAGTAGGGGAGAGGTTGACACCCTCTTCTGAGCCATCATACTGCTGGTTAGACCGGAGTTCAGGGAGGGGTTCACTCTCCTGTTCCCCCCCATCTTCTTTTACAAGGAGCATAGTAACTTTAGACCTTCACAAATGGGGCTTGAGGTGGTTGATGTGGAGCACCCTTAGTGGAGTTCTAGGTGTGTGAAGATCCACCAGTTTGGTGGGCTCCTCCTTTCAGCTCCTTCACCTCCTTTACCTCATATTGGACCTGTCCACCGGTCTTGGAGACCGTTGTGCACCACAGGCTCCATAACCCACACTTTCTGGCCAGGCTGTAACTCTACCAGAGTGGTCTTCTGGTCATACCAGGGCTTCATCACTTCCTCACGATTGTCCTTCAACTTTTTCGAATAGCGCTGCATCTGGTTGCAGGGTGCCAGCATGTAGCTGACTACATCCTGAGAGGATTTCCTGGAAGCCTGAACCTACCCCTCTCCCACAAGGCTGAGCGATCCCCTAACAGGATGTCCATATAGGAGCTCAAATGGGCTAAACTCAGACCCCTTCTGTGGCACCTCGGTGTAGGAAAACAGTAGAGAGTGTCTCACTTATGCCTCATGAGCTCAGGCAGGCTCATTAATATGCCCTTAGAGGTCTTGTTAAATCTTGCCACAAACCTGTTGGTTTAGGGGTGATAGAGTGTGGAGAGCTTGTAAGTTGCTCCATACTCACCCCACATGGACTTCATGTATACTGACGTGAAGTTAGTGCCTCTGTCAGACATTTCCTCTTTGGGGAACCCCACATGGGTAAAACCCCCCATCAGGGCCCTGGCCGCCACAGGTGCAGACACTGACCTCGTAGGAATGGCCTCTATACCGGTTGGCGTGGTACACCAAGACCAGGATGAACCTGTTTCCTAAAGCTATCTGGGGGTCCAAGGGACCAACAATGTTGATGCCCACCCTCTCAAAGGGAGTGCCAACGATAGATAAAGGAGTCTGGAGCCTTCAACTTTTTCCCTGAATTCCCACTGGGCTGGCAGGTGGGACAGGACCTACAGAATGCATCTGAGGCTGTCTGCATCCCGTGCCAATTGAAGTGGGGGACAAGTCTGGCGAACGTCTTGTCCTGTCCCAGATGTCCTGCTAGTGGGATATTGTGATTCAACCCCAGTAGGAAGGACCTGTAACACTGAGGGACTACGAGCAAATGGGCTGCCCCAGGTCCAGGAACCCTAGGCTCACTGTGAAGGAGCTTATTCTCCCAATAGATAAGGTGATCTCCAGAGGTATCATCTATTGCTTGGTTCTCAGCTTGCCGCCTTATGTCCTCTAGAGTTGGGCACTTCTTCTGTACTTTGCAGAATTCCTCCCTTGTAGGCCAACCCACAACTTGACATCCAGCAAGCTCAGGCAGGTCGCGCGCGGTGACAGTGTCCTCCCCGATGGGTTCTGGGGTGTCCTCCTCAGGTGTCCTGTCAACCTGGACCATTGGCAGCTGCTTAAGCCACTTTTCCAGGCTCCACGCTCTCTTGACTCCCGTTGCCTCCCCTCAAAGGGAACCAGAGACACTGGTGGTTGTCTGCGGCAATGTCTTGGTGTAATGTGTTTGGGAGGGCCTGATCTACGAACATCATCTTCCAAGTGGTGCCATTCCAGTGCTGTACCCTTGGAAGTGGGCCTGAAGGTGCTCTGCCAGCCTATCTGTGGAGCCAGCAGAACCAACGCATCTCCTCCGCTGCTCTTGCAACCCCCAGCAGAACAGATGCATTGCTGCTGCTGCATGGACTTCCCCAAAACAAGGACTCTGTATCGCCCATCACAGCTCATCGGAACTGCCACTGATTGACGCGTCCCCTCGCAAGCATGCCACTGGTTGACACATCCCCTCGCAAGAACATTGCATCGCCCGTGCCAGCACACCTCTGCACGATGCATCTCCTCGCCTGGACCACACATCGACACTGCTGCACAACGCATCCTCTAGGCAGGACTCTCATCTCTTCGCAACCAGGATTGGTGTATTGTGTTCAGCGGACGTAGGTGGGTCCCTATAGCTGACTCACACTCCATCAAGGTTAGCCTGAACATGTGCCTTTGTTCCAGTCTAGAGCGACCAGATATCCATAGTTGGCACTTCGTGCTTTTTGGTGCTATAGTCACTGAAATGTTTAAAATTGTTTAACTCCTATTCTACTGATTGGCTTTTTGTCATTTTGTTCTTGTTTTATTTATTGAAACTTACTTTATCATTCTAATTTGGAGTGGGATTTTTCCTGTGTTGTCTTTTGACTTTATTACTGTTTGAAATGCTGCATAAATACTCTACAGATTACCTACTCTCATTCCTACCGACTGTCTGTGACATACCTACAGTAATGTAAGTCGATCCGGCCAACTTGGAAAGTTACACTATGGTTGACCTCAAATAATTCTGCAAGGAAAAGGTACTCCCTAACCAGTAGCCCCAGTTGCTTACACTGGGTCATAGTGCTCTCTTTTTTGATAAGCCTGAGGTTCAAGGAGAAGGTGTTATGCACTATGTAAAGACTTTTGGCCTCCGGAGATTTTAAGCTTATTAGTCATTTAAAAACAGTGAGGCTGCATACAGGACTTTGAGTGATACATACCATCTTGTTGTCTTGTTTTAACCAATAGTTGTTCTGAAGGCAATTGGTTCCCCTAGCATCTGGGAGCTCTCACAATGGACTGTGTGGTCCTTTGCCAGATAATAGAGGCCTTGGCCTCTGGTCACCTGGTGGGCAGCCCACCAAGCTATAATTGAGACTATTAGACTGTCATCTATAATGCAACCCAGCGTTGTTAAGTGCCAATGACAGCGGGTGACAATCAAGGACCTTGTAGTAGTCGATCCAGAGATAAGTGGAAACATTCTACTGAGTTGAGTTTGAAGTGGTCGTCATCCACTCTTGCAAAATCTGAGTTATTTGGCCAATATGCAAACAACTCTGAGCTATAATTGTTTGTCGTCAGCGTATTGTGGAAATTTGCCTTTTTAGGAGCACACTGGTGCAGGGGTCACCCTGATCTTTGTCCACTGGTCCTTAGACCAACAAAATAGAGATTTACACTGAAGCTGAAATTCAAAATAACAAGTGTATTCACTAGTGAGTGAGACCACGTCCATACAACGCCCTCAAGTGTTCCAGGAGGTGGTGGCTTGAATACACAAACCATGGTGCTTTTATACAGAGTTTTCTGCACTGGTAAGCATGTAGTTACAAATAGAAGGTTCAGGCCTACACAGGAATAACTACCGACAAACATGGGCAAATGGGAAATCACTTAGTCAGCAAATTGGGAGGGGAAGCAGGAGTGCTTATGGCAGCACTAAGAGATTGACAGTTGAGTCTGAGACCCAGTGTTCTGGCAGCTACAAACTCTTTAGCATGCATATTGCTTTTAGCTGAGTCAGGAAGTTAACTAAAATAGACTGCACAGGGAGGGAAAACGATGAGCAGCAGAGGATGGGAGACAAAATGGATGCCACAAACAAGATGGTTTCAGCTTATGCAAACAGATTATTTGTGATTTCCACAGTATTTATTGTATACGATCTCTGACCACCAACTTTAAGGCAATCCAAGAACTGACATTGTGCCAGGAATATGTTAACTAAGTTGGTCCAGTGTGTTGAGATCTAATGGCTCAAGTTTTATCAGCATGTCCCAGTACTGGTTATGTGAAATAGGTTGCTGACTTCACCTTTAACCTGTTGATTTCGCCTTAATAGTAATTTTTACAAATTCGCTCTTTGAGATTTGTTCAAATATGACTAGTTTAACTCTGGGTTTATATTGCCTATGTTTTCCTGTTAATACATTGAGGCTACGACAGTTAAACTAACTTGTTAAAGGGATTTACTGATGGATTTACTTCAGCATGAAAAACTGTGCATATTCTGCACATTTAGCTGTCGAATCTTCAACTGTGAAAGAGTTGGGAGGATTATTGGCCAATTTATGACTTACAAAAATTATTTAGGACAATTTTTGGAAATGTCAAGGTTTTTTGGGGGGGGTTTGGGGGGGTAATCTTCATGTTAAAGGTGTGCTTTTATAAAATCTTCAAGTTGCCCAAAGCTTATCTAGATTGGAAAAGGAGAAAGATTGTTTCCACCTATTATCCACCACTCTTGAATATTTTCTTTCTCTTAAGAGTTCCCTACAGAGCACTGGGGCATAACGCCTGTTCTTGTTCTTTGAAGAAGCTTAGATATTATGCATATAATTAGAGGATGAATTGGCATCTTGGTAGCTAAGGGGGACATTGTCCAGGACCCCTACTGCTGGACAGTTGGCGTAAATCATGAAAGCAAGTTATCTTCTTTGTTGGTTGTACACATGTTTTACTATATATAAAGGCTAATGAGAAAGAAACCTGGAAATGAATATTTCAGTTCTCTGGGACTGGGTTTTCCTCATTTAAGAGTTGATTTTTATTTAGATAACTAAATCAAGAGTGTAGCCTTTAATAGGCCGTAATGGGGTGCGTTTGTGACCATGTTGAGTAAGTTGATTG
Organism: Lissotriton helveticus; assembly: GCF_964261635.1. Taxonomy (NCBI): domain Eukaryota; kingdom Metazoa; phylum Chordata; class Amphibia; order Caudata; family Salamandridae; genus Lissotriton; species Lissotriton helveticus. Next base: position 1,100,567,083 of record NC_136071.1, on the reverse strand, counting down.
AAATAAGTTAACTGCTGTGTTGTTAGATTCACGAGTAGTGGTAGTAATAATAGAAGTGACGAGTTCCATAGAAAAATGCTTGAATTTGAGAGAATCTGCTGGTTTGTACCATGTTTAATGGTCTGACTGATCAACGGAAAATTGTCACCATGAAGGTGGCAGACAACATTTAATCAATTGTTGGGCACATTTAATAAATTGACCTCAAGGTGAAGGCATTTAAATTAAGAATAAGAGTCATTAGGTAACTGAAGCAGGTAGAGTTGTAATGGATTACTGCTGCTATTCCGTCTGATCATAGCAAGGAATAAAGCAACTAAGGGAAAAGATGACGTTTACTGCTTTGTTAAAATAATTATTGAGTCAAGTTTTAGCAACTGTAGCGACTAGGATATCAAATTCAAGATTAACAATTGTATTGGTGACATCCAATCTGTGGGCCTGATTCACAAAAGTAACCTGTATTTTGATCAGTTAACACTTTGGAGTAAGTTTACTATTTTTCAGTATTCACAAACTCTGAGTGTAAATTTACTACAAAAGTGTAAGTTGCACGTATCCGCTCCCTGAGAATAGCAATTGCCTTACTCGTGTGTGTTTGGGTGTTGTTCATCACTAAACCCCAGCATAAGGCTTCCTAAATCCCTTTAACTCCTCCCTAATTCCATCTCCTTATGGAGTAAGCGTATCCCTTTCAAAAGCTACTTGTCTCTGTACCACCCACATTTACTGCTACAATTATACTTGCGGGGACTCCCCAGTCGGGGCAGAGAACTCCACACACATAAGTATAGGTAATTGCAGAGATGTGAACTCTGCATGTAGTTTGTGAATAGCACTTTGTAGTATGTTTTGTTATGTTACAAAATGTATTACAAAGTGCAATTTATGAGTCAGGCCCTTTGTTTCACAAAATATGTGACAGGCGCTGCAGTGAACAGTTACGTTAATAGGCATAACGATAGGCTTGAGTGTGATCTAAATGGAGTTGCAGTGTTCAATCTGTGTTGGCCAACATGTTCTATACAGTGGTCTGTGTTCCATGACTGTGGGGTTATGTAATGTATTGTGCCTTGTGTGACATGACTGTATTCCTATTGCTATTTTTGTTTTTTCAATTTGAGTTTAACAAACTGTAGTACACAAAAAGTGCCACCAGGTGGAACAAAAGCCCAATTGTTTTTGTTGCAGCATTAATTTTAGCTTTGTCTTCTTAGGTCTCGCCTGAGACAGCGTATGTGCTGTCATGTGCAAGACATTTTGGTTACTAAAAGGGCTTGGAGCCCGCCCATTGCTTATCCTTCATTGGCTTCACTGCTGCTCTTATTTGCTGGCTCCTGATTGCTCAGTGCTTTCGGATTTCTTCATTTATCCCTTCAGTGGAGCATGGACCAAGTACAGATTGCTACTCCCTGTAATGATTGCCATGTCACTACTTGCACTGAAATAGAGGTACTTCTTTTTCTTTCTCATTCCCCATTGTTGCTTCTTGTTCCCCGTCCCCTGGATCAGTATGGCTACCATAACCCTAACACCACCACCCTATTACCACACTACTCACCACCCCTACATTCACCACCCTCCATCTACTCCCTATTACCACCTATCTAGCAACACCACCCTGCCACTCCAGCCCTACACCATCCTACCAACACAACACTATCTCCACCACACACCACTACCCCACCACACATCTGTTCTACTACCACCATCCCATCACCCCCCTGCCATCCACCCCATGAACGCCCTAACCATCACCACCCTAACCACCACCTTACCACTACCTGCACCATATCACCACCACAATTCTGCCACCACCACCAGCCTTATCACTACCCTGACCACCGCCCCCCTACCCTAACCACCACCACCTTCACTTCCACCACACCCTAATGGCCACCACAGTAACGACCACCCTAACCTCCAACCGCCACCTAGGCCACCAACTTTACAACACTACCACCCCTCTGACACCCTCACCACCACCATCCTTCCACCGCCATAACCACAACTCCCCTAACCACAACCCTACCCTGACCACTACCACCTTCACTCTACTACCATCAACACCTTACCACCACCACCCTAACTGTCACCACACCTACCCCATCACCACTATTACCCTCCGCATCATCATTACCATTACCATTCTAACCACCACCAACCTACCTTCACAATCCTTATCACCACCACCCTCACTACCCATTCACCGCCGTAACCACCACCCTCACTACCACCACCCTCGCAAGCCTTACCACCCCACCACTCACCATCTTCACCACCCTAACCATCACCACCATGTAAGCGGGATGAATTATGAGGTCCACAACAAGAGAGATTTCAATGGATTTTATTTTCTTATTAAACTCAATTTGTTATGTCAGGATTGCCTTTCGTAATTAATGTCTTTGTTCACCACTTCTCAGGCTTTTAGAGTTCCCACAAATCCTGGCACTGTTATGAGAAGATCTTCTTTCTTCCGACTCTTCCTCAAAACAAATTAAAAGAAAAAAAAAAGGACGAAAAAATATGGTGTGAAAGTTTGTCTTTTCTTTCACACCGTCACCATAGTGGGAAAAAGGAGTGAGGAGACACCCGGTGCTCTTTCACTGGGGAAAATTGTGAGTGAAGGGAGGGGGATATCAGGTTGGTGGTAGCGCTATGGGGCTTAGCCTGGCTTCTCCCCGCCGACCTTCGCCTGCCTCCCAACCCACCCTGTAATTCGGGCACGCACCTGGGAGAGCCACACTCCTCCTGGAGTGTGGCTGTATGTTGCACAAATCCATTGGTGTCCTGGTTCTTCCGCCGTTCTGAGGGTCCCTCGCTCGGTAGTCAGGACCGGAATCGGGATGCCTTCTTCTTTTCTTGGCTCCTCTTCCTGGACTCTGCACACGGACTCCTCCTCCTTCCTCGACGTTTTCCTCTGAATCCGATATTCAGCATCTTTCTGCTTCCACCGTCTCTCCCAGTCCGTCTTTGTCTCTAACCACTCGTCCTCAATTGGATATGGGCTAATGACGCCAGGCACTGGGGCGTGGTTTGTCGAAACTTGCTCCCAGTTAAAGGGGCCGCTCACGTCTGTGGATGACTGTCGAACCTGTGGAAGGAAGCAGTCCGGGAAATCCTCCGTCTGTGAACACAAAAGGAGAGGATTGTGGTTTCTATGATTATGCCGTGATCCCTGTTTTATCCTAAGCATGATCATCGGTAAGGAGGGCTTCGTGACAAACCACTTTACCCTTCCTACCCTAACCACCAGCACCCTTTCACTAAACATGTTTCTTAATTCCTGTAGAAGCTCTTCATTTTTAACAATCATTTTCAGTTCATTACTTGATTGTTGTTTTCATGAAAGATTGTGGCATATGTTTATTTACTTTCTAGTAACTTTTTCTCACCTGAAACAATATGTGTACATTGAGAACAAACTCTATGGTAGTGTATTGCTCTGAACCCTAGGGAGAGTGCTCATTGGGCATATCCATATTTGCATAAACTTCATATGTGATTGTCTGGTACATTTGAATTGCTATGCAGTGGGAATAAGATGATGTATTGTTTATCACTTTTGGCATGCTTTAAATAAAGCAACCTATAAATGCAGTCAATCCTGCTTCGAAGACTGTTTGCATAGGCTTTCCTTCCACTTCTTTTGTTTGTCCTGCCCCTGAAACATGGCCTTATTACTTGCGTCCTTCAACTGCTTACTTTTCAAACATTCTTTTTTTATTTTTTCGTTAAGCACTCTATAATAGCATATGGTGTTTTTCAACTGTCTCCCTCATGTACTTCTCTTTTCCCTTCCACTGCACTCCATGATACTCTTGCCTGTGTGAGGGGCGTGGAATTTAATAAAGTTATCTACTTGTCCATGGGGCAGGTTTCTTCATATATCTACTTATCCTGTAACAAAATCCACTTGTACCTTTGGTGCCATTTAGTGCAGCGACAAATTAGGGCAGCAATCTCCTTATATAAGAGCTCTGATATAGCCTCTCTGATCATGCCAGGGATCATGCCATGGTAGTGCTTGAATACTTGTAATCCCCTTATGATGCTACTTTTCCACAGATCTACATACTGGGGCTGAGGGTAGTGGTAAGCAATAGCTCCAGGGTTAGAATGCCCTTTTGAGTCTGTGCAAACCTACTAACTTGCATTTTTAAGGGTGTTCAACAACTCTTCTCCAATCTTTTCCCATACTGAGAAATGTTGGATGTTTACTCCTGACAATGGCAGACGTAAACCTTCTGCCAGAGTTTGGAAAAAAGTGGTCGAAGGGAAAGTGAACTTGCAAACACTCAGACTTTAGCATGAGCAGATCTACACATGCATATTTGATCATGCTAAAATGCAGTTCACAAATATTTTCTAGGTGTACTATTTCTTGTCCTACTTCTGTAAATTCTTGGGAATTCACGAAAGCTGTATAGCTGCACTTAATGTAAGGACATATACCAAGGGTGCACTTTGAGACTTTCTTTAATAATTGGGCCCCTAATTTGGTCCGGCATTGACCTTGACCTTTTGTGTTTATTAAAATTTGGTCTCTCTCTACCAGCTGACTTCACTGTGAGTGACAGCATTATGCTCTTTCACAAGGAGCATATCGGCACGCAAAGTAGTTTTGTTCAGTGCCAGTAACTACTGTAGCACTGTGTGCGTTATGAGACCAAAACATGTTTTGCTTTTACCAATGTTTGTTATAAAGGTGAGGGCCTTGCAGCTCCCACACCAATAAAGTTTTACAAAAACCATGCCAAAATAATTCACACATTGACAAAACTAAAAAGCTGACCACCAATTTCAGACCTACTGGCTTTGCCAATGCTTGTTTATTTTTGTTTCCCAAAATCTTATTGGAAAAGGTTACACTGATTTTCCTTAATGAATATTTTTGGGAAATGCTAGCAATCATCAACACAGGTTACTAAATGATGCTGCGAAGAAATGGTACCTCGAAATTTTACAGTAGTTCTCAAAATGTTTTTTTCCTGCTTTCTTTTTTTATGAACATTTTATCTTGAAAGCAAAGAATGATGAATATTGTTTTCAAGCTTCTGCAAACATTTGCATCAAATTAGAGCGCATTATGGGAGCATTATACATTGCCTCATATTGCTAAACTTTGAAAACATGTGTACACAGTTTTATACTGGATCCACTGTTCATAATGCAGTCCGATCTTACAACATTTACTTACAGGGCTCACCCTAATAATAAAGGCTTTCAATTAATGAACGATAAATAAAAATTTTAACTTGAACCTTGAAATTCTTGTTCTTGTTTTCAACCTAGAATATTATCAGCTCACTCAACAAATGGTATTAAGTATCTGAAACCCTGACACCAACAACCAAAACTCCAAACACAAAGATACCCAGAATAAACCTGTAAACCAACTCCGTTAATGACCAATCGGCCCTGCCATCTTGAAACACGCTCTACCTTTATGGTCTCCAGAAGACTGGGAGAAGGTTGATCCTTTTGTCCAGGAATCTTACCATTCCTAAAAGGTCCATCTGTAACGATGGAATAAAGCACAAATCCTGACAGCATCTTTCTTAACCGAGAAAGGATGGCTCAGTCACTTTGTTGTTTTGCCTGTTCCGTGAGTTCATTTAACAAAGGACATTATTTAAGGCCATGAGAGCACCAAGGATTCTATTACAGGACCGGAGGCTTCAGATTATGCTTCTCAATCTTTACTGCATAAAACACAGCAGCCAATGAAAATGTATATTTTCAGTAAACAATAACAATAAAACTTCATTACCCATGAACACCCATGAGTATAGGCACGCCCCCACAGTCCATAAGAACCCCTTGCGTGCTCCCATCATCCTCTTTCTTTGCTGCTCAAGCCAGAGTTAAGTGCACCTTCCCTGTCCCCTCACTCTGCTTGCCTGTTGGGGGTGCTTTGGGAGTTCATTGTACTAGCTTATGTGTTTGCTTTTGTTGATTGCAGCGGCTCAGTCCGCTCCCTGATTGAGGACGCAGGTGTGCTCTCTGGTGGTGTGTTAATTGGTGTTTATTGTATGTTTTGGGCGAATGCGCGCGAAGGGTGCTCTCACCTCGCTGCGCGTTCGCTGTGGGGCCGTCTTCACTGGGGCAGCTTCCGCTGGGGAGCGTGTGCGCTTCGGCGCGATAGTCACGGTCTTTGACCGGCGAGGGGCCGCCGCGTCTCGCAGAGGGGCCCGTTACCGGCAGCCTGAGGGCGCGCAGAGGCTCCCTCATACGCCCTGCGTACAGGCCGGGTGGCTCACGGCCGACGCGCGCGCCCAAAAACGCTGACCATTTGGGCTTCCTTTTAGTAGGATTTGGTAGCGTTTTGGGCGGCGCGCCTCGGCACGTCTCCCTGGCTGACAGGAACGCGCGTTTTGCGCGTTTTCACACACCGGCTACCCCCTCGTCTGACCGCCTGCTCTGGCAGTAAGAAAACGAGGTCCTGAGTGTGCACACGCTCGCTGTATTTTGTGGACCTGGGTCACTGGCCCTTTTGGATACAGCATTGCTGAGGGGGTTTGGGTATAGTTTCAAGTTATTATTTGTGTGCAGTGGGCTGACCCCCCCCACCACCCCCATTTCTGCCAGGGTTTATTCCCTTGTTGAACAAATAGCACCATGGAAAATTGGTCTCAATACCCAGATGAGGAACAGGCAGAAGGGGCGGAGACGTCAGAGGGACAGCAGGATGCAGTCCTGGAGGATAATATTGTGGAAGCACTGGATGCCTCGGTCCAGGCTTCCGTGAATAGAGCTATGGACACGAAAGTCCCCCAGACCGTGCAGCAAGCACTTGCAGTGGCCCTACGCCCCATTAAAAAGCAATTAGAAGGCTTTGCCAAGCGCCATGGCTATGGCAAGCATAAGAAGCAGAAACGACCTACTCCCTCTACTTCTACTGCAGTTTCGGATGACCGCCACTTGTGGCCTCACGCCCAGTCCATGGCTTCCTTGCAGGATCGAGACGTTCCTACCCAGCCACGATCTGGGGGCAAGGCGAAGAGTAAGCGCAAAATAGTGGTGGACACAGATACCACCTCTTCCTACACTGATACCAGTACGGGCACTGATTCGTCGGAGGAGCAGCCTCCACCCCCTAAGAAAGCTAAGCCGGCCTCCAAGGCGGAGGAGGTCAAGACACCCAGGGCCTTCCATTTTGATCCTTCGGACATAATCCACCCTCGATCTTCGGACTGGGTCCCGCCTACGGAGGTTTCAGAGTACATTCACGATCACCTCCGCAAGAGCTTCACGAGGGAGGTACGCAACCGGCTGCGGTCGGAGTGCCCACGCCCAGATATACCGGACAGTGTTGCCGACACTCCGGAGATTGACGCCAGTATGCTGACGTTCTTGAAAAAGTTTTCAAAAGATCCCAAAAGAGGGCTTGACAGGGCCTGGCGGGGCTGTCAGGACAAGATGCTTGACGTCATTGGGCCCCTGGCCAAGATTTTGGAGATGGCCCTTGCGGCCAAAGAAGGGGGAACTCCTGTCGACCCTGACATCTTGGCTGAATGGACTCAGCGCGCGATTTGCTTTCTGGGCAACGCGAACTGCGCAGTCTCTTCGGAGAGGCGCAAGTCCTTGCTGTTACGCATGGATGGCAATTTGACAGAGCTGGCGGAGGCGGAGCCAGGTCCTCTGGCTGGTGGTTGTCTCTTCGGTGACCGCTTCGTTAAGGACGTCACAAAGTATGTTGGTACCTTCACCGCATTAGACAAGGCCCAAAGTGCGATCAAGCGAGCACTCACACAGGGTGTTTTCAACAGGGCCGGGCGAGGCGGGGGTCGCTCGTCAGGCCGAGGCTTCCAGAGAGGCTCCCAGAGAGGTGACTTTGGACGAGGCCGGGGCGAGTGGGACTCGACCCGCGGAGGCACCTTCTACCCTTCCAGGAAAGGATTCAACAGAGGCCGTTTCCAGTCGGGAAACAACAGGGCGAATTTCAAGGCCCATCAAAGTTCCGGTGAGTGTCATGGATGTGTCTCTTCTTCCTTTGGGGGGTCGCACGCAGCATTGTCTTGTACACTGGCAGCTGTCGACTCAGGATGCTTGGGTTTTGCAGACCATTCAGGGGTTCCACCTGGAATTCTATTCTCACCCGGCGCAAGCGTCCCCTCTGCCACCTCTCCGTTTTTCCCAACTAGATCACAGTTTCATAGACGCAGAGGTGGCAGACTTGCTGAGGAAGGGCGCGATAGCTCAGTGTCAGCGAAGTCCTCGCGGCTTCTCCAGCAATGTTTTTATCGTTCAAAAGAAAGGTGGTGGCAACAGACTAGTGCTCAACCTCAAAGAGTTCAATCAGTATCTGCTATACAACCATTTCAAAATGGAGGGTATTCACATGTTAGCAGACTTGTTGCAGGAAGGAGACTGGATGGTGCGGTTGGACTTGAAAGATGCGTATCTTTCTATTCCAATTTTCCCGCCACATCGCAGGTACCTGCAATTTCTTTGGGACGGCCGTTGGTACGAGTACCTGGCCCTCCCTTTCGGTCTCTCCTCGGCCCCCTGGTGCTTCACCAAGGTCATGAAGCCAGTGGTCGCCTTTCTCAGAGAGAGGGGAGTGCGTCTGATCATTTATCTAGACGACGTCCTGCTCATGGCACAGGACAGGTCGGTCTTGCAGCAACAGCTGACCATGACTACTTCGCTGTTGCACCGCTTAGGTTTTGTGGTCAATCTGAAGAAATCCGTGATGGTTCCGTCACAGGTGATGGATTTTTCTGGGGTTCACGATCAACTCCCTCACTGCACAGCTGCGTCTTCCGCAGGCGAAATTGAGGGAGTTGAAGAAAGAGATCACGAGATTACTGGACAGTCGTTCGGTCACGCTCAGGACCCTGGCCAGGATTGTAGGAGTCCTGGCGTCATCTATCCAGGCGATATTTCCAGGTCCTTTACACTACAGAGCCCTCCAACGGCTGAAGATCAGACATCTTCAGAGGGGTCTCTCGTATACGGACTCGGTTCCGCTTACGGACGAGGTTCGGCACGAACTCCAATGGTGGCTAGGCCACGTGGATGCCTGGAACGGCAGGGCGATCTTCGGGTCGCGACCAGATGTGATAATCGAGTCGGACGCCAGCAGATGGGGCTGGGGCGCGCGCTGTGGAGATGTTTCCACAGGCGGCAGGTGGTCGTCACAAGATCTCGAACTTCACATAAACTGTTTGGAGTTACTGGCAGGATCGTTCGCGGTCCGCACATTATCCCCGAAGCAGACATCATGTTGCATCCTCCTGCGAATGGACAATGTGTCCGCAGTGAGGTATATCAACAAGTTGGGCGGCACGAGGTCGTCTCTTCTTGTCCAAATGGCCAAAGAGTTTTGGCATTACTGTCTGCAGAACCAGATATCAGTCATAGCGGAATACATACCGGGTCAGGCCAACCAAGTGGCGGATTGGCATTCCAGACACTTGAGGGATTACAGCGACTGGAAGCTGCTTCCCCAGGTCTTCCTCTGGTTGCAGGCAGTTTGGGGTCCGTTTCGGACGGACCTGTTCGCATCCAGGTTGACATATCAACTTCCCCGGTTTTTCAGCTGGAGACCGGATCCGATGGCGGCGGCGACGGACGCGTTTCTCCAGGATTGGTCGGTGGGGACCCAATATGCGTTTCCCCCCTTCCTGTTGATTCCCAGAGTAATGACTCATGTGATACGGCAAGCGGCGGAGATTGTCATGGTGACTCCGTGGTGGACATCACAAGCGTGGTTTCCCAAGTTGTTGCAGTGGAGCTGCGACCGCCCCCGGCTGCTGCCGGATTTTAAGTGGTTGTTGCAGGGCCCTCGTCAGGAACAGCACCCGTTGCTGTTGGAGGGCAGGTTATCCCTGATGGCATGGAGGCTTTCAGGGAACAGTGGCAAATGCCAGGAATTTCGGACAAGACTGCAGACTTTATCAAGCAGGCTTGGGCACCTTCCACCAGGAAGCGATACTCCGCTGCCTGGAAGAACTGGGTGGATTGGTGCGTGGGACGACGTCTGGATCCCGTGGGGGCAGAGTTACCCCAAGTTTTGAACTTTCTATCCGAGAAGGCGGCAGGTGGCCTAGCGTATCGTTCGGTCAACAACTTTCGCTCAGCCATCTCGGCGGGGCATGCCCTGGTGGATGGTAAACCAGTAGGCATGCATCCGGTTGTTTGTAAGTTGTTGAAAGGCATCGGGGTAGCTAACCCTCCCAAACCCAAGTATACGGGTTTGTGGGATGTCTCAGTTGTGATTTCTTTGCTCGACAGATGGCCGGTTAATTCTCTCCTGTCCAGGAAGCAATTGTGGGCTAAATTAGCCATGTTGCTTTGTCTATCCTCTTGCAGAAGATCTTCAGACGTCAGAGCGCTCGACGTAACAGGTAGAGTGTTTACTCCGGAAGGGGTCTCTTTTCATGTTACAGGTCGTACTAAAACAATGTCTAGACATATATCTTATAATGCTTTTCCTGACAATGAAAAACTATGTGTGGTCCATTGTTTGAAGACCTACGAGGAATGTACAAAGGCCTTGCGGCCGCAGGGCTGTTCACAATTATTGATTGCTATTCAAAAGCCCTTTAAACCAGTGGCGGCTGCCACTATTGCTAGATGGCTTCGGTTCATTATGAAGGAAGCAGGTGTTGATACAAATGTTTTTGGTGCTCATTCCGTTAGTGGCGCGATGGCGTCCAAGTCATATGGTTTAGGATCCAGTATCCAAGATATTATGCATTGTGCAGATTGGTCCTCTGATTCAACGTTTAAGACGTTTTATTACAAGTCGGTGGGAGATATTACTTCTGTGGTATTTAATCAGCGTTAAACTAGCATAATCTGAAGCCTCCGGTCCTGTAATAGAATCAAAAATTTGCTAGCATTCGCGACAAGAATTTTCAATTCTATTAAGGACACGGAGGCGAGGATTATCCCACCCGGCTTAATGTACTGTATGTATTAAGCTTACCCACCCTTTTATGCAAGGATTACGGTGGTGTTGTTTCCTTTATTTCAGGATCTGATAAGAAGTCGGACTAATCGACTCCGGAGGTCAGGATGTGCCGCCTGAAGCTGTTCTTCCACGTTGGAGGATTGTGACTGTTCAAGTTTTGTTGGACTTGTTTCGCCTCAAAGAAAGAGGATGATGGGAGCACGCAAGGGGTTCTTATGGACTGTGGGGGCGTGCCTATACTCATGGGTGTTCATGGGTAATGAAGTTTTATTGTTATTGTTTACTGAAAATATACATTTTCATTGGCTGCTGTGTTTTATGCAGTAAAGATTGAGAAGCATAATCCTCGCCTCCGTGTCCTTAATAGAATTGAAAATTCTTGTTGCGAATGCTAGCAAATTTTTGATTCAGACCATGCAGAAAATGATACAGTTTCTCCTAAGTATTTACTTTGAAGGGATGACAAAAATGGTGGTGCAGTATCTGAGTGGAGATTTTTAAAAATGGAGGGGAAACTCTGCTCCATCAGAGTGGATGCATCAAAACAGATCAACTAAGCTGTGGAGGGTGTACCTAGATCCTGCCCCCACAGCAAACGGAAACAAGCGTTGGCAAAGCCAATATGTTTAGCCAATGTCTTTTAGCCATGTTTCAGAGCAGGGTGGCTGCTGTGCAATATGGCTAAAAGTTAGAATAAAAGCGCTGTATTAAGGGTGCCAGCTTATCTGTGAGAGCTGGACATGCATCCTGGTGTGCTCAGAGAAACTCCCCATATTTTAGTACTTGCAAAACGGCCACCTATGTGAGAGCGCCATTAATTGGTCTGTCGGAGGAGAAGAGATCTTTAAAGGCAGTAAATTCAGGAATGCCAGGGATAAGAGTCGCACTCTGGCGCATCAGGGGGGCGGATTAAACATCAGCCGGGGGAATATGGTAGGATTGCAGATGCTGAATATTTAGAGGGGTACAAAGCTTGGGAAAGTGCCAAATATTTCATATGCAGATTATGTCATAACCGCGCTTGCAGGCAAGGTTGTTTTAAAAGGGAGAGTGCGGCCAAAACTTCTTTGTGCTTTTATACGTTTGGGTTGAATACCCGTTCTGACATAGTAAACTATGGGTGGGCTGTAAGCCCACTCACTGCATGTAGACGAAATGCCTCGCATACAGTGGCAACTGGCATCTACTGAGGGTGGAGGGGCGGGCAAACAAACTTTAAAAAAAAGAAAAACACTTACCGGTTGTGAGAGACGACGTCCTCCTCACCCCGACGTCTTCTGCTGTGACTGCAATGCAGGCCCCAGCAAACTCCCTCGACCAATCCACCCTGTTCCTGTGCTGTTAACCAGCATGTGAGCAGTGCCCTGATTGGTTGAAGCGGCCTCTGTCCCGCTCCAGAGGGTACTGGATGCCTGCACTTGCTCTCAACCCAGCTGTCTTAAGACAGCTGGGTTGAGAGATTTGAACTGCGCCTGCCTGGCTGGCCATCTCAAGACGGACGGCCAAAGAGACATGCACACTTTAAACAATTGCAAATGCAGCCCTCTGCCAACCACTCCTCCCTGCTAACTCAGCAGGCCCCACCCCGTCTTGACGCGCGGTTCAGGACTGGACTATAAAAAATAAAATGGTAATAAATTACCATTTTTTAATTATCTCGGGGGGGGGGCACGTAAGTGGGGCAACGCTCCTCTGCTCCGATTGAAAAGCTGCCCCTGCGTGCATGTACAACGCATGCGCCGTGTAGGCAAAACCTAATCATTGTATGTTTACCTATCGATGTCCAGCTCACTAAGATAAATTTATCTAGAGCCAGCCAGACATGTGTTTTCTCCCAGCTCTGCTGCTCGGAAGTTTATTTAAACAATCTGCAGCAAGTGCTTGTTGACCAGAACAAACACCTGTTACTCTATCACAAGCAGTGGTCAGCACAACATGTTGTGCAAGGCTCTTCAAGCGTATGTTCGCTGGCAAGGTGTGCAATGTGCACGCTTCCTGTGTGCAGATACAGTGGTGCAACTGAGATAGCCTCACTAACGTTCTTTAAAGTGTGGCCGTGATATGTACCACCAGCACGAGAACTGTAAATGGGTGTAGTCCAATCAGTGTGCGTATCGATGTTAGTCCATGGGTGCTGCGACATACAGCATTTGGAGTGACCGTTTCACCCACTTTGCTGGGAGTATGTGCAGTGACATGCATCAGACTGCGAGTGATGCTGAGCGGCCCGGTGGTGTTGGGGAAGCAGATATGAGAGAGGATCTAAAAAAACAAGCACTCGCATGTAGTGCTCCAACACAAGAAAAAGTAGCACCAAAAACGACCGCAGTGGAAGGACACATGTAGTTAATCCGTGCTCCTGGGGAGGGCCAGATGGCATGAAGTGGGCATGACGCCCACAAGCCATGACAAACTGGAAAGAAGTAAACGAGAGTAACACTGGCGCTAACCAGTGGTAAACTGTGGGCGGGCTGTATGCCCACTGTGTGTAAACAAAATGTCTCACAGAGACAGCACATGCCCTGTCTAGGCGAAACCTAACGATGGACCTAACTGGCACGCACAATATGTGTAGGTAAACACTGTAGAATGTTCGAGTGTTAATGAAGGAATGTCCCCAATGTGATTTTTCTATCTGAATTTTACAATGGGACCATTTTCCTTCCAATTATTGGAAGACTCAGCATTTCAAGTCTCTGCCAGTCTCTGATACCTATTTGTCAAAGAAACCTTCCATCAGTCTTACAGATAAAAAATCCCAGTGACACTGTGACCCCTTCCCATATGCTTTTAATCTGCCAGATCAGAATTATCGTTCAGAATTGTTAAAAATATGGCTTGAATGCAATTTGATTTTCTCTTGTCAAGAATGGTATAAAAGCTGGATATCACACAGTGGGGTGTGTCCAGACCCTCTAAAGAAATGGTTTATATTATATGCCATATTTTCATAGTGTTTGTATTTTAAATCATCTTGTATTACATTTTTAAAACTCTTATTTATTAACTATAAGCCCCGGTCTAGGCATGAAGGGATAGCGCTATTGACGAATGAGCTTTTTAGGTTTCGCCCTGGGCGTTGCAACTGCGTACGCAGTTGCTCCGCCCATGGCGAAACCTCATGATCCTACATATGTACTTTGGTTCAGCCTCTGTCTACCATTGGCTAGCTCCATAAATGGAGGCTAGCCATTGGGAGACAGAGGCTGTCAATCACGCTTTCTCTTGAAAACGCGATTCGGGGGCGTTTCGCTGTGTTTTTAAGCCCCGCCCCTTTGTCCTGAGCCGCGCTGTGATTGGCTGCCGGCCCGGGACACCCCCGTGACGTCATTCCCGGGCCACGCTGTGATTGGCTGGCCGGCCCGGGACCTGACTTGTTCTTTTCGTTGCTACTTCCCTCTACAGAAAATGAAAATCATTCATTTTGTGGCATATTTTAGTGTGAAAACTGCATCCTCGCCATAATTTTTGACACAAGGGTCCATTTCGCCCTGGAAATAGCATGAAAAACACAACTTCAGGTAACAACAGCCAGTCGAGTTCTGGTCGTTCACATTGTGTGTGTGACTGTATTTGTGTGTTCGAAACGCGTCAATGGGGGTGTGTTGGTGGCAGTATGTGGCCACTAATAAATTTAACTTACTACAATACTCTAAGTGCGGTGTATATTTCTTCGTTGGCTGATTATTTATTTATTTATTTATATATATATATTTATTTTACACATTACACTCACGCAATAACCTGTGGAATTCCGCATGCCCGGCTCCCGCAATTACGCGAAGTATGTGCCGCGATTAAAATTCGGCCGGCTCTTGGTTGTTAGGGCACACTGGATGGAGGACAGTTAGCAGTTTGTGGTTGGGAAGGGAATACAAGCTTGTGGTTGGGGAGAAATCTTAATAGCTGTCCACAGTTGTCGCCCGGCGTCCTCGCCACCATATGTCTGGGGAATACTTAAACGCGCTGATCGCTTATGGACTGAACGGAAGCGGAGCTCACACCCACTCTGGGGTTAAACTCGGCACAAGAATCGGGAGCAGGGTTGGCGGGTCTGAGTCAGGCCTCTGGCTGCGACCCTTCCTTCGCCAGGAGATACTTTTTACACCGCCTGCTGTGGATTGAGTTACCGTGGGCGAGTGGCGGGAGAGAGGGCGTGGATGTCTTTCATAGAGCCCGGGCGCCGTGCCAGCGCCGTGTCCAGAGTGCAGCTGCGCCGCTTTGATTTCTTCTTCCTGTTCCCATCGCCGCCCACACCGGCAGGGGGGCCAGTGACTCACACTGGCTGCTAAGCGAGATAAACGAGGCTTATTTCCACAACCCTAAGAGGCCTAGTTTTTGTCCTCTTCTTTACCGACCCGGAAATAAACCTGTAGCATTACATCTGACGCTTGTGGCCAGTCTGCGCAGGCTCCCTGACAGCCAGTGCTCTTCGGTGAGAACTGAGCAGAAACAAAGCATCGTAACCTAGATCTTAAGGCTAATACTGTCTCTGCTGTAGGCCTTTAGCATGGACGACCCGGGCCCAGGGCGCCAGTTTTCTGAGGGGTGTGTGGGGCTGTGTGCATTAAGGTTATGCCAGCAGCAGCAGCGCCCTTCTCGATCCAGCCTTCCAATGCCTGTTCGTTTCTGTCCGATTTGCCACTTTATCATATAGCGGGCGATGTTTTTAGCACCCCTTTATCCCCTGGTAGTCCCTTTACTCCTAACGGCACACATGAACAAAACCATCACCTGCGCGAGGCAACTAGGCTATCGCTGGGCGAGGTCCGGAAATGTTTGTGTTCAGGGGCCACAGGCCCTGCCGAATCCCCATACTTGAGCCACGCCAGCTGAGAAGAGCAAAGGCAGCAGCGTATTGGCGGCTTTAACTTACAAGTGATGGTTATGAGTTCCCCTACTACCCTGCATTCGAAGTGACTATACCTTTATAGCAGAGGGAGCGCTCGTGGCATTCAGTTCAGACACCACCTTTCACTGGGGCCCTTAATCGCTCTGGCACCTTTCACCAGCCACGCTTCAGTAAGTGTTCATGCACCTAGTCTGTACCCAGCGGGTGGCCCTCCACCAACTGGGGCTTCCAGGTGTGGTGAGTGACCTTGCACTACCAGCCGTCCGCACTCCATTAACTCTCAGCTATTTAGGCAAACCCGCCATTACCAGGCATACAATGGCTGTGCTTTATACACACCCGGCCCGGCACACGGGGTGTCACGCGTCCTGTCAGAAGCAGTGCTCCATTCACCATCAGTCAGGCATACCAGCTGGCTAAACAGTTCCGGTAGTTGTGCTTCGATATTTCGTATAGTGCGTCATAACCGGTATATTATTTAGATTAATTTTACTTCCGGGTGGTGGTCCACTAACAGGAAGTGCATAGCCCTAATGCCCTTAAAGATGAACACCCCCCCCCCCCCCATATTGCTCGGTTTGCAACGCATTTGAGTTCTCTCTGCTGCTGGGTCGTGGTGACTTTGCTGGGGTTGTGGCTACTAACTGTAATTGAGCAGGCCTCCTGGCTGCAGTGAATTGTCTGCAGCTGCTGAAACAAATACATTTTTTATTTATATGCTTGCTAGTTTCAATGTAATTTACAATTACCTGGGCGGGAAGATGGTATTGTTGCTGTTTTGACAGGAACTGGAAGTTCCTGGACAGCGGCTAGGTTAACATATTCCAGGTTTAGAGAAGCTGTCCTTGCACAAGCCAGAATTAAGGTTCCCTTGTCCCCCCTTCTATTTCCTTTATGAGGCTGGTCTCCTACTAAGACCCCCCCCCGACCCTACTATTGCACTGTTTTTCAGGAGATTACTTATTTGTACGCATAGCGCTTCATAGTGCTTTTCCGCTGTTTGTAAGTTATGTAAATAACAGATATTCCTATTACCCAGTTTGATGTTACTTTACTGAACTCTGCAGGATGACAGGCTGAGTTTGCCCTGTGGAATTCACACTCGTGGCCTTCATATTCCAACAGATGGCAGTGGTAAACATTAACTCACTGAGCCATCCTGCCATCTAGGGACGTTCTGAGAGTTCCAGCGTCGGACCTAAAGTAAGCAGATTTCCACGCACCCAGTTTTTTAGATTTCGCCTCGCCGAAAGCTGCGCAGCAGACTTTCGCGCAAGGCGAAAACTTTTGTTTACCATTATGGACAAAAGTCCCGCCTCTCACCGCCTCTCACTTCCATTGGCTAGCTCCATAAATGGAGGCTAGCCATTGGAAGTGAGATCTGTCAATCATGGTCCGAGGCGATTCGTGGGCGTTCCGGGGATGTTTTTCTCATCCTGCCCCTTTTAGCACGTCATGCGGCTGTGGGCGGATGTTATTTTTATTTATTTTTTCGACGCCATGTTTTGATCATTTGCCGGATCAATGTCCAGGTGAGTGCGCCCCCCTCCCGCTGTCCGTTTGCCCGTTCCCGCCCCCCTCCCGCTGTCCATTTGCCCCCCCCACCCCCCCTCTGTCCGTTTGCTTGTTCCCACCCCCCTCCCCCTGTTCGTGTGCCGCCCGCGCCACTGCCTCCCCCAATGTATATGGTTACTTGCCTTTCCTCAGAGTCAAAGATTTTGTGTGTTTTTGTGTTAGTCCTAGATTTTTCTGTGAAGAGAGGTAGGGAGAACGTAGCAATACACTCTTAGTCCCCAAATATATCGTTCAAACAGCAAGAAGTGAGATGTGGGCTGCCCTGCCTCTGGGTGGGTGTGTGGCTCTGGGTGGGTGTGTGTGTGTGGGGCTCTGGGTGGGTGTGTGTGTGGGGGGCTCTGGGTGTGTGTGTGTCTCTGGGTGTGTGTGTGTGTCTGGGTGGGTGTGTGTGTGACTCTGGGTGTGTGTGTGTGTCTCTGGGTGTGTGTGTGGCTCTGGGTGTGTGTGTGTGTGGCTCTGGGGGTGTGTGTGTGGTAGTAATTGCTGTCTGCTGAGCTCGTCCGTAGGGTACAATAGGTCTCACATTGCGAGAGATTAAGCTAATGGCAATGTAAATGACAAAACCAACACATAAATACAAAGTTTGTCATTTACAATGCCAATAGCTCTAACTTTTCCAAAGGCGAAACCATTGCATTGTAAATGCTTGTTTAATGTAGCTGTAGGCCTCACACGCTTTTTTACTCTTTATTAAAAATGACAGGTAGAGCGTACAAAACCATTTAGTCTTATTTTAATCAGATATGGGTAGGTTTTATGGGGGGTGTGGTTTTATGGTTTTTACTGTGTTGTATGTGTTTAATCATGTTTTATAGACATTCGTCCCAATAAACTAATTAGCTTGCTTGTTTCTATCTGAATGCTGTTTTGAGGAGTTTTCCAAGTTGGCGGTGACCAGATTCGACTCTGAAATGGGGTTCAGGATGGTCCAGAGGCCAGGTTTTTTTAATCCCAGATAAATGGCCGCTGAATGCACATCCGGCGTTCGTAATAGGGATGTTCTTTGGGGACCAATTTTGAAGGTGTGATGGACCTCCTCTGTTCCCTTAGGATTTGTCAATAATACGGTGTCTTTAATGTGATATTTACTTTCACTTTAAGACTGTTTAGAGTGTTTAGTGCTGGTTTTATGGGGCTTGCTCTCCAGCCTGATTTTGAAGCCTTTGTATTCTGTGTAAAACCTTCTTAGAAAGACCCCTCTAATACAAGTGTCAGTAGTCTAGACCCCCTTAAACAGCATCTTGAGTTCAGTTCGGTGGGTTGTTTGTAAGAGCGGAAGAATTTGCCATAGCTTGCAAAGTTGCCGATTATTGATTTGAGGGGTGAGTGAACGACCCGAGTCAAAGGTATACCCGGATTCTCAACTATCTCTGTGGTATTGGGGGCAGGCTACGAAGAAAGGCAAGGTTTTGTTTCGCAGTGCCGACTGTGGACTCCTGGTTGCAGCGCTGATTACTCTTCAGGTGCGAGAGCTGTTGAGGTGGGAACCTGGGGAGATCCCTCGGTTCTGGGCTCAGCTTGCCGTCTGCACATATCCGGGTGAGTGTTGTGAGACATGCCTGCAGACAGCCGCATGCCCTTCCACCCCAAAGCGCCTTTCCCCACTTGCAAAGCAGCCATATATGAGCTGGGAAGTCTCTGCCTTCCCCAATCACCCGCGCCCATGTGACCTGTCAGGGGAGGGAGGAGAAAGCTGGGCTGCCATTCTGTGGCGGAGTGAGCCCACCGCTGAGCTCTGGTGGCCAACTGCTGGATATCTGCAGATGGCCTCTGGTCCTGTACACCCCATCCTCTTGCAGGAGAAGATGGTATTCCAAGATGGGACCAAGCCCTGGGGGCGCTCCGACTCTGCCTCTCTGCTCACCTGCGTGTCGCTGCTCTCCTGGGGCAGGGAATGGTCGAGAGCAGCCATGTTAACCTCTCCGTGCTCATGACGAGCTCGGCTCGTCATGAGGCATGGTTGCACTGTGCTCATGATGAGCTGAGCTCGTCAAGACCCACGCGGCGCTCACACTGGGGATAATTCCCCCGCTGTGCTGAGCTTTCTATGAAAACTGGCGTGGTCATAACGAGCTCAGCTCGTCACGAGCACCGGGGCGCTGTGCGCGCCCCCCAGCACAGCGGGGGAATTAACCCTGCGGCGAGGGGTTAAAGAGAACGAGGCGGCCAGGATGTCCCCACCTCTGCGTTCCTCAGCTACCAGCCTCCCTCAGCGCTGATCTGGCCCTTGTGCCGTAAACTATTCTCAAGCTCCCAGGAGCGTTGAGGCAATCGAGACAACAAGCGTGGAGGACATCTGGCCATCACTAGCTTGGGGTCCCTCCAGGCACACGATCTCCGCCCGTGAGTGTAACAACACCTTGACGGACGGGCTGAAAGCAAGAACCCCAACAATGGTGAGAAGATCATGCTGGTTAAATACGTAATATATATTTGTCCAATCCTAATCTCTTCAACTTTTCTTAAACTGTAACCTTGTGTTAATTTGGAACTTGTATATATACTTATGTACTTACGACCATTCTTATGTGAATTTAGAGTTTATTTGTTTGTATCTTTTATGTAATTAAGGTACTGTGAAGTCCTTATGTAATGTCACTGGTTCTATTGTAAAGCGCTCTGACACCTTCGGGTAAAGTTCGCGCTATATAAAAACGCATAAATAAATACTGACTGTGGAATTGGTGAAAAGCTCTCAATGAAGCTCTGGGCTCTGACAGTATCTGTGTTGGCCACGTGGTGGCACTCGTGCACCACCTACGCGCCCGCACATGTATGGAGCTCATTTAAATTCTATCTTCATGCTCGGCGAATAAAAGCCGTGAATATTCGTGCATGGGAGGCAGTCTCATGTTCTCTGGTCATCTGGTCTTTCTGTACTTTGTCCGCAACTGCACATTTGACACCAATACTCACTTGCAATATTTGACATTTGATGATAATATTGTATAATGCATATATGTTTTTTTGCCACGGTAGTTGTTCATTCTAAGTGCGGTAAATAACAGTTTATTATGTAACAGTTTTATGGTACCCTGTGGACGTCTTCAGAAGGATGAAAGCTGGGTTGGCCTTCCTTGCATTTGTACTCATGTCGTGCGGGCCCTTCCAGGTGTCAGAGAACAGGGCGGTGCTGAAGTTGCTCAAGCGTTTAACTTTTCCCGGCTTTGTTTTGTCCGTGGCTTTTCACTTCGTCGTAAAAAAATACATATTCCGGCAAGTGAACGGCCCACAAAGTGTTTGTAACAAAGGAGTCAGTCCCTCCGCCCCCGGCCTTAACTCTGTAGTGTTGCTGCAGCGGGGCGTACCACTGCAGCACACGCCCCCTCCCACTTGTTCCTGTGCCTCCCCCCCTGGGACGTGCAGGGTCTTTGGTTTGCCCCTAACGTGAGCGCCGTTGCGCTCACGTATGAATAAATAGCCCAGAGCCCTGGGCGTGGTCAGGAAGTAACTAGCCACCACCACAACCACATGTGTCCCAGTGTCTCCATTACTCAGGCCCACACCGGGACACTACATTGGCGACGAGGGGGTCTGGCCCCCGCTCATCGCGTGCCTCATCGGACCCGTGACCCTGTCGGTCACCCACGCCTGGCTCGCTGCCCCGCAGCGCATCCTGTCGGCGGCGCGCCTCCTGTCTGCCGCAGCCGCCCAGCAGCTTGGTCCGCGTCTCCCGTCCTCACCTGGCCCGCCTGTGCCCCAGCGGAGTTCCCGAGTGCCCCGCCTGCCTCCGGCGCGACGTCCGGCCTTCCGGCTGCCTGTGCCGCTGTCCGACCCGCCCACGTGGCCTCCGCCAGGTACGGGCTGCTGCCTGCCGCGCCTCACGGCTGCCCCTGTGCCCTGCCTCCAGCTCTATCCTGCCGCCCGGAAGCCTGCGGCCCGCTCCCTGCCCGCCGCCAGCCTGCCCGTCATCCCGGAACTCCCGCGCATGCGCAGTTCCGACGGCTGCCGTCTCTCACGCTTCTCGCGTATCGGCGGGAACGGGAGGGTGCCATTCCTCACGCATCTGGCGGAGTGAGGCCTGTGTGTTCGCCGGAAGAGCCTCTTTCTTCCTGTTGGGCCTGGGCGACCCCGAGGGACCTGGTTCTGCCTACAGAGTGCTAGGGGTGTATCCCTTTCCCCCTTCCGGCTGCCAACATGGCCACTGTGCCCCCCCTGGAGCCCTTTTCTGTCACCGGCACGCCTCCCTCCCAGGCTTCTCGCTGGAAGAAGTGGATAGAACGTCTGGAGACCTACTTTATTGCGGCGGAGGTCGCAGCGGAAAGACGCAGGGCGATGCTCCTACATCTAGGTGGGGAAGAAATCCACGACATCTCCAAGGAAGTCACTGAAGGCGATCCGCCCCTCACATACGCCACCCTGCGAGACGCTATCACCAAGTATTTCGAACCTTTCACCAGCGCAGACTACGAACGCTTCCTGCTCCGACAGGCGCGCCAACTCCCTGAGGAGTCAGTTGATGTGTTCTACGCGCGCCTCAAGAAATTGGCGAGCACGTGTACTCTCCCAGACGCGGAAGACGAAATTCGCGCACAGTTCATTCAGGGGTGCGCATCTCTGAAACTGAGAGAGAGAGTCCTCGAAACAGACGCCATGCCGATGCGAGAAATACTGGCCTTAGGACGGTCCAAGGAGCTCTCCAAAGCCCGGGCGGCCCACATGGAGCCGGGCCCAGCCGTCAAGATCAAGCAAGAACCAGTGTGCGCTGTCCGGACGCAACGTCCAGATAACCGGTCCAGGCCGCAGAGGACCCCCCAGCCCCAGCACTCCCAGTCTACCCGGGATCGAAACTGCATGTGGTGTGGGGGTACCACTCCGCACAAAGGAGCCTGCCCAGCTCAAGGGAAAATCTGCAGTGCGTGCGGCAAAGCCAACCACTTTGCCAGTGTCTGTCTGTCGTCCCAACGGAAGAAGCCCAGCGGCCCACCCAGGAGAGCGCGGCAGGTGGCGCCACTCCCGGATACGTCACCCGGCAAGGACATGGACGACGACGACGAGGACGCCGCATCTGTCCACGTGGTGCGCATGCTCAACTCCCTGACGCCTGCTTCCTCGTCCGAGCCGATGTGCACAGTCCAAGTCCACGACCAGGCCACCCGAGCTCTCATCGACACCGGGGCGACGATAAACCTCATGGCTGCCAGTGTATACCGGGACCTAACGGACGCTCCCGCACTCCACCCCACCAGAGTGCAAGTGTTTGCCTACGGAACTCGGCGGCCCCTACGCCTGTGCGGAGTGTTCAGAACCACCATTTCACATGACACCCGGCAGCTGCAAACAAAAGTCTATGTGTCCCAAGAGGGGTCAGGGTTCCTCCTCGGTTGCAAGACAGCCCGTGAACTTGGACTTATACATTTCGCCCTGACCGTACAAGCTCAGAGCCTGGACAATCTAGTCACTGAACACTCCTCACTGTTTGAGGGCATCGGATGCCTCCGTGGACCCCCTGTCCAGCTCCACATTGACCAATCTGTAGCCCCAGTAGCTCTGCGACACCGGCGGATAGCGTTCCACCTCCGGCCCAAGGTAGAAGCCGAGTTGAGAATGCTGGAACAAGCAGGAATCATCGAACGTGTGACCGGGCCCACCCCGTGGGTGTCCCCCATCGTAGTGGCGAAAAAACCTAAGCAGCCCGACGCGGTACGGATATGTGTGGACATGCGTATCCCCAACCTGGCCATTAAGAGGGAACGCCACCTAACGCCCACCATTGACGACATCATCGGAGAACTCGCAGGGTCCAAGTGGTTCTCCAAAATGGACCTAAGATCCGGGTACCACCAGATTCCGCTCCACCCAGACTCACGCCCCATCACCACATTCTCGACACATGCTGGCCTGTGGAGGTACACGAGGCTCAATTTCGGCATCTCAAGCGCCGCCGAAGTGTTTCAGAACATTATACACAATGTCCTTCAAGGTCTCGTCGGGGTACTCAACGTGAGTGACGACATCCTGGTGCATGCCCCGACGCTGGAGGAACACATCCGGCGCGTCCACGCAGTGTTCGATCGCCTCAAAGAGAGAGGTTTGACTCTTCACAAAGACAAGTGCGAGTTCCTGCGAAGAGACATAAGCTTCTTCGGGTACAAGTTCTCCGACCAAGGGGTAGGCCCAGACCCAGAAAAGGTCCGAGACATCCACGACGCACCCGCCCCCACCTCAGTGACCGCAGTCCGCAGTTTCTTAGGCATGGTGACCTACTGCGGGCGTTTCATCCAGGACCTGTCCGATCTCACGGGACCGCTAAGGAATCTCACAAAATCAAATACCGCTTGGATCTGGGGTCCGGAACAACAGGAGTCGTTTGAGAACACGAAAGCAGCTCTCTCAGCCGACACCACGCTAGTGTATTTCAACCCTCAAAACGAATCACAGCTGCTTGTAGATGCCAGCCCCACTGGCCTGGGTGCCGTCCTATCACAGCGTCAGCAAGGCGGAGAGTGGGCCCCCGTTGCATACGCCAGCCGCACCCTCACACCCACTGAACAACGCTACTCCCAGATCGAGCGGGAGGCCATTGCAATTCTGTGGGGGTGCCGCCACTTTCATATCTACCTCTATGGGCACCCGTTCTCAGTGGTCACTGATCACAAGCCCCTGATACCACTATTCCAAGGCTCCTCCTCCCGCCCTCCCCCACGGATCGAGAAGTGGGTGCTGCAGCTGCAGGAGTTTCAGTTCACAGTGGAGTACCAGCCTGGCTCGCGCAACCCGGCGGACTATCTGTCGAGGCACGCCCGACCCGTCTCGGATGCCGAAGCAGCCGAAGCAGCAGACACCGAGGAGTATGTCCGACTGATCATCGAGAGGTCAAGACCTCGCCCCATGTCCCTGGACGAGGTGTCACGTGCCACCATGGAAGACGATTGCCTCCAGATCGCGATCCAGGCCATAAAGAGCGGTGACTGGAAAGCACTCCAGAGCCCAGCTTCGTTCCGCACGCCTGAGGCCCAAACCATCCTGAAGGCGTTGTTTCAAGTCCGGCACGAACTGTCCGTATCTACAGAAGGGTGCCTCCTGCGAGGCCCTCGCCTAGTACTTCCCAGCAGGTTGACCCAGCAGGCCGCGGTCCTAGCACACGGATCACACCAAGGAATTGTCAAGTCCAAGAACAGGCTCCGGAGCAAGGTGTGGTTTCCGGGGTTAGATAAAGCAGTTGAGGAAGTGATCCACCGGTGCCCAGTGTGTCTAGCGACGAGCCTCCCAAACCCTCCGGCGCCAATCGTGACCGAAGATGGCCCCACATCCCCGTGGGTGCGAGTGAGCGCGGACTTCGGCAGCCTCCCGGGAGGCAAGTACATGCTGGTAGTGGTGGACGACTTCTCCCGCTACCCAGAAGTGGAGATCGTGTCGTCGACGGCTACGTGGGAAGTCATACCTAAATTTGAGAAGATACTGGCCACCCATGGGCTCGTGAGCGAGGTCCGCACCGACAACGGTCCCCCCTTTAACGGCAGTGAATTCACGGAATACCTCCAAAGCCATGGTATCAAGCACCGACGGATCACCCCCCGGTGGCCCCAGGCCAATGGAGAGGTCGAGCGCCTAATGAGGACTTTGAACAAAACTATACAAATTGCGGCTGTTGACGGCCAATGTCTGGAGCTAGCAATCTACCAGTTCCTCAGAGAATACCGTTTGACCCCCCACTGTACTACAGGAGTCTCCCCAAGCCGACTTTCCTTCAATAGAGTCGTGGCAGATACCATCCCACACCACCCGGCATGGGAACAGGCCACACCCCCACAGAACCAGTCCATGGAACGGCGCACCAAAACCAATCAGGAAGCGTCCCGACGAAGACGAGCAATGGACAGGCCGGTTCAAGTCGGAAGCAGGGTTCTGGTAAAGGACCGCCACCCCGGAGGGAAATTCCGAATGCCTTTCGAGCTGGATCCGTGGACAGTGACAGAGGTAAACGGAACCATGATCACAGCCACCAGAGCTGGCGAGTCTGTCACCAGGAATGTATCGTTTTTCAAGCAGGTGCCTGAAGAGAACATAGACTATGACCAAAATGAGTGGCACCCGACCACTCCTCCTCAGCTCCCAAGTTCGGCGGATGTCAGTGCCGCAGCCAGCCAAGCAGAGAACAATAACCCCGGCATGCAAGTCGCTCAGAGACCCGCAGAAGACCCCACTGTTCAAGAGACGAGAGACTCGGAGGGGTCACCTGTAGCCACCGGCGAGAGTCGAAGTCAGACAAGGTACAGCCTACGTCCATGCCCGAAGCCGTCTCAGAGGTACCGTGACTTTGTAGCACAATGCTGGCGTTGAAGAAGTCGAGATGGCTGACCCCGCCGAGAACTGAAGTAAGAATGTTCTGGTTTTTGAAGTTTAAAAATGTTATCCCATGTTTGCAGGTTGACCAGAGACTATATCAGAGACAATTGGTGAACTTTCACATGGACGTTGGCTCTCTCATGCCGTATCATGGTCGCCGACCAGAGAGTATGTGAACAATAGACTGTGGCTCCTAGCTGTTTTGTATGGTCCTGTTTCTCCCCTAGGTAAAGGAGGAATGTAGTGTTGCTGCAGCGGGGCGTACCACTGCAGCACACGCCCCCTCCCACTTGTTCCTGTGCCTCCCCCCCTGGGACGTGCAGGGTCTTTGGTTTGCCCCTAACGTGAGCGCCGTTGCGCTCACGTATGAATAAATAGCCCAGAGCCCTGGGCGTGGTCAGGAAGTAACTAGCCACCACCACAACCACATGTGTCCCAGTGTCTCCATTACTCAGGCCCACACCGGGACACTACAAACTCTGCGCGCGCCAACCATTCTGTGGAGCACTTGCAACTTTGTTTTTTTTTACCGTAAACCAGCCCCGATTTAGAAATCCAGAACCTTCAATGTAATGTTCCACAGACACATTGTAGCAAAATAAACCACACAAAAATATCACCCGTTTTATAAAAAAAAAGTACATTCCTCGTGCACGCAGCGTGCAAACCGGCTGCCTTTTTTTCAAGCAAATAAAATGCTTTTTTCATGAATGAAACAGGCCGGCCGCCTCCCCAGATGACCGTGTTGGGGCTCTTTTCAAGTAGATCCCGGGGGGCCTAACTGTGGCTGTGGAAGGCCCCCCACCCTCCTCCGACTTCCTGTGCTTCTGGTTGGAAGGCACGTGAATAATCCGTGTTTACGGCCCCGTGCGACCCTGAGGGAAGAAGTCCTGTTCCTGCCTCTGAGCAGCAGGGTGGGCTGCTCACACCGAACTACGGGAAACGTCAGCTCGGTGCCTGCCGGGGTCCACGAATCAACCTGACAGAAACCAAAAGGATGCCATCTTCGTTGTGACGTCATTGACGTAATTGAAAAATAATTCCTGAGACAGGAAGTGACAAACAACATCTGCCCGAGAGTGCAGGGTTCTACTTGTTTATGCAAATCAATGCTTCGCAAAAATAACCCCACCGTCTTAGGTAGGAACAGCGTCCTTTTATTCCAATAAAAAAAATGGAAGGCAATGTTTCTGGTATATTCCCCTTATATATTCCATTGACCAGCGATATCCAGTCGTCCTGCTTGTGTACCTGTAGGTTAAACCAAGCCTCCGCCAATCCAGCCACCCCTCCTTCGTACCCCTGCCCCCTCCTTCGTACCCCTGCCCCCTCCTTCGTACCCCTGCCCCCTCCTTCGTACCCCTGCCCCCTCCTTCGTACCCCTGCCCCCTCTTTCTTACCCCTGCCCCCTCTTTCTTACCCCTGCCCCCTCTTTCTTACCCCTGCCCCCTCCTTCGTACCCCTGCCCCCTCTTTCTTACCCCTGCCCCCTCTTTCTTACCCCTTCCCCCTCCTTCGTACCCCTGCCCCCTCCTTCGTACCCCTGCCCCCTCCTTCGTACCCCTGCCCCCTCTTTCTTACCCCTGCCCCCTCTTTCTTACCCCTGCCCCCTCTTTCTTACCCCTGCCCCCTCCTTCGTACCCCTGCCCCCTCTTTCTTACCCCTGCCCCCTCTTTCTTACCCCTTCCCCCTCCTTCGTACCCCTGCCCCCTCCTTCGTACCCCTGCCCCCTCCTTCGTACCCCTGCCCCTCCTTCGTTCCCCTGCCCCCTCCTTCGTTCCCCTGCCCCCTCCTTCGTACCCCTGCCCCCTCCTTCGTACCCCTGCCCCCTCCTTCGTTCCCCTGCCCCCTCCTTCGTTCCCCTGCCCCCTCCTTCGTTCCCCTGCCCCCTCCTTCGTACCCCTGCCCCCTCCTTCGTACCCCTGCCCCCTCTTTCTTACCCCTGCCCCCTCTTTCTTACCCCTGCCACCTCCTTCGTACCCCTGCCCCCTCTTTCGTACCGCTGCCCCCTCCTTCGTGCCGCTGTCCCCTCCTTCCTTCCCCTGCCCCCTCCTTCGTACCCCTGCCCCCTCTCTCTTACCCCTGCCCCCTCTTTCTTACCCCTGCCCCCTCCACCAGTCGCTCGTGTCTTCTTGCTCTCCCTCTGCATGGGTTGTTACCGCGTTACTAATCCGACAGTGAAGGGCCGGGCTCTGTGCGGCTGACGTTACTGATCCGACAGTGAAGGACCAGGCTCTGTGCGGCTGACGTTACTAATCCGACTGTGAAGGGGAGGCCTCTGTGCGGTTGATGTCTCTTGGAGCCCCCGGCTCCGGGACGTGTGAGAAATATGTCCGGGTCAGCGGCACCTGTGACCTTAGCTACAGTTTCACGAAAAGCCTCGAGGCAAAAGTTTGTCTCTGCCTGCCCCCAGAGCCAGGGCCTTGAACACTGCAAACCCGCAACCCTGGTCTGCAAGTAATTTGTATGTTTGAGAACAAGACACATACGTTTGACCAGCCTGACGGCTCGTTTATAGATTCAGGGTGCAGCTGTTGCAGGTTCATATAAAATGTTTGTCCCCTTTTGATGTTGTTTGTTCCCTGCTAATTGCAAAGCAGGGAGGTGGTCTGGAAACACTCAGTGTTGTGAGAACGTGGCTTTAACAGGGAGCAGCATGGCACATGCATGTATCCACCTGTTCATGCGCCCACTCAACCAAATGATCAGATTCACATATCATCGGCTACTCAGCCATTTACACAACATTCCATCCACCCGGAAAACCACCCAGTTATCCACTAAACAACTCCTACAACTATGGAGCCACAAATCCCCCCACTCGCCTACCATTCAGCTGCTCATCCATCAGTCCCCTCCTCCACCAACTCACCTGTTCATTCACTCACTCCTCCATCCATATAATTTTTGTTTTTCTCTCCCAGGGTATGCTTAAAAACAACATATGGGGTACGGCAATAACGGGAAAGGGACATCCAGAAACATGAAGATGATCTCGCCATCATTTAGAAAGAGCTGCATATATGCACAGAAAAATTACTAGATTGGCGGGAGGGCAGGAGAGTGGTACTTGATGACTGGCACTGACTTGAGAAACCAATTCATACAGCATATCGTCAACGGCTCCATGTGGAGGGCGACAGGACCGGAGCGAAGCTCGCCAGACTGACTAGACATGATGCCCAGCAGGGTCCGATACTGTGCATCCGAATGGCTCAGGGGTCCCTGGTGACGACCCAATGAGCCATTAATCGGGTATTCAGACTTCAGCTAAGCAAGAATTACGCTAGGCAGGGATTTGGGTTGGTGGCTCGCCTAAAGGGATACTTGGCGGAAATGCCACTCCCATCGTTAGACTCCGACGATCGCGCTCAATTAGATAGACCCATCACCCGAGAAGAGATCCTCGTGGCAATTTGGAACATGAAATCAGCAAAAACTACAGGCCGTGACGAGTTACCTGTTGAATTTTAACACTGTTAAGCAGACCAAATGAACAATACATTGTTAGAGGTCTACCTTCGGGACACTCCTGCAAACCATGCGCAAGGCCTTAATAATAATGATACAAAAAACAGGTAAGGACCCCATGGAGGCCTCCTCTCGTCACCCAATATCGTTATTGAACGTGGATGTCAAACTCTTTAGAAATACTGGTGGCGCACCAGCTCCCTCATCTTCCAAACCTAATTCATACAGACAAGTCGTAGTCTATTCCTCAATGGAGTACTCTCCATAATCTAAGACGACATTGGCATGTATTCCACACCCCACAGATGCGTAAAGACGCCTATGCCTTAGCTCTCTCCTGGATATCGAACATGCATTCTATTCATTAGATTGGACTTACCGGTGGCAGGTGCTCCAGAGGATGGGCACGGGTCCTAAATATATATATAATGGATCCAATTACTGTACTCGTCCCCTTGCGCCAGGGTGAGATCCGCGATGCAGGTATCCGAGCCCTTTTTCACTACACATAGAGAAAGGAGGCAGAGGTGTCCATTGTCACCCCTCCTCTTTGCATTCGGAATAGAGCCAATGGTGGAGAGGCTATGCAGGAACCTACACCCCTGGGGTATCGCGGTGGGAATGAACACCCATGTGGTTTCCCTTTAGGACTAAGACGTCCTGATATATCTGAGGCAACCAGAATATTTGCTCCCAATTCTCCTAAATGTGATGCAGGGGTTTGGTGAGATATCAGGCCTCCGCGTTAATCGAAAACATTCCAGACTGTTTTCACAGGGGGACCTGTTGGATATGACAGTATGGGGGCTCCCATGGGTGGGACCAAGATAAAAAGGTAGCGGTGATCCCCAGTGTCATGATTTTACCAAAGGAAACGGACCGGCACTAGGATCATGAGGACTCGAAACACACCAGCAGTGGTCACAGCCTCCTGTTGGTGGGGGACAAGAAGGAGGAGGGCGGGGCCAGGAAGGGACTGAGAGGATGTGGACATCAAGTATGGCAATACGTGTTGCCTTGCAAGTTTGTAGTGTGCTCGAATAAAGAAGCAGTATGCAGCCATAGGGTGTCCTGTATGATCCTTTACGTGGTACATGGGCCCCAACAACCCTCTTACGGTGTCCTTCAGAGCTGGTCTATGTACTCCAGATGCGTTCCCAGTAAAACTATGAGAACTGGGCACGACATTTGAGGTGTCGTACACAATACTTCCGGC
Source organism: Lissotriton helveticus (assembly GCF_964261635.1). Lineage (NCBI taxonomy): Eukaryota > Metazoa > Chordata > Amphibia > Caudata > Salamandridae > Lissotriton > Lissotriton helveticus. The sequence goes on along the minus strand of NC_136071.1, from coordinate 1,100,536,754 downwards.
ATCGTACACAATACTTCTAGTGCCCCTCTCTACCCCCAACATATTTAGTGGTCATTTCCTGAACGTGACTTGGATTTTGTGTCTGACAATTAAAGCCCATCCTCTTTGCTGTCACGGGGGAGGAAAGGGCGGGAGAAAAGGTGAGCGCTAGAAGGAGATGAAGAGAGAAAGGGAGAGCGACGAGTAGAGAGGGAGAAAAAGACAGATAAAGAGAGGGATTGAGATCCATCACCCCCGTATCCCCTGAGAATCAGGCTGATGCGATACAGTCCGATCTTCACTTTAAGATCTCTCTGGCGTGGTTTGCGTAAGATGAATCTTCCTGGTGAGTCGCATAGTTTTTAGCGATGAAGACGGAAGCCGTTGCTCAGCTGTGCTCATATCCTGGCTTCTTCTACAACTGTCTGTGGCAGAAAGGGTTTCTTCTTGGAGATACCTTCCACCTTCAGTGTCCCCACACCCAGACTTTCAAACCCATTTACCACTCCCACTTGAGTGCAAGGGTGGAAGGTCTAACTGGCTAACTAGCTTCATTTCTGCCGCTCCATTGGACTTAGACTTGTGTCCAGAAATTTACTAATGGCACGAATAGACCAAACCGCAACATGTTGATGGTCCCCAACCACAGAATGCTGTGATAGCTAAACAAGAGACCAATCCAGTTTTTAACATTTTTAAATACAGTCGAAATAGTCCATTCCTCAGCGAATATATGTCCCCGCACCATGTGACTACATATATTGCCAAGCCCTGGGCGGCTTGGTTTGTTTGATTTCTTGTGGTTCTCCCTAAGCACTCCTTCTCGTGGTACATGGACTATATTTAGTGTTTTGTTCAGCCTGTAATTGGTAGTAAATCCTTTGATTGTAGCTCACCTCTTACCTTTTTCTCTCAGTTTGAGTGCATCACCATGCCTGTTTTATGCTACCTTGCACAAGTAGAACAACCCCCAGAGAGTTATTAAATACCTTTTACTCTTGTGTTATGACGTCCTACATGCCTTACACATGGTAACCGAAGTGCTGCTTTCTTTAGTGGATGTACCCAGTGCTTCCATGAAACAGACTGTTCCACACGGGAAACATCCTTTACAACGAAACTTTTACAACGCAGTGCTATTACAACGCAGGTTTTACCACGAAAAACATTACAACGCATTGCGCTGGGGGGCGCTCTAGGATAGGGAATAGATTTAATTTACTATCCAACACCTTCCCTAGTGTCCACGGGGACTGGAGTTGGAATAGTAAATTAAACTATTCACTATCCAGCACCCCAAAGCGCTATGCGTTGTAACATCATGCGTTGTAAAAAACTGCGTTGTAACAGCATGCGTGGTAAAAGCATGCGTTGTAACGTCATACATCCGTTCCACGCGCATTGGCAACGCCAGTGGATCTGCACAAGCACATTAAAGGGAGACACTTGGGGGGGAGCCAGCAGGAGCAGACGGAGTGGGTTATCGTTGTAAAGTAGTTCCTCGTGTAGTTCTGTGCAAACACTCAGAAGGAGGTGGAAGGAAGGACAAAAGCAGCCAATAGCATTTGGTGAGGGATGAACACCATTGAGCTGAGAAAGACGTGATTGACAATGTCTTGAGCCAAAGGCTGGCTGCGGCTGGTTGAAGTAAGTCAATGGTTGCAAGGGGCGGACCCAAAGCCTATTGTATGTATATTGTTAGCAATAGTTCTGTGCTGTCAAGCCTCAGACCTGAAAAAGAAGCATTGGCATCAGTCACAAATTGGGATGACCGCACGTACCTCCCCCCCCCCAATGGCCATAACCTCCACTGTATTTTTCCATTTAACCTGAGTCTAGGCAACAGTTTTGTATTGGCATAAACTAGCCTTCCCAGCTCCCATGGTAGGTCTTGTCTGGTGCGACGAAGACATTGATGACACTCCTTGGGGGCGTCACATTAAGCCTTCCATTGTATGTGGTTTAGGACAGGCCTATCTCTTTATGTGCCGGTTCTCCTCCCCGACTTCGGAGTCTCTGCTCTCGTAAACTTACTATTAAATACAGATATGTCAATACTGAGAACGCGTACACTCACACAAATATGTAGGTTTAACTTTGAGAATCAGTCCCTAGGTAGATGAAAGGATGAGGGCAAGCAATAGTTTCCAGGGTACACTTTGGACTGAGATTTTAAATAAAATTCCACTTTTTAATCTTTTTTTTTTTTTTTTTTTTAAAAGACCGAAGACAAAACTTTTCTCTTTGCTGGTGGAGCACAAAAGCCTTAAAGTGGTTCATGAAGACAACATCGTATTTTTTAATTTAGCTGTTTTTAAATACACTTCCACATGATGTAATTGTAGTAACAGAAGGCCTGATTGTAATGAATAAACCCTCTTAAGGACACTTGCTGCAAACAGAGCTAACAAACGGAGTGAACCAATGTACTCTGACCTGCCCCGGTGTTTGAAATGGAAATATAGCAGTGCTGGCACTGAGAAGTGCTGGTCCTCTTTTATTCAAATTGAAGAAATGCAAGTACCCAGTACCTGTCAGCTATTGCCCACTTAAAGCAACGATTCCATCGTACACTGGTGCCCAAGTACTGAGAGCAGAAGATAAGCTCGGTACTTTGACAATATGTGGCAGGTACTCTACAAGCTCTGGGCAGCTAGGTCAGCGGGTTCAGTGTTTCACACAAAGTCAATAGACGCTCCACTGTAAGGCTGCATGGAGTTGGAAGTGTTCGTGTATCTGCTGCAGAGATTTTTCTGTCACCTCTAATGCAACTGCATGCGGTATCTGTAAGCTATGCGCAGGGCCTCTGAAATTATGCGATTCTGTGGCTGCAGCTTTTTCCCCCGCATAATTATGGATTTGCCACATAATTCACCATCTGCTGGGTAATTTGCAGATTTTAACAAAAATGAATTTTGTTTCTTGGTCTGACAGCTCAGAAGTTCTTAAAAACGTTGGAGCATGTGGTCATAGGCCATTTGCAAAGGTCAACAGGTTATCTTTTCGTTGCTTATGTCTGTATTTGGTTGACAAACTGGTACTAATGAGGTGCATTTTTTTGCCTAGACAGTATTCCCATGTGTAAAAAATACAAAATGATGAAGTAATAGTATTGAAAAGTATGCAGTATTATGCCGTATAACTTGTCTGTTATTGCCTCATAATTTAGTCAACCCTCCCACATAATTTAACCAACCCTGCTGCATAATTCCAGTGGCTCTGCCCACAGGTCACATCTAGCAGTACCACAGGTAAAGGTGCTTATGCAGCATAGCCTGATCTACAAGGACACAAGAGCTCTGTTGTATCTGGGATCTGTGTGTACACTGCCAGGAACAGGACCAACGCAGTCTTTCATCCTTTTGTGGTCGACATAATGAATAGATTTGGATGTGATGAGAGTTAAAGTTGCTCCTCGCCTTGGAAGGTGGGTCCCGGATTCATTGGTTGTTTGACCTGCTCCATTCAAAACACAATCCTTGCTTCAGCCTCTAGAAATGTAACAAGGAAGGTGTGTTACTGTGTATCTTTGTTGTGTCCTCTGCCACAAAACATAGAAAGTTGTATGTGTCTGTCTGTCTTTCTCTCTGCTGGTGGAGCACAAAAGCCTGGAGAAGTGTGGCTCTATGGTTAGAGCAGGCAGACCTCGATGCAGAGCTCTGGCCAGGGACCAGGGTTTGATTCCCTCCTCGGCGGGTCTCGGGCTCATTAATTCCCCTGACCGGATATTCTCGCCTCAGTGCCTGTTCTAATCATGGGTCCCACGCTGCAACTCTGGGCAATAGCTTGCTTAGTCTCCACAACGGCCCCCACAACGCGAGGGATGCCTGGCTTCACCTTGGGGGTGCCCAGGAGTGGACACTTCACAGGGAAAGCCAGGAAGGGTTCCCTTGCGGTATTCGTACAAGCGCCGGGAGACCCACTGTGGGTAGCTGTGCGCTATACAAGTACAAAAACATTTACATTTACATTTCCAAGTAGATGGTGCACACAAATAACAGAATCTCTTTCCCTCAGGGCAGAAATCATGAATGCACTTGTTTAACATCTCAGAGTGGGCACCCTCCCGCCGTCGCTGAACAATTTCAGGTAAGTAGCATCATATCACTTGTTTTCTGGAATTTACGCTTTCTGATTGTGTTACTTATATCACAATGTGTTATAATTCTTTGCTGCTTGACATTGCGAGAGGCACAAATGAACCGCAAATGCATAATAATTTCAAAGTTGTCCTAAAAAGGTGGTCACCAAAGGTCCTTAATATGGCACTGACCATCCATGTACAAAGGAATGTGGGCATTCACTTCTAGAAGCATGATGCACACTGTTCGCTGTCACTGTCAACATTTCTTGCAGAGTAATATCATTTTTTCCATTCTTCACTTTTGCAGTAAAAGATTTCTTGGGCTGCTTTTACAATAAATATTGGCGCTATACAAAAAACGGATGTATTCCTATAAAGATGATGAGAATGTAAATCCTGAGAACTCATTGTGGAGACCAGAGTGCCCTTTTCATGGTAGTGTTCCCTTTCCTTGAGTGCCCGACTGTGTGTAACCGGTGTCTTCACGTTATTTTGGCTCTGACCGCAGACTAAGCCAGTGTGTGTTCACAATACAAGGCCCAGGACCTGTCCTGTAACCTGGCGTGGCGCGTCAAGCATGCCTTCACCGTGGACAGAGGCCTACAGCCCTTCTCCTAAGTGTAGCACATGAAGCGGTTGCCGCAGCGTACTGTTGTTTTGTGAATCCATGTGACCAGACTTTCTTATCTGTGTTGTATTGATCACTCTTGTGTAAAGTTTCACTGTTATGTGCACCCCAGAATCTCGTGTTTACATTCCATGTGCATGTCAAGTTCACGTAAATATATAGTACGTGTGTAGTACATGTTGGGTAGTAAAGCTCTAAGCGTGTATGAGTCTCGGTACCAAAACCACTGGGATCCATTTTGGGTGTCCCTGGTTGAGCATGTCCCAGGATGAAGGAAGAGGGCATCTTTCCCTGACCGTTTAAGCGTGTTGTATGCAGTCCTGCAGTGGGAGGGATGGAGAACGAGGCACTGAATTGAGGCGGATGCTTGGATGCATTCCATGAAGACTTTGCTAGCAGGGTGCTGCTGATAAGTTCTTCCTGAGCCCTACATTTGATAGATGATAGGGATGGAGGGTAGGACTGCACTTTCTATTTTTCAAGGTGAGGAAGTTTCTAGAGCAGGCTTTCCATTTTGTCTAACCCGGATTCCCCCTTTAGAGACACTGATGACAGCCAAGTGCAGAAACCCTGCACTTCATTGTGCCTTTGGTATGGGTGCTTCAGTTTGGGGACCACCTCAGTGCTTTTTGCTGTGAGAAGCATCATTCCTCACAAAAGCTGTGCCTGGAGAGCAGCCTGAGGAGAAGACCTAACAAGAGAAGCAACCCCAAAGGTTCTGGAGTCTGAGACATTGGATCCACATCCCCTGTCTGGAAAATGTGTTTAAAAGTGGCATCTAAGCCACCCCACTTTGTTCATGCCCCTAGGTCCTCTTGACCAAGGAAGGCGGTGCTCTGCGGGGTTCCCAAAGAGCTGTAGTGTACCCTTGGCTGGTGCCTGGATGACAGCCAGCCTCCCAGAGGTGAGCGAACATCTGCATTTTTTGGTGGAGGAGCTGAGGGTCTAGCTGGCGCCTCTATGCCTGCCTGCGGAGAGAAGGGAAGGGGTGTGTCTGGCCCTGCAGAAGGAGAGAGTGTCAAGTAGGAGAAGACCCGGGCTTGGAGCACCTAGAGAAGGCAGGTGGCATCAAAGGACCTTGTAATTGTGTGTAGGTTGATTGTTGAGTTTTGAGCTCCGAATCATGCTTCCGCCATAATTGCTGTGGGAGCCCTCGTCAAGGGTCTCCCGGGTGAGAGACTGCAGGCTGGGATCAGCAGGTGTAGCGCCACGAGGGGGAATCATGACCAGCATCATTACCCTAGATACTCAATTAAATTGTACAATATTTGTGACTGCTATAATAGGAAATAGTATTTATTTTGTAAAAAGGCAGTGTGTGCGGAGCAGTGAAAGTATTTCTTTTAGTTCAAATTGTTTTTATTACTTTGTTCAAAAGAAGAAAAAGAGACCAACAACTAAAATACATTGGTGAAATCAATTAATCAAAGGATGCAATATAAAATGCATCAGTATATAGGGGCATACATACAGTGGTGGCCGCCACTAACAAAGGGCAGTGGGGCGGGTGGGAGGGGGCGGCGAGCTAATAATCATTTTTTGGAATACGTACCTGAAGCCTCCTGCATCACATCACTGTTGTGTCCTCTTCCTGTTCTCAGCAGCAAATGGGACAGACTCCCATCCAATTTCTGTGCTGCAGAGCAGCGTGGGGAGTGGCCTGAGCGGGCAGGAAAAATACTCCGGTCATGGAGTCTGTGAGGTTTCTCCAGCCCGGCTGCTGAATACCAAAGGGGATGATGGACGGAGCGTTTGAGCAAATCAAACACTCACCCCCAGTCAATTGATCTGGGTTTAATCCATCATCATTCTTTAGCTCACTCCACCACCCCAGTTCAGACATGGCCATATGAAAATCAGTCTGACCCTGAGCCTCATGGGAACAGTCCAGCCCGAACTGTCAAGCCATGTCTTTCCTGGGCCAACAAGCATCCTGGGACTGGTTTGGGGTCAAAACCCTCATCAGCCAGGCTATCTTGAATCCAGTTGCAAAGTGAGCAAGGGACGCACGCCATGTCTTCCCTGGACCGGAAACAAGCATCCTGGAACCGGTTTGGGGTTCATAACCCTCATCAGCCAGGCTATCTTGAATTCAGTTGGAAAGGGAGCAAGGGACCCACGTCTGGGCATACCCTGCCAACTTAGGGCAAACAAAGCGATACCAAAGGGGATGATGGACGGAGCGTTTGAGGAGCGTTTGAGCAAATCAAACACTCACCCCCAGTCAACTGATCTGGGTTTAATCTATCATCATTCTTTAGCTCACTCCACCACCCCAGGTCAGATTAGGCCATATGAAAATCAGTCTGACCCTGAGCCTCATGGGAACAGTCCAGCCCGAACTGCCAAGCCATGTCTTCCCTGAACCAGAAACAAGCATTCCTGGGACCGGTTTCGGGTTCATAACTCATCAGCCAGGCTATCTTGAATCCAGTGGAAAAGTGAGCAAGGGACCCACGTCTGGGCATACCCTGCCAACTTAAGGCGAACAAAGCGATACCAAAGGGGATGATGGACGGAGCGTTTGAGCAAATCAAACACTCACCCCAGTCATCTGATCTGGGTTTAATCCATCATCATTCTTTAGCTCACTCCACCACCCCAGTTCAGACATGGCCATATCCAAATCATTCTGACCCTGTGCCTCATGGGAACAGTCCAGCCCGAACTGCCAAGCCATGTCTTTCCTGGGCCAACAAGCATCCTGGGACTGGTTTGGGGTCAAAACCCTCATCAGCCAGGCTATCTTGAATCCAGTTGCAAAGTGAGCAAGGGACGCACGCCATGTCTTCCCTGGACCGGAAACAAGCATCCTGGAACCGGTTTGGGGTCCATAACCCTCATCAGCCAGGCTACCTTGAATCCAGTGGCAAAATGAGCAAGGGACCCACATCTTGGCATACTCTGCCATCTTAGTGAGTACCCCTTTGGGATCGCTTTGTTCTCCATAAGTTGCCCCCCAACCCCGAGTAGCCTGTGACTGCTCGCTGCCCGGGCAGTCAAATGCACAAAGGGTTGTACTTGTGCCAGTTTTCAAAGGCTCAGAAGGATGGACCCTAGACCACCAGTGGCAAAACAGCTCAACCAGCATGGGTTGGGCCCAGCAGCCCCTAACTTCTCTGATACCCCACAAGCGGGGTCTGACACTCAAATATTACAAACATGTAAAAACATTGATATAAGCAGTTTGTGTTAAACAATATAAGGAAAATTGACTCTAAGCCAATGTTAATTTATTTCTATTTAAAAATAACTTTAAACATGTGAAAAAAGCATGGAGACTCAGTATCAGAACCCGATATGGAAGGAAACATATCATTTCAGAAAATAGCAGTAGACCAGCATACAAATTTCACGAAAAATAGAATAGAAAGGCTTTAAAAATGAAAGTGTGCATTAAGTTTAGGAATGCAGTAGTCTACTACGGCCCTAACCAAGTGAGCAGGAAGCATGCAAAATTCCCAGTGGAATCTGCAAATAAACAACGAAGATGGGAGACAGCATGTCCTAGACCAGAGAAGCAAAGCAAAATGACATTTTCAGCTCAGACAGACCTTAAGTAAAACTGTGTTTGGGAATCCTTTACAGAAGGGAAGGGCTGTCCAGTGTATCAACAGGGGGATTGTTGCTGGGGCCATGCTGCTTTAAATGCTGTAAGGCCACAGTGTTGGTTTAGGCAGCTGTATTGTGGGTGTTCACATTCCTCATTAGCAGAACAACATCTGTATTGCAGCTCCTCCACCCCTCTTTGACCTGAAAAAACACACTGGTCCCTCTGCACAGCTCTTGTTCACAGTCTGAGGGTCTCTCGGGGACATGTAGCCCCGGCTGCTTGAGTCTTCTCGGCCAGGCCCTCATGTACCTGGCGGAGCAAAATATCTTGGGATACAGGGGATTGGGTGGGTGGTCGGCACTTTTTAGTGAATGGCATTGATGGTAGGGGAGGGGCTCTGGTGTTTATAAGCAGTGCGACTGGAACTATGCGTCGGTGGAGTGCCAAATTATGTGGCAGGTTGGAGTAAATTATGCGACAAAAGAGATAATTATGCGCCACATTTTGGGATAGTATTACTTCATTAGTTTGACATTTTTAGGTTGAGTATTCAAGACCTCTTGTATATACTTTAGTATATACTTATATGTGTATGTACTTTGTGGGCTCTGGAGAGCAGCCCTAGGACTTGTCTGCTTCCGCTTACAGACTTTTTTTTTCTTTTCAACTGCCTGTATTTAACTGTCTTGATAGAAAACGACCAGTAGAGGTCAGTAAAATACCAGAATTGCTTTCTACTACAGGACTTTCTTTTTTAAAATGTTCTGGCACCTGCCTCTATTTAACTTTCTTGATAGAAAACGTCCAGCAGAGGTCAGTAAAATACCAGAATCACGTTAGCATTCTCTCAATTCCAGTGCATAGAAATTGTCTTCCACGAGCACCGGCAGACAATCATTTTTTTTTTCAAATCTTGTATTTTCAGTGATATGACCACCGAGGGCCCTGATTTTATATTAAAAACAGAGCTTTGGATTATACCATTTCCAGCTGAAAGGCAATATTTCTCTCCATGTGTTCCCATACCTTGCGTTTGGTGCTTACTTTCCCTCCATGTTGAGAATAGTAGATGTTTCAGCACCGAGGCTAATGTGCTGCATAGCTAAATACATATAAAGTCCCAAAGGCGAGACCGATTGCATTTCAAATGCTTGTTAACACTGTCTGGGAATTAGTTGTACCTCTTTAGTACCAGTGTAACACCCACATATTAAAATAAGCTGCAAAAAGATGTCCGGTCAACGTTTGCAAAGGGCCTTGCACTGCGAGGTAACACAGGTTGTGGTGTTTTTAGTAATGTTTGAACCGCTTGAGCTAAAAACAAAAAAATGTTTGATGGATGAAATCGCCACGGCCGCACAATCGCATAATTCCAGTGGCCCTGCTTATAAGTTAGAGGCTGGCACAGAACTTACTTGTTTGGGCTTAGAAGAACCCATACTTTCATAGATCAATCTGAAGCCAAAAGGAGCCACAGGAGCTGACTCAGGGGGCAATAGTTGTAAAATAGTCCTTCATGCAGTTCGAGGAAAGTACTTAAGTGGATGTGGAGGGATTAACCTTAACAGCCAACACCATTCGGTGAGTAGTAGAAGCTAGTTAAGTAGATCCTCTGGGTGCTTAAATCAATAGAGAAATGACCAGAGGAGGCGCTTCTGGTGGTACTTTGTATTCTCACCATCTGTAAAGCTTTGGAAATCCGTGAACGCCGCAGCAGAGCACGCGATGATGCAAGCAATGTACATGATGACACCGGCCCTTGGTAGAAAGCCCCTCTGGCGCTCTCGATGTGTGGTGCACACAATGGGCCCTATTCACGAAAATAAATGTCAAAGCGCGGTAGAGATGTATATCTGTGCTTGAGTGTACTTTTACGTCTTTTTCCATTCCCAGTGGTAGGCCTGGAAGCCTGTTCAAGCATACAATAAGGATTATCATGTGACCTTCCCAATGTGCTCCTATTCCTGTTGAGTATAGAATTCCGCACAGGAATGTGCAGTCCCTCCCTCCATATGCATGTTTGCGGGCCACACTTGTGGGTCAACCACTCCTTGGAACTAGTGCCTCGGGGAGAGGAGTTGGCCTTACGGCTAGGGCACTCCACCTCGGGCCTGGAGGAACTGGGTTCGAGTCTCGGTAACGACGCCAAAACCTCCTGTGATTATGGGCAAATCACTTAATCTCCCCGTGCCTAAAATGAAAGTAACTGGAAAACGTAAAAATGTAACGTAACTGGAAAAATATGTAAAGCGCTCTGATACCTGATTCGGTTCGGGTCTACTTCGCGCTATATAAAACTCTGCACAGGAAGCATCAGCAGCGTCGTGATTGGTCTGAGCGGCCTGTTTGGCCCCTCAGGCAGTACCTGGGAGCCTGGGCATGTTCTCCACTGGCCCATGCAACACAGCCAGGTGCAGAACATGCTAAGGCCGGCCAAACAGTCATGCGCACTTAGGAAATGCAAACTAGTCCTCACCCTGATCTGGCGAGTTGAGCTCCGCCCACTCCGTCTCCGAGTCCCGTATAGAAAAATCAAATGATAATAACGTCTTGTTATCAACATTTTATTTTTATATTTTGCACTGCTCAAAGAGCAGTGGAGAGACTCTTCTCCGCCCGTTGCGGATGAGACGCCACTGTTTGGAGCTCCCACAGCCCGTCCCTTGATTGCGGTTTCCTATTGCAGCTCCTTCTCCACCCTCAAGGCATAACTGCATTTACCCCTGCCAATAACACCTTTGTAGATTTCTCACAGATGTAAAAAGATATTTTCAGTCATAAACCTGTTCGGTGTGACTGCCTGCATTCACTGCACTCTTTACAGTGTCAAAAATTACTATATTGCGCCTTTTCTTTAAACAGTTTATTTTGAGGTTTTTGTAAAGGGCAGTCCCAAAGCTCTTACAACAAACACACCCTTAACACTGCACCCCGACCGTGCTCAGCACTGCCGAGTTTCCCAGGCCCATATGTGACCTAGCTGCTTCAGTCCAAGGTTTTTTCTTTGAATTCTGGTACTTGTAGTCTTTTGTACTCCATTATAAGACCAGGTCTAAAAGTCCCAGAATTCAACGAAAAAGAAAACTGAACTGGAGCTGCCCTTCAGAATCTTGGCACCTATGTGTGCTGAAAGCTCAACTTAAGACCATGGCTGCACAAAACCCAATAAAACACAAATTAACAGCTATACCACCCTTTCCCTTTCACATGGAGGTATTGTCTAGGATTGTCGTTGCTGTAAACTGGTTTTAAAAATGTACAGGCGTGAAACACATTACCTATAACATACATCCTTTCTCCTGCTAACTCTGACACTTTCTGGCATGCGTTGTCACCTACCCCTCTTGGAAGTTCACTCCTCATTGTAAATTTGTATTTTTTTCTCCCTGTACATTCCTCACTCCTGCGTGCCTTGTTGGATTTTGTGTCTGTGTAACCTTCATTTTTAGTCTCCTGTTTTTCTTTGTAATATTTTATTGTGTTCCACTGTTGTCTTGGAACGTAACTGGCTCTATTGTACAGCGCTCTGACACCTTTGGGTAATGTCTGCGCTTTATAAAAATGCACAAAATAAAATAAAAAAGTAGTTTTCGCCTCCTTGTGTGCTCCCGCCCACTCTGAACTGAGATGTTTACGTTTGTTCTTGTGCCTGTGTCTAGCATATTTTGCAGTATATTACCCCTGAATGTACTTTGTTTTTCTCTTGTAACCTGCACACTTGTCACTCTTCCCTCATGTATTGCACTGTTTGCTACCTCATGTATTGTTTGCTCACAATTGTCACTTTTACCTCATGTAACCTATCGTCTGCTTTTGTAATTTGTTCATTTGTCATTTTTCTGTTCCTATTGGGTAAAGTCCGCGCTATATAAAAACGCATAAATAAAATAAAATAAATAAATGTTCTGCGCCTTGAGGTGGCACCCAGCGCCTTCTCACGTCCAGCCCTTCATTCTCCTGGTGCCCCGCCCCCTCTCTGCCCCCCTCCGTCTCCTCGCCCCTCTGAACAGACTCCTTGTTAATAAGAACCAGGTTGTGGCGGAATGCGGCCGGCTGCTGACAGCTCGCTGAACCTGAGAGCCGCCCGCTCGGATGTTTCCTGCCCTTGGCAACCGCGGCCCCCTCCGGCTCCCTCTGCAGCCCGGCGCTGAAAGAGGAGAGAGCCTGGAGGGACTGACCCTCCCGCCCCGGAGTGGAGGTCGGGGGAGGAGGGGTGGGGTAGAGGGACCCTGCGGGCTCATGGAGGGATGGACTGTACCACTGCAGCCTCCCCCCCCCCTCCCCGAGGAAGGAGTGCGCATGGCCTCATGGGTAGTGACACAGTTTGCTGCATGTGGCATGAGAACAGCGGCGTAGCTATCAAAGGTGCAGCATGTGAAGTTGCACCGGGGCGAGAGCCAGAATGCTGAGTGGACCCACTGAACCCTGACTATTGCTGTGTTTCAGTGCATGAGCAGCACAAAGGTGGGGCGCTGCGTCCGTCAACAATAAATGCAGGGCACAAGTCCTATTAAATTTATTTTCAATAAAATACTTTGAAATAAAAAAAAAGAAGTGGGGGGACTGACAATATGCAAATGACCTCATGACGTCACGTGCTGAACGTGTCTGAAAATTACACCGGGACGTTCAGCATATTTCTGTGGGGCCCAGCTTCTTGGCAGGGGGGACGGCGTCCACCCTGTGAAAAGTGGGGGGACGCCGTGTACCTGCGTGTACCCCCAACTCGAGCCCTGAATAAATGGTTCAATTGGTGGAATTGAGGCCCTTGTGCGGTGTGGTCAGCTGGTGACAGGGATACCTGGACTGTAGGTTGGGTTCGCGCGCGGCACGAGCACTGTCACCGCGTGCCGTTTGGCAGCACAGCTGCCTGTCCGAGGGTTGCCGTCACTCAGAGTGGCTAGTAGTGTGGTTGCCAGTGACCCCCTGGCATTGGTGTGGGCAGTCCTTGAGTAATTGGTGATTTCTGTTTTATTTTGTCTCTGTCCTTTTTGTTTTGTTTGGGCCACTTCTCCCAGCTTACACCTATTTCTGGTGGCGCACTGGGCCTGAAAAGTCTTGCCCCAACACTAGAGAAAACGGATAGGCGGGGGTCACGGCCGGACAGAGATTGTAAACCAGCCCTGGCAATTAGGTCGGACCCAGCGGGAGGGGGGTGCTGGTGGGAAACACTGCTGCTGCTTTTGTTATTTTGTTACAGGGGCCAATATTGCAGTACTGTGTAAAACCGTCCCTCAGTGAGAAAAAAAAAAGCAGACCTAACTGGTCCAAGACCGCCCCCACCCTTCCGGCCCACCGGGAAAAATGTCTGGCCCTGGCCGGGGTACACCCCTAAAAAAAAAGTAGACCTAACTGGTCCAAGACGGCCCCCACCCTTCCGGCCCACCGGGAAAATGTCTGGCCCTGGCCGGGGTACACCCCTTCCCCTATGGTTCCCCGTGAATCTGCGATGAGCCTGGTCTTGGGCCTCTCATTGCAGCACAGTGGAGAGCACTTGTGGGCGGGGCGTGCACTGCCACACTCGTACAGGGACGGGCAGGCAGAGTGGTACAGCAGCTCTTGATGCCGGGGGCCACGTGGCTCTAGAAGTAAAAGCTGGTGCAGCGGCAGACGGGGCACACCCACCTCACGCAATGTTGGTCTGCAGCACGCAGTGCAGGACGAGGAACCAGTTGTGGTCGGCATGACTCGCAGGTGGGGGAGCGGGTGGGGGGGGGTCGCGCGGTGGGTGTTAAAAATAATAATAATTGTACCTTCCCGGTCCTGCGCCTTCTCCACTCCCGGCCGGGTCCCGCGTTTTCCTGGAACAGGAAGCAGGCAGAGCAGGCAGCCTCCCTCCCCTCCGCTAAGCCAATCACAACGCTGCAATGGCAGAGTTGTGATTGGCTGGGACGCTGACCACACAGGTGTCTTTGGGGAGGCCATTTTCTCCGTGTAGGCTGCATGCAGCCTACATGGAGAAAACGAAATGCAGAGTGAGTATGACTGGTTTGGTCGGCCCTGGGACTGCCCAAAAAGTCAGCGCCCTCAGCAGTGGGCAAGCCACTCCTCCCCTGGACTCCAGCAGACCCGCCCACCCCCAACCAAACCCTTCTGCTTTCTCACAGTCCAAGAAGCAGAAACATAAAATGTTAGTTTTACCATTTTATGTTTCTGCTTCTCGCACTGTGAGAAAGCAGTGGGCCGACGCTCCTCCGCCCTAATGGAGGAGCCGTCGCTGCGAGGAGATTAGATGTGCTGAGAGTGATGTACCCTGTGGCCTGCCGTCAGACCGGGAACAGGCCATGGGGTGTGACCGCACTTGTGGTCCAATTGCGCTTCCCCGAATCAACAGGCGGGCCGCTCTGGAGTTGACGGGCAGAGACTCTAACACCCTACTCGTTGCCAGAGTAGAGTAGAGTTGTTCACTTGTTCTAGGCCCTGGGACAGTGGAGGAAAATAAGGACAAAGAGACACTTCTTTCCCTAACGTAGCCACGCCCATGCGCTTTGGTTAACACTGCACGAGGGAGCACAGGACTCATCCAAAAACCCACAGGTTTGTAGATGACACTTTTAAGACCACTTTGCGATGTGCCGCAAGGAGGTACAGTACATGCCCTAGGGCCTTTGGCAACATTGCTAATGCCAGTGCTTTCGAGGGGAGGGGCTCGTGGCATTCCCATAAAAATGGGGACTGTGTCTTGATTTGGCCCTCCCAGGGAATACTTCTCCCCAGTGTGCTCAGCTTTGGCTCGTCACCTGATGGGCAATAATCTGAACCTTCCCAAAAAAAGTATTCTGTAGGCTAAAAGGTAATATTGTGCTAGATGTATTTAATACTGTGACCTCATAGCACCACTTGGGTCAAACACCTTCTCACCATGATTTCGACTACCCTGACACATTTTGGAGCACACAGTCGCAAATACATTACTAAAGCTTGGTGTGGCAGCACACAGGTAGCGTATATTCCATTGACATGGCCACAAATGTTGCCCTGATGTGCAATTTTACAGGTAAAACTGTGTGGTGTACAAAATGTTATGTTAAGAAATTGTTTTTCAGTAAATATTTACTATTTGTATATCAGCAATTAAAGTGCCTTGAGTTGTTTTGATTCTGTTAAAATATTTGTTTACATCATACTTCAGAATAACAAAAAATGTGCTTCATTTTTGCTTTCCTAACTGCTGATTACATTTTGAGATGTGCAGTGTTATTTTACATGTATTTAAATGTGTTGGAAAAAACTCACAGCCTTACCTTTCACAGTCCATGTCCCCCTGGAATTTTGCCAGAGAGTTCACTTTACAAAATCGCCTAACTCTGCAGTCAGAGAAAGAGAAGTAAACACCAGTCTCCATATTAAAAGAACAAGCAGCAGCTTCTCAGAACTCATGGCCTCACATGTTCTCTGTCTTTGAATGCACAACAAATGTCCCAAAATATAAACAACATATAAAGGCATCTTTATTGTTCATTCACCTTCTAATCTCCTGCATGTATGTTTTGAGGTGCTGCAACACCTCTACAACCCTACATCTAGCACCTGTGTCCTGAGGTCGGAGGGTAGTTGGGTTAATGAGCTTTGCTGTCATAAATATATTTGATTCTGTTGTTCTTCGCAGTGGGCCGTGCTTAATTTGAGCCTGTGGTTTGTACTTAATTGGTTTCCAGCATTGGAACTGGCACTTAATTGACAACACCGCACTTATGACAGTCTGCCACATGGTGGCGCTGCTCATCTAATTTATAGATGAACAGAACAATGGTTGTTTACAAGTACAAAATACTTTAAAAATTACTAGTACCTGCCTCCCCAGCCATTCCTTTAGCTTTGGGCCCCTGGAATAATCTGAACTGTTGCACTTGCAGGCTAGAAAGATGGTTGGTTAGGTTGTTTTGGCAGCGATGACAGGTGAGGGATGGTGCAAGCTGCCTTGGCCTCCTCATCATGGCCCTACAGGGGTCTCCAACTAGTAGCTCATGAGCTACTGTAGCTCTTGAGCTAACTCTGAGAGGCTCACCTGTGTGCAGCCCAGCTTATTAAATTAGAAAGATTTTGCTTGGTTGAATTAATATACATATAAAGAAATTGAAATTATACTGCACTAATAATATTACTAGCTGTTAATGTGTTTTATTGAACATAAGTAGCTCTCAGTATAGAAAAGGTTGGAGACCCCTGCGGCCTAGCACTTATTATTTTACAAATTAAGCACTGGCAGTTGGTGTGTTTAAAGAATGACTAGATCAGGGGGGGCGTGGCCAACAGCATGGCCGGGTAAGACGTGCCTCAGAGAAGCTCCCGATGAGCTGCAGCAAAATCCGACAATACTAACAGCCCAGACTCCCTAAGACAGCGAATGCAGGGTCGAAACGGTCAAGGAGCCCACGGAGGGGAAGAAACCCCTGAATCCCGCCGTAGCAGCAGAAGAAATTAGACTTTGAAGACCGGCCGCGCGGAATACCTTTAGCAAGATGGCGGCCGGCTGCCTTCCGACGGGCCGAGTAAAGTAGTGCCCCGGCCTCGGACTTCGTAGCAGACGGGCCCTGAAACTAGCGAAGGCGAGTGGGAAGGAGTAGCGCTAATGCGACAAGCCGTGCTCTGAAAAAGTGGCCTCACGGACGCTGGGACCGGCCGGCGGAGGCGGACCCCTGGGAAGCGCATGAATCCTGTCCGGGAGGTGGCACGAGCCGTACGCTAGGCCGCAGAGAGGCCGTGGGGTAAACACTGACACGGCTCAGTCGAGTCGCGTAGGTGGGAGACAACAGAGGAGAGGAGGCACCCGGCGGACCCTGCCTGGCCACGCCGTGACCAACTACACAGACGGTGAGGCGATCCGGGAGCTGCGGTCGCGGGTGTGAGGGGGACTCGTGAGGCCGCGCCTCGGGAACTGGAGGTGGCGTTTGGTGGGCGGAAGGCGGCAAGACACCAGCGGATGGTCGAGGAGAGGCGGAATTGTGCACCTTAGGGCGGACAGCACCACGGGTAACATGCCCTATGTCTAACCACCAAGATATCCGGCAGGGAGTATGAGACCTGGTTGAGGCTGACGGGCAGAGGGCACGCCCACGGCAGCGATATCGCGCGCAAGTCTCAGAGCTACCAATACACACAATTGTATGGGCTGCGACACAGCGGGACTAGTGACACCTGTTCTGCAGCCCCCCCGGCGAGCCCCACATGTCCTGAAGGGAGAGGCCAGAAATGGAGGGCGCAACACTGAGGACACACAGCGTGGGGCCGGACCCTCACTGCGCCGCAGGCCGCCTAGGGACCACCCTAAATAGACACTTAGGGAAGACTGGGAAACGGCGCCACTGCAAGACGCGGAACGCTGGCGCCGCATGAGCAAGCAGGCACTGCAAAGTGATCAAGCGCCAAGGTGACCCCAACAACCCAGGGAGGCAGTGAAGTGCAATAGGGGGGGGACCTCCTACTCCACACCCACCCCACCAGCCGAAAGGCTGCCCTCAGCTACTGGAACGCGGACAGGAATACGGAACACATGGGGCTCTACTACAAGGCACACGGAAACGTAGGCGAAGGTTCATTGGCTGGAGAACAGAACAGTAATGTGACCCCGTCACATGTCCCCACCCTCACAAGCGTGATCCACGAGAATCGTTGCGCTCTCCCACCCTCCTCACACTCTCTCTCCCATGCGAGAGTCCAGCAGTCGGTGAGAGGTACGAGAGAGGCCCGTCCAGTGAGGGGGGAGCCCAAAGGAAGACGAGATGGGGAAAAGGGATCCAGTGGCTAAACCCGCATGGCAAGAGACCATGGATAACTATGCTACGGCCCGTTCGCAGAAGGATGCGATCCCGGTGGCCTCCGGAGCACGTTCTGATACCGCGATGCTGCTGGAGGCGATACAAGCATCTAGGACAGATATACAGGACTCAAGGGCAGCTCTGGAGGTCAAGATAGGAGAGGTAGGCTCGGAGGTGCTACTGCTGCGCCAGGACTTTCGGAATCTGACGGAGAGGGTGACGACAGCGGAGACGCTGATCGGCGAGGCGGAAGATTCCCTCACCCCCTCCGAAAGGACATGGCGGAACTCCAAGCGTCACAACTGCTATGGAACCGGGCAAGACGCAACAACCTGCGCTTCGTAGGTTTTAGAGAAGGCATCGAAGGGACGAACGCAGCAACTTATTTATACTCCTGGCTGCAGACAACGTTCCCACAGGCTCAATTCTCTAACTGTTTCGTCATTGAAAGGGCACATAGGGCACTGCTGGCGAAACCACGAGGGAGCGCGGCCACGACCAATCATCGCACGTTTCCTCAATTTTGCGGACAGAGACCTAATACTAAGAGAAGCCAGAAAGAAGGGGGAAATACGGTTCGAAAATACAAACATTATGATTTTCCCAGACTGCAGTCAGGAGGTACAAAAACAAAGACGCTCCTATGACAAGGTAAAAGCGAAACTGAGAGATCTGCACATAACATACATGCTGCTCTTTCCGGCGAAACTGAAAGTAATCTTTGAGAGCAGGACACACTTCTTCAACCGCTCGGAAGAGGCCTGGCAGTGGCTGGAGAAACGTCCTATACTCCAGGAGGCGGCGGAGGAAGGTCGCAGGATCAGGGACGAGATGGCAGCCTCCAACCTAAGACGAAGCCCCCCATGGACCCAAAGAGTCAAGAAACCACGGATCAGAAGACGCATGCAGACCACTCCATATCCTGGTCCCGGCACGTTGGGACCGACAAGACAGAATTCAGCAACTTCAGCAGGGAAAACAGCAGCATTGGGGTCCAGGTACAGTTGCCTTGCCAGTCCAAATGGCTCTGAGGAAGAAGACGACCCAGGTACCCGTACATCGGAAGGGGAGGAAGTGGCAGACCAATCCTTGCATCCCCTAGTGACCGCAATCCGAGAGTTGGAGCAGGAGGCAACCGGCCTAACAGAAGATCTGGACACTGGGACACAGGGCTCGCATTCCTGATGGGGGACAGGACTGAGATCTGAAGCAGCAGCTCATCGTTGAGGGGGCATGCAAGTTATAAACACCCCTTTACTTATTGTTTATTATCTATTTTTATGGTATGCACTTCATCTTTGCAGGTTGATCGGGCGGGGGAGGGAAACTTGCCCGCTCCGTAGGGTGCAACCGTAGGTTCATTGGGGGGGATCCAAGGGTGGGCGACAGACCCTCACCGCCAGTAGTCTTGGCTCTGCGGAAGCTGAGACTGAAGGGGGGGTGGTGGGGAGGGGAAAGGTGGGGCAGCTGCAGGTGTTGTCAGTTTGGGGGAGTTTGGGGATGGGAGGGGGGTGGAGGGGGGTGAAGGGGGTGTGGGGAAAAGTTCAGGTTATGTCAAGAACATCATCTACGAAGAGACAGGAGGGAGTTTTGTTCTTTAACATCTCAGGTAGGGCACGCACGCGCACAACACAGCAAATCCCACCACCGGCTGTAAGATGCCATCAGATCATATTCCACAAATACACTTATGGGTAACCCAGAACGAGAAACAGTACATGGGGGGGCTTTAAGGTGCTGACTTGGAACGTAAATGGCCTAGGCTGTAAGATCAAACGGGGCCTGGTCAACAACTATGTAAAGAGATCCGGGGCGGACGTAGTTCTCCTTCAGGAGACGCACTTGCAGGGCACTAAATGTGCCTTCTTGGCACGGGGGCAATATAAGGTCCTGGCTCATGCAGGGTTTACATCGGGCTCCAGAGGGGTGGCAATCCTGATTAAAAAAACATCCACCCATGAGAGTGGCACAGGTTTGGACTGATCAGCAGGGCACATACGTGTGGGTGCGCGGAATGTGGGGGAGGCAGGAATACACGTTTGTCTCGGCCTACGCCCCACCCAAACTACAGGCAGGAACACTGAAGGGAGTCTCAGATATCATCCTTAATACATCAGACACGATTCAAATTCTTGGAGGAGACTTCAATGACGTAATGAACCCCATGGTAGATAGAACAGGTGCTCGCGACAGACCGCAGACTGTGACGCCACTGGCCAAATCCATGACTCCACTCGGTCTCCTAGATTTTTGGCGATGGCTCCATCCAGACGCCAAGACATTCTCCTTCTTCTCCGGAGCACACAAGGTGTACTCCCGCTTGGACTATATTTTCATGGCACGGCAGGCATTACAGGTATCAGATTCCGCAGAGTACTGTGCCCGTGGGGTGTCTGATCACTCACCATTGCTCGTAGCAGTAGGTAGGAGGAAGAGGGTGGGGCCCAAAATACTTAGATTGTCGGCATGGGACCTACAAAACCCGGAAATCCTGAAGGGACTACGGGCGGACGTCAAAGTGTACCTGGCGGATAACATAGACTCGGTGGACTCCCGAGTAGTTCTTTGGGAGGCACTCAAGGTGGTACTCCGGGATAGGGCACACTGTAGACTTGCGGAGGACAGGAGAAAAGTCCAGGCCGAGCTACAGGCGCTGGAAGCACAGATACTGGCACTGGAAAATGAACACCTGCTTACCAGGGACCCAGGGAAACTTAGACGCCTCGCTGATCTGCAAGTCCAGGATAGGCAACTGGTTACAGGAGAGGCAAAGTCACAGGCATTGGCGACCCTACATCATATTTATGATGTAGTAGACAAATCTGGAAGGCTATTAGCATGGCTTAGCAGGAAAGAGAGAGACGATAGATGGGTGGAAAAGGTACGGGATGGCAGTGGCGGATGGGCATGCACGGATACCAAGATAGCAGACGCATTCGCTGAGTGCTATAACACCTTCTACCAAGCACGCGACTTAGGGTCCAAAGAGGATGCGCTGTACTATATGGCACATATCAACCTCCCGACACTTGAGGAGGCTGATCGCACAGACCTAGAGACGGATATAACCGAGGAGGAAGTCAGGGTCGCATTGACCAAACTTTGTACAGGAAAGGCCCCGGGCCCAAATGGCTTTCCCGAGGAATTCTTCAAGAAAATGGCAGACTCCCTGACACGCCACTTGTTGGGCCTCTTCCGTGACGCTGAGGAGGAGGGCCAGTTCCCACTGGACCTCCGAGAGGCCACAATTGTCCCAATCCATAAACAGGGGAAGCCAGCAGAGGACTGCTCGTCCTACCGCCCTATTTCTCTCCTAAACGTAGAGGCGAAGCTTTACGCAACAATTCTGGCCCTTCGTCTGAGACGGGTCATACCGGGGCTAGTCCATCTTGACCAAACGGGGTTCATCCCGGAAAGGGCAACTAGGTATAATATACTGAGACATGCATGGAGGGCAGAAGGGGCATTGCTTGAGGCGCTCCCCGAATACGCACCTTTAGAAGGCTGCCTGCTGCAGGACAGGATCCCCGAAAAGGCCGTATCCCTCGCCTACAAAACTATTATGAACAATCGACCTAACAGACTGGAGGGACTCCGGACTACATGGGAATAGGAAGTGGGGGACATGGATGACGTAGATTGGGGCACGGTGTTGATGCACTCCAGGGAGGTGGCTATCAAGTCGCGTCTCCGTTTGATCCAGTTCAAGATCTTACATAGAGTCTACTTCGATAGAGTGAGGCTTCATACAATGGGGAGAATACCCGACCCCTCCTGCCTACGCTGCGGTCATGATAGCGGAGATTTCCTACACACTATTTGGTCCTGCCCACGCATTCAAACATACTGGGGAGAGGTCCTTGTCGAATTGGGAGAAGTGCTAGGGGCAGACATTCCAACAGACCCGAAGCTCATACTCCTAGGGATGACCAATGATGTGGACTTAGCCCGTCCACTGCTGATCTTCCTAGCACTAGCCCTGGTAGTGGCCAAAAGGGACGTAACCAGGAAATGGGGAGCGCCAGATGCACCACAGCTGGGGGAATGGAGGCGGGGAATGGACCTTTACATGGCGGGCGAAAGGGTTAGATACAAAGCACGAGGGTGCCCGAAGAAGTTCCGTAGAGTGTGGGGTAAATGGAGACAATACCATGGACTAGATGGAGGACTCTAAGGAGACAGGAACAGTTGGCTATCTGATAACCATGGAGGGGAAGAGCATCTGGGGCGGAGAGCTCTTATTGGAAAAGACTTGGAGGATTACACGAGCTGCACATTCGGATGGTAGCATGTGGGTCTTAGACCAGCAGGGAGGTGGGAGGGATAAGGGGTTGGAGACGTGGGGATGCTGCTTGATACTGACATGCTTGTTATATGTTTTTCCTTGCTGCAAAACAATAAAAATGTATAAAAAAAAAAAAAAAAGAATGAGTAGATCAGCGGGTTATGGAGTTTGAAAGGTGTGTTGAAAGGTCTCTTCAGCAGTGATGTGTTGCTGCCTGGGTGATGGGCTTGTTCGTTGCATTAGGACCACTGGTGTTATGCCGTTCAGCTGCTGCACTTTATTTCCACATAATTGTGGATTTGCCACATGCTTTATTACCTGATGCGTAATTTGCAGATTTTAAAACATTTTGTATAGTTCAAATGGATCGAAAGTTACTAACTATGTTTTACAGCACAGAGGAATGCCTTTGCAAAGGTTGACCAGCCACCTTTCAGTTGCTTAATGCTGCATTTTTCTGTTTTTCTGGTACTGAGGTAAAACCTTTGCCCAGACAGTTTTACCATGTGTAGAAACAACAAAATACTGAAGTAATATATCACAAAATGTGCTGCATTACATCACATTCTTTGCAACAAAATTTAGAACATTCTGACGCACAATTTGTTCCTCCTCAGCACATGTTTGGTACTGTATATAAGCTCAACTACATTTACATTTACTGTGTCAACAAGGCACCTTTAGCTCTCTTCTAGATGGCGGAACAGTAACCTACAGGGATACAGGAATACCACCCACACAACAACAGCCTGGTAAGGCCTGTACATTAACTTCGTGACCAGGGCCAATGGAATTACTAGCTGCAAAACCGTACAGAATGGAAGGATGTCTAAAAGGGCCGAAATTGTGTCAGGAGAGTCATCCTCAAGTGGGTTTTGCAGCTAGTTATGCCTGGATCCTCTAGAGGATGCAGGCTGTAACCATTTAGTTCTTTTTGTCATAGTTCCATTATTGAGGAAACTGTGTAAAAAGAACTGGCATGGCACATACAGGTTGGGCATAAATGTCAGAGGTATCCATGAGAATGAATTAAATTATCACTGTAGATGACGTGCAACAAGAAACTAAATTAGCAGTGTAGAGGACACGTGACAGGAAGCAAAATTGAAGAGTAAGGCATCAGCAAGGAACAGGAAGTCCCTGACACAGGAAATGGAGGTGTGTGCGCACAGTTCACAGAGGTTAAAGGGTGAAGGCGCGGATGGAAGCTGCTTCAGCAACCATAAGGCATAGCCTGGTCTCTGCTGGGCATTTGTCTTCAACGAAAAGGGCGAGACGTTCACGGTAACCTCCAGATGGCTAGTCATTGTGGTTAACAGAGTCCATTCACTGATGTCAACTTCCGCCTGCCTTGGCGCTTCCCAGTTAGATTCTATCGCGAGAGGACTCCCGGCAGGTCTACATTTTCACTGTTGACGCTATTTCTAACAAGCATTTACAATGCAACGGTTTCGCCTTTGCAAACGTTTAAGCTATTGGCATTGTAAATGACAAACTTTTTATTTATGTGTTGGTTTTGAAAACAGATAAATACAAGCATTGGCATAGCCAATAGGTCTCGCCTTTGGGACCTTATAAGTGTTTAGCCATGCAACCGTTAATGTTGTTGCAGTAAGGATATTGTGCTGCATAACTAAATACTTATAAGGTCCCAAAGGTGAGACCTATTGGCTATGCCATTGCTTGTTTATTAGACTTCTGTCTTGGGGTTACCTGGTTAATTCTACAGGCTTCAGTTGTGTTTCCTACCCAGTGACTGCACTGTAGCATAACATAAGACATGTGGAAACTAGTGTGTACTTAGTCTAAATTAGCGGATGTTAGGCAATGGCACGTTGGAAAGGAAATGCACTTTATATTCAGTAGTAGATACATTTTTTGTGACCTCCTATCACAAGGCGCTTGACTGTACAATGTTTGAACGATTTCAAATGTGTTGTTTTTAGTGACGGAATTTATTTATGTGTACATTTAAGCCTGTTGCTTCCGGATACTGTAGATGTGCCTTTGATAAAAGTTTCTAACCATAAAAGTGGAGTTAGGCGCGAATAGTAATTAGATCATCGACTCTACTGCAGGGGAACAGAAATAAGTCAGTGTCTCTCTGATCTCCTCTACTTTGGAGATGGGGAACCAGGTTCGAACCTCGTCATCAGCTCAGCATCTTGTGATTCTGGGCATATCACTTAATCTCCCTGCGCCTACCAAAAATTGAATGTGTCCTGGTGTAATTTACCTGCTCTTGTAAAGGGCTCCAAAACCTTCGGGTCGAGTTTGCGCTGTATAAATGTGCACACACAAAAAAACAGAAAAGAAAGAATCCCAAGTAAGCGCAGTGAACTGAACGGAAATATTTTGAGTGCTCTGTAAATCGCTCTCTCATTGGCAACTAAGGAAGTCTTTCGGACTCAAACTCATCAGCTTTGAATGATTTTGGGGAACAGGCCAGAGGCGCAACAACTTATCAGCTGATTACTTGTCATCTATGGCCTGCTTGCTGGGGGGATACACCCGCCTGAATAAATGCAAACCTTTCAATAGATTTACGGTCTTAGCCAATATGACTCCCTCCTCCTTTGTACTCTTTTTAAGGTGCCTATGTGATGTCGTTTCCACAGCAAACTGAAAGTAGTAAACACATTTCATTTCATTGATTGCTAAAACCTACGTTTTCTAAATGTACACTAAATGCACCGGTATTCTCTAGGCAGCAGGATAGATCACTGCATTAAGAGTTTGCTGTTTAGAGTAACAATCACATTTGTATATAGCATCTTGTACCACCCGCTGCCACCTCTAAGTGCACTAAACAGTAGATGCTACTATTGCCAATTGCATTGGTACTCCGTTTACTGAGCTCAGTCGACTAGATGGCTGTGTGGGCCTGGCCGGCATTTGAACCTGCAGGTAGCCCATCGCGTGTGTCAGCTCAGTGAGCCATGCACCTGCTCATCTGCATCGGTGTGCTACCAGCAGCTCACTGGTTGGAAGCCCGGCGCGCCCGACGACGCTTCTTTTTCCTTGAGAAGTCGGTAAATTGACGAACAGCGAGGAGAGCCGCAGTAGCACTTTTTATTTACTCTGTGGTAGCAAGCACTATATAAATGGGGAGTTATTAAGATGCTTTAGTTGTTAAGCCTGGCCTTTTTACCTACCTTGTGAAGTCCTTGTTCGTTGTATTCAATGGCCGAAAAGAGGGGTGATGCAACAATCCTCGATTGCCTTGTGGAATGCTCTGTTTTTGTGGATGCATCAATAGAAGATTGCTTTAGGTGACCTGAGGACGAGTCTGTGTATGGAGTTGAGAGTCTTGACATGCATCTGATCGTTTTAGGGCATGTTAGTTTTTGTTTTTAGTTGATGTCAGTGGGTTCTTGAGAGCACCAATGTGCACATGGCTTTCTTTTGGGAATCAAGTTTTATTTGGAGGTATTGGCTGTAAGTCCTTCCAAATGATTTTACTCAGAATATCGAGAAGTGTGTTGATGATAACCACACCATGGAACTCTGTTACTAATGAGATCTTGTAATACAGCAAATAGGAAGGTTGCGGGGAACAGGGCAGCTTTGGGTTTGCCCTAGGGGTGCACGTTGTGGGGAAATAGGAACGGTGAGATGGGCTTTCTCCACATAATCAAGTACTTTTGCTCTGGGAGCATCCATTTTCCTCACCTGTACAAAATGCATTATAGCGAAAAAGTCTATCAGACAAGCATATTTTCTGTACTTGTATGTGGATTTCACAATCGGAAGCCTCGGCAAAGCCTTAAGTGAATCCAGAAATTGGATTTGCAACAATAAACTTTCATGTTTCAGGGATGTGACTGGAAATGTTTTGTGAATCAACCACTAATGTGAAACTTTTGGAAAGAGTCAATACTCCCACTGCAGCTACCTAATGCAATCAACAAAATCTGGAGATATACAATAAATACGGATAAACCCACCAATAAGCAACTCCAGATACAGGCATCTTCCAAAACAAAAAAACAAACTAGGATGGCATATAGGAGGTTCCTCGAGGAAAAGATTTCAAAGGCTTTCTTCCAAACACATAACCACAGCGGAAAAGCGCAAAGGACGGACATGGCAATAAAAGCACCTCAAAAGACAGTCGTTCACTAAAACATAGACCACACCAGGACACCACATGAGTGCTAGATGAGAGGCCCGCATACAACACAGGAGGCAGACCTCCAATGCAACATAGCCCGAAGTGGAAAGCACAAGTAGTGGGTTGATGGTCACAGTCGCACAAATTATAATATAGCACCTACAGCGTTGTTCCAACCAACTTAACAAAAAAGGCACATTTTCACTCTGCTCTTCCCTTCATCCCTCTTAAGCACTGCAAAACAGTTTAAGAGCACCTATGTGATCACACATGCCAACAATACGATTGACACACAGATTTGATTAGGTGTACAACGTTGTTCACACCAAGCACTCCCATACGATGTAGCATACTACTCATCCGATAATGTCCTTCGGCGCCCTGTAATTAGCATACAGCACTATACAAATGTACTTACAATTACACGTGAACAAAAGAAGAAGAAGGTAGGCCTGGTGAAGAAAGACCTAAAGACCCCCCCCCTTTTAAAACAGACGACAAACACAGGGCACTCTCATAATACAGATCCATGAAGTTCACTGCAGGCACCATCCCAAAGACAAAGTATAAGAGGGGGGGGGCGGGTTAAGAGGCGAGAAATGAATAATCAACAAGGCAGACTCAAAATGATTTCTGCTTAACTCAAATCACATGAAAAGCAAGGGGGCTTGGTAGGTAAACACCACGCCAAAGCAGTCCTCCCAGGCAACCGTGCAGAGGGGACGCCGCACGAGACAAAGAGGGGCATTGGAAGACAGAAGAGCACAAAAAAAGGAAGCACAGCTAAAGTGAGAGCAGCTAGTGACACACAACCATTGGGAAACCAAGATGTATAGAGGGCGCGGGTTTAAGTAGATAGGCAGAACCCAAAGTAGGTCTCACTAGAACCTAATAAGAAAGTAGCGAGGTTACAGACAGGGGCTACAAAACAAGCACCGGTCCAACACCAGAGACGTACCCGACGAGTGTGCTGGCTGCAGGAAGGCTGACACCCCACACCCCTTCCCCCAGTAAACACTGCAACAGAAAAGCAATGGGTCGCAGGAAAGGGCAGGAAAGGCACACACACCAAGGGTGTCCACGAGAGCCAAGAAATCTCAGCGAAGGCAGAGCCCTACGTAGAAATGCAGAGGCACAGGTTTGCATAAGAGGTCTCCTTTCTTGTAATACACCCCCCTTTCAGGGACCGCACCGTGCCTTGGACCGCCCTGGAGGGCATGTGCTGTGTTAATAGAAGGCCGGCCTCGTCAGATGAAGGTGTGCGCGTTCCCTAGATTTACCAAAACTGGCTTTTTCTACCAAAGCGCTTATAAGCTGCATGAAACCCTTTGGGAGCTGCGAACGGAAAGGCAGAGGACAGAAATGCTGCCTAGTCCAGCACTAGAGGCCGGCATTGCACCCCCAGAACACAGCAGACTTTAGACAAACGAGGACCTATTTATTGTGCGCCGGTTCTGGATGTAAATGAGGCTCTATTGTGCGCAGATCTGGTGCTCCCAGCGCTGCGCGGGGACCCGGGCCTCCTCGAGGCAGCCAGATGGCCTGGGTTAGCCAAGGACAAAAGGAGAGCCGGGTCCTGCCCTCTCGGGTGGGTCACCAAATCTATTTAGAACTGGGATAGCGGTGCCTAGCGCCCCAGAGTAACATGGGGCGTTAGTGCAATGGCGAGGGGCGCAGGAGTGAGGCTCGCTGTATGAGCAAAGAGTACAGTACACTATCCGTGAAGCAGCAGAGAAAACTGTATGTGGTACAAGGCCTGGGGCAGTATGCAAGTCCCGCCTGCGGGTTTCAGAGGGCGGAATCACCGTCTGAAGAGCCGGGGGCAGAGAGAGCAGGAGGCGAAATAAACTGTATGAGGAGACAGAGCACGAGGTGCAGGTCCGGCTCTCTGAATGAGCCGGAAGGTGGGGAGCAGAAGGCAGGATCATTGCACGAGGGGTCAGCAGGAGTGGCCTTACTGCGGGTGAGAAGTTTAGACAAAATAAGCACCTACGGGCACACGGGGAGGGGGGGGGGCGGGTACGGACAGCGGGAGGGGGGGGGCGGGAACGGACAGCCACAGAAGAGCAGCGAGGGCGCAGCACTCCACTTCGGCCAAAGGCTTTTCCAAAATGAGGAAAACATCACGGGACAAAAAAATAAAAATAATAAGTACACGCCCACAGCCACATGACGTCAGAAGTGGGTGGAGAGGGAAAAAAATGCAGGAACGCCCACAAATCTGGTCCGGCCATGACGGACAGATCTCTGTTCCAATGGCTAGCCTCCATTTATGGAGCTAGCCAATGGAACAGAGGGCGGACAGAGGGCGGATTCAAGTGTCCCTTACTGAAGACTACAGATTTCTCTGGAGGCGGAGCTAAAGCTCCGTGCTCCAGCGAAACCTAAACTGAAGACTACAGATTTCTCTGGAGGCAGAGCTAAAGCTCCGTGCTCCAGCGAAACCTAAAAAGGGAGATCCTTCACGGGGACGTGCTATCATTTGAACTTCTTTTCGGATTAATCATTTAATAATGTCGGTCGAGTTTCGATTTGTTTCATGGCAAATATGTACATCTCCATTTCATGCCTTTAGCTTCGGGTTTGAACATTCGATTTTGAACCTATATTTATTTTCAGTCTCCTGGGCCTATTTTGGAGCCTTCCAGACTGTAATTTCTTGAAGATAGATACAAAGTGTGACTTCAGGGGGTGTCGAAATTGTATCCAACTCTTTGTAGAGATAAATGCATTGGGCATCTCCCTTTATGTGTCTATTTCACAGCACTCTAGTACTTTCTGATGGGGCCAGAGAAAACACTGTTACCATTTTTAGGTGTGGCATAGTCGCAGCTATAGTTGATTGTGCCTCATGTAATTATAGAACATTATAAATAAAAAGATACATACACAGAGGGGCTTTGGGTCAGCCCTCTTCATCTATTGGTCTTTTCAAGTGTCATTCGTATTTTGCTTCTGCCCGTCACTTCATACAGAATGACTCAGTGGGTCAGCCATTGGCTCTCTTGCACTGTGAGAGATAGTAGTGTGCCTAATCAGATGTGTAAATCCAATAAAATAGCGCAATTAAGCCTTGGCTTGTAGTCCGATTTTTTTCTTTGACATTGATTTTTTTCTTTCCATTCTCTTTCCTTTTTATATTTATTTTATATGTCTTCAGGAAACAGTCATTCAGAGCTCGTTGTACCGTTTCCTGGTGCCGATAATAATTGCATTAACACTAAAAAGGGCTTACATTCCTTTTCTCTGTCTGACTGCCTTCTAAGAAATATCCCAATGATCTACTAAGAAAATATGCTATGGTTATTTTTTAAAAATTTTATGTAAACATTTTGTATTTCAAGCATATTGCCGCAACATCTAGTAAACAGCATTTTTCCTATTATTTTACTTCTAATTATTTTTGCGCCCTGCGCTTTAAATAAAACAATTAAACCATTTCACTAGCTTGCTAATGACCGACCAAGTGGCCATGCCAATGCTTATTACATTTTGGTGCTTAACGAGACATGGGTGTCACTGCTTCACCAGTGTGGTTGAGCATAGGTTGAGCTGAATTCTTAAAAAACTGAATAGTCATGGAAAGTAGGAGCACGACAAGCAGTAGCATTTACACCGGGGTGTTTAACTTACAGTTGGGTGTCCCCACTTTGCCTATGTTTAATTTTGTTTCCTAATGCTATGTATTACAGGCAAAGACCTCATTGCAAACTAACAGTTACTCTGCACTACAGCGGGCTCCATTTTATGTGTGTAAAGCATCATTTTGTTAATTTAAAAACTTTAAAACTGGCAACTAAACCATGATGGTCACGTACACTGCTGGGGCATGCTCCTGCACAGTTTGGTGAGGATGTTGTCCTGAGAGCTCATGGTCACGGAGTCTCCTGATATGGTGTAAGCAAGCAGGAGCTAAAGGAGGCCAGAGGGCAATGGGAGGAAAAGTTCCGCTTATGTGTGGCCTACAAGCAGGAATTCGGTTTTAGCACCATGGATGTCAGAATGGCTCCTTCCCGCCATCACACGTATGTGGGCTTCCAGGGAGGTGCTTGCTGTGAGATAGTTATGAGTGTTGTCTGCATAAGGATGGCAGTTGAGGTTGTGAGGCCGGTGCAGGGACTCGCATGGCCAAGTGATATTAAGCATGACGTTTGGAGTGGCCTTGAGTAATGCCACTTGGGTATGACTTGAAGGCTCTCCGTTTCATCTCCCTACCCATCTCTCAGGGAGCCTAGTTTGGGGCTTGACTGTCCTTTGATGGTGGGCATTATGGCAGCAAAGATGTTTCGAGAGGAAGTATTCAAAACCAGCAAAATATGCTGTATGGTTAGCATGGGTCCTGAGATCTTTTCTGCGTTTACTGTGAGCTGTTGGGCCCAAACCGTTTCCGTGCTGTGCCTGAGTCTAGATTTTGCTCTGGTGAGGCTTTTTAGTGAATTATTGTATTTATTTATTTATTTGTATAGCGCGACATTCATCCCATTGAGATATCACAGCGTTGATATATAACTCAGGGTGCTCTTTCTCAGATGTTATATTCTATAAAAAGTTAGTTGCTGCAATGGGTGAATCTGAGGTCTTTCACGAGGTTGGTTAGAACAGATTCCTTGGTCTTGATGGACGAAAGGTGGTATTTTTGCTGTTTGTAA
This sequence comes from Lissotriton helveticus, assembly GCF_964261635.1. Taxonomy (NCBI): domain Eukaryota; kingdom Metazoa; phylum Chordata; class Amphibia; order Caudata; family Salamandridae; genus Lissotriton; species Lissotriton helveticus. The sequence continues at coordinate 1,100,505,704 of NC_136071.1, read as the reverse complement.
CAGGTGAAGCCAGGAGGTCTGTACAGTCTTCAGCTCAGAGGGTTGGTACAGCTTCACCAATCAACTGGGACCATCAGAGGTACCAACAAACGTTTTGTCCTGGTCAGTAGTAATGGGAAGGAAGTAGAATTGGGTGGGAGGGTTTGTGTTTGTGGCGGGGGGTCTGTATGTGGTAGAGGGGTACACAAGGGAGTGATGTCATCTTGGCACTAGGGGTGATTTCATACTACTTGGCTATCTTGACATTGTAATAAAGTTACAGTTTCTGCCTAGCTCTTGAGATGTGTTCATGGCAGTTTTAATGCATCTAGTGTACAGAAAGGTGCAGGATTTATTTTTAGAAAATTTATCTTGGCCTTTTTACAGTTCCTTGGTGCTCCTGGCAAATATATTTTTCTTTTGAGATGTGCTTCTTCAGGATATGAGCTCAAGAGTGAACGTGGTGAGTTTGAGTAGGTGGCAGCTTTGTTTGTGGCTGGTGGCAATGTCAGCGAGGGATGGCTGTGTATAATTGAGCGTTTCACTAGGACTAAACATATTGTCTGCCTGGTGACTGTTGGACACCCTTTTTAGATGTTTGTAAGTTAATCTGGTCACAACCGTACTTGCGATACCTGATTGCATTTGTAAGACTTGGTACGGTGATCAGAGGAATCGCATGCTCTGTACTTAATAAGTGGGGAAAAAACAAAACCAGGCTTGTTTTTACTAGGTGAAGCCCTTTAATATCAGGCACAATTATACACAATTGTATGAAAACTGTGCTTTACAGAACTAAGGGGCTGATTATGAAATCGGAAGGACCGCAACCGGCCAATAGTCGGTTGCGGTCCTTGGACATCTGCCCCTGTGGTCCGCCCGCCACATTACAATGCGGCAGGTGGAGGGACGGTCCGCAATGCTTCCGGAAGGCACCATAATTCACTAATAACCTCAAAGCCAGGCTCGGCTCCGCCGTCGGCATTACGATGGCACTTTCCGACAGCTATTTCATGTCCGCCTTTCCGACATGAAAAGGCTGTCGGAAAGTGTCTTTGGGGGCCCCCGCTGGGCCCCATTTCACCCTGGCCCTCTGCAGTAGGGCCTGGGGGGGTAACTATGGTGCCCCCCTTAATATCCCTGCATCTGCCACACGGTGCAGAGATGTTTACAAGCATCCATTTATCAATGGAAGCGTGTTACTGCTGGCCTTTTCCGCCCACCGCACAAGCTTCCATTGACAAATGGATGTTTGCGACCGCCCTAAGGGCGGTCGCCTCATAATACTGCGGTCGGAATTGCCGACCTAAGGCCGGGCTGTTACTTTCCGCAATGGTATCGGCGTGCATAAGTCCGCCCGGCATCGTAATTAGGCCCTTATTCAGTGCAATATGTAAAACCCTGTCCTAAAGATTTGAATTTTCTGGGGGTCCCTTATACTTTGTTGTTGATGTACATACAGTTGCATGCCAAATTTGTCACTTTTTTTTTGCCCTGCTGCAAATTAGCAATTTAGCTAAATGTATGCATACTCTTGCTTTGCCCATGCTGGTTTCACCATTTACCACTGGTCGCAAAATGGATGGAGATTTCGCGCAAACCACTCTGTTTGGGGACCTTGAAATTATTCTCCGTGTAGTTACACCTGCACATCTAAAATTGAACTGCATCAAGAGGGCATAGAAATAAAATGGTCCAAGGATGAAAGTCATTTGAGGAATGTCAAGGTTTCCACATACTATGGATCACATCTGGAGCTCAGGCACTGAAGTGCTATGAAGTGTATACTGTGTAATACACCAGCTTATGCCAGCAGGACATTAACAATTGTACACATACGTCATGTTGAAAATGACACCACGCAGTAGAAAAGTAATTTGCACAGCTGTGTGCTTTCTGTTAGTAAAATAAGAATCATAATGTGATTTTGTGTAGCGCTTTTTTCCTATTTCTGCTATTTCTAGGTGCTGTAAATGGTAAGTGTTATTATTACCCAATTTAAAGGTACTTTGGTTATGGCTTTCTGCAGTAAGTGTAGAGTGTACGGTGTGCAGGCAAGAGTGGAGTGGTCGCTCCAGTTGAGTACTAAGTGGGTCTGTCCACCACCGATGCTGTTTCCTAGAACCTCCACTAGGCTCCTGTAGTTGTTTAAGAATTTGTGTGTCTTGTGGCGGTGATGTGGGCAGCTCTGACCAGTAGGGTGGTGCAGGCTAGAACCACCATTATGAGGCTGGCCCAGTGGCCCACAAGTCGTGTTTGCCTGGAATTATCAGTTGCTTGTATGCATTTCACCACCCTATGGTGCTTGCCTACAAAGAATGTTTTCCTCTGTCTCCAAACGTATGACTTTAGATAGCTAATATTTCTGTTGGTGCCTAATTGATGTCTCATGAATGTGGTAGTTGGGCCTACTGAATTTGTGACATGCATGGGTTTTCCATTAGGTATTAAGCTTCTCCCTCCTAACACTGTTTGTTCTTGGAACCTTCATAGATAGTGTTCCTGGATATCTGCTGTTGCTGCAGATCCATGGGGGAGCAAAGAGCACACAAAAAAATCTGCCAAGAATACTTAAAGCAGGAAGCAAAAAGCAAGAGTTGAGGCAGCAACACTAGGAGCGCTGCGGCTTGGTTCCCTGTTGAGAGCCGTGGGGATGATACGGAGTAGAGCTCTGAACACAAGTAGGAAAATAACAAAACACGATAAAGGCATACACATAGCCACACTGGTGAGGAAAGAAGACGACATGAAGTGCGGCGTCCCTGAAGCGGGGCTCTGTGCTGATAAAATTAAAGCTGTGCGACCACCCAAATCATACAAAAAAACAAAGTTTGTGCATTTCTGGAAAATAGCAAAAACAAGATAAAGGCACGCAGATAGCCACGCTGGTGAGGAAAGTAGATGACCAGAAGCATAGCATCTCTGATGCGGGTGCCGGGCTGATAAAATAAAAGCTGCTCGGTCTCACAAATCCTACAAATTAGCAACGTTTGTGCAATTCAAACATGCCACACAAGCGGTCTACTCTTGAAGAGATTAAGTGAATTACGAGCAGCAACGGGCACTGACACGAGCAGTAAATGCAGCAACAGGCAGGAAATGGTGGGGGATGGCACAGTGAGACGAGTCAGAACAAGAGTAGTGCACCAAACATATGTAAATGGTCAAACGTGTACTGATCCATTTTAAACGGTTAGTTTCCAGGGCGGAAACAAAGAGCCAAAATGCGGGACAAAAACAACAAAGGGACAGTAGAAGAGAAAGACTTTACAAGAGGCACTACAAGGACCAAATTAAAAGTGAGAGGTGTGCCCAAAGCCCATACAGTGAATACAGCATGTCTCAAAGACAGCACATGCGGGCTGCCTAGACTCGACCTAAAAAAAACACCTGCAATTCACTTTTATCTCCTCTTTGCACCATGGTCTCAGATCTGTTTCCCCCAGATTTTTTCCAACTGCATGCACCTGGGAATCCAAAAAAACTCACAATCCCACTGTTTGATGATCTCACCTGTTATATGTTTTTCATAAGTTCTGTCCTCCTCACCACTGACTGTAGGACCCATTTTACTTTAGTGTTCAAGCTGGCTCACTTCAAGCTGGTGACTACACTTGATTTACAGATTGGGGCAGTGCTCGGTGTCTCCCACCACTTCTGTGGTAATTGAAAGAACCATAATCTGTCAGTTTGATGAGTTGAACAACTTCTATCTTGAACTGACGAAATCCCAACATTTGGGTCTCCAGAAATGTAAGCAGTTCTGCTGCATGGATAGTTGCTTCAAAAAACCCTGCGGCCAGTTCATCCGTGCCCCCAGCCTCAGCGAGACCTTAGGTCAGTCCTTGCACTCCTGAGTATACGTTGGAATCCAATGTGATTCTCACAGAATCAACAAAATAAAACTACAGCATAGGATGCTCGCGCCACCACTTAAACCTACATCACACCAGCTAGGCTGCAGCTTTAAGGGAGGTAGTCATTTTGTAATTCCAGGTGCTTGTTTAAGGAACTTGCTTGTCATCTAAGCTGAGAAAAATGTTGTAGCCTTGAAGAAAAAACTGAAACATTGAAAATGCATCTCTTCAATCAAGAAAGTGTCTCTAGAAATGCACTTTGCAGTGCCCTGCCATGGGAAACATCCTTTACAACGAAACTTTTACAACGCAGTGCTTTTACAACGCAGGTTTTACAACGAAAACCATTACAACGCATTGCGCTGGGGGGCGCTCTAGGATAGGGAATAGATTTAATTTACTATCCAACACCTTCCCTAGTGTCCACGGGGACTGGAGTTGGAATAGTAAATTAAACTATTCACTATCCAGCACCCCAAAGCGCTATGCGTTGTAATGGCATGCGTAGTAAAACCTGCGTTGTAAAAGCATGCGTTGTAATAGTATGCGTTGTAACGTCCTACATCCCCCTGCCATACATATTTCTGCTATAATTAATTATGTGTTTAGAATTTTCAGGCTAATGAAAATGATGCTATCCATGGGAAATGGTCACAGCGACTCGGCCTAGTACTTAACTCAGGGTAGAGAAGTTAAAACACCTTGGTGTAGGTTCTTGGTTTGGCTAGGCCCCATAGAACACGTTTGACTTCTGAGGCCCGCATTAATCACTTATGGAAGCCAGGGACCGTGGTGTAAGCTATTTCTACTATTTGAACCTCCAAACAGAACACAAAACTGCAGAAACACTCATCAAATTCACAAATTATTAAATGTTTTCTTTAAATGGTTGGCTCATCCATGTCCGCTCCTTCCTGGAAAGTTTCGGGGTGATCCGTCAAGGGAGTGCCAATAAAAATGGGGAGGTCCCAGAACACGTTTTCCCCACAAAAATTTCCATAGGAAGGCCTACCCCCACTCCCCTTGCAAATTTGTGGAAGATCCAGGTGGCCTAGGGCTCAGGAGAGTCGGCAAGATATTTCTTTTTGGGAGAGGGGCCGCCTCCAACAAAAACAAGCATTGGAAATGCAATAGGTCTCGCAGCATTAGAGTTAGTGCTTTTAGAATTGTTTATGGTTTTTTTTTGTAAATCTTTAGCATTTTTGTTTCCTGTAGCCAATGCTAAAGAATTACAAATAAAAAAAGCCATAAACAAATCTAAAAGCTCTAACTCAAATGCTCCGAGACCTATTGCACTGTGTGAGGGTGAGGGGTTGAGGGTGAGTGAGGGTGAGTGAGGGTGAGTGAGGGGTTGAGGGTGAGTGAGAGTGAGGGTGAGTGAGGGTGAGGGTGAGTGAGTTAGGGTGAGGGGTTGAGGGTGGGTGAGGGTGAGGGGTTGAGGGTGAGTGAGGATGAGTGAGGGTGAGTGAGGGGTTGAGGGTGAGTGAGGGTGAGTGAGGGTGAGTGAGGGTGAAGAGTGGTATACAATTACAATAGGGTGTGGCTACACCCAATGTTTAGCCCAGGTACCACCTTGCGGGCCTAGCAGCAGTGCGCATGGAGGACTGCATTGCCCCCAGCGCGATGGTTCATATGGCAGCAGGAGTGGAGCAATATGCGGGAGGGTAGGTTAATGATGTGTGAGGATAGGAGGGTTGAAGTGTTTTGTCTGGGGCTGGCTCAATGGTTGTTAGAAAATTGCAATTCGTGAGTGGCAGGCTAAGCTCGGAGGGCGGACAGGATCACAGAAGACGCAAGTTAGTCAATGGGGCCCGCTAGGCAACCGTAGGCTATAGTGGGGACCATAGGGGAAGTGATGTGGCCTATGCACAGAGCTGCCGACTTGGGAGTGGCTCAACATCCTGTGATCCTGCGCAGATGATTTACTCTTCTCGGAGTAAAACAAACCAGGTATTTGGCATGGGGTGACGCACCGAGTATCAGGAAGAAGGTTTCAATGGGGAGTCGGGTTAAAGGGTAGACAAAGGCGCACGAGGGGCGAGCGCGAGTGGCGGGGGGCTGCTGCAGGAGCCTCAGCTTAGGAGTTGTCTCCCAGAGTACTGACGAAGAGGAATTTGGCCTGGAGAGACGCAACGGGGGGAGGGTGGGGGGCATAAAAACGGTTCAATTTCGGAGGCAGGTTAGAGGGAGAAAAAGCACAGGAGTGGGAGCGAAGAGAGTGGAGGGGTATGGGGGGCCTCGTTTTGGTGGCTTAAGGAAGGGCAGCAAAGCGTCTAATTACAAGGTTAAGGCGGGGAACCAGGCTGCGCACGAGGAGGCTCGTGCAGATAAGAATGGAGTGGGTCGGTCGGGTTACAGTACATTGGGTGTTCCCCCACATGGGGGGTGGGGGGGCGTTGCGCCCCCACCCCCATGTCACATGACCGGGGTCTGCTGGAGCAGGTAGGAGCCCTTTAAACTCCAGCAGTTTCATTAGCTGGATGCCTGCTAGGTGAGTCACCGTTGAGGGGGCGGGCCCTTAAGGAGGATGAGATCTGGGGGGAGGGGAGAGAGATGTACGTGAGAGAGAGAGAAGGCACACGAGGCAGAGAGACACCAATCACACGCACTCGATGAATCCTGATGAGTGGCGCTAAGTTTCCAAGGCGTTTCTTGCGACAGAGCAGCTCTGCAGGGGCCCCTGGCAGGGGCCCGGGACAGAGACTCACTCCCTCCAGCCCGCAGTGAATAACAAGCGTTGCAGTGAAAATAACGCGCTTATGTTATGCGCGCCTTGCTGTTCAGAAGTAAATAAGTTGTAAGTAAATGGGATGCACTGACCCCATTCTGCAATTTAAAATCCTGTAAGAGATGGTCTCACACTGCCGCTGAAAATGGACCCTAAAAAGGGACTAATGTCTTAAAGAAATGTCTTAAACTCTTTTAACCTAATAAATAATGGTTCCGCTGTCACCTCTGGTAGAAACCTCTGAGCTAAGAAATCACAAATGTTAAATGCAACTACGGCGATGTGCTGCGACTTAAGGAGGGGTAATTTTATGCGCTTACCTATTCGCCAACTAGTGGTTCTGCACTCGTGGCTGCTGGCCTGCGACTCCGTGTCTGCTGTTGGGAGTCGAATCAGCGTGTGATGCAAGGGGGCGTGTTTAGATCCGGAAACGGCGTTGCGCGAGTGCTGTGTATAATAAAGTTATGTGCGTAAGAGATAGTGTAAGCCACGATAAAAACAATAATGAATAAAAAAGAGAAGTGACATATGTTGTTAATCGGACGCTGTGTGCGCTGGGCAAAATAATAATAAAATAAAAACAAGACGGAGGGAAGAGAGGGGAGGGGGGAGGAGAAATGCGACACGGCGGGAAGGGGAGGGGGCGGAGCGGGTAAAATAAACAAGACGGAGGGAAGAGAGGGGAGGGGGGAGGAGAAATGCGACACGGCGGGAAGGGGAGGGGGCGGAGCGGGTAAACAAAGACGGACGTGCACGCGCTTTTAAGCTCAATGCGCATGCGCATTGAGCTTAAAAGTCACGGGCACTGCAAGGAATCGCCACGATTCCTTGCAGTGTGGATAAAGAGTGGATAAGTCCCAATACTCTCGCCTTGCTCGATGCACAGGCGAGACCTAAAAACTGTGGGTGTTGCATGCGAGATCAAAACTCGCACAAAAACAATAATATTAAAACACAAAAAAACAAGAGTAGCAAATTAGTGGCTGGAGACGCTCCTTTGTTGTTCATTGCTATGGAAAGGAGCACCCCATAATGCTTTCATGGACTAATTTAAATATATTTGGATGCATGGTTGTCTCCCAGTCTGGGCAGGGCACAACCTGCCTATTTGTAAGTTTTATGGGGGGGCTGCAGGAGTGAAGAAATACTTTTTGAAAAACTATGTTTCCTGGAGCCTAAAGAGCATGATCCCAGGAAAATATGTTGATGTTTGTAAGCATTTCCAGAGCTGTAGTGTTTTTTACCACAAAATGCAGGGATTCCTTGTAGTTGGTCTTGTGGCTGCATTATGTGGGTTGAAGAGTGTAAAAGAAAGATTCTGACACTTGTGTAATGTTGCTTTCAATATAAAAGCTTTATATAAATGTTTATTGACAGACATTGCAATAGCTCCTTGACAACAACAACAGGCCTTCCTTTACTAGATTAGCAGTGACTTGCATCAAAAAAACTCTAGAAATTCATTGAATAAAACCGAAGGTTAAAGTGACTGTTATAGTTGGGTATTGTATTGTAATTGCATTTATATAGCGCTTACTACCCCATACGAGGCGTTGAAGCGCTTTTTCGGCGAGTAGCACGCTACTCTGGGACCCATAGAGGATTAGTGTTGTATTAGTATAGTGAAACATGCAAGTAAATTTTAAGTGGTGGATAGGTTAGTCAGTTATCTGGATTCAGAAGGATAGAAGAGGAAAATAAGGTTTGTATTTATATAGTGTTTGTTACCCCTGATGGGGGGTGTTGAAGCACGCTACTCCTGAACCCATAAAGGATTATGTTATGTTATGTTAAAATTATTTATACCGCGCTCGGTCACCGGAACGGTTTCATGGCGCTCATAACAAATGCGGAGGGCAGGAACAGGGGTTACTCGAATGCTGACTGGAAGAGAAACGTTTTCAACATCCTACGAAAGCGGTCATAGGTAGGGCAATGTCGGAAGGCAGACGGAAAGGAATTCCAGATTTTGGGGGCCGAAAAAAGAAAAACAAAGACCACCGTGTTTTTTACGTTTTGATTTTAGGAATGACTAAAAGGTTGTGGGAGGTGGAGCGGAGATCTCGCGAGGGAGCATATCGCTTCAAACTAGAAGAAGTGAAAACAGGAGCCAGATCAGACAGAGCTTTGAATATCGTGCAACCAAGTTTGAAGGTGCAGCGTTTAGCCACCGGGAGCCAATGCAGGCTCCGCAACAGCGGCGAAACATGCTGGTGCTTGGGCTGATGGTAAACCAAGCGTGCTGCCTGATTTTGCACCAGCTGCAACCTGTGGAGATGGTATGCAGGAATTCCCACGTACAGAGTGTTGGCATAGTCAATTCTCGACATAACGAGGGCCATGATGACAAGGATAAGTGCATCTCTGGTGAGGAATCTACTGATCTTACGTATCCTACGCAGGTGGAAAAAGCAGGATGACGTGACGGCACTAATCTGGGACCTCATGCATAGGTCGCTGGAGATGACTACGCCAAGGCTCTTCACAGAGTTGACGGGGCAAGGAGAAGGCCCTAGTGAGGGAGGCCAAAAGCTGTCATTCCATGGATTGGCTGATCCGCCCTCCAACACAAGCTTGGTCTTGGTGGGATTTAATTTAAGCTGGCTGTGATACATCCACTCCGATATATTGAGCATAGTAGTTTGGAAACTAGTGCGGGAGGAAACGGAGGTGTCAATAGGGAAAATTAACTGCAAATCATCCGCGTAATTAAAAGTTGTGGCCGCGGATTTGCGAAGGGAAGCTATTAGGGGCTGCATGTACAAATTGAATAACAAAAGAGATAGAGCGGAGCCCTGTGGGACTCCGCAGGAGAGGGGGGAATAGGAGGCGGAAAAGGTAGACAGGTGCACTGCCTGGGAGCGCTTATCCAGAAAAGATCTAACCCAGTCAAGAGCTATGCCCTGAATGCCGGCATTATTGACACGGTCGATCAATATTGCATGATCGACCGTGTCAAAGGCCGCAGACAGGTCCAGCAAGACAAGTGCTTGGGAGGTGTTATTGTCGGCGCCCTTTCTCAAGGTATCCATCACAGCCACAATGACCGCCTCGGTGGAATGGAGTGGGCGGAAACCGGCTTGCTGGGCCTCCAGAAAAGACGAGCTCTCAATGAAAGCACTCAGGCAGCGAGTGACATATGTCTCCAGAATTTTCCCCAGATAGGGGAGAAGGAAGATGGGCCTATAATTGCTTAAGACCGTAGGGTCGGCATTAGTCTTTTTTAGTATCGGTATCACAACTGCTTGTTTAAAGGAGTCCGGGACCACCCCCGTCGCCAGCGAGTTGTTAAGTATGGGCAGTGGAGGGTTAGGGCAGGCCAGGAAGATTTCTTTAAGGACTTGGGGAGGGCAGCAATCATTGGGGGAGCCAGAACTCACTTTATGCAGTAATGAGTGAAACTCCGTGAGGGAGATCGGAGGGAAAACATCCAGGCAGCAAGGATTTCTAGAGGGTAAAAGGGGAGGAGAAGGGGATGAAGGCAGGGGAATATTGTTCTTAATAGTGATAATTTTGTCAATGAAAAAGGCATTGAGTGAATCGCACAGAGCCTGTGTTGGTTGGGGTTGAGGAGTGACACGGTCTGGTAGAGAGAGCTCATTCACTATGGAGAAGATGTCCTTAGCATTGGAGGCAGATGCCATAATTTTTTGGGAAAAGTAGGTTGTTTTAGCCAGTAAGATGGATTTTTATAGGCTTTCAGACAGTCCACAAACTCAATTTTGAGTTGTTGGTCATAGTTACTCCTCCAGCGGCGCTCAGCCTGGCGTAGAGCTAATTTGTCCAGCTTTAGTTGGTCCGTAAACCACCGCTGGGCGTCATGGGGGCGTATAGTTTTTATAGTTTTCAGAGGGGCGACAGTGTTACAGGCGGACAACAGCCATTGTTCAAGAAGGGAAGCCTGGCGAGTCACCAAGGCGGAGGTCGGAGGGACTGTGGAGGCAAGTATAGAGTGAAGTTCCACCAGATTGGCTCTCTTCCAGTTCCGAGCAGTGAAATTGGTCATGGGGATAGGGCGACTGGGAATAGTCAGATTAAGGGAAAAGGAAATTAAACCGTGATCTGACCAGGAACAAGGGGTCACTGTAGGGGGCGAAATTTCAAGGTTGGCCGTCCACAATTGGTCTAAAATGTGGCCTTTGCAGTGAGTAGGTATTTTAACATATTGACGACAATTCAGGCCTGATAGAAGATCAGAGAATTCCTCCGAGAGACGGCTTTCCCGGGGGTCAGAGGGCCAGTAATTAAGGTCTCCAATAATGATAACCTTAGCATGGTTAATGATAAGTTGGGAAATGAGATCACCAAACTGTTGAGGGAAAGAGGGTATATGGTCAGGGGGTCTATACACGAGAACAACTATAAAAGAGGACCTGGGAGAAGTAAATTTGATAATGAGACTTTCCGTTTTGGGGATCACGGCACAAGCTAAGGTTGCAAAAATATACTGGGAACGAATGATGGCTGCCACCCCGCCACCGGCATGCCCAGCTGGTCGATTGGATTGCAGGATGTAATAGCCGGCGGGGATAGCAGCAAGAATGTCGGGGATTGAATCCTCAGTCAGCCAGGTTTCTGATAGGAGGAGGATATCCACAGCTCTATCGTCTAGCAGCTGGAATATTTCAAGTTGATGTTTCACCATTGACCGAGTATTAAGATATATCACGGTCAATGGAGTGGCCCCAAGAATAGATGATTTGCGCGGAAAAGATATCGGCTCAGAGCAGAGGGAAAGAGTCTCTCAGACAAGAGTATCCAGGGGAACAAAATACCACAATCCAAGGCTAATGTGACATTTAGGTGCCCAGGAGGTAGCGTGGTCATCGCGGCCCCTTTGGTGACGGAACGATTGGGTCCACTGTCTGGAGGACGGAGATCTACGGCCCGGTGCGGTGGCGAGAGGCAGGCCCGAGAGACCGCGGCCTCGATTATTACCACGGCCGACCCCAGAGCTGTGTTCCCCTGCGCTGTGACTTACGCGACCCCGCGGTGGGAAGCGGGTCGCGTTTCTTATCCTTGGCGGTGAGCGGGAGTGCACGCTCGACGGAGGGGGGGCCTCCCCTCTTCCCCTGACCCGGACTTACTGGTGCGCTGGAGCCGGGATCGGCCTGCGGAGCGTCTGTGTCCTGCGAGGCCTGTGTGTGCTGAGAGGCGTCTGCCTTGGAGGGGCCAGTCGCACTGACGCGGGGCTTCTCGAGTTGCTGCCTGGAGGTCTCCGAGTGCGGCGGTGTCCCCTCTTGCCCCGCTTTATTTCACGGAAGCCGGGCTGCATGTCGGGCACCGGTGGGTGTCATTCCCCACCCCAGCTGACTCCTCATTGATTGCGGTGGTGAGGCTCCTCTGAGAGGGCTGCATCGAGGGAGCTGGTGCGCTTCCCTAATTAATTTGACAGCCTACAACCCCATCTGGGGGCAACCTGGATCTACTCCGCAGACTCTGCGGGTGGAGTTTGGCGCTCTTTTGGTTTGCACGTCTGCACCTGGTGCCTCGGGATTTGTGGTCAGCTGCTTCCCCCACTTGTGCCGGTATCTGCGTGACGACCTGCTGGCCATGTGGAGTTTGTGGGCACCTCTGACTCTCCTGCTGCACTGATACTCCTCCACACTGAGCGCCAATACGTCTTCTCTGGCCGAGACGGGACAGGCGGAGGGTACATTGCCGGTGATTCTGCGCCGGGGGCCCAGGGAGGCTCCCCTCTAGGCCATGGGGCGCCAAGATAGGACACAACCGAAGCTTTCCTTTGCGAAGCAGAACTCAAAGACGGCAGATGGCGATGGGGGTGGCGGCGCGACTGGAGGGGACACACCAGAGGGGACGCCGCAGCAGGACCTGAGGGAGATACGCCTAGCCATGGAAAAGAATCTTCAGGGAGGTATGATGACTATCGGCACGAAACTGGACGCATTAACCTACCGCATGGACTGCATGGCGGAACGGCTGGATAAACATGCGGAACGGCTGGATATGTCGGAACGCCGAATTACTGAGGTGGAGGAAGCGCACACCACGCTGGAGACGGACAACAGACAGATTGGCAGGGCTATGCAGACACTCCTGGATAAAACTGAGGATTTAGAAGCCCGTTCACGCCGCTGTAACCTGCGCGTCACGGGCCTTCCGGAGAGTACATCTACGGGTAACATGGAGTTGTTTATGGAGGGCCTGCTGAAGAAGCTGCTGGGAGATGATGTATTCTCCAACATGTTTGTGGTGGAAAGGGCGCATCGATCCTTGGGGCCACGACCCAAGCTGGGTGCCCCACCGCGACCCATTATAGCCAAACCTTTAGATTATCGCGATGTCACGCTCAAATTGGCTAGAGAAAAGCAACCTTTGCAGTATGAGGGATCCACCTTATCTATTTAGCCTGACTTTACGACTCGTGTCCAGGAGGCCCGGAAACAGTTTGCCCCTATGAAGCGCCAGCTGCGAGAATTGGGCGCGGACTATGCGATGCTATATCCGGTGAAATTGCGTGTCAATCGACAAGGAAAGTCCCTATTTTCTACTGACCCTAAGGTGCTACAAAAGGCCCTGAAAGACTGGCAGCGAGAGAAGCGACAGCCGCAACAGGACGACGCCGAGCTGGATGGGGGCTCCATGGAGGATCAGGACTGATTGGGACATGTTTTGAGATGACTGCTGCCCGGTTGGGGCACCTCAGGTTTGGTTGCTGCTTTCTTTACTCTTTAATGGCAGTTATACCGCCCGCCCTGTGAGGGCCTGATGTCACGGAGGCTGACGATTCCATTACCCACTTCTCAGGTATTGCCAGCCCCTGTTTACCGAACTTGAGCCAATTAGACCTGTGGCCCCTTGTGTTGATGCCTCAATTTGGGAGCTATGTCTGGGTCTACCATTGTATTTGTTTGACTATCACTGCCAAATATGATATGTTCGAGCGTATGCCTTTGTTTGCTGCCTGGCTGTGGTCACGCTAGTGCCCCTTTGGGCGGGGCGATACTTCCTGATGTACTATTCTTAGCTTCGCTTACTTTTTCTTTTTCTTTTGGTTTCCAAATGTGCATGTTGTGGCACTGATGCCACGCTTTCTTCTTCAGGGTTCTGGGGCAGGGGGTGACGGGGGGGCGGTTTTTGAGCTGTTGTTGTTGGATACCCTTGGTACGAACTAGCTCAGCTACCTCTGCCCTCGTGTGCTTACCACTGTTCCTATGGTTCTTGTGGGGGGGGGAGAGGTGGATGTTTTGTGGGTGGCGAGGGTGTTTGTGAATGTTGTGGAGCTGAGGGATGCATGGGAAGGGGTGGAATGCTTGTTGGGGTGGATGGACGAGCGCGGCCTAGTTGGGGTAGGGCAAGCGTGGGTGGGGGCATGGGGGGGCTCTGTTTCAGAGATCTTTTGGTTGCTTTGCGGTGTGGAGCAGCTGTTGATTGAGGCATGTGGACTAACTGGTAGGGGTGACAGCGATGGGCACACAATCTCACCAATTGCTAAACTGTATGTGGTGGATGCGATCTTTTTTACTCCTCCATGGCAGGGGATATGACAGACAGATTGGCGGCTCCTGATACAATGCGGCTCCCGACATGGAATGTGAGGGGCTTGAATGATCACCGCAAGGTCCGTAGGGTTCTCAAGTATTTGGTAAAACACAGGGTTGACATTGCGATTTTGCAGGAAACGCAGCTGGTCCTATCCTTGGTTACAGAGGGCTCCGTGATAATATCCATGCTGCAGGTTTTACTACTCATGTCCGGGGGGTTCTTACTTGGTTTAATCCTAAATCCTCCCTTGCTTGGACGCCGAGGGACGATTCACGATTACGGCCTGTTCTGGTAAAGGTCTCGACATGTGCATAGTGAACACATATGGCCCCAATTTTGATCTCCCTAGCTTTTACACGACACTGGCCCAGAAGGTTCATGCATTTGCGGACAGGGTTGTGTTTTGGGGAGGGGATTTTAACCTGACTCTGCACCCGGCGCTGGATAGGTCGGACGGTCCATCCCGGACTCCTTCGGCCTCTGCACGCACACTGGCTACACATTTGTCTAACCTCGATCTGCTTGATGTCTGGCGTCATAGATACCCATTGCGGGGAGGGTTCACACACTACTCAGCCCCCCATAATATCCACACGAGGATAGACTACTGGTTTGTGTCCTCGGCTTGCCTGCGGGACGTGCGATCCTGTGACATCCTTCCGCGGACCTTCTCGGACCATTCGCCTATATTGCTCTCCTGCTCGGTGCCAGTGCGACGGATACCGCCTTTTTCCTGGCGATTTCCCCCTTATTCTTTACTCGACCCTCTCTTCAAGGAGGAACTCTTTACGGCCCTGGAGACTTTTTTTTTTAGGCCAATGTGGGCTCTGTTGATTCGTTCCAGACGGTTTGGGAAGCTTTTAAGCTTTATGCCAGAGGTGTTGCTATCTCTAAGCATGGAGGCGTGTTAAAGTCGATCAGGGGCCGCCTTGAACTTTTGGAGCGGAAGCTTCGAGATCTGGAAGAGCTGCGCTTACGGTCTGGCGGCGGCTCTGTTGACTGGGAGATCGCTGGGGTCCTTTGGGAGTACAACGACGAGGCGGATTTGGAGATTAAAAACTTAGGGAAATATGCCATTGCCAGGATTTACTGTGAGGGTGAGCGACCGGGTGCGGTGCTAGCCCGATTGGCTAAGCGGGGCAGGGAGCGCTCTTCTGTTCCGATAATGAGATCTGGTGATGCTGGGCTCCCGCTTACGAACGATGAGATAACTGCACGCTTTAGGGACTACTACGAGGTTCTGTACGCCTCGAGGGGTCCCGCTCCGGAGGAGGGGATAGTAGACTACCTGTCACACATAGAGCTCCCATGGCTCTCTGATATGGACCGTAAGTTTTTGGCTCGCCCCTTTGAGAGAGAGGAGGTGGTGTTGGCACTGTCCTCCATGAGGGGTGGTAGCGCCCCGGACGGCCTCACGGTGGCTTTCTACAAGGCTTTTTCCGAATTGCTGCTTCCCCATCTGCTGAGCCTGTTCGATGATATGGCCAATCCGGGCTCTATGCCACCCTCCATGCGTGAGGCTGTAATAGTGGCAATTCTTAAACCGGGCAAGGACCCTAATGACTGTGCCTCGTATCGCCCGCTCTCCCTGATGAACGTAGACGCGAAGATCTTTGCTAAAGTGCTCTCTAACCGTTTACATCCTCTGGTTACGACGCTGGTGGCCCCAGAGCAGTCTGGTTTTGTCCCCACGCGCAATCTCGTTTATAGCATTCGAACGGTCTTCGCCGCTTTTCAGCATACTCGTCCGGAGGTACCGGCCGCTGCCGTATTTTTAGATATGGAAAAGGCATTCGATTCTGTAGAGTCGTTTTTATTGCATCATGTTCTTCGCAGGATGGGTGTTGGCATTCTCTTCCTGCAGCTGTTATCGGTCCTGTACTTCAAGCCGAGGGCCCGGATCCGTATTGGTCCTCTGACCTCTGAGCCCATTGAGGTTGGCAGGGGCACGAGGCAGGGATGCCCGCTCTCCCTGATGCTTTATACTTTGGTGGATGAGCCCCTTGCTTGTGCCCTCCGCGAGTACCATGCTCATAGGGGCATCCGCTTCCCTACGTACAAGCTTATTGTCTCTACTTACGCGGACGATACGCTTCTTTATGTACGAGACCCCGAGACTCATCTTTCCCCGGTATTGCGGGAGGTAGTCCGGTTTGGCACCCTTTCTGGCATCCGGGTGAACTGGACGAAGTCGATCATGTTCCCGCTTACAGCGGCCACGGTGCAGTTTGTGCCTGAGTTCCCACTGCAGTGGACTACTGAGGCGGTCAGATATCTTGGCATCCGGCTCCACACTGATTCGGAGAACGTTCTCCGGGAAAATTACAGTTGCGCGGTTTCGAAGTTAGAGGATGATGTAGAGAGATGGATTTCCCTCCCACTGTCTCTTTTGGGTCGCATCGCGTTAATGAAGATGGTGGTACTCCCGCGTTTTCTTTTCCTGTTTAACACTATCCCTACGGTCCTTTCTGTCCAGTTTTTCCGCAGGCTCCAATCGCTGCTGGTACGACTTGCTTGGGCGGGTAAACAGCCTAGGGTCGCTTGGCATATTCTAATACGTCCATATGCGGCGGGCGGGCTTAACGCCCCAGATTTGGAGCTCTACTACCGTGCGGCGCAGTCCGCTCATGCTTACGCGTGGATCCACGGTCCACAAGACGCCCCTTACGTCTGTATTGAACGGGTAGTCGCAGACCCGACTCCCCTGCCGGCCCTGTTAACGCAGGCTAGGGATCGACGTACGGGCCTGGTCGATTCTCTACTGTCAGTCACCCACGCCTGGCACTACATGGCGAACGCCCAAGCATGTTCGCTCCTCTACTCCCCGAGCGCGAATCTTGAGTGGTGCTACTGGCTGAGTCCCTGTAGGGAAAAGGGAGTAATTCTGGCACTGAGACGGATTGGCATTCACACCATGGGTAACTTGTTCTCGGGTGGCATGGCGCGGACGTGGGACGAGGTGACTAACGCGCTGGAGGACCCCCCCTTGATGGCGCGCTTCCAGTTCCATAGGGTGCGTAGTGCTCTGCGGGACCTTCTGGGACCAGATATGACGGAACCAGTGACAGTAACTACCTTTGATTATGTGGTCACAGCTAAATCCCCTCAGAGATTGGTTTCCACTCTTTATCGGATAGCCCAGACGGAGCTGTATGCGGATTATACCAAGCCACGCCTGGCCTGGCAACATGACCTGGGCACTGATATGACTGAGGACCTCTGGAGCTATTGCTGCACCAGAGTCTGCAAAATCTCTCTTAATGGCCGCCATAGGCTCACGCATTTTAAATTCCTGAACAGGACATACTATACGTCGGAGAGGCTCCATAGATATGGACTCCGTGAATCCTCGGAGTGTGAGAGGTGCAGGGCCCCCCTGGCAGATTTCCTTCATGTTGCACGGTCGTGCCCCACAGTCTTCTCCTTTTGGCAATCGGTTTTTGTTGAGATCAATAAAGCGGTGAACTTGACACTGGCCCCGGAACCCTTATTGGCTCTCCTGGGCTACTCCAAACCCTTGCGCTCCTCCCAGCGACGTATTGTGGATCTGGCGCTCCTGATGGCCAAGCGTTGTATTGCCAGAGCCTGGATGAGAGGCCCCCGCCTACGGTGCGAGCGTGGAAGAGAGAACTGGTTTATTGCTGCACTCAGACTAGGCTGTATAGCGACCTGATGCCCCCCAGGAATAGACCTAAGAATTACTGGGCGGCGGTGCTGGAGGGTACGGTCCATGCGGATGTGCCTGTTGAGACTGCTGTGGCTGTTGACGAGGAGCGGGATGGTTCAGTGGGGGAGGCTCCTGCTGCCGACCCTGATGCACTTCTGGAGGCTGAATCATACACGTAGGGAGTTCTTGGCTGCGAGAGGGATGTGTTGATGTGAGGTCGACCTGCGCATGCTGACCCTTTCCCCTTTATTTCTGTCTGATCTGCCGCAATTGCCATGTTGTACAGTCCCCACGAAGTGATTTTGATATCTGTGAAAACACATGCTGCTTGCCCTGCTGCTTGATTGTCTACATGCCTGTGATGATGTTTTTGTTATTGTTTAATTGGTTAAATGAAAAAGCAAAGTTCAACTGGAAATGCTATGTCTTCTTTGTCTATCATGTACAGCGGCCACTCGGGGCGCCTATTTCTGAATCGCCGCCGGTCCCCCGGGATGTCGGTTGATGGGCTGTGTTTTATTGGAGGTTGCTCTTCTTGATATAGGCTGCCGGCCCCCGAGTTGTAGGCACGCAGCTGTGGTACATATGCAAATATTCAATAAAGCCTTTTAAACTTTAAAAAAAAAAAAAAATTAATTAAACTATTCCCTATCCTAGAGCGCCCCCCAGCGCAATGCGTTGTAATAACTTGCGTTGTAAATGTTGCGTCGTAATGGTAGTGCGTTGTAAAAGTTGCGTTGTAAAGGATGTTCCCTCATTCAGATAGCACGTGTTACTCTTGATGGGTTTTGAAGCACTTTTCAGGGGAGTAGCCGGCTACTCCGGAAGCCATAAAGGATTAGTGTTGAAAATGAGTATAGTGAAATATGAAGTAATTTGCATGGTGGATATGTAATTCAGTTATTTGGATAGAGAAGGGTAGGTGGTGGGATGGAAGAGGAAAAGAGGTTTGTATTTATATAGCGCTTGCTACCCCTGATGGGGTTTTGAAGCGCTTTTTTGGCGAGTAGCTCTGGAACCCATAAGGATTAGTGGTGAATTAGTATAGTGGAATATGGAATTTGAGAAGTGAAAATGTTAGTCTGTTATTTTGATTGAAAAGAATTGTGGAGGATAGAAGAGTGAAGGGTTTTTTGGGGGGGGTTGAGGTCACAGCAGTAGGAGGAGACTTTTGGATGAGTAAAAAGGGGTCTTAGAGGGGAAGAGTCAGAGGGAAGAGTTAAGAAAGGTTTGTTTTGGGGGATCGGTATAGTCAAAGAGGTGTCAGATGATGCAAGGAGGGGTAGAGTAGGAGAGAGTCTAGAAAGGGTTATTTTGGGGATCATAGTAGTGGTAGGGGGTTTGGGATAAATGAGAGATTGTATGTAGTGGGTATATTGATAGATGTATAGGATGAGAGATAGGGTAGTGCATTTGAAATGCTAAATTAAAAGAAAGTGATAAATATATAGATCTGTAATTACATTGAAAGTATATAGATGCATAAAGGAGGTGTATGCAGATTAAAGATATTGATAGAGGTACAGGATGAGAAATAGGGTAGTGCATTGATATGCTTTTTCAGGAGAAAAGTAACAGTCACACAGATCCAAGTACATGGGAGGTACATAGATGCACAATGGAAGCAAGTACATGTAGACCAAAGATGATTTTTTTTTAACAACATAATTATTCTACATGTTTATACAAAGCAATACACAAAGATAGGTACATATGTATAGTGAAAATGAATGCTTGTATACAGAAAAACAAACAAAGGTTAAAGGGATGTTATAGTTGAAAATGTCACTTAAAGCACAATATTTTTAAACAAGCAAAACCACTGAAATTCCAAGTTATAGGTACCTCAAGAAAGTATTACTCACGCCCTCGATATGCACTCCTCGATATGCACTGCTAATTATCTCACATATTACATTACTCATGGCAATATCTGAAATGAAATAATTGGTGACAACATTGTGCATGGCAGGAGCGCGAGTTATAGTTACTTTAGGGCCTACGTATAGTTACTTGCCATAACTATCAGTGGTGAATTTCAGTGGTTTTGTTCATTTAAAATGGTATGTTTTAAAGGACGTTTTCACCTAACTTTAACGTCCCCTTAAACTTATTTTTTTCCAGCAAAATATTAAAAATAAAAAGTCCGAAACTTTCAGTGAATTTGAAGAAATTTGAAGTTGCTAGTCAAAAATTAAGTTTGTCTCCATAGCTCGATATTCGGGAGCAGTGCAAGTACAGCAAACAGAATATACTATGCCCTTCATTGAAGTGCTGACAACGGAGAGCACGCACTAGGAGCAAAAAAAGACAAAGCGATAGATCTGCTACACTCTAGCACGTTGCTTCGTCTAGAAAAGCTCCAACCTTCCCATTGAAATTTCGATTTCTCTATATTTCTGAATTAAATATTTTATCATTTGTTTAGTGTTTTGATGTACAGAGGTTTCTGTATTTTTGTGCATTGTTTTGAGGTTCAAATCGTAGATATTGCTTAGGCCAAGGTCCAGTAATGACTGAGAGGGGGTGCCCAGTTTCCAGTAAGGATTCAGTGGGGGTCCCCAGATTCCAGACTACATTCAGTGGGGGGCCCCAGAATCCAGTAATGCTTCAGCGAGGTCAACAGAAGCCAAAATGTTATGATCCACTGGTCTAACTCTGGATCCGATGCTAATGTAGGTGATGCACACAGGGGCCTCTCGCCTGAATCCTGCGGTTCGTGGGAGACAGCGGTAAGTGGCCACGGGAGGGCTGCGCTGTCACCACATCTGAGCCTGAGCCAGACCCGGCCATGGCAGGCCAGGCTGCTAACAAGGCTGCGCCCCGTGTGCACGTGCGCGAAATTGACATGCATGTGTCGTAAGGCGTGTATAATACGCGCAGGCCATTTGACAGCTGTCACTTCCGCTCGGATCACACTGCGGCCTCGGTCAGCCGTGAAAAGGATGGACCCGCTGCCCGCGGTCCTCAGCAGAGCTGGGCGGGAAAGGAGGGAAAGTGTTCTTTCCATGCGCTGCTGCAACCATAAATACTCGTCCTGCAGCCAGGCAGGCCAAGCGTGAGGTGAGCACACTAGGTGCTGTTTACTAGAAGTTATTTTAAGATGCTTACGCGAAAGAAACGCCCAAACATTATCCTAGGGGTTTCACAGCGCATTCTTTCTCCTCATGGGTCGTAGCGCTTGCAGAGCACATGAGACATGAGAACACTATACCGAGCATCGGAGAAAAGCAGGGGCATTGTCGCCTCTGGTGCATCAGGTGCAGTGGCACCAGGGCCCGGAGAGGCCCATTGCATCCTGGTAAATTCTGTATTTTACTGCACCAACAACAGTCAAAGGTGGCATTTTCCTTGCTTGCACGGGGCCCGTGGCATCCTTGCTATGATTCTGCTGGTAAGGTGGGTTTCAACATGCGCACACTAGCACGCCCCCACAAACACCCCATGCAAACCATGAATATTAATCATTAGAGAAACCCATACTGGCATATCCAGCAGACCATATGGATGGATGGATGGGTTTTTATATAGCGCAATATCACCGCCAGGTCTCAAAGCGCTTTGCATTGGGAACCCGTCCTGGTTTTTCCCTGTGGGATAGCCCCTACTGGGTATCCCCAAGGTGAAAGCCAGGCATCCCGCCGCGGGGGGCCGTAGTGGAGATTAAGCAAGCTATTGCCCAGAGTTGCAGAGTGTGAACCTGTGATTCGAGTAGGCACCGAAGCGAGAATTACCAAGTCCGTGGACATTTTGGGCTCAAGACCCTGCCGTGTCGGGAATTGAACCCTGGTCCCGGGTTTGATCTCAGCGTCCGGGTCTGCCTCCTCTAACCAGTGAGCCACACTGCTCCACATGTATTGCATAGCCACATATTTTCAGTGAATCCTGATATAGACGGAAGTCTTACATTATTCAGCAATACCGTGGCCTGGGATGGGGTTTTACCCATAACTTTACCTGTTGTAGCCAGGTGAACTGTCCAGGTGACAAATATGGGTGTTGAGCTGGGACTGGAGACGGAATGGGGAAAACCTTAGGAATTTCCTGTGGTATCCCTGATTTTTCAGTAATTTCACATTTCCAAGGAGAACTTCAGCTTCAAGCTTGTGGTTTTCCAGTATTCCCTTACCCTGGAATTATTGGTGAACCTGGTGCTATTGGGAGCAATACCAGACTGTTTTTGGTCTGCTCACAATGGGCCCCTGAGTCGAATATGACTGTGCAGTCATGCACACTTTCCCACAACAGAATGCAGAAAGACCTGCTCAACACAAACCCAAGCCTACCAACACATGCACCTAAGTGGCTCCTGGGCACCCAACACCTGTCAAACATGCATCAATCAAAGGTGTCCGACTCACATACTGAAGGAAAAGGTACGTAAGGTGTCTTGGTGCAGCCAAACCCATCCCCTATACCCACTCACCCTTCAAACCCACAGCTTACTCAGACTGACCCACTTGCCTAATAGAGGCCCTCCCCTTCACTTTGACTGACAACACATCACCCCAAATCAAATCCCTACTTCAGTGGTGACCTCACGACCGCCTGGATGTTATGCCTTGCCTACTCCATTGTCGCAATGAGAGGCTGATGAGGCTGTGCGTAGAAGGATGCCAAAGCAGAACAAGACAATAACAGACCTGCCAACGTCTCAAAAATATTTACCATGTGAGCTGGGGTGGGGCTTTGTGCACCCACTGCCTAAGAAGCACTTAGACTCTCTTCCCACCAACAAAAAAACCCACACAAGCTTCTCATGCCGCTGCCAATGTCCTGGGGAGGATTAAGCTCCCATAATGCACACCGGCTGCTCAGAGCCGCCAACGACAAGCTGCAAACTCACTCTTTGCAACGGTTCCCAAACAATCTAGTCCTCCCCACCCCCCATGCCCCCCTGCCGTTTGATATCGGCTCTGCATCGGGTGACCACATGAAGAGCACTCATATTGTGTGACACACGGTGGCACCGTGTGAGTTGTCAGCTCTGCAATAGTAGCTGATGTCATTGAGTCAAATGGATTGTTCTGCAGGAAGAATTTCATCTTAACTAGGCCAGGCCATGTGGTTAGGCCTACAATGCTTTTTTTGGTCGTGGCGCTCATTTTGCTCTTTCCAGTTGAAATAGCCTATGACTCTGTCCGCTCCCACTCATCGCGCGTGGCATGCCGGGAGGAGAACGCTGGCCTGTTCAGGAGCAGCAGTGGCGGGAGTCCCAGAGGACACCGTGTTCTCCCAGCATAGCCGCAGGAGGATGCTGCCGTGCTGAGGCTAGAGGTTGTGGGATGGGGATGCAGGGGAGGGGGGAGGGAAAACATGTTGTCAGTATGCATCAGTTGTGGCAAAGCGGCTTTCACCTGCAGCCTCCCCTCCAGCATCCCCGCTGCTACAGCTGATGTCGCCCACAGCCAGGCAAGTGAGTTTGCACCAGGGAGAAGCGCAGCAGACTGTGTGAGCATATGTGGATCCATTGTGGCGCTTGAAGGGAGCTCTCCAAGCAAGAGGGTGCCGGGCTAGCTGCGCCATGCCGACGAACGCAATAAGAGTCTGGGCAATAACCCTCATAACCATCTGAATAAAGTGCCCTCCGTCATCATACTAAGGTCATACGAGTTCACCGAAGCCCTATGACCCAATATCGAGTATTTTGAAGTCATGGAATCTAATGTGACCTTGTATAGACATGATTTATAGGTCCTGGGTGTACTTTATCCAGTATAATAGTCTAATAAGCTTTTTAGAATTCTCGTCTATTATTCATTGACACTGACCCTAAACCCTGTCTCCCCCCTTCCCTCTTTAACAGTTTTGCATCTTCACTTCTAAAGTAACAAGCATTGACTGTTTTCCTTCGTATGCTCCAGTGATGACCTTTGAACTGTTCAAATAAAGTATCGATAGTTTCAGCACGACTGGTGACTTAAGAGAATAATTTTATGAACCCCCTACCTGTACAGTGTCCCTTTGACTGACCAAAACCCCCAGTCTGTGTCTGTACATTAAGTGTGGGCCTTGTTATTCTGGGCTCGGTGAAGTGATTGTGGGGGGGCAGCTCAGGGGGGATTCTGTAGAGCACGCTGTTACCTCAGATATTGGATTCAGCATCTCGGATAACTGGGGAAACAGGAAAGATTTCAATTATTTGCAAAGTCGGAGGAAGTTGTTTGGAGTACAAAGGTAGAGAAGACGATTCTGGTGTTTAGGGAAAAGATAAGACAAAAAGTGATTCTGGGCCTATTTATCCTAGGGAGCGAATATTTTTTTTAAAGCATTTAAATGCAGTTTTTCTGGCCTGCGTTCATAAAGATGTGTGCCTAATTTTGAAGCATAGTGCATAATGACTGAAATGAATGGCTAGTGGTGGAAGGGGAGTTTGCACATTATGCTAGAAGGAAGAGATTTCCTCCAAATGGAGAAAGGAGCCGGCACCAGGATTTAAGGTACTTTGTTCAGCTGGCCTAACTTGGTCCCTATATCCAACCCACACTGCATTGCAGTCAGCTTGAACTTATGGCTTTGTCTAGGTCCGGCGCAACCAGATAACCATAGTAGAGCTTCTTGCTTCTAGGCACTATTTTTACTTAAAACTTCGAAATTACATGTCTCTGGTTCTAATGCTTGGATTTTTTAAAATTATTTTGGTCTCAAATATTTTATTAAATTTGATTTTATTCTTCTAAATTGGTGTGGTATTTTTCTTGTGTTGTGTTTTCACTTTATTACTGTTTCAAGTGCTGCATAAATACTTTAAACTTAGTGCCTTTAAGTTAAGCCTGGCTGCTTTTGTGCCAGGCTACCAGAGGGTTAAGCACAGATTCATTTAGGGCTGATTGTGTTTCACCCTAACAGAGATTGTGGTTGCTGCTTGAGTAGGGTTTCATCCGCCTGAAACAGCAACCCAATTTCCTACAGGAGAGATTATTGAGGCTTTGCTCTTCAAGATACAGTCAACAATGGGATCTAATTGGAATTAGTATGTTTAGGTTTTATTCACCTTTTCTTAGTAGATTGTTGATAAAGCAATGGACAATGGTTACTGCCAGTGTAATTAAGCAATTTGTGGCTGTGTTTTTTCTGCATAAATACGGAATAACATTTGCCATATTATTTGCTGCATAACTTGCAGACCTTTAATTTGGTGTTTCATTGCCGCAAAATCCGAGTGGCCCTGACAATGGTTAAAGTCCGCAGAGTATTTTGTGGCCATTCAATATGATGATGAAACTCATGACTGACAGGTAACGCTGGAATGTTTTATATATTTCATGATTCCCCATGAAATATGTGTTTTTATATCTCTGCATTTTTTGGAGCAAAAGCACACACACATATATATATATATATATATATATATATATATATATATATATATATATATATATATATATATATATAATGGCTTCAATTCCTCTAGAATACCTAGCCGGGTCAGAAGAAATACAGCACTCGCGTGGTTTTCAGCATTCAGCAAAGGATTTATTCAAAGAACAAACGCGTTTCGGGAATGAATCCCTTCGTCAGTGTTCACTGAATGCTGAAAACCCAGTGAGTGCTGTATTTCTTCTGACCCGGCTGGGTATTCTAGAGGAATTGGAGCCATTATTTGTCATGCGGGGCACCACCGCGTAAGGGGCACCCGCTTTTGAGTGACTCGTGTTACTGGTGTAACTAGGAGCTTGGATATATATATATATATATATATATATATATATATATATATATATATATATATTTATATATATATATATATATATATATGGTCCAGTTAAAGGCATCTGCCGAAACGCGTCGACTGTCCTCTTTGTTTTGCACATGGTGATAAAGGAATAAAAAATTACCTCAAGAAAACTGCTGTGGACTCCCTCTCTGCCGTGGATACTCTGGCGGGGATCTTGCAGAGTTGTTTTGAAGATATATATATATATATATATATATATATATATATATATATATATATATATATATATATATATATATATATATATATATATATATATATATATATATATATATATATATACACACATATATACATTATTCCCAGCCATAGGTAATTACTCTGGATTGCATTTCAGTCCTGGTTATTTTTTTAGATCACTCTGCCACGTTAAACAGGGATCATTCTTATGCCAATTAAGCTTGGTCCTGTTCAGTAAGAAACAGTCCATCCAGTAACCACAAGGCCATGAAATGAAAAGCTGAGTTTTGTCCCACTGTAACTGGAGTTGGTTCAATGTCAGTGTTATTACTCCTTACGTACTGTTCCTTTCCTTAAGGTTGGTGTGTCACAGATTATCTTTGGCACACGTATAAACACATAGAATAGAAGACATCAAAATGATCTCCTCCTGTCCCTGTTCCCCCGTCTCCCTTGATAGTAGACTAGAAAAGTAGCTGCCCGTGTTTTAAACGTAGGCCGTCCTGCTTTCAGTGTTAATTTTTTGTGGATTTCAGTGGTGTTTCATCAGTGCTTTCCAAACCTTTTGAAATCATTGCTTATCAGAGTTTATTCAGTTGTCTAACCTCCAGAATTGACAAAAAAATTGTTTTTCCAGTGTTTACAAACATGTTGTTTTTTGCAGTGATTGTTATAAAACACATATTTAGTTTAAAGGAGAAGAAATGCATGTTATGTAGTGTTTTCCTATTGATAGTGTGTCCACTAAATGTTAGACTATTTTAAGAACAGAGAGTCTTTTGTATTGCACACTCACTCACAGCCCCATCTCACTATCCTGTCTCACATTTCATTACCTTTCATAGGCAATCTGTCAGAAATCTGTCTGGTTTACAGGCCTATAAACTGATTAAAAAAATATAAGAGTGCTATATTCAAATGTTTTGATAAACAAATTAATGGTCAGCCATCTATTCCTGTCTAAACATAATGATATGTTATGTTAAGGATAGCCAACCATGGCAACAGCGTGGTACCTTGAAGAAAATGTAAAACTAGAATTGCACCAGCTTAATTTGGAGCCCTGCATTCTAAGGGCAAATTGAGGCTTTAAGAATGCTTGCCACTGCTTTTCTGCTCCCTTTTCCTGACTACATTATGGTGGTGCTGATGTTGTGAAATTCATAGCTGCTAATTGTCCACCTGGCAACTGTCTCACATTAATTCAATCCTAACATTTTAACATAAATCAAATTGTATTCTAGAACTTGACATTTTACTGTTTACATTGTAACTATAAGCTCAACAACCCTACCAGTAAAGTGCAGCTGGGTAAAAAGCATGGGTTTGCTTGAAGTATCACACATAACAATGGGACACCTTTAAGTTGTGAATTTTGTTGGTGTTTGGAAAGTATTGTCATGTTTTCACCACTATCCAATGTGCATGGTGATAGGACTTTTTCACAGGCACCTGTCACCACACCTTGCATTGGATTTTTAACACCTGTGGTGTTTTGCAGATGACCTGCCATCAATACTGACTTGTTAGAAAAAGGGGGCTGATGTAGCAAAGATGTTACACCATGTTGTCTCTGTGGGTAACTTGATAGTACATATTGGCCAAGATTCCTATGAGCCAGACATTTTACCAGGCAGTGAATGAATTAAACACTGCCAAAAGATCTTAATCTCGTTGTTGGTTGGTTGATAGCTTTATTTCGATATCCTTATATCATAAAAGCATTACACACAAATATATAAAACAGCACATCATAAAACATAGACTGTACATATGAAACATCAATAAAAGTGACTATGGAACATTATAAATAGGTTTAAAAAGGCATTAAATCGATATAGACAGTCTTTTTAAGCGAATCAACCAGGCCCATTTTAAAAATTTGGAAACAGCGCAAACAATGGGAGGAGCTGTATCAGTCAGTAAAATACGTAAAGCCACTGAATGCTGACGGATACCCAACGCTTTACAAAGTGGTTTGAGCCAATAGGATCTGGGGCGCACATAATCCGGACAATCAAGGAGGAAGTGTGCCACGGTTTCAGGTCTGTCAGTACACGGAGCACAATTGCGTGATACCAGCTTGTTCAAGTTCCATCTGGAGAGGAGATCAGCTAGGGGTAAGGTCCCTAGTCTAAATTTAATATATAGGGCCCGGTCCATTGGGATGGTAATAATGTCCAAAAAGGGTTCGAAGGCAACAACATCTTTTATTCTCAAGTAAGCTGCGGTGGAATTACAGTGATGCTGATTGCTGATGAGCTTTAAGGAAACCCATTCCCAATATATTTTTTTCAGAGCCTCCTTCGGCGGAGCTGAGTGAGTGGACCAACATGAACCCAATCCCAGGTCCCCAAGCAGGTGTTTAATGTCCCTTAGCCATTTAATCTTCTGCCAGCCATCCGAATGCATTACCTCTACCAGCCCGTCTGCATAGGATTTTAGTTCCGGAACCCTCCACAGGCGGGCCCACAATAAGAGAGGCCGGAGGCGGGCCAAGTACTTGAATGGTTTACAGCCCGCGTCCATAAGCACCGGGACTGTCGGGGTGCTCATCGGGATTGCCAGTAGGTCCTTGATAAATTTATTCTCAGCCTTAGACAGAGACTCCATGTTGCCCAGGCCCCATAACTCTGCTCCATAAAGTGATGCAGATACTGCTCTAGCCTTGTATATGTCAATTATCGGAGCTACACAGTGTTTATATGAAGTGTTATACTCCTTTAGCAAGGCTCCCCCCACTCTTTTATGACCCAGAGTCATTTTATTAATGTGGGGAATCCAGTTCATACCGTCACTCAAACGTATTCCCAGGTAATCAAATTCTGAGACTTTTTCAAGGGGGATAGAATTCAGGATGGGGGGGGCTGCCAAGTTTCCTGGGAGGGTGCATGACTAGATATTTAGTTTTGTCCACATTTATGACAAGTCCTCTGGTTACACAAAAATCCTGAAACCGGTTCAGGAGCTTCTGGAGGCCTTGGGGAGTTTTCGAGATGAGAAGGGTGTCGTCAGCAAACAACAGGGTTGGGATCTTAACGCCACCCAATGTGGGGGCGTCTGCAGATTCTTCAAGCAGATGCTCTTCCACCCCATTCACATAGAGCGAGAATAGGGTGGGAGCTAGAACACAGCCCTGCCGGACACCCCTATCAACCCGAATCTTATCGGTCTTCTCCCCATTCAAACCCCATCTAACCTGGGCAAAGTTGGCATTATGCAATTTCATGAGGAGGTTCAAGATGTAAGGGGGCATCCCAAGACCATACAACACCCTCCAGAGTTCCTCCCTAGGAACTAGGTCAAAGGCAGTCTTCAGGTCTATAAAGGCCAGATAAAGACTGCCTTTGCCCAGCACCACCACCTTCCAATATATTAACAGGAGTCTAAAGACTTGTTCAATTGTTCCTATACCTGAGCGAAACCCAGCCTGTATCTCGGACAAAATGTGGTTGTCATCCACCCATGAAAGAATCCTCCCTAGAATTGCTTTCCCCGCCACCTTCTGGGTCGAATCTATAAGGCTTATTGGCCTGTAATTTCCTGGTAAATCCCGACTACCCTTTTTAAAAATTGGGACTACCTCTGCCCCTTTCCAGGACTCTTGTACAGATCCTCCCTCAATGATGGCATTTAAAAGAGCAGAGACCAACGCCCCCCATTCACCTGGATAAGCACGAAGAAGGTCCCCTGGTAACCCATCCGGGCCAGCTGCTTTTAGTGGGGTAAGAGTTTTAATCAGGTTCGTAACCTCACGTGCAGAAAAGAGATCCGTATCTCTGTCCAGAGAGTAGGGAGGAAGAATAAAATGATCATTGAGTGTGCCATCAATAGCACAGTAGAGAGCCAAAAAGTGATCGAACCACGCCTTGGCAGTGATAGAACAAGTCCTCAAGGTATCGTCGGGGCGATTCCTACTACCCACCAAGTCCCAAAACCTTTTGGCGTCTCTCCCTCGACTGGCAGTCAAGAGATCTTGCCAAAAGTTGTCCTCCCACTCTTCCTTAGCTGTTTTCTGGCAGTGTGAGTATAACCTACGGGCCTCCCTAATCCTAATTTGGGATTTAGATTTAACGGCATCAACAAGCAAGGCCTTCGCCTCTCTGCACTTGCGGTTAAACCAGCCTTGTCCTGCCCGGGGACCTGATTTCTTCCCATTGGTGCTACCTGATACAATAAAAAGATCGCTAAGAGCCAGAGTTAAGTTACAAAATCTGGCAGACACATTCACCAACCCTCCCCCCAAAGGGTCGAGGTTTTCTAATGCTGCAACTAAAAGCTGCGATATAGATGATGTTTTCTCCGCTGAGAGCGACAGCTTAGCCCACTTTAACCGTCGACCGCAATTTGAAACTATCGACATGTCCGGGACAGGAGAACAAGAGGTTCTGCTACCTATACCGTCTAGGCACCTATGGGTCAGGGTAAGCGAGAGAAAGTTGTGGTCACTCTCTACAGAGGGTATGATAACCATATCCTTAACCATGCTCCATAGGTGGATGTCAAGGAGGAAATAATCAATTCTAGACGTGTGCCCGGGCCTGTTATATGTGTGGGCTCCCTTTTTGTCAGAACTAGTCCTGCCATTAAGGGCCCTCAGGTCAAACTCGATTGTGATTGAATTAACCTGGAGCACCACTTCCGTCCATTTTTTAATTGGGCTAAGCTCTAGGGAGGGTATACCCCATCCATTGTCGTCAACCTCTTGATCCTGAAGAACTTCAGGGCCTAGAGGCTCGAAGGTGCAGTTGAAATCGCCCGCGACCAAAGTGCGATGCTTATGTGGAGAGGATCGAAGCAGGGCCTCCAGGCGGGCTATGGTCGGGGATTCTCTACCCCCCTTCATACCTCGGGCGTAGATATTAAAAATATTTAGGATAACCTGACCCTTTGGATTTTTCAATATGATATTAAGGAGGTCCGGACACTGGGTGTCATGCTCCTCCACCCTACAATTGAGTGCAGTGGCTACCCAAACCAGGAGGCCTCCCGAGGGACGACCCCTACCACTCTCTGGTTGTACTGCCGGTATATGATGGGATGAATAACCCGCCTTGTGAGGGGGCTCCCTACACCAGGTTTCCTGGAACAAACATATGGAGTGATCCTCCACAAGAGCGTTCCAGTCAGGCAGGGCCAATTTCCTGTCCAGACCAGCCACATTCCAACTGAGAACCCTAACAAATGGGTCCGTCACAGCCGGAGTGCTACCGGGCTCAGCAATATCCACCAAGTCTGTATCTCCCATGGGAGGACAGGCAATTGTAGGTTCAGTTTGGGCCATCACCACCCCTGCTTCCCATGTAACACTTGGAGCCACGTGCTCCCCCGAAGTAAGCAATGGGTTAAATTCCAGTACAAAATTGGAATTTCTTGAATTAGATGTTTCTTCCACCCTACTAGTTTCCTGGTGTTCAAGGGATTGTCACCATCCCCTCCCTAAATCTAGCCAACCACCCAAAGCGTTGGTGCACGGAACAGTAGTACGATTATAGTACTGTGTGGGTGGAGCTGGTGTAACAATCCCTGGCCACAGACAACTTGATGGGCCATTTTGCTCGCTAAGCAAGCAGGTCGAAACACTAGTGGGACGTGGGTAAAAGAAAGTGAGGTCGACAATACCAATTCCTCCCTTGCCTATGCACCAGCCCTGTCTTGTTAGCCATCCTACCACCCTAGGATCTTGGAAATTGACCACAATACAGTCCCCACCCAGACTTTTAGCGGTAGAACCTATCCAATCTATTCGTCTCACTCCCAATATAAGACCATCAACTTCCCCTGGTAGTGGCCGGTTCACCCTTAGCCAGTGCATAGCCTTGTTTTTAAGCATCTGGAAGGTTTCCCTCTGACCCGGTGGAAGAGGAGGAACATTTATTAGGACTGCTACAAAGGGGAAGGAGTCTGGGGTGAGGTTCATGGGGGGTTTCTTGTGGGGTGGCTTTGTTGGGGGTGGTACGGGCGGTCTGGGGACAGTAGAGACAGGGCGGGGTATAGGTTTACTCACTAAAGGTTGATTACCAGTAGGTAGGGCAGATGATATAGCAGTACCCCTTCTAGTGCCCTCAACACCTCCTGCCACTGCAGTGGCCAAAGTTTTTATGCTAGGCGGCGGTTGTTGCGCCGCAATCTGAGCAGGTACTACAGTAATAGGAGGATTTGAGACAGGGCCCAATGGTGCTGAATTAGGGGGCTTCAGGGGTCTCTTCGCTGCCGCACTGTCAATCTTTACAGGTAGTGGAGAGTTGGATTGTTGTCTTTGTCCCATAACTTGTGGAAGAGCTTGAGTAGTGTTCTGGCAATTACTACTTCCATCCAACCTGGCCTGAACTTTTATCAGTGCCTTGGTGGAAAAAGAATTGTCTAATGTTGCCTGCTCAAAATGGTCCAAGCGGTCAGAGAGTATCTTAACCCGATCCTCTAATGGGAGCAGTATAGAGCGTAACAACCGTTCTAGGTCAGGGAGCAAACTGCTCAGGGATGGCTGTTTATCTGCCGTTGCCATCCCTGTGTCTGTAGGAATGGTAGAGCTAAGATCTGAGCTATCCTGTGATTTAACAGCCCCCTCTTGCGTGGCTTCCCTCCCACGGTTTACTTCGGGAGCTGCTTTACTAGAATGCATACTTTTGTTGACTTTTCTAAGTTTGTGAGGTGGCTTAGGTGGAAGACATTTCCTGGATAGAGTATTACCTTTTCTTTTAAGACCTGGTTTTGGTTGGGTCAGTGGAGCACAAGCTTCAGCTGTACCGGTCTTAGACTCTGTATAGCTCATACAAGGGGGAGGCAAGTCGCCCACTGTACCCTGGATCTCCTTATTAGTAATTACATCCTGAGCTAAAAGGGATACAGTGGGTAGATTTAGTGATGACAGAGGTGTAACTAATGTAGGAAAAATTTGTGCAGAGCGTTTGTCCACAGGATTTTTTAGTAGTTCGATAGATAGTCTCCGCTCTGCACGCCTCTCGGCAAGTGATATTTCTTTGTCAATCAACTGGAGAGGGCGATTGAAGAATTTATCCAAGGGACCAACAACTAGCTGCCCGGCATCGCCCGGTGGGGTCCTCAAGGCTGTGCTACTTTCCGACATTCCTTACGGTTATCAGCCCTGTTTCACCACTTCCTGATAGGCACTAGTGTGGCACAGCAGTACGCTGGAGGTATGGTATTCTATTGGGATCGATGTTAGTGGGGTGGCCCGGCCCGGCCTCCCTCAGCCCCTGACGGCCACAGACGGCCCCGCCCTTGTCCCGGGCTTCTCCCGGGCGCGCTCCCGCTCACTCCCGCGAAGCGGAAGCTCTGGTTAACTAAAAGCCCCGCTGCTGATGATTCATAGGCTGATAGGCGGGTGGGCGTGGCCAGCGGGGAGAGCAGCCCAGGTGTGGCAAATTGGGTGAGCAGGGGCTCCTGGTCACTGGAGTCCCTGCCTACCTGCTCGCAGCCCCGCCGGCACTGTCGCCTGCCCCGCGCTCCTCTCAGCAGCTTCCCAAAGTAAAAAACGAATGCGCTGCGGGACCCGCGGAGCGGGTCCGGCGAGGCGCTTGTGTAATCCTGGAGTAATCCGCTCTGCAGAGCAAGCAGAGTAGCAGCATGCACCAAAGGACCAAGTAAGAGTTCTAAAATGTCACCAAGGGAGTCTCATTGTAATATCCCTACATTCTCTACAATGTATAAAATAATTAGAAAACACCTAAAGCATGTTTCTAAACCATGCCCTTCTAATCCAAGCACACAAAATTGAGGGAAACAAAAGTTGGAAAAAACAATATTTTAGTAACACCACAAACAACAAAACTCAAGTAGAATAATCTTAGACCAGTCTTTCTTGCTGCTACCTTGTATAACAAAGTGACATTGGTGACGCGGGCGTCACTTCCGGCACAGACAACTCCAAAACGCGGAGCCGACCGTCGCCACCCACCAGGGCGCAATGGTGCTGCTCAAAAAAAATCTTTTGGATCCAGTCTGATGAGTAGCGAAATTCAACTGTAAGGAATCTGCGGCTAAATATTGACTCTAGCAGATAAGGCGTTACCGAAGGTAAGTAACTTGTTCTTTTGTTCACTTTCCTTTCTTTCAATGGCATTTTAGTTTGCAGTTGTGCAGGAGTTTATCTGTGTTTATATATTGATGAGGCTGGTTTCCTTTCAATGGGGTTTTATCAGCTTTTACAGGTTTAAACCTAAAATAGGACAGCCTACACATAGTAAAGATTCCCATGAACGACCTTTGTATTCCACTTCGTCCTGGATGAAATTGATAGTCCTGCCCTGTACCTTTCACTCTGGTGTTTCTTTGTAAACCGGCCCCAAGTATTATGTTCTTTTGACGTCTATTTATAAGTAATTTATTCTTACTGGACACTAAAGTTCAGATGTTTCCTGATGCGCCTCATGTCAGAAGGAGGCATTCTGTTCACCTTGTAAATATGCTCCCTCTTATTGAGAATTTTCATCCTCTGTGGGATTGCTGTGTTGGGAAAGGTGAAGAAATCTGCCTTCATTGTTTTTACACCATTAAGAAGAGTTGTTAAAATATAAGGGCTGGGTATCAAAATAGTCTTGCAAAGCTATCGGCCATTCACTTCAAAAAGGCAATATTAGACTTATACAAATCACATTAAGTCCATTTTCAAATATTCTTTTTATAATTTAATCTGAGTATTGCTGAGGAAGCCCTTCCAAAATGTCACATGACCAGCAGTTACGGCATCCATATTACCAGTAGTGTGTAGGTGATTGTCCATCTTTATTTATATGTGCATTACCTAAATTAATGTCTACTCAAAAAAAATATGCTTTTCCTTTCAAGAATGGCTCATAACACAAACCCAGACTTTTTCAGAAGAATCTGCCAGTTGCATTGTTCTTGCATCCATTACAGAAACCCACTAGGCAGCCACACAGACTCTTTGCATCATCAGCTTGGCAACTGGTTTCTACATGTGTCTACGTGTGGAAGCTAGACTTGAGTGAGCAAAGATCACTTGCCTAGGTGCTCTCAGATTCTGAGATTTTAAGGACTTTCTTATTGCCAAAGTTCCAATCCACAATCTATTTTTATGCCAAACTGCTAGAAACTTTTGGAACTGAATGATAAGACACTCAGATGGGATAAGGAGACACAGAATGACTATGAATGAGAACCCTGGCTCCAAAATCTGTAAGTTCTCTGTTGGAGCCCCCCCCTCCCCCAGTACTTAATGTGAGCCTGTGGTGTCCTGTGTTCTGCACCGGCACCTAATTCTCAACACCGGCACTAATGACAGTCCACCACATAGTGGCGCCGTTTGTCAAATTTGAGTTGAGCAACAGTGTTTAATAATTCAGTAAACATTGAAAATAAATAACTCCTGCTTCCCACGCCATTCTTAGAGCTATTGGTGCTTTGGAATAGTCTGAACTGTTGTAATTGTAACTTGTATTTATATGGTGTGTACTACCCCATACAAGGCATTGAGGCCCTTGGTGCCATTAACATGCTACTACTTGTATGAGTGCCATGGTTAGTAGTTGTGTTGGTGCTGTCATTTGCATCGCTGGCAGGGGCAGTTGGTGGTGTAAGCTATAGTGGTCTCTTGGAAATGGCCCTGGCACTTACCTTTTATGGTGTGACTTGACAGCACAGCTGTTGCCAGACAATTATGTGAGTATCACCAGGAGAGGGGCTTTGGTTCCGCCCACATGTTGGAAACCAGGAGTATCTGTTTTGATTGGGCAAAAGTAGTGTGCCTCCACAGAAAAGAGCTTGCCCTTCACACAGCTGTGATGATTTTGTTTATTTGTCCTGTTGCCTGAGTTTGAACTTTTAGGGGCACAGACACATGCTATTGCAATGCTATTCAAGTTGTCTTCGATAACTAGAAAATGTATGGTGTTTCTCTAAGGCAGCAACACAGATGTGGGGGGGGGGGCAGTCAACGCACATCGATTTTTAGGTCTGGCTTGACAAAGTAATTATAAGCTTTGCCAATGCTTGTTTGCAAATTAAATACTCTATCCTCTAGCCATGCCTTACTTGTCATACTTGAGCTCACTAATTATGGGTGATCAGTTTCATGGTCTAACTGCATTATTTACCCTCATTCTACACCAATTACCTCCTATCAGGCACGCTTCTCCTTATCCCTAGTGTGCACTTAGCTGTGTGTAGCCGACATTGTTCCGGATTGGATTTCTCTTTTTACTCCTGTTATCACCAGTGCTCTTTTACAGCACACTGACCTTATTCCTCAACTTGATTCTCAAATTCATATTGGTAAATGCACTGAAACGGTTTCATTACGTGCCTCTTCTACTCATATTATTACATTTTTGCAATGTCCTTTTCACTCACTGATTACTCTCTGTGAGCTGGTACTATTCCTCTGTGTCAGTTCACTTGCTACTTTCTATGCTTGTTATTTCAAAGCCATATACAGCGCTCC
The DNA here is from genome assembly GCF_964261635.1 of Lissotriton helveticus. NCBI lineage: Eukaryota > Metazoa > Chordata > Amphibia > Caudata > Salamandridae > Lissotriton > Lissotriton helveticus. Next base: position 1,100,469,626 of record NC_136071.1, on the reverse strand, counting down.
GAAACCCGGTCACGTAGAGGCAGCACTTTAGAAAACATAATATATGACTATATGAACCAATACTGTTTTATTCTTGTTTTATATTTATGTAGCGCTTTCGACCCCTGGCTAGTGTCCTCGCACTTACACATGCCCCCCCGCCCCCCCAAGTTGAAGAGAGAGATTTGCCTTTTTAAACCGGGGTTCAAGTGAAAAAACCCCCACCACACATCTCCCCCCTCCAAAAAAATCCCCTCCACATATCTGCGTCCCCCCCCCCCCTCGTTAGCACCACAGCTTTTTATATCCTCCTTGGAGAAGCCGCATTATTGGACATAGTTATAGCCAATTCATACAGGGCTATTTTTAACCTCCCAAAATACGTCTCTCCTGCCCAGATCAGGCTAGAATTCGGCATCCTTAAGCAAACAATAGAAAGGCGGTGTGCATATGTAGCGAGCTGGCATAAGATTCGCACTGCAGAGACTGGCTCTTTAAGTTTTAACGTATGGGAAGAGCTACTTCGGTATCATAAATTCTCGCCCAGAGATTACTTGCTTGAATAACTTCAAGTTTTAGGCTTGTCCGACATCTGGGAAACCTCAATAGACCTCTTGTCCTTCAAAAAAGTTGCAAAAAAATCAGCACGCATCATCTCAGCAATTGAAGACAAGAAGGAACTAGAAAACAGAGCGTATGGCTGGATAACGCTGGGTGATTATGGAAGAATACAATCACAAGCATACCTCAATGTTGGTATGAAAATAAAACTCAAAGAAAAGTTTCTAAAATTACGCCTCGGAGTTATCCCTATACTCCCACACCTGCCGCCCTGGGAGAGAAACAACATTTCACAGCAGTGTTGCCTGTGTATAATCGGCAAGGAGGACATTATCCATGCGATCTGCATTTGTCCAAACTAAAGGACTTGAGGTATAACTTTTTACGTCCATTCTTCAAATTACATGGCGTTTCGGACTTGCAGGCAGGCTGTTAAACTGTGCTTCAACCCCAACAACACTAAATTGAACTGCCAGGTTGTAAAGTTTTTTGATTTAGCCGGAAAAAGATTAAAGAGCCTGAAATGAACACTGCAAGGTTTTAAGGACAACCATGAACTGATCTTAACCCACTTTTTAAATCTGATAATATCAAGTACAAACACATTTTGTATACACATTTACTGATGTTTTATAATTTTGCAAAGATTTTAATTAATCATGTACAAATAAACGATTACCCTTACCCTCCTTGGAGAAGCTGGTGACCCCGTTAGGTTTCTTTAAACCCATGGCTAAATTATGCTTAATTGTGTTATTTTATGCTCATTTTATTTATTTATTTACAAAGTTTTGGGAAGCGCTTTATGCAACTCTGAGACCATCTCAAAGCGCTAGAGTCGTGCGCAGGGCAGATGGAACTGAAGTACCCTGGATGTTAGAAACTTCCTAGGACATTGGGTTCCGACGTTTGAATGACGTGTGTACTTTTGCAGTCCAAATACACACCTAAAGAGGTCTGGAGATTATCGTGCAGAAGGCAGGCCTCTCGGGAAAGAAGGGCGTCACTGCTGGGCGGGTCCTGCCAGAGGGAGGTCAGAGGTCAAGGCTGCTGCCTCGCCAGACCTGTTGTTTACAGACCATGCTGCGCATTACCGAGCCACGGACTTCCTGCACGCAGTCTCACGTCTAATGGCTAAAGTCTGTGTTGAGGTCTCTCATAAAACGTGAATTCAAGGGCCCGTCTGAGTTTAGCCTTTCCTTTCAGGAAGTTCAGTGGAGACTAAAACACACTTGAGTGGCGGCTCTACATCCCGCCCCTTCCCTCCACCCACGTGGCGTTTCCAGAACCTCGTACTACCAAAAGCAAGAATAAATACGTTTATATTTGTTGTACATCTTGCGCAAATATTTAGAAAGTTTCCAATACTTAGGAGGCTTCCAAACACCCCCCTCTGTGCTGTGAATAGAACTCAACACGCTCTCTGCAGGTTTCATAACTTCCCACTGCATCTGTGATATTCACAGTAATAACTTGCTTTATATAGCTCATGTGATTGCATTTTTAGCGGCATTGCTGCAGCATAAATAACAATAGTATTCATGTTATTAACTTTGGAAGGATGAAAGGCTGGGTTGGCCCAGCTGGGACTCAAATCTTTTCAGTTTGCATGCAAGTTTTGGCTGCAGTAATCCAGAGCGCTACTGGGCTGTCCACACACCAAGGACATGTTCATCTCAGCTGCGTGATTCTGAAAAACAAGGGGCATGCCATATAGCTGATATGGTTTCTCAGTGGACTAATGCCAATTACGAGTACAGGGAAACCTTCTGTGTCCGGGATATTAAGGCATGCATAGGCTTCAAGGAATGTGTTACAGGGCAGCAGTGAATGAAAACATGATTCTGTATTATATAACCGCTATCTATTGTTTACATTTTAGGAATATTACATATAATGAGCAAATTCATGTATATTGGAGAATGTAAAGAAAGGCGTAAAATGGTTTAGTATAATCTGGTGCAATCCATCCTATAGAAGAGAAAAGGCACAGATGTATGGAAGTCGCAATGCCAAAGTGAGGAGACCAGTTTGAACAATAGATTTCAAAACCACAGCAAATTACTTTTACATATAATTCACTTGGACAGTTTTAAAAAAGGTGCACTTTCAGTACACTGACCTGTTTCAACCTCCTGCATGATTTCCGGTGGCCTTCATCAGCAGAGGTCTGCATAGTGGTTTGTGAGAAGTTAATGTGATCAATGTTGAGAGTTGGTAAATGAATGGACTAAGTGACATGATTCCTGTGGAGCCCTGATTGGAGTGTGTAACACAGGTGTCAACCTCAGAGGTAGAGACATGTTATGTGGTCACCATGTACCTGTTAGCTTAGTTATCTATATCTCATGTGAGACACAGATGATTGATTAATTTGTCTGTTTGTAGAGCACTCTCCACCCAGGTGGTTGTCCTGGCTCTACAGGTACCAGGTATTTCATAGATGCGTGGTCCAGTCATCACAGAGCTAAAGACTAGTTCACCGGATGACCCCAGGTCTTCAGGGACCCCATATTCCTATTTAGATTTTCCTTCTACAAACCGCTGTAATCTAAAACCTTAGTCCAGTTGGTTCAGTTGACGTGGGCCCGGGCTACAACTATCAGAAAGCATTGGGCGGGTAAATAAAAACCCAGAACTAGGGCATGGCGCCCCTGATTATTTGGAGCTATCCCATAACCTTGTATGAAGATCTCTCCAAGGCATAGTCCACTTTCACTTTTTAACTGTTTTTTGTCCTAGGCGTATTCTTGAAAGTGACATTTTTTGGGTTGCAACCTGAATATCAACCTCAGAATATTGATGGTACACAATGTTGAGGACAACATTTGAAAAACTAATATTAATGGAAAAGTCAATATTTTCTATACCTACTTCCATAGAAATGTATCTTTGCTGTATACATATCTTTATGGTACATATATGTGGAATTAGGCATAGTAAATCTGTACTTCCATATAGGGGCTTACCTTTCAATATTTTGTCCCTCGGTGTTCTGTCCTTGTTATTCTTGTACTATGATATTCTGGGGGTTCATATTCAATAGTACATTAACTTGGTCTCTTTCTTTGCACACTGATCTAACCAGTGGGAATATCTTTATAGATGACCATCCCAGTAAGTTTTCCCAAAGTTATTCCCATTAAGAACTAGGCAGGAATGTTGTTGTGGGTATGTTCAAATTATGTTCCAATCAATCAATCAGGAGTTTGTTAAAGCGCGACTACTCACCCGTAAGGGTCTCAAGGCGCTAGGGGTGGGGGGTGGGGTTGGGGGGGGGGTGCAGGTTCCATTCCATCAAGGAGGGGGTCTGTCGAAGAGCCAGGTTTTGAGGTTTCTTGCGAAGATGGGGAGCGATGTTGTCTGTCTGAGGTGGAGCGGAAGGGCGTTCCATGCTTTGGCCGCGAGGAAGGAGAAGGAGCGGCCTCCCGACCTGGTCTTTCTGGTGCGGGGGACCACAGCGTAGGAAAGCTGGGCTGATCGTAGGGTCCTTTGGGGTGCGTGGAATTTGAGTCGGCTGTTCAGGTATGCTGGTCCGGTGCCGTGGAGGGCCTTGTGTGCGTGGGTGAGCATCTTAAAGGTGATTCTCGCCTCGACGGGGAGCCAGTGGAGTGTGCGCAGGTGCGGGTAGATGTGGCAGTGTTTTGGCAGGTTGAGGACCAGTCTTGCGGCGGCGTTCTGGATGTTCTGTAGCTTGCGGATGAGGTTTTTGTTTATTCCGGCGTAGAGTGCGTTGCCGTAGTCGAGTCTGCTGGTGACCAGGGCGTGAGTGACTGTCTTTCGCTGTTCGAGGGGGATCCATTTGAAGGTCTTACGAAGAAGGCGGAGGGTGTGGAAGCAGGAAGATGAGACAGAGTTGATCTGGCGGTCCATTTTGAGCTCGGAGTCCAGGATGATTCCCAGGTTGCGTGCGTGGTCTGTGGGGGTTGGCGGGTTTCCGAGGGCGGTGGGCCACCAGGTGTCCCTCCAGGCGTCGGGGTTTGGGCCCATGATGAGTACTTCTGTTTTGTTGGTGTTTAGTTGTAGGCAGCTGTTTTTCATCCATTTGGCGGCGGCTTCCATGCCTTCTCGAAAGTTGCGTCTGGCGGTGTTGGGCTCGTTGGATAGGGAGAGGATGAGCTGGGTGTCGTCTGCATATGACACGATGTTGAGTCCGTAGGTTCTGACGATGGGGGCAAGTGGAGCCATGTAGACGTTGAAGAGCGTCGGGCTGAGGGAGGAGCCCTGGGGGACTCCGCAGGTGATAGGTGTGGGGTCCGAGAAGAAAGGGGGGAGTCTGACCCGCTGCGTCCTGCTGGAGAGGAAGGAGCAGATCCAGTCGAGGGCCTTGTCCTGGATTCCTGCATCGTAGAGTCTGCGTATTAGGGTGCGGTGGGAGACTGTGTCGAACGCCGCTGATAGGTCGAGGAGGATGAGGGCTACTGTTTCTCCTTTGTCCAGTAAGGTGCGGATGTCGTCTGTTGCGGCGAGGAGGGCGGTTTCCGTACTGTGGTTTTTTCTGAAGCCGGATTAGGAGGAGTCGAGGATGTTGTGTTCTTCAATGAATGTGGCGAGTTGGCTCTTGATGACTTTCTCGATGACTTTCGCTGGGAACGGGAGCAGGGAGATGGGTCTGTAGTTTTTGAGGTCGGTGGGGTCCGCTGAGGGTTTCTTTAGGAGGGGGTTGACCTCGGCGTGTTTCCAGTCGTCGGGGAATGAGGCGGTTGCCAGGGAGCGGTTGATGGTTTGGCGGAGCATGGGTGCGATGGTGTTGGCGGCTCTGTTGAAGATGTGGTGGGGGCAGGGGTCCGTGGGGGCCCCTGAGTGGATTGACTTCATTGTCTTCAGTGTGTCTTCGGTGGTGAGGGCTCTCCAGTCATCAATCGCTAGTTTCCGGGTGTCGGGGGTGGTTGGTGAGGGTTCAGTGTGTTGGTTGTCTTCGTCGAAGTTGTCGTAGATGCTCTTGATTTTGTGGTGGAAAAAGATGCTGAGTTTGTCGCAGAGGTCTTGTGAGGGAGGGATGTCGGTAGACTCGCTGGTGGGTTGGGCGAACTCCTTGATGATGCTGAAGAGTTCCTTGCTGTTGTGTGCGTGGGTGGAGATTCTGTCTTCAATCGCTTTTTTCCTCGTTTCTCTGATGAGTTGATGGTGGGCGTTGGTGGCGGCGCTGAAGTTGTTGTGGGCTTCTGTGGATTTGGTGTTTCTCCAGGCCTTTTCAAGGCGGCGGCATGTGCGCCTGAACTCTCGAAGTTCGGTGGTAAACCATCTGGCTTTCTTGGCACGGGTATTGTTGTTTTTCTTGAGGGGGGCTATGGTGTTGGTGCTGTCCGAGATCCATCTATGCAGGGTTCGGGCTGCGGTGTTGGGGTCGTCGTTTTCCGCGATGGTTGGGGTGGAGTTGTTGAGTGAGGAGGTGAGCTGGTCATCGGTGATTTTGGTCCAGTTTTTTTGTGGAAGCAGGTGCTGGTGTCTGTGGATGGTGGGTGTTCTGAAGGTGAAGTGGACGCAACGATGGTCGGTCCATGGGAGTTCGGTGGTGTGGCTGAAGGTGATGGAGTTTCCTGTAGTGAAGAGGGGGTCGAGGGTGTGTCCTGCTGAGTGCGTGGGCTCGGTCACGATCTGGCGGAGTCCAATGTTGTGGAGGTTGTCCAGGAGGGATGTGGTATTGGGGTCCAGTTGATTGTCGAGGTGGAAGTTGAGGTCTCCCAGCAGGGTGTAGTTGGTGGATGCGATGGCCTGCGGGGAGATAATGTCCGTGATGGAGTTGGCGAAGGGTCCGCGGGGTCCAGGGGGTCGGTAGATGAGGGTTCCTCGAAGGGCGGCGGTGGGGCTGGCCAGTATCTTGAAGTGAAGGTGTTCCATCAGTTCTGTGGACTCGTCAGGGAGTGTGCTCAGGCGGAGGCTGGATTTGTGGACGATGGCGATTCCTCCTCCTGGGTGGATGGGGCGGTCCTTCCCGGAGATCTTGTATCCTTGGGGGATGGCGATGGCGATGTCCGGTCCCGAGGTGGTGTTGGTCCAGGTTTCGGTGAAGAATGCTACGTCTGGGGTTGTGCTGTCGAGGAGGTCCCAGATTTCTGTGGCGTGTTTGTGGAGGGATCGGACGTTGAGGAGGATGCATTGCAGGGTCTTCAGTTCGGTTGTGTTCTTGTGGGCGGGTTGTGCTGGATCCGTGTTCTTGGCGGTGCTGCAGGTGTGCCGGCAGCGGTGACAGCTGAAGGGTCCATGGGTGTCGGCCGGTGATGCTAGCTTGCAGTTGTTGTTGCAGCCTGGGTTGAGTGCGTGGAGTGCTGCTGGGTCGTAGCGTTGGCGGGGCGGAGGTCCAGGGTTCCTGGTGCTGGTCGCGGACGGGTCGCAGACGGGCGCAGACGTGCTTGCCTTTGATGCGCCTTCGATGCACCAGCGGCGCGCCCGCAGCCCGCGGCCGCTGCGGGCTGCGGGCAGTCATTCCCTTGGCAATGCTATTTAGGTGAATTGTGCAAAAAGAACAACTGATGGACAGAATGTTGAACAATGTCAAATTTTCACCCCAGTCCAGAGATCAGGGCCCAAATCCATATGAGGAACAGTCCAGCCCAAACTGTCAGGCCAGGTCCTCTCTGTACCGGAAACAAGCATCCTGGGAATGGTTTCGGGGTTCCACCCCTCATCAGCCAGGGTAGCTTGACTCCAGTGGCATTTAGATCACAGGACCCATGTCTGGGCATACCCATCACAAAACCTGTTGTGTATAGACAATGCTGCGCATTACCAAACCAAGCTATCTTCAAGGGGGGAGTTCCCTCATTTGCATGAGGGCATGCCCCATGCATATGAGGGAATCCTTTTGAATCCGCACCTGTGCCGCATTACTGATTCTGGCGCAGAGGAAAAGAAGATCCAGGACCACCTAAAAGGTGGGCTGTTAGTGCTCCTCCTGAGTGCAGCCTTCTGCAGAAGGTTTGAGGGGTCCCACGGACTCTTCCAGACATCCTCTTGCAAAAGGCTGCACTTGCCTGCAAAGGGATCCCTATTCCCCTTTAAAAATGCAGACAGGTTGCCGCCTGCACAGTGAAACACAAAGTGGCTTCAAAGCAGCCGCTCCCTATTTCAAATGAATGCGCTGCCCCGGGGGCAACACAAGTGCGCAGCGCATTCCCCATAATGCGGCGCACTTTCCTTTATTGCGCCAGGTGCACCTTTTTAAAGGTGCGCCCGGCGCAATGAAGGAAAGTGCGGTGCGTGTGTAATGCGGCTCCAGGTTTGATAGGCAGCTGATCGCCTATGTTTTCAACAAGACTGAGTACATTGCTGCCCTCTTTTGGTTCCAGTTACTGTTGCTTTTTTGTTCCTGTTCCTCTTGACCCTGGGTTGAAAACACATTTTGTAGAAATGACTCCCTGTACTCTTATCTTTGGATTTACTTACTGTTGATAATTAGTTCCAGGCACAAGGCGCCTCTCAGGGGACTGTGAGATTGTTTCCTCCTAGTGTAGATCCTCTTAAACATAAACATCAGTCTTTAAAAGGTATATACACTCTTGGAACGTCCGGCAATTAAAATCAAAGTGTGCCCCTTCCTTTTTGTTTCTTTTTAAAATGATGGGCTGTTATTCTATGCTTGTGGCTCCACCATTACCAAGGCCAAGGGTCAGACATCTGTGTCTCCTTGTCTTGGCCTCTTCGGCTCCCGTCCATCTTAGTTCTATCACCCTGCTACCTGGAGTGCCCATCACTTCCTCTTCTGGGCTGTGCCACCCCTCAGACACCTATGGGTGCATGTGTATTAATCAGTAGATTATTAGAACTTTGGAAAATGGAGAACACCATTGAAGACAATTCAGTGGCGGAGAGATCAGTGATAATTGGTAAAGACCTTCTGCTCCAACTTGACATTCTTTCATCTTTCTATTTCTCACTCTTTAATTTGGAACATTCTAAGCTCCGTGGATGGACTGTTCCATTAGCATTACAGCCCTCTTGTCTCAGGGTATCTCAGCTGTTAAAGACCCTCTTCCTCGTAATAGGCCCTTGTCTGCAGGGTGGGCTGGTAACTCTGGAAGAGGGCCTTTAACAGCCGGTATTGTCTTTTGCAACTGGGTATAATGCTACATTAATACATCAATTTTAGCCCACCAGGCTTAAGGCGCAATAGATTGTTGTTAAAAGAGGAAACACAGACTTTAATTTGATTTGTCCAGGGGCTCCAGGAATGACATATTTGTTTTTTGGGAAACAAATTCTCTTATGGCTCCATGAGAGCTGGGTCCAAACTGAGGTGGCATGGTGTGCAAAATAGTGATGGATTGGGATGCAGCCCCAAGTAATTACCAGTGCGAGATTAATTCAAGCATTTCAGCCATCATTTTAGCTCAATCAACATATATGGCAAATCCTTAATGGTGCACAGCTTATCACAAACGCATAATCACACATTTCCAGTGGTCATTAGTATGAACCCCTTCTTACAGGTTAGCCTGAACCTATGGAGGGTAGACCTATTCGCACCTGCCCTCAAAGCCTTCTACTGCCCCCCAGTGGAGAGCAGAATTAAAATCAAGGTTTGCTTCTCTGTAGATAATGGTTAATGGGGCCAAGGACAGGAGTATCATTAGAAATTGGAACCCCGCTACAACCAACACAGGACCGTACTGTCTACAACTGCTCACTTGTTGACTCAAAGAGCCCTTATGAGACTGTAACATGGAAAGATGTCCCTTGGAGTCTTTAAACCAACATTTTGAAATGCCCGGAATCTGTGCCTGAGGGTAGAACTGGACTATGTGCACTTCAGGAAGAACTTTTAAGTTACTAAACAGCAAAAACACAATAAATAAGCAGAGGGAGCCACAAACTCACTTCTGCTCCCAGGTGGGACAATGAAGTCCTAGGCTGTTTCTTTGAGTCAAAACTGCAGTCTAGCTCTTTGGGACTAGATCTCAGATGCAAAGTGCGTTTTTAGGTTGAGGCCGAGCCTAGTGTAAGCAGTGCAAAGCACTGCTGTCGCCAGCGAGCTCTATTGTTAGGGAATTGCCTTGGAAGTGGGACAGCAGATGGGCACGCGGAGAGCTTTTGGCGATTTGAGCAGGTGTACGCGCACGTACAGCCACGCGTTGTGCCCATCTCCTGTCCCGCTTCCGAGGCAAGTCAGCCTCCTGCAATTGCATTATTTTAGCACACGCACACACAAGCACACACGCGTGCACACCCCCCCCCAAGCCACTGCAGGCAACTTGTGAACGCGCGCATACACACACTGTTCTTAATTTCCCCCAAAGCTCCCCGCTTCTGTTCCCACTCTCTGCTCTGCCTCCCCTCTCAGGCATTGCCCCCGTACTCCATCAGGAGTAACCCGGATCCCCCGCCGTCTCACTGGTCCCCGCTCTTTCTCCGTCCGTCGCCTCTTCTTCTACGACATCAGCAAGCGGAGAAACGGCCAAGAGCGCTCTGCGCCTGCGCGGAAGTGCGTGCGCCCGCTTGACGTCACTCAGCGGCTGCACCGTACGGACAACTGCGCTGCGCATGCGCCACCGGGTCCATTTATTTGGACGGAAGAGAATGGGGGAGCCCTGGTGCGGCCTTTAACGTATATGGCAACATACATGCTTCATGCGGGAGACTCCTGATTTTTTTAAGCAAAAACTGGCGATATTTTAGTTGTCTCCCACCTTAAATTGACTGCGCTTCAAAGTAAGCAAATGGGGAAACTACAATCTCAAGATTCCTCCCACTTTCCTGTTTAAAATGCTGGCATTTATGCTATAAATAAAACCTCTGTGTATGAACAGACGAAGGTTCACCAAGGCAGTGCACAGAAACCACCTAGGTGAAGAAAAGGGGGTGGCGGTCTGGTCTGCAATCTACGTCACTCACTGGTCTCTGTACATAACAAAGAGATGCTCGCTCTGATGTCACGCGCAGGCTCCACGCATCGGCGGGTGCCTGGGTGAACTCCCCGAATCGTATGCCTTTGTTGATTGGATAATATCCATTCCAAAGGGTTGCTCCCACCATTCCTGTACAGACTCTTCAGGGCAAGTGCTGTGGCTAGTGGTACTATCAGCTCACTCCCATGAGCCGCTCCCAGCATTAAGAGGGTGAACCATTCAGGCATATCCAATCACTGGTCATGTAATGATTGCTCTTTTGTTTCCCAACGGTAGATCCATCAGAGCAGATATCACGGCTGATTGTTTAATGCCCATTTCCTTTGTTTCCTCCGCTGCCACTGTTGGGTGGGCTTCTCAGAGCATATACCATGGCAGTTTGCAGTGCCCATTCATAAGTTCGCTCCTATCTGCCTACTGGCGGTCTCCTCAGAGCATATGCCGCGGGGGGTTCATAATACCTGTTCCAAGGGGAAGGCACCTTCGCCTCAGGGCAACCGTCATCGCTCCTCCTCCCTGCGGGCACCTCCTCTTCTGTCCACCTGTCCCGGCAACGGGCGGTGCATGACGTCAGAGCGCTGATGCACTTGTGTTTTTTCTAGAGTTCCCCCGGGGCACTAGCAAGATGTGCACAGCTGCTTTAGCTAGTGTACTTTTGAAATATTCTAGGCTCCCTGATACTAGATGTAGCCATCGACATTACCGAATTCAATCCATAGGATACTAAGACGCGATGATTTACTCTTCTGATTCCAAATTTCTAGGTGGGCTTCAGAAGGCAGGGGCTTGTCATGTGAGACTCGGATAACTACTGCTCCTGGCAGGCCAGTGCACCACCCTTTTGTCCCGCTTTTTCTTCACTTTTCCCACTTTTGTCTCCACTGTCCCCCCCACACACACACACAACCCACCACACGCACACACAATACCACACACACACAACCCCACACACAGTCCCACACACACACACAACCCAACACACACAACTCCACACACACACATGCAACCCCCCACACCCAACTCACACACACACAACCCCCCACACACAACCCCCACACACACAAACCCACACACAACCCCCCACACACACAAACCCCACACACCCCCCCACACACACCCCATACACACAACCCCCCACACACAACCTCAGACACACCACCCCCCACACGCACACAACCCCACACACAACCACACAACCCCACACACACACAAACCCCCCTCACACACACACAACCATCTATCTATCTATCTATGGCCCTCACTCTATCTATCGCCCTCACTCTATCTATTGCCCTCACTCTATCTATTGCCCTCACTCTATCTATCGCCCTCACTCTGTCTATCTATCGCCCTCACTCTATCCATCTATCGCCCTCACTCTATCCATCTATCGCCCTCACTCTCTCCATCTATCGCCCTCAATCTATCTATCGCCCTCAATCTATCTATCGCCCTCAGTCTATCTATCTCCCTCAGTCTATCTATCGCCCTCACTTTATCTCTCTATCGCCCTCACTCTATCTCCCTCACTCTATCTATCTCACTCACTTTATCTATCTCCCTCACTCTATCGCCCTCACTCTATCTCTCTATCGCCCTCACTCTATCTATCTCCCTCACTCTATCTATCTCCCTCACTCTATCTATCGCCCTCACTCTATCTATCTATCGCCCTCACTCTATCTATCTGTCTATCTAACAATCGCCCTCCCTCTACCTATCGCCCTCCCTCTACTATCTATTGCCCTCCCTCTATCTATCTATCACACTCACTCTATCTATCTGTCTATCGCCCTCACTCTATCTATCTGTCTATCTAACAATCGCCCTCCCTCTACCTATCTATCGCCCTCCCTCTACCTATCTATTGCCCTCCCTCTATCTATCTACCACACTCACTCTATCTATCTGTCTATCTAACTATCACCCTCCACTCTAACTATCGCCATCACTCTAACTATCGCCATCACTCTATCTATCTATCTAACTATCGCCCTCCCTCTATCGCCCTCCCTCTATCTATCACCCTCCCTCTACCTATCTATTGCCCTCCCTCTATCTATCTATCGCACTCACTCTATCTGTCTATCTAACTATTGCCCTCACTCTATCTATCGCACTCACTCTATTTATCTGTCTAACTATCGCCCTCACTCTATCTATCTGTCTACTATCGCCCCCACTCTATCTATCTATCTATATATCTATCTATCTATCTATCGCTATCTATCTATCTATCGCCCTCACTCTATCTATCTATCGCCCTCACTCTATCTATCTATCGCCCTCACTCTATCTATCGCATCACCACAGCATCATTCAGCACCACCACAGAATCACTCAGGGGCACCACAACATCACTATGCGCTACCACAGCATCACTGAACGCCACAGCATCACTCGGCGCCACCACAGCATCAATCTGTGCAACTATTCAACAACAACTGGTTCAAATATGTTCTCTCAATGTTTCAAGCTTTATTACAAATGTCACAAAAAGATGTTAATATTTCACTTCTGTTCTTGGATTTTCGTCACAATAAAATACACTGAACATAATCTTCACAAAAGTTATTTACAAAACTTTAAGCTATTGCCGTTATAAATTACAATAAATTACAATAACTTTTATTTAAGTATTAATTATTTAAAAAAATTAAAAGCCATTGTTATTTGTAATATCAATACATCTAAGTCACGTAAATACAACACATATTGCATTACAAATGCTATAGGTGTCACATTTGCGAAAGTTAAAACTATTGGCGTTGTAAATGACAAAGCTATTAATTTCGCTATTTTCAAATCCAACACACAAATAAAATATTTGTCATTTACAATACTAATAGCTCAAACTTTCTAGCTTTATAGTGGTTTTTTGAACCTCACTCTACATCCTCTGCTGTACTTTTTGGGCAGAAATTCCACAGTTTGCTTGTCACAATGCCATCCTTATTTGACAAGTGCCCTGACTGTGGCAGGAAAAAGGTAAAGTTTGATTCACACAGTGTGTGTGTTCTGTGTCTGCCTGCCGCTCATATCCCTGATACCTGCGCCATTTACAAGACCTTTTCCAGGCGCACCCTATGTGACAGGGAGGACATTTGACTTTAGGGAATGGAGCTGAGACGACAGCCAACTTCTACAGGGACCTCTGGGCAAGGAGAGGGTAAGTCCTCTACCACGTCCCATGCGCCGGCCTCTGGGACGCTCCCCAGTTGAAAACAGGCTGAAAAATGGCAGCGGTCCCCTTGTTTTTATTTCTGGCCTTGAGACAGCTTTGGCTTAGTTGTATTGCCAGCTTTTTGTTTTAAAGAAAAAATCAAAACAAGAATGCACATATATATATATGGATAAGCACGTGAATGTCTACTGAAAACCTTATTATTACCTTTGCTTATAAGACTAAAACACAATTAAAGTGCAATTATGGTTACAAAACAAAACCCTACAACCAATTAAATAGCCAGTTATGGTTTGGTAAACTAACCATATAAAGTACTGCTCATTACATCACATATTACATCATTCATAACATGTTAAATGACTTTGATGGCTTTGCTGATGACATCTCAGATTAGACTACTCATCCATAATAATGTTGTTGAGATTAGTGTTGAATTTTTTCGAATGATGTGAATGACAAATGGTACTATTTATATTAAATGTAATTAGAGTAAACCCCATTTTTTTGTAATATGTTGATTTTGGTTTACTCTTTTTGTGACAGTTTCATTTAAAAGTAATAAACTGATTTGTATTGGTTATTTTGTTTTGGTGGGTCTCTTCTATAGTAGAAGATGAATGTTAGTAAAATATTCTGTAGGTGTATGTTGCACTTTTTCTGAATATATGCGAAGGTGGTATGGGTATTTGAGACTATTTTTCCGTTTGCTTATGGATATGCTAATGCATGTTACATTGGGATGGCATATATAACACTGTATATGTGTTCTTGCTTGTGGTGGCTTTATTCAGTTTTTTCTTTGTCCTCACCAGTTGATGTGTGGTTTTATGATACTGAATGTTTATATTGCATAAGAGATTTATATAAATCATGGTGTTTCTGTTCTAGTGTATCTTGTGTTTTTTACAGCAGTTCTGTGGTTTATTGTGGGATTGTCTTTATGTTGTGATGGTGTGCTTGTTCCACTGAAATAGTGGGTGTCTATCTTTATGTTCGTTTTACAATTGTTACAACTGTTGTAATCTGTCTGCATCTTACTGCGTGTACTTTAAAACAAACTTTATTTCTGATACTATTGTAGGATGATACGGTGTAAAGAAGCGTCCATGTTTGTATAGTAGTGGATTACGTATTATTACATGATGTACTCACTGGCAATTAATAGTTCTGTAACTAGTGTATAATTATTTATAATAGTAGTGTAGGCCAGACAATTAGGAAATAATCATCTATTTAAAAGTAATAATATTAGGGTGAAATGAGCTCTGCTAAAAAGTAATTATATTGTGATGAAATTAGCAGATTATTGGGACCATTGAATGATGTAATCAATGATGTAACCAGTGATGTCTTCAACTTTGTTGTTTGAGATGTCATGAGTGATGTCATCAATGATGTTCTTAAACATGTCATGAGTAATTTAATTTTTTAGGTCATAAGCAGAATATGATGGGGCCCCCAACCCCAGGCATGTTCTGCAATGGTTTGCATGCCGCACAGCCTGGCATGCAAACCATAACCTGCACACCAAATGCAATACTCATGACCTCAATTTTAATGAAACCGATGGAATTACAAATGCTGTCAATCATTTTACGAATGAGCATATTGCATTGCACATGCCAATTTGACAGAGGCAACTATGAATGTAGTGTAATTTATTGGGTTGATGATATGTTGTTGCTTAATCACACTTTGCATCTAGATGTTATTTATTCGAATAAATATTGTGAGATCATTTGGTGTGCCAGTTATGGTTTATGTCAGTTATGGATTGTGCTCGTAACCATAACTTGAACATTTATTTTTTCAGTTTATTTTCATAACCATAACTGCAATTTAACTGTGTGTTTAGGTGAATTTCTGAAGTTTTGTAAACTTAAAGTTGAGGCCTTATAACCAAAGCTAATATATAATTTTGCTTTCATTGTATTTTATTTTATGTAATTTTTTTACCATGTACTGTATCCAAGAGTTTCATGTGATCAACTCTAATTGCAAATATCCCTAAAATTTGGCAAACCTTTAGCATTTTTAGGTTTTTGATGGTATATCATTTTTTATGCCGATCAATCAGTGGAGAGCAAATTTACAGGGTGGGGGGGTCAATAGATTTGATATGCTAATAACTTTGGAGCCTTAACTTAGATGTACACGAAATTGGCAGACTCTTGTGTTTAGCTGATCTACTCAGTTTCATGGGAATCCATCACAGATGGAAAGAGTTAATGGGGTGGATCAAAAAGTGTTCAGTTGCTAATAACTAAAGTTCTAGACAAATCAAAATTACACTTTTCCAACTGTCAAGATATCTCTAAAGTACAACCTCTTCATGCCAAGACAACAATATTTTTTAAAACTCTTTATTTCTTGAAAACACCTGAACAAATTTACACCAAACCAAGCAAAAGACACAGCCTTGGGTAAAGTTCTATGTACGTTTCAGGTCTGGGGATGTTCAATTCAGCCTTTTTGTCTGTATTGAGAAGCAAAGAATCCTAATGGAGGTTAAACAGAAATTGTCTTTTTTGGGGACCACCCGTCCTGGTTTATTGCCTCCCGCTTGATAGATCTACACCAAACTTGCCGTGAGAAACCCAACTTGTATGTACATTCTTTGGAATGTTTCATGCACATTTGTTAAGAAAACAAAAAAATGCCTTTACTTTGAATGCCTCCTCTCTGAGCACAGTCTACTCAAAATCACGTGCATGTTTGTCTTAAGTCTATAATTGTAGTTATGGAAATTGTCAACACCTCCTTTGTCGTAATGTCTGTAATTGTAGTTCTGGAAATTGCCGACACCTCATTTAAAAGCTCACACCCTCTCCTTCCTTGAAAGTAATACTCTTGCAACCAAACAATACCTAATCTCTTTTAACTCATCTATTAATACCAAGAACCATTTGTTTGAACACACACTCTCTCCACCAATGATCACATCTACCTCCTATTAATTTAATCTGTGGCGTAACAATGAGGGCAGGGGGAGCGGCGTGCCCTGTGCGGACGAGTTTTGGGGCCTGCGCCCCCCTGCACTTACATGCGGCTGCCTTGGGGCGGCAAATGGAGGGACCACAGCAGGCGGCCAAAGGTCTGGCTCCGCCATTGTTTAATCTACCACAAAGAATCTGGAATGAATGCGTAGAGTGGTTTTTTTGAGATAATATTACTAATCTCGATAACCACTGCATTAACCACTACCCTTGTGTTCCAGAGCATCGTGCTGCCTGGCGTAAAGTACTTAAACATCTCGCCAGGTGTATTAAGTGCTATATAAAAGAAATTTTCAATGGAAACACTCGCCTCACCTTAAACCAGAGTTCTTCAAACTGTGGGGCGCGCCCCCCTGGGGGGGCGCGACACCATCCCAGGGGGGGCGCCACTCCTCTCTAATCCCTTTGTTGCCTGCGTCCATCGCAACTCCGGTATGGTTGGAGGGAGGAGGGAGGGGAAATCGACGGGGCTCTACCTGCCCGTTCTTTTGTCAGGGTAATTCTCCCAGGAGGGGGTTAATTCACGGAGTTAACAGCTTCAGCTGCAGTGGGAGGCAAGGGGTCTCCTCTGCTAAAACTGAAAGCAAACAGAGAGACATGCTTTCGGTTTTAGCAGAGGAGACCCCTCGCCTCCCACTGCACCTGAAGCATTTCAGCTCTAAATTCACCCCCTCTTGAGAGTTAGATAACAGAGGCACAGCAAGTGCTCCATGGACCCATGTGACTCTTAGAGTATATCCATTTGTATCTCTTCCTCGAGTGACTTTACTACTTGTACATTTGCAATTTTTCTTTCTGTTTGTTTCTCTTCCTTGTGTGACTTTACATCTTGTACATTGGCAATTTTTTCTGTTTGTATCTTTTACGTAACGCATGTAGTCCTAAATCCTTATGTTTTGCAACTGGTTCTTATGTAAAGCGCTCTGACACCTTCGGGTAAAGTTTGCGCTATATAAAATCGCATTAAATAAATGAAAAATAAATAAATTAGCTAGGTAGCTAACAAAAGGTAGAATTGAGGTGAAGTAACCAGCAGATTTAACACAGGTTCAGAGACCAATGCTACCAATGTAGCTGCTACACCACTGGGAGCTACGTTCATGTAAGATAATTTTAAAAAGCCGTACATATCCCCAAAAGTCAAGATGTACATTCAAAAAGGAATGTGAACACCTGTATTGGATGGAAGAGAACGTCAAATATTTGCAAATTGGTAGTTTCGGTTAAAAGTGCATTCCTGGATATCAAAATCCCAAAATAACTGCCAGAACTAGGAAATAAGAGGCAGAGCAATCATTTCTTAAATTGTGACAACAAACAAATAAATAAATACATACATTTATGCTGCTGCCCACATTTGTTTAGGTGGCTACTGATGTATGTTGTAAATAGCTTGTTTCTATCATTCACTTTTAATGTGCAAGAGTATTACAGACATTTTGCAGACAAAATGTTTTTGCATCATGCAACATCCATGTAAAAAGTTTATTTTAGATCAATACATGACCTCACATATGGGAAATGGAAGGGTGTGACAGATTATTTGCAGTAATATTATTGAACTGCTGTTGTGTTACATACTGAAAACACACATCACTATCCCTGAATAACCAATGTACACACATTTCGTATTTGACCAAAGAAGGCATGAAAGAGATAAGACTGGATCATAAAATCAAAGCTGGTCCGAACAGGGACCCCGACAATACATTTGGCCCACAGGCCCCAAAATCCCTATAACGTCAATGAAAGTTTCTTTTAAAATTGCACAGGCTGGCGCGCAAAATGCAAGCCAGCCATGTGTTGTTTAAACAGCCTGCAAATTGCTAAATATGGTTATGAATAACAAGTATGTATTCATTTGTAATGTGACTTTTCTGTCTTTGTTCCCTTTTATTATCAGTCATGGATCATTCATGCAGCTCTAGAAAACAAGTAAAAGTAATTTCTATTTATATTTGCTGTTCAAAGTCTGCACAGACAAGTGCTGAAAATACAGCTTTAAATGACTGCTTATTTTTCTACCATCTGTGACAACAAAATAATGAGCTGGCAACCCTAATCATAAGCCTGGAAGTTTGTTGAGTGATCAGCACATTATTTATTTCCTCCACCCTGATCCCTGGTTACTTCCATATTAGCAATGGTTTAACACATTTGAAACCCTATGCTGCCGTCAATAACAAGCGGAGTTACTTCAAGTGTCTGGGAATGCACCCTGCATTCAGACCACTCACTCCTCATTCTCACCCTTCACTTTCACGCTCGCCCAGCACTCGCACTAATCCCGATGCACTCACACCATTCACCCACTTACCCTCCACTCACAGTGATCTCTCGGCACTCACAGATATCACAGTGCGCTCACACTGATCACCATGCACTCACACCATTCACCCGCACACCCCACCCTCACACTGATCACCATGCACTCCCATTATTCACCCACTTACCCTCCACTCACAGTGATCACTCTGCACTCACAATGCAGTTGCGCTGTTCACCCTGTACCTCACCCCGCAGTCACAAGAGCACACTACTCAACCTGCACTCGTGACACTTCACTCACCTGTCCCCCCTCACTGCTCCATCTGCAATCTCACTCCAATAAGCCCACCACTAACCATACATTCATTCGTCCCACTCTGCACTAACATGCACACCCAAATTCATATGGTCACCTCGCTCACACCTGCACGGAATGTGCGCGTGGCGGTCAATTGCAGAAATTTCTGTCAGGTGGTGGGGGGCCCAACATCTAAAAAAAATTCAGCTGGGGGGGCTCAACCTACAAAAGTTTGAAGACCTCTGCCTTAAACCATAACTATACATGCGCTATTGCTGCCTGTGTAACATGTCACACACACACACAAACCCACACACACACACACATATGTGTGTGTGTGTATAATATATCATTCTTGTGCTGGCTATAGAAGTGTTCACTTATACCCACACTCTGATTCCACGCCTCCGGGGCCACAGCCACCCACAAGATGGCGTACTCTGATGGGGTTCGCTTGCTTGCTAATCACTCACCCCAGGGGCCTCACCTTCGAAGCCTTGGCTGCAGCCTGGTTCCCGTTGGAGGATGCACTTGGGGGAGATGCCCATCAAACCACTGGGGCCTGCCACCCTCACACGAGCTAATAGAGGTGGCGGGGCAGCACTGGGGTTACAACATCCTCTTTCGGTGCATGGACTCTCTCTGTATGGGATAACGAGGGCATCCAGGCTCAACGTCCACTGCTTGACACGCTGCCTTTCTGTTAGCCTGCCTGCAATAGGCCCCAGAACTATATACCTGTCTTTCTAGACGTTCTTTTTAGGTCGAGCCTGAGCAGCGCATGCGGTGCTCTGCAAGCCATGGAGTATGTACTTGAAGCCCCACCCACTCTCCGCCCATATTTGTCATTGGCTTGTGTCATTGTCCTTCGTAAATGCTGGCTTCTGATTCGTTATTAGGCTTGTTAGTCCCTCCTTTGTACCGCCTTGTCTTCATTTGTAACC
Source organism: Lissotriton helveticus (assembly GCF_964261635.1). Classification (NCBI taxonomy): domain Eukaryota; kingdom Metazoa; phylum Chordata; class Amphibia; order Caudata; family Salamandridae; genus Lissotriton; species Lissotriton helveticus. The sequence goes on along the minus strand of NC_136071.1, from coordinate 1,100,449,548 downwards.
TCCCATGAGGACTGGCCCTTTTACTTCTGTTGTTACACCATACTCTTCTTTAGTCTGTAAGCACAATTTTCTTTAATGAGTTCATGGGGCCAGGGAGACAGAAGGGGCAACTCGGCAATACCTTCAGTTTAAGCTATTGGAATTGTAAATGACTGCCCTTTATTTCTGGTTCAAAAAACATATTCATAAAAGGCATTGTCATTTGCAATGCCTATAGCTCAAACGTTCGCAAATGCGAGACCTATTGCATTGCAGATGCCTGTTATGTATAGACGCTGATATTTAATTCTGGATTCTTTCTGTGTCATTTTCAACACTGGAGCAGTGTAAATGTTCTGAATTCCATTCGAAATACCACCTGTTATTTCCAGGTTTGCATAGTATTGCCCCATTTCATGGGGCTTCATTCTTAATTGCATAGTACTGAGGGGTTGGTACCGCACAAAGCAAGTAATTACTAATGCAGAGTTTGCATCCCCCACTATACGACTTGTAATCAGAGCCATGGTGGCTTTCTTAAAGTTTCCTGAAGATACTCAACAGAGATGAGAGGCCCAGTTATCACATCTCTTCACATCTATAAATACAGAGCAGGGGCATTTCACCACACTTTAATCCCAAGAAAAGACAGAGGATGCAAGAGTGCATCTGAATGTAATAGAGAGGCAGTGGTATTGTCCATTGGTAGAGTACTTTACAAAGACAGAAAAGATATGTCTTATTGTCCTAATGCTGTGAACCCATTCGTAACGTGAGGCATTATGTAAATAGAAATTACACGAAAAAATTATATATTCGATCATCATGTTTTAATAATGTTTCTAATTACTGTTCCTTTCCTCCAAAGCATGTCTGCTATTCTGATCCCTGTTAATTATTGCCTTAATTAAGGTGTGTTTTGGGTTCTTTAACCTCTGTTGTACTGTGAAGTTCATGGATTTATACTTCTACAAATTCTGGTTTGGGGTTGAAAGGATGCACTCTGGGGCCTCATACCTGCCTGAATCCCTGAACGTGCCCCTCCCAAGAGTAGCTTTCATCATCTCCGTGCACTTCCTTAGCTCCATATTCTATGTGGCTAGAACTGTGTATACACATAAGACTCCATAGATGGCAGATGTTGGCTTGTGCAGCTGTGTCTATCCTCACAAGCCTCTCCTATACCCATGAGTAAGTCCAGCTGCTCACTTTATTACATACATGATAACATTTTCAAACTGGTAAGTGTGAGTTTTTATTAAGAAATCGGGGGAATGTATTTTCCTCAAAGACTTCTACTGTAGCAGAGGCAAATTTAGACGGGCGACACCTAAAATAGTCATTTTTGCATAAAAAATGAGGAGTCTCCCTGCTGATGGGGTCTATCGACATGTATGTTATTGTGACAGTTTCAACAGTTTCAGTAATATTACACATGCCAAAACACTTCCAAAATAGGCCAGACTGCACTCCCAGACTCTGCTGTCCATTAGTTAGAATTGAATGCTTACGTAGCGTATCTGTCACTCATTTTTTCTTTACATTCGCACAAAGGCTTAGCAACAAAACATATTAAAAGCATAGGTGTGGTCCCAGCGCGTGCCATAAAAACTCCCCATTTAGTCCACACAACAAAAACACACTGTTCCATCCATGGCATTCCACAGACTAGCATGCGTCCTCTGATGTGCTTTGGCACCTTAAGAAGATGAAGCACAGTGTAAATATAACTACAACACAATAGAACATACTCTAGCCCTTCAGCACTGCGAGGGTAAAACAGTGGCAAAACAGAGCTGGGCAAATCTCTAATGACATAATCTATCAATCCCTTCTATAAACGTTCAGAGTTTTCTTGGTCTTTGATTTAAAATTGTGTTCTAAATTTCGATAGATCCGCAGATGGATTTTTGCTTTTGGATCTAAATTCTCGAATGTGCATCAATTACCACACTCTGCAATTTTCATCTGACAGATTTCACCAGAAAAATTCGGAGTAAGTTTAGGATAAAATGCTAGTACATAAATGCAAAACATGGAGTAATTGACGTGGAAAACACCGATTTCAAATGTTGGGTTTCACTCTGGGGTGGAAAAATCAGGCGAAGTAATTGCCCAATCATAACCCCACACCAGAGCCTTTGTAATTAACATGTGCACTAATTATCACTGACATTCTGCAAAACCTGGAAACACAGCATTAGTATCCAAATCTGTCTCTGTGTTTCTATCATGATAGTCATGCCGGTACATAGCTTACAATATATTTCTCTCACTTTGGGATCAAGCCCAGCTAGTTTGCCCATGTATCTACCTTCTGTAATCTCACAGCCTCCAATACATCTCCACCCTGTCTTTGCCATGGCTATTACATATTATAAACACATGACAGACACGTTTAACTCCTGGCTCAAACACCTCCTATGCATCATATGTTTCTACTGAGAATACAATTTTCTGTTTGGAATATAAAGGTATTTCATGCTGAAGAAAATAAGGCATGCTGTTGCAAGTATTATATTTTTAACTCTTAATAGCCAATTATTTGGGAAAATTCTAAATGTTTTTTTGGGATTGTCCGCAGAGCCCTGAAGTGTCAAGATTCTATGTTGGCGTAGCTCACCTAGCTGTGTTTGTTACCAGTAATAGTTAGAACTTTTTTAATTGAGCACTACACATACAATAATGCAAATAGAAATGAAAAACAAATGTATGAAATATTCACACATTTAGTTGGGAAACTTGAGAAGCTTGTAGCGCCTTAAGAAAGGTGTGGACCTTCAATGCGTTGGCATGTCCTGTGACTCAGGGACTGTTTGCAACCCCTGTGATCTTGTGTCACTGTCAAGTGGTCGCAGTCGTGACATTTTAGCTACCAGCACTGCTCTTATTTTAGTACATACGTGCAGTGTTAAAAGAGAAACTACAAGTCCTAGAATGCACCGTGGAGTTAGTTAACAACTGTCAATAGTAAATAGTGTTACACCCAGCACGGAAAACTTGGCACTACAATTTTGTCAAAATGACACCAGTGGATGGCTGAGTGAATAGACCATTTGCTGCTGACAAATGTGGTGATCTCAAGTATTTATTAAGTATTCATTTAGAAGCACCAATAACATTTTAATCAAAGACTGAGGTAACAGCTAAGGGATTTTTTTTTTATTCGATTCTGCTGTGTTTTTTCAAGTGCTTCCTTCATCACATTTCAATATTGTAATGTATGTTAAGGGGCTGGTTAATTGCACCAGTCCTGCGGTGGTTTGTGACGAAGACAGACGTACATTCCTTTTGTTACCACGTGCATGCACGAAACATACATATTTTCAGAAGTATGAGGAACTAGAATCAATTTGTGTCCTTAAGGAGCAGGTAACTTCCCGATTTGGTTTTGAATTCCTGTGGTGAGTGGTTGCTTTAAAGCGTGGTGGAGGCACAAAGTTTTGGGTGTGACAAGAAGGTTTCGTTTAGTAGATCACAGATTCTAGGCAGGTGTGTAGCTGCACAGGCTATTGGAGAGGTACTTAGGGGCCATGTCATGGACTACCTTGAATGCAGGTGCAATTAGCTTCCATATGGCCTTGTTTTTGGTGGCGAGCCAGCCAGCTTATTGGCAGTAAGAGAAGACGTGAGAATGCTTCCGCAGGTTCTACAATGATGTGGTTGCCAAATATGCAACCTTTTCCGGGGTTCAAATGAGTTTAGTGGAAGGCCGCTAGTAACCGATTGGAGTAGTCCAGCCTGCCTAGTCCGGTTGAGTTAATGAATGTTCTTGCACGCACTGTTGAATCTGAAGAGGGGTCGGATCTTGCATGCGGTCAGTCATTGGCGTTGACTTCGGTTGCTGTATTACTTATGTAGGATGCCAATTTAATTTCTCAGTTGAAACGGGTTTAAAAGATTCTTGGAGTAAGGACACATTTAAGGCCAAGTGAAGCAGAGGGGGGCAGTTAGAGAGATGGCAGCAGATGATGCTGGAATAGACAGGACTTTAGTTTCCGAGAAGTTTAACAAGAGTGATCTAAGAAGCATGCAGTGGTGGGTGGTGGTGAGACAGTCAATGACGTGTGACTGTAGGTGTGATGTAAAACTAAGAAGTGTCTTCGACACTTAGACAATGTGAGAACCCAAATGAAGATACAATGTCACCAAAAAAGGTGGGGTACAGCGAGAAAAGGAGAGGTCCTTGTGGTATGCCCACTGGAGGTGGGGGGCGGGGATGGTGTCTTGGAGTTAATACTACTCCTGATGACAGTCAAGTTGAGAAAGGATAGTTGTGTCACATGGTCAATTATGCCCAAGGCAGCTAAAGGCTCTAAACAGAGGAGGATAGGAGAGGGATGATTGTAATGGCCAAGGAGATCTCATTGGATGGGAGCAATGCTTAACTTGAGCCCGTAGTTTCCTGTGCTGGGCACGGGTACTTAATTGTCAACACTGGCACTTATGACAGCTGCCACATGGTGATGCTGTTTGTGCAATTTAGAGAGGAGCAGAACCTCAATTGGTTATTAATTCATTCTTGTATTGTAATTGCATTTATATAGTGCTTACTACCCCAGACGAGGCGTCAAAGCGCTTTTTCGGCGAGTAGCACGATACTCCGGGACCAATAGTGGATTAGTGTTGAATTAGTATTGTGAAATATGAAAGTAATTAAAGTGGTGGATAGGTTAGTCAGTTATTAGGAATGGGAAGGATAGAAGAGGAAAAAAGGTTTGTATTTATATAGCGCTTGTATACATCAAAACAACTAATGCCTACCTCCTAAGCCAGTTATTATGGATTAAGAGGCCTCGACCTGTCTGAATTGTCACACTAGTCAGACCCTCCAGGATTTCGGCAAACCACGAAATCAGTACTTTTGTAAAAAATGCAGCAATTTTTACAAAAGTGCCCGCGAAATCAGCACTTTTGTCAAAATGCCGCAATTTTTACAAAAGTGCCCGCGAAATCAGCACTTTTGTCAAAATGCCGCGATTTTTACAAAAGTGCCAGCGAAATCCAGATGTCCATTGCTGCATCCGTGCTGCCTGTGACTTTGGACCCTTTCCATGAACATGGTTGTTTCTTTTTCTTCAAATAATACATCTGGGTCCCCCTAGATTTAATCTGCGGGTAAAGATGTATTATTTTTTTAGAATTCACAGACTTTTCCAAGAGGACTGGTGGAAAAGTGTGGTGTATTCCCAATTACACCCATGCAAAAGCAATTCTATCTACATATATGTAGTGAAAAATCGTGCTTGTGAAAATGCCTTCAGATTAATTGAACTTTTTTCTCCATGTGGAAAACATCCTTCTGTGAGGAAAAAAAACCCTTGTTGCACTGTGATATATTATGAGTATTAGCAGGGCTTTAAGTGGGATGAAAATACGGTGGTCTCTCAAAGGGGCGTGGCCGATGTAATGAAGGGCGTGGCTTTGAAACACTTACGCTAAAAATCTGTGCTTAGCATTGTGTGCCGCCCGACTTGTATTTTGCTGTTTCTGTCATTGCATCCAGATATGTGATACAACAAGTAACATCATACCTACAACAAGTCAGGACTATTAGCTTTGTCAATGGTTATTAGTTGCATAAGATAAATAATTTGCAACTATGGCTTGTTACATATAATATTGAAAAAGCTTCCGCTTAAAGCCCTGGTGACACCACAATGTTGCTGCTCTTGCGTTTCAAGAAGAAAAGGGAAATCCAGAAAGAAAATGACACTTTAAAGGATTTCCCTCCCCCACAACGCTCACCTGGCATGACGTAGGTAACTTCTCCACTAAAACTGCCAAATAAAATGCCACACAATTGCCGCTAAATTTCCCTATTTGTGCTGCTAAATTTCCATTTTTGTGCCGCTAAATTTGCTAATCCATGCTGCTTTATCCTGGGGGGTTTTATAGTAGCAGGCTGATGATTTGTAGTTTTGTAGGTAGTGACATTGGCAGCCCTGGTAGTGGCAATTGGGGGTGCTAGGTTCAGTAGCCTCCTGGCGAGGGCACTTGCACTTATTTTTGTACAAATTAAGCTTGGATGGGAGTCAGTAGGTTGTTAGAGAAAAGATGGGTGTGGTGACGTAAGTAGTTGTTCCTATTTCTTGAGAAGAAGGGGAGGATGGACACTGGGGAAACCGAGGGGTCATCAGTGTTCTGTTTATTTAAAAAAGCAGATTTGAAGCATGTAGGCCGTGCGCCAGAAGTGAGGCACGTAGGCCGGGCGTGGCCAGTGCTTAATTTGAGCCGGAGCTTTCCGGTGCTGAGCACCGGCACTTAATTGGTTTCCGGTGCTCGGCACAGGCACCTAATTGTCAACACCACTTAGGGCAGTCTACCACAAGGTGGCACTGCTCATGTAATTTAGAGATGAGCAGTATATCAGTTGTTGAGGAAAAAAATATACATTAAAAAATTACTAATACCTGCCTCCCCAGCCGTTTCTTTAGCTTTGGGAACCTGGAATAATCTGAACTGTCGCAGTTGCATCCAAGAGAGATGGTTAGCAGTTGTTTTGGCAGCGATGACCAGGGTGATGGGTGGTGCAAGATGCAGTGCCCTCCTTATCTGAGCCCTGGCACTTAATATTTTACAAATTAAGCACTGCAGGCGCCAGAGGTGAGGCACGTGGGCCTTGCGCCAGAGGTGAGGCACGCGGGCCGTGCGCCAGAGGTGAGGCACGCGGGCCGTGCGCCAGAGGTGAGGCACGCGGGCCGTGCGCCAGAGGAGAGGCACGCAGGCCGTGCGCTAGAGGTGAGGCACGCGGGCCGTGCGCCAGAGGTGAGGCACGTAGGCTGGGCGCCAGAGGTGAGGCACGCGGGCCGTGCGCCAGAGGTGAGGTACGCGGGCCGTGCGCCAGAGGTGAGGTACGCGGGCCGTGCGCCAGAGGTGAGGCACGCGGGCCGTGCGCCAGAGGTGAGGCACGTAGGCCCTGCGCCAGAGGCGAGGAAGAACTGAACAGAGAGGCCGGAGAATGGAGGGCCTTGGACTTCAGAGCGAGAGGTTTCATGCCCTGAGGGCTGAACAGATGGAGCGCAAGAAGGACTGACAGCCTTTGTCACTGGAACGAGTTCACTGCGAGATGTTGTGACAAAGTGTGAGAAAGCTGGTGGATGAGGTAATGAAGGGAAGGGGCCAAAGGTCACAAGTGGAAATCATGGTAAGACCGACTCCTCCCCGAGTTCCTTCGAGGCCTGTAAATTGAGTGCCATAAATGTGGTAATAGTAGAATCTGTTATTTACAGTACTTAGAATCGACAGAACTGTAGCAGAAAGCGTTCAATAAACACATGTTATTACTCTGTGATGCAGGAACAATCATAAACTCTCATTTGGCCTGTTCCATTATCTGAAGAAAATTTGGAGGCCTAAAGGTGATTGGATTTTCAGGGAGTGCTATACAAGAAAACACACCTGAGGTGGGGCAATTTAAAATCTCAGCATGGGATGTGAGTGCAATAAGAATGCACGGGATTCCTTCAGCTGCACACCTGGTGCAGCGCACTGTGAAACAAAGGCGGGGGGGGGGGGGGGGGGGAGGGGGGGCTGGGATTAAACCGGAAAGGCGAGCTGCATCTGCAAGGAGTGAATGGGCGCCTTTCTTTTGCTGAGGGTGCTTGGCGGCGGGGGAGCTTGAACAAGCACCCCACGCTCCCCGCAGCCTCCTCGCCTTTGTGCGGGCCTCTCCTGGGAGCCTCGGCCGGGCCGGGGGAGAGGGCGGAGGCCCTGTGGCTGCCTGAGCCGGCTCAGCAGCATGGGGCCCTTTGTGACAGGCCTGGAAGGTCACAGCTGGGAGAGGGCTGGAGAGGGAGCGAGGCTGGGGGGCAGCGAGGGGGGATCCCGACTGCGGCTTCCACTAAGCCACCTTTCATTGACCACAATAGATAACGCGTTTTATTTTTTTGATTTTAGCAAATAATGTTGCGTTCGCAATCGCGAGTCTTGCTTGGGTTGTAATTAATACTGATGAGCTTAGACTGAATCGTCTTCTGTTATTAATAACACAAATTGAAATTTTTGCTTTCAGCGTACGTGCCAACATTCTAGAAAAGGAAGGTGGGAGATTTTAAAAAGAAATCCGGAAAATGTATTTCCCCCATCGATTTATATTGAAGCAGAGGCAATTTCAGGCGGCAGACAGCTAAAATAAAACCACTTTCGGCTTCAAAAATCGGGCGTCTCCCGTCTGGATTGGGTCTATTGGCATGTATGACGCGTGAATGGTTGTTACTACGAAAGATGGATGGTGGGGGTGGCCGCAGCTGATTAACATCCTGCTAGGCACATTTTATGACTAGTGTAACTTTTTACTCCAATTTTCGTGGCTTTTTAACTGAACCCATCTCTTCGGATAATGTAATTTTGTGCCTTATGTAATGGCCTTCTCTATAGTGTATCAACATTTTCTGATTATGTAAATTTGTACCTTATGTACAGATCAGTTTCTATTGTAAAGCGCTCTAGCCCCTTTAGGTAATGTCAGCGCTATATGAATATGCATCAATAAAGACACTGGAGAAAAACACCAGGTCCTGATTGCCACTCCCAGTGAGTTGCCAGTCTGACTATCGAACTCCGTGACCTCGAAAGGATGTCCCTTTAGGGAATACTAGCTACCGTGTGTTCAAGAAGGAGCTGAAAAAAGCTGGACTTGAACATATATATGCATTAAGGATCTATTGTGTCTGTATTTTGTACAGAATATATTGTATGGTTTTAATATAGCCCTCTCCACCCCCTCGCGAAGCCTATATTCAGCATAGACCTCATCATAGGCCCCAAGAGCAGGATTCACCTTCGGACCATTGTATATCAGTCCACAATTGAAACTGTTAGGTCAGTGTCCAACATACAGCGAGTGTGCCAGACGCAGTGCTTAATTTGAGCCAGTGGTTGTCAGTAGTGGGTACCAAAACTCATTTTTGTGGGCCACCATATCCGTCAGCAGAGGCACATCGTGTAAGAATGGGCACAGACACAGGTTGGTATTTCTCATTATTCGTTCATTACAAGCACCCCGGCTTTACACTTGTCCATCTGTGAGGGGGTGCGTGGTCCACACCATGCCAGGTCTGTTCTTTACATTGCTAGACTGCCCCCACATCCCTCCTACCAATTTCAGCCCACCCTGGTGGGAAGGGGTCATTGTCCCGAGGCCAGTCCTGGTGGTTGCAGGGTCTTACTGTCCTGTCATTGTTCCTGTGGGACTCACTGACGGGGACAGGACTTAATTTTGCCCATCTGACTTTGACCCTGAGAACAAGAGAGTGAACTAAACAATTGGGAAAGAAGGAGGAAGAGAAAGATATCAAAACAGTGACAAAGGGATCAAGCATTGAAAAGTAAGTAGGTCTGGCTTGTGTTTCAAGTCCTACATAAACTGTTAGAGAGACTGCTACATTGAAAAAATAAAGAAACACTATTGGTTTCTGTATTCAATGCAACTATGAGGTAAATAATTTTGTGTGATGAATCGGTCTACTTTTGAGATCTGATATAGTCCCTTGTTCACTGGTGGAATCACTTACTGAACAGCCAGTAGCTTGAGGTAATAGGGCAATACTCTTCAGGCAGAGATATAACCCACTCAATGTATATTTTACAGTATTGGTAAGGTAGATAGTTGTGCTATTAAACCAGACCCTACAATGCAGGGAGGAAGAAGAACCTGCAAAAGAAAGATAAAGAGACAGTAAATGTAGAGTTGAGGAAGAAAGAGGCATGAGGTGGAATCAAAATTAGGCAGCCTCGGGTGGAGACATGAACGCCGTTCTGGCCGCGGACCTTGATAGGTCGGGTGGGGGGCAGGGTCACCGGGGGGATTGGGGGCTATAGGGGTTCCTGGAGTCTTTTGGTTTGAGCGACTTGTGGCAGGCACACCACCCCTCCTCGAGACAGTACACGTTCTACTCGGCCAGGCATGGGTCCTTCTCCAGATTGGATCACCTGCTGACACGTACTGATCAATTGGGGGACTTCTCGGAACCCCAAATCTTAGCCAGGGGTCTCTCTGACCATTCTCCGGTGGGTGCGCTCTTGAAAGGACCGGTCGTTACCAGGGCGGTGGTCCCTCGGATTGATCCGTGGCACCTAAGGGATGATACGATAGGGGACAAGCTCAGAGAGGGTAAAATAAAATAAGAAATAAAAAATTAGGCAGCCTCGGTGTCCGGCATCACTGTCCTGTTGTTTCCATTTCAAACCAGTAATTACTGAGGTTGTTATTGATTTATTTTTTTTGCTCATAGATTGCCACTGGAATTATGTGATTATGTGGCAGGGGCTTTTTTGACATAATTATGGATTTACCACGAAATCCATCATTGGAGGCATAACTTGCAGACTTTAACAAAGAAAAATTTGATTCTATCTCAAACGGACCAAAAGTTACTAAAAAATGTTGTCGACGTGTTCCTGTGCAGCAGAAGGCACTTTGCAAAGGTTGCCTGTTCAATTTACAGTTGCCTATTGCTGTATTTGGTTGTTAAACTGGTACTTATAAGGTTTAACCTTTGCCCAGACAGTGTAAGAGTGTGTAAAAATATCAATTTAATGAACTGATACTATCACAAAATGTGCCACATTATGCCGCGTAATGTGCATTTTCTTGTTGCATAATTTAGTAAACCCTGCCATATCATTTTCACCTCCCTTGCCGCATAATTCCAGTGGCCCTGTTGATATTGTATCCAACCCCCACCCAGCCCCCTACAGCCAGTCTGATCAAAGGGGATATAATAAACCCCAACAAGAGGCGTTAATCGCATAATCTTATACACTCTCCTGAGGCTGAATAACTCAAACAGAAGCCCTTCAGATGGCACATGCGCAGAATAAGGACCTCCTGCTACATACAATAGCAGGCATCTTCTACAACACACCATCAATGATACATACACAATTAGCATATTTACTACGTCCACACTACTTATAATTCTAACGAGTGTCTGTCCTCAAGACCAAAACATGACAGTACCAAAGTTAGTAGTAAGGGCTGTATCTTTGCAACATGATTGAGTTAGACAGGGTGAGGCAGGAGTCTGTACCAAGGCCATATATGTGCTCTCTCCCCATTTAATATGCATACACACAGCCTTTCGGATGTATAAGTGCATAAGGGAGCATGTAGAGACAAAATAGAAGGTGCACTCTCAAAGAAGTCAATGTCAGAAGTTGCTTATTTGTATAAATTCTTCTTTATTCCAAAATTCTTTCAAACATCATAGGCACAGCCAACGCGTTTCGTTCCTTTCTTGGCTTTTGGAACTTCGTCAGGGCTGTAATAATTACAACATATATAACATGAATATACAATAGACAAGACAGACCAAAACAAAAGAATTTTTTTAAAAATACAAATACAAAAAAATATTTTTCTTATAAAAATTGCAACATACTGATACAATTACAATACACATTCCAAAAAACCCCAAAAAAACACAAACTGAGATACTACACATTGTTTAAAAACCAATAAGGTCGGTAATGATGTCTCTAGTCCCAACAGAGCACCTAACTGACATAGTTGTAAAAAGGAATCATGTGGACTAGGAAGCAGCTCAGACAAATGTCATAATCACCATAGGTAATAAACACATTACCAGTGCCTGATAAATGCCCTATTAAAAACATTTGCGATCCTTACAGTGTCCTATGAAACATACCATCCACAGGAATACAGCACTACATACTATCATATTTACATTGAGGTAATACAAACAAAATGCACAAAACAGATCAATTATTATGGGGGTTCTGTCCTATATGTCTGAAAACCCCTCGATTTGCCCTGAAGGACTTAAGCAAGAGAAAGGATGGAATATTCATTTCAGGTCCTGGAGTTTGGCCATTGTCACGGAGAGTGACGTGTTATCCTAAGTAACCCTAATATCCGAACGTGAGTCAAAAATACCACATTGAGGAGTCCTAAACACAGCATTGATAAGCATAGCAGCTCAGAATGGGTATATGTGATTAAGACTAACCCCCGCCAGATTGTGAAGGCCCAGAAGATAAGTTGTGCTTACCGATAATTGATAAACTCAAGACCCCAAAGAAAAAGATTCAAAGTGTCATGTAGTTCCGCATAGTGATCTGTACAGGCCGGACGTGCGTTCTGAATAAAAAAGAGCAAAGGTATATAGCAGTTTGGACATGCACGTATAGGCACATTAATAGTCCATGAAGATAGACCGCAAGAACTAAGAATTCTAGCCCCAAAAGGACAACAAATAACGATGTCCGTTCATTACCAACCGGTTTCCTAAGTAAATATCCACCTTTAGTGCATATACGAAAAAATGAAAAAAATCGTTTTGCAACTCTAGTCCCAGGTGGGAAGCCGAGTAATAACCATAGAGTACTATTGCTCCCGCTCAATATTTATATACCTCAAAGGTAAGGATGGCGTGTTTCAGCCTGTAGATCCTGAAGTTAACCTGTTTCTCACGTGAAGAGATTAAGAACCTGTAGGGATCACAGATAAATCGAATCAATATGTATTAAGAAAGCATTTAGTTTTCAACACGTAACAGAAGCCAGAACTTAGATCCCCGAAGGAAAGACAAAATGTAACTCATAATTTAAGAGAGCCTACTGAATTGAGCCTATACTATAATGAGTACGAGACTCAATATTAGCAAAATACAAAGTTTGACCGTGGTAGTGTTACTCTTAATTTAAGAGAGCCTACTGAATTGGGCCTGTACTGTAATGAGAACGAAACTCAATATTAACAAAATACACAGTTTGACCGTGGTCGATTATTAGTGTGATATATACCAATGGCCTCATGTCCCTAGCAAATATAAGTTAGCCTAGGGAAATAAATAACATGAGTAAACATAATTTGTAGCCATACCAGTTTTTGATTTGGGCCAGCCTCTTAACTGTATGTCGAACATCGAGGTTCCCCAAAATATAGTCCCTGCCCAAATACTTCAGCGCAATGTCGGAAACGTAAAATGTAACTTGCCGAACCTGAAATGACAGTTAAAAAAGCCCAATTTCGAATGACTGGTTTTAATATCCGTATCGACGAGTGCCAAGGAAATCCATCCCGTGCCCCTGTCTATGACACATACCTATGATAGGGTATCGGTTCTCCAGCCCTCGGCATACGCGGCGTTCTGCAAGGAACCCATGTACGCCATTCTGTTTATAAAGGGATGTGGTGATTAGACACACCGGTGTGCCCGGTAACAAGCACCCTAAACACGTGACATGGTCCTAGTCGGACTCAGCCGACGGGGAAGCGCCATCTTCAAATGGTGATTATAACCAAAAAATATCATCACAATGAAGAGGTTACTTTAGGAATAGAGAATGGGGGAATAGTGTACCTGGTAATCCGCACCCTCAACACGTGATAGAGTCCAAGCCGGACTCAGCCAGCGAGGAAGCGCCATCGTAGAACACGCACCCTCAACACGTGATAGGGTCCTAGTCGGATTCAGCCGACGGGGAAACACCATCTTAGAACGGTGACTTTTGACCTAAGAATACCATCACCGAGAAACAATAATTTTAGGAATAGTGATATGATACATTGAAAAATTTACAGAGCGCATGTTTATTAAAAAAAAGTTTTGTATGAAGACTCAATTAAGACAAGAACCGTCCCAAGATCTCACCAGTTATCACTTAAGTCAACTGACTATTTGAAGCGTGTTCTAAGAACATTTTTATATATTCTTAGACTAAATGAGAAGATCATTCTCGTATATTTATAAGAGGATGCATGATCATCGTACAATCCATTTTCACTACCAGAATTTGAAGGGAAAGGGTTTACGGTCTCCATCGACTGTTTTTACTATAAGTATTTTGGTAGGGCCCCTTCACATCACTAAAGAAAGGGGGGAAGCCTGCTAACTATCCCATCAGTATGTTGCAATTTTTATAAGAAAAATATTTTTTTGTATTTGTATTTTAAAAAAAATTATTTTGTTTTGGTCTGTCTTGTCTATTGTATATTCATGTTATATATGTTGTAATTATTACAGCCCTGACGAAGTTCCAAAAGCCAAGAAAAGAACGAAACGCGTTGGCTGTGCCTATGATGTTTGAAAGAATTTTGGAATAAAGAAGAATTTATACAAATAAGCAACTTCTGACATTGACTTCTTTGAGAGTGCACCTTCTATTTTGTCTCTATATTTTCATTAATTACGCATCCTACGGCAGCGGATGTTGGAAGTGTTTGCACCACTGTTTACTAGGAACTAAATGAATCGTTGTGCATGACCTGGTTTGCTGCTTTGGTCCTTCTGTCTAACCCCATAAGGGAGCATGTGCTGTTGTGCAGTTGACACTCAAACCACAGAGCTATCTTTTAAGACCAGCAATGCCCGAAGCATAAAGGCCGATTCAGCCCTGCTTCGGGCTGGACCGCGTGACGAGTAGGCATAACACAGGTTTCTGCCGCAGGCACATTAACCCACTGAGCTGTCCTAGCAGCACATGAAACAAACAGAGCTAGCTTTTGGGGCGAAGACAAGGAGTCCTGGCTCACCCCACTGTCCATCCCTTTACCTGCTCTGTGTGCAGTTTTGTCAGATTTTTTAAGCATTCTCTAGCCCAAAGCCAACCAAAAAGTAGCCCAAATTAGCCCAATATTGCTACTTTAAGGAAGGAGGGGCAGGGACAGCGTCAAGCAGGCGGTGAATGCATTGGAATTGATGTTGCAGCCGGCGGCAAAGTAAATATTTGTCTAATAAAGTGCTTTAACATACTACTTTGCTGGAGCGCTGTATATATATTTATAATCTGGTAACTAGCACAAACCAACATTTTACTGCACAACCGGGAAAAATATAGCAAAATTGTGCGTGATCTAGCCCAATCTGGCAACACTGTGAAGACCGCCACTGCCAGTGAGATTGTTCCTCTCAGGCTAGCATAGGGTTAATTTCCTAGCACAGCGGCGAGGGTGGGGCCGCTGGGAGGCACCGCGGGAGAGAGCGGTCTGACAGGCAAAGAGAAAGCCGCTATTACTGTCTCCGCTGCCGGGAGTTTGGTTGTCATGCCTGAGAGAAGCCGCACTCAAACTCACAATCAGCGGGGAGGACAGCTGCCAACATGCCGCTGTCATGAGCCCCTGGCCCCCTCCCAGCCCCCACCCTCACACACACCCTGCCGGGGCACCACAGAGCGTACGAAGCCCCCCTTCTTCCTTCCAGGGTTCACTTTCCAAAAATGTAATGTATTTCCAATGAAATGCTGCGAAAAGCTTTGTGTGAATAAACTCGGTATAAAATAAATTCTAAATTCACTTGTTCATTGCTTTGAAGAATTTTTTTTTTTTAAACTGAATGAAACAAACCTTATTTGCAGCCAGATGAGTAGATGAGTCACCAACAAACCTTATTTGCAGCCAGATGAGTAGATGAGTCACCCCCACTTTATTTCTTTTGTTTGAGAAGCTTTTTGTAGCGGGGATTCAACCTAGCACGGTTTTATATCGCTGCACGGTACATAAATCAGAAGTGGGCGCTCAATCAGAACAGGTTGATTTAAGTAAAAGTGTCATGTAAAGTAAAGCAGGGACAGGTCATGGCATGCACATAAACGGACGTGGACGAATATCCCCAACAAAACATTCTCCCAGGAATAATTCACAAGGATTGAAAATATTTGAAAATTGAACAGAAAGGAAAAATTGAGGACTCGCAATAAGTTTGATGCTCTTACCCGAGCTTTGACAAAAGCGATACAAAAAATGCCAGCTGATGAAAATAATAATAATGGATTGATTTGTGAATGCATTGATAAGAGACAATATGTGATGGCAAAATGTATTTTTTAGTGTGAACAACACTTACAACGAAACTTTTACATCGCAGAGCCTTTACAACGCAACCATTACAACGCAAACTATTATAACGCATTGCTCTGGGGGGCGCTCTAGGATAGGGAATAGGTTAATTTACTATCCAATAACCTTCCCTAGTGTCCACGGGGACAGGAGTTGGAATAGTAAATTAAACTATTCACTATCCAGCACCCCAAAGCACTATGCGTTGTAATGGACTGCGTTGTAATACTTACGTTGTAAAGGCATGCGATGTAAATGCATGCGTTGTAATGTCATACATCCATTTTTTAGATGTAAAATAGTCCCTCATGCACCTGAAAGAAGGCGAGAGTTTACACATAAACAGCCAGTGGAAAGAACGCGAGACTTAAGGACCCTTGTGGGCTGATATAAGATTTAACTCCTGATGTTCCACCAGTGGTTGAAGGAGACTTCATCAAAGCCGCTTGAATGTATTGAATACAGCGTGTTCGCAATGAAGTCCCTTTGCATGTGAAACCTTTCTTGCGTGTATTTAGTTAATTATCAAGGTAATACAAAAACACAATTATCACTGCACATTGATAACCTGAACACAAAAGTGAATACAAAGAATTCTGGGAAGAAGAAAGATGGATGCCAAGGCTGTCTCCCAGTATGCCCCCAAAGAGACTACTGCTGCCCAAGAGAGCACTGGCGGGCTGGCCGACTTGAGGTAAGTGTGTTTAGGGCAGGGCTCGAGTCGGAGTTCCACGCGGGTGGACGGCGTCCCCCCACTTATTTTATCGGGAGCTCGATAACTGGAGCAAATGGAGCCACACATTCACTCTTTGGCCTCTCTGGGGCGAGATCGGATCTCATTCAGAACGCTGCTCACGCGCTGGCTTCTCTGATGCAATCGCATCTAAGGGGTGAGCGAGAGGAAGCAATAAGTCTGATGGCGCAAGCCACCTTTCGTGACGTCACTTCTTGTCGTGACATCAGCGTCCCCCCACTTCTTTTTTTAGGACGTGTGCCCTGGTTTAGGGTCTGCGGCAGCCCACCGGTACCTCCGCGGTCCCTCATGCTCCGGCAGCAACTCGTATTCCGCCCGGTGTTGAAAGCCGGCCTTGGGCAGGGCACAACAGAGTGCAGTTTGTACATTTTGTGCTGCTTTTCACTGCAAGTATGATGGCCGCAGGAGCCATGGACAACTAGAAGGACAATCTCCTTGATGCCGTAAGGGACTAAGGGCTCTGCCCCAGTTGACCCTAGGACCAGTGGGTCTCTCCAAGGGCCAGTGAGGGTGGTCCCTTGAGGACCAGTTGGTGAAAAGAGCTGGACTTCTGCACCCAAGCAAGAGGAGAGGAGCAGCTAGCTCCCATGCTGGTGCAGGGAGCTAGGGGAACAAGATCCCTGTAAAGTACACCACCTTGGTGGCCAGGAAGCCTACTGAAACTGCCCCTGGTGGATAGAGCTCACCACCAGGAGTACAATAAGCACAGGATTGTCCAATTAAACCCACAGGGCCCAAGTTAGGAACTTTTTAAGGTTGGTGCCTTTGACCCCCGGCGAGGATCGAAGCACTTGGTGCTTCACGCCAATGAATAATTACCCTTGGGGTGGACCAGGGTACGGGTTTCGAAGCAAGGTTGCTCCCTTAATTTTTCCTGGGGAGGGGGCACGTGTGAGGTTATTTCCCCACATCTCTAGTTTCCCACCTCCCTGGGGGCCGACGCAGAAAGGTGAAAGGGAGAGTGTTGTAAAATATACATGAATATCCATATAAATTCATGTGTATGCACTTTAAAATATATCCTGCTTAGATAAGATCACATTAACATGAGGCCTGGAGCTCAAAAGGGCTTCCTATCTGACCTTGACTGGACAAACTTCAACAAGCTATTCTGTACCCCGTTACAGGTCACCTTGCTTGTCCTGACTACATGATATTTCTTATTCTGGTTGTGCAAGTTGCTTACACAGTGCAGAGCCTGCCTTTCTGGTCTGCCCATATCTGGCTGTTTTGCATGGTGCAGACATTGCACATCCATGTCAGCCATATTTGGCTTGGTGCCTTATTCTAGTTCCGCTGACATGGCATTTCATACAGTATATAACATCTAGAAACTTGTCACTCTGGGAAGAAGCAGTCTGAGAGCCCCTAAGGTGGCAGATCTGACTTCTTCCTTGCTAATTAGCAATGATGCATGCTTTTGGTACCAATAAATACATTTCACTCTGTTTCTGGGCAAACCTGCTATGTCTGGTGAGTTTCATTCATTTGCTCCTGGGAGGGTGCCAGTATTTCCCCATCAGAGAGCGCCGTCACACCCGCCCCATCTATAAGGAGATGGGGCCCAGGACTGCATCTTTGGGCCCCAGCACACTAAAGGAACGGGGGAACGCTGTTGCACCCTCCCATTCCCCCCAAGCCAGTGGCTTCACCCTTTCTCCCTGTGCCCGTGTCTGGGGTGCGCGGGGTGGCCACCACAAGAAGACACCCTGCCAGCATGGTGCGGACAGAAGCAAGATGCTGGCTCCTGTGCCGGCAACAATGTGTGCTGGGCGGGTGGGGAGCTGGCAGGACAGCAGGAGGTTGGCTCTCCGAGCTGCCCCCCCAGGAGGCAATAAGGCAAAGGAAAAGCGGCTCTCCAAGGTGCAGCGGGAGAGACGCTCATTTAATATTCCCTACTTCCCAGCTGAAGTGCATTATAATACCTCAAGAGAGGTTCATTAGCATATTTTTCTTGCTTTGTGGTGGCCCCAGGACGGCAGCGGCACCACTAACATTAAGAAGAAAGGGGGGGCGAGGAAGATAGATCTGGGGATGGGTGAGGGTCCTGTACTAGATGAACTGCTGAAGGATATAACTGAAGATAGACAGATTGTTGCAGGATTCAATAGTGAAATGTGTCAAAGGTCTTGTGAATTACTTGAACCTTGTGCCTATTTGCCTTTTGTTGTTTCTGCCGGTGTTTTGAATGAAAACAATGAAAACAGATTAAAAAAAAAAAAAGAAAGGGGGGGGGACTGCAGCAGTTACCCCTGTACAAAGTTTTTAAAGACCCGACCGTGTGTTTCTGGGGTCACCACTAGGACTTTCATCGACATTCAAGCACTGTCAATGCTGGTGCTTTTGTTCTGTAGGTGAGAGTGCAGCGCTCTCTAGGGCCTTGCTATATGGCTGCTTTTTATATGGCCTGAAAGTGTGTAAAGTGTATAAAGGAGACGCAAACACGTTATGTTTGATTTCATACTTTATTAACCGTTTATGTTGACAATTATTGTTGAACAATATTTAAATGCTTTATTAACCCCTTCGATGCTTGTGACGGAACCGTTCCGTCATCAGTCACGGCTGAGCTGTGCTGATGACGGAACGGTTCCGTCATGACCGCACCCTGTTCTGGAATGTCCAGCACAGGGTCGGAATCGGCGCCGCACGGAAGCGGTTAACAAAGAATACTACATTTACACATGATTTTTATTGATTACACAAAATGATGGTGGTTTTCACACGAATTATAATGTGATGACCCACAACAAAGCCAATAGGCCTGCGTTACTTAAAGTGGTACCCCTTATATTGTGATGTGCTATCAGGTATAGGTTGGGACTACTGGGATTTCAGGGGTTATAACCCTTTAGGGGTCAAATATGATTACAGAATGTCATCTAAGGTATTTTTAAACTGCCATATGTATATATTTGTAAACTATCATGTAGTATTTAGTAGTGTGCGTAGTACATGTACTCTTCCTTTTTCTAAAGAAAAAACACTGACTGGACAATCATTGATTGAGTTTTATTATTGCATCCAAGTGAATGGTGATTACTAGCCCACACCACCTCGCCTGAGTAGGCCTTGAAATGCTCTGCTTTGCAATCCCTAGAGAATCAAGCACTACAATGGGGTGCTTGGTTCCCAATAAGGACAAATTGTGGACCTATTACCTGCGCATTCAGTTTTGGACAAGAAACTCTTGGATAATGGTGGTGGTGTTTAAACAGAACACATTGAGTGAGAGGTGTTGGTCATACAGTGTACCAGTCACCATACCACACCTCTCTCCTTCATCTTTCTTTGTGTGTATCCCCACGAATGGACGATGTTTGTGTGTCATTATCATCACCCCTTAGGACATCCACCCAAATCCAGATGAGCTACTGTGAGAAAACCATATCCATTAAGACAATTGCAGAAGTCACCCATTTAAGTGCTTCCCCAGTAATAAGAGTAAGGCAGCCCTGTATTGGGTGGCAGTACTAACGACCACCTCTCTTTTAACCTTATTTAAGAGCCCTTTTATGCTAAGGAGACACACAAACTGGGGCTAGTGGTCGCGAAGTGCGAAGAGACATCCGCCATGAAATGCTTTTGTAGTGTAGACGTACAACTAGAAAAGCATACTCTGGCATCGAGTGTGCAAACTGAGAACTCCTCTCCTCCCACTCCATACTTCGAAACCTGATGCAACTTTCTTGAAACATTGGCTTTGAGGTCAAGCAAAGGTAGGGTGGGATGGAGAAAGGACAGCAAAATCTTCACAAAAATAACTCCCTGACCCCTCCAACACAACGAGAAAAGAAAAAAACAACAAATCAAAATACTCTTCCGGGTGGGTCATGGAGCTTTGAAGAAAAGTATATGATCCAAGGGCAGGTAGGTCCTCCTTGCCCTTAGTAAAATCTGAGTGTGTAGGGCATGAATATGTGATGTAACAACGCGATCAAAATGATCGCGGTATGTTGCATCGCAGTTTTTACAATGCAAGTTATTACAATGACTTGCGCTGGAGGGCGCTGGACTTAGGAGTAGTAAGATTTACTATTCCAACACCAGTCTACGTACAGTAGGGAAGGTGTTGGAATAGTAAATCTTACTGTCCCCTAGGTTATAGCGCCATCCAGCACAAGTCGATGTAACAACTTGCATTGTAATGGCTGCATTGGAACTGCATCGTGGTGTACTCACCGCGATGTAAAGGATGTGTCCCGTAGGGCATACACCTCTATCCCCAGGGGCAATGGCATCTTCAATACCACTGGGGTGGTCCCTGGCCTGGGTTGATTCATCATAGTCCTTAGATGTCATTCATGCTTCATAGTGTTGCCCTGTTCCTCACCGGTCGAGGGTGTTTGGTCCTCTCCATCATTGTGTGGCCCTTGGTGAAGGTCAAATTGTTCGTGAGAGCCATCCCACTTGATTAATCTGTCAGCCCTCGAGTCTCGGAACATTGACTTGTCTCAAGCGGGGTCTGCTCTAACGGGGTGGTTGTCGCTCCCTCTTACACAGAGCCAAAGGGGCTCGGGGAGCTACAGTAATTGGTCTTTGCTCTACCCATTCTCAAGCTTTCTTAGGAGATTCAACGTAGTAGACACCGTTTTGGTAGACAACCAGCAGCTTGAAGTCCTCGGTCTTAAGATTACATCCTCAACAGACTTTGTAGTTTCAGAAAAATTTTTGTAAAGTCCAAAATGCTTGATATGTGTTAGGAGTCATTCAACACTGTTTTTGCCCTACTAGCAGCAGAATGGATTTTGTCACGAGTACTATTACCAGTCGCTGAGGAGCCCAAATGGTGATCTCCGGTGAGTGCACGATGGGCCCGCTCAAACAAAACACTATGACAGCTTCTCTGTTGTGACACATTCCAAGATCCAACACTTGTGGAAGCGAGCAATCTAACTCTCTCATTGATGTTTCTAGGAATCAGGAGAGAAACAGTTTGTTCTGCCACGCTCAACACTCTGTGTCTTCAGTTTTTAGATTCTAAGACTGTGTCTCTTATGTCAGCCTTGCAGTCGTTTGTTTTATATCTTTGAGGAATCGTCCGTTTCCGCCAATCTGGTTTCACTTGCTATAGTCCTTTCTTAGATATTGATAGAGTAAGGAGTCGTCTGACCGTACAACATCTTGGTCTCCAGCAATTTCTTAGAGGATTAGATGGCTTGTAAGATTTATCAGTGCCAGGTCTGACATCACTCCTCAGTGTGTTCCAGTCTGGGCCAGCGCCAGCAAATCTATCCAGGGTACCCTTGCGGGAGGACTGAGCAGGCCTTCCCTTGGCCATGCTAACTTTAGCCTAGCGGGATCCACAGGAAGATAAAGGAGGTGCTCACACCTACCCAAGGCAGCCGGAGAAGACCACACTCAGGGGCGGATTGGCACTATGGGCACTTGGGCTTGGGCTGAAGTGCTGGTGTCTCGGTGCACTCTGTGGGCCGTTTTGTTTTCCCCCTTTCCCAGTTCACAGAGAGCACTGACAGAGAGAGGAAAGCATTCACTGGGCTGTTCAGCACTGATCAGCTGTGGCCTGTCCTTGACCCCCTGCCCTGCCAAGCAATCATGCTGATGGTGGGCTGGGGATGGGTGATTGTGTGCCAGAATCGGCCTCCCTGGGGGCCAGGTGTTGCTCAGGCCTTTGAGCCATTTTCACCTCAGCCCCCCTGGGGTCCACGCAGCCCAGAAACAGTGTTTGCATTAACACCTCGCCCACAGCCCTTCTCATTCAGGGCATAGTGGGCGAGGAAGAATGGGTCTCGCTGTGGGCGCCAGGTGATGTTTGAAACTGTCACCATCTTCACCTCAGCCTCCCCCTGACCCCCATGGATGACCCAGCAACTGTGTTTTAGCTTTATCCCCTCTCCTGTCAGGCCATTGCCCTGAGGCAGTGAAGGGCTGGGGAGGGCTGAGTAATTTACAAATAGCTGGGGCCTTGCTGTTTTTCAGGTGCTCCTGCGCTGGAGGGCTGGGGAAAAATTTGGGAATACAAAGGGGCCTCGCTGCTTTCAGATGCTCCTGCGCTGGAAGGCTGGGGAATAATTTGTTAATAGAAAGGGGCCTCTCTGTTTTTCAGGTGCTCCTGCACTGGAGGGCTGAGGAATAATTTTGTAATAGAAAGCGGCCTCACTGTTTTTCAGTTGCTCAGCTTGTAGGACATTGTCACCTTAGCCCTGTGTCCTTCCCAAGAACAATATCCATCCGCTTACATTCCTTGTGTGTTTCATGAAAGGGCACGCCCGTGAATGTGGCCCACGCACCGCGAATGTGGGCCACTTTTTCGTCAGTGCCCGGGCCAAATTGTGATCCCAATCCGACCCTGACAGCACTACTGCACATGTTCTTATCAGTCACCTCGGACCCACCTGCCCTCGGGGCCCTCGCACCCCCTCTCAGGGCCCAGGGCAGCATGAGGCGTCCCCTCCCATTGATTAGGACTGTTCTCCGAATCAGCGATACGTCATAGGGGAATCAATCCTCGGCTCTGATGTCAGAGTGCCCTCCTGTGCTGGACGTGGGTTTTTATAGTTATAGAGGTCTAGAGAGAGAGCCAGTGGTCCCTGTTCTTCTGTTGCACTAATTGTCCGGTATCTAATAAGTACTTGTGTATGCCCCCAGCCACCTTCTAGCAATCCTTTCAACCATGTCAGTGGACATAGGGTGTCCATCAGTCAGGGGCACCGTGCCATCATTATTCCGTCTGCCCTTGGTGAATGTCCTCACACCTATTCACAACACTTACTAACAAATACACATATATTCAAATATACTCACACACACAAAACATACAAAAAAACATAAAACGTTATCTTCACTGTAGAGGGGAAGCATCAGAGGTCCAGAGAGGGCTCAGCCAAGGAGGGAAGGCAGAGTGGGATGGGGTCACTGAGACTGCTGATCCCACCCCACTATATGATGAGGTATGACTAATTGACACTGGGCGCTAGGCCCTTCAGTGCTTCAAACTGAAGCGCCGAGGTCTGAGGCAATCAGTGATGGTCCCTCAAGGCCCTTTTGTCAGGCGGAAGTGGTCACACTCACAGGGCTGTGAAATCCTCAGCCTGGCAAAGGCCAGCTCGGGCAGCCAGTAGCATGCACATTTAATGTATAGCTAGCTCCTAGCTGCCTGACCTGAACAAGAAGAGTGTCTGGTCGGGCTGACCTTTTCTCAGCCTGGCAGACATTCTTCTGGCTGGGAAAAAGGTGGGGGTGTGGCCTCGCAGCCCATACAGAGGGGCCAGGGCTGCAAGGACATGCACAGCGTGCCACATGCGGCTCCATCGCAGCCGCTGCTAGCCCGGACCAAGGGCTGCGAAGAGAGCTGGAAGCTTACTTGTTTAGAGTCATGGTTTTTAGTCCGAGGCCTAACCATGCCGAATAACCAGGCATCAGCTGGCTTACTGTTCTCTGTGCTCTTCTCTGCAACTGGCTAAATTAGTGTCTGAGAGTGTGCTCTCTCATGCTCTCTTTTTGTGTCTCCCGTCAAGGGAGTATGAAAAATGAAGGGCGTGGGGAGCACTCCTGTATTTTTAATACAATTATTCTCGTTTATCCAATGGTGCAACGATTAATCAGGGTAGTCAATCCTGTGTCATATGAGGTGGTTATGATGGGTTTTTGGACCCACCTAATCGTGCACTGTTCACTTGGTGCTCCGCACCTTAATCATTCATTCCACATTTTTGTTGTGCTACTATTTCTCTTTTTATTCTTGTTTTCAATTTTGATTATTGCATCTTTTTGTTTAAGTAAACCTGCTCATTTGTTATTTTCATTAATCATAACACAAGCATATAATTAATTTTCTCACTTATACAAGCATTGATGCATATTAACATATTCGATTCTTTGGCATTACATATTCATACAATCATCATGAGTTTACAAGTGAGCCCAATGCATTTCGGCACCTCTGTGGTGCCTTCATCAGGGGCAGTTCTGTAATAAAAACATATAAAAATGTGTGAGAATCTTTTCTAGACTAGTTCATGGGGGTGTGTTAGACAATGTCATATGATCGTACCTGGTATCTGTTGTAGTGCTTATTTGTTCACCTCACTCGATTTTTCTGTATAGATCACTGCAAATAATAGTGAATACCCTACTTTGGTTATCTACATAACCTCAAGAGTTGGTTGACAACAAACTTGCTTGTATAAGTGAGAAAATTAATTATATGCTTGTGTTATGATTAATGAAAATAACAAATGAGCAGGTTTACTTAAACAAAAAGATGCAATAATCAAAATAATCAAAATCAAAAATTCCACAACTGTCTTGGCGTCTGGACACTTAAAAAAAAAAATTCCCGGTTTTAAGAGAGGGTCAGGTGAACACGCATATATAGCACTGTTCTGTGAAGGCTCACGTTCACACCGGCCTTCTCACGACAACAAAGACAGTATGTTTGAAGGAGTCTCCTACTGTGCTGCCTGACTAAATTCAGGCTTTTTCCAAGAACAGCGGTCCCTAGATACACATGAGAAATAAATATAGATCAAATGAATTTGATATTCTCTTTCCAGCCGGACAGGATTTAATAAGTCCTATATTTATGTAGTCAGTTATCTATACAATATCAAGTGGGACACAGCCTGTGTCTTACTACCACATATAGGCAGGTGTGACATACAAAGGAGGTGGGTGTCAGGCAAGGGGAAACAGCCTGCATACAATCAAATTTCGCAGGCTAATAGATTGTTAATACACTATTGTGACATTTAATATAATATAGTAAAAAACATATAGTGTATATGGTGTCGACGACGTTTCGATCCCTGTGTTTAAAATAAAGAGATCATCGCAGTCCTTCTGAACATCGGCTCGACTGCAGGCGTGGACCCCTATTTAGGACCACCACCGATCACAGCATACGGCGCATTCTCCCCTTAAAGCTGGTGGTTTTCAAGCAATTCAACTTGCAGCTATAAAAGCTGGCGGTTTTCAAGCAATTCAACTCGCAGCCTAAAAGCTGGCGGTTCTCAAGCAATTCAACCCACAACGTATCGCACTGCGGTTTTAATCATCACTCACTTCTCAAACGGTCCTTCACTTAATTGACCATTGCCTCAATTATCCAATTCTTAGTTTGATAAGAAAATGTAACACAGGCATGAATTACAATGTCCTGAAGATGATCCCTTCTTTTTAAACACAGGGATTGAAACGTCGTCGACACCATATACACTATATGTTTTTTACTATATTATATGAAATGTCACAATAGTGTATTAACACTCTATTAGCCTGCAAAATTTGATTGTATGCAGGCTGTTTCCCCTTACCTGACACCCACCTCCTTTGTATGTCACACCTGTCTATAAGTGGCAGTAGGACACAGGCTGTGTCCCACTTGATATTGTATAGATAAACTGACTACATAAATATATGACTTATTAAATCCTGTCCGGCTGGACAGAGAATATAGAATTAATTTGATCTATATTTATTTCTCATGTGCATCCCTGACAGTCTAGTGACCACTGTTCTTGGAAATAGTATATGTATCCATGGTCCCTGACCAATTGCTTGATTGGGTTTCCCTTGTGCTTTGTAACAACAATGACTTAATTCAGGCAGCACAGCAGGATTTAATGGGGGGTGAATCAACCCCTGAAGACCACCCAAGGGCAGAATCACAAAGCTCCCCTTGCAACATACCCCATCTTGGCCGAGGAAGTCTTTAATTTTCATGCTACAAGGGTACGTGTGTGTGTGTGTGTGTGGGTGTGTGTATATAGATAGACAGATAGATAGATAGATATGAGAAGCCATTTACAGACAGAGTAATAGGACTAAATATCGGCCACAGTTGCATTGTTGACCCTCCATTGGCTACCGGTCTGCAAGAGAATTTTGTTTAAATTGCTCCTAATAACATCATCAGCTAGGTCCCGGATATCTTTCAGCAAGATTCAAGCCATACACCACGATAAGAACACTAAGATCAACTACGGCTAACCTGCTTAGCGTCCCAGCGTTTAAGCTAGTCACCAGAGGCGGAAGGTCAGCGACCGTCATGGGAGCCAAAGCCTGGAACAGCATGCCCAACGAACTGAGGGCCACTAAAAAAGAGGGGCAGTTCAGAAAACAGTTAAAAACGTAGATCTATGGGCTATCAGTGGATTGCTGCCAAAAGCTTATTTAGGCTTATGTCACCCTTCTGATCAGTTGTTGTCAGCGCAAGTAGACTCCGTTAGTGACAGTTTGCGCTTTATAAATTTTAATTTCATTTCATACTGCACTGACCAGTGTGAACATTTAGTCCTGTTTTTAGGTCACTGGCTGTCCCGGTTTTTGTTTTGAAAATCTGTTCACCCTAAAGTAGGAGCAGGCTCCAAAAGGTCATCTGAACACAGTGCTGTCGTTGAGGATGAGGAGCGCCGCTGTCGGAACACTTACCCGGGTGAATGACTTCGCCTTGGATGGACGCTGAACACATCCCTGTCAAATTTCCAACTACCGATTTAAGGAAGTAGCTAATATAGCATACTGCAAGGCAGGGTGAAATCTATCGCCCTGACATTTCTGATTGCGTGACAATTTTGGGACTTTACAGTAATGTGGGATAAACCACCAAATACGTTAACCTAACTCTAGATGCGTAGAACTTGGCAGGGCTGCCAATGTATCAGAGAATTCAGTACCAAAGCAAACAAGCACTCAAATTGCAGGCATTCAAGCAATGTTACAGTGTCACTTGAACACTTTATAACAGCAACTTTAAAAAGCAGACTGAAAATAAAGCCCTATCTGGCTGGGCACCTGGAGAGAAGGCAAAATAAATAGTTGGTAGTTCAAGTTACAACAAAAATCACAAAGTACAGGTTGTACCAGTCTTGCCACCGAAGAACAGGGAACCATTTTTAGGTTGATGTGAGCAATGCACACAGGCTTTGTGCAGTCACCCAAAGTGAAGTGAAGCCTAGGGTAAAGTGGGCTGACCCTTCGCCCCCCTACTGTTTGCAGTGGTGAAGGGAAGCAAACGTGAATGACAATTTAACCAACCAATGGATAAGCCTGCAGACCAAAAGCCCCTCTCTGTAGTATATTATATATGGAGTATTCATGATTTGTTTTAAAAAATAATCTCACAGGGCAGATCTAAAAGTGAGTGCTGGTGCTCGCTACCTGTAACCACTGGCACAAGATAAGCACTAGCTATAAGTCAGGTGTTCATCCATCAATTGATTACAAATACAGAAACATTATCTTTCCCTTGCTTCACAACATCCCTGGGATCTAGACAGTCCCATCTAGCCGGACGTTTTGGTCTAAAAACTCTTGAGGAGAGTTATTTAACGAGGAGCATTTTATACATTCTCCATCAGTGAGTCAGTCAGTGTTTTGACTAAGTGTTATTGTCTATGCAGGCGGTCAGTACTGTTGCTTGTAAGGGTAACTCAGCGTCTCCCACTGTCCATTATTGATTGCAATTTCCCTGCTGTCTATCCTTCCCAGGACCTATTGTTTATTATTTCGTTCTCTGGATGAGATATGTCTGAAGATGCTCTTCTCGCAAACTTACTGTCGCGATCATCGAGTCGAAACTTGCCCTGATGACGTTCGCTTAAGAATGCTTAAAAAATTCAAATACATTCTGCTACCTTTTTTCAAGCCTAGGCAATACTCTGCATATTTTCTTCAGTGCTCAGTGGCCCTTTGTTGGACTCATTCTCTGGCCCTTAATGCTAAGCAATGCATCCATATTGGCTCAGATATATACGACTTACATAGAGAGCCATTAACGTTAATAGGGGATTCTAAATCCAATTATTCTGTGGATACTTCTAACGACACATTCCTCACTTTGGAATACTCCCAGTCGCCAGATAGGATCCCTAAATTTTCCACAGCAATGGTAATGCTGCGGTGTCACTCCTTGCGGGCTCCGTACCACCCTGGAAGTGATGAGCCGAGCTGCATATAAGCACCACCTCTACTCACTCTCAGTTGTTTTCTTTCAGTGCCTTCCAGTGTGCATCTGGAGCTCACCCCCACATTTGTCAACCTGCGATGATTTTTCAACCCAATTTCTCAACGCAATTTCTCACACTTGTTCTGCAAACAAGTGTACTAGCTACCAATGTCCCACTCAAAAACAGGCCGTGCTGTGATTGCAGAAAAAGGATGTCTGTCACGGACCCGCACCAGGTGTGGTTTGTCTCCAACGTCCGGGTTCAGAGCACAACTCGAAGTGTGCCCTCATATACCCAAAGATGATCCAGGACCAGGAGGCGAAGCTATATTTGAGGAACATTCCTGCGATCACGCCGCGAAGAGTATGCATTCGTTGCTAGGAGAACTTTCAGGATTGGATTCTGGCCAATTACCAACATGTAAAGCGGGCTTAGATTTTGCTCAGCGACTGAAACGTTATTTCTATGGTGGAGGACCTAAGATGCCTTCTACTGAAGAAACTCTAATCTGGTGCTATATATAAGATGACTGGGACTTTGCCCAGCTGCCGATATTGCGTTGGAGAATTACGGTTGTTATCCCCTTGGCATCCATTGAATCACAAATTGGTTGACTTTTCAAGACCTTTTTTCTTGATTGACTCCATTGATTGGACTATATCCCTGTGTGGAAGAGGTGCCGTGAGCTTATCACTGCTGGTTGTCCCCAATATTTTCACCTCTCCTGAGGTAGACCGCCGTGACGTGTCCTCATTAACCTCTTCAGCGCGGCGTAAATTCGTGCGCTGTGCTGAACGTTCTATTGGGCTTATGGACTCATGACGGAACGGTTAAAAAGTGTTCAAGTGACACTGTGACATTGCTTGAATGCCTGCAATTTGAGTGCTTGTTTTGGTACTGAATTCTCTTACACATTGGCAGACCTGCCAAGTGCAACGCATCTAGAGTTAGGTTAACGCATTTGGTGGTTTATCTCACATTACCACAAAGACCCAAGATTGTCACGCAATCAGAAATCTAAGCGTGATAGAGTTCACCGTGTCTTGCAGTATGCTATATAGCTACTTTCTTAAATCGATAGTTGAAAATTGTCTATTTAAAACCGCATTGCACTTTGTTACTCTTTTTCACTAAAGTCATGTGATTGCCATATATGAAGGTAACGAGAGGAATGCTGCAGATCTTTACGGCTTTTCTAGCTCCATCTGGCAGGCATGCAGTAATAATAATAATAATAATAAAACCATTTATAAAGCGCATGGTTACACAAAGCACTGTGTGTCTCCGCGCTATGAGTGCTGGCAACCCCCAAGTAGCAGTTGACGTAGGCTGAGAGAAATAACAAAATCCAGGTAAAGATAATTAAATACATGGGAAAAGGTAGGTTTTAAGTTTCAGGCAGAATCTCAATTCTGAAGGTTCCATGCGAAGTTCAATGGGGAGCTCATTCCAGTATTTGCTTGCTAAATGCCTGAATGAGCGACCCCCCATTCTCGCCTTACGGATACGAGGATCCTTGCAAAGCAAAGTTCCAAGTGATCTCAAATTGCGTTTGGGACAGTAACTAGACAGAAGTTTTAGCCCTCAAGGATCCGCAGGTCCCTCCAGTCGAGTTGCCGTGGACGACACTTCCCGTTAACTGAGTGACACCTGGAACCCTGTTCTGGTTCCAGTACCGACTCCAGTACAGATTCTTCCTCTAGCACCTTGAACTGGGCCAGGTTGACACTCGTCGACGCCAGTGTCCACATTGCCGGCTCCAGAAGAGAATATGACTCTTATTCCTTGACCGCCCCTGAACTGACTTCAGCCCGATCTCGACCAATGTCATGATATAAATTCACTAAAGAACAACCGGTTGTTATACAGCCTGATTCTGCACAATGTCTGCTCCAGGGGAATCGTGCAAATAGAGACTCTAATTACCTTTTCAGCTCTGACTCTGAACAAGATACACCACAAGAAGGACATGATGCTGGATGGATGGGGGTGGAGATTTTCCTCCTCATTATGTTGAAGACTGTTTTTATATGGATCATCACTTGGAATACAGACTGAAGAGAGTGCAACATTTAAGGTTGTGATCTGAGGGACAGCTGAAGTCCCGGATTTGCATCTGCCCCCTGTCAAGAAGACGACCAAGGTCCTCACAAACATTCTACAGCTTGCAACGTCCGAGCCCTTGCTCACCTTCAATGAGGCGCTCTCAAATATTCTGATGGGCTCTTGTTCAATGCCCTGGTCCTGACCTCCAGTGAATAGGGAGGTGGCCAGGTGTCACAGACTGGTGCCTGGCGACTCTTATTTTCTTACAGAACATCCTTCTCCAGTGAGCTTGGGGTGCATACTTCAACCAGTAAGGTTACCCCAATTCTTTCCCCACAAATCCTCCTCAGATCCTCAAGAGATTGAAGCATTTGGAAAATAAATGATCTCATTGGCCAGCCTGGTGCTGAGATGGGTCAGTGCAGTCTGTTTGCTGGACTGCTGTATGCATGCAGTGACAGGCCAGCAAGATGTTACCAGCAGTCCTGGAAGACCGCAGGGCCTCTGTGGCTCAAACAATCCGTGATGGACAGGACACGGCCAAATACGTGATTCGTGCCGGCCTATATATTCCAGTGACTGCCGGTCCAGGAAAGACACGGCTTGGCAGTTCGGGCTGGACTGCTCCCATGAGGCACAGGGTCAAGGCTGATTTGCATATGGCCATGTCTGACCTGGGGTGGTGTGGAGTGTAAAAAAACGATGGATTTAGGCCCAGATCTCTGTACTGGGGTGAATGTGTGACATTGTTCTGCATTCTGTCCATCAATTGTTGTTTTTGCATTTGTCACCCCGAGTGGGATGGGTATGCTCAGACGTGAGTCCCATGCTCTCCACACCACTGGAGTCAAGCTATCCAGGCTGATGATTTCTGATAGCCAGAAACCGGTCCTTGGATGCTTGATTCCGGTCCAGGAAAGACATGGCTTGGCAGTTCGGGCTGGATTGTTCCCATGAGGCACAGGGTCAAGGCTGATTTGCATATGGCCATGTCTGACCTGGGGTGGTGTGGAGTGTAAAAAAACGATGGATTTAGGCCCAGATCTCTGAACTGGGGTGAATGTGTGACATTGTTCTGCATTCTGTCCATCAATTGTTGTTTTTGCATTTGTCACCCCGAGTGGGATGGGTATGCTCAGACGTGAGTCCCATGCTCTCCACACCACTGGAGTCAAGCTATCCAGGCTGATGAAGGCTGATAGCCAGAAACCGGTCCTTGGATGCTTGATTCCGGTCCAGGAAAGACATGGCTTGGCAGTTCGGGCTGGACTGTTCCCATGAGGCACAGGGTCAAGGCTGATTTGCATATGGCCATGTCTGACCTGGGGTGGTGTGGAGTGCAAAAAAACGATGGATTTAGGCCCAGATCTCTGTACTGGGGTGAATGTATGACATTGTTCTGCATTCTGTCCATCAATTGTTGTTTTTGCATTTGTCACACCGAGTGGGATGGGTATGCTCAGACGTGAGTCCCATGTTCTCCACACCACTGGAGTCAAGCTATCCAGGTTGATGAAGGCTGATAGCCAGAAACTGGTCCTTGGATGCTTGATTCCGGTCCAGAAAAGACATGGCTTGGCAGTTCGGGCTGGACTGTTCCCATGAGGCATAGGGTCAAGGCTGATTTGTATATGGCCATGTCTGACCTGGGGAGGTGTGGAGTGCAAAAAAACGATGGATTTAGGCCCAGATCTCTGTACTGGGGTGACTGTATGACATTGTTCTGCATTCTGTCCATCAATTGTTGTTTTTGCATTTGTCACCCGAGTGGGATGGATATGCTCAGACGTGAGTCCCATGCTCTCCACACCACTGGAGTCATGCTATCCAGGCTGATGAAGGCTGATAGCCAGAAACCGGTCCTTGGATGCTTGATTCCGGTCCAGGAAAGACATGGCTTGGCAGTTCGGGCTGGCCATGTCTGACCTGGGGTGGTGTGGACACAGTCAGTCATAGGCCATCTACAAATGACGATGAACCTCTTTATATTGTTGAGGTTTACGATCAAGAAATTGAAGTTACACCTGAGTCCTTCACAGAGGTTAGCATTCATTAGAGCTAACCTGGACACAATGCATGGTTTTCCTCCACCGCAGCAAATCCAAGTCTTTTGAGCCCTATATCTTGATATTTCAGCCTCTGTCCTGGATCTAATGGAAGCAGTTCTGAGGCTTCTTGGCCTCATAGACTCCTGCATCTCCCTGATTGACTTCGCCAGGTGGCACCTAGGAAATCTAATGGACGCATCCAGATTGTGGAGGACAGGATTCACAACTTGCAGAGCTGACGGTGTTGATTGATATGTCACTACCGGGTTGGGGAGATCATTTAGGGACATCAAAGAACTCTGGTCTCCGGCAGAAGCCCAACTCAACATCTTTCTGAGTTGGTGCAGGCCAATTGTCTGGCACTAATTACTGCCATCCATTAAGGGAAGTCTGGTGCAGGCTCTCACAGAAAACCCCATTGCCACGTGGTACTACAACAAGCAAGGTGGAGTGAGGTTTTGTGCCAGTTGGTTCTATGTTCCTGGAGTTGGCTGAAGGGTCAGGAATTTACCTGATTATGAAACACTTGGTGGGATCCTAAAATCCCAGGGTAAACGAGCTTGGGTAGTGGAGACTGGTGGATCGCACACAAAATCTACATCCCAAGGTAGTGCAAGGCATCTTCCAGCAGTGGGGGAGCCCTGGCTAGATCTGTTAATTTCTGTCAAGAATCTGCAGTGTCAATGGTTTGGTGCATTGGAGTTTCCACAAAGACAGGAGAAGCATTCTGATTGGAATGAAACATAAGACACCTGTATGCCATCCCACCCCTACCTATTCTGCCCTGAGTTCTGAAAAAGTTCAGGAGTGACCAGGCCTAAGTCTTCCTGGTTTCTCTGGGCGAAGAGAGCCTGCTACCTGGAACTTCTGGGTATGAGCATCTGGTATCTGACCAGGCTCCCACTTTGAGAGAATCTCCTGTAGCAGCAGCAGGGCAGGCCCCTTTAGCCGAATCTATGCAGTATGCACCCAATAGCTTGGACCAGAAGTAATTGAGTGTGTATGATCTGCCAACTGAATTGGTGGATGTCATCCTTGCTGTCAGATGATCTTTCATGAAATTTGTGCTGGGCTTTGGGGCAAATTTGCGGCTTATTGTGGTTGTCGCAGGACTGACCCCTTACAAGCAAAATTGTTGGAAGTCCTTTAATTTGTTTTTACATTTGAGCTTGCAAGGCCTTGCAGTGGAGACTATTATTGGTTACTTGTTGGCCCTTTTTTAGCCTTTCTGCATTTGCCAGACCAACCATCGTTGTTTAAATCAACTTTTGTGATTTGGTTATTAAAGGTTTGACACACACTTTCCCTCCCACCCTATTTGGGATGAGACAGCAGGATCTTACCTTGTTCTTGATGTTTTTCGTTATTAGTCCTTTTAGGGTGATGCACAGCTGCTTGTTGCATCTTCTGATTCGAAAGACTGTCTTCCTCATTGTGTTTACATCTACTCCTCATGAGTGAACTTCAGGCACTGTCGGTGCAGCCGTGCTACACCACCTTTTTTCTGGACAAGCTTTTGCTGAGTACTCTGGTGTCTTTCTTGATTAAAGTTGTGACTCTGTGAAGGTTGGCCTTGGGGTAATGAGAGACACTACGAACTGTAGTCTATGTGTAAAGATTGTATTTGTAGGTACAGCGCTTATTAGGTCTCAGGGGTATAAGTAGCGCAGTGTCCAACAAGGCACGCAATCCGGCAGTCTGGGATTCCCTCCTCTGTTGTGCTTCTGATGTCTTTAGTTCCCGTCTTGGCTTTCCCTGGGGTCGTCACTGGTCCAGACGTAAGCTCGAGGGAAAAGGAAAAGAGACAGCCGCGTTAGTGGCTGGGACCGATGTGTAACGAGCGGGAGGGGGGCAGGGGAGTGAGGGATCACCAGGATACTACCACCATCTTTAAGAGCCTTTGAGTGTTGGCAAAAACAGTGTACGGCGCTAGTGACCACCCTCAAACAATCCCTGAATACGCCCTCGTACCTTGTGGAGCCACACTTCTCCCCTGGAAGTGTGGCAGGGCGGCTCGTGATATCGTTGGCCTCCTGGCTTGTCGAGTTTCTGCTCCGGTATCGGTTCTTCAGCGCTCCCTCCTTCCTCGTCCTTGGCGTTCTCCTCGTGGATCGGCTGGTCTCCTAGAGGTTCCGCGCCGACAAAACAAGACGGGGCTTCCTTAAACGCCCCCTGCTCCTCTGATTGGGTTGGTTTAGATTACGTCCGCTCTCCTGATTGGCCGACCATCGGAAACGCCGGGGAACACACCCCCAGCGTCACGGAAGGCAGGCGCAGTGACAGGGTCAGTGAAGGCAGGTCCGGGGAAACCCAGGAAACGTCCAAAGGATCCTGCGGATGGGGTGGAAATGGACAAATGTTAACAGGTACACCCCGTCCGTCCGAGTCAGAGTCCTCGACCTCGGGACACATCCCACCCCCACGATTGACCCGATCGGGGGAAAGCGGGTACCGGGAGAGAAAGTCAACATTCCCCTGCTGAGAACCCTTCCGGTGACGGACCTCAATTTGGAAAGGCTGTAAAGTCAAAAACCAACGCAGGATTCGGTCATTGTTTCCTTTGGAACGTTGGAGCCAGGTCAAGGGAGCATGATCAGTATACAACACAAATGGCCTCCCCTCGAGATAGTACCTCAGCTTTTCCACTCCCCATCGGACAGCCAGGCATTCCTTTTCAATTGTAGAATACGCCCGCTCCCTAGGAAGCAGCTTTCGGCTGATAAAGAGCACCGGCCTCTCAGCCCCTTGGTCATCCTCCTGGGAAAGAACTGCTCCGATGCCAACCCCTGAAGCATCCGTCTGTAGAATGAACGGTTTAAGGAAATCAGGGGAAATGAGGACAGGGGAAGAGGTCAGAGCGTCCTTCAAGGCTTGGAAAGCCGAAGTGTGAGTGACAGAGGGGGTCGGGAGTAAAGAGGACTTAACAGTTTTACCCAGGAGGTCAGTGAGAGGACCGGCCAGATTAGCAAACTGAGCAATGAATCGGCGGTAATAACCTACCAGTCCCAAGAAAGCCCTGAGCTCCTTTTTCGTAGAAGGGTAGGGTAATGCCTTGATGGCTTCGAGTTTTTCAGTTTGAGGTTTAATCCGCCCGTCCCCTAGAAGGTAGCCCAGATACTTGACTTGTTGAAAGGCAATACGAGATTTTTTCGCATTGATGTGCAAATTGGCGTCCTTCAGACTACTCAATATATTCTCAAGGTGCAACAGGTGGTCGTCCCATGTCTTACTAAAGACGACTATATCGTCTAAATAGGCAGACGCATAGTGCAAGTGAGGTGCCAGTAGTGTGTCCACAACCCTCTGAAACGTTGCAGGTGCCCCATGCAACCCAAAGGGAAGTACCGTAAAGTGGAAATGGCCAGAAGGGGTGGAGAAGGCAGTTTTTTCCCTATCCTTAGGTGCAAGGGGTATCTGCCAATATCCCTTGGTGAGGTCTATGGTGGTTATATAACGAGCCTCACCAAGGCGTTCCACAAGTTCATCTACCCTAGGCAAGGGGTAAGCATCTTGTTTAGATACCCTGTTAACGGCCCTGAAGTCGATACAAAAACGGATGCTGCCATCAGGTTTCGGCACCAATACCACTGGCGAGCACCAGTTACTGTGGGAAGGGACTATGATCCCGGATTTCAACATGTTTTGTATCTCGGCCTGGAAAGCCAGTCGTCTTGCCTCTGGGATCCGATAAGGTTTTTGCTTTACAACTGTATTTGGAAGAGTAGGTATGGAGTGTTCTGCTAACTGTGTACGGCCTGGTTGGTCTGAGAACACTTCCGAATAGGACAAAAGCAAGGACATAACTTCTTTTTGTTGTGTAGCAGAAAGATCAGGATTTATAGGGGCATCCCTGACTGTATGGTTTGTATCGGATACTGAAGATATCACATTGACTGTCTGTGGGGGTTTACCTAACCACTTTTTTAGAATGTTAATATGCTACATTTGGGTTTTGCCTCTTCCTAACTGTACCAAGTATGTCGTGTGTCCTATTTTCCTCAAGATTTTGAAGGGTCCTTGCCACTCCTTCTTCATTTTATGCGTAGAGGAGGGTAACAAAATCAGAACCCAATCACCGACATCTAATACCCTCCATTTCGTACCTCGATCATAAAGGGTTTTTTGTTTAGCTTGGGCTATGGCCAAATGGTCGTGGGCAAGCGTTCTTAGTTTATGTAACCTGGTCTGTAGTTGACGGGTATAATCCAACAAGGCCTCAGCTTCTTGTACTCCCTCAGCTTCCCAACTGTCTTTCGTTATTTCAAGAAGTGTTCTAGGGGGTCTTCCGAACAGTAGCTCAAAGGGAGAAGTCCCTAGGCTGGACTGTTTCTGACTACGGAGTACGAAGAGGGCAAGAGGTAGTAACTGGTCCCAGTTCTTTCCATCACCAGACAGGAGTATTTTTAATGTTAGTTTGAGGGAGCCGTTGTATCGCTCAACCAACCCGTCTGTCTGGGGGTGATACACAGATGTTTTAATGTGTTTGATGTTCAATTGCACACATACCTGTTGCATCAAACGGGAAACAAATGGGGTGCCCTGATCGGTAACAATTTCCCTTGGAAAACCCATACGAGAGAACACCTCCACTAATCTCTGGGCTATCGCTGCTGAAGTAGCTGCCTTAAGAGGGAAAGCCTCAGGATATCGTTTAGCATAATCAACCAACACAAGGGCGTACTGGTGTCCTCTGGATGACTTAGGCAAAGGGCCGATTAAGTCCATACCTATACGATCAAATGGAACCCCTACGATGACTCCGGCCACGCCTTCCAGTCGACCCCGACCAGAGGACCAGGCACTCAGCTTGGGAGCTCCGGCGATTGAGGCCAGTCGACCCCAGCTGAGTAGCTTTCCCCCTCCATCCATGGACCCGGCCCTCAGTCTGGGAGCTCCGGCGATCGAGGCCAGTCGACCCCAGCTGAGTAGCCTCTCCCTTCCCTCCTTGGACTTGGCTCTCAGTCTGGGAGCTCCGGCGATTGAGGCCAGTCGACCCCAGCTGAGTAGCTTTCCCCCTCCATCCATGGACCCGGCCCTCAGTCTGGGAGCTCCGGCGATCGAGGCCAGTCGACCCCAGCTGAGTAGCCTCTCCCTTCCCTCCTTGGACTTGGCTCTCAGTCTGGGAGCTCCGGCGATTGAGGCCAGTCGACCCCAGCTGAGTGGCTCTCCCTCTCCCTCCTGGGACCTGGCCCTCAGTTTGGGAGCTCCGGCGATCGAGGCCAGTCGACCCCAGCTGAGTGGCTTTCTCCCTCTCTCTTTAGACCCGGCCCTCAGTCTGGGAGCTCCGGCGATCGGGGCCAGTCGACCCCAGCTGAGTAGTCTTCCCCCTTCCTCCTTGGACTCGGCCCTCAGTCTGGGAGCTCCGGCGATCGGGGCCAGTCGACCCCAGCTGAGTAGCTTTCCCCTTCCTTCTTTGGAGGAGTTTGGCAGCCTAGCCCTTACGATTTCATCTGGCTCGCCTCTCGATCCTCTTCCTCCAAAACTCTGGAAGGTGTTCCAGGAGGATCTCTTCCAGCCCTTGCATTCCATCTGCTGCCAGTCGTTTGAAACTGGGACGGTACCGGGCTGCTGGAAGAAGGCAGTGGTATCTCCGCTCTTAAAAAAACCTACGCTCGACCCTGCTTGTCTTTCCAACTACCGGCCAATTTCCCTGCTTCCTTTTCCAGTTAAAATCATGGAAAAATTGGTCACCCGCACTCTGTCCGGCTTCGTGGAAGGGAACACCTGGTTGGATGAGATGCAATTCGGTTTTCGCCCAGCTCATGGGACGGAATCCGCGTTGGTGACCGTGTTAGACAATCTGCGGGCGCGAGTCGACAGTGGTCGGGCAGCCTTTTTGGTGCTGCTCGACATGTCGGCCGCGTTCGACACGGTCAGCCATCCTACCTTGATTTCAAGGCTGGAGGAGTGCGGGATCAAAGATAAGGCCAGGGACTGGTTAGTCTCCTATTTGGACAACCGTCAGCAACGGGTTTCGCTCCCTCCCTTCAGTTCAGAGGAACGGAGAGTAGGACAAGGAGTACCTCAGGGCTCAGCCATCAGCCCTATACTCTTTAACATTTACCTCCGTCCTCTAGTCCAGCTTATTAAATCATTCGGGATCTCCGCATTTAATTATGCGGATGATACCCAGCTGGTCTTTTCACTGGAGGGACAGGATGCAATTCCATTGGAGACCTTCCACCGGTGCATGCAGGCTACAGCGGAATGGCTCAGTTTGAACTCGTTACAGTTCAACGGAACCAAGACAGAGGTCCTATACTGCTCTAACGACCGAGTTCCCCGAGACCTCCCAGACGACTTCTGGCCCCCGTCATTCTCAGAGTCGGTGTCAGCCGCACAATCGGCACGTAATCTAGGTGTCATCTTTGGGCCCAACCTGCAGCTGGATCTGCACGTAAATAAGACTACATCAACGTGTATGATGCTGATCCGCATGCTGCGCAAGGTCTTACCCCTCCTCCCTGAGCAAGCCAGACCCGAAGTAGTGCGAAGTACCATCTTAAGTCGACTCGACTATTGTAACGCACTACTTCTGGAGGCCCCGGTAACTCTTCTGGGCAAACTCCAAAGGGTGCAAAATATGGCTGCCAAACTTGCCCTCTCCCGCCCCTATTACAGCTCTGCCAGGGCAGCATTACAGGAACTTCACTGGTTGCCGGTCCATCTTCGAGTTCGCTATAAAGCAGCATGTATTGTGTTCAGGGCTATCCATGGCCTGGGCCCAATCCCCTTGCGGAGAATGTTCGCCTGGTACCTTCCATCTCGAGCCTTGCGCTCCTCTTCATCCAGGCTACTAATAGTTCCGCGTTTCCAGAGAGTGAGAATGGGTGGCAGATCATTCAGAGTAGCGGCGGCCAAGCTCTGGAACTCCCTGCCACTTTCACTGAGAAGTCTTGAGGAT
The DNA here is from genome assembly GCF_964261635.1 of Lissotriton helveticus. Taxonomy (NCBI): domain Eukaryota; kingdom Metazoa; phylum Chordata; class Amphibia; order Caudata; family Salamandridae; genus Lissotriton; species Lissotriton helveticus. The sequence continues at coordinate 1,100,410,106 of NC_136071.1, read as the reverse complement.
CTTTTAGCCTTCCGAAAGGCGTTGAAAACTTACCTCTTCCCCAGAACAGGCTAGGCGGCGGTATCTGTTGGATCATGGGTAAAAGCGCCAGGATGCCCTTGGTGGTGACAGGCTTGCGCTTTATAAGTATACTACAATACAATACAATACTTCCATGCCTTTCCCTGAGGGTGTACATAACGTGACTCTGGCTACAGGATACTCCTTAACATCCCCATGGACACAACGAATGTGGACCTGTTTCCCCGGAATGAGAGAAGTTTGGTCTACCAGCTCCTCTCTTATAACTGAATGTTTACAGCCGGAATCTAACAATGCCCTTATACTGGTACCGTTAAGAGAAACTCTTACATAGAAAGTGGTTCCCGTTTCTTGGGCATACAGGATGGACCTGGGGGCATAGCTCACATCCATAGGTTCATCTTCTTTTTCCTTCTTTTTTTCTACAGTATCGTGCAATATGACCCCACTCTCCGCAGTCATAACATTGGGGTCCAGAGTTTGGCAGTTCAGGTCGTGGGAACCGTACTCGTGGTGGTTCTAACACCGGCTTTTGCAGTTTTTTCTCAGGTTTAAGAGGCGGTAATGTCTTGGTAGGTTTATCAGGCTCCCTCACATAGGGCTTACCCTGAGCCCGGGCGTAACAAGTCGCCATTTCTATGGCGTCCTCTAATGTTAAGCCCGCATGTTGTTTAAGCCACCTTTGAGTGCTATAGGGAAGTGCTTCGATAAACTATTCAAGATACACTTTGTTCATAATGGCCTCGATGTTACCTTCATGGGGTTTTAGCCATAGATCCGCAGACTCCTTCAGTTTGAAGAACAATGTCTTGGGCAGATCCCCGGGAGACCCTTTTTCCTGGCGGAACCGTAGTCGATGGGTTTCCTCATCTACCCCCAACCTATCGAGGATGTATTGTTTCACCACTGCGTAGGCGGTGGTACCATCTCTGTTTACTGTCTGATATGATGCCTGGGCTTCACCAATCAGCAAAGGCGCCAAATAAAAAGGCCATCTATCCCCAGGCCACGAACTGGCTCTCGCGGCTCTCTCGAAATTCAAAAAGAACGCAAGAGGGTCTTCTCCTGGACTGAATTTCTGTAGAGGAACAACCGTGCCTGGCGGTGGGGCGGTAGGCCTTCCTTGACCCAACACGGTCATTAATTGCGTTTGTCCTTCTGCCAGCTTTAGTATGTTATCCAACTGGCTCTGGATGGCTTGGGAAAAAGCAGTTCGGTCTGCTTCCATTTGGGTTAATATGGATTCCATTCTGTATCGGATGGCGTGGTTCCCTGTAGGCTCCTGGCTGGCTCGCCACTTGTGAAGGTTGGCCTTGGGGTAATGAGAGATACTACGAACTGTAGTCTATGTGTAAAGGTTTTATTCATAGGTACAGCGCTTATTAGGTCTCAGGGGTATAAGTAGCACAATGTCCAACAAGGCACACAATCCGGCAGTCTGGGATTCCCTCCTCTGTTGTGCTTCTGATGTCTTTAGTTCCCGTCTTGGCTTTCCCTGGGGTCGTCACTGGTCCAGACGTAAGCTCGAGGGAAAAGGAAAAGAGACAGCCGCGTTAGTGGCTGGGCCCGATGTGTAACGAGCGGGAGGGGGGCAGGGGAGTGAGGGATCACCAGGATACTACCACCATCTTTAAGAGCCTTTGAGTGTTGGCAAAAACAGTGTACGGCGCTAGTGACCACCCTCAGACTACCCCGTCCCACCCTGTGGTTTAAACAATCCCTGAATACGCCCTCATACCTTGTGGAGCCACACTTCTCCCATGGAAGTGTGGCAGGGCGGCTCGTGATATCGTTGGCCTCCTGGCTTGTCGAGTTTCTGCTCCGGCAGTCCTGGTATCGGTTCTTCAGCGCTCCCTCCTTCCTCGTCCTTGGCGTTCTCCTCGTGGATCGGCTGGTCTCCTAGAGGTTCCGCGCCGACAAAACAAGACGGGGCTTCCTTAAACGCCCCCTGCTCCTCTGATTGGGTTGGTTTAGATGACGTCCGCTCTCCTGATTGGCCGACCGTCGGAAACGCCGGGGAACACACCCCCAGCGTCAAGGAAGGCAGGCGCAGTGACGGGGTCAGGGAAGGCAGGTCTGGGGAAACCCAGGAAACGTCCAAAGGATCCTGCGGACGGGGTGGAAATGGACAAATGTTAACAGGTACACCCCGTCCGTCCGAGTCAGAGACCTCGGGACACACTCCCTTCCACATTGGGCAATCCATCACTTTGTCTGTGTTTTTCATGTCTCCTCACCCCTTGAAAGAGGAGAAGCTTTGTCAGCTGGACCCCAAAAGGGCTTTGAGGTTTTATGATTCAACCCAGGACCATCTAGTGGTAGATCAGGTTTTTATGGGGTTTTCCGGGGGGAAAAAAGGAAAGGCAGTGCAGAAGAGGACTTTGTTGAGGTGGATAGGCCCCTGCATCAAAGTCTGCTATGTCCTTGTGAAGAAGCTGCCTCCTGAAGGTCTCAAAGCACATTCAGCCAGAGCCAAGGCTGCTGCCACTGCATTGCATACAGAGTGCCTGTCTTTGAGGCTGTGTTACGGGGGTCGGCGAATACGTTCATGAAGCACTACTGACTTGATACCCAGGTCCGACAGAAAGGGCATTTTGCTCGTTCGGTCCAGCAGGACTTTTTGGCCTGAGACCACAGTACATACCCTTCACCTTGGGGAGCAAGTAACACTCTTTCTGCTGGATACTTTCTCTAAGGACAGATTCCTCATTGCTCTCCCGCCTCCGCATACTGTGGAGTGGCTGGTTTTTAATATTTTAAAAGGTTCCAATTTAACATTTGGAAAAGTGATGCCGTCAATTGTTTCACGCTCTGTGCCTGAGGGCATAGGAAGAGTCAAGCAAGAAACTGATGTCAGCGCACAGAGGTGGTGCCTATATGCCGCTCCACTCTTTCACTTTTAGGGTGGTATGGAGCCTGTGCAGAGCCTCATCGCACCACTTAGTGACATGCAGAGGTATTGATGTGAACATTTTCCAAATCCAGTTTGGCGCCTCGAGGAATCTGTGGTTAGATAGAGTATACGCCATTACTAAAGGGATGTAACGTTTTCTCGACTGTTTCTACGTCGTAAGGGAAAATAGCTTGCTTTAAGAGTGTGTTCTACCTCCTCATCTGGTCTCCAGAAAGGTAAGCAAAGCGTCGATATGGTGGCTGGCCATATCACCCGCCTTCTTGCATCTCCCTTGGGTATCCACAGGCACAACAGACACGTGGAAAGTTCACTACCTCTAGCAACCACTATCAGCTGGTCTCCGCTAATCCATGTTGAGAAGAAAGAATAAGCCTCGCAGATGGGCATCATTCACAGAGCTTGTCTCAAGAGTGCAGGCCCTTGGCTTTCTGTGTGAGAGTGGCTAGTGTGGCTTTAGGCAGAGTGGGAGGGCAAGCACAGAGGTAGGGTGACCGGTCACCAGATGTGTATTTTTAGGTCGAAGCCTACCAGACTGCTAAAGACATCCTGGGGATATTAAGAAAGCTTCCCTGGGAATGCATTCCACCCGTTGCTTACAGTTGGCTTTGTGGTTCGTATCTCATATTTTCTGGCCTTCTATTAGCTGGCTATATTGGTTTTAGGCTGTCCAGGGTGGGTACGTACCTCCCAAGGAGCAAAGCCTTTTTCACTCCAACTCCCATTGTATTCTTCCACAAGTGCTCCTTTCTGTAAACACGCCTGTAAATCTTGTTTATTTCTCATCACATTTACTGTGCATGGAAAGACAGAGCTTAAATGTCAGGCTCTGTCTTCCAAGGGAGCTTGGTGTTTACTTTTCTTTCTCTGACTTCAAAGTGAGAAGATTTATGTAATAATCATGCTGGATACTAGAAGGAAAGTTTTTTTTTCTAGCACACTATATTTAAATTAACTGGGCAGGTATTTCAGAATACATCAGAATTAGAAACCCACATTTGAAGCACATTTTTTGCTGATTCTTAAGTGTGTTGAAAAAAACACTTTAATATGATCAAAACAATACAGCAGGTGATGCCGTTTCCACATATTTTCATTTGTGCGCTGTATAGTTTTCTTAATAAAACTCTATGTGCAAATGCAATGGTCATTTCAATTGAAAATGTGTTGTCTGTAATGGTGGTGTTATACCACTCTTTGCATACTGCCCTCCACCACTCTACTCTACCCTTCGCCAGTCCAATCTACCCTGCGCCACTATAATCTAACCTGCGCCACTCCAGTCTATCTTGCGCCACTCCAATCTAAGCCACTCTACTCTGCACCACTCTACTGTATGCCGCTGCACTCTACGCCACTGCTCTCTACTCTTCAACACTCTACTCTGTGCCACTGCACTCTGACAATATACTCTGCACCACTGCACTTTACTCCATTCTACGCTACTTCACTCTACACCTCTCTACTCTGCACCACTCTACTGTATGCAAATACACTCTGTGCCAGTTCACTCTATACCACTCCACTCTTCACCACTCCAGTCTAGGCCATTCTAATCTACTCTGCACTTTACCCTACACCACTCCACTCTACAACACTGCACTCTAGGCAAATGCACGTTACTCTGTAACACTCAACTCTACACCCCTGCACTCGACGCCGATCCATTGCATATCATTCTAATCTACTCTGCACTGCTGCACTCTAAGCTACTGCACTCTTCACCACTTTAATCTACGCCATTGCAATCTGTCACTTAACTCTACCGCGCACCACTCCACTCTACACCACTTCACTCCAAAAAAATCTGTTCTCTGTCACTGCACGCTACACCACTCTTCTCCACCCTGCGCCACTCTAATGTGTGTCACTCCACTCTGTGTCATTGCACTCTACGCCACTGCACTCTATGCCACTGCACTCTATGCCACTGCACTATATGCCACTGCACTATATACAACCACATTCTACCCAGCACCGCTGTACTCTATGCATCTCGCCACTGCAGACTTCGCCAATGCACTCTACGCCACTCTACACCACTTTATGCCACTCTACTCTGCACTATTGCATTCTATGCCATAGCATTCTACGCCACTCTACTCTGCTTCACTCCACTTTTCGCCACTACACTCTATGCCACTGCATTCTACAGCATTATATTCTACTCTGCACCCATCTACTCAACTCTACACCACTCTATGCTACTGAACTCTGTGTCACTCTACTCTGCACCACTGCACTGTATGCCACTGTACTCTACCATGCAACACTCTAATCTACGCCAATTCATTTTACGGCGCTGCACTGTACTCAGCTGAATTCTGTGCCGCTGCACTTTATACCACTGCACTCTTTGCCACTGCACTCTATGCCACTTCTTTCTGCAACATGCGACACCAATGCACTCAACACTTCAGCACTCTACTTTACCCACTGCACTGTTCCACTCTACTCTGCACCACTGCACTCTATGCCACTGTACTCCACCTAGCACTACTGCTATCTAATGTGCAACACTCTAATCTACGCCTCTGCATTGTATGACTCTTCACTGTATGCTGCTAAATTCTATGCCGCTGTCTTCTATGCCTACATACTATCAACACTTTATTACAATGCACTCTACACCAGTCCACTTTACGCCACTCCATGCCACTGCACTGTACTCTGCAGCACTGTACTCTACTCTACTACACTCTTCACTGCACTCTGCACCACTCTACTCTACGCCACTGCCCTCTGTCACTCTTCACCACTGCACTCTACAACACCCTACTCTAAGCCAAGGAGCTCGACTCAACTCTACTCTGCACTACTGAATTGTATGCCAAAGCACTTTACACCACGCTACTCTGCATCACTCCATTCTTTGCCACTGCACTCAGCAGCACTCCACGCCACTGCAATCTATGCCACTATACTCTGCAACACTCTGTCAATACACTCTACCCCAGTCCACTCCACTCAACTATACAGCACTTCACTCCCTGCCACTGCAATACAAGAAACTCTATTCCACTTCCCTCTACAACAGTCTACTCTACTATTCACCATTCCATTCTACGACATTATATGTAACTCTCCTCTACGCCACTAACTTTTAGCCATACTGAACAGCAGCCACACTGGGGTACAATATTGCTAAAACACATTGACAAAGACAATAGCTCTCGCATAATGTTTGTTTGTATTTGGGTCAGGGAAGCATATTGCAGAGGTGGGCGTAGAGGGTGGCAGTGTGCCAGGTAGGAGTTTATCTTGTGAATGAGGAAGAGTGCTCAGAGGAAATGCACATTGGGTGTTGTGAGAAGGTGGTAGGGTGCCAAGTATGGATGCTTTTGTATTGTATGAGGGGAGGGTGTCGGGCACAGAGTAATTTTTTTTAACATATCCATGGGGTAAGAAGAGTCAAATGCTAAGAATGTTTGGGTTGGGTGAAAGGACATCAGGCTTTGTACGGCTACCATATACCCCATGGGAGCAGATAAAAAATGCTTGGGGAGCATATATAAAACACAATTATGGATGGGTATCTAAATAAAGACAAGGGTTTTCACCTAGGGGTTCTGAGTGACATTGACAAACTCGCTTTGATCTCTGTTCATCTAATTTCATCCAGAAACCCCAGTGAATAAATATCCCCATTTTACACAGTTACCCATCGATAATGTTGTGTGCATCTACAGACATCGGCCAGTCTGTTTGCTTGACCAGTGCTTTTGTAAGGCTTTTGCTGATGCTTGTAGTTATTGCAGTTTGGATGTTTATAAATGTAGTTGTCAACAGATGTTCTACAGTAAGGTAATATTGTCATGGGATAGAAGAGTGTTGTGTTTCTTACTTCGAAGGCAGTGATAGCTTATTATGATGCTACCAGAGAGCTCCTCATCGGAACAGTCCAGCCCATACGGCCAAGCCGGGTGCTCCCTGGACTGAAAACAAGCATCCTGGGACCGGTTTCGGGTTATCACCCCTTCATCACCCAGGCTAGATTGACTCCCGTGGTAAAGTGAGCCCAGGACCCACGTCAGAGCATAAACATCCCACTTAGGGCAAAAAATGCTGCAGCAACAAATGATGGATGGAATGCGGTAGATGCTGGGAGTATGGGCAAGTGAAAGTGAGGCAGAGCGTAGTCGTCTCAACGGTTGATGGACGTTCAGGCAGTGGTTAATATAGGCAGCTCCTCTTCCAGATCTGCTATGCAGTGTCACAGAGCAGTTTCCGAAGGGTTGAAGGGGACCTATCCTTACCCACACTGCTCTAAGATTGAGATCCCAGCTTCAGTTGTACCAAGAAAGTGCGAAAAAGTAATTCAAATGGGATGGTTTCTTGTCAATTGGCAGAAAACTAAAAGAGCTAGTGTAGTGCCAAGACTGTCATGAACCAGTGTGATAATGGCCATTAGGTACATACCTGGAGGGTGAGCCCACCCTGAATGACACGCTCCATTTTGCTCCGTAGACATCGGCGAAGTGGTGCACACAACTAGTACGGCCCCCTCAACAACAGGGAAGACCAGGAGGAACTGCCTCAATGATGCACAAAGCATCACATGACTATCCAAAAGAGTGAAGGAGAGTAACTTGAGGTCTGCATGATCAAAGAATGTTCAGTGACAGTGAATCAGTCTGATTTGAGATTCATTGGGATAGGCTTGGGGGAAGGTAGGCAAAGAACTGGGAGGAAGGCGGACACTGGGCAAATAGGGCGGAAGCGTCTCTTGCACCAAGAAGAAGCTCTATTCTGCACTCTACAGTCCAGTAGGACTGGCGTGGCCTTCTCCTCTCTTTGCAATATACATGTATATAACTATACCAGCGTTATACGTTATACGCTTCATACTATTTATTCTTAAACATATTGCCTACATCTTGCCTAATATGAAATGTAATAATTATCGCATCTATAATAGTTCATTCCAAACTTGATGGGCGGCTTGGCTGAGCGTAAGGTGTGCGGTGCCGCAAAATAAACATTTATCATACCATTGAGCATGATAAAGGTGTGGTACACCAAGTGTTAGTATGAACACACCTCTTTACTTTGAATCAACATTGTCTTTCTAGGACTGTGACGAATTCTTAACAAGGGGTTTCAGCTCAGCCCCCTGGCTTCAGTCTTGGTGCACTTTGGACAGTCCTTTGTTACTACTTAAGGTAAAACAGCAGAATAAACCTGGATCTTTCTCAGGGTAAGCCTGAGAGAGGACCCTGGTAGCTTACGTATTCTTGGATACTATCGGTAGAAAGGTGTCCGTATGGTTTAACTGCATCTGTGGCTCCTGTCCGCTTTTCATTTTTTAGTTCAAGATCTTTTTATTGGCTTTTTTAAATAAAGAGAAAACATTGCAGAAGAAGATGAGAAGGTTAAAAAAAAGGTTAAATTAAACATTTGTCATTTGCATGTTGTGTACATCAATGTGGCACTTATGATCATCATCAGCAGAGTACGTAGAAAGGTGTGAGCTGTAGAGCAAACCCAGAGAGTATAGGGTCAGTTTGGCATCTTTATCCCCAAGGATGGCGAAGATCACACAGACTCCAAAAATTTGAGGCAGATTTTTCTCATTAACATGGATGATAAAGTATATGCAAGAATGTTAGCACACCGTCTCACTCCCTTGATTCCCAAACTAGTCGCTTTCCATTTTTGCTTCAATCCTGACTGTTAGAAAGTGATAAGCTTAGATCTCCGTCTATCCCCGATAGTGAAAATTGTGAATCAGGATAGATTTTACCCAGGTGAGATGGATAAGTGTAATATTGCATTTTCATTGGCTACGAAGATCAATAAACTGTATGACAGAAAAATAACATGTAAAGTACTTAAAAAAGGAATCATGTAAACAATGAAAATAAATTTTTCTACAAACTAAAAGATATTTTTGAGTTGCAGTTGTACAAAAATAAATTTAAACAGCAATATGCTTCTGCTTTGTTGCTCAATCTTTAAGTGACCCCGCTGCAGTGAAAAAAGCCCAGACAAACAATTCTTTGCTGTGTACATTGCACATACAAGATCGAATATTTAATGCATGGTGGTTCAGAGTACTTTTGAGATCTAATATAGTCCCTCATGCATCGCAGTACAGCCACTCAATAGAAGGTGCAGTGATAACACAAAACAGCCAATAGCATTAGGTGAGAGGGAAATACTCCTTTGGGCGGAGCCAAAGTCCACTCTAAATATATTTCAAAGAATTGGTACGAATAGGTCTTGTAGACAGCTTCACTATCAAGCCAGACCTAAAAACACAATGACATATTTGGGGTACAAGACTATTTCATTTTAATTGGTTGAAAAGGTTTTAAAAAGTGAAGGAAGTATAGTTTTTTTTTCTCCTGTGTGTAGCGGATAAACAGTAAATACGTGAAAAGAGGACATTCATTGTTTAAAGGATTTAGCGGTACTTTGTTCATTATTTTCAACAGTTTCACATAAACACCAAACAAAAATGTTAATAATGGAAATATTATCTTAGGTCTAACATTTTAGAGAATTTCATGCACCCAAACAAAAGCCACCCATGTCTGCATGCATTTGAATCTCGCAGCCTCTGCACCCATGGGCTAGATGAGTGTTTCTCAAACTAGTAAGGGAGGTCCCTAGAGCAGGTGCCACAACCCTCTGATGGAGTCACCTGGAAAGGATATGTCACTAGTGATTAAGCACTGAGTATTGCTCTCTTGGTTCAAGTCTAGGCACTCCAGACCTGCAGGAAACGATGTGAAAACATGTTTTCAAATTTCTGCGGAAAAGGGAATTCATATCTAAAAAAAAGTGATTTTGTTTATTGATCATTATCAAAAATAATGAGAGAAGTGTGCTAGATTGCAGTCATGGTTGGCATAGGTAATATGCCTGAATGTTGAGGAAAAAAGGTAAGTGAAATATAGAGGGTTGATGTGCCCCCACGCACATTTACAGCTTGGCTACAACTAATGATACTTGATGCCATCTCTGTCCAGTGGCACCTGGGCAGAGGCCTGTGAGGGACTACTACACATCAGGTATACCCAACCAGGAACCAGGGGCAGGTTTGTCATGCTTCCACTAGAGTCTTTGTATAAATTCAAGGGGTTTTGTCCTACGGGACCAGGCAGGACACAGAAATTTAAATAATACAAAGGCGCCTGGTCTCGAGTTTCATGCTGCTTTTTAATTTTCAGCAAACTTTGAGCTTCAAATTAATTATAAAGCTCATGTGCCATTTCACTTTTTTTTGCAAATTTCATGTTTATTTTCTTATTCCATATGAGGTTCTAACACATCCTAACATAAATTATAAACACATTGTGCAAAACAAATCATAATTTCATACAATTTCATACATATGAACCAATCAGTACAATACTATCTTTATCAAAACTTTATACAAAGGTACACCAGAAACAGTTGTATTTCAGTCCTGCCTACTCATTTCTTTATATGTTTCAGGACTGATTTTCACCATGTGCTTTTTTTGACCTAATGTGTCCAACAAACCGGGACACCCTTTTTGGGTCTCGCTGGAAAAGCATCCGTAAGGATGCATCCAGCTAGAGACCAGTAGCGATCACTTCGGGAGGAATGACGGACCAGAGGGTGCACTAGCATTTCCTCTCCTGGATTCGTCTGCGCGAACGCGCACGTCGCGTCCGCGTCCCGCGCCGTACACATCGACTCGCTCACACACACACCCCCTATCCCACAGTCACACACACGCACTCCAAGACACATACACACACACGCACGCACACACGCACACACGCACGCACACACGCGCACACACACACACACACACATACACAGGCCGCCCCCGCCCGCCCGCACATGCTTCCCTCCCCCCCCTCCCCCCTCCCCCCGCCGCCCGCCCGCAGCAGCTCAGCAACGCACTCACCGGCTCTCCTCAGCTGCAGGGCCCGGCAGCAGGACTCGTCTTCCCTCATTAGGCACCGGGGCGCAGGGTAGGCTCCTGCCTGCTCCGGTGCACGGCTCCAATCGCGGCTCTTCCGTGGGAGGCGGGGTAGGCTCCCGCCCTCCTACTTCCTGTTTCCTGTTGTCGCGCCGGCCTGCCTGACTTCCTGGTCGCAGGCCGGCAGAGTAACGAGGATGTTTTGCGGTATTTATTTATTTAGTTAATTATGCATTTTTATATAGCGCAGACTTTACCCAAAGGCGGTATTTATTTATTTATGTATTTATGCATTTTTATATAGCGCACATGCGGAAAAGCAGGCGGCTTCCAATTCCAGCTTCAGGAGGGCTGTCTGTCGTGAACAAGACCTCTTGATGAAAGAGATGCTTGTCCAGCCCTATGTTGCATTCTACAAGGTATGCACTTTTTTAATTTTATTTTATGCATTTTTAAAAAGCGCGGACTTTACCCGAAGGTGTCAGAACACTGTACAATAGAACAAATTACGTTACATAGGAGAAACTGTTACAGAAATGGAACAATGTTAGCAGGCCATAGAGTCAAAACAGCGCAGGCAAAAGGCACACATTATTGAACACAGAATGTACAAACAAAGATATGAGTATATATGACATTTACAAGGACTAAAGAACTAAAATATATCTGTTTCCGCCACCTCAGTGGAGTAAGCACACAATTTTGGATGTCCCCACTCTAAGTCAGGGCATTAATAAGAGGCTCGGAGGAGTTCTGGGAAGAGATGTTGATTTAGGCAGCAAGATTTGACCAGTAAATAAATCGGAACGGAAAATGTGAAATACGAAGCGGTCGCACTTCACTGGCAAAGCACTCCATCCCCACTGTTTACAAGAGGACTTCCAGATTGTCAGGTCATGTTTGAAATCGCTGATGCTTGTTCATGTTGTTTGTGTCCTGTACATGCTGTGGCTGGATGGTGGGTGAAACAGGGTGACATAACAAGGAGGTCCTTCCAGAGGCTGGCTGAACATGATTTTTGTAATGACGGCACTTTGTCATTTTTATTGAGTTTGATATGGAGACTTAAGATGCCTCTTCATTAAACCCCACTTTAATAAGCATTACTAACCTGCCTCCCCATCAACAGCCCCCATACAATTTGTATACTGTCGTTTTGAAATCTTTTAAAGTCAGGGAAGGCTGTAATTATCTTTGCTTTTAATTTGTATTCTATAATCCGTTACTGTAATGGTTGCATTGATGAGTTTTATTTAGTTTGATGGCAGTAAGGACCTTCACAGTTTTTAGGTCTCGCTGGTCCCCCGAGGTCCTTCTTCCTCAGCAATTGCCTGCTCTCTGTCCCCTGGATTCTACACTCCAGAACAAGATGCTGAGTTGTTAAGATACAACAGAATCATAACAAACAATTGGAACACAAGAGGGGAAGGGTGGGCCTAACTAATAGTACTCTCGCTAGCGGCTTAGATAATCCTTTTATGTTACCTTAGACTTTCACATTACCGTGTCATATCAAGTGTGTGATATGTGCGCATGACCAGACTGTGTGTGGATCTGTTCTTGTATTTTCATCATAATAAAATACAATGAACATAATCTACACAAAAGTTATTTACAAAAGTTTAAGCTATTGCCATTATAATTTACAATAACCTTTTTTACGTATTAATTATTAAAAAAATTACAAGCCATTGTTATTTGTAATATCAATACATCTAAGTCCTGTAAATACAACACATATTGCGTTACAAATGCTATAGGTGTCTCATTTGCGAAAGTTAAAACTATTGGCATTGTAAATGACAAAGCTATTAATTTAGCTATTTTCAAAACCAACACGTAAATAAAAAAAAGGTCATTTACAATACCAATAGCTCAAACTTTCTAATGCGAGACCTATTGCATTGCAAATGCTTGTTATTTTCTGCCCTTAGTGAGTTGGAGAGATGAATCTCATTGGAAATGCCGACGCATTTCCAAACCCGGTCCAATTGTTCGGATTTTTCCTCAGGGCAAACCTGGGTACCTGATGGGTTAAGGAGACAATCCCATGTCTCTTTCCATATAGAACCTCTTATATGGAAAAAGAAAATAAACATGAAATTTGCAAAAAATAAGTGAAATGACACATGAGCTTTATAATTAATTTGAAGCTCAAAGTTTGCTGAAAATTAAAAAGCAGCATGAAACTCGAGACCAGGCGCCTTTGTATTATTTAAATTTCCACTAGAGTCTTTGGCACCACCGCTAAACCACTCGAGTTGTCCACTGCTCGGCCCAGCCTGCCGCTCAGCTGGGCTGCTTTAAAACAAGCCAATGTCCCTTAGTGAGGGTCTGCAAACCTGTTGGACTCTGTTAATATCTATTGTCGTTGTCCCACCTCCTAAGGTCCGGCCTTCTTCCTTTCCAATGTTTCTACACACTTTCGCCCAGTCTGATTAGTCTGACAAATTCACAAAATCTGAAGGTAATTTCCAGAATTTCAACATTTCTGTGCAACTTTACATAACGTCCACAGTCTGCGAGGCAGAAGTTCCCACGTTGTGAAATCGAAAGTGGCAGGTTCATGTTTTCAACAGGCGATTGCGCTTGAATGCATTAGGCTGTCTGAGTGGGATGCAAAACGGTTGCGGGGGAAGAGACGTCTTCCAGTGAAAAATGGAGAAAGATTGCTCTCTGCTCAATATTTCTCCATTTACCGCCCCCTTCACCTTAATAGTTTTAGCCTGCGGGTTGTACGTGACTTACACAGATTTCTGACTTCTAGGTCGAAGTTGTGTGACTAATATGCAATTATTTCAAGTCGGGCAGGCTTGTTTGTCACTCCCCTGCCCACTTCTCCATCCCCTGGGGATGCAAGTGCACATGCTTTCCCTGCAAACACCAATCTCTCCGCTCATTAGCTCTCGACTCATTTGTTTGGGCCTGTGTTTGTAAAGGGGCCTCTTTTTGGCAGATACTCAGGCACGGCCAGCACAGGTAAGATTGGTGAGGCGGTGGGGCGGGGGCATTGACAGACAACAGGATAGGTAAAATTAAATTTAAAAAAAATAAAACCACTTTCCTTGCGCTCACTGCCTCGCCGAGCGCAAGGTAAGTGGTTTTATTTATTTTTTTATTTACTTTTACCAATCCTATACCTGCCAACTTGCAGAACAATCTCACAGTGTGAGGAGAGGGCGCGGCCTTGAAAGGTGCGGTGCCTTGTGCCGAGATGTACCTAAGAGGCACTTTTGAATCCCACCCCACCCCAACTTCAATCCCCCTCCTCCCAAACAAAGGAAAAAGCTTGCTGAGGCTGGTGCCGATGTCCTGGGGTGTTTGCAAACCCCTTAATGGACGTCGGCAGATCAAAGCCTCGGAAAACATGCTACAGTGTTTTTTTTTTTTTTATTTGTTTATTCGCATATCAAGTAGAGCATCAATGTGTTACAGTCTACATAGAGTAAAACATACATATAAGGGCATGCCCTTCGCTGTATAGTAATAACATCAGATGTAAATTTTCATATTTTGTTGTATTGTGCATAACTCAACAAACATGCTACAGTGGTTGTCAGCTCCTTTTCCCTGCCACCGTGTGATATTGGCTCCTCACTGGGAGACCGTGTGATGGGAGCCGATATTGTGTGTCACACGGTGGTACCGTGCGAGTTGGCAGGTATGCAATCTCGTCGTCTATCGACTTCTCCCCCACCCCACCAATCTTACCTGTGCTGGACACACCTGTGGATACCTTAGTTGCACTGTTTTTTCTCCCTCATGTTAGCTTCCTCAACACTGTGCGTTTCTTGGGTTGATGAGATTTTGATATGTCCTTGATGGTAGACTGAGAATAGTTATTTCTGGTGGAGAAGTGTGGCTCAATGGATAGAGCGGCAGACTCTGATGCAGAGGTCTGGCCCGGGACCAGGGTTCAATTCCTGCCTCAGCAGGACTTGGGCTTAATTTCCTCGGACCTGACAATTCTCGCCTCGGTGCCTATTCTAATTATGGGTCCCACGCTGCAACTCTGGGCAATAGCTTGCTTAATCTCCACAACGGCCCCCAACAGCGCTGGGATGCCTGGCTTCACCTTGGGGGTGCCCAGGAGTGGACATTTCACAGGGAAAAGCCAGGAAGGGTTCCCAGCGGTATGAGTGCAGCGCCGGGACGCCCCGTTGCGGAGGCAGCCGTGCGCTTTACAAGTACAACACATTTACATTTATTTACATTTACATTTACATTTCTCTGAGACAGAGACTTAAGCCATGAATACGAGTGGGTCTGTGTTTCTTGACCATTCCTTAAACCCTTGTTCATGCAAGTTTTGGAATTACGAGTTGAGTGAGATCTACCATATCCGTAAATTTCTGAGTTCATTAAATATCTCTCCCTTCCTTAACCCCTTGGGCGCGGCCGCGATTCTGCGCCTGTGCGGCCGTTTTAATGAGTGGGCGGGTTCATGACTGCCCCCAGCTGTCATCAGCACACGCCCATCTGTGATGCATGACGGACGGGGGCCGTCATCAGCGTGGAAGGGGTTAGATTACAGCAGATTAAACCTGCTGAAATGTAACGGGGTGGAAATGTGCAGTATTTACGCCATCATGCCGATATCCTCATGTTATTCCCCACAAACACGTAATAGGTCCGATTTATAGCATCCGATAAATAACGTACACCCGGTAATCGCAATTTATCAAGTGTGATAAAATTCTCATGGATGCCAACGAACTCGAAATCAAAGCCTTAATGTTGCTTTGCAGTGGTGTAGTTGTTGTTCCCTGGGGGCATAAAACGTTATTTTGGCTTCCTCGCGCACTGGGACGCAGTGCTTAATTTGTAAAATATAAAGTGCCGGAGTTCTTCTCAGGAGGCCACTGCAGCTTATACTAAACACATTGCTCCCGCCAGCGCTGCCAATGGCAGTACCAACATGAATGCTAACCGTCCCACTCCTACAAGTGTCAAAATGTAGACTATTCCATGCCACCCAAAGCTATAAGAATGGTGTGGCAGGCAAGTATTATTTGTTTTTA
Organism: Lissotriton helveticus; assembly: GCF_964261635.1. Classification (NCBI taxonomy): domain Eukaryota; kingdom Metazoa; phylum Chordata; class Amphibia; order Caudata; family Salamandridae; genus Lissotriton; species Lissotriton helveticus. Next base: position 1,100,394,253 of record NC_136071.1, on the reverse strand, counting down.
ATGTATATTGAATTATTAAACACTGCTGTTGTGCTCATCTCAAAATTCGACAGTGCCACGATGTGGTGGGCTGTCATTAGTTGTAGTGTTGATCATGAATTGCTGGTTCTGAGCACTGGACACCACCGGGTCAAATTAAGCACTCAGAACCAGGGAACCTGTCTGTCTGCGCTCTGTAGAGAGTGGCTGAGAGCACTGTGGGAAAAGGAGAATCTGGCAAAGCCGGCCATGGGGTGAAACTGTACACTCACAAAAGATGTATTCCTTAGGCCCACATTCTGAGTACCACAGAGTTGTGGAGCACTACTGCACCACCCTATATGACTCCTTGAGTGTATTATTAATACCAGTATATGGTAATTTTAAGAAGTACCCAATGCAAAGTGGAATAACTTGTGGAAAACAATGTTAGGGCACCTATTTCTGCATGATGTTCCTTAATTCCAAATCAGACTGCATGGACAGATTCATCCACGTGTGACATGTGCTCTCCAACACACGACGCTTCATTCTGATTTTGGTGGCAAAGAGGACCTTGGTGGCTGGCAGAGCGCTTTAACATGGCAGGTCTGCTTTCACAAATTTAAATAACCTGGCATCTCGCCTTGCAACCTAAAAATACGTTCCCTCACGAACCATCTCCCCCCAACTACCCATAACATCCAAACCCCTGTCTACCTCTATGTGGCCCCTTACTAAATGCTGTTAACCTGTTTGCACACCTATCTATAGTGTTTCTTTTAAGCATCCACCCTTCAGAGCACTACTGTCCCTCACGTCTGTGTGCCACCCAAGCTGGCCTGTCCATATAGGATCCAGGACCAACCTTCCATGTACACCTAAAAAGGACAACAACTCTGCCCGCATACCTACTTCACGCCCCCCTTGGTTAAATGTATAGCTGGTGCTCCACAGCAGCTGGAAAATATTTTCAAATGTGTACCAAAAGGGCCAAAACATTACATTAGAGTGGCCCCATTCCCAACTGCATATACAGTATCCCTCTCCAACCAAGCCAAACCCAATCTTGATCTTCTCCTGCAAGTGACTCGCAAGATGGTTGTCTACGCTCTCCCAACCTCCAGGTTGCACTTTGCAAACATTCTATATTTCGATCTCCCAGAAAAATGGATAAAAAACTGAAATATTTCAAAATGCGAGTGCCCGCCTCCTCTTAGGCATTCCTAAATGGGACGCAATCCTTTACGGTTTTTGCAAGTAGAAAATGGAATTGGCTCCCGGGTCACTTTCTGCTATTTCTCAATACTTTTTATTCAGGAAAGCTCTTAAATCCGACCTATTGCATCTCACTAGTGTGACCTGTAGCTAGTTTCTGCTGCCTCTTCATAGCGCCAGGACACTCCGAGGAGTAGCCATGTGCTTTTCAAATTATTCATTCGTTCATTCTTTCATTCGGTCTTCCTAACCTGATATTATGGAGGCAGCAACAAAAATAATCCTCCAGTGCACCGGGAAAGGCTAAAAGGAGAACCCCTTCCTACCCCTTAACCACATCCCGAAAAGGAAACCGGGAAAAGCAACAAATTACGTAGCAGAGACTCCACCCAAATCTTGCCCCACCCCCTCAGCCACACTTCTTTGAAAAACTTTGATTTCCCTGTGGGCGTGTTCACAACAGACAGAAGATTTGAATGAGGCCTCTGAATTAGGTTGATCACAACCAGTATGACCTGCCAGCGGACTGACCGCCATCAGAATCAACACAAACAGTTGGTTTGATCCACATTTTGCAAAAAAACGTTCTGCATTTCCTAAATTCCTCAATTTAACGATTTTAACAAGTTGATGTTAAAGAGGAGCTCAGACAAAGAACTGGCATTGCATTTGATATCCCCACCCTTTCCTAGGGGTTGGCAGCGGCTTCAAACTTAAAAATACCTTGCTCTGGTCTCCTAAAGATGTTGGACTGAAAACAAGGATGGACAACATCAGTGTGCCTACCGCTAACTTGCTGCTGTTAGAGCTGACGTAGGGGGCTGATTCCTGGAAGTCTGGAATGGCTCCTCGTTGACATGGACACGATCTGCTCAAGAAGATGTGCTCCAAGCCTTTAGTTAGGATGTTGTACCATAGTAACTAAATGACCTGAGATTTTAATGCCATTAGTATCTTCTCTGGTTTGAAGAGAGGATGTCTCCAAGTCGGAAAAAAGTTATAACTTTGTGGAAAGACCTTTCTTTTTAGCTTTGGTGGATACGAGTCAGCTGGTCCCGTCAATGTTGAAATCTCTTCCAAAGATTAAAAGTAAGAGGGTCTGCTTACGAGTTTGGCGGACAGGGTTACCCTGGCCCAAACGTGACGGATATCCCGTCTGCCAAATTACAATTCCATTATATCCTACGGAAGTTTCAATACGACAGATGGATTACTGTAAAAGACTTTCCCTTCTCAAGCTTGTAGGCATTTGTCATTGGTGTGGACTGCTGTGGACAAGGTAGACAGGTGTCCCCAGGGTTAGGGCGGTTTCTGCCACATAGACAGCTGCCTATTGGCGCCCTCTAATTGGTGGAAGTCTTGTCTTATAGCACTGCAGTGATTTGTGGTCGGGAGTGTTGTGTGATAGAGGAAACAGAAGGAAAACAATATACTAAGCCTTTGGCACCAAAATTACATTGCGTTGCCCTTGCCAGCAGCTATGGAATATGACACATTTAGAGGGCACGTGTGTGCCCCTGGTGACAAAGGGTGTGTGCATCTGGATTATTTCAGTGCACCACAACGCTTCCTGCCACCCAGAACCCATGCCAGGAAGGAGATGCTCCTGTGCTGGGCTCCATGGAGACAGCCTTGGCTTCCACACCCAGCATCCTCTGCAGCATCTCATTAATATGCACCGTCCCACGCGCTCTCTCCAGCTGCTGTACCTTTGAATATGATCTATTTTAGGCCTGATTGCATTTCTGCGCTGAACGAGCAATTCGATTACAATTCCCTTCTCACTTTGGCCGTGGGCGATTCACATGTTAGATGACCAGTTATTTAGATCACCTGGAATAAAAATTACTTGTCGAGGGCATTTTAACATACTCTTTTTACACAACATTCACGTAAAACAATTCAGTCTTTAGTGCAGTGCTCACAACTTGTCTGTGTTCAGCTACACTTTGAACAGAGCATTTATTTCTGTGCAAGACACACTTTGACTCTTGTCTCACCTCTAGGGTGGTCGATTTTCATTGGCCACTCAGCTGAAACTTAAAATTGTGCTGCAATCTCGTGTGTCCAGAGATAATTGCTTGTTATTTGAGTAGTAGTGAGCGACTCATCCAGGTTTAACTACTTTTAAATAATTAATCCTCTAGCCCCTTTAGTGTCAGCTAGGTTTGATTACATCTGAACGCGAACAGAGCCAGTGGAACTAGGCAGCAGGGGAGGATCTAACTGGTAAAGGTGTATACATTATAAATCAAGAAAAGACAAATTATGTGGCAAAAAGGCAACTTGTATACAGCGTAGTCACTCATAAGATCGCATTGTGTGACACTTTCTGTTGCGTTATTATTTAACTATTTTGATACTTTAACACAATTAATACAAACTATATCAGTGAAAATATATAGGTTTCGTACGACAGAAAGCTATATACATTTATTAGGTTCACTCAAAGACCTCATTGAGAATTCCTCTGATTTTGCTGTGGTAGTAGCGTAAGCAGGAAATACTCTTACCACAAAATGCTGAGATAATTACTTGGTGCGGTATACCGCAGCATTACGAGTCCTCACATCAGAATGGGAGATTAAGCAGTGAAACAACACCCTCTCCACACAATTCATTCCAGGTTTCTCCTTGCAAACTTTGGGCAGTGCATGGAAAAAGTGTGGCATTACTGCACCTTTTGTAATTCTGATTTCAATCAACCGGGGATGTATAAAGCGTGTTAGAGCACCTGTGAGGGTCTTGGGGCGCTGGAAATGCTAGTTGCTTCATCGTGATTTGTTCATTCGAACAGCCAAACCTTGAGTCCTTTCCTAAATCCTGGAGCGACGAGGTGGTCCTGAGGTGCAAGGGAAGGTCGTTCCAAGCTTTGGCTGCCAGATGTGAGAAAGAGCGTCCTCTGCTGTTGCCTCGGGGGATGGGGGGGGGGGGAAGGAGGGGGGGAAGAGGGGGGGAAGGAGTGTCTGCGGGGAGGAGGGTCAGATAGTAGGTGTCTTATCGGTTCCATGCGTTTGTTGATGTATGCTGGCCCTTTGTTGTGCAGGGCTTTGTATGTGTGGGTCAACATCTTGAACTGGCATCTCTTCTGGATCAGGAGCCAGTGTAGCTCCTAGATGTGTGGTGTGGTTGAGCATAAGATCCCATTTGCACCCGAATCATGTTTATACCGTACATTGCAATGAGGCTCATAAAGAGTTATCTCCATATAGATAAGGGTTTCGACATGTGATGATGACAATCCTCTCTGGATGTGCTAATCTGCTTTCATGGACAGAAATTGTTATAGATTGTTGCAGGGATTCTGCGCAAACACAGAACTATGCGTAGGATTATGAGACCTTAGTATATAGCGACTGAGTCATCCGACCACCCGAGTACCCATGAGCCTGGGAACAACTAGCTATAGTGTCTCACTTGCCCTCCTACTCACTCGCAGAGAAACAAATGATTAGACACCTCAGAACACAATAGTCCTGACTCTCAGGAATCGTGGATGTAAGACGCACCCTTTCGCTCACACTCTTGTACTTTGTCCACAATAAGATCTGACAGAGACGTAAACCATTTTAAAATGTTTGGTTTAACTAACATGCTCTAATATACAGTACACGTGCCACAATAAGCAGAAAAATACATAACACAAATACGGTCAGCATAGCAAGTATTCTGTAAATCATAAAAGGCGCCTTCATTGTAAAAGACAGGGTAGCCTAACCTCCCTCCCCTTGTATAGGAGCAGGATGATTATATATTAGAAGATCTCTGTGTGTTATCTGCAGACCCCGTACTTCAGTCTATAGATGGTGGATCTACATCATAGGTGCTGTCATGCTTTTCTCCCTGGAAAGGTCCCTCTCCAAGTGTTCGCTACCCATCTGTGTATTCCAGTAAGACCAAAGTATGTGTTCGCAAACAGCTGCATCTGTATAAGGGAGAGTGAGACACTTGTGCCTGTGCCGGTCCCAGTCCCTGTGCGTGGAAGCAGGGAACGCCATCGGGCGGAGCCGTGAGGGAAACGGCAGTATTGTGGCAGAAAGGGAGCGCCGGGAGATTCCCTCCCGAAGACTACAACCCCCAGCAGCCTAAGGGGCGCCCGTGACGCAAGGCAAGCGCACGGAGGCGCTTGAAAAGCAGACGCGGCCGAGAGCCCCGGGTGAGAGTGAGACACTTGTGCCTGTGCCGGTCCCAGTCCCTGTGCGTGGAAGCAGGGAACGCCATCGGGCGGAGCCGTGAGGGAAACGGCAGTATTGTGGCAGAAAGGGAGCGCCGGGAGATTCCTTCCTGAAGACTACAACCCCCAGCAGCCTAAGGGGCGCCCGTGACGCAAGGCAAGCGCACGGAGGCGCTTGAAAAGCAGGCGCGGCCGAGAGCCCCGGGGGAGAGTGAGACACTTGTGCCTGTGCCGGTCCCAGTCCCTGTGCGTGGAAGCAGGGAACGCCATCGGGCGGAGCCGTGAGGGAAACGGCAGTATTGTGGCAGAAAGGGAGCGCCGGGAGATTCCCTCCCGAAGACTACAACCCTCAGCAGCCTAAGGGGCGCCCGTGACGCAAGGCAAGCGCACGGAGGCGCTTGAAAAGCAGACGTGCCCTCTCGCCCCGCGAGTCGCGCGCGGCAGGCGCCAGGGAGAAGCCCGGGACAAGGGCGGGGCCGTCTGGGGCCGTCCGGGGCAGGCGGAGGCAGGGCAGGGCCACGACCCCTGGCAGTTTGGCCTCTGGACTCAATCATCTTGTAGTGAGTGCCTAACATCTTGTTTATTCAATCTTTATATTGATTCTGTCTATCGACTAAATGGCAAAACTGCGCTCTGCTAAAACTCCAGCCCTAGTCGGGACATTGGACAATTACATGGTTAAGATGGTCACAAAGATAAATTCTGATCGTCGTCTGTCGCTCAGCCGGATTAGCCCCCCCGCCTCGCCTACAGTCAACCTTCTTGTCTTAGATAACACTGAGAATGTGAATGAGGGAGCTCTATTTGTTCCTCCCCTTGTAGTGTCAGATTTTGACACTGCTTCTACTTCGGCGGATATTCCTCATAGCAATGATGTACTGTCATCTTCTCCCATTGCTGTTCCATCCTTGATCCGCCGCCCAGTTAGGGCTTGTAGAAGACTGATTAATAAGCGTGGGGGGGCAACGTAAAACCAAGAAAATTGCAACCTCTCAGCCTGTTCGGACGGAGGTAACGAATGATAATAGTATTGAGGGGGGTAACGAAGCTGTTAATAGTGACCATCTTCAGCTATTTGCAGATATGTTTACCACTAAATTGGAGTTAATGATTAAACCCCTAATGGTAAAAGTAGATATGGTGACAAAAGAGGTAGCCAGATTAAGCACACTCTTATCCCCTCCAGCTCAAGCAATCACTAAAAATAGCATAAATGTAAATCAGAGTGATACCTCTGAGGGCGCTGTAGCAAATGGGAAGGGGGTTGATTACAAATTAGATCAAGTCTCAAAGGAGGTTTCTAGACTTGGGTGCCTCTTGTCCACACATTTGTCACGGACTAAACCGCCCCAGATCAGTGGACCAGGTATAGCTGCTACGGCAGCGGCCTCTGGTTCAAATAGCAGCAAGGGGGTCAAAGGTACATCCACGGGGCCACCTGTTATCTCTGTAAGTTCTGCCGAACCTCTGTCAAAGCCTGATACCATAGCTCCTACCCTACAGAAGAAAATAGTTGCTAATAAGACAGGCGATAATAACCTGAGGGGGTTAATGGGGAGGAAAAAACCCGTAGTCAATTTACCCCCTGATTGTGCACCATACACAGTGGTCCTAACAAATGTCCTGACAGTAGACCCAAACTCTTTTGAAGCACGGGAAGAGTTGACCAGTTCTCTAGGCAATAAAGTCATTGCTTGGCTAAATAAATACTGTGGGTTTCCCACCGCTTTCTGTAATGACATAGTGTCGGTGCGCAGGGTTGACTGGATTGGCACCTCAAGAAAATCATGCAGAGGCGACTGTGTCATTGTGAATTTAAGACACCCGCAGCACGTCGCAACTCTATTGTTAAGGGCCGCCTCCTTACCGGTCACCGAGGACAATATAAGTGTGCGCCCGTTGGGGTATTTTTATAACCATCTGAGCATGACTCCTACTCCTAATTCTTATGTTGGTCATCAGACTCCTACCTACCCCTCAAACAGGCAGGCCTTTTTTCCTGGGATGCCCCAAGAACACCAACCGCTTGTGAATATGGACTCATATTGCTATAATTTGTGTAGGCCTTACCCACAATCACTTCCAATTTTGCCCTTGTCTAACCGGTTCGCCCCTCTATCATCTTTAAGTGAAAATGATTGACTGTCCACCAACGAGGGTTCCTCAAATGAACATTGTCGAATAATGACTTGGAACATTGCCGGTATTAGGGCCAAGGTAGGGATTGATGAATGGATTAAACTACTGAAGACCTTCGACATTCTTGCATTCCAGGAAACTTGGGACTTAATGAACAGTTTCTCTTTGCATGGTTACACACATTTTTCCGTACCTGCTACTAGAGGTGGGGCAGGTAGACCAAGGGGGGGCTTGTTAATTTTGTTTAAATCGTCTTTAAAAGGGGTGTTAACACAACACAATTCCGGTTCCCAAAACTGTTTGATTGTTGAACTTAATCCTCCCTCTTTTTCAAACATTTTGTTTATCAATTTCTATAATTCTAGTCCTAACGATGGCACTAGGCAGAATTTGGATATCATTGAATCTTTCTTGTCAGTCTATAGAACCAAGGTAAAAGAGTTTGAAGTTATTCTCTTAGGTGATTTTAATATTCATCCCTGCAATCAGTCATGCACAGGTCCCTCAGAAGAGGGGCCTCCGCACTCATCATTAATACACTTTGAGCATGCTATTAGGGGGGAGACCCTTGAATCTTATTTGAATGCTTGGAATCTGTATGAATCTAGTTGTGGGGAATTTGATAGTAGAACTCCTACCTTTAAAGGTAATGGCAACGGTACTGTAATTGACTATATATTTATGTCTTGTCAGATTTTAGAGGGTGGTTCACTATGGTACTATGGTCTCAGTATTTAGCGACCATAACCCTGTAGTAGCGGGGGTGTTGTCAACTGTCATTTTGAATCAGTGCGGGTTAGGTGGGAATAGAAGTCAAGATGTGGTGTTAAAGGACCAGGGTCGCAGATTGAAGTGGTCTTCCGTTGTCCCCGAGGACGTTCTTCACGCCGTCCTTGATAGCACTGAAAATGATGTGTTAACATGTTTAGATATAAGGGCATCAAATCCCCAAGTAATGTCTGCCTTTGGTAATATCTGTAAAACCATTGACATCAGCCTGACAAATAAGAAAAAAAAGTCTAAGCTTAGGGAGAAAAAATGGTTTGATCATGCATGTTCAAGAGCTCACACTGTTCTGCTTAAGGCCCTTAAAGCTGTCCCTAAAGACCGCCCACTAATAACCACATTAAGATCTTTATATAAAAAGCCTTAGAAAATAGGAAGAAGGAGATCAGGGAATCTGCCTGGTAACAACTGTCTGACCCTGAGATTGTTAAAAATAGTGCTGACTTTTGGAGGGTAGTCAATCAGCCCTTCTTTTCAGATAAGGATCAAGCTTCCCTTGAATTAAATATCCCGGATGGTGATTGGATCGATCATTTTGAGGCAATATATTCGAGCAATTTAGTTGATGATCTGTCAGACGGTCTCTCTTTTTCTCAGGAGGTGCAGAGTGTTGTTTTTGAGGCCTCTGAAGTGGAAAAGGCCATCGATCAGACCTTAAAAAATAAGGCCCCCGGGCCGGATGGAGTCCCTGCTGACTTCTTTAAAATGGACCCAAAGCTTTGGTCGAGGGTGTTGTGCGGTGTTTTTAATGCCATAACTAGATACAGTATTCCAGCATCCTGGAAGGAGTCTGTGATTATTCCGTCTTTAAGAAGGGAAGTAGGGTAGACCCAGCATGTTATCGCCCGATATCTCTTATCGATTCATCAGTAAAAATTATGGGCAGGGTCATCCTACTTAGACTCCAGGCATGGCTTGACGATAGAGGGGTCTTATCTAACCTGCAGTACGGTTTCAGAACTAAACGGGGTACCATGGACCAGTGCCTTAATCTGCAGATGTTAGTGGATAAATACACCAGTGCAAAAGATGGGTCGTTATATTTAGGGTTCATGGACTTATCTTCGGCCTTTGACCTCGTGAACCGTACTAAATTGTGGCACATCCTTGCCGATTTGGGTCTTGATCGGGCACTTGTAAACCTTCTAGCCGATCTCCACTCAGACCTCCATGCTTCCGTCAGGGTTGATTCGGGGGGGCAACGTACTAGTCGTTTTAAGTCCAAAAGAGGGGTGAGACAGGGGTGCATTTTGGCACCCCTGCTCTTCACAGTTTATATCAATGCCCTTGAATCTGAGTTAAAGACAGCAACACCGGACATACCGCGTATAGGGGAGACCTGTGTTCCTGTCCTCCTGTACGCGGATGATGCGGTGCTTTTGTCCCGCACAGGGCTGGGACTTCAGCGGTTACTAGATGCCTTTGGCTTTTTTATGACTTAATTAGATCTTAAAATAAATGCCAAAAAGTAATAAATTATGATGGTGGGTAAAGGCTCATGCTGCAAGAAAGCTAAAACTTTCTATTGTAGTAAAGCAGAAATGCAAAGAGTATCGACATTCCCGTATTTAGGAGTCATGTTTGAAGATAAGGGGAGTTGGGGCCCCCAAATAAGAAACAGAAATAGTGCCCTAGTAAGAACATCTTCTGCCATTTTGAGTTTCAGCAGAAGGCTGGGGGCTAGGCCAGTCCCAGCCCTTATGACTATCTACAACGCTAAGTGCGTGTCTGTTGCAACCTATGGCTGTTCATTATGGGGATATGGATCGATAGACTGTCTTCAGGCTTCTGAAAACAATTTTTTTAGATCAGTCTTGTCTGTACCTCAGTCTACACCATCTTATTCGGTTCATTCTGAACTGGGGGCCGTTTTTATAGTAGACAAAATTCGAGTGGCCCCTTCAATTATGTGGCTTAAAATTTGGCTTAATAATGAACTATCTTTAAACCAGGCCATTTTGAAAGACTGTCTTTTACTTGACAACGCCCACAAAATCAAGTGGTTAACCTATGTTAAAAATGGTTTTAGCGCTCTGGGACGACCTAACCTCTTTTCCTCACCGGAGTCTATATCCCGGACTGATATTGTTAGAATCAAAAGTGACATGCTCATGAGGCTGTCCCTATTAAGAGAGGAAAAGGAGCTGATAAAACCTTTGGTTAGAGCACACCTTTTGGTTGCAACCCCTCCAGGCCCTGAATTCTATCTCACTCTGGTTAACCGCCCCTTTCATAGGTTTTTATTAACTCGTTTCCGCCTAAATATGATTCACCTGATATTAGGTCAGTACACAACTTGGTGTAAACCTGATGAATTTCCACCTTGTTCTTGCGATAGTTTTTCTATCCAAGATACTATACATTTCACCATGTTCTGTGGGCACTTTATAGTGGAAAGGAGGAAGTATCTTGTGCCAATCTTAAAAAAGGCAGGGTTTCTGCAAGTCAGACCAGCACTTCTCTATTTGCAGCTGTTAAATCATCCCAGCACTGTCTTTCACGTAGCCAATTATTTGGTGTGTGCGGTGCGCACCAAGAAAAGACTCATGGAGAATGAGAGATTGGTCACATTGTTGTGAAGCTTTGCACCTTGCACTTTAGTAGTTAAATATTACCATAAGTCAGGAATTAGGTTGACGGCAGTATGATGATTTTTAAATATTTTATGACGTAGTTTTTTAGGAATTTAGTGATGATCTTAAAAATCTTTTGCTTTTTGTTTTGTCTTTTATTAAACTATGATATGTGGTTTTTAAATCTAAAGATGTATATTTTTAACACTGTATAACGTGTTTTTTTCTTTATGTACCGTGCCTTTTTTTGATATTGATTTATCGAAATAAAGATTTTTGACTGACTGACTGGCTAGGGCCGGACCGGAACAGAATAACAAGGTGCATTGTTGTTCGACCTTGTTCACAATGTTCAGACAAAATCCCAGGAACCTGCAGAGCATGAAAACAGAGGTAGGTTCTTGTGTGAAAATCTCAAAAGAGGCATTAGCAAAATAAACTTGTGTAGTAACGGGCGCAAAGCAGTCTGCAGCATGCTCATGCTAACTTAAAGAAGACGACAATGTCCCCATGGGCCATGTGACAAGATCTATACACTATAAAGGGGCATGGCAGTCATACTTACTGTCATGATGAGTTTCTGTGTGGAATGTAGTTTCAAGCCAGAACTACTAGACATCAGAAACAAACATCTAACTGTATTTAGAGTTTGAAAACATTCAATCCAGATTAACTGAACAGCAAAGACTGTACAGCTAGAATATTGCATATCTCAATTAAATTGGGAAACGCATATGTAATTCTGAGTGGAAAGAATGTTTACCACTTTGTTATGTTATTTTATGTTATAGACGTGTCTTTAGATTGTGTTCTACTATTGGTGTGGCCTTCTAGTGGTGTTGGAATTCTGTTACTTTCCTGCCCCAGTCTTGAGGCTCCATCACAGACCGGAGTCTCAATTCTGCTTGTTTTAAGTTGGATCTTCAGTAATATGTGTGTGGGTAATATGCTGCGTTGTGCGTATATTTAGTTGTGTGTGTTGTTGTGGTTAGTATTGTTTAGGGTATGTAGCTGGAGATCTTTATTATTTTGGGCACCTGCCATCTGTAAGGATTGGTTGGAACTCTATGGAAATTTTTTATTTCCCTATTCAAACCTACATTCCCACTGGATTCTTTACTCATAAGGGTTTTTGGGGAAAATGCTGAACTGTCAAGTGAGCAGTCTGTGACAGAGGAAACCTGTACCGTTGGAGAACGTGAAAAGCTGACATTTTGTTTTAGAAACATATAGGTTTGTTCTTCGGTAAATCTGTATATGTGAAACATTTCTTGTGTGTTTTATTGGTGATATCGTATATATGACGCCATCATATGCTATTAGTGATTTGTGAGATAATGATCAGTGCATGCTGGGGTCATACGTTTTCGTTCGTGTAGCTTATCGTAGCAGGTGAATGTATGAGGATTTAGGTTTTGCAGTTGAATCATAAAATCACTTTAACTGTAATTTTGCTGCGAATTAAAAAAAAAAGTCCTAACAGGTAGGCAAATTGTGTGCATTTGATAACATACCTTACTTGTATCTGTTTTTTTAGTGAATATCAAAGATTTTTTTTATTTTTTTTTAAAGAAAAATGTTAATGATTTTTAGCAATGGTTGGTGTGTGCCAGGTGTGGACGTGAATGACAATTTCTCAGTATTTTATTGCAGTCTACATCCTCTCTGTATGATATGCAGACATATAGAACAGGAGTTGAGTACAGGGCCGGGCCACAGGCGAAACCCTGTGCAAACTACCCTGCGGCTAAACCCCACTGCACATAGCCTAAAGTCGTGTGCAGTGAGGGGTTTGCTGAAGCCAGTTAGCATTCCATGGAGCCAACAACCAGCTACACTTGTAGTTTTTAAGTTAAGTCCAATACTGTCAGACGGCAGAAGGGATATTAGCAACTCTAAGCTTTTTTTATCGGCCCTTAACACCCCCCTCTCTTGTCATATGTGCACGAAATCTGTCATCCTGCACTTGGCTTAATTTGCCAGATACAAACAAAAGAAAACGAAACATGCTAAATTACTGCCAAATTTCATGTGCATTCGTCAAATGATGCCAGAATTATTAGCAAATGAGCACCATTTTGACTGCTCCTTTAAATCTGTGCACATTTCAAAATAAACAAGAGAACGCTGAACAAGATAGGCAGCTGGCTGCCACCATGTTTGCAAACTCGTAGTCCTGAAGAAATAGGTAAATCAAAAATACCTTTTTATCCATGGACTTCTCTACATTTAAATTATTTAGTGCTCTCCCTTTCTTAAATGCTAATATCTAAAACCATATCAAAATTACACAAAACCACAAACAGAACACTTTCTGAGTCAAGCTATACTTTCTTGCAAAGTATAGTGTTTTTAAACCAGTCCTGTGGTTCTTACTATAGCAAAGATACAAAAAATTCTATTGAAGCAAAAATGGGAACTGCATATTCCCTTTCCACCGAGCTTTATACTTTTTTCCTTTTGCATGCTCCTTGACTTAACAAAACTTAGTCAGTTTCACTAGGCTTTTACCAGATTTTATGTAGATTCATCAAACCTGGCTAAAGTTATAAGCCAAGAACACATTTTCAATGGAAAGTGCATCCGAGGCATAACTACACCGTTGCTAAAGCAGACTCTTTAAGTTATGTACATTTTCCTCGTTAAATGCTTCCACTCTACAGTTTATAGATTCTAGAACTGTATGCAAACGTCTTGTGTTTTTCATGTGGTGATAGTGCTTTGTTGCTATGTTGTACTGTCGATTATTTTGTGGTGCAGTGTTGTTGTGCAATTTTGCTGGGTTATGATCTTTTGAGCTTTAGTGTTGTGCTTTTTTTGTTGAAGGTTTTATAGAATGTTATTTTTTTGTGTTATGTTGTTTCCTATTGCGGTTTCATCTTGCAATTCAGTTTTTTGTGTGCCTTATTGTTAAGCAATGTTATTCTAGTACTGTATTGTTTTATTACTGTGTTCTTTCTATGATATTTTGGGATACTGTGTTGTCTACAATTTTGTTTGCATTTTGCTATTTTTTTGTTGTTCAGTTGCGTATCTTGCATATGTTGTTGTCTTGTTATTCTAACTTGTGTGTTGTATGTGTTGTTTCAATATATATGTGTTTGCTACTATGCTGTGTTGTTGGGTTGTGTTGTATTGATTTGATGATGTTCACTGAGTCGGTGTGAGTGTTGCTGCCATCATGCCCATATTTTCTAGTGACATGGTACAGCACTATTGATTGATGAGGACTAGATATATATTGGCATGCAAGCAGTCCAGCAAAGTAAGCCGTCTTGTCCATACTGGCGGGGCTGGTGCGGGCACATGGGTTCGCACTCCACAGTTTGATTTTTTTTAAAAAAAGCGTTATTGGCAACGCGTTTAACCCGAACCCGGGCTTTCTCACGGCCACGTAACAGAGACAAGGTGCCCTATCCCCCTTAAAAAACAAGCACAGGGTGGACAGTGGTCATTGGTATGGAAGAAATACTACATCTTTCTTCTTTGGCTCATTCATTTTACTTCTGTTATTAATGTAGTTTCAGCATTATTGATAGTGCCAACAAAAAACGTGAATGAAGGGACTAGCAGAAACCAACATGTTTGTCAGGAGCGATGTACACATAGTACATGAAGTAAAATAAAACCTAAATAAACATAAAATTGATAATACAATGTGTTATAAATTTATACAGCGCACGATTACCCAAAGGTGTCTTGGCGCTAGCAAACCGGGAAAGCAGGCATAAGGGATTAATCCGTGAATAGCCAGGTTTTAATAGCTTTCCTGAATAGTGTCAGAGAGGGAAGGCTTCTGATGCTAACCGGGAGGGAGTTCCAAAGCTTGGTAGCTCCCACCATAAATATTCTGCCGCCCCAGTGGGACTTAAAAACTCTCTTGGAAAGTATCACTTTTGCTCCTTGTGATCTCAAGCAGGAGAAGTGTGGCTCAATGGTTAGAGCGGCAGACCCTGATGCAGAGATCTAGCCTGGGACCAGGGTTCAATTCCCCGCCTCGGCGGGTCTTGGGCTCAAAAATTCCACGGTGCCTATTCCAATCATGGAGTCCCACTCTGCAACTCTGGGCAATAGCTTGCTTAATCTCCACAACGGCCCCCACAACGCTAAGGATGCCTGGCCTCCACCTTGGGGGTGCCCAGGAGTGGACACCTCACAGGGAAAGCCAGGATGGGTTCCACAGCGGTATTCATACAAGCGCCTTGAGACCCTTGCGGGTGAGTAGTGCGCTATACAAGTATCAATTTACATTTACATTTACAAGCATCAGTTTGAGGAGTACCAGTGTAGTGAACGTCTTCGGAACTGAGGGCCAGCCCCTTGAAGTGCCTTGTACGTAATGCAGAGGGTTTTGAATTTGATCCGTTTTGTTATTGGCAGCCAATGCAATCTTTGGAGATGAATTCCCACAGACTGGAATTTGGGAATCCCCAAAAGAAGTCTGGCGGACGCATTTTGGATCAATTGGAGCTTGTGAAGTTGTTTAGTAGGTATGCTCAAATATATAGCCCGTTACAGTAATCTAATCTCAAAAGGATTAGAGTTGTAATAACCACCGTAATCCTGCTTTCTGAGGGAATCAGTGGAAGAATTTTTTTATGGCTTTAAGGATAAAAACGCTGGATGATGACACAGATTTGACTTGAGCTTCGAAGTCAAGTTTCTGATCTATAATCTCACCCAGATTTTTCACTTTGGGAACCGGGGTAGGTGCTGACCCTTGACCATTTGGCCACCAGATTTGTGACCAAGGCGGAGAGAATTTACCAAATAAAATCACCTCCATTTTCCTGGAGTTTAATTTAAAACAGTGGGAGCTCATCCAAGAGCTAACTGCTGTCATGCAGTCTCTAAACCTGTTTACTGGTGGTGAAGTGTTTTTAGTGATGGTAACCACAATTTGGTTATCATCTGCGTATGAAGTCAGTACCATCCCAAAAGATCTAATAAGGGATGCCAGTTGCAGAACATAAATGTTGAAAAGAGTGGGACTTAAGGAAGAGCCCTGAGGAACTCCACAGGGAAGTGTGAAAGATGAAGAGGTCAATTTCCCCAAGGCCACCAATTGTATTCTACCCTCAAGAAAGGAGGATAACAATGTCTAGGCCTTTCCGGAGATGCCCAGCGCCTTCAAGGTTTTTAACAGGGTTTTATGATCAATCGTATCGAAGGCCGCCGACAAGTCAAGCAACACAATGAAGCCCATTGGTCTTACGCCCAAACAACCTATTGGGACACACAGTCAAAGAATGAAAGAATGTCCAAGTGGCTTTAGTGCGTAGTCACTTTTCATGAAGTTTCCCACATCATTTTGAAAGCTACACACATGAGTGTAAAGTGGCAAAAAAATCACAATTCATTCTTGTGCATAAAAGAATCAAATAGAAGTAAATGATAGAGCCCAATATCAAGACCATAAAGCTGCAATTCAGTAGTCCACCCAGAAAAATAAGCATTATAAAGGCTAACACTGTGTGTGCAACCTAAAAGAACAAACTCGCCACCACTACTCATATATCTTGTGAAATCAAAAGAATTGTGAATCAGATCAAGGAAGAGAAGCTGTTTATATTCTGAAAAGTGAGAGAGAAAAGGAGGAAAACAACAGCATCCCGATTCAATCCACATCAAGGGCAAGTGAGAAATAGGAAGAAAAATGTATACATCTATGTAGAAGCGCCACACAGCTGTTGGAGGAGAGACATCTGCAGATAATAAAATCAAAGAGGCACATGTTATGGAAAAACAACATGAGGCCACAATTGAGATTGAAAGATGAGATAAAACATGAAAATGTCCCTGATCATATATTGGATCTGCCGATATGGACTTAAAGTTCCTCATCTTCATTGAGGCCTCCCAGGGATTTACTCCCAAGCAGGATAATATACTCTGACTCCAGTCGTGTCGTCTCACTTTCCTCTTCCTGTCTCCACCACGACCATTCTGTGGGATCCTGTCAATGCCAAAATAAGATAATAAGTCAGCATTATGATCATGGAATTTCTCCCAGTGTCTAGCTACTGGATAATTTATGTCACAGTTTTTCATTGCTCTGAAATGTTCCAACACCCTCTTTTTCACCTGGCAAATGGTGATCCCTACATATTGGTAACCACATAGACATACATACACCACATAGTCATTCCCAATTGTAATGGATTTGTTGATAACCCTAGTTTGCCCTGTAGGCGATGTGTATTCTTTCCTGTTCTTGCTGCCACAGCAAGCGTTACAGCGATCGCGTTTGTTGACACCTCTCTGTTCTTGTAACCAACCTCCTCCGTCAGTGGAGACACTACTGTAGCTATGTAGTAGAACATCTTTCAGGGACTTAAACTTGCGATAAGTGACTGGAGAGTCTGATGGCATGGCTTTCCCAATGGAAGCATCTGTCTTGACCAAATGCCAATGTTTATTTAGAATCTTTTTCAAAGCACTTGATTCACTTTTGAATGTAGTAATGAACCTGACCCCATAGGAGTCCTGTTTTTCCTTTTTCTTTTGTCCTAGCGGATGTTCCCTTGGGGATTTGACTGCTTTCCTACTAGCAGCATTCAGGACGTTGTAAGGATACCCTCTTTCTCAACATCTGGAGACCGCCCTGCCTTCCTGATGGCTGAAGCTCAATGGTGTACTGCAAGCTCATTTGGCTCCTAGGAGCTCGCCATATGGGATGCTCCACTTTAAATTATGTGGGTGGGGACTCCTAGCATAGAGGATAATATTGCCTGCAGTTTATTTGCAGTATAGACTGGTGTGTATGTTACCCTCTATTACTGAGACGTCCATGAAGTCCATCTGTGTCTTATCAATTTTATGGGTGAAAGACAAATGCAAATATTTTAGGGAGATATGTCTCAGAAAATCACAGAGTTCCCATTGTGGGTTTGTGGAGAGTGTATCCCCACCCTTATTACTCAAGTACACTAGCAAAAAAACTTTTTTGTGTGTGAATTTTTTATTTTGTTTGTAACTGTGTAAACAGATGTATGATTGCAGGCTAAATGTATTCAATCACCCTGTAGAACTGAATGTATGACTGTTATTGCATTGATATATGATGATCTGAGTGTGTTACTGTATTATGGTTGTTGTGAGTGTGTTATATTGTGTGTGTTTTTGGTTGCATGTATGAGAGTAGGTGTGGTGGTCTTAATGGTGTGATTAGGTGTAGGATACTTACTTATTGACTACTTGATGTTGATTATATAGGCATACTGCTATGGCTGTCGGACTATGTATGTGGTGGTGTGCTTGTATGATAGTAGCGATGGGTAGAGGAGGATGGACTTACCTGGTTAGAGAATCTAAAGCTAGAAAGCTTCCTTCATCACTTTGCAGCCATAGTAATTTGTGGGGAAAAGGAACCCAACATCGCCAACGTAGCGAAGAAAAAAAGGAAAGATTAGGCAGGGAAAGAATAAACAGAAAGGTAAGACTGAGAAGAAGAAAGAATAGAAAGAGATGGGATATTCTTGGTCAGCATCAGAAATAAAGAATTAGAGAGACTTCGTAGAGTGGAGAAGGATCCTGACCCAAAGAAGGAATAAGCTGTCAATATGGGGGGGGGGACGGGGGGGACACAGAGGCAAGGCCTCCTCAACCACACCCCGAAACCAGAGGAGAGACACTGATTCAGCGAGGAACAGACTGACGCAGGCAAATACGTCAGGACACACTTGCCGCAGAAAGGAGAAGTTTGAAGAGTCCTGAAGAGAGGTCTGCTGGAGCCAATCCAGCCACCGGTAAAGTTGTTGATTTTATTTTTTTATTGTCCTCATATAAGACGAAAGGCATGGGGTTGATGTGTGACCTTCCTGTGTAGCCAATCTAGCACCGGGTCACTAGCTCCTAGGCAAGCCTTCATTAAACCTGCTGTGGGAGTTCACCGAACCACCTCGGTCATCTTCTCATATTGGTTTCTGTCTTTAATCATTGGACTTCTAGACTAGTGCTTAAATCTTGCCAGGAATGGCTCCCATTTATTAATCCATTTATTTGATCCCCTTATACAGTCCAGTTTAGCAAATCGCTGGGCAGACTTGACCCATTCGATACCTGTTGGAGGGAAGTTGGACACCCATTTCAAGCATATTTCCCTCTGTGCAATTAGTATTAATATGAAAAGCAGTTGTGATTGTGACTTCCCATGCTTTCCTTTAGTGCCTTCACCTTCTAGAATGCCAAAAATGATCCGTGCAAGGATGCTATTTCCAATCCCCATTTTAGGCAGCACCGCGTCTTCTGCTCTTCCAGCCTTTGACAACTTCTTCAGAGACCAGTATCACTATGCAACGCAAATAACTGATTTCCTTTCAGAAATACAGGCTTTACAACAGCCCAAAGTGTAGACATTGATACTTGCTATAAATCTGAGAGGTCCAGCGATGGCAGGTCCACTCCCCAAATATCCTCACTTTGCACTAGCATCCAATACTATTTGGATACTTCCTTCTTCTGGGTGGGCGTGTTTTGTAGCTCGTCATCCCACTCTGAACTATCAGTCCTTTCTTTACACTGTTCCCATGCCCAGCTTGTCGGTTGGTAAAACTTACATTTTTAAAGGCTTTAGTTTGTGAGAGAAGATAGTATGTCCCTTGATCTCAGGGTACCCCCTTCCATTAGTTGCCCCCATCTTGCGATCTGGGCTTCCCTTTAAGGCCGTCTTAGAGCATCCAGTAGACAGGCCGGGGTTCCTGGTAAGTTCCAGAACGGGACAATGTCACTATAGCATGGTAGCCCTAAAATCCGCCTAACCTGGAACCACACTTTGCACTCTGCTTGCAAAGTCTTCACCTGATCTTGAAATATTTTGGGTGCCCGAATTTGAACATGAATAAAGCTCCTCCTCCCGGGAGATTTTCCTTGATTGAAATCCTCTCATTAGTAAGATTCATATATTTTTCGATTGAAACCCCCAGTAGTATAGTTGGAAATCTAGGAAGGCTATCCCTCCCTCAAGTTTGCATTTACTCAATTTTTTCCAAGCAATTTGTGCTCCTTTATGACCACAGAAGGAAGCTAGATAGAACCCTTATGTACTTTTATGAACTATTCTGTCCTGAAGCTCAAAGGAATCGCATTAAAGATGAAAGTGAACTTTGCGAGAATCATCATCTTAATCACATTAGTCAGCCACCAGTAAAGTTGAAGGACCCGACACAGCCCAATGGGTGGCCTAATTCAACTACGTGCTGGGTTGCAGGAAAAATGGGGGTCTGAAAAGCGAAATTTGATTTTAAAAGTAGCTATAGATGCTTAGGCCAGCTGAACTAGGCATATAGATTGCTTTCCAAATTCTAGTGATACTTGAATTTCCATAAGTCTGTTATTTATTTAGCTTGAAAAGGAAATAAAGCGAGGAGTATTTTATTCACCACTCTTAAAGACATAATAAACAGGCTTTTAGGGTGAAATATTAAAGTCCATCAGTTATGTTTCTTGATAGGAATGAAATTAGCACCTAGGCAATCAGATTATAGAATGCCAAAGAAAGATACGGGCAGGAGATAAAGGGAGATGGAAAAAAAGAGTTGCAGGGAATGGAGGTATTGATTTAAAAACTTTAGACTGAAGGACAATGAGGACATAATGGAATATTGAAAAAAAAACTATGTAGAAGAAGTTTCAAAGAAAAGCAAGAACAAGGCTAGTTTGTTTGTTTATTTGGATTTTTGTCCTTTATTTGTTTTATCTATTTGTTTCGAATACTTCTTTTTCGAGGGACGTCTTCCGTTAGAAGGCGAGTAGCATGGACCCATAAGAATGTCCTTTCTACAAGAGAAGGGAAGAAAGTTTTATTATGAAAGACTTGTTTTTTCTTTTTTTAGAAAAGCTAAAGCATGGAAGGAACAAAAAGAAAATCTGTATAGTTACACTATGGGCTATCTATGTGCTGTTGTGTGTTTTCCCATATCAACAGTTTGATCATATATTATTGTTATTGCACATGTGTGGTCGTATGATGTTGGTATGGTATGTTGGGTGGGTGGCTGTGTGATCATAGGTGTCTGGTTTGATGTGATGATAAGGAAGTTAGTTAGGTTCGTGGTGGTGTGGGCATACAGTATAATTAATGTTTTTTATTGTTACTGTTCGCGGAATAGGTGTTTGATGTACCAAAGACTGTATGCTGAGGGTGTGAGTTAAGGGTGACCTCGTACCATGGGTCTGAAAAGCTATTTCAAGATAGCACATCAACATAGGAATTTCATAACTTTTTTTTATGGTGAACACTTTATATATATTCCTCAACTTTAACATCCTTTCAGCGTTAGTTTTTAGGGATTTTAATTGTTTTTATGTCAATGTATTTCTGAGTTGGCATGTGATGTTAGCTGTACAGATATAGTGAGATACTGGCTTAGGAAGGTGTATGTGTTGGTGTTTGAGTGTGGGTTGTACTCTGCTTATCGTGTTGTGTTGATGTATGAGAGTGGGTGTGGACTAAGGCTGGTAGATGGCTTGGCATATAATGGCAAATTTGTTGTTGATTTATTATGGTTGGTATGTTGGTGTAAAATAGTGGTTGTCTAGGTGTATGTGTTGGTATATGATGGTGACCGTTAGCCTATCATTGTGGGTGTGTTGGAGTATGATTGTGGGTATGTTTATAACATTGGGTTTCTTGGTATACGACAATGGGTGTGCTGGCATATGACTGTGGGTGTTTTGTGAGTATGATGGCTGGTGTGAGGACACCTTACATGAGTTGTGTGGCTATAGGGTGTTGCTTATGTTGATATATAATAATGGATGTGTTGCTATATGATATTAGTTGTGTGGACAATTGAAGGTGGGTGGATTTAATATAGGATTGTGAGCGTGATAGCTCTGGATGTAGTTTGTGTCCATGTGTGTTGACATATGATGTGTGTGTGTACTATGATGGATGTTCTGGTATAGTATGATGGTGGTTGTGCCTCTGCATGGGAAACGGCCTTTACAATGCAGGCTTAAGCATGTGTGTCATATCTCCACAAGCGGAACAACGCTTGCCTTAACCACGCATATGCGTGGTTAAGTCAGTCAGTCAGTGTTCTAGTTGTCCTTTGGAGCTGCGAGTGAGGCCGTCCCTCCAATCAGGACGCTTCTGACACAGCATCAGAGCAGAAGCAGGATTGGTTAAGGATCTTCTCAAGGGCTTGCGCTGCATAAAGGAAGACATACAGCACGGAAGGGGTCGGAGTCTGACGTGTTACAGGTGTTTTTTATTTTTACCCACCACCCATTTGCCCGCCCTACCACTCCCTATAGATGTCAGCTGCCACTGATACCTACTATGCCGACTGATTGTTCGTTCAGGTAGTGGGCGTCACTGCCATTGAGATGTTACAGTGGTTAGTGGTGCGAAGCCACACAATTAAAGTGCCAGTTCTTGAAGAGGGCAGCAGGGTGTGCCTGAAAAGCTCAACTGTGGGTCTTGGTTCAAGTCATAAAGTGCTCTCAGGTGTAGTCTGGATGCATGTATATTTTGAAAACGCTTGAGTATGTCAGGATGTTTTGGACCCACCTTACGTTTTTTGAAAAATTCCTTGTCTTTGGTCCATAACAGTCATTTTATTTGTTTATTCATGGTGAGCTCGAAAGCATTGTGGGATGGGTTTGCTTCTCGAAGGTGGTGTGTATGTAGCGCATCTAGGGCCTCGCGTCTGGTAAGGGCTTAGCGATTTGTTTTGGTGCCTCCTTGAATCTCTTGCCATATAAGAGACCTCTATGTGTCCGGCCTGACCTCTCTTAATGATGACATTTACATTAGAAGACGCCTCGCTGTGCTAGCCCTTGGTCTTGTGGTCCGAGCTCTGGGTGGATCCGTGCTGGTGAGGTATACTGCGGAAGGTGAAATATGAGGCAGAAAACCTTGCATGGTGATTTGTTCAGAAACGGGCTTAGCTTTCCCAGGAAGGCTTCTGACCCATAGGCTGTCATTGGGATCAGCTTAGCTTTGATTGCCATCGGGACTGGTTTCCAAGTTGGTGCAGGAAATTTACTTAATGTTGTTTGAAAAGCAGTGACGAGTGAAGCCAAGCAAAGCTTAAGTATGCCTAGGTGGAGTCTGGGGGAAAGGCGGCCGTGGAGCCATACCACTGAATATTTGTAGCTGGAACATTTTTCCACCAAGTGCTTCCCAGATGTCCATATTGTTTTGTTCTAGATTCACTGTGTCACGGTTAAGTGTGCAGAAAAGGGCCTGCTTGTTCAGCAAATTTTGCAGACCAATTGGAGTTCAATTTATCAATACTGTGTCGTCTGTGTATTGTAGCGAAGTCAGCGATTGTTGTCCCAGTTTTTGGGAGTGAGAATGCACCTCTTTGAGCGATTTG
Organism: Lissotriton helveticus; assembly: GCF_964261635.1. Taxonomy (NCBI): domain Eukaryota; kingdom Metazoa; phylum Chordata; class Amphibia; order Caudata; family Salamandridae; genus Lissotriton; species Lissotriton helveticus. Next base: position 1,100,371,079 of record NC_136071.1, on the reverse strand, counting down.
CTCGGGTCAGAGATAAATCGATTGAATAGAAATGGGGCGGGGACACACCCTTGTTTTAGACCTCGCCCAGTTCTTTTATTGCCGAGGATAGGCCCTTGTTCGTACCTATGTCCAGGATTCAGAATACAGAAACTGCACAGCTCGTAAGAGATTTGCAGGGATGTTCCACGTTGCTAGTTTATGCTACAATAGATTCCTGTCCACATGGTCAAAAGCTTTTAAAAATTCAATAAAACTTGTGTAAAGCGGCTGTTTTTTTCTGAGTGTATTTCTCAGTGAGGATGGAGAGAGCCACAAGAGTATTGGTCGTACATGATTAGGGGTGAAAGCCTTTTTTGATTTCGTTCAACCAAGTCTGTTTCTTCCGCCCTACATTCTAGCTCGTGTGGTAGTATGTAGTCTAATATCGCGATAATTCTGTAACTGTCTGGGTTCGAGTAGGTACCTATTTTGTAATTGGGGTGGAGAATGCACCCGCATCAAGACTCCGGTGTGTTGTTTTTTGGAGGCCAACATTAAACAGCTGAAGAAGGTGTTTACTCCACAGTCCTAGGTCATGCTTGTAGATCAATGCTGGTAATCCATTTGGACCAGGGTCCCCATTTCCTCTGATTTTCTTTATCTGGTCTTCAATTACACTTTGTGACAACCAAAGAATTGGAAAATCACTGTTGTCGTCTGTGCACAATGTTTTTGAGTCTCCGAGGTGCTACAGAGACCCAATATGGTCTTACCAGGCTTGTAGAGGGGCGTGGTTGCCTGCTGGGAAAGTCGTGCCATGTTCTAGCTGGTTGATCAGGGCCCATATAAGTTTGTTATTCTTTGATTTGTAGGGATTTGTAACTTCAGTCGATTTGTGCACTATTTGCGTGCTTTTTTTGCCAAATTGCTTTTTTGCACTCTCTCCTTAGCTCTGCAAGTGTGGCCGAGTGAGATCCAAGTGTGTGTGCTTGTTGCTTTGCCTTCACTGCTTTTAGAGTTCACTTCTGATGTTTGTGTGTTATTGAACCATTTGTTTTTGCCCGATCACTGGTGTATCAGTTCTACCATTTGTTTGCTCTCAGGTACCTTTTGAGCTCTTCTTGTATTTTGTTTCCAAGGGAGCTAGCTAGTGGATTCAGGGGAATCCATCTACTCTGTGGGTCAGTTTGTTTCCAGCCTTCATATTTTTACAAATCTAACTCCAACCACCTTACCCGACTCCATGTCATTCCTGGATCTTGAAGGCCTATGTTATTCCTCTGGGCAAGCTGTTTATTGTTGTTTTTAATCCCTACCGTCAAGGGCTGGTGGTCGCTTTCCCAGCTATATTCCACTATGAACGTTGTGATCAGTGGCGGCCAGCATGGATCGGGGGTTGCAGTGCAGTGGGTGGGGGTTTGGTCAAAATAATTTTTTTTAAACCACTTACCTTATCGCCACGTCCCGCGTCTCTCCTCCGCCTATAGTGCCTCTGCTCCGCCTCTCCTCCGTCGGACTCTGGACAGAACAGCAACCAGGAAACACACCCACGCTCCCCTGACCAATCACAACGCTGAAATGCAGCAGTGTGATTGGTCTGAGCGCCGTGGTTCATCGCTCAGACGGAGACTGGGGGCCTGGGCATGTTCTCCATGCAGGCTGTAATGCAGCTGACATGGACAACAGGGAAAGTGCGCATGACTGTTTGGCCTGACCCAGAGGACCGGCCTAGCTTTCAGGCACTCTTGGAGTGGGCAAACCACTCCTCCCCACCCTACTCTGAGAGCAAAGCAGCCCCACCCGCCCAGCCGCAAAGCAGCTGTAAACAATAAAATTATAATAACAAGTTATTATCATTTTATTTTTTCTTTAATCACACTGCTGCAAAGCAGTGAGGCGATGCCCGCCACTGGTTGTGACCCTTTGAAATACGTGGAAGGAAACGGACATTTAATCCAACACTGATTCCGTTGGCTTTGTTTTTCGCGTTGTTGTTATTGGGTGGTCTGTAGCAATCTTCATGTTTAGTGCTCTGAGGTCCATGGCTTCAATTGTGGACAGCAGTTGGTGGTCAAAGCTGTCTGTTTTTGTAAGTGTTGAGACCTGTCCGCGTATACCGCGGCTAGAATCCAGGGCGTGCGCTTCCTTGCTGCTTTTTGAATGGTTTGCCAGATTTAAGTTAAAGTCACCAGCCAATATCCATTCAGCACTCGGGTGGGGATGGTTTAGCTCTAGCAATGCATTTTCAGGGATGCAATTGCCTTTTGCGTTCAGGCCTCCATTGGGTTCAGGTAGAAATTCACTATTAGGGCTGTTTTCTCTCATGCATCAGATTTCCAGTTACTGATCTGTACTGTTTGCACAAAAGCGGAATCTATTTTCAGCTCTGTTGCATTTAGGGCTTGGCTGAGAGACACGTAGATATCCAGCCCACCTTTTGGTCTGCCTTTGACTCCACTTTTTACAGCAGGGTGGTGGAATTCCGAGTAGCCCTCAGATTGCGTTTCTCCAGGACTCCTGCAGACATATTATATCAAATGATCGGAGGTGGGTTTCTAGATCACCATTCAATGTGATTTTACCTGCTCCTGCAATGTTCCAAGATTGCAAGGCAATCTTGCCAGAGAAGCCTGCGGTAGATGTGCTCAGTGGTACGCGGGTGCTGTTGACGTTTTATGAAGAGCGTCCATGAGCCACTCGGTGTGTATATGTTGCAAGGTGTATTCTGGCCAATGCATCCAACTCGATGCACTGATGATGTGGATATTTTCAAGTTGCGCCAGGATTGCTGTGATTCGTCTGAGGTGCCTTTAGCACTTATGAGCATTGATTGCCTTTTTCTCTGGCGTCTGTGGTCGTTCTGAAGGTGTCCTGTTGGTTGGGGGTTCACCAAAGAGGAATATTTTTTTGGTGCCATTTGTCGCAAGGTGATTCCTCATTCTTCCAGCAGGGCGCTGTAGGGGAGTATGAGACCCGAGATGGTTGAGTCACAAGAGCGTATTTCAGTGGATTTCTTTTCTCACTTGGTCGTAGCTCCAAGAACGCTACACAATCCAAGTCTTTACTGCTCATACAGGCACAAGAAAATGTTAAGTATGTTTGACCTGATCAGTGTATCTCAGGTGTCCTGGGGGTTGTGAGTAGGGTAGGAAACTAGAGTGGCTGGTGTTAGAGGTGGGGACATAGGCTTAGATTTGTAGTGCGTCTGCCAGTGGCTGGAAACAGAAGTTAAATGGTTGGTGGCTTAAGGCCAGTTTGAATTTTGCTGTTGTGTAGGCCTCCTTCCTTTGTGAGACAGGGCCACTCCTGCAATGTTGAAATGTTTGTTTTGGCCACCTGGCTGGACAGGCTCATTTGGTTGGCTTGGTGTGTGTAGTATGAAGTGATGAGCGAGTTGTGTTTTTTTTGTGGTTACAAGTGTGTAGTTAGGAGTGGGTGGAGTCAAAAACTTTTGTATTCCGCATCTTGTGTTGTGTGTGTAATTGGGGCCGACTACACAGTCATGGTTGTGCGTTTGGTAGGGATTGTGTAGTCAGTAGTGTGTGAGAACTTGGGGTTTATGTATTCAGGAATATGTGTTGTGTGTGCCGTTGGGAGTGTGTCTTTAATAGGGAGTGTATTTTCAGGAACGTGTGTAAAGTCAGGAGTGTGTTTGGAGGCCGGGGGGGGGGTGTATTCAGGTGTATGTGTGTGGTAATCAAGAGTGTATTTGTGATTTGTGGGTGTAGTAAGGGGTGTGTAATCAGGAGTGTCTTTGATGTTTGACATATTCCCTACAGTTTGCATTTTCCCCCAATGTTGACACTTTTCACAAACATTTCCAGTGATGCAAAAATTACACAAGGTCAGAATTCTGCGCACCTGAACTGAGTGTTCATTCACTTTTACCTTATTTAGACATTTTGTGACGTCCTGGATACTCACATTGTGCCTTATATTTCTAAAACATCTCAAACAAATGTTCACCAAACCAGCAAAAGAGGTTGAACGACTAAAAGGCCGCTGTTGAATGAATAGTTGGCGATCGTATGTTCAGCAGCTTGAGTTACACGTGCACAGACATTTCCTTATGTGAAATCCTATTATAAGGGTGAACGAGAAATGAGTGAGACCTCTTTATACATTTTGACCCCTTTGACAGACTTGTATAGATAAGGGTCGCTCTTGTATATCCCCAAATATTTTCTTTCAAGTTTGGTGCACAGTGGTCAAAGGGGACCTAAATTATTATGGATAACAAAAATGGATTTCTGATGGCTTGATTTGACCCTCTTACCTGCAGAGGTGTGGCTGTGGATCTGTGATTCCAATGATACCCTGAAGAAATGTTCATGGCTCATGATTGTTCCATTCGTGGTCACATGTCATCATCGAACACCTGTTCAGCAGTTACTCCCCACTGTGGGCCGATTTAGAGTTTGATGGATGGACTGTGCCATCCCAAAGGTGACAGAAATACCATACACTGTATTACAAGTTCCATGGAATATAATGCACTTGTATTAAGGAGTTCAGAATATCCATAATGTTTGTGACGGAGTAACCTGTCCGTCAAACTCTAAATCAGACCCTATGTTAATAGGGACATAGACCATATTTGTTGATTACGACATCACACACCCAAACAACAACAACATCACACCACAACACTAAGTGTAAACTTCTGTAGCTGAAGTTGGTTGCAGACCTGTGCAGATGCGAGTGGTATTGAAAGGTCTCTGTACACATAACACTAATACATCATAACAACAGTCAGCAGAACACGTTAGACAATACGCTGTGCACACACGTACCATAGTCCAGATATGTTGTATAGTTGATTATCATGAGCTCCAACCACACAAACCATATTTGTAAGCAAGAAACAACAGACCACAACAAATACATTTGATACTTCCGCATGAAGGCACCTGAATGTGGCAACGCTGTGAGGCATAAAATACAGCGCTATACAAAACTGTTGTAAAGTAACAGAAGGGTATTAAACACCAATTTGTGAGTCTGGGATTACTAGCACTGCCATTAGATTAAGGGCATAAAAAACAGTAAAACAACCACACAGTGGTGTAACTCACAACACAAGCACACAACAGCAACACAGCACCAAATCTCACCCACCAAACCTCACCACCTACAGACTTCCATGGAGTGTATATTCACATATATTTACTATCCTTATATTGGCTTCTCTAAATACACATAGGCACTGTGGTATGAAAAAAATGTACATATTGAGATTTCAGTTCTGAAATGTGCACTGTACGTTTTTGTTACATATTACACAGACACAGGCACACCACACAAACACTTCCTTGAAGTGTACAGGTGTACACTGTGTGTGGCTGCTTCAATCTGTATTTTATCCATATATTTTTATGTTCCATTTTGTTTCAGAATTCCAGCATCTACAAGGCTCCCACATGTCCCCCGCATCCTTCCATTCCCGGCTATCTCCATCTTCCTGGGGGCAGCCTGAAGCCACTCCCCCCCCCTCCCCCCCACCCCCCCATCACTTCCCACCCCCGCCCCTCGCAGGCCTGTGCCCAGGTGCATGTGAATGACCGTTCTCTCTCTCATCCACCCCCTTCCTTCCTCTTTCAACTCTGGTTGCCTTGGTGACACTTCTCTCGCGCTCCCTCGCTTTTGCTCCCAAGTGGCATTTAGACACAGCCTGACTATTCGGGTCGAGGGGAGGATGGGAGGGCATGCTTAAAATGGTTCACGCCTGAAGAGGGAGCGGCTGTGGCACCTCGGGGGAAGGGGAGGAAGGAATCAGGTGATGGTGCAGCGTAGCTTTTAGTTGAGGCGTGCAGCTTTCTGTGTCTCCTCATTTGTACACATGTGGGTCCTTGTGGTACTCTCTGTGGTAGACGCACAGTTAGTTGTCTACTTGTCTTCTCTTGCTGTACAAGCACCCTGCCCATGATTATGCACAGTATGGGGTTGCTGTTGCTTAGGGGTTTTTCTATACACATTTTCGAGCCCATTACTCAGCCAGGACGTTTTCCTTCATCTTCTACTGGTGAATGATCTATCATAATAAAACAGGAGCTGGCTCATGCTCTGGTGGGTGGATACACTGAGTGGTTTACGTGATGCTTGATACCATAAAGAATACCTACCATACGCTCCATCCCTCTTCAGGTTCCCTGATGTCTTCATCTCCATGACTAACAGTGATATAGTTAACTGTGTTCTTCAGTTTTTTGGGGTTTACACTGGAAAACAAAAACTATCAATATAACAGGTTTGCATGGAATTGACAGTGTCCTTGTTCATGCTAAGTTCAATTCTGGTGGAATCAGGTATTTTTAAATTATAACAACTGCAAAATACAGCGACTACTTAAAAACTGTCCACCAAACAAACCACAAACCTGGAAGACATGTCACATAGCAGACACCAGTGAAGCTTTGGAAGAAGATCTACGAGCCTGGATGTTTCATTTCCTTGACCACATGCAATGCAAGGGACACTGTTTATACATCAGGGTTGCTCTGTTTTGTTCAAGAATAATCCCAAACTTGTTCTGATGAGCATTCTCTAGACCCAATTCCCAGTGCCCTTTCAACCTAAATACAGATTTTTTTTCTACCTAGATACAGAATTAGTGGTTACGGGACAAACTTTCCCTCAGACACGGGCCCATCTGAACTGTTTGGTTGAAATCAGCAGTAGCGGCCAACAGGTAATTATTGATTCAATATACATTACAAATCACTGTTACCTGCCGACTAAGCCATTCTCTAGCTTTGGGGGCCTGAAATAGTCCGAATTGTCACACCAGTAGGAGTGTGATGCTTTGTAACCATCATTGGTAGTGCTAGAAGGGGTAACGTGTGGTACAAGCCACAATGGCCTCCCGATGTAAGCCCTGCCACTTCATCTTTTTACAAATTAAGCACCGGCTGAACTGCACCTAAAAGAGGTGGTGCATGAGAGCAAGCACCAATTACTCGGTCTTCTGATTGGGGCGCAGGAGAATGATTGTCCCCTACAGTGTCTTATGGTGAACCCTCTGTCCCTGGTCCAGCCAGAGTTCAGGGAAACACCTTGATCTCATATCCATGACCTGGAGATTGGCAGCTAGTCAAGGCTTTGCCGATCTGTAACCACTTGTGAATTCCTTGCTCAGTAACCAAGATATCAGTGTGTGAATTCTCAACCTGTAAACCATATTTGTCCCCTTAAACTCTTGTTCTTGGAGATATGGTCATCCTTCAGCGGCGAAGAAAACTCAAGCCACAACCAACAGTTTCAAAGTTACAGCCCTTTCTCCAAGGCTTGAGAAAAGTCCAATCATGATGTGTGTATGCCAAGACATTGTATTGAATTGTATTTATACAGCGCTTACTACCCCTGACGAGGAGTCAAAGCGCTTTTTCAGCGAGTAGCACGCTACTCCGGAACCCATAAAGAATTAGTAGTGAATTAGTATAGTGAAATATGAAAGTAATTTGAGTTGTGGACATGTTAGTCAGTTATTTGTATTGAGAAGGATAGCAAAGGGGTAGAAGAGTTAAAAAGGTTTGTATTTATACAGCGCTTACTACCCCTGACAAGGCGTTGAAGTGCTTTTTCAGCGAGTAGCACGCTACTCCGGAACCCATAAAGAATTAGTGGTGAATTAGTATAGTGAAATATGAAAGTAATTTGAGTTGTGGACATGTTAGTCAGTTATTTGTATTGAGAAGGATAGCTAAGGGGTAGAAGAGGTAAAAAAGTTTGTATTTATATAGCGCTTGCTACCCCTGATGAGGTGCTGAAGTGCTTATTCGGCACATTCTAATGTATTCAACAAACCAGAGGGGTCCTGGTGAGCAGACCGCAAGTACTCTTTAGTCCTCCAGCCTTGTGGACAGTAGCGGCTCGTGGAGGGGGTACCGTGGGGGGGGTCGCGTGGGGCGGGGAAGGGGCAGGGTGGGGGACTAGTAAACTCTGGCTCATGGCCGTCCTGAGTAATGTAAAGAAATAAATAAATAAAACAAATGTCATTGCACGCGCTGAAACGCATTTGGCGTTTCAGCGCGCGCAATGAAATTCGTTTTTTAAAATTTCTTTCTTTACATTACTCCGGTCAGCATGAGCCGGAGTTTACTACCTCCCACCCTGCCCCTCCACCGCCCGCCCCACCGCGGTACCCCCTCCATGAGCCGCTACTGCTTGTGGATTCCCTTTGAATATGCCATACCTGTTTTTGGCACTGGGCGATGACCGCCTTCTTTCATGTTTTCTGCCTCGACCAGCATTGCCAAATTTGGGCAGGCTTTTCTTGGCAGTTTTGGGACGTGGGCTTTGTTTTGGGCCTGAGCGGTTTCTGTGTATCAGCACACCAACCATATAACATTTGACATTTGAAAACCTTTAGAAGTGAACTGCAGCCTCCCAACCCCCTCTCAACTCGCCCATCCTCATCCCTGCTCAGTGAAACACACTGAATCAGGTTCCCTTTGAAGTGCAGTGACCAGAGCTGATGACCCACTGAACTGCATCTGAAGGAACTAAGCTTGCATGAGCGCATTTCACTATTTGGTCTACGGTTGGTCTTTGGAAGCGTGAGCATCACTGAAAAAGCATTGTTGTGGAACTAACATTGAACAAAAATATAGTGCTTATTGCTTAAGCACTCTACTGACATTTGGAGACTATCCGCCTGATTCATCAAGCTAAATTGCACTCGCAAATGGCAAGATTCTCAGAATCTTGCCTTTTGCGAGTGCAATTTTTGCATTTTGGGATTCATCATCCCAAATGCAAAAATCGCTATTTAAGAATTCGCACATTTGTGAAGAATTGAATTTAAGGAATCTCTATTTGAGATTCCTTAAATGCAATTCATGAAGCATTTTAAAATTGCGAAAATGCAATTTTGGGCCGCTATTTACCGAGAGGTCAGACCTCTCGGTAGATAGCAAAAACTTAAGTTGCATGTTGCACACACACATGTCCTTTGGACATGTGTGTGCGTAACACCTGTTTCAATTTGCATTTAAGGGGTGCTACAGGGTGTCCTTTGGACACCCCTGGCACCCTTTAAATCGCTATCTTATTTGCGATTAGCTAATTGCTAATCGCAAATAAAGAATACTCCCCATTCATTCCTATGGGCCTTTTGGCCCATAGGAATGAATGGGGAGTTATTCCTTATTTGCGATTAGCAATTTGCTACTCGCAAATAAGGAATGTGTAGGAATCGCTATTTATTTAGCAATTCCTACATGAATATCGTTTTGCGAGTCCTTAATAGCGATTCGCTATGAATCGCTATTAGGGGCTCGCAAAACGGCCCGTTGATGAATAAGGCTGTATGATCTCTCTCGAAGAAGGGGTGTGAGTGGTTTTTATGTTAATTATAATTTCATGTCTACCACTTAGTTTTGTGCGATCAAAAGTACTTTCTGTTTAGAAAGTAAAGCACTTGCTGGAAATTCAGTTACCAAGGGTCATTGTAGTATTTTATTATGTTCTTCTTTGTAGCTCACACCACCTCCTTGTGTAAGCCTTGGACTGCTCTAGCTTCCTATCCCAAGAAAGTGCAATACTTGGTAATCCAGTTAGTGTCCAATAGTGTGTTGGACCAGGACACTTGTGTTAAATGAATTCAGGTGTCACGAGTAGAGAGCCCAGTAACCTCTGTTTGCCCAGGGACTGCCTGAACTAAGTCTAGCAAAGGTACATTCACCTGAAACTAAAGTACTCTTGCATAGACCACAACCAGCGCTTATGTGCTAAATTTTCCCAGAGCCAGACTAGAGAGGCACATTATAATCGGAAAGGCGTGTTTGGTTACTTCTCTTATGTAAAGTGAAGGAGAATTATTTATCAAGGACCCGCACTGTCTCCCATTGTTGCCCATGCAAGGAAACCTGAATGCATTTTGGTCCATTTTGAGGCCACAATTTGATGGGAGCCACACGGGGTGATTTATTTTGCACGAATTGTGGCACGGATATTTGGCACCATTGAAAGGTAATGCAGTTATATGTAAATATAATGACGGCCCCCATAGTAAACCAGTGCAAAATCCGACCCTCAGTAACACGATTTCTCTTTCTAAGATTGAATGCGCTTTGGACACCAAATTTTTCATATTTTTGGGCATCAAGGGCTGTGATGTATACTGACCAGAAAATGAACTCTGGAACCGGTAACGACCCAATCTTATGGCAGGGGACACACGCAGATGATATTTACAAGAAATGTCCCCTGTTTGTTCGGTTTCAGTATGGCAAGACTAGGAAGAAAGGAAGATGAATGGCCATAGGCAGATAAGGCTTAATGTAGGTCACACTGACAATGGTTATTTTCGGGAAACATCCTTCACAACGCAACAATTACATCGCACTACACTTACAACGCAGTCATTACATCGCAACGCATGTCACTACAAAGCAGGATTTTACAATGCATGACACTACATCGCCTGACACAACATACCATGTCACTACAATACAGGCATTACAACGCATACCATTACAACACATAGTACCCCTACACTATCCAAAACTTACCCTACTGTTGCACCCCCTGGAGTTAGTATAGTAATTTTTACCCCTACACTATCCAACACTTACACTACTGTTGCACCCCCTTTAGTTACAATAGTATTTTTTACCCCTATACTATCCAATACTTACCTTAAATGCAGTTTAATGGTATGCGTTGTAATTGAATGTGTTGTAAAGGTATGGATTGTAAAGGTATAATGCGATGTAATGGAATGCGTTGTAAAGGATGTTGCGATGTAAAAACTGCGTTGTAAAGGCATGCGTTGTAAATGTATGCGTTGTAACGTCATACATTCGTTATTTTCGCATTAATAATTGAGACTGATTGACAAAGTCTCTGGAAAAGATGGCAGTAAACTATTATACTTCTCATTGGAAATTTTAATAGCAAAGAAAGTACTTCAGCCTGTCGTCATTTTTACTTTTGGTGCAATATTGGAGAAAAGGAGAACTGGTGTTCTAGTCAATGGCCATCATTGAAAAGGAAATGAAAAATATTTTGCGCATTGGTACTAGCTTCTGGCTCTTTGCAGTTTTCATGGACTCCCAGTCATTCACTTCCTAAAGAATAACATTTGGTCCTGCGTCAGGGAGTTTGAATTTTGATTACCATCCACTTTCCCTTGTGGACACAGATAAATGAAATCGTTTGATAACAGGTTATTTTTTTAAAAAGAAATTTAACTCAAGGACCTGTAGCGGGAGAAAGAATAACCAAAAACTAACCCTAGGTTTGAATTTTTAAGGTTCAAGATCTCTTGTGATCAAAGCTTTTAGGATTGATCAAATGTATTTAGTAAGAGAATATTGAGCTCCAAGTATTTTAATTTCCGGTTTATAGAAGTTGAGCTGTAACCACCTGTAGTGATTGATGCATGCTTAGAATTTGGCAAACCGGGTAGATCTCCCAGAACCCTGCAGTGTTTACTGGCCATAACTAGGAGCCTCGGGCCTCAGAGGGATTCGCTTGATCTGCGTCTGCTACCCATGGACACGTGCTGGGTGCTGCATACAGCTAGCAATTCTTAGCCGGTCTGTTTGTTCATTTCTGTCTATGTATGCAATGTTTAGCTTTGTGGGAATTTTTGCCTTTCTAATACTTGCCTGTGCTAATGCCCAAATAAATATTACAGTAATTCTCCTCCATATATGTTGGACTAACACAGTGGACATTAAAGATTGTACACACAATATTGCATGTGTACACTGCTTTGGTGATGCTATCATCTGGGTATTTGGACAACATCAACAAATGCTCTGATGGTTGTCTGGCAGGTCTGTTGCATGTCTCCATACATTTCCTGTCTATGATGTAGCCCAGGGGATGGACTAGTGTAACACCCATATCCATTTTCTCAGCTCCCTAGGGCTCGCTGTCTATAACCATGCATCTTGTGAGACAGCCATTTTTCCTTTGGGTGTATTCTTATATGTAATTAGGCCGTTTTCTTTATTTACCCATCCTCAGGGACGCCTCATTGGGAAACACATCCAGGATACATATACTGTGATTAAGAGGGATTATTTCTGGACACAAGATATGTGCAGTCTTAACTGTGTGTCTAACATTGGACCTGATTGAATCCCATTTGGGAAAGAAATACAACCGGATTTAAGGTTGGTTTCCCAGTCAGATTTGGTCACCGTAGCATGATAAACTTGCTTTTAAAGGGCTTGTATACTTCGCATCATTTTTTTTCTTTTTTACCTCTCTCTTTTCCCCTAGGATCTTCACGCTTTGAGTAAAGGTATTTTGTTTTTTATTACATAACTTTGGGTACCAGGCAACATTAAGGGGGTGTTGTTATGTTAAATTCACTTTAGCAAAGTCACTGTTTACTGTTTAGGTTCATGTGTCACAATTGGACTCACAAGGAACAAGCATGCCTTAACTCTGGACACGTTTATTTTATCTAGGAGTGTTATTATAATTTTTCTTAAAATACACTAATTTGTCACTAAACAACCGAGGTGACACATTTAAAGACAGTATGGGTTTCCACAGGCTCGAGAAGGCAACATGAGCCAATCCTTCAAAGTTAGTCTGTCACAATGGGAAACTGAAATTGGATGCTATTATTGCATACCTTTCATTCCCAATTCTGTACTATTGTTTGTGTCTTAGCCCCGGAGAAGTCGCTGCGCACAACCGTAAGCACGACGAAACACGCGCTGGCTAAGGCTTTTGTGAATAAACTGAAGCGCATTTTCCAGCAAAGATTCAAGCTTTTGTCACACTGTTATTGATATGATTGATACACTGTTAGCGTGTGCAGGGAACTGTTCTATGCTAATTACAGTTTTCCTGTTAAAGATGGTTTGTCACACGGATGAGGCTTCTATTTGACATTATGAGGTGGTCTTCTGTTGAATCGTCAAGGTGACCTCTTCCATCATTTGCTCCTTATGGCTGCTGATGCTGGATGCACAAGCTCCAATACTAATCAGAATTTCTTTTTTAATTCTAGAGAGTCGAAAATGTCAAATGTCAATAGTTGAATTATGATTCTGTTGTAAGTTAAACCTTTTAAGTATTTACATTATTGTGCAAGCCATTAAGGGTTTCTGCATCACATAAACTTCTGTCATGCATTAACAGCTGATTACCTGGTTCGCTTACGTTTTTTATTCTAAGCATGAGGGTCAATGGATTTCTTTCTTTCCAACCAAATATTTAGGGACATCTTTTATTTGGTTGATGTGCAACCACTTATATATGTATACACCGCATAAGAGATTTTATAAAATATTGGAGACAGCATTTTCCAACTGGGAAGAAACCTCTGCCAATTATTTTCTGTTCCATGTGAATTTCAGAGAAATATATTTTATCTTCCATCTTTCTTGTGGTTTCAAGGCCATTTTATGTTTTGAAATCTTCAGTAGACTGCGCCACATTTATATGACCATTACCAAAGGCATACTGTAAATGTTTCCCTAAATGCTAGAATGTCATGTGTAGAAGGTAATTTTATCAGGGCTAGTGCATAGGTCCTGTGTAGCAAATTCTGAGTAAGTAGCATCAATCATCTTGAGGTAGATCGCCCAACAGGGGTGATATAACTCTAAAATAAAGACCTCTGAAAACAGCAAGACAATTTTTCTTTTATCTTATGCTTGAGAAATAAGTCGAAGTAGGTATGCGTTGTGTGGACTAAGAACAACCTGTGTATCATTTTAAAATGTGTATTTTATATCTACTTTAATTGATGATGAATTTTACAATTTCATTCTGGACTTCCTGCTATGGATTAGTCAGTAGGGTATGTTGAGTTTCCTCTTTTTGTACATCTAATACCTGCTATATGTTGGACATGCATTCCTCTGTCAGGACCATCATTGTATCATCAAAATGTGTACCATGACTGCTTAACAATTCACAGTTGCTATACACTCCACCTACTTGATGAAAGCACAGGTAAGGGTGAATGTATACTTTTTCCTCCTGGGGAGTCTACTCTCTGGACGCCCCCTCCTTTTGGTCCTGATGAAGACCCCATGTAAGGATTAATCAACCTACACGAGTCAGGGGGTCGAAACGTCAATGGTCCTTAGAGTGGACAAATACAGGCAATAGAAATTGATTATCTATGTCAAATGTCACTATGTCCATATGTAAATATTGCCTTTATGCAGCTGGATAGGTCTCTATCAGTCCACCAATGTTATTATTTGCACACTGCCTTTCCTCTCTTATGACCTTCACAAGTGCACATTCCCTTTCGAGCACTTTTCTCTCCCTTCCTCTAGAGCATCAACGTTTTGTATACAAATGTACATACTATTCATGCTGTTTCACAGAATAAATCTGTATAAATTAAAATTTGACACATTATAAGATTTGTTTTCACGGTGATGTTACATTTCGTCTATTGAATTGTATACCGCTCTGACCTTTTTTCTTGGACTGCAATTTACCGGGGTCCAGTGGTCTTTCGGGTTACCCCCATTGTTATATAACTCTCATAATAGAAATGTGGCCACCAGTCTACATTTCTCTTTAGTGTACCTTCTGGAAGATTATCTGGTCCAGCCGCTTTTGTTAACTTTATGGTCTGTATTGTTTCCTTTATCCTTTTATCAGAGTAGTGCAATAAAATCTCTTCACCCACTTGAAACTTTATCTTCCGAGGCATCTTATCATTTCCATTCCTGTATACCTCATCCAGATTTTTAACCTATGCATCTTCACCCACCAGATACCTCATTTTCCCTAAGCCTCTTCCGGTTCCCTCATGTATTAGCTGACAGAATTTCCTGACATTATTTGTTTCAGTTACCTCAAACTTGCTTTGCCAACATTTCCCAATATACACTTTTTTCTCATGTTTAACTTGTTCTTATGTTCAATGTTTGCCTTGCGCAGGTTATTACATGTCTCACGATCATATTTTTCTTAAGGGGCCTTTCCTATTTCCTTATCTATTATTTTAATCTTTTACATTCCCTATCAAACCAGACATTTCTCTTCAACCATTTCATTTAGAAACTTCTTTTCGGACCCACATGTGAATAATAAGGTGAGAGATAGGGACTGGCTGTTTCTCCAGTGAATCTTGAGCATTGATATTTCAGACATGAGGCCTCCCGTTTCGAATAATTTGTCTGCATATTTACTCTTACCCCATGTATGTGGTGATTACCGTTTAAAGATCATTGAGTCCCGGACTTTTCAAGCATGTGAGATGCAGTTATCTGTTACTCATATCCTGCTGTTGCACCTTTTTTGTAACGATGGCAGTTGAGTCCAATGGCCCTTAGGTTTTATTTTATTACACCTTTTATTTTATTACACTTTATTATTATTCTTTTCCCTTCTCCTTACCTTTTCACTTCACCCGCACTTTTGATATTGACTTGTTATATGTCCATAGAATTGGTGTTGGTGCCATACGTATTTCTTTTAACCATTTAGAATGTGTGTTTTATAATTGTTTATGTTATTGTATCAGAAATGTGGTGTTATATACGTGGTGTATTTCTATGTAAGTTATTAGTTGTTAGATGAAGTGAATAGTATGTCTATCTGAGACACACATATATGTATCTGATGTATATTTATGTATTAGTACCAGCTTTGTGCGTCTCTCTGTATATTTGGCAATACATTTTTTTCCCGTCTCCATTGTCCTTGTTTCTGGTTATATTTGTCATATTATTACCATTCATTTGCCTGAAATCTGAATATATGTGTATCAATGTGTTTTTTATGTACGTAGTATGTATGTGTACTGTATGTGTACATGTTTTATATTTGTATACTTAGTGTGTTTTTATATTTGTACCTTCTTTCAGCCCTGACGAAGTTCCAAGTGAACGAAACGCGTTGGCTGAGGTTTTAAAAGATTGAAAAGAATAAAGGAATTTTGCACAAATTTGAAGCTTTCTTGTATTTTCCCATTTGGGGCACTGTCCTTTTCTATATACAATTGTCAGTGTCCAGGTGCATAGAGCTACAATTGGAGTGCTCTATGATGTACTGTAATAACAATAGTTCTGTCTATAGCACTTCATACTTAGTAACCACTATACATGATAAAACGAGCTATTGCCAAGAAAATGGTAGTCAGGATGCAGGCTGGGCATGGCTGGATGTTTATGTGTCCGCACAATCCACATACGTCATATGTGGTGCACGCCCAATCAAGAACGTTAGTGTGTTCTGCTCAGTCCCAGGTACCAAATTCTAACTTACAGCATCAGAACCAAGACATATGGACTATCATTGCATCACACTTGCCCAGAACACTTCCTGCAACATGGCTGCAGTAGCGAACACTTACACACTTGCTTTTTGACTAATAATATACCTACTAATTGTAATGAAAACCACAATACTTCTCTATTATCAGCTGCCAAAGACATCATTTCCCCTTATCTTGCACTGCCCGAAAAACAGTACTTAATAGCGGTAGTTGCCTTTTACAATCCACTAAATAGCTACAGACTTCCTTCCCACCTCACTTTTCACATAGTCATTGTTAGATTTTCAGATATTTTGGGTGACAATTAATATTGAATGTTTTTATGATTGATTCAATATGCAAATGCTGAATTACTAATATTGCAATTGAGTCAAGTGTGCAAAGATTGATGTATTCATAATTTCTTTTAGTAAAATGTTTATTTTTTATTAGAAGTACGGACATTTGCATGATACTCATACTGATGCGTTATGCTGTTTGCATTGTTATTGCATTGTGCATTTTAATTTTTATAATTGAAAGGTTTTTATAATTATATGTGTGATCCATATCTTTTATGACCGTTTTGTCGAATAAAGAGTTGTTTGACTTTGAAACAAGTTTAATATGATGTACAGAAGTGTTTATTAATGTAATTTTGTTGTGCCACATTTTAAAAACCGCCATATAAAGTAAAGTAAAGTCCACATTTGTAAAGCGCACAATCACCCGTAAGGGTCTCTAGGCGCTGGGGGCCGTCGGGAAGATTAAGCAAGCTATTGCCCAGAGTCACATGGTGCTGGGCTAACCTGCCGCCGGAGCCGGGGATCGAACCGTGGTCCCCAGATTCCAGTGTCAGTCGCCCTGGCCGCGGCGCCACACCTCTCCCATATTAGTTAACATGGATGCTTTCCATTGGTGTTCTGATGTTGCTTATCCAACTCCTGCTCTTGCCTCTTCCGTATCGTCCGCTGTGTATCTTCTCGTCAGCATCCTTCCGCTGTGGTTACGTTGCTGGGCCCAGCACCGATCACACTTGTATAGCCTATTGTAAATATGGTCTCCTATTATTTTGCTCATCTCTGGATAGCAATAGTGCAGAAGCTGCTCAATGTTTTCTTAAAAGAGGATAAGTGTCAAAAGCATTATAATGACGTGTAAACCTCTGACTTGTCTGAAGTGTATTTATTTTGAACATGTCTTAAAGAGACTGCGTTTTCCTGTAATTTATTATGGGAGCACTGTGTATAAGAAACCCTGGATATGGGGGTGAGCCGGAAGACTTTCCTGTTCTACTATGGACTCTATTCAATTTATGTCAGAGATTACTTTGCTTTTCTAATTGGGATGCTGTCCTATTCCTTTATGTAGGAGAGTAGGGTCTGCAATCCTATGATCACCCAGATTTTTTGCTTTTTGCTGCACTGGTTTACGACTTTCCCTGGCTGTGGGCCTGCTAATCAGACCCACAGCCTAGCTGTTCTCTCTATCCAAATTGTACCCAGGTACTGAATTGGCACTGGGCCCTCTCCAAGTCCCTGTACCCAGGGCTGAGGTGCACCCAGAAGTCTCCCAGGGGCTGAAGCATGTATTATGCCACCCCTGGATTGACTAACTAAAACTGACACAACTGGCTGCACGACAGCTGGGGCAAGGTGGTGTACTCACCCTTTGCTTTAGATATAGTATACCTATATCTAACCCTAAAATGGACACACAGATCTCCTATCAGTCACTCCTATGGCAGGCCTTAACAATCCTGAAGGCAGAGTGCTTGGAATCGTGTGAGATGGTGCTCTGGCATGAGCTGGGCCTGTCTGCGGCTTTCGGGATCTATCCCTTAGCCGTTTCCATGATATCGCATACCATATACTCTTAAGTGCATTATAATCCTCGCGGTTATGTGCCAACTCTGGTATCGCTTTATCAAAACATGTCGAGTAAGGTGTCATACGACTTGGAATACTAACCCCTCGCCAATTCTGGCGACGGGGTTAGCATTCCACCCTTCTAGAGGGACACGACATGCCTGTAACCTATAACCCGGTTAAACGTCAGACAGAGCCTTAGCATCCACAAAATGGATGCTGCCACCGAGACACAAGTCTGCCCTCCTGCTGCTGGGAGTCCTCCCAGAGCAGGAGATAAGGACAAAGGGTTTCCTGCCAGGGGCGGTGCCAGCACCGTCCCAGACAGGGTTTTGTGTATTGTAGGTAGGCAGGGCTTTAGAGGAAGGTGACTGCAAGTAGCACCCCGGTGCTCACTATGCATAGGCCGGCTTGAACCAGTTCCAGGGTCATTCCAGACCCTGTGCTGGGGAAAAGCCCGCC
The DNA here is from genome assembly GCF_964261635.1 of Lissotriton helveticus. Classification (NCBI taxonomy): domain Eukaryota; kingdom Metazoa; phylum Chordata; class Amphibia; order Caudata; family Salamandridae; genus Lissotriton; species Lissotriton helveticus. The sequence goes on along the minus strand of NC_136071.1, from coordinate 1,100,352,596 downwards.
AAGGAAGTGGGTGTAACCACCCCCCTCCTAGTCCCACCCATAGGGCAGGACTTAGTCGCGTGCCAGCCCCTTTTTACAGGATAAAGGTAGAGACTGGCCCCCTTCCAAATCAGATCATCTTTGAATCCTGAAACTACTTTCCACGAAAGGAACTCAAGACTTCTTCCTAAGATTTCTCCCTTGTGACTAAGGAGTAGTCACCCTGCATCCGCAGGCACCATCTAAGAACACTGCGGTCTGCTGCAAGTCCTTCCTCCGGAATCCGACTGCCCAGCTCGACGAGAACCGGCTTCCCTGGCACCTCTGACCTCTACCTGCATCATCAGTCACGCTGAGATTCGTGGGTGTGACGAGACCTCGAGGGACCGGCCATCTTCAAGACTGCACGACTTCTGAACAACAAGCCCGCCGAGTGAATTCCTGGTGAGTGCTTTGGGGTCCGAGAAGCCCCCACCCTGAGCAGCTCCAGCACCGAAGAGCAGCCCCCCAGCATCTCCACGATCTGCGTGGGGCCCTTCTGCTTTTTACTGCTCACCGCGTTGTTTGGCTACTAGCCCGCTGGCTTGTGGCCTTCCTGACGACGCCCGACGACATTTCTGCTGCTGGTCTGGTTGCTCCAGACTGGCCCTTGCTTCCCTCCATCGGAGAAGTACCCTGGACCCTCCTGGTCCACCCAAGACGCCATTTTAGGTCCACCGCGTGGGCCTTGCATTTGCCAAGACTTGTTGCCCAATCCTGGGTCCAGCGACGTCGACAGCAAGAACCTTCGTGGGACAGCTCGCACCTCCATCCTGGTCGCCGACAACGCCTCCTGGTCCGAGAGACTGCAGAGCCCAGCAGCGCCCACTCACCTGACTGCGGTGACTTCGCCCGGTGCCATCCTGGTGCCCACTTAATCACTGGCTAGTGATTCAAGAACTTGGTCCCCTCTGCTTTCAGGTTTTCTTCTTCCTTGATCCAGGCTTGGATCCATCGAACTTTCCTTCACTGGTCGCCTGCCAGCAACTTCTTCCTTCCAGGCTCCTGGTCCGGCAACGAGATCCCCGACGTCTTTTCAGACCTATGCAGCTGCAGCCCCTGGGCTAGGTAACTTCGGCACTTCGGTGTCCCAGCATAGCCTCACTATCCTAGGGTCAGGATCCACTGTCGTTTTCTTCCTACCAGGTCGGGTTCGCCCGTGAACACTAACTTTGCCTTTACTAGCCTCCATAGACTTTGTCCCGCATCCCGCGTGAGAGTGCACACTCTGCACCCGAGTCCCCTGGGTCTCCTAGTAGTAATCTAACGATTCCCTAGTCCAGTCCTAGCGATTCCAAAGCCTATTAGAACTGTTACTTACCTGCTAGTAATTCGCATTCCACTTTTTAAGTATATGGTTTTTCGTGCCCCTCGGGCATTTGTGTATAACGTGCTAACTTAAAGTATTTTCGTAAGAGTTTTGTTGTGTGCTTAGCTCCCTGTCTCATAAAGAGCCAGGGTAGTCTTGTTATAAATAAATACACTGTTTATTTTCATAACAACTTGTGTGGTGTCCTTTCACTGGGTGTTCAAGGGGTAATGTGATGGTAAAACAGCTGGCTTAACACGCCCTCTAGAGTCTTAGCCTTAGACTGCTCGTATCCATGCTACTAGGATAGCTGGTCTATAAGGTTGACTTACAACCAATCATCAATAAGGGTTGTTTGGACTGATATATAGTGATCACTAGAATAGTGAGCACTGCACATCAGGCCAACTTCTCACATTGGTGAGCAGCGGTTGGGATTTGAGCTTGCTGTTGTTTTACCACGCATGCCCTAAGAATATCTTGTGAAGGATCACATAAGTACTAAAGGTACATATAACTTAGCTTAGAATACTCTGAGTTCTACTGAACCAGCTGTTGTAGCTCCTAGGGCCTAGCACACCCTAAACTACAACTCTAGCAAGGGATCAGTAGGCAAACATATAGTGTAGGTAAGTGCACCACTTACACCTCACTAGAAAAGCATGTCGACTCAGGGGGACTCTACTGAGACTCCCCTGGTCAGTGTTGACCCTCCACAGGTCACTTCGAGATATGCAGCTCTCAATTTTCAGGAGATGAGACAAATCTGTGTCTCCAGGAAACTGAAGCAGGGGTCTAACCCCACCCTTCCCTTTCTGATAGGTCTCTTAGAGACATATGATGCCAGAAAGCTCTCTCAGTTACATGGGAGCATGCCAGCCTTAGAGGGAACCTCTGGGGATCCAGACCTCCCCAACACTGATTCAGCAGTTGAGGAGGAGGATCAGGAGGTACTCTCTGGGGATGAGGCAGACAAGAATCTTGAGGTAGTCAGAAGGCTAACCAAGACCAACTTAGACTTACTTGGGCTAGGATCTGGGGGCCCCCCAGTACTAACCCGAAGTGGGCCTAACCTTGGAGTTAGGAGAGATAGATCTCTTTCTAGGGACTCCAATAGATCTCTGCACTCTAATGCCTCTTCTCAGGGGAGAAGGAATCCTCCACAGAGGAGATTTACTTCCCCTCAGAGAAGGGAGCATGAGGCTAGGATGAGACAAGCTGAACTGAGGATTGAAAGGGAAGAAATTGCCCTGGCCAAAGAGAAGCTTGCCCTGGCAAGAGAGCAGCAGATGAGTGGGCTAGCTCCCACTGGTGGCAGCAATCTCCCAAGAGATAGAGAGAAGGGTTTAGATACTAAACACCTGACTAAAATAGTGCCCCCCTTTAAGCAAGGGGATGACATCCAGAAATGGATGGCTGCTCTGGAGAGGGCCTGCACTGTGCAGAACATTCCCCAGAGTCAGTGGGCAGCTATACTGTGGCTCTCCTTTGATGGTAAAGGTAGAGATAAGCTCCTCACTACAAGAGTGGAGGATGCTAACAATTACCAGGTCCTGAAGAATACACTGGTTGATGGGTTTGGTTTAACCACTGAGCAGTACAGGTTGCAGTTCAGAGACACCCAGAAAACTCAGTCTCAGGACTGGTCTGATTTTGTGGATTGTGCCACTAAGGCTTTGGAGGGCTGGTTGCTGGGTAGCAAGGTTACAGATTACACAGGATTGTATAATCTAATGATGAGAGAACAAATTTTGAACAATTGTCAGAACCAGTTGCTGCACCAGCACCTTGTTGATTCAGATCTGACCTCTCCCCAAGAATTGGGAAAGAAGGCAGACAAATGGGTCAGGACAAGGATCAAGCAGAACCAGAACCAGAACCAGGGTGGTCAGAAGAAAGCAGACCAGAAGGGTAATGTTAAGAATGAGCAAAATGACCAGAAGTCTTCACCAGGTCCCCAACAAACCAAAGAGGGTGGGGGTCAGGCTTCCCAGAAGAAGAAGACTCAAGAAGGCCAGTCAAAAAGGTGGTGCCAGTACTGCAAAAGTAAATCTCACTGGTTTAGTGAGTGCACCAAAAGAGGAGGAGGACAAACTCCTGCCACTACAGCTCCTAAAGCAACTGCACCCCCTAGTACAGTCAGTAGTGGTAGTGTCACTCCCAAGGCATTAGTTGGGTTAACCTTGGGTACTGAGGGGTCTGACAACTTAGTTGGCACACTCACTCAGGCTGTCCTTGTCTGTACAGGGGATATGGATATGTCCCCTGAAATAAGTCCCAATACTTTGGGCAAATACAGGCAGACACCTTTGATTAATGGCAAAATGGCTCAGGCCTATAGGGACACTTGTGCCAGTGTCACCATGGTGACACCTAACTTTGTGGACCCTGGACAGATCATGCCAGGTACTGATTTCCTGGTGACCAATGCCAGCAATGTCACTACTAGTCATAGTGTGGCAATTGTGGCTTTCTCCTGGGGTGGAGTGAAGGGACAAAAGAAAGTTGTAGTCAGTTCAGACCTCCCAGTTGATTGTTTGTTGGGCAATGATTTGGAGTCATCACAATGGTCAGAAGTGGAGCAGAGGACTCACATGGAGATGTTAGGCTTGCCAGCACATGTGCTTGCTGTGACTAGGTCACAGGCCAGAAGATGCCCCACTGAACAGGTGCTGGATCCTGAAATTATGGACCAGACACCTCCCAAGAAGAAGAGCAGTAAGGGTAAGGCTTTGCCTTCCCCCTTGCCCCAGGTTGAGGATCAAGTCTCTGAGGAGGCTGATCTAGCAGAGCTGAGGGAAACTGAGCCTAAAGAGCTTGAACTTGATCAAGTTGAGTTTCTGGGCTCAGGGGGACCCTCCAGAGCAGACCTGGGGAAGGAACAGTTGAGCTGCCCTTCCCTTGAACCCCTCAGACAGCAGGCTGCTGCTGAGGCTGCAGGGAATGCCACAGGTGCCCACAGGGTATACTGGGAAGATGGACTCCTGTACTCTGAGTCAAGAGACCCCAAGCCTGGTGCAACCAGGAGGCTGGTCATCCCCTTGTCTCTGAGAGGTTTCCTTCTCACCTTGGCCCATGAGATTCCCCTTGCAGGTCATTTAGGTCAGACAAAGACTTGGGACAGGCTTGTCTCACACTTTCACTGGCCCCATATGAATGAGAATACCAAGGAGTTTTGTCGCTCATGTGTCACTTGCCAAGCCAGTGGTAAGTCAGGTGGCACCACAAAGGCCCCCCTCATACCACTACCTGTGGTGGGGGTTCCCTTTGAAAGAGTGGGGATTGACATTGTTGGTCCAATGGAACCCCAGACAGCATCAGGACACAAGTTTATACTGGTGGTGGTGGACCATGCCACCAGGTATCCTGAGGCTATTCCCCTTAGGACCACTACAGCCCCTGTAGTGGCAAGAGCCCTAGTTGGAGTGTTCTCCAGAGTGGGTTTCCCTAAGGAGGTCGTTTCTGACAGAGGTACAAACTTCATGTCAGGATATCTGACTGCCATGTGGAAAGAGTGTGGTGTGAACTACAAGTTCACCACACCCTATCATCCACAATGCAATGGGCTTGTTGAGAGATTCAACAGGACCCTGAAAGGGATGATTCATGGACTACCTGAACCTCTTAGGAGAAGATGGGATGTCCTGATCCCCTGCCTCCTGTTTGCTTACAGAGAGGTCCCACAGAAGGGGGTTGGTTACAGCCCTTTTGAGCTTCTGTATGGGCATCCTGTAAGAGGACCCCTGTGTTTGGTGAAGGAAGGATGGGAGAGACCTCTCAAAAAGCCTGCAACCAACATAGTGGACTATGTACTTGGTCTCCGCTCCAGGATGGCTGAGTATATGGAGAAGGCATCTAAAAACCTTGAGGCCAGCCAGGAACTTCAAAAAGCTTGGCATGACCAAAAGGCTGTACTGACTGTGTACCAGCCAGGACAGAAGGTGTGGGTGCTGGAGCCAGTGGCCCCAGCAGCTCTGAAAGACAAATGGTCTGGGCCCCACACCATCATTGAGCAAAAGGGAGAGGTTACCTACTTGGTGGACCTTGGAACTCCCAGGAGCCCTCTCAGAGTGCTCCATGTTAACAGGCTCAAAGCATATGTTGACAGGAAGGACATGAGCTTGCTCATGGCCACAGATGAGGGACAGGAGGAAGAGAGTGACCCTCTCCCAGACCTGCTCACTCAGAATCCTGATGATGGGTCAGTTGATGGTGTTGTCTTTTGTGGCAGCCTCACTGAACATCAGCAACAGGATTGCAGGCAAGTTCTGCAATCCTTTCGACATATGTTCTCTCTGACACCCAGCCAAACTGATTGGTGCACCCATGATGTTGACACTGGAGACAGTCTGCCTGTCAAGAGTAAAATCTACAGGCAGCCTGATCATGTTAGAGACTGCATCAAAACTGAAGTGCAGAAAATGTTGGAACTGGGAGTCATTGAGCCCTCAGATAGCCCTTGGGCTAGCCCAGTAGTTCTAGTGCCAAAGCCTCACACCCAGGGTGGTAAGAGAGAGATGAGGTTTTGCGTAGACTACAGAGGCCTCAATGCAGTCACTAAGACTGATGCCCACCCAATCCCAAGAGCAGATGAGCTTATAGATAGATTGGCTTCTGCCAACTTCTTAAGCACATTTGATTTGACAGCTGGGTATTGGCAAATCAGGTTAGCTGAGGAAGCCAAACCTAAGACAGCATTTTCTACCCCTGGAGGGCATTATCAATTTGTGGTAATGCCCTTTGGACTGAAAAATGCACCTGCCACCTTCCAAAGGTTGGTGAATCAAGTCCTCACTGGGCTGGATGACTTCTGTGCAGCTTATCTTGACGATATTGCTGTCTTTAGCTCCACCTGGGAGGATCACCTGGTCCACCTGAGGAAAGTGTTAGAGGCCCTGCAAAAGGCAGGCCTCACTATCAAGGCCACAAAGTGCCAGATAGGGCAGACACAGGTTGTATACCTGGGCCACCTTGTAGGTGGAGGCCAGGTTCAGCCACTGGAGAGTAAGATACAGGCCATCAAGGACTGGACTCCTCCAATCACCCAGACTCAGGTTCGAGCTTTCTTGGGCCTGACTGGGTACTATAGGAAGTTTGTCAGAAATTATGGGTCCATAGTGACCCCCCTTAATGACCTGACAAGCAAGAAGATGCCAAAGAAAGTTCAGTGGACAGCAAGCTGTCAGAAAGCATTCAATGACCTAAAGCAGGCCATGTGCACAGCACCTATCCTCAAGAGTCCAGATTACTCCAAGCCATTCATTGTCCAAACAGATGCTTCTGAGTTGGGTGTGGGAGCTGTTCTGTCTCAACTGAATTTTGATGGTAATGATCAGCCTATTGCTTTCATTAGTAGAAGGTTGACACCCAGAGAGAAAAATTGGTCAGCTATTGAGAGGGAGGCCTTTGCTGTGGTCTGGGCCCTGAAGAAGCTGAGGGCCTACTTGTTTGGCACTCACTTCACCATTCAGACAGACCATAAGCCCCTCTTGTGGCTAAATCAGATGAAGGGTGAAAACCCCAAACTGCTTAGGTGGTCCATTTCCCTACAGGGGATGGATTTTACAGTGGAGCATAGACCTGGGACTGATCACAGCAATGCTGATGGGCTCTCCAGGTATTTCCACTTAGAGCAAGAAGACTCACCTGGTCAAGGTTAGTTTATTGTCCCAAAGTTTGGGGGGGGGTCATGTAGGAGAGTAGGGTCTGCAATCCTATGATCACCCAGATTTTTTGCTTTTTGCTGCACTGGTTTACGACTTTCCCTGGCTGTGGGCCTGCTAATCAGACCCACAGCCTAGCTGTTCTCTCTATCCAAATTGTACCCAGGTACTGAATTGGCACTGGGCCCTCTCCAAGTCCCTGTACCCAGGGCTGAGGTGCACCCAGAAGTCTCCCAGGGGCTGAAGCATGTATTATGCCACCCCTGGATTGACTAACTAAAACTGACACAACTGGCTGCACGACAGCTGGGGCAAGGTGGTGTACTCACCCTTTGCTTTAGATATAGTATACCTATATCTAACCCTAAAATGGACACACAGATCTCCTATCAGTCACTCCTATGGCAGGCCTTAACAATCCTGAAGGCAGAGTGCTTGGAATCGTGTGAGATGGTGCTCTGGCATGAGCTGGGCCTGTCTGCGGCTTTCGGGATCTATCCCTTAGCCGTTTCCATGATATCGCATACCATATACTCTTAAGTGCATTATAATCCTCGCGGTTATGTGCCAACTCTGGTATCGCTTTATCAAAACATGTCGAGTAAGGTGTCATACGACTTGGAATACTAACCCCTCGCCAATTCTGGCGACGGGGTTAGCATTCCACCCTTCTAGAGGGACACGACATGCCTGTAACCTATAACCCGGTTAAACGTCAGACAGAGCCTTAGCATCCACAAAATGGATGCTGCCACCGAGACACAAGTCTGCCCTCCTGCTGCTGGGAGTCCTCCCAGAGCAGGAGATAAGGACAAAGGGTTTCCTGCCAGGGGCGGTGCCAGCACCGTCCCAGACAGGGTTTTGTGTATTGTAGGTAGGCAGGGCTTTAGAGGAAGGTGACTGCAAGTAGCACCCCGGTGCTCACTATGCATAGGCCGGCTTGAACCAGTTCCAGGGTCATTCCAGACCCTGTGCTGGGGAAAAGCCCGCCAAGGAAGTGGGTGTAACCACCCCCCTCCTAGTCCCACCCATAGGGCAGGACTTAGTCGCGTGCCAGCCCCTTTTTACAGGATAAAGGTAGAGACTGGCCCCCTTCCAAATCAGATCATCTTTGAATCCTGAAACTACTTTCCACGAAAGGAACTCAAGACTTCTTCCTAAGATTTCTCCCTTGTGACTAAGGAGTAGTCACCCTGCATCCGCAGGCACCATCTAAGAACACTGCGGTCTGCTGCAAGTCCTTCCTCCGGAATCCGACTGCCCAGCTCGACGAGAACCGGCTTCCCTGGCACCTCTGACCTCTACCTGCATCATCAGTCACGCTGAGATTCGTGGGTGTGACGAGACCTCGAGGGACCGGCCATCTTCAAGACTGCACGACTTCTGAACAACAAGCCCGCCGAGTGAATTCCTGGTGAGTGCTTTGGGGTCCGAGAAGCCCCCACCCTGAGCAGCTCCAGCACCGAAGAGCAGCCCCCCAGCATCTCCACGATCTGCGTGGGGCCCTTCTGCTTTTTACTGCTCACCGCGTTGTTTGGCTACTAGCCCGCTGGCTTGTGGCCTTCCTGACGACGCCCGACGACATTTCTGCTGCTGGTCTGGTTGCTCCAGACTGGCCCTTGCTTCCCTCCATCGGAGAAGTACCCTGGACCCTCCTGGTCCACCCAAGACGCCATTTTAGGTCCACCGCGTGGGCCTTGCATTTGCCAAGACTTGTTGCCCAATCCTGGGTCCAGCGACGTCGACAGCAAGAACCTTCGTGGGACAGCTCGCACCTCCATCCTGGTCGCCGACAACGCCTCCTGGTCCGAGAGACTGCAGAGCCCAGCAGCGCCCACTCACCTGACTGCGGTGACTTCGCCCGGTGCCATCCTGGTGCCCACTTAATCACTGGCTAGTGATTCAAGAACTTGGTCCCCTCTGCTTTCAGGTTTTCTTCTTCCTTGATCCAGGCTTGGATCCATCGAACTTTCCTTCACTGGTCGCCTGCCAGCAACTTCTTCCTTCCAGGCTCCTGGTCCGGCAACGAGATCCCCGACGTCTTTTCAGACCTATGCAGCTGCAGCCCCTGGGCTAGGTAACTTCGGCACTTCGGTGTCCCAGCATAGCCTCACTATCCTAGGGTCAGGATCCACTGTCGTTTTCTTCCTACCAGGTCGGGTTCGCCCGTGAACACTAACTTTGCCTTTACTAGCCTCCATAGACTTTGTCCCGCATCCCGCGTGAGAGTGCACACTCTGCACCCGAGTCCCCTGGGTCTCCTAGTAGTAATCTAACGATTCCCTAGTCCAGTCCTAGCGATTCCAAAGCCTATTAGAACTGTTACTTACCTGCTAGTAATTCGCATTCCACTTTTTAAGTATATGGTTTTTCGTGCCCCTCGGGCATTTGTGTATAACGTGCTAACTTAAAGTATTTTCGTAAGAGTTTTGTTGTGTGCTTAGCTCCCTGTCTCATAAAGAGCCAGGGTAGTCTTGTTATAAATAAATACACTGTTTATTTTCATAACAACTTGTGTGGTGTCCTTTCACTGGGTGTTCAAGGGGTAATGTGATGGTAAAACAGCTGGCTTAACACGCCCTCTAGAGTCTTAGCCTTAGACTGCTCGTATCCATGCTACTAGGATAGCTGGTCTATAAGGTTGACTTACAACCAATCATCAATAAGGGTTGTTTGGACTGATATATAGTGATCACTAGAATAGTGAGCACTGCACATCAGGCCAACTTCTCACACTTTATAATTTTGCTGTCTATTTGGGACTTAAAATATTTCTGATTTATGACTACTTTGTACTCTGCATTTGAGCCTACATTGCATTTATTCTGTACCACCTGAATTTTGGATTTTGTAATAAAGCTCTTTTAACTTTTCCTTGATCTAGAACTCAGTTATTGAATGACCCCAGTTATGTATTTGCTACTCTGCTAAACTGCTGTTGAGTCTGATGTTGGGGAAGGTGCCTTTTAGTGCCAAATCAACCCCGAAACAGAACCACCAAAAGTACATTTTAGGTGGTTTGATTTTTTGGATGTCCTGAATTTTGGGGTGTGGGGTTCCGCTCCCACACCATAACACTTATGAACAAACATTGACAAAGCTATTAGGTATCACCTTTGGAACATATTGGCCAGTATTTTTTGACGATGTTGTACAGCATCCCTGGGTTGTGCGGCATGGCTAAAGAGTCATAACATGTCCACCTGCCTCTTTTTGTAGGTGCACGCAGCATGCATGCACAATTTGTACTTTTTTGTGATCAGAGTTCTATCAGTAAGTAACAACAACAACAAAAAAGTTGTGGCATCGTGTGTTTTTTTTTTGAGGCGTCGGTGGGCGGAAGCAATAAGGGAGATGCGAATGGGGGGGAACCAACGCTGAGGGCATGGTTCATGAAGGAAACAATACAGGTGGGCAAAGCAACATGGAGGAAACAACAGGGAGTGGGGGAAGCAATTTGGAGGACGCCGGAAGCAACATGTGAGAAAGTGGAATGTAGAGCGTGGGTTGGGCAAGAGAAGCACACAGGCTAAATAGAGAGAGAGCAATGTGGCACTATTGGGAAGGGAACTACACAAGTGAGAAAGCAATATGGGGAGAAAAGGACACGAGGGCGAGCACAACAAGAAACGGTGTGGGAGATAAGCATATGTGTGAGAGAGTGCAACAAGGAGACTGGAAAAGGAGGGAAGGGCAGTACACAAGAAAGACAGCTGAAAAACATGTGCATTTTTGTTGAGTGCTAAGAAGTGCTTCAAACGTGAGCATTGGAATGACACAAATAATGCACCCATGCTCCAGGGGAGGGATAAACACAAGAAGAGGAAGCAAAGCCCACACCAACGAAAAGCAAGCAAATGGGTGACCATAAAGCCAACCAATGGTAAGCAATGCTGGACTCTAAGCACACAATATGCCTTTTTGCCAACAAACAGTGTGCACTATCTAGCAGGCGAGTCCTAAAAATGTTGTCTTTAGTAGAATTGTCACTTCAAGAGCCTTCTTCTTTATCCCTCTTCTGCTCCTTGACAGAGTTCTTAACTTTACACCCCTCACTTTCTTCAGTAGGCCCCATCCCATCCCCTCACCCTTCAGACATCAGGCAGTGTGGTTATTGGTTCACCACAACTACAGCAGGTAGGTCCATCTTCCCTCCCACTGTCCCAGTCTTCTAGCTTCCACAGGACACAGCGCACCTACATTCTATCACATAATTCACTCTCGGCATTCCAGACACTAGCTCAGATATACAGGCAATGAGAACCCACGGGATACTACACTAGTGCGCTGATTGCAGGGCTTTAAGTGGGCCACGTCCCTTCCCATCCTGAGACCCTGTAGTAATTAAAAACATACATTGAAACTGGTCCCTCTCGGGATTCCCTGTTCATGTCCTTATTTTTTTTTAAGTCAAAAACACTGATCGATTTCTGAACAATAAAAGTATGAAATGATAAGGTAACCCACATCAGTGATTTACTTCCTGTTTATATTTTAGGTTTACCTAATTTAGCGTTCCCTGAGAGTGTTCGCTATTTCCAGGATGTTGGATTTCTGTATTTTTTTTGCTGTGCATCATGCCACTCACGGACAGTTCATACTTTCAACCGAGTTGCCTCCAGGTGTTTGTAAAGGACCACCGATGAGAGGTGTAGAGTTGAGGTGTAGAGTTTCTCTCAGTGCCTACCTGTGGGTCAAAAAGGTGTTCAGAATACATGGTCATCCAGTCCTTGGCTTTCCTGCAGAGCGCACATGGCAACGGTCATGTATTCCAGTTGCAATTGTTACTCTGTGCAAATGTGTTTGAAGGAGGTTCACATTCGTCAAAACATTGACAAGGCAAACGTAAAACAAAATGCAGGGCTTGCAGGTGAGTGGGTGCGTTGAGCGTTTGGAGGATGGGGAAAGGAAGGCGATACGAGGAAGTGCATTCAGGAGAGATTGAAAAGAGCAGACTGAACAGGAACGAAATGCTGTGTAAGACGGCAGCAGAGGGAGGAGAGAAAAAGATCGTACATATCAAACACCGAGTGAACATAAGCGGAGGGATTGAGACACTTTAAAGACAACTGCCCCCTCCACAGGACTCAGCAATGTTTAATTCACAGTCTCACAATTTCCGAATTTAAATATTTTCAATATTATGTCAAACAAAATTATTGAACAGATAACACCTGTTACACCTGTGGAGAAGTGTGGCTCAGGGGTTAGAGGCGGCAGACCCGGAAGCTGAGATCGATCCTGGACCAGGGTTCAATTCCCCGCCTCGGCAGGTCTTGGGCTAAAAAATCCACGGACTCGATAATTCTCGTTCCGGTGCCTACTCAACTCACGGGTTCACACTCTGCGACTCTGGGCAATAGCTTGCTTAATCTCCACTATGGCCCCTCGCGGTGGGATGCCTGGCTTTCACCTTGTGGATACCCTGCCGGGGTTATCACACAGGGGAATACCAGGACGGGTTCCCTAAGCAAGCGCCTTGAGACCTCTGGGTGATTAGTGCGCTATATAAATCGAAATACATTTACATTTACATTTACATTTACACCTACTGATAAAGCCAATAGTCCTGGTTGGTTTTAGGAGCATGTCAGTTGTGTTCTATTTCTGGATGCAATAATAAAGGTCAGAGGCACCAAAATACTCGTCTGCAGGCACACAATGGGAATCACAGAAATGTAGTTTGCGTTTAATCCAAGCCCGTAATTGCATATGCCACACCCCTTTTAGAGACCCCCACACACTTTTTTCATCCCACTTGAAGCCCTGGCTGATTGTGTGCCCTTAGTGTAGCACAGTGTGCCACCAGACAGTGTGGTAGCACCAGCACCTACTTCAGTAATACGGCGTGTGTGCAGATGCAATGGCAATCGATTACTTGTTCTGAATGGAGTCGCACCCCTATGCAAATGAGGGAACGCCCATTTCTTAAGCCCCACACCCGCCTGCTGCCGCCTCACCCCTTCAGTAATATGGAAATGCCATGAGGGGGCAAAATGCTCCTTTACACCCAGAGTACCATAATATGCACCTTACTGTAATGTTTGTCATTACTGCTGTTTTCAGGCACCATCATGTTCTTTTCCTAATTTGTCCCCTCCCACACAAACTGTTCATATTTATGTATGGCGCCCGATTAGTGTGTTTAATAAATTAAATAACTAGTTTATAACAAGATACACACATTGTTTAAGACTGACCAGAGCCGTCGGGGGCCGAGCTACACCCTGCTTGTTTCATGGAACTCTACTTTGCCACGTGTTTGCAGCAGCACTTCCGGGTTTGCACCTTTTATTCACCAGCGCACACCTGCTCCTGATGGTGCGCTCTTCCTCCCTCCGGCCACGCACTTCATGCAGGCGTCTCTGGTGATGTCCTGGACGCCCTTTTCAGTACAGAATCTCCAGTGACAGGAAACGCCCTTCCCAGGGCCGTGCGGCCTGTTTGACTTGCATTCATCATTACCGCATGTCATGTCCCACGCGGTGACGCAGCTAGATGAGGATGGTGACTAGTTTCGGTAGAGAGGCGGCATAGCCCAAGTTTAATATATTACAGAAGTCTCGTGCTTTCTTCATCCAATCAACGCTCTAGAAATACATTATAGTCCCCACCTTCCTTTCTTCTTCTATAAATATCACGAGCCTTCACACGTGATGTCATCATTTGAGGCGCATGCGGATTGGTGGGCGGATTCCATTTATTATCTCTCTGGTTCCTCATATGCTATATCTTTAAAGGTGCTACATGTATTTTGTCTGCACGAACTAGAAATGTGGCCTTGGCCGGCCCTTACCTTGTACAAGAACGAATTCACCATATTTGTAAACTGGGTCTTTTTTCGGAGTTCACTCTAACATTACCTCCTTGGTGGGGGTATGATGGAATATTTCTTTATTACAGCAGCTCTCTTTATTTATTTGGGTTCCAGGAGGTCAAAGGTCAGTTTAAGCAAAATCTTAGCTTGAGCTGATAACATAACTCCATATCAAATTGGCCCAAATGCTTCAGGCCAGGGGTTTCCAACTCTATGGCACTGTGGTTTGGTAGTTTATAAATGTGGCTTTTGATGTGTTTATTGACAAAAATGAACTATTATCCTTATTATTAGAAATAACAGGCTCAAACTCCACATCTACCTCCACACGCAAGTATTTAGTCAGGCAAGCCCTGTGACCTAGGCCTGGAATCGCTGATTGATAGGCCACAGAGGCCACAGGTGGGAGAGCACAATGGAAGAGAGCGGTAGTGAACCCTATTCGAAAGAATGCAGCCTTGCCATGGTCGGACCTTTCCAATCTTCGTCCTATTTCCTTACTTCCTCATATCAGCAAGATGACCGAGAAACATGTGAATATCCATCTTTCCAAGTTTATCGAGGCAGCGGGTGGTCTGGACCATTCTCAATCTGGGTTCAGAACTAACCACAGCACCGAGTAGGCCCTCCTCTCCGTGACCAATACTATCAGGATGGCACAGGATAGAGGAGGCTCCATGATCTTAGTGCTGTTGGACTTATCCGCTGCCTTTGATACGGTTTCGCATGACATTCTTCTCGGTCGTCTGCGGAAGGTGGGAATAGGCGGCTCGGCTCTGGCCTGGCTAAAAAGCTTTCTCTCGGGTCGGTCACAAACCGTCAGGTTGGGCTCCCATCAATCAATCTTTTGGGAGCTCACTAAGGGGGTTCCACAGGGATCATGCCTAAGCCCTACACTTTTTAACGTTTATGTGGCCCCCCTGGCGGACATTGTGAGAGAATATGGGCTCACTCCAATATCGTACGCTGACGATACTCAGCTTTTGTTTCCCTTCCATACCCTGACACCGGCAATCAAACAGGCATTTGCCACCGGTATGAGAGCAGTATCTGACTGGATGGCCTCCAACTGCTTGCAATGTAATGTAAGCAAGACGGAGGTCGTGCTTTTTGGAGAAGCCCCTTGTTGGACCCGGCCTCGTGGCGTGGTTCGCCCCTGCTCCTCCGCACCCTGTTAGCGTAGCCCTGCGCCCTGAGTTCCCTGCGCAGCATCCCGTTAGCGTAGCCTGCACCCCGAGCCCTGGTCGTCCTGCTCCCTGTACACCCAGACCCTGTAACCGACGACCAGCCCCGCTTATCCCATCCCACTCCCGGCTCCTAGCGCCTACAACCTGCATGCCCCACAAGGCCCGGCAGCCATTTTCCCTTCCCGAGATCCCTGTCTCCCTGGGCCTAGCGTGACCCCAGCCCCAGCGAAACCCAGACTCCAAAGGAGCGCCAGTCCCGGCTGGGGGGTAAAGGGCTCCCCGAGTGAGATAAGCCAGGGAGTTTCGATGGCACCGCCGGCCTCCCCTGAGAGACTGGTTTCTGTCACACCTTTGGCCTCACCTTGTGGGCCAGTTTCGATCGCACCTCTGGCCTCCCCGAGTGCTGGCTCCAGACCTGCTGGGCGTCTGGGAATCCCTGGACGCATCTTCCAAAGAGATCAAAGAGCCAACCGCCGGACCTCGCCAACGACCAGCCCCCAAGGCATGAGACCTCCGCCTGCGAGGGTCCGGACATCAAAGGGCTAATGGACTATATCAGGGCCCGCCCGACAACTAGCGGGCAGTTGTATCTTGGACCTGAAGCCTGCTGATCTGATCGCAGCTGACCCTGAGAAGAACTCAATCTCGCATCGCTGAGCCCTGCTGACGCTGTCGCGGCTCCCTCTTCGCAACAAGGAACTGAACCACCTGAGCCCTGCTGACGCTGTCGCGGCTCGAGCTGAACTCGTAACCATCGGAGCCCTGCTGACGCTGTCGCGGCTCGTCCTCTCTAAGATCTCGGAGCCCTGTTGACGCTGTCGCGGCTCGAGCTGAACTCGTAACCATCGGAGCCCTGCTGACGCTGTCGCGGCTCGCCATCTCTAAGACCTCGGAGCCCTGCTGACGCTGTCGCGGCTCGAGCTTGAACCTGTAACCATCTGAGCCCTGCTGACGCTGTCGCGGCTCCTCCAGAACTTCTCCGGATCGAGCCCTGCTGACCTCGTCGCGGCTCGAGGAGTACTCTGGTCCGGCTGGACCATCGAGACCACATCACGACCCGAGCCGACTCGACGTGAGTGAAGCAACCAGTACGACCATCATCTTCTGTATCCCCCGGCTCGAGGATTGAGAGCTGTGCGCAGGGTACGCTTCGTACTGGCCGAGAGGCTAAGACTGTCCCGCTCCCCTCTTCCCGAATCCTCAGAGACTTGTGATCCCTCGATCATTGTGTACATAAGAGTGCTTCTTTCTTTTTATGACTTATAAAGAACTTGTTACTGAAATCCAACGGTGTGGTGTCCGTTCGTAAGTGTGGTGTGAGCCAGTGTGTACGATCCTAGACTCGAAGTCCTCCCCGGTGGGGACCTCGCGATAAGACTCGGCAAGATCTGGGGGAGAGGTGGGTCCTGGGGGTGGTCGGGTGAGCACAACCTGGCCCTCTAAGATCGCCCCTTCTAACACCCCTCTCTTGTGGTCTCCTGAGTGGTGGCCCCCGGATCTAGGATCTGCTCCTCTCCCTAAGCAGACAGTAAAAAATCTGGGGGTGCGACTGGATCAGGCGCTATTGCTAAAAGAACATGTGAGTCTGGTGGCGTGAACATGTTTCAGGACCATTGGGCTCCTGAGACGTGTGTTCCCACACCTGGATGACTGCTACAGCAAAACACTGGTCCAGACACTGGTCGTCAGTAGATTGGACTACTGCAACGGTTTAGTGCTCTCTGTCAACGAAGAGCAGTTGAGTCGTTTGCAAGTGGTCCAGAATACTGCGGCCAGACTAATTCTGGGCGCCCCCCCTAGGTCTTCTTCACACCCTCTTTTGTGTAAACTCCACTGGTTGCCTATTCGCCAGCGAATCAAGTTTAAAGTGTTCTGTATAATCCATAGATGCCTCCCGGGATCTGGCCCTAAATATCTGGCTGAACTATTTCAGCTGTATATTCCTACCCGTTCACTGCGCTCTAGTAACTTACTATTGTTACAAGTCCCTCGGATCAAGAAGGCAAGACAAGGGGGCCGTGCCCTGTCTTTTAAGGGTCCCACTTTATGGAACAATATGCCCCTTGCCCTAAGACAAATTACTAACATACAGACCTTCAAGAAAGCTCTAAAAACTCATCTGTTTCCAGCCATCTAATATCCTGGCCTCCCTATGTTTATGTTTCTGATCTGGCATCTTGGAAGACCATAAGCGGGGAGATACCCTATGGGTCGATTCCTGCGCTATAGAAGAACTTAAATAAATAAATAAATAGCTGACGGGCAAACACTCGGGCAGGAAACACTCTATCAGTCCCACAGATAGGTGCAGCAACATCATAATGGTAAGGGAAGATTGCCCCCAATAAAGTGTACATGTTCTGAGAAGGTACGCATGCATCAAAAAAATCCAAAAAGTCAGATGACACACGAGTTAGGAACACATAGCCAATCAGGACCCACCACACGTGGTAGTCGTGCGCTCCTTACGACAGATATCTGAACACATTCACCATTGGCCACACTGTGTCCACGCAAGGTCAAGACCCACCTGTGGTAACGTTTGACCATTAATTGATGACTGTAAGCCAGCAACCAACATTCCTCACTAAATATGGTGCGCCGGATACATTTATGGCTTGATGTAAAAATGTATAAAAGGCTAATGCAAACCTTATGTAAATCGATGCAGTCCTTTGACCTCGAGCCTATAACTGTTCTCCCAGATGTAATATTTAATTAAACAAAACTCTTCCTGTTTTGCTAATTGCCTCTTCTCGTATATTTTCTATTAAGGAATTTGAATCTGAGCAACAGTTTCATTGATTGAAATTCAAAACCGCAAGTACCAGAATGCATGATGGAAGACTGGATAATTGGGTCCTTGTTGAATATGGCATCATCAGGTAGCCTTAAAGATGCTGTTACTAAATATTCATCTTGCACTTGGCACTTATCTCCTGCACCCAGCTCTCTTGGCCTATAATTTCTTCAGATTGGAAAACCTATCCTTCTGAAGGAATTCTGCTGGAAATCCCATTGTCTTCAGCCCCCTGCTGATTTGTGTGTGCATTTTATATTAATTGATTTATTCAGAAGCACAAGTGTCTCTACAAGATTTGCATAGTAAATCAATGTAAAGCCTTCGTTTTGGTCAGTTAATTTGAATGGATGAGTTTAACAGGCTATGCGACCTACGTACATTGCTCGGACAATTATTTCCTATTGTACGTCCAGCCGTTGTAGGGGTTTAGAGCGAGGGAGGTTTGTTTCAAACGATAGGATGACAAGTAGTTTGTTGAGGACTCTTTAGCTGGTTTATGAAGGGTTGCTTTGAGGGTGATCTTTTGCACTTGAAGTGGTGGAGGTACAGAATTTGGAAAAGGAAATATCCTACCCAGTGCTTCTTTTATAAAAGAATAAAATGCTGGTATCCATATTTTTCTAAGATGCCCGCCGATGTTGGGGTTGCTGAGTACCAAGGCTGTGTAGTCTTAATTCTACCTCATACCTATTCAATCCATCATCAGAAACACCCTGCCCCAGGATCTTACTCTTGCAGTTTCTTTACCTTCCCTGCTTTCTACCTTTGTCACTGTTTTCCAACATCCTCTTCCTCCTTTTCTCATTTTTCTGCATTCCTCTCTCTCCCTCTCCCTGTCCCTCTCCCTCACTCTTTCTAGGTCAAACTCAGATGATTCTGGTCCCTAAAAAATAGTGCTGGTAGGCCCCATCTACAACCACCCCCTCAAATTAAGCACTAGACCTACCATAATATTGTAGACGAAATATTGAGGACAATATATTAACAAGGTAAGTGCGTATAGATAAGGAGTAGTTTCTGTCCTGTAACTCCAGTTCTGTAGTAGGGGTATCTCTGTTATAGTCATAATCTAGTGAATAGTCCCGCCCATGTGCGTGGACCCCGGAGCAATCAAAAATAATCTCTTACAGTGTCAAAAAATGCAGAAAATGCATAGACACTTAAGAGAGAATTTAAAGACAGATAATGCAGCCAAAAAGGCTACACTGTCCAGTACTTCAACTAGAAATTCCACCATAAAATCCACAAAACAGCAAAGCCTGTACAGATTTCCCTTGCTTAACAGCAAAATCCCTCAGGAATGATAGAGAGAAGAACCTGGACAGACAAGCCCCATAGGCTGCCATTATGTGGCTTAATTAGGATACTGTGCCTTTAAGGAACCTTCCAGAACCTTCTCCCAGTATCCCAGAATGCATAGCAGGTCCAACTTAGCCTCAGTTCTTTTTGAAGGCGTAGAAAACGCCAGACCTGTAGCATTATGAACATGAATAACTCTCCACCGGGGAGGCGGGAGGGCGCTTATGACTATAACAGAGATACCCCTACTACAGAACTGGAGTTACAGGACAGAAACTACTCCTTCTGTAGTAGGGGATCTCTGTGTATAGTCATAATCTAGTGAATAGAATGGCAAGCCCATCCCCACACCAAGCGGCGGTGGAGAATAAAATAACGCCACTACTGTGCGAACAGATTCCGCAGCGAAGCCTGCCCAACCTGAGCGTCCGCCCTGGCATCAGTGTCCAGGCAGTAATGCTTAGCAAAGGTATGGACCGACTTCCAAGTGGCCGCCTTGCAGATCTCTGCAATGGGAACATTACGGAGCATAGCCGTCGTAGCAGCTTTGCCCCTGGTGGAATGAGCCTTAGGTTTGCCCCCTAAGGTCTTATTAGCTTTGTAGTAACACAACTGTATGCAGGACACAATCCACCTCGAGATGGACTGTTTAGAGGTAGCAAGACCAGTCCTGACTGAGCCATAATTGATGAACAATTGGTCTGACCTACGAATATCTTTAGTCTTATCCAGATAAAACTTCAGCACCCTCCGCACATCCAGGGAATGTAAAGACCTTTCCGCTGGAGATGAAGGGTTCTGAAAGAACGTAGGCAAAGTGATAGTCTGATTGATATGGAAATCAGAAACAACCTTGGGAAGGAACTTAGGGTGAGTACGCATAACAACCTTAGCATTATGAAATACAGTATAAGGTTCTTGGCAACACAATGCCTGAATCTCACTCACCCTGCGGGCCGATGTAATGGCCACGAGGAACGCCGCCTTCCAGGACAGGTGCTGCAACGAAGCCTTATGAATGGGTTCAAAAGGCTCCTTCATCAATCTGGACAGCACCACATTCAGGTCCCATGAAGGCGAAGGAAGCCTGACAGGAGGGAACACTTTCTTCAAGCCTTCCAAAAAATCTTTGATCACAGGGATCTGGAAAAAGGAAGTCTGTGAAGGGCCTTTCCTGTAGGCAGTCAAAGCAGCCAGATGAACCTTAATGGAATGGACATTAAGGCCCGACTGCGCCAGATGAAGCAGATATGGAAGGATGACATCTTCCTTGCATGTCGTAGGGTCATAGTTCTTAGACTTGCACCAGATGCAAAACCTCTTCCACTTGTAAGCATAAGAAGTCCTAGTGGAAGGTCGCTTAGCCTCCTTCAGTATGTCCATACAATCCTCTGGGAGATTCAGATGGCCATATTGCACTATTTCAGGAGCCATGCCGCCAAACTCAAAGACGAGAGGTTGGGGTGCACCATCCGCCCCCCGAACTTCGTGAGAAGGTCCGGCCTGCACGGCAGCTTCATGTGAGGGAGGAGAGATCGGTGAAGCAGGTCCGTGAACCACCACTGTCTGGGCCATTCCGGGGCAATCAGAATCATTCTCGCCCTGGATTGAGACAGCTTGATGCGAACCGCCGGAATCAGGGGAATTGGTGGAAAAGCGTACAGAAAGCTGTTCGACCAGTTGATCCATAACGCGTTCCCCAGCGTCCCCGGCTGGTAGTACCTGGAGGCGAAGCCTCGGCATTTGCTGTTTTCGGCGGTGGCGAACAGATCTACGTCTGGAGTTCCCCACCTTGCGAAGACTTCTCCTAGTACTTCGTCGTTTATGACCCATTCGTGGTTTTCCTGCATGAGTCTGCTCAGTTCGTCTGCCTGAACATTCTGCACACCTGGCAGATGAGTGGCCGTTATCGACAGTCCTCGAGCCAGAAGCCAGTGCCAGATCGCCTGCGCCTCCTGCGACAGAGTGCGCGATCTGGAGCCCCCCTGCTTGTTGAGGTAATACATCGTTGTCGTGTTGTCCGTCTGAACAAGCAGAGAGTTGGTCTGAAAAGACGGATGAAAGGCCTTCAGTGCCAAGTGAACAGCTCTCAGTTCCAGGAAATTGATGTGGTACGTGGACTCCGTCGGGGACCAAGTCCCTTGAATTTGCAGGTCTCCGGAGTGCGCCCCCCAGCCTTGGAGAGACGCATCCGTCACGATGGTCTGTGTGGGAATGTCCTTGTGGAAGGGAACCCCTCTGAGGAGATTCTCCTTCGAGCACCACCACTTCAGAGACTGAAGAGCATGTAGAGACAGTCGTATCCTGTCGTCCCAAGAACCTCTCCTCTGGTCCCACTGATCCTCCAAGCACTCCTGCAGAGGTCTCATCTGTAGCCGTGCGTGAGGAGTGAGAAAGATGCAAGAGGCCATCGATCCCAGTAGAGAAGACACCGTCCTCACAGTCGTAGACGGAGTTTTCAGGAGAGCCTGAGCCTTCCGAACGAGTCATAAACGTCGCTCTTCCGAAGGAGACACGCTTGCCGACAGCGTATTGATGGAGGCCCCCAAGTACTGGATGCACTGTACCGGAATCGGGACCGACTTGGACATGTTGATGTGCAACCCCAGCTTGTTCAAGAGAACGCACGTCTTCTGGAAGTGTGCTTGAGCTTCCGAGAAGGAGGAGGCTTTGATCAACCAATCGTCCAGGTACGGGTAGACAAACACCTTGTTCTTCCTCAGGTGTGCCGCTACCACTGCCATACATTTTGAGAATGTCCTGGGTGCAGACTTCAGTCCGAAGGGTAGCACCGTGTACTGATAGTGATTGGTGCCGACTTGAAAGCGCAGAAATTTCCTGTGTTTGCATGCAATGGGCACGTGGAAGTATGCGTCCTGTAGATCTATGGCACACATCCAATCTCCTCGTTGCAGCTGAGGGTAGATCTGATGCAACGACAGCATGCGAAACTTTTCTCTGCGAATCCACTTGTTTGCCTGCCGCAAATCCAGAATGGGCCTGAACTCGTTTTTGTCCTTCTTGCGGACAAGAAAGAACCGAGAGTAAAGACCTCTTCCTCTTTGAGACAGAGGTACGTCTTCGATCGCCCTTTTCCTTAGCAGAACGTCCGCCTCCGCCTGAAGCTCGCGCAGTTGATACTGCGAGCTGACGGGAGGAATCGATGGAGGAGGGCTGGTGAAACGTAGACTGTATCCATTGCAAACAATATTCAGCACCCACTTGTCCTGAGTAATTTTTCTCCACTCTGCCAGAAAAAATTGAACGCTTCCCCCCACCGGAGCGGGTAACGGACGAGGGGGAAGTAACAGCTCAGGGACGGGACCCGGCCGGGCCCTTGGTCGCGGTAGAGGACTGTTGACGACCTCTACCACCTTGGCGCTTCTGGAAGGGCCGCCTGTACTGCTGCTGCTGTTGCTGCTG
The DNA here is from genome assembly GCF_964261635.1 of Lissotriton helveticus. NCBI lineage: Eukaryota > Metazoa > Chordata > Amphibia > Caudata > Salamandridae > Lissotriton > Lissotriton helveticus. The sequence goes on along the minus strand of NC_136071.1, from coordinate 1,100,330,077 downwards.
TTGATGTTGTCCAGCAGACTGACCCCTTCCACGACCCTGCGACCCAAACCGACGTTGGTACTGTCGGAAGGGCTTCTTCTCCTTGGGCTTCTCCAAGCCCACTGCCGTCAGGGTCTCCGCCTCGGCCTTCATCCTGGCCATCTCGTCATCCGCGTGTTTCCCGAAGAGGGTATCTCCGGAAAACGGGAGATTCGCCACGCATTGCTGTGCTTCCGGTTTCAGTGACGTCAACCTGAGCCAAGCATGGCGTCTCTGGTGAATCCCGTGGCAATATCCGTGCGCGGACAGCAAGGATATGTCCGCTGCGGCGCCGATGGCCTGGTTAGAGACCAGCATCCCCTCCTGGACGATCTCCATGAAGTCCTCCTTGCGGTCTCGAGGGACAAGGTCTGCGAACTGCTCCATCGAGTCCCACAGGGACCGGTCGTAACGCCCCAGCAAAGCCGAGTCACTGGCGGCCTTCATCGACGAGGCGGATGTCCCACACGCCTTACGACCAGCAGAATCGATCCAGCGGCTCTCCTTGTCCGGAGGCACCGTGGACGCAGGGGAGGTGGCATGAAGCTTACGTGCAGCAGTCACGATGACTGAATCCGGTACCGAGTCCTTCCTCAAGAAGGCTGGGTCTGAGTCCGGAGCCCTGTACTTTTTTAGGATCCTGGAAGGCGCAGACTTCACCGCTGCCGGCGTCAGGAATAGCTGTTCGGCGGGCTCAAGGAGCCCCGGCACCAAAGGTAACAGGGGGCGAGACAAGTGCCTTTTGTGTAATGTCTCGAATATCACCGAGGTAGAAGTCGTAGGCGCTTCAACCTTGATGCCCAACTTCGCCGCTCCACGCAGGAGAACCTCCTGAAATGTGCTTATATCGTCTATCGGAGACACCCTAGTCTCCGGCGAATCGGACAGCGTGGGCGAGTAGGAACGGGTCCCAGAGGCAGAACGTGACCTGGACCGACGCCTCTTGTGGTGACGCCTGGATCGTGAGGAAGATCCATGCCCACTCCTCGATCTGTCCCGTCTCCCCGAGCGAGACCTCGACCTCTTGGGCCTCAGACGCTCCTTCGGCCTCCCAGGGTCAGGAGTCCTAGGCTTCTTAGGTGTCTTCTTCGGAGGCGTCGGAAACTTAGGCATCGACACCGCCCTCGGCGGGACCGGGGGTGGAGGAGTAACCGCACGCGGGGTCTGCGGACCCGGCTTCGGAGGTGGGGTCGGGGCCTTCGGAGGCGGACCCTTCGGCACAGCCGGCCGCGAAGGAGGTGTAGAAGGCTTCATCGGAGTATCCACCCCGGAATGCGCCGTTCCCGGCGAGCCACCATCTCTTTCGGAGTGTGGGGAGCCCCCCCACAGTCCTGGGCCTGTCCTTAGGACCTCCAGACGCTGAAGATCGGTGCCCAGACAACGACCGATGGCCCCTCGACGTCGAACGGTCCTTCGGCGTCGACCGATTCACACTTCTCGACGTCGAACCGTGTCTCCGTCTCGACGTCGACCCCGACCAGATCGACGAACCACGAAACCTCGACGACGGGCGATGGTGCCTCGACGGCGACCTCGACCTCTTCGCCGGCCTCGACGTCGACCTCTTGGATCGCTTCGACGTCGACCCTTTGGACCGTCTCGACGTCGACCTCTCGGACCTTCTCGACGTCGATCTCCTTGACCGTCTCGACGTCGGTCTTTTAGAATGCTTCGACGTCGACCTCTTCGGCGCCGGAGACGCCTTCCGTCTCGACGGTGGCCTCGACGACGAGGATCCCCTCGACGACGATGTCCTCGACGGCGAACGGCGGTGTCGCCTCGACGGCGAGCGCCGACGCCGGGCCCTCCGATGTCGACCACTCGACGCCGACACCGACGACGAGGAGATCGACACCGGCTTCGACGGCGGCCGGAACACGTTCCTCGACGTCGACGGGCGACGTTTTCTTGACCCAGAGCCCTGGGGAGACCTGGAACTGGCCGTTGACCGCCCCCTCGATGTCGTGGTCAGCGCAACTGACCCAGACGGAGATCTTGGGCGAGGGCTGGTCTTCCTGCCCCTGGGGAGCCCCCCAGAGGCCTCAGCATGGGTAGAAGGAGCCCCTCCTGACCCACCTCGTGCCTTCAACCTTCTCTCTTCAAGTCCCTGAAGCCTGATCTTCTTCCTCTCCTTCAGGGTCCTTCCAGAGAAGCCTCTGCAGATCACACAGTCCTCAGGAATGTGGGAAGAGGGAAGGCAGAGAATACAGACCTCATGGGAGTCTGACTTGGCCTTCTTCCTTGAGCACTCAGGGCATTTGTCGAATAATGCAGGCATTATGGACAAAAAAGAGTGCAGAAACACAGAAAGAAAGTCACCAAAGTACTTTAAAAGCACCAAAAATCGAAATTAGTGTAAAACACTAACAAAAACCCTTGAAAAGGGAGAGCTCAATGCTCCAGGGTCCTGCTTGCAGGAGCCGGAAAAAAGAACTGAGGCTAAGTTGGACCTGCTATGCATTCTGGGATACTGGGAGAAGGTTCTGGAAGGTTCCTTAAAGGCACAGTATCCTAATTAAGCCACATAATGGCAGCCTATGGGGCTTGTCTGTCCAGGTTCTTCTCTCTATCATTCCTGAGGGATTTTGCTGTTAAGCAAGGGAAATCTGTACAGGCTTTGCTGTTTTGTGGATTTTATGGTGGAATTTCTAGTTGAAGTACTGGACAGTGTAGCCTTTTTGGCTGCATTATCTGTCTTTAAATTCTCTCAAGTGTCTATGCATTTTCTGCATTTTTTGACACTGTAAGAGATTATTTTTGATTGCTCCGGGGTCCACGCACATGGGCGGGACTATTCACTAGATTATGACTATACACAGAGATCCCCTACTACAGAAGAATAGGTTTCACTTCTCATGTATGTGCCTTTCTGATATCTACAAAGTACGTAGACGTGGAGTTATGGATAGTAAATCTGTACTTCTCTATATGCACTCGACTCCTCAATCTCTTGGTTCCTCGATATTTTGCGTACAATATTATGGTAGGATGACATTTCGTATTCCATATACCAGACTACAGGCCATGGAGCAAGGAGCTTCCTCTAAGTGTGCTCCAGTAAACGGGTACCCACGTTGAAGGGCTGGAGTCTGAATGCTATACAGGGTGGCATGAAGGTGGCATGGAGTATATGAATTGCAGTGTGTAGGTGCCTGGTGGACTTAGCAGGTAAAGTTTTAGGGACGATGTGAGGGAAAGCTGCCCTGAGCAGCCTTGAAGACCATGGTTTCAGTATTTTTTTTGTAGAGTTTTATATAGCGCGAACTTGACCCGAACTGAATCGGGTATCAGAGCGCTTTACATAGCACCAGTTACGTTACATGAGGGCACACATGAATTTTTGTTAGGCACGGGGAGATTAAGTGACTTGCCCAGAATCACAGGATGTTTGGCGTCGTTACCAAGACTCGAACCCAGATCCCCAGGTCCGAGGTCGAGCGCCTTAGCCGTTAGTCCAACTCCTATTGGTAAACAGTCAGCCATTGTGGTGATGGGAGGTCAGTTTTTGGGTAGGTTGTCAAGGCTACAGATGAGAAAGTTAATGAATTTGTCTAGTGGATAAAAGGAGCAGAGTGGTAGACCTTACAAGAGTTGATTTTATTCACAACTAGTAGAGTGGTTAAGGCCTTGGCTGATTCCAAACTGGCGAAAGGTTGGATTTTGCATGATGAGTGTTTGAAACCGGCCTTCGTTGCGATGGTGGAGACGCACAGCCTCAGAGAATGCTGGAGTTGGAGGATGCAGAGGTTTGTGGCGGAGGGAAACGAGGTTAGAGAGGCTGGAAAGTAAAGGATTAGGTTAGGTAGGTCGATGTGGTGGAAGCTGGGAGAGATGTTTTCAGTTTTGGAAGAGTTCAGCCTGGCAGAGTGGGGTGCTTTCCTGTGTCACAGAGGTTCAAGGTGGTGGGAGAGGAACAGTGGTGCAAATGAGGAAACAATTTTGGCATCTGGGCATCATCAGAAGCAGTGGGAATAGCCAAAGGAGGCGATGTTGTCACCAAGGGATAGAGGTAGAAGTGGAACCAGGATAATCACCTGAGGGACCTCAAAGTATAGAGGAGTTGCAGTCAAGTGCAAGGACCAGGAAGCAGGCCATGATCATTGAGAGAGGAAAAATGAGAATCAGTCAAGGACTGATCAGGTGATAGCTGAAGTAGGGAAGGGTTGCTAGCATTGTGGGTGATGGTCTGAGCCAAACAGAGAGGCAGGCTTCAAGGAGACATACATGTCTAGTTGCGAAAATGCCAGTGTTGGTATAAGTGACAAGACAAACTCTTTAATTCTTATGACAACCCTACATGTACGCCTAGAGGCCTTCAACGGCCTCCTGACTGGCTCACGCAGGGTTCTCCAAAGTCGGTCCTGGAGGGCATATCAATGCCAGATTTTTAGCTTATCCTCATTTAGATTTTATTTATTTATTTCATTTCAAAGGTTTTATATAGCGCTACTGGACCCAAGAGTATCAGAGCGCTTTACAAGGATGGTGAACATAATGAGATAAAATTAACAATTAAGCGAAAAAGAGTTACATTATGATAATGCATTCAACAGGGCTAAGGGGGCAAAGAAACAGAGAGATAAAATTAAGTGGAAAGTGAATATTAAAAGATAGGAGAGAGAGGGGGTGAAGAGAGGGGGGGTGAGAAAATGAAGGGATTGAGAGGGGGTGGGAAGAGGAGTGGACAAGGGAAGAGAAAGGAGTGAACATGGTCAGAGTCAGTAACATTAGATACCCCAGTATTTGTTGAGAAGAAGTACTTTGAGTTCCTTTTTGTAGTTATCTTAAAATCTGGCATGGATCCGGCCCTCCAGGACCAACTGTGGAGAGCCCTGGGCTAGCGGAACAGCAAAAGTGTAAACTAGGGAACACAAGCAGTAATTCACTTTCTTTTCTGGACGCAGCCTCCATGACCACTTAGACCAGGAGTAGCTGGGTAGTGCTAGGTACCCATGACTAGTAAAGGGTAGCAGCTGCTACCCATGGCTAATACCAAACGACATCATTAACAACCACAGGGGCTGTCCAAAAACCCGAACCCGGGACTATCAGTTATTACATCAAACAATAGGTTCAGGTTTGATGTAATAATGCAAACTGACAGCCACTGGGACAGGGTGGACGGGACATGCAACTTTATTCTTATTGGAATACGTTCCTACAACTAATAAAAGGTATGCATTTTGCTTTTTAGGTGTGACTTTCATTTTTTTGTTTGTGTCATGACCAAGAATTACGTAATTTAACAAAATGTACGGTCTATTTCAATTTCGAGTCCAGTGTTATTCCTGCTCAGATGATTGAATAATTCCCTGAAAGCATAGAAAAAAATGTTTGTTTTTTTAACAAAAAAATGTGTGCTTTGAATTTCAATTTGTTAAAAAGTAACTATATTGATTTACACATAAAAAATATCAATTACAGTCACGTCAAACGTGATGGGAACAAAATAATGGACAGATATGTAAGACTTCTTAATTTATTCTGGGTTATTAAAGTAATTTATTTGTATTTTTTTTGCAGGCCCGAAGCAATGACTTGAGATGCGCAAGAACTAGAGATTCAGAATGAACAAAGGGAGGGAAATGGTGAGTTTTAAAAAAATGTAGTGCTGCGCTGCCGTTAGAAGGACTCCTGATGTTCGCGAATAGCCTATTTGCATTGTGAACTCTGCTGTATTTATTTTTGAGAGAAAAAAACTCATGGCATTCTTGTATAGAGCTTTCTGAGGGTAATAGAAATTGTGCAGTTTTTCTTGGTCTAAGCCACATTCCTCTCTTGTTGGTGGCCACATGAAAGAGTTCTGCATTTCAGGCATTTAAAGGCCAGTGTTGTAAAATAAACTATGATGCAACTGGTGTGTGTTGGCAGTGTTTGTTTTCTGGGCGAGTGGTCAAGTGTTTGTTTCTTACTTCAAAGAGCAACATGTCACAACTATTCACATTTAGTTCAAACTATGAGAAAGACTTTCATCTTTTGTAGCTGGTGTGTGAGAGTGATCTGCTCAGAACTTTAAAGAAAGTGTAGTTCAGAGTAGTGAGGATGAAAAAATGGTGGACTGGAATGCAACCCATGAATAACTCAAGAATTGCACTCACGACTTTATTTTTCTTGGTGGTTACAGTTGTGGTCGCTTCTGTGGTTCCTAGTATTGTGGCAGATTTTGTTGCTGCTGTGGTTCCTACCGCTGTGTCAGTTTAAGTTGCTGCGGTGCCCTTGCGGCTGTTACAACTTTGCACACTGATGTCCCTCGCTGGCACCCGTTGCTGCAGTTGTCGCCCTCAAGGTGACCACTATATTCACTGCTGTGGCCCTGGGGTGGTTACCGCTGTGGTTGCTGCTGCGGTCCCTTGCGATGCTGCCTGCTGCTGTTGTGGTGGTCTCTGCCATTTGTGACAGCTGTGTTCAGTGACTGTTACTGCAGTTGCAGTAGCTGTAGTTGCTGCCACCGGTACGGCTGTGTTTGCTTCTTAGGTCCCGGTCCCGGTTGCGGTGCTAGCTGTTGCTTCTGTAGTCCCCGCTGTGGGTGCACATCGACATCTAAAGCCTCATGTGATTATGGACTACTGGTTTAAGCAAGGAATGCCCGTTTTGTCCTACACAAGCAGAATCTGTTGGCCATGTTCTATTCATTTGCCCAGTTTATAGGAATTTGAGGCTTAAATGGCTAAAGACGACCTGTCAACTGTTGGGAATTACTTCTGGCACAGAAGCCTTAAGGATATTGAGAACTGATGAGAATGATTTAAGTATAATTGCTATCTCTAAATTCTTACATGGAACGTGGATCCTCCGTGCCTTTGGTTCGACTAGTTAGTGAATTTATGAGACGTGATTATTTTAACAGTTTTATCGAACCTGGTATTTGATTGTGACTATATGGATGTCATTGTTTTAATATGGATTTAATAATAATTTATTTGTAGTAATTATGTACTATCATGCAATACTTGGATTTTATCATGGTTTTCCTGTATTTCTAACCTTTAGGATGAATTTAATGCTTAATAATTTTTGTTTTAAAATATATATGTCTTTCATGATTTTGAAATCGAATAAAGACTAATTTTGACCTGACCTGATTATGGACTACTTTTTGGTCCTCCTCACCAAAATGTATAACTACTCAATCAACAGTAAAATACTCCCTCTGTATTCCCTGCATGCTCTGTTTTGCTGTTCTATCAGCTCTGGGACACAGCTGTCTCTAGTCTGTCCTAAAGTTGGCTAGAATATGAGCCTCTCTGTAAACATCTGGGATATAGAAGTGGTCTAAATTGGATAGGGGTTAAAACACTTTACATGTGAGCTTGGAGAGGTGCTTTTAGTTAAAGCTTGAGTTAAGACCGTGGTCCACAGTGGTCCACAGAAACTTTTAAGACGACTAAAGGCAGACTATTTATTTTTATAGATGTGTACGATCCTCCATAGTGTTGACAATTAAATGGACTTTGTTTTCTGCTTTCGAGTGAGAAATTGTGGGTCTTGCGGCTTGAAAATAGATCACATGGTATGAAGTTACCCAGTCACATTGTTAAGGCTACAAGGAAGATACTGGCATTTCACCACAAAATCTTTTGAAAAAGGCAGAATATTGAGCTTACTATATTGTTTAGTGTCTCCCAAATGTATCCTCACCTTTAGTTTCCCCCTATACAGTGCTTATCATGTCCCATCTCTACACCTCTGGTCATGAATTCACTATCAATGGTTTCAGCATAAATCTTAGATATAAATCTGATTATCACAAATATCTTCCACAATAAAGATCTTAAAGCATACTTCAATTTGAGTTCCCCATTTTCTCTTACCCCTAGTTCTGCCCAGTTATGACCAACATCAATTCTTTGACATTTAGAGTCCCTCACAGTTCTGCCCACCACCAATTCTCCACAGATCTGAGCATTGTGAAAAATGTGACTTTCCGCACATACATTAGTCAAAGTTCTCTCATGAACTTTACAGTTTCTGCATGCCATGAATGTCCACCATGTATAACCTGCGTTCCTGGCCACCGTGGATTCTACAAAGCTCTGTCACCATTAGTTTCACACATTTTTTTCCAAATTCATACTCTACATGACTTTTGTTTTTATTTTAAAAAACACATTTTATAAAGTTTTTCTTATCAAGGCAAGACAAAATTGCAATACCACTCGCCATGGTAAACATATAGCAATAACAAGGCGCAGTGTTCACTACCCAAATGTTACCCACCCACCAATAGCCCAAAGGGTTCCTGAATAAAGAAGGAGGTGAGTCTCAAATTAAAGCCAAAGGCCGTGCCAGAAGTTCGGACCACCATAAGTTTGAATCTCTGCATCCAGGCTAGATCTACAAGCTTTGGGCCGCTCAATGGGAATACCTTTATAGTTCGCCCAGCGCTGCCAAATGTTTACGTATTTTTGGGGGCAACCCAGGCTTTGTATAGCAACCTGACTTTTGTACGTTCATGCTTTTATTTTTATTTTGAACTCCAGAAAGCAAAGCTAGGAAGTGCTTTTTTTGTGCATCCCAATGGTGGGAATTCACAAATGAATGAAAACGCATACACCATAGCTGTGTTTGTGGTGATTCTAGGCACTGGAGGAGATATTGCCTCTGAAAGAGAAAGAAAAGTGTGTGGGTAATACAGTTTATGAAATTAGATCAGATTTGAGAAGACTTTTGCATTTCTGCTGTGACAATTCAAGAGGAAGTTGAGCATTCACTGCATCTTCCAAGGCTGGATAATAGGATTCTGCGGGCAATACAAGACCAGTGTCAGACGCAGATATCTGCGAGAGTGCGTAAACAACAGTTTGCGTTGAAGATCCAGAGGACTTTTTTTAAGGAGACACTTATGAATGAGGGAGAAACATCTGGAGGGGATGTGTGTGTTAAACGTCGGCCAGCAAACAGTATGATCTGCCTCTGGTGACCACTGAGTCTCTGATATTCATAGTAATCCTCAGCGTAAAGTCAAGCTAACTGGAGTTTTAAGACTGCCATTGAAAGCCTAATGAGAAGCTTTCTGCCATAAACTATCATGAGTTCACATCTGCACCTACCACAACATACCTCAGTAGGTGGGAGTAAGTTTCAAGATTTTTCTCAAAGTCACTAGGATCATCTAAGAGGTTACATCACAAAAATATTTTCTAACTTAGATTCATGGGATGAAGAAGAAGACACCTTACCCGCCCGACTGGACACTATAAGGGGGTTAATATTGGGTAAAGGATTGGGGTCTTATGAGTCACTCATTCAGCCAAGTTTACCACACTCCAGAGCTGTTTGTTGTATGCACTTTGTGCACATGCCGTGATGGGCTCTCGTGGACGGTTGCAGCTCCCATGGCAACATCAAAGGTGAAACTCATCCAGCCTCTAGTTTATGTTACATGTGTCCAATATCTAGAATCTCTAACAACACACCTTTTTTTATTAAAAGTAAAACAAAAAGGCAGCAGAGGTTTGGTAAATGAAGTAAGGTGTTATTTTAATTCCTGTGAATTCCAGCCTTACATTTGCTAACTGTTCCTTAAATTGTGATGAGTGTCAATTTTAGTCTCTAAATTATAGTTATCTGGGTATTTCTTTGTTTTAATCTACATTTTAATATATTTATCTGCATACCTTTTTAAAGCAGATTACTGTATATGTAGTGTACATCATTTATGATCTGTATCATATGCTTGTCACTATTACACTAAGGTCTATTTAATGAAACTAATAAAAAATATTGAAACAAAAACAAAAGGTGTGCTTAGTAATCTCGTATTAGTTCTCTTTTGGCAGTTTGCTGTTTTTGTGACTTTTTTTCTGATTTGAAATGCCTTAGAGTTTCTTTATGAGAGTGCAATTTTTCACTTTTTAGTTGACATGTTATGCTGAAAAATGTATTATTTCTGTAGCCACTGTGAAGGAGCGAGAGGTGTTTTTCTTTGGGACTATCAAGAAGGGTGTTATTTTTCTTTGAGGGGTTTGTTAATGATGAGCCCCTATTTATCCACTGCACCCCCATTAAGCTCCAGCTGTGGAGGGGGATGGGAGTCATGTAGAACCCATAGAAAATATGGCATCCCACAAAGCACTGTGGAGTCCTGATACACTCCCAGGTCACTTGTGCGACTTGCAATCTCCCTTCCCCTCCACCACACTAAATACCTGAGATCCTGCTTTCCTCTCCACCACCCTCAGGGCTTTCCTCCCCACCCATTCATCACCTCCTTAATTCCCAAGTGTGGACTTCTTTTCGGTTCTATTGTTGCTGCGAGGTGAATTAGTTATTAGAACATTGGAATGTTGGGAGCTCCATTGCAGACAATGGAGTGCTCCCTGCTTCTACGGGCCGGTAAAGGCCTGCAGAGCAACATTCCAATGTTCTACAAAGGCTTCTCGAACCTCGAAGGGATTTATATCCCCTCGAGCTTCGAGAACCCTTTGTTTAATTTGTTAGAACATTCTGCCCTCTAGTGGCAGAATGTTCTAATAGCCTTATAGCCCTTTGTAGCAGGGCTATACCGGCTATTAAAGTCCCTCTGTCTCTTTAAAGTCCCTCGCCTTCGGCTCGGGCCTTTAACAATTCAGCTGGCCTTTAATAGCCGGTATAGCCCGCTACGGCGGGCTATAAGGCTATATTAGAACATTGGAATGTTGGGAGCTCCATTTAAAACAATGGAGTGCTCTGGACCTCTAATGGGTGGTAAAAAGCCTCGGGCTCCAGCATTCCAATGTTTGTCCTTCACAGCTATTGCTGTGAACAAATGGCTCACAGAACCCGAGGGGATCTATCCCTTCGGGCTCCGTGAGGCCTTTGTTTTATTTGTTAAAACATTCAGTACTCTAGTGGCGGAATGTTCTAATAGCCTATTAGCCCTCCTTAGCGGGCTACAGTCTCACTCCGTTAACCCGTTGCATGCGTCGCAAATTTTCACGCTGTGCAGGGATTTTAATAAGTGGGCGGGATTTGGATGGCCAGGGGCCGTCTTCCGCACACGCCCCCGTGACGCGTGACGGCTCCCGGCTGTCACGAGCATGCAAGGGGTTAAAGGCCCTCGCCGTGCCCTGGAGCGTGCCTTTAATGGCTGGTATAGCCTGCTACAGCAGGCTATAATAGAAGCGAGGGTCCCACAGTTGAGCTACCTGGGACTGAGTCTGTGTAGAATGTGATCGATCAGTCCCAGGGAGTGAATGTGACACATTTTCCTAAGTGCACTTACACCAATGTAACCAGAACTCAGTTCTTCTCTTGTGTGCCTCTATCCATCCCTGGAGTACTTCTAAGTGCAAGTTGAGCGCTTGCATATGCAATAATTAACGAATATATATCAGGCAATACTAATAATAGTAACTGTAAAATCATTCATAAGTAATGCATGCACAACCAGGCATTAGTGCTTCAAAAATGAATATATGATTTAATAAACATGTTCATAAATATTTTAGCTACTTAATAACCTTACAAAGAATGTAATAATAATATAATTGGAGTAAATAACAGTTGCTCTTAACCACTGCTCGTTCCTATCTTAATACTCTAAAGTGCATTCATAGCTTAGTCACTATGAAACGAATGCTTTATTTTATTTGCAGGATTGCGGTTCAGTCGGAAACTATAGATATATATTTCCTTCCAGAATTTGTGTAAGTGTGTCCTTCTGACGATGTGTTAAACAATAAATATACATGTTCTATAAAACCTTGTAATTGTGTATGTGGAACTAAAATCGCTATGTAAGTAAAAGCATTTCAATTTAATCTCTAACTAATAAAACATTCAATTGTGTCTTCGGTTTAATAATTTTTTTATTCATACATGAATTATTCATACATGAATGAAGACAAGCATTTAGTCGATTGTTGCCTGTTTTTTTTTTTTTAAAGGCTGCTCCCGTGTTCTACAGACTATTATATCAAATGCACACATTGCTTTAAAAACTGAATAAAACCCTTTACAAAAACTATTGAAAAATGACTTAAAGAACTGGCCTGAAAGGGACTTTCAGGCTGAGCACTGTGATGGAAAACTCCTTTTAACCAGGAAACTGACGCTTTTCAATGCTTGCTGGAAAGAACCCTTAACAAAAGGCACTCTCCTTAATCCGTGCCCTCTTCAGCTGTCTTTATGGGTTGACCCTTTCCTGTCAGGCATGGCCCTGACAGTCACTGGACTTCCAATTATTTCCTAAATGTGTCATGTGGCCTGATAAGGCTCATGGATGTTGCGCCCGTGCTTAATTTGTACAAATATAAGTGCCAGTGCTCTTCTCTGTAGCCCACTGCATCCAGAACCATCACATGCCAGTGTTGCCAATGACAGTACCACCATAACACCTAACCATCCACTCCTACAAGTGTGCCAATTCAGATTATTTTAGGCAACACAAAGCTATAATAATGGCTTGAGACTGGTATTATTCATTTTCAATGCAAATTGACTTAATAAGCACTATTGTTGTGCTCTTTTCAAAATTAAACAGACAGCGCCACCATGTGGTGGACTGTCACTAGAGCTGGTGCTGACAATTAAGTGCCTTTGTCGAGTACCGGAAACCACCGACTCAAATTAAGCACTGTTGTGCTAAAGTGATTTTGCTCGGACTGCATAGATTATCATTAGAAACCACAGGCCTGCGAAAGTCAATCGAAAAATAAATTACAATCGCATATTTTCTCAGCAAGTGTTGTACTGCTCAAGTAACTAAAATATCCTTGTGTTCAGCAAACTTTGAAAATGATAATAGATTTGTTGTGTTTCTTGTTAACTGTTTTCGTAAAACTTTCAATTCTCATGCTCCTAGGCACGAAGAAGAAATGTTAGCATGGCATACGTTGACAATGACACGATGTAAGATTGGTGTTGAACACAAATGAGGAAGATGTAATGCTGTAATTACAAACCAATAGAAGTCTCAGTTGACAACTTTTTAAACACTTCATAAAAATTATAAAATTCAATAAACCGATTTTAAAATAAAATTGACTAATTACAACACACACTAAAACATTAAAAAAAATGTTATAATTACTATATTGACTCTGCAGTACAGCTGAGGAATCCTTAAACATGAAGACAGTATGATATAAATAATTAATTTCTGATTTTCAGGCAACATTTTCATGGATGCTACAAAATCCGCTACATGGAGGTATAACTTAATATGTGTAGAAGGCTTTAAGTCCATAAATCAGTGCAGCTTATATTACAAAGTACGCCTTCAGCGTTTCCCAGAGGATTTAGTTGATTTTCGTGACTTGGGTCTCCAAGCAGGTTCTGCTTTAGTGCAGCGCTGATGCTATGTGACTTTCTTTAGCGTCTGTTTCTTTTCCAAACATTGCATTATGCATAGCACCTTTTTTTAGGTCTTGCCTAGGCAGCGCTTGTGCTGTCTCTTCAAGACATGCTGTATTCAGGATATAGACATAAAGCTCTGCCCACTTTCTGCCCTTCTTTTTAATTGGCTCCTGTCCCTGTCCTTTGTAAATAGTGACTTTTCATTGGTCAATAGGTTTAGTAATCTCTCTTCAGTACAGCCTTGTCTCTTCTTGTAATCTCCCACGAGGACACCCCCTGTTACAGGACACACAGTTTGCCCTACGCTAGGCTGGCAGTGGTTACTTCGCTCACTAGAACATTTCACATTTGTATGAGACCGTCTATAAATTTCCCTTCATCAGCTCCACACAGAGTACAACCTAATCCGAAATTAATGTAATAATTATTTTGTCACATTTGAAACCTACTAATTGTATATATCGACATAGCTATTTGAACGTACGTGTAGTACTGTCTTGCATGCAATGCATTATGGGTAGGGTGGGTTTACCATATCTTCTGCAGGGTGCATTACTATTTGTGACCAAAAGAGGTCCTCTTTTGGCTACATATGGTACTGCACCCTGCAACATGGCTAGGTAAAAAAACATTGCCATTTATATAATGCCAATACCTCCAAATTTGTAGACGTGCAGTGCTGGTACCTTGCTCACCAGGGACCTCTAGGAGCAGCTTGCGGTACTGCACTGAGACATGCAGTGCTGGTGCCTTGCTCACCAGGGACCTCTAGGAGCAGCTTGCGGTACTGCGCCGAGACATGCATTGCTGGTGCCTTGCTCGCTAGGGACCTCTAGGAGCATCTTGCGGTACTGCACTGAGACATGCAGTGCTGGTGCCTTGCTTACTAGGGATCTCTAGGAGCAGCTTGCAGTACTGCACCAAGGCATACAATGCTGGTTCCTGGCTCACTATGCAAGCATTTGTAGTGCTCTAGGTCTTGCATTACTGAAAGTTTGAGCAATATTTACAACACTAATACCTCAAACTATCAGTAATGCGAGACCTATTGCATTGCAAATGCTTGTTGTTTACTTTTCAACTAGACCAACAAACAAGCCAACACCTGAGGTTTGTTAAAAGTAGGTGTAGTCTTAAATGGTAGCAGAAGGTACAACAAATTTTTGGCAGCACACCTGAATCACATTTGCTGATCAGCTCACCTAGTGTCTAAATCCTCATATCCTTTTAATATGAAGTTCCTTTTTGGTGGCTTTTTGTAAGCAAAAGAGCCAGAAAGGTTGGAAATGCTGCATCTGCATCCATGGGGATTTCCAAATTCTCCATTCCGGCATGTAGACTTTGTGATGGGGTAGTCAGGTTGCTGTAGCTCCAATTAAGGGTGTGCCTGGCTGTGCATGATTTCCATCTTTTCTCATCAGGCTGAGAGATGCAGCGGTATGGGCAGAATCTTGGATTTCCTCACCTTTCTTCATTCAAATTGTTTTTTCGATATTTCCTATAGCCTAATGGACCGTGCCCATTTGAGGTTATAAAGTACGAGTTCTCATGTGAACTGCGCCAGCAGCAGAGATATTCCACTGTGACTGATACAACATAATGGACTTAATGAGTGGCACATGCGCACCCTGCCCCACCGCATTGTCTTGAATCATTGCCTAGTTGTGCTGCTCTGAAAGCACACACTGCATTGAGTATGAGACCAGAAGACCTCTTCTTCCTTAGGAAGAGGTGCTGCCAGGCATGGCTTCCATGCCCTCACTCGGCGGTTGAAATCTGGGCACCCAGCTACCCCTTAGTTTCACCATCAAAGGCCTCCTTAGTGAACCACGGCAAAAACAACAGGTGATGGACAGAATGCAGAACAATGTCATACATTCACCCCAGTACAGAGATCTGGGCCTAAATCCATCGTTTTTTTGCTCACCGGTGATGGATTAAACCCAGATCTGTTGACTGGGTGTGAGTGTTTGATTGGTTCAGATGCTCGGTCCATCACCACCCCCTTTTGTACTCCTTAGTGAACCACAGCATTAAGAACATCCCAGAAATAGGCTAAAAGCGTGCACTCCTTGGCCATCCCCATAGCCACAGAGATCCTCATTCCTGTGAGGCTGCACGATGCAATTCAGCAGCACTATCTGTACTCGATGCACCAGCACAACATGTCTCCCGGTTCATGTAACGCTCTGCATAGAATGCTCGTCTGCAAAATTAAATTTGTATTAAATACAAAACCGTGCCCAAAATGACGACACTTATCTGTACTGTCAGCCTTAGAGTGGCTGAATACATGTCAAACCTGAGTGTTGATGATTGCTCGGGCCATGGTGTAAATGCTGATACCTTTTGCATAAGAACATCATTATTTCAGCCCACTGTGCTGCTGATGTTGCCATATTTCCACCTCTACTTTGATCGGCATTGGTTAACAGAAAGCTAGGGCAGGCGTTTGCGCTGGCTACGCCCAATGGGACAATCTTAGTTGGTGCTTTTAGTGACGACCTTCTCGATGGATTCCCTCACGACCACTTTTCATCAATGCCCCTCTTTTCTCCATAACCCTTGTCTCACATACGTTTCATTTGTTTTATAGCACTACTCATACCAGTTTAGGGTGTCGGGGCACTTTACATCACATGCACATTACACAGAGACTGTACGTGTGTAAATCAGTGTGTAGGAAATGCTGCATAACAATGAGGATTACGGTGTGTAATGTCAAACATACTGGTTGACAGAATATTTTGTGTTGTGCTTGGTCTGGAAAAGCAAAAACTCATGATTTTAAACTTTACACGTTGGCTTGGGTTGGCTTTACCAATCAGAATTTATTTCTACCCAAATGGCTCCTTCTTTGCAACCTTAGGATAATGAAAGACTGGATATAAAACATACGGTTCTAACCTGTACCTTGCGGTATGCATGCAGCTCTTTGATGACAGTTCATAGCTCGCTGTGCTATATTCGGATTGTAACTAATGAACTGCAAGTAGCAAAACGATCTCTATGGCAAAAGCAGTAACCTACTGAACCATGTGCATAAAGTAGAGTTCTGTGTTCTGCAATGTAACATGCTTTTCAGCAGACACATAAGCCCCTGTCATTTAAGTTCATTGAGTATGAACTGAGTTTTCACAGGTATGCGGTTACAATAAAGTTGCTGTTCTGTTGTGTCCAATATGGATGTATGACATTACAACGCATGCTTTTACCACGCATGCTGTTACAACGCAGTTTTTACAACGCATGCTGTTACAACGCATAGCGCTTAGGGGTGCTGAATAGTGAATAGTTTAATTTACTATTCCAACTCCAGTCCCCGTGGATAGTAGGGAAGGTGTTGGATAGTAAATTAAATCCATTCCGTATCCTAGAGCGCCCCCCAGCGCAATGCGTTGTAATGACATGCGCTGTAATAGTTGCGTCGTAAAGGCACTGCGTGGTAAAAGTTGCGTTGTAAAGGATGTTTCCCGTCCAATATGTGTGATGCTCCGTTCTACCCAGATACTCATTAAGGTAGAGCTGTTCTTTACCAGCCGCTTAGCGTAACGCCCACAGGACTGGGCAAAGAGCTTAAAGAACCAATATAATGTATTATCAGCACTCCCATATTGAGCTCAGAATGTGAGGGTGTCTGCTCTGGTTTGAATGGTTTTGACAGTTCTGCGCCCAAATAATATTTTCTTTTTTATTATAATTTTTTATTTTTCTTGCATGTTGCGAATAGCAAAGACATCTTGTCACCAAAACGCCCAAATCATTTTTAAACTTTTCAATTTCCACCACAATGTTCCTAGTACAGTGGACAAAAAGCTACAGATTTAGCTGGAAATGGAACTCATAAATTATTTCAAATTTTCAGGTTCTGCATAGTCAGCTGCCAGAGGCATTATTTTCTGCAGCAGCAAATCATGTAAGAAAATTGAGGGTTTCTTCATCAGGGGCAGAATTGACTTTTGATTCCTCAATTAGTACAGGCCTAAAAGTGGCACCAATGTCCAAACCAGTATGTATGTATGTGGTATTTGTGTTGGCAAACCTGCTGTATCAGTCAAGTCATTAAGAGGAGCTGGAGCTTGGCAGTGGATGGTTAATTCATCATGATGTAATGTTCTGTAAAGAGGTGAATCATCAACTCTTTTCTAAATCGGAGCAGTGTTGGTGCTGTCCTGATGAATACAGGGTTGCTGGTCCTGGTGTTGGGTGCATAGATGGAAAGGCCTGCTGTCTTATTTCTTTTTTACACGCCTTAGCCTGCACTCTGATGGTCTCCTGGTTGTGGGTGTGCTGAGTACCACCAGAGATCATAAGCTTGTCTGCAAGATAAGCGTGGGAGCTGGTTGTGATGGCATATAAACGATGAAACTGGTTTGTAAGATGGTGTAGGCCGGCAAGGGGAGCCAACGGCGGTCCATCAGTTCAGTTCAAAAACAAGTTTATTTAGACAATTGTCCATAAAACATTCTAAACATTACACATTAATTAAAACCTTTAAATGAACCTCCCTCCTCACCACCCCAACCCCATTACATTTAATTTTTTTTAATTCTGTTTAACAGATCGTAGGAACCGAGCAATCCCAACTGCCACGTCTAAGTATCGCATCTCAGACAGTAACTTTACCGCTTTGTTCCTATGAAGAGCATCATATTTATAAAACAAAGGTCTTAAAAACTTAATCCGATTTGCAAGATAAAAAACACAGTCCATAAGAATATGCGTAATAGTACATTTGGCTTTCAAAGGGCAGGGACAAAGACCACTATTATTTTGCACCCCTATCTTATATGGGTGGGATGAATAGATTGGATTACATCCCACCCGAACCCTTAAGATTTCTTTTCTCAAACCTGGATCTGGTAACTGTGATAGGTAAGGGAAGATACAATCTTGGCCAAGTGAAGGTAACGAGAAGCTAATAGATGGTTTCTTCTCTAAGTATAATAAATCACATTTTTGCGACACCATAGCAGCAGATTCTCTCAATACTCGTTTACCTGGGAAAGTGAGCCAGGTTGTGACTGTACCACTATTTAAATGGAGATTCTTCATTACAGTCATTCTTGTTCTAACGGCCTTTGCCCACGTCCTATCGCGGCTTTGGCTCTCTTCTGAGCACAATCTGGATACTTTGGCCACCTCATCATTCTCCAGCAGGGTGTTGAAGTATCTTAGAGCCCGAGTGGCGGCCGCCATGTTCCACGATACCAGACTGAACTCTCTCCTTATAGCCTGGACCATGGTACCTTGTGGGAGTGATAGAAGTCTTTTAAGCACTACCCCTTCCAATCTGTCCCATTCGTAGGTTGTGTCGAGAGAAAATATCTCTCCTCCATAGAGGCCTATTGGTGGAATTTTCCCTTCATAGGCCTTTAATAGTGGGATATGCGATAGACCCCAAATCTACCATTAAATCCAGATAAACAGCTTGCCTGCAAAAGGGCCTTCTGCCTAGTGGCATCCCAATGCGCGCCCCAATTTAGATATTTCCTAAAAGTTAAACCCAGGTATTTATACTGTTTCACTTGTTCCACCACCTGAGAATCAAGATACCAGGAAAAACTCTGCACTTTTTTCCCAAAAATCATAATTTTCGTCTTTTCCAAATTAATACCAAGCTTGTTCTGCTTACTAAATGAGGCCAATGCATTAAGTTTCCTCTGCAGACCAATTGGAGTGTGGTCCATTAATACCAAATCGTCTGCATAGAGCAGACAAGCAATATGCTGATCCCTAATTTTAGGCGAAAAAGACTTTGATTGGGAAATGGCTGTTGGGAGATCGGCCAAAAATAAACGAAAAAGTAGGGGTGCTAAAACGCACCCCTGACGCAGGCCATTGTCGATAGAGATTCTTTGGGACAACCGTCCTGTCTGGTCTAACTCAACCTGAGCCCAATTGCCAGAGTGCAGGGATTGAAGAGCCCCCAGAAAGTGTAGTGGTAAGTTCCAAGCGGCAAGTTTTCCCCATAGAATTTCCCTGATAACAGAATCAAAGGCTGTCCGGAAATCTACAAAACAACTACACAGCCTTTGATTATCCTCCACTGCCTTTCGAGTAATAGCCCACAAAGCAAAGCAGTGGTCAATGGTTGAATGACCCTCTCGAAAGCCCCCTGTTCTAAAGGGATTCTCTTAGTTTCAGTGGCCCATTCTTCAATTTTGGCTAGAATGATCTTGGAGAATATCTTTAAAGAGGTATCCAAGAGGCTTATAAGCCTATAGTGCATTGGGTCTGTACCGCTCCCTTTTTTTAGAATCGGTTTCACAATAGACCCCTTCCAAGTAAAGGGGTAGGGGCCAGACCCCGCCGTCCAACTGAACAAGGTAGACTAAATTGTAGCCCACCAAACACTATTTGTTTTAATTATTACCGCCGGCACATTGTCAGGGCCGGCGGCACGAGAGAGTTTTATTCTCTCAATAACTGCCTTAACCTCCTTCACTGAGAATCAGTTGGCTGGGAGGGTTTGTCCGTAGATGTGCTGTGAGCCATCTAAACCTAAAGGTCCCCTATATAACTCCGTCAGATAGGTGACCCGCTGTGCTTCCGGTATCATACAAGTCAGAAACCCCCCTACTTTGGCCATTAAACTCTTTCACCTTTGTCCAGAATTTTTGCTGATCATTTAATAGTATGATCTCCTGCATATCCTCCCACTTCCTATGATAGAAAGCTACCTTTTTCGACTGCACAAGGGATTTGTATTGGTGTTTAAGTTTGACCAGCTCTTGGGTGGCTAAGGGAATCAAACGACACCTAGCACTCCTTGCTTTCTGTCTCAATAGACGTTTCAACTTTTGGCAGTCCTGATCGAACCAGCCCAGAACACCCTTGGGGCGGGATTTTGCCTGTCCACCCTTTCCACTTATTTTCACTAAAATGCAGCCCAAAACTCGTTGCACAATATTATTATACCATACAATTACATCATCAACATAAGTAGGGAGGATAGGAACGATCTCCTCTAACTGAAGGGTTGCTAATTTTTGAAGATGCATAGTGTCTAAACGTGTTGAGAGCCTGCGCGGGTAGGACATCTCTAAGGGAAACACTCTCTCAGGGGATACTGGCTCACACAAATCAAGAACTGCTGTGGTTGCCCAGTGGTCACTGCCCTCATATTTTGCCACCTCAAAGTTCTTAAAGAGGCCAAAATTCCAAAAGGACGTGAATATATAATCAATAGGTCCCAAAGAGTGGCCCTGCCGAAATGTTGCTATTGCTGGTTGATCCTTTTTAAAACGTCCATTTAAATAAATCAGACCGTGACTTGCGGTCCATCAAGATGGAGGTGATGTGATCATATTTCTTCAGGCCTTGGATGAGACGTTCTAGTGGGGCGTTTTGAAGGCCTATTTGCATTTCTTTCCCTGTATATCTATGTGCTGTCTAGTTCTGACTCATCTTAAACAAATGGAGTGTTCTAGAAATAGCCAAGAGGTCACAAATTGCCTGATTCACAAATGAATCCAATAGTGCAAACGAAACCAAATGAAGGTGAAAAGCTGTATATGTCATATTTATTTAAAGATGATAGCATTCTACCAGAAACTGAACATAGTAAGAGAAAGAAGTTCCATACAAAAGAAGGCAATCAGATTGACTGGCTGCTTTTAGGGTTTGTAGAACGTACAGAAGAGCGCATGATGGATGAAGCAAAGACAATGAAATTAAAATCACAGGACCGATATGGTAAATTCTGCATTAAATTCCCTGATTTTAATTGACATGTGCAGGACTGCAATGGGTGAGGGGTTTAGTGTAGGGAATTTGAGGATGGATGAGGTAGGATCATCAGCCACCTCAGGGTTTCAGTCAGGGGCGTATGTATTTAGAGCAGTAAATGCTCACTGGTCAGTGAGGAGTACGTTTTAGTGGAGGCTGAAGGACCTGAGCCTCGATGAGGAGCCGGAGGTGTGCATGTTGCAACAGACTTGCAATGTTGCATGTTTCTTGCAGCGTTATAGTGCTCAAGGGGTTTGGACGACGCATATTAGGAGCATTGTTTGAATGCCCTTCAGTATCAGGGCTAGCAGTTTTAAAAGGCTCGGTTAGTCTGGTGTCACTCAAGGGAGTTGGGTTCTAGGTGGGGAGGTTGAAAGGAGTCACATGGTGAAGTTAAGTACCTTACCTAGTGGATGAAAAGCATTCTTGGCAAGTCAACAGGAGGCTGTCACAAGAATCATTGTTCTTCTCTTAACTAGTGCATTGATTGGTGCCTGGGCTGTGTGGAAGGGTGATGGGCAGATCCCTTGTATGTTCCTCACTGGGCATCTACAGGCTATGGCTGCAGTAGAGCTGATGGTTCTCAATACATACCAATGTGGATGAATACACTGAAGTAGCTAATATGGGGGTGGCGTTAGACTGTCAGACGGGAAGGGACAGAATTAAATTTAAAGCATGATTTTGATTAGACAGAGGGAAAGTATAGTGAGGGGCACTGCAATTAAACAGCTGTAAAAGTAACACATGATTCAACAGAGCTGACCCCATTATACTAAAGAAAAGGGAAATTGTGTGGCATAATGAAGCGCACTCTACCTGCAGCGAGCTGGTGTAAGGTGGGGACAGAAGGGGGGGGTGGTGAGGTTGTGAGCTAGTGGGCAGAGAATTACATGCTCTACTATGCCTTGCCCGAGGTTCAAGTAGTGGGTGGGACTGGATCTGGGCAGCAATTCTTTCACAATGCAATTGTAATGTGCAGACTTTCCAGCCAGTAAAACTGAGCCTGGTGTTGCATCACCCAGAAAATCCAGGTGCAAGAACACGTTCCGAGTTATGATTTTGCACAGCAGAATGCCAATAAGGAACAATGCAATTCTCAGCTCATAACCGGGGCCCAGGTGTACACTGCAAGGAAATCTGCAAGCTACCATCTGCCCATGATTAATGGGTGCTGTACTTGCTCCACCAATCCCGCAGGATTAACACAGATGTTTGCATTGAATATATTTTATTTTGACAATTGCAGTGACATCACTCTCTGGTTTGAACTATGCAGCAGGTCTCATTTTTTGCATTAGATGTTCTGACCGCTTACTTCTGCATTAAATGCACGTCATTACCTCCCCCTGTTACAGCACTCTGGCAGCAGAGCACTCTTTTTAGTGAAAGGGCGATTCAAAGGCCAACTGGAGGACACGTTGTAAGACTATCAAACCCCTATCATGGACATCGAAACCATCAAAATGTCCTGGGGTAGCAGAAGTGACATCTCATGTCATGTGACCCCCACCTGATGTCACAGAAAGTGACCTCACATGAGCTTTGACCTGGTGACATCACAGGAAGCGATATTGCAAGGCATATCACCTGATGACATCACAGGAAGTGACATCACGTGACATTTGGACCCCATGAAATCAAATTAAGCAACATTGCATGACCTTTGGCTTGCTGCTATCACAGGAAGAGATGCATGTGGCTACTTACATCACACACACACGCTGGAAAATCTCTACAGATACAAAAAAAGTATCCTATAAACAGACACACTTTAAATTCTATTCAAAATGCTGATTGTGATTGTGGGTGTGCCGCAGGCTGGAAAATCAGGCAAGGAGGCCGGATATAATGGGCTATGCCGGTGTTTTATTTTCACACAAGTCGGAAAACAGGTAGGTTATAAACAGAAGAGTTCCAAAGGAGGGTGTCCGGGTCCTCTTCGGGGCTTGGGTCCAGTTCCTTTCTTCGGGGACGGGTGGCGGGTCTGGCGTCGGGGAGGATCCTCGGAGGCCAATAAGAGAAACAAAGGTACCGTTAGTCCTGTCTGGGACTCTAGTGAGGCAGCATTCACCGTCACCCGGGTAGTGAGGGATGGAAAGAAGACCGTGAGGGAGGGAGGTATCGAGGGGGGAAAGGATAGGTATACAGCAAGGGTGTCTGATAGGGTCGTGAGAGGGAGGGCTTTCTACACAGTGAGGGTGCTCTACAAGTATTACACAGTGCAATTACTACGACGCTTGTGCCTAAGAGAGTTATTTACAGGGTATTTACAACGAGCACCTAGCGTACTCTGAAGATGGTATTACGGGTACTCACACGGTCCGCCGCAACTCTCCAGTGAGTTGCGGCCGCTCTTCAGCCACCTCCTAGGGACTCCACCAATCTTCCGTCCACACGTCTTCTTCGGTGTTCGCCTGCTCTCCGTCTTCTGCGCCAGTCCGAGTGTCCTGCCACGATGCTCCGACGGCGTTCTGGTCTCCGCGTTCGGTTTTTACTTTTTCTGGCGCTGCCACGGGGGTGGGACTTCCGGGGTCAGAGGGAAGTGCTTCCTGTCGATGCCGGCCTCCGGTTGGTTCCTGCAAGACAGAGAAGGGCGGGTGTCTAATTGTCATGGTTACTGCTCCGGGACTTGTTCCCGACACAGGAGAATGTCTGAGGGGGCTTAGTCCTGGCGAACAGGATGGCGGTACGTTTTTTGGGGGGGCCAGTCCTGGCGGGGAGGATAGCGGGACCGTATCACATCCCCTTCCCCTAGCTGTCCTTCCTGTACGGGTTGGGGACAAGGGATAGCGGGAGAGGAAATCAGCGTTGCTCTGGTCTGATCCCTTTCGATGTTCTGTTCTGAAATGGAAGGGCTGGAGGAACAGGAACCAACGGAGGACCCGGTCGTTATGTCCTTTATTCCGGGCCATCCACTCCAAAGGGGCGTCGTCTGTGTAGATGACAAAGTCTCGGCCCTCCAGATAGTAACGTAGGCTTTCGACAGCCCACTTTATTGCAAGTGCTTCTTTTTCCACCAGGGCGTAGTTCTTTTCCCTGGGGAATAGTTTCCTGCTAAGATAGAGGATGGGTTTTTCGTTCCCTAGGCCATCTTTTTGTGATAGGACCGCCCCCAAGCCCTGGTCTGAGGCATCGGTTTGTAGAATGAAGGGTAGGGAGTAGTCAGGGCTTACCAGGACAGGGCTGGAAGTCAGAGCATGCTTTAGGTCTGAAAAGGCATGCCATAATAAGGGAGTGGGGTTTTTCAAGGCAACCTCAGTTCGGGTAGCTTTCTTCAAGAGGTCCGTAAGGGGAGCTGCTCTCTGTGAGAAATTGGGGACAAATCTACGATAATAACCCAGGAGTCCTAGAAAGGCTCAGAGGTCCTTTTTCGTCTGAGGGAAGGGGAGGGAATGGATGGCTTCTGTTTTTGTTTTTCTGGGGTCTTATCAGGCCTTCACCCAGGAGATACCCAGGTATTTGACGGTTTGTGCGGCTAGGGTGGTTTTAGCGGGGTTGATAGAAAAACCAAAGGACCCTAGGGAGGTGACGACGTTAACAAGATGCACCAGGTGTTGAGCCCAGCTATCACTGTAAATGATGATGTCCAGATAGGTCCCGGCATACAGAGAATGGGGCTGTAAAACACGGTTCATGGCCCGCTGAAAAGTAGCGGGGGCGCCATGAAGCCCAAAAGGCATGACTATGAACTGATACAGCCCCTCGGGTGGAGAAGGCAGTCTTCTTTTTGTCTTGTTCCCGGAGGGGTATCTGCCAGTAGCCCTTGCAGAGATCGAGTGTGGAGATATATTTGGCTTTGCCTATCCTTTCGACCATTTCGTCGACGCGAGGTAAGGGATAGGTATCGAACTTGGATACCTTATTGACCTCACGGAAGTCTATGCAAAACCTGACTGACCCATCAGGTTTTGGTACAAGGACAATAGGGGAATTCCAGTCACTTACTGAGGGTTCTATAATCCCCATCCTTAGCATTTCTTCTATCTCTTGTCGTATGACGGTCCGGCGGGCTTCTGGGACCCTGTAGGGTCGCAGTCGGACGACCTTCCCTGGGTCTGTCTCTATGGCATGTTCTGTGATCGTGGTCCGTCCCGGAGAGTTGGAGAAGACCCTTTGCACAGGGAATAGGGTTTCTCTGAGCTCCCGGGATTGTACTGGGGTCAACTCAGGATCAAGGCAGGGGTCAAAAGGGAAAGGAGAAGGAAGCCTGGAACCGGACAAGACAGGACGGGGCCCTTCCCACTTTTTCAGGAGATTCACGTGGTATATCTGGGAAGTACCCCGAGTGGGGTTCAGTTCCACCTCATATGTAACCGGGGTCACCTGTCGTCGGATGGTATATGGTCCTTGCCATTGTCCCAGGAGCTTCTGGTCGGAAGAGGGCATCATCAAGAGGACTAGGTCCCCAATGGCAAAGACACGGGTTCTAGTGCCCTTGTCGTACTGCCTCTTTTGGGTGGTTTGGGCACTCTAGATTCTGTCTGACTATGT
Organism: Lissotriton helveticus; assembly: GCF_964261635.1. Classification (NCBI taxonomy): domain Eukaryota; kingdom Metazoa; phylum Chordata; class Amphibia; order Caudata; family Salamandridae; genus Lissotriton; species Lissotriton helveticus. The sequence continues at coordinate 1,100,304,556 of NC_136071.1, read as the reverse complement.
CCCGGATCACCGACAGGTGTGTTTTCAGGTTATCTATGTATTCGGGGAGCGGACGTGTGCGATCTGGTTCCGCTTCCCAAGCCTCCTGAGCCATGTCTAATAGGGTACGAGGGGGTCGACCATAAAGCAACTCGTAGGGGGAATAGCCAGTGCTGCTCTGGGTCTTACACCGGATGGCGAATAGAGCCAGCGGTAACCTCTCTTCCCACCTTTTTGCTTCTACACCCAATAGCTTTTTCAGGGTTTGCTTTAACGTGGCATTATAGCGCTCAACCAAACAGTCGGTTTGCGGATGGTACGCTGACGTCCTAATTTGTTTTATCCCTAGTTGGGAACAGACTTGTTTCATGAGAGCTGAGACAAAAGGTGTGCCCTGATCGGTCAAAATCTCCCGGGGAAACCCCACCCGGGAGAAAACAGAGATAAGGGCCTTGGTAATGTTCTGTGCAGTGGGTTGACGCAAGGGTATGGCTTCAGGGAAGCGAGTGGCATAGTCTACTATAACTAAAGCATAGCGACACCCGCTTCGTGAGGGCAAAAGGGGTCCTATAATGTTATGTTATGTTATTTTATTTTGTATAGCGCGCAGATGCCGCAGCCAAGAGGCGTCCCGGCGCTTATTGGAGAAGGAAAACACAACACAACAGAAAGGACCAGGTAGCACTGAAGCTAAACAAAGGAGAATAGATGAGTTTTTAATTGTTTCCTGAACTGAAACAAATCAGGGATGGAGCGCAGTGAGGCAGGCAAAGAGTTCCACAGTGTAGCCGCCATCACCGAAAAGGACCGGCCACCCATTCTGGACTTTTTAAAACGAGGAATAATGGCCAGATTTGACCCTGCAGACCGAAGGGCTCTTGAGGGGACGTAGTGAAGAATGGTCTGGGTGAGAATAGGAGGGGAGGCCAAGTTAAGAATTTTAAAAGTGAGGCACAAAGCCTTGAACTTAATTCTTTGGCCTACAGGGAGCCAGTGGAGATCATGGATAGTGCTGCGAGCAGAAACAAATTTAGGGAGGCCAACCAGCATCCTAGCCGCCGCATTTTGAATCCGCTGAAGACGGGCTAGCTCAGCTTGATTAACACCCAGAAACAGGGAGCTAGCATAGTCCAATCTGGTCAATACCATAGCTTGGACTATGATCTGCCTGGTGTCTGCGTCAAAAAATTAAAAAATAGGCCGTAGGCACTGTAAAGCGCCAAAACAAGTTCCCGCAACACGTTTGATGTGAGGAATAAATGACAATTGATCATCAAGCCATACGCCCAAATTTCTGACTTCAGTTACAGGAGTGGGAGCAGGGCCCAATTCAAGAGGCCACCATTGGTCTCCCCATAGCTCACTGTCCCTACCAAAGAGGATAACCTCCGTCTTGGTGGCGTTAAGTTGTAAGCGCTTATTCGCCATCCAGCCAGCGACCGCTTTAAGGGCTGCCTGAAAGGTGGAGGCGCTCATATTAGAGTCGCCATTGAGTGACACAACCAACTGTGTGTCGTCGGCGTATGACACTATTGTAAGACCAAAACTGGCAGCTACCTGCGCCAGCGGTGCAACATACAAATTAAAAAGGGTGGGGCTAAGAGCCGAACCCTGAGGAACTCCCTGCAGAATGGGGCGAGGGGCAGAAGTAAAGGGAGGTGTGGAGACTTTGAAGGTTCGATCCATAAGAAATGATCGAAACCAATCAAGTGCTAGTTCTTCGACTCCTGCCTCCGCAAGGCGGTGTAACAGGATCTGATGGGAGACCGTGTTGAAAGCGGCACTTAGATCCAGTAGGATCAGTGCCGCCGTCTGACCTTGGTCTAGTATTTTCCTGATATGTTCCACCACTGCCAAGAGGGCAGTCTCGGTACTATGACCGGCTCGAAACCCATTCTGGGAGTTATCCAATATGTTTGCTTCTTGCAGGTGGAGGGATAGAATCCTGTTGGCGTGAGCTTCAGCTATTTTAGCCATCCAAGGAAGGAGGGAGATAGGTCGGTAGTGCTCTGATTTGGAAGGGTCGAGAGAAGGTTTTTTTAAAATTGGTATGATGGTGGCCTGCTTCCAGGCAGTGGGAACACTACCAGTTCTGAAGGAGAGATCAATTAAGCTCTGCATTGCCGGGTAACAGCAATCAGCGAAATCGCGAAATTGCATGGGTCTCATAGGGTCATCCGGGGAGCCGGATTTAACTTTGATCGTCAAATTTAGGAACTCCTCTTGAGTAGGACCTGTAATGGCTAGTAGGGATTTTGAGACCTTAGGGGCACTATTAATTTCCCTGACAAAAGGCAGAGCAAATGACCTGTATATGGCCTCCACTTTTTCAACGAAGAACGAGGCCAGATCTTCGCAGTGTGTCATGGAGGCAGTGAACGTAGAGGCAGTTCTTTTATTGGTGAGGTCTTTGCACACCCTAAAAATAGTCTTGGTGGGGTTAGTGCTATTTTTTATTTCCTGTGAGTGTGAAAGCAGCCCTGGCCGAACATATGGCCCTATGATACGTTCTAGTGCAGGATCTATAGGCTGCTTTAAGATCAGTATCATAGTTTCTGCGCCAGGCACGTTCAGCTTTTTTGCAAGAAGATTTCAAAACCCTGAGGGAGTCATCATACCAGGGACTGGGGGAGCCCGATTTAGCCTTGCTCCACCTGGCTGGAATAAGAGTATCCAGAGACTGCTCAAGCCACTTGCAAAAGTCGTCATAACCACAGGAAACTTCCTCAGGAGGTTGAGGATGATGCTGCATCAAAAGAAGATGAAAGTGCTCTAGGTTCAAGTTTCTCCAAGGACGCTTAAGAGTCTTAGGCAGGTTGTTATTGGCTGGAGGGATGTTAATAGTTATACGCATTTCGATCAAATAGTGATCAGTCCAGACCATAGGCTTTGGCTGGAGCACTTCAATATTAGAGGCGATGTTCGTCAGAAACGGATCCAGCAGGTGTCCGCCGATATGGTCGGGGACTCAACCAGTTGGACTAATTGAAATGCCTCGAGATCAGAGAGCAAGCTTTGGACTGAGTTGGAAAGTGGGGCATCCATATGAAGGTTAGGATCACCGACAACCGTAACATTATTGGTTTTCAAAACTAAAGAGGAGACCACGTCTGGAAGACTGGCACGGAACGCTCCATCAGGACCAGGAGGCCTGTAGATTAAGAGTCCCGCAAAGGTGAAATGGGGACTTACAGTGATGTTGAAGTGCGCACTCTCGCATCCAGCTATAGTGGTGGGAGACCAGGCACACGAATAGCAAGTTTTTACTGCGACTGCAATGCCTCCGCCTCTACCAATACGATGGGATGAGTGCATGGTATAGCCTGCTGGAAGGGCTAAGTTAATCACGGCCATTGAATTGTCGTGGAGCCACGTTTCGGTGAAGAAGAAAATATCAGGATTTTCATCATTAATCAATGAGAGGACTTCCTGCGAGTGGCAGGCCAAGGACCTTACATTCAGATAAAATATTTTAAGAGGCGAGCTAATGACTGAGCCCCGTATAGGACCAGAAATGGAAGCTCTAGGGGATTTAGGTAAAAAGAGCGCAATGTCCATCCCTACTCTGCTAAACGGGACGTCGATGATGGGGAGGGGTTGTAGGGGTACCCTAGGGGGCCGATATCGACTATGTTTTTGACAGACTGCGCACTCGCGACAATAGGTTTTAATCCGTTGGTGCACGTCGGGCCAGTAGAACTTTTCAAGGACCGCCTGACTGGTTTTCTCATCACCAAAATGACCCCCTAAAAGGTGGCTGTGTGCTAGGAAGAGGACTTTGTCTTGGAAAGGACCAGGGACCAACAACTGTGGATTTTGTTGTGCCCCCCCCTTTCGGTATAACAACCCATTTTTTTGTTTTTTAAAGTAGGGACCTACTTGCAAGGGATCCTCGTTTTCTAGGGCCCTTCCCCATGCTCCCTGAAGAAGTGGATCCTCTTGCTGTGCCGCCCTGAATTTCCTGTCTGTCTGCCATGGATGTTCCTCTATAATTGCCGGATATACACCGGTATGTATTTTCTTTTCCTTTCTCCTCTGATTCTTGGGCTTGCGAGGTTTGGGATCCGCATCCGGGGACGATAGTCCCTGGGGAAAAGGGGCCTCTTTCCACCACTGAACCAGGGAGTCAGTGGTGTCCTGGAGGAGCATAGGCAGTCCGGAGTAGTCGCTCCCTAAGATAACCTGTTCAGGCAGTGCCGGCACGAGACCGACCGTAAGGTTGGTTCCTGGGTCCATGGGGTGTTGCACTCGCACATGGGTAGTTGGATATCGTTTGGTGTCCCCATGGACACATTGAATAGCTAATATTCCAGTAGGAGGGCCCACAGGGAGGGCCAGGTCTTGGGCTCTGAGAACACTTTGGCGGCACCCGGTGTCGGCTAGGGCTAAGACGTTTTGTCCATCTATAGTCACAGGGCAGTGAAATGGGGGGGGGGGGCAGCACCCGGAGTGGTGCAGACATAGTTCCTTACAAGGCCAATCTCCATCGGCTCCTCCTTCTGGGGGCACACGCGAGCTATGTGTCCAAAACCGCCACAGTTATAGCACTGAGGCCCGGGGTTCGGAGGACGGTACAGGACCGGTGAGGGTAAGAGGGGAGAAGGCTCTGGTCTCCGGGGCAGTAGTGGTCGGGGTGGTCGAGTGGCTGTTGCATTGTGGGGCCTATGAGAGTGTTCCTCCTTGCTGCGCTGGAGTTCTTGGGCTCGGCTATAGGCACAGGCTGTCTCGACGGCCGTCTCCAATGTGAGGCGGGAATGCTGCTGTACCCATCGCTGGGTTGCCGGGTGCAAGGAGTTCAGAAACTGTTCCAGGTATATCTTCCCGAGAATGTCTTCCTTCGAGGAGGCTTCTGGTCTGAGCCACCTGTTTGCAAGATCCTTGATCCTGAAGGAGAGGGCCCTAGGATTTTCTTGGGGCCCCTCTTTGGCCTGTCTCAGCTTTACTCTGTATGTATCGTCGTCTATTCCTAGGCGCTCCGAAATGCACTTCTTTATATCCGCATACGGGGTGTTGCCCTGGACGTTGGCCTGTTGGTATGCGGCTTGCAAGTCACCGGTCAAAAGGGGCCCCAGGTATTGGCCCCATCGATCAACAGGCCAATTGGCGGCCTGGGCTAGCCTTTCAAAGTTGGTAAAGAAATAACCGGGTCGTCCCCCGGGACGTACTTCTGTAGGACCACGGATGGGAGGGAGGTCATAGGTATCTGCTGTCCTAGGGCGTCAGTCAGCTTTCCCATGGCTTGTTCATGAACGGCCCCCTGGCCCTTGAGGACATCGTGTAACTGACCCCTATCATCCTCCGTGGTTTTCAAGAATTGTTCCATTAATTTACCCAATTGTTCCTGGGACTCCGCCATTCTTTTCACGACGGCCTCCATGCTTTTAGCGGATCCCACTTCTGACACCAAATGTGATTGTGGGTGTGCCGCAGGCTGGAAAATCAGGCAAGGAGGCCGGATATAATGGGCTATGCCGGTGTTTTATTTTCACACAAGTCGGAAAACAGGTAGGTTATAAACAGAAGAGTTCCAAAGGAGGGTGTCCGGGTCCTCTTCGGGGCGTGGGTCCGGTTCCTTTCTTCGGGGGCGGGTGGCGGGTCTGGCGTCTGGGAGGATCCTCGGAGGGCAATAAGAGAAACAACGGTACCGTTAGTCCTGTCTGGGACTCTAGTGAGGCAGCATTCACCGTCACCCGGGTAGTGAGGGATGGAAAGAAGACCGTGAGGGAGGGAGGTATCGAGGGGGGAAAGGATAGGTATACAGCGAGGGTGTCTGATAGGGTCGTGAGGGGGAGGGCTTTCTACACAGTGAGGGTGCTCTACAAGTATTACACAGTGCAATTACTACGACGCTTGTGCCTAAGAGAGTTATTTACAGGGTATTTACAACGAGCACCTAGCGTACTCTGAAGATGGTATTACGGGTACTCACACGGTCCGCCGCAACTCTCCAGTGAGTTGCGGCCGCTCTTCAGCCACCTCCTAGGGACTACACCAATCTTCCGTCCACACGTCTTCTTCGGTGTTCGCCTGCTCTCCGTCTTCTGCGCCAGTCCGAGTGTCCTGCCACGATGCTCCGACAGCGTTCTGGTCTCCGCGTTTGGTTTTTACTTGTTCTGGCGCTGCCACGGGGGTGGGACTTCCGGGGTCAGAGGGAAGTGCTTCCTGTTGATGCCGGCCTCCGGTTGGTTCCTGCAAGACAGAGAAGGGCGGGGGTCTAATTGTCATGGTTACTGCTCCGGGACTTGTTGCCGACACAGGAGAATGTCCGAGGGGGCTTAGTCCTGGCGAACAGGATGGCGGTACGTTTTTTGGGGGGGGGGCAGTCCTGGCGGGGAGGATAGCGGGACCGTATCACACTGATACATACATTGTTTTAGGTAATATCTTCAGGTATATAATTAAGATAATGTAGCATTGATTAAGAACCTATCAAGTAGTGTACAACAATGGAAAATACGCTGTTTGAGTTTAAATCAGCCATTACCAATATCAAATACCTTATAAAATAGGATGTTTTTTTGGGCCTACAATGTTCAAATCAAGTTCACTTTATCATTTGTTTTAGAAACTAAGAGTATCATGTAATGAAATCGAAGTCTTGGCATGTAGATAACAACTGTGCTATTTAATGCAGGTCAAGTTCTGCCAGCAACCTTCCTTTCCATGACATGATATACATACTTCTAACCCTCTGGAGCCATTGAACCTTTCCAGGTCTACTATCATTCATTTATTCTACAGAAAACATGCCCATAACTTGTACAGTACTTGTGCTGATCAAAAGCATGCTTGTTCTGCATTATCATGTTTAGCGAGTGTTAAGAAAATGTGGGCAGATTTTTCTCACATGAACAAAGATGCTGGCCGTCATGTTGATACTGTATTACTGACAGGAAGAGATGCTGCTGCTCCGCTTCCTTAAAAAGAAGGCGCTGAGTGGGCGGGTGGAAAGAGGCCAACAGTTCACATGTCCCCAACTAGAAATGTATCTGCTGCTATGAGCAGCAGCTGGTTCTAGTGATGGTTGGGGAATGCTCCTATGTAGAGACTGACTTGAGGGTAAGTTGGTGTCCAGCTAATATGAAATCCAGAATAGGTTGACAGTGCCACAGATACTGTACACAGATTTCTGAATAGGATACTGGCTGGTATAAAGAATAGGGGCTGTTATTTGCCTGGCCAATTTCTAACCTGTACTATGTAGCTTGCATGCAGCTCTTAGATAGCAGTTCATAGCTCACTGTGCTAGACAATGAATGTAACTTATGAACTGCATAGTGATAACAGAATTTCTGTGACAAAAGGAGTAACCCACTGAGATATCCACTTAAAATATAGTTCTTTGATATGCATGGTACACGTTCTTTGCAGAAGGCATATTAACCCTGTATACTAACTTAGATAAGTTAAACAACCACTATACAAAAATCCCATCTCTCTCCAGCAGGTACATTAATGACCAGAGTTAACTTGATGCTTTTATTGTTCCCCGAAAACTGCTGAACATACAAGGAACTTTTCAGTGCTTTTAAAATAGCTGCTCTGGTACAAAACCGGTCCCCACTAACAAAACCTGCCCCCCCCCCCCTCCCTTCCAGCCTCCCAGAGAAACTCCCGCCTATCGCCCAAACGCCCGGTACAGTCATTCCGGTCTTGGTGGTGTTGTTGGCCAGTCCACCAGCTCTGATGGCGTGCTTATGCTGTGGCTATACGGATACAGTGTTTGATATAATACAACAGCAATTAATGTGTTATTCACATCACCTAAACGATGGCTACCACTAGAAGGGTTGAACCTGAAATGTGTATCTAACAATCATTCCTGAAGTTTTGCAAGAAACTTGAAAACCTTGTGTCAACTCCAAAAACAGATACTCTTATCTTTCTTTACTTGTTGCTTATGTTAGAGGTTTACCCAGGGCCCAAAGCTCACAGGAGTCACAACGACCAGCACCATCAAGAGGTGTCGGAGAGTCAAGACTGTAGTCGAGTTGATGTGACAGCTCAGTCTCATTCGTGTTTGCACAATCAAATGCAGTTTTTCTTGAACTGGCACTGATAACCCCCCTTCCCAGTATTGTTTTTGGCCTTGCCAGTGTGGTCATCCAAAGCTATTTTATTCTGCCAACCATATCAACTCTAAACAGGGTGCTTGCAGCCGTGCAAAGAATCTGTCTGGCATACAATTACCTGTCCCGCATCCGCCCTAGGTCCAACCGTCCAACTCAGTCAGAGAATGACAACTACGTAATGCAAGTCAGTCACAGCCCGGTTGGGACTGGGAGTCTGTTCCCAAATTTGTGTTGAAGTCAGTCAATCATTCTCACCTGGATGTTAAACAGTATAGTATGCTGTCTCTTCCTCACCCTGGATGCTAAAAAGCATCTAGTCTCTTCCTTATCCTGGATGCTAAAAAGTATCTTGTCTCTTCCATACCCTGGCTGCTAAAATGTATCTTGTCTCTTGCATAACCTGGATGGTAAAATGTATCTTGTCGCTTCCATATCCTGGATGGTAAAATGTATCTTGTCTCTTCCTTATCCTGGATGCTAAAAAGCATCTAGTCTCTTCCTTATCCTGGATGCTAAAAAGTATCTTGTCTTTTCCATATCCTGGATGGTAAAATGTATCTTGTCGCTTCCATATCCTGGATGGTAAAATGTATCTTGTCTCTTCCTTATCCTGGATGCTAAAAAGCATCTAGTCTCTTCCTCATCCTGGATGCTAAAATGTATCTTGTCTCTTCCTTATCCTGGATGCTAAAAAGCATCTAGTCTCTTCCTTATCCTGGATGCTAAAAAGTATCTTGTCTTTTCCATATCCTGGATGGTAAAATGTATCTTGTCTCTTCCTTATCCTGGATGCTAAAAAGCATCTAGTCTCTTCCTTATCCTGGATGCTAAAAAGTATCTTGTCTTTTCCATATCCTGGATGGTAAAATGTATCTTGTCGCTTCCATATCCTGGATGGTAAAATGTATCTTGTCTCTTCCTTATCCTGGATGCTAAAAAGCATCTAGTCTCTTCCTCATCCTGGATGCTAAAATGTATCTTGTCTCTTCCATAGCATGGATGCTAAAATGTATCTTGTCTCTTGCTTCTCCTGGATGCTAAAATTTGTCTTTTTTATCCTTATCCTGGATGCTAAAAGTATCTTATCTCTTCCTTATCCTGGATACTAAAAAATATCTTGTCTCTTCCTCATTCTGGATGCTAAAAAGTATATTGACTCTTCCATATCCTGGCTGCTAAAAAATGTCTTGTCTTATCCTGGATGCTAAAAAGTATCATGTCTCTTCCTCAACCTGGATGCTAAAAAGTATCTTGTCTATTCCATATCCTGGCTGCTAAAAAGTATCTTGTCTATTCCATATCCTGGATGCTAAAAAGTATCTTGTCTCTTCCTTATCCTGGATGCTAAAAAGTATCTTGTCTTATCCTGGATGCTAAAAAGTATCTGGTCTCTTCCATATCCTGGATGCTAAAAAGTATCTTGTCTCTTCCATATCCTGGTTCCAAAAAAGTATCTTGGCTATTCCATATCCTGGCTGCTAAAAAGTATCTTGTCTCTTCCTTATCCTGGCTGCTAAAATGTATCTTGTCTCTTCCTCATCCTGGATGCTAAAAAGTATCTTGTCTTATCCTGGATGCTAAAAAGTATCATGTCTTATCCTGGATGCTAAAACGTATCTTGTCTCTTCCTCATCCTGGATGCTAAAAAGTATCTTGTCTTATCCTGGATGCTAAAAAGTATCATGTCTCTTCCTCAACCTGGATGCTAAAAAGTATCTTGTCTATTCCTTATCCTGGATGCTAAAAAGTATCTTGTCTTATCCTGGATGCTAAAAAGTATCATGTCTCTTCCTCATCCTGGATGCTAAAAAGTATCTTGTCTTATCCTGGATGCTAAAAAGTATCATGTCTCTTCCTCAACCTGGATGCTAAAAAGTATCATGTCTCTTCCTCAACCTGGATGCTAAAAAGTATCTTGTCTATTCCTTATCCTGGATGCTAAAAAGTATCTTGTCTATTCCATATCCTGGCTGCTAAAAAGTATCTTGTCTCTTCCTCATCCTGGATGCTAAAATGTATCATGTCTCTTCCTTATCTTGGATGCTAAAATGCATCTTGTCTCTTCCATATCCTGGATGCTAAAATGTATCTTGTCTCTTCCTTATCCTGGATGCTAAAAAGTATATTGTCTTATCCTGGCTTCTAAAATGTATCATGTATCTTCCTTATCTTGGATGCTAAAAACGTATCTCGTCTCTTCCTTATCTTGGATGCTAAAAAGTATCTTGTTTCTTCCTTATACTGGATGCTAAAATGTATCTTACCCTGGAGATGCAAAAGCATCTTGTCTCTTCCGCATCCTGGATGCTAAAAGGGATCTAGTCTCTTCCTTATCCTGGATACTAAAATGTATCTCTTCTTTCCCGTATGCTGGTTGTTCAATTTATCTCTTTATTATTTACAAATCATGCTAAGGGTAAGGCTTGGTCCATGCAGAAGAGGAGTGAACTGTAAAAGGTGTAGATTAAATAAGAAGGGAGCGAGCGAGGAACCTTGTTGGGCACAACATTGCATGGCATTGGGTGCAGAGGAAAGGGAATCCAACTAAACTTTCTGAGAATTATCTGATTAAATATAGGAGATCCAGCATTGGGTGCAGAGGAAAGGGAATCCAACTAAACTTTCTGAGAATTATCTGATTAAATATAGGAGATCCAGCCCAGCTCCATAGCTTGAATTTGGAGATCAGGCCATCTCTGCTGTAAAGTCAGGTGGCCTATGGTGTTAAATGGCAATGAGAGGGCTAACAAAACCAGGTCACCAACACCGCTGCCATCCATGATGTAATGCAAATCACCCATAACTGAAGTTACACAAAAACTGGGTACCCCAAAGGGTATACAACCTTTACCACGCAACTTTTACCACGACCTACCTTTACCACGCAACTTTTACAACGCAGGACCCTTTACCACGCATACCATTACAACGCTGGTATTTACAACGCAGGTACTTTTACAACGCATACCATTACAACGTAAGTATTGGTAAGTATATAATTTTATTTAAAATATTTTAGGTTTGGGTTTTGGGTAAATGGGTATTTTTAGGGTTCAGGGTCAGTTTTCAGTTTTTGGGTAAAGGGGTTTTTAGGGTTCAGGGTCAGTTTTCAGTTTTTGGGTAAAGGGGTATTTTTAGGGTTCAGGGTCAGTTTTCAGTTTTTGGGTACAGGGGTATTTTTGGGGTTCAGGGTCAGTTTTCAGTTTTTGGGGTACAGGGGTATTTTTAGGGTTCAGGGTCAGTTTTCAGTTTTTGGGGTACAGGGGTATTTTTTGGGTTCAGGGTCAGTTTTCAGTTTTTGGGGTGCAGGGGTATTTTTAGGGTTCAGGGTCAGTTTTCAGTTTTTGGGGTACAGGGGTATTTTTAGGGTTCAGGGCTGGGTTTGGGTTTTGGGGTTCAGGGGTATTTTTAGGTTTTAGGGCTGGGTTTGGGTTTTGGGGTACAGGGGTATTTTTAACATATATATTTAAAAATTAATAATTAAATATTAATATAAATAATTAAAATATTAAATATTAAAATAATAATTTATTAATTTAAAAAAATATTATTAATAATTATTTTACCATATTATTTACTTACCTATACTTACGTTGTAATGGTATGCGTTGTAATAGTACCTGCGTTGTAAATACCAGCGTTGTAATGGTATGCGTGGTAAAGGGTCCTGCGTTGTAAAAAATGCGTGGTAAAGGTCTGCGTGGTAAAAGTCCGCGTTGTAACGTCATATATCCCCCCAAAGCCAAGAGGCTGGTAGCCAGTACCAGCCTAGTGACTTTGCCAATGCTTGTTTCTAACAAATACTCTCAGGAATTCGTTTGGCAAAAATAAAGTCCAAACACAGGACGAAACCTGAGAATGTGTTGACCAAGTCCAGCAGCCAACAGACCCGCACTTATAAACCACATTATATACCTCATTACCAGCGTTTTATGAGCGAGAGCAAGACTTTTCTAGGCCTGTTGGAAGAGAATGGCAGGGAAGAGAATGGCAGGAAATGAGGCACACAGGAAGTAGCCTTGGCACCTTGTACGTGTTGGAGACATGTTTGTACCAGGTCGGTGGTGCTTGAAAGTGGGTTTCCTGTAAACCCTGCCATCCTGCGCCTGTCATTTGTTTGATGTCTGTCCAGCTGTTGTCATCACCGCCTCATGTGCTGGGTCAGAAATACAACAGCGGCTACATGTGTGTCAGTGGTGGTGGGGGGGGTCATTGGGGTCCACTTGTGTGGCGATGGGGGGGCAGCGGCCAGGGCAGCTGACTTTGAAGCACAGGGTTCACGGTTCGATCCCCGGCTCCAGCGGCAGCTCAGCACCATGTGACTCTGGGCAATAGCTCACTTAATTTCCACGACGGCCCCCAGCGCCTTGAGACCCGTAAGGGTGAGTAGTTCGCGCTTTACAAATACAGATGTACATTTACAATGGGGCGACATAGGAACTGCTTTGGCGGTGTGTGGCTTTCCATATTTATCACTGGTCCCTGGGGCTGTTCTATAAAGAGTTTCGGGGAGGGCGTGTGTGTAAGCACGCAGGCGCTCGTGCAAGCGCGTGTCCGTCACGTGTCCTGAGTTAGTTGTGCAGTGATGGGGTTCGGAATCTATCGTACAGAAAACCATCCACTTGTTTCACCTCTGCACTGCAGTGTTGGTGATTTTTGTGGTTAACCTCTTCCAGGCTCGTGACGGAACCGTTCCGTCACGAGCCACGGGTGGGCTGTGCTGGTGACGGAACGGTTCCGTCATGGCCCTGCCGCCACGCCTGCGCGGCGCGAATTCCACGCCTGCGCAAACGTTCTGAAGAACGGGGGGGGCCATGACGGACCCGTTCCGTCACAAGCACAGCTCACCCACGTGCCGTGACGGAGCGGTTCCGTCACAAGCACGGAACCGCCGCGCGGCCGCCCCACCCCCTTAGCGCTGCGGCGGAATAGCCGCCGCAGCGAAGGGGTTAAAAGCTGGCACGTGTACAGTGGCCTACCCGGGGTCCCTTGTGTGTTTTGCTTCCTTTCATTCGTCCGTTCTTCCAGCAGAGGGTGTACGTGGGTGGGTGGTGGGGTCGTCTTTGTCAGATGGTCCCAAGGGGTCTTAGCGACCTTTTTCTGGACCCTTTTGCGAGTGGATGCAAAAAAAGCACTAGGCCAGGTCGGGTAGAAAAAAAATCTCCCTGTGTGTGCACCACACTCGCTTTTCCTGCTCGGGTTACTGAAAGGTTGCTCTGAAGGTGTGGCGTCGGGGTGTGGCCGCACCGCGGCAGTTTCTTGGATATAATTAATGTGCTTGCTTCTTTTTATTGTTTTCAAACGGCCATTCATCTCCAGTTTTGGCCTCTCCCTTCAAGGGCTGTCTGTCAGCAGAGGCTGGCGCAGTGGCCGCCGGGACGTCCAGGAATCCACAGAGGGACATATCCCACCTCAAAGACGTCCTTTGTGGGCGCAAGGCATTGTGGGTATGACTCTGCACTTTGGACTAAGGAATGTCTGCGATACTGAAAAATGTATTTACGGCATGAGCTTGGGGTTAATACATTTTGTTAAGCCATTTCTTACAGCACAATGACGGGGGCGTTGTTAGACCTTTTTCTAGCAAGTGCAAAATATTGTAATTTTTTCATTCAGTTTATAAAACAATTTAAATAACTCTTTTCTTTAACTGTTCGGTACCTAAAATCAGTAATGGTCGATGTTATTCAATATGAAGCTTAAAGTTTGAAGCCTGGCAGGTTACACTCAGATTTCTACAGCAGGTGCATTTAGGGTGACCAACTGGCATTGGTGCAAATTCAGGACGGTGAGTGTAAAAATTCAGGACAAAGGGTCAAAATTCAGGACACAAATTCAGGACAGGAGGTCAAAATTCAGGACAAAACTTCAGGACAATAGGTAAGTTTTACAGACACATCAGAGGTCGCGCAATAGTATATAATTAAGCCCAGCCATTTCCAAACATATTAAACTATTTGCAAACCTATCCATCATGTATCCTTACATCTATCACTTCACTCATCCATCCCTTCATCCATCCCCTCATCCATCCTTTCAGTCATCCATCCATTATCCATCCATCCACCCTTTCACCCTATCCATCTGTATACTTATCCATCCACTCTTCATCCCATCCATCCATTCACTCATCCATCCAGCCATTTACCCTTTCACTAATCCAGCCATCCTTTCACTTACTAATCCTTCCACCCATCCACTCTTTTAGTCATCCATCCATCCTCCCTTTCTCTCTCCATCGACCCTTTCACTTAGCCATCCTTCCTTCCATCCATCCATCCACCCACCCATCCATCCATCTACTCATCCACTCATGAATCCATCCATTGACCCTATCACTCATCCATCTATCATTTCACTCCTTCACACATCTATTCATTCTTTTGTCCATCTACCCTCCCTTTCACTCACTCATCCATCCTTACATCCACCCTTTCACTCATACGTACATTCATTCACCCTTGCACTTATCAATCCATCAATCCATCCATCATTTCACTCATCCACCCAACCACCCCTTATCCACCCAACCATCCAAACCACCCACCCACCATCCACCCACCCACTCATCCATTTTTTCACCCACCCACCCACCATCCAATCCACTCATCCATCCTTTCACCCACCCACCATCCACTCACCCACCCACCATCCACCCACCCACTCATCCATTTTTCACACACCCACCATCCAATCCACTCATCCATCCTTTCACCCACCCACCATCCACCCACCCACTCATCCATCCTTTCACCCACCCACTCATCATCCATCCATCCTTTCACCCACCCACTCTCCATCCATCCATCCTTTCACCCACCCACTCATCATCCATCCATCCTCCCCCTCATCATCCATCCATCCTTCCCCACATCATCCATCCATCCTTCCCCACATCAATCCATCCTTCCTTCCCCACATCATCCATCCATCCTTCCCCTCATCATCCATCCATCCTTCCCCACATCAATCCATCCTTCCTTCCCCACATCAATCCATCCTTCCTTCCCCACATCATCCATCCTTCCCCTCATCATCCATCCATCCTTCCCCACATCATCCATCCATCCTTCCCCACATCATCCATCCATCCTTCCCCTCATCATCCATCCATCCTTCCCCACATCATCCATCCTTCCTTCCCCACATCATCCATCCATCCTTCCCCACATCATCCATCCATCCTTCCCCTCATCATCCATCCATCCTTCCCCACATCATCCATCCATCCTTCCCCACATCAATCCATCCATCCTTCCCCACATCATCCATCCATCCTTCCCCACATCAATCCATCCATCCTTCCCCACATCATCCATCCATCCTTACCCTCATCAATCCATCCTTCCTTCACCTTATCCATCCATCCTTCCCCTCATCCATCCTTCCTTTCATCCATCTTCCATCCTTCCCCACATTATCCATCCATCCTTCCCCTCATCAATCCATCCTTCCTTCACCTTATCCATCCATCCTTCCCCTCATCCATCCTTCCTTTCATCCATCTTCCATCCTTCCCCTCACCCATCCATCCTTCCCATCCATTTATCCTTCCCCTCATCCATCCTTCCCCTCCATCCATCCATCCATCCATCCATCCACTCATCCATCCATCCTTCCCCTCATCCATCATCCAGCTACCCTTCCACCCATACATCCAGCTATTTACATTTTCTCTCATCCCTCCTTCCCCTCACTCATCAATACATCCATCCTCTCTCATTATCCATTTATTCAATCTTTCATTCATCCATACACCCTTTCACTAATTCATCCAGCCATCCACCCATCCCTTCACTTACTTACTCGCCCATATTAATTTGAGCTGAGCCCTTTTGAGAAGAGGCCCATCAGGAACTTCACCCTCGTTGCAGGAGCCGTTCCAGGACTGGGACAGAAGCCACCCAGGGCGGAGACAGGATCCACCACAGGCGGTGGGTGGGGGGGGGCGGGGGAGGACAGGATCCACCACAGTGGGGGGACAGAAGCCATCACAAGGGGGGGGCAGGAGCCATCACAGGCGGGGGGACAGGAGCCATCACAGGAGGGGGAACAGGATCCACCAGGTTGGGCACAGGGGTGGGCATGCAGTATTCTAGTATCATCTTGGGCTCCTCGCCCCCTCCTGTACAAGACAACACAAAGACAGGCTATCTGTCCAAAATGCCCTCCCCCCACTGTGATGTACAGTATTTATAGGAGATACTCTAAGAGAACTGGTTTAACTGATTGTCCTCCATACTTTGTTAATCAGTGTGGGTGCGATTGTGCCATTTCTTAATTTTATTACATTATAGACTGCATGTTTGAAGAACTGAGGTCGGTGTAATCTGGCAGAGTCTAGGATGTTTGGGGCCCTGGGTAAGAATGGAATATGTGAGCCCCCCTCTAAATTGCAGCGACATGACGCATTCAGTGCTGTTTGCATCTGAATGGATGCCCCTGCTCCTGAACCTGCAGCCTCCCTCTGTCACCTTCAAGCACCTCTGAACAGCTCATCACGGGCTGAAGGTGTGAAGGTTGCCATCCCGCTGTGCCCCTCCAATGCTGCCGGGTTTCTGAGCTTTGGAACAGCCTCGGAGTCAAAGAGGGAGGTGGGTGGAAGCTGTGCCCGGTTAAAATTACGGACAAATGGCGTCCGTTAAAGAATCCTTCACGGACAGACGGCCAAAATTACGGACTGTCCGTGAAATTTACGGACGGTTGGTCACCCTAGGTGCATTAACCCACCAAGTTGAGATCAACTGACACACTCGTGCAAGGCCTGTGGCGTTGGAGCCGGCCCCATGTGCAGTAAGCCCATGAGCGTTGGAAGGCGGAGGGAGGGCTAGGAATGAAAAGACGATACACTAGAATTAATAATCTCACTTTACTTTGTTTTTAATATAACATTGATTTACAATGCGTTATTGTATATTGTACACCTCATTCATTCCCTTATTCAGAAAAAAACAAGATGTCTAGATAACAATCAGGATGTCTGGGCAGGGCTTATGTCCAATTTTGCAAGGGAGCAGGCGGGCCAAGTTTAGAAGTGTTTGACATGATTGTCACACTTAAGGTGAAAAACCACAATTTCCATTTATTTTGAAGCTTGATATTGGAATAAAGCCAATTTCTACTGCAGTGTTTGGAAGATTAAAAGGACTGATTGAGAAGAAGTTAGTTTCCAACGATCACACATGTGGTCAGATGGGTAAGCAAGTTCAACCAATACACAACTTCTTCGCCTACTATATATTCCACATTTGTAAAGCACAACTTATCAACCCTATGGGTATCAAGGCGCTGGGGGCTGCCGGGGAGATTAAGTGAGCTATTGTCTAGAGTCACATGATGCTGGGCTGCCGCCGGGGATCGAGCCGTGAGCCCCGCGCTCCAGAGTCGGCTGCTCTGGCCACTGCACCACACCTACAATCCCTTCCCTTCACAAATCCTCTCTGTGCTCCTCCTTTATTTCAATTTTTTGCCTCAGGTTGAAGACTGAGTTCCACCCTGTGCCCTTGTATGACTGCATTTGCTCTGGCGATGGGCCAGGTGGCAAACAAAATTGCGTCACATGATCAATTCTTCCCGTGTTCCAGGAGCATAAGGTGTGGTCCCATCTCGGAAAACTGCTGAAGATGGTAGCTTTCTGCAGCTGTAAACGTTAACACGTCAAAAGCGCCATCGACAGGTGACAGTCAACAATCACCTTTTAACTATTCCACTGCTCATGTTTGAACAACCACCAATAAATTTACCTAGATGCTGAAAAGAACAGTAAAAACATGAAGGCACTATGGACCTCTTCAGCAAGCCTCATCAAAGAATTAATGATAACACAAAGTCACCATATAAATTTACCCTTAATCACAAAGTTAAAACGCTAGTCACTCCACGTAAAAATAAAAATAAACTACGGGTGACGCCATTCAAATGGTAGATGAATTTTGAGTTTGGGTTGAGGTAAAGGAGGGTTGGGGTGATTAAAGGATGGCTAGAAGTAAATGGAGGTAAAGGCTAATTTTAGGGTGATTTCTAGGGTTTAGTGGCAGGTAGCAGTGCTTAATTTGAGCCTGTGGCTTCCGGTGCTCAGAACCGGACCTTATTTGTCAACACCAGTACATTTGACGGTCTGCCACATGGTGGCAGCATTTGTCTAATTTAGAAATGAGCACAATGACTGTTGTGTATTAATTCACTACACATTCAAAATTACTAATACCTGCTGTTGAAGCTATTCTGATAGATTGGGGGTCCAGGAATAGTATGGATTGTCGCATTTGTAGGAGTCCGACGGTCAGTAGTTGTGTTGGTGCCGTCATTGGCAGCACTGGCAGGAGCAATGGGTGGTGCAAGGTACAGTGGCCTTCAGAAGAGGGTATTCATACTTATTTGCTTTTATACAAGCACTGGTGGGTAATAGTTAAAGGGTCGGTTAAGGTTGAAGGTAAAAGAAGATATGTTTTGTTTTGTATTTCCAAAAAAAGGGGAGGGGTTTGGGAGTACCCACCCCTCAAAAAAAGAAAGAAATGGGGGATATGGATTAGTCCCTGAATTAAATATATATACATGTATGTGTATATGTTTAAATAAAACAAAACAATATATATTTGCAATTTTAAAAAGCAAAAACAAAAAGCGGAGTAATAAAATATATGTGAGGAGTAAAGACTTGTTGTAAAGGCAGTTAGCATTATTTTAAAAGAAACTGGAAGTAAAGAACTCTTGGAGTAAATCCCGCAGAGTAAAGGCATGCGGACTAAACATTTGTGGACTAATGTCTGATATTGTATCATACACTCCTGTATCACTGACCTATTCATTGAACCAAGGAGTCATTGAAAGGGAGGTCACCAACAAGTCCCAACAACTCACCAAAGTTGATCCTATGTTACCAGCACACTGGCTTCTAAAGCAGGGACTCAGATGCAAAACTGGTGGATCCAGAGAGGATCCCGGTGTCTTTGCTGGGTCTCCTGGGCGTAAATGCAGGGTCGCCGTAACCGCATTATAGGCCCCCTGGCAAAGAAGTGCACTGGGCCCTGCTTACACAACCACTCACAGGAATAACATTATTTAACGAAAAATGAGGCTTAATTCTGGTCTACGTGGGGCCCCTATGCTCCAGGGGCCCGGGCAACACCAGCGTGCCTATGAGTTAAGAAGGCACTGCGCAAATGATACAGTAGGACTCTACACCTTCCACATTGGTTGAGTAATGGAAGCGCGTCTCTGGGTTGCAGCCTTCATTTGGGGCTGAACACAACAAAAACCTTTTAGCATCATTAACTAGGAAAAAGTAACTTCAGTCTCCTCCAGGTCCCAGCTGCTTCTCCATGGCGCTGCACTGCCATTAGCACTGAACCAGCTGGAAGTCACACCTAGAACTATATTTGATCCACCGTTGTGCAATGTTTGCACGATTGCTGTGCACTCAGCTGACATGGTGCCCAGCCCTCCAGGTTGGTACCTTTCTGGAAGGAAACGCAGGGCCTGCAATTGGCTGCCGCGTGAAGCCCAGCTCTGTTTCTGGGAAGGCTGAACTCCAGCCAGAAGTCTGGGCAGTGCCTGCCGGGGTGGGGCCGCCTCGGGGAGGGGCCGCCTGTTTACCAGACTGGGCTGAGCTGTTCTGCAGTGACACGAGCACCCTGCCTCACTCCTCCCTTTTGTGCCTCTCCCTGGTGCCGTCTCCGGGGGCCCTCAGCTTACCCTGGCGCTGTGCCTGTGCGCACTGGGCCCTCTCCTGTGCTGCGGGCCACGCCCACTCTGGCACACGCAGGCGCCATCTTGGACTCGAGTGCTTGTCCGCACAGGGGCCTCTTCTGTAAGCCAAGTGAATGCCTTGAATGTTCGTGCCTCGTGCTGCCCCTCTGCTTTATTACTTCCAGACATTGGACTTCTAGGAATGGCAGGAGTGCCTGACGTCATACACCGAGGGGAGATGCAGAAAGATTTTTTTTATGGATGCTGGGAAGGCGTTTACTAGTCTTAACTCCAGTCCTGGAATATTTGAAGAAAGTGCAACATTCCCCAAAATAGTTACTGTCTCAGAGATTCCATTTTTTTTCAATTATTTTATGGAGAAAAAAAATACTGTGTCCAAAATCCCTCTGGTGCCGGTGGAATAACATTGCCTTGAACTATTTGCAAATTAAAAAGAAAAACAGGGTGGCCTAAACCATTTGTGCAGCAATATGTTATTTATTACCATTGTTGAAGGAAGGGAGGAGCATCATGACCTAACTACTCCAGACTTCGCCTCTCGTGAGTCACAGCCTGCGCCACAACCAACAGTGAAAACACACTGCATACTGCTCAACTGCATAACTACTTTATGGATGCTACACCAGTGAAAATACATTTGGTACAATAAATATGAATATACCCACACAATTATTACTACCGTTCCAGGTCAAATTTTATAATAGAGACTAACAAAGCATCTTTCCAGAAGAAAAAAAGCTAGTGCCCCTGATACATCGATTAATATCACCAACCATTTGTATGAATTCACATGCCCTCTCCCATTAATGATCACCCCCAAACCCCTTTAATTTTAACTTACCACATTAAAACTGGACTAGATATCTAGAAGTACATGACTAGTCCCGATAACCAAAAATAACCACTGGAAAAAAACAATAACCCTGGGTTCCAATTCAGCGTGCTGCCTGGTGTAAAGTACTTCATTGCTTCATCAGAAGTATTACACAATGCGATACAAAAGGGGATGATGGACGGAGCGTTTGAGCAAATCAAACACTCACCCCCAGTCAACTGATCTGGGTTTAATCCATCACCATTCTTTAGCTCACTCAGCCACCCCAGTTCAGACATGGCCATATGCAAATCAGTTTGACCCTGTGCCTCATGGGAACAGTCCAGCCCGAACTGCCAAGCCATGTCTTCCCTGGACCGGAAACAAGCATCCTGGGACCGGTTTTGGATTCATAATTCTCAGCCAGGCTATCTTGAATCCAGTGGCCAAGTGAGCAAGGGACTTTTGTGGTCCAGGGAAGATATGGCTTGGCAGTTCGGGCTGGACTGTTCCCATGAGGCACAGGGTCAGACTGATTTGCATATGGCCATGTCTGAACTGGGGTGGCTGAGTGGGCTAAAGAATGGTGATGGATTAAACCCAGATCAGTTGACTGGGGGTGAGTGTTTGATTTGCTCAAACGCTCCGTCCATCATCCCCTTTTGTTTCGCTTTCATCAGAAGTATTAGGCACTATATAACTGCAATTGCACAATACAGTACAATGTACAACCCTCCTAGCCCACACTAATACCATAACACTCAGCAGTCAGGTAATCAATTGCAGTTCGTACAGGCTGCATAATAATTTCCGTATACTTTTGACACTCTTACATTCGCATAAGACGAAACGGCTACAGGTCATGTCCACCAACCAGTACCCCAGAACTTTACCAGTCTACAACAATAAACCACCCATCACCAACTGAACAGGCATGGAATAACTGACGAGATTTGCCTCAAGCCACTCGCCACCTCTGCAGGTCCTAACTAGCAACATGATATTGCCAAATCCATCACAGTTGATTTCACCACTATGACCTTCAGCCTATGTCTGCTCAAGACCATGAACTATAAACAAAATGTTTCAGAGAGGGCAGAACGAGTCGCAGTTCATTGCTGTGCCTGTCTGGATCCAGATTCACTCTGCTTTAAGTTTTGAGTACAACAGGTGAATGGTGGGTGTCCCACCCATATGTTTTCTGAGCGGTATTGTGAAAGCATCCAGAGTGATAAAGAGAGCTGTTTAAAGGCAAACTGAAAGCATATGCAGTAGAATGTAATGATTCACTTTCCTGACAACCATCGGTGGTGATCAGGCCCAGGACAGACCCAGGAGGAATGCAGATGAGATGTGGCCCCATTCCAATGCATTCCACCCCACTAGTGGTCCTTCTGTGGTGGACAACAGTGAGCGGTAGAGCAATGGAATGGCAGCAGCTCCATTGAATAAATGATATTGTATATTGTTCGTATATGTACCCTGTCCCCACATCCCTGTGTTCCTTGCCTGCCTCTCCTTGTTTACCTTAGATCTCACTGCACTCATTTGGAGGAGGGACCTAAAAGTGGTTTAGCCGTGCATTATTGGCCTCCGTCTGCAGCTGAGGGATGTAAGATAGGAACAGGCACATAGCACTTGAATCTCTTTCGGCACAGTGGTATAATGCACATATTAACTCTGAAAGGATTTTACAATGAACAGCAGCATACTAGTCAGGCTTGCCTGTGTGGAAGAAGGGTGGTCCAGGCTGTTTGATGAGCAAGGGTCCTGTTTTTGATGGCACGAACAACTATGTTAATTTAGCACATATAGACATCTGGAGACAGATTTTAGAATGTGGCTGAGGGACACAGACCAACAATGGTTGGCTGAAGATAACTTCAGTGCGTAAAGTGACCACTCAGGTGATTTAAATTCTGTTTGCGTTCATGATTTGTATGCATGACAGCAATGCTGAGGCCACTCGGGTGGCCTCCATATTCGGAGGTGTTGTGAGACTTCAAGATGGTGGTCTACACATGGGACTCGAAAAGAGAAAAAGTGGCGTCTTCACACCTGGTTTTGGATTACCATATTTCAAAAATGTCTCCCATTAAGCCTGGACACCCTTCACAGAACTCTACGATTTTCCCAAAATACTAGAGAAAATTCAAAGTGAAGATAAAACTAAAATCTACAGAATTGAAGTCATTGCTTTCTGCGATGTGCCTAGCCTCGCCATGGGAAGGGGAGGTTACTATGAAAAAAAAAGTTTTCAGCTTCTTGCGGAATTCAAGAAGAGAGGAATTTATGCGCAAAAGTATCTGGTAAAGCAACTTGGTTTTCACTACATAAAGCCACTAAAATAAATACAGTTTACCTCAATATTTTCCAAGGCCTGATTGGGAATCTACTAAGGATTCCATACTTGTACACCCAACAATTAGAAGGCTAGTGCTGTCAAGCCTTGCCATGTCTACTCTTGCAGTGGTCAGGCCTGAACTGGGATTCTGGGCATGTTGGGACCGTTCATCACACAGTGCTCATCTGGACAGCCTGCTTGCTTGGCTGCTTTGCTTCGGCGTAATGCAGCATTAACTTCAGTATCGAGTGAAGCCAATGTGAATCTTGTGTGGACACAAGAAAGAGAGTCAGAACACTAAACTTGGTTCTTGGGCGAAAAAAAGCCAATGGAACCAGCAAAGCATCACCTCTGCAGTTTTCAAGCCTGTTCCCCCCCGTTGTTAATGTGGGGGCTCCACAGCGTATATCTGTGCAGATACTGACCCACGAACAAGACATGACATTCTTTTATTCCAGTAATAGAAATCAGACACATCTCATTCGTATAAGTAGCAGTGATATTTATACTAAAATGAACAATCAAATCAATCTTAGTGCAACAATCCGGTCCCAAACCTCATTCGTATTTGCCTCTGGCAAGGGTAACCCGAGTCCCCTTGCCCGCTGTGACACTATACCCTGCCTGGCTGCCTTCTTTCACTTCCGCCTCGTTTTCTCTGTCGTTCCACGTTGTTCTCGATGGCGCGTCCTGGGCAACACTCATTTTCGCCACTCACTCCCAGGCCATTCTGACAGATCAAGGCCTGGGCTCCCATTCTTGTCACTGTAGATATGCAGGCCCTGCCGACACTGCCTTTATGACCATATTATGGTCCTCACCGAACCCTTAAAGGCCGTTGCAGCCAGCATATGCCCTCCCAGTGCCTGTTCCTGTCGGCCCTCCTCTGGTCCATAGGCCTAATGCATGGTCCAGATCCATCATAAGCCCAACACCACTGCTTCTGTCTGGACCGCGATCAAACCGGTTGGCAACCAACAGGGCTCACATACCGTGGAGGTCCGATATAGACTGCCACCAGCTCAGAAGGGCTGTCACCTGAAACCCAAGTCCCATGCATGTTGGAGGTTGACCACCAGCACCTCTGGCCTCGAGCCACTAGACTAGATGGGTAAACTAGGCTGGGCCATGCCAGGTAAGCCCAGCCAGAACCCAACATCTCCTCAAGGCCAATTCTTTATCATTGGATTGATAGATATACATATCTATTATATATGGTGTTGACTGGTGCCAGGGGGCTCCTGGCCACAGTGGTTGTTTGCTCTCTGACCCTAAGGCCTGGTGAAGGACCCTCCGTGTTACCACTTCCCAGGTCTTGATCAGGGCTGGATTCATAAGGAATCCACCCCAAATGTTGGAGCCTAACCAGAAAAGGCTGTGCAAGCCAGGGTTGGCTGCCTCATTATTATGCCCCAGTTCAAGGCTAGCGTGAAACAGGTATAGTCCTGAAGTAACCGATACCTATGATACTTAAGGAAAGAGGACCCGATGCTCGCCTCTGTTGATCCAGAGACTCCTATGGTACCCACGCCATATGACCATGCAAGGCTCTGAATACAGCACTGCATCCATAGTTTGGAAGTTTCCTTTCCCCTCAGAGAATAGCTTAATGCAGTGGTCTCCAAACTGTGGGCCACACTCCCTGGGGGTCCGTGGCGGTATTCCCAGGAGGGCTCATATGCCCCAGTAAGACTGCCTGTAAGCACAACTTAGTTTTTTTTTTACATTTCACAGAGAAAAAAGCTGGCCATCTGTTCACAGTTTATGATTCTGCAAAGACCCAACATGGTTAAGTAGAACCTGTCTGTAATAATTCCAACATCTTGTTTCTATTTTTGTTTACTTTATTTATTAGTCAGGGGTCATTAAGACAACTGTAGAAGCATTTTAAGGTGTTTTGTTCAAACATATTCTGTTTAACGAATTTAGTGATAACAGGAAAAAATACCAGCTTAGACATAACTAATAACAATAAAATATTCTATAATTTTTTTGCTGTATTTTCACCTTCACAGCAACTTAATGAAAATTAAACTATTTGGTGGAAAATCTCTTTTTCCATTATAAAACATTACTTTATTAATGTGATCACTGCAGATATCTGTTTGTGGGACCCCAGAGTCACTGAATTGAATCCTGCTTGGTGCAGTGCAGAATAGTGACTTTTGTGCACTTATAGTGCGTGAGATCCCAGCTAGTAACAGACAGCACAGTGAATATTTAAGTCATTATTTTAAAATTGATTTACACTCAGTATAAGAAAGGCTTCTACAGAAGAATTTAGTGTATATGATAAAAACAAGTGCATTCCAAGAATACATATTAGAAATTGCTAACAAGACTTTACCTAGTGCAGCCATTTTTAGAAATCCAATAAAAAGACACTTTCCAAAACGCAGCATTCTTATGGTATCCCTCAAAGTAACAAATGTTTGTCATCAGGATTTTTCAAGTGACTGCTTAAATTAAAGCAGTTTAGAGACCCCCCCCTCGCCCCTCCGTCCTTGCCAGTCCCTTCCAAGTAATCCAGGTGTGAATTAACAATTCGGGATGGTTGTTTTTTAAAAACTGTATTGGAACTGTTTTTGCAAAATTAAAAACAACTTGAACTGGTTCCTTGCACACCTGGCTAATTTCGACCTCTGTTTACAACCAGATGCCCTCTCAAGTGAGTGGAGGGGGTGGAAGGGAGGAGGCCAGAATGGTCATATTCAGAACCCCGATCGCGAGTAATGGCCCAGGAGAAAGCGGAACAGAGCAAAATCCATGGATACTGTCAAAGAGATGGCATAGAAAAGGGGTTCTGTGTGGCAATCTAAACCTGTAGTTTACAAATGGACAGATATGGCTTCTGCACTTCCCTAAAGAGATGCCCTGAAGAAGGTGTTGAGAAATGCACTCTTGGAGCAGATGCATTGGCACTGGGTTAGTGGTGGGAGAGACCACTGCATCCCAGTGAAGGAAATGTTACTAGCAAAAAGAGAGGTGATGGTCCATTTTCTTGTTAGAATTGGGGCCCATGTCCCCCTTGGTGCACATGGAACTCGTCCCAAACAAAAGGAGGGTTAGATGTGTCCTCCACCCCATTTTGTGACACAAAGGAGCAGACAGCCTGCTTTGGGCTTCAGGCCCAGGAGTGGTGGCCTAGTGGAGTA
The DNA here is from genome assembly GCF_964261635.1 of Lissotriton helveticus. Classification (NCBI taxonomy): domain Eukaryota; kingdom Metazoa; phylum Chordata; class Amphibia; order Caudata; family Salamandridae; genus Lissotriton; species Lissotriton helveticus. The sequence continues at coordinate 1,100,278,483 of NC_136071.1, read as the reverse complement.
GGGAGAGGAGTAGCTATTATTGGTGCTGCAGGTGTAGTGACACCGGGGCCCAGGGTGTGAGACCCACCTAAACTGATATTATGGCTGTTTTAACATCATTCCTTGCGTGTATAGGGCTCAGTACACTCCTGCTGTGTCAGTGTTGTTTTGTGCATTGAACCAATGGCCCAAGACAGGAGAACAATGAAGCAGAGGAGACACCTTACCTTTAGATTCAGAGAGGGCAGAAAGGAAGATGGGGACAATTTAACAAGGAGCAGAGGAGACTGCCTGCCTCATTAGGCATTAGCTCTCGTTGGTGAGGCAGGTGCAGCGCCACCGGAGCCCTGGAGTGTGAAGGGTCCACTGCATCACAATAACGACTGTCTCACTTTACACATGTCTGCATGGTGGATAGCATTAGGGCTGAGAGCTCCCTTGCTGCAAAGAGACGGGCAACACCTCGGAGCTCATTATTTCTGAAAAGGTCAGTCCGTTTCAAGATCCGAGTGATGGCCGGCTTGGTGGGAAAGAGGTGAAGGAGGCAGAGGGGATAGCCTGCTACTCAGGGCGGCAACTCTCATTATTGCGGACGGTGCAATTGCATTTGTGCGTGTGAGGTGTTCACAAGACCCCAAGTAATGGGAGTAGTTATTTTTGTCTATTTCAGTTTTTTTTCATAGGTTCTCATTTATAAGTCTCACAGTTATTGTGGCTGATGGGATACTGAAAACGTATCCCTAAAATGATTTCACACACCCCATACGCTCAGCCCTGCCCCCCTCCTCCACAGAGTCTTTCTATAAAGGTTTTGGGGTGGGGGCAACTTCAAAAGATTTGGAGTGGGGGTGCTGGGAGGGCTCAGAGTAAAAAAGTTTGAAGACCTGTGGCTTAATGGAAATTGTGGTTATCCTAAGTTGGACAAAGCATATCTGGAGGGATGTATGACATTACAACGCATGCTTTTACATCGCATGCCTTTACAACGCGGTATTTACAACGAATACCTTTACAACGCATAGTGCTTTTAGGCGCTGGATAGTGAATAGTTTAATTTACTATTCCAACTCCAGTCCCCATGGATAGTAGGGAAGGTGTTGGACAGTGAATGTGATGCTGTCCGTGGCAGGGACAGTTACTGCCGTTGGTTAATCTCTGGGGACAGTCTCAGTGCGAGGGGGTTAAGGGGAGACTCACGCTGCAATTTGGGCCGTTTTTTGTATGAAATTGCTGGTCAGATTGTAACGTTTTTAAATGTGTATGCAATTTTAATAATACTAAATGTAATATTTGGTGCGAGCTTGATTTGCTCTTAAGTTTTTAATCCCTACCTGCTCCCTGATCCCGCCCCATTCCGCCGCGTCCATTGTGGGCGTTTGAGCGGAGGGTGAGGAACCCACCACTTCCTGACTCACCAGCGCTCGGGTTAGCGCTCTAGTTTTTCGCTGACCTACCCCTATTTAGGAGGATGGGCCAGCGACCGCGCCGTGTGCGCGCCGAAGGCGCGCACAAGGCAAGCCCGTCTGCGCCCGTCCGCGACTGGACGCGGCCAAGGGCCAGTACCCCTGTTGCTATTGCTAGTGAGCAGGTAAGAGACTTTCGATACTCCTATGATGAATTAATCTGTCTCCGCCCTAGTCCTAGAGCCATATGTACTCATAGGATGATACCTGATTTCATGCCTCGCGAGTGTAGGGAGTGCCATTTTCGCCCATTCACCGAATCAGAGACTGTGAGTGGGACTGATCAACTTGCCATGTTTTTATTGAACTGCCGTTCTTTTAAAAAACACAGTTTGAACATTTTGGATATCCTTGTCGACTATCAACCAGACTTGCTGTTTCTTACGGAGACCTGATTAGATGAGGCCTCTGCTCCTAATATTCTGGAGGCCCTTCCCTCAACATACGGCCTACTAAGAATCGACAGAGGAATTCAAAGAGGGGGTGGTATTGCCATTGTTTATAAAAAAGAAATTGAGTGCTCCTTGGAGCAAGTAAATATCAGCAATTTTTAAGCAGGCTTATTTTCCATCAAAGCTTCCCCTGAGTGTACCATCAAGGGCTATCTTATTTACCGCCCTCCAGGGGGGTCTTCACAATTTGCTGAAAGTCTTCTGGAAACGGTGACTCAGCCAGCCCTACGGTACAGTAAACTCCTCATAGTAGGTGATCTCAACCTGCATTTTGAGGATGCAAACTGCACTGAGGCACAAACTGTAATTACCTCCTTGAAAGCCCTGATGATTAGATTGTCTGATGTAAGGCCTACCCATCAAGCGGGGCATCTTCTTGATCCCATTTTTTCTAATTGGGATGATGTCAGAGTGCTCCCCCTTATTACGGTATTATGGTCTGACCATTATCTAATTCCTTTCACTTTCTTGGGTATGTCTAGAGGGGAAAAACCCAAGCGATCACTCTTACCCAAGCGCAGGGATTGGAGAAAATTCAGCCATGAGGTATTTGATTCTGCTTTAAGCCAGGAAGCCCCTCCGCTTAGTAAGACTATTATGTAGCTTGGAAGGACTATGAGGACTGGGTAGTTAAGGCTCTAGATAAGGTGGCCCCTTGGACACATAAAGCCCCAGTGCGCAGATCTAGATCGGCTCCTTGGTTCAGCGAGGATCTGCGCGCAGCTAAGGCTAAATGTAAGGCCCTAGAACGCCTTTGGCGGAAAGACTACGACCCTGTCCGCAAAGATTCCTATAGGAGCAGTCTGAGGGAATACCATAGTCTGATAAGAAAGGCTAAGAGGTATTATATAAAAGAGAGGATCGATTTATCTGATAACTCCTCCAAAGAGCTTTTCCTAATCTATAAGGAGTTAACTTCTCTTACGGCGACAACGATAAAAGATCCTCCTTCCATTGAGTTGTGTGAAGCCATTGCTGACCACTTTGTGAGCAAAGTGGAGAAGATCTATGAATCTTTTCAGCAGAGCTCAGCCGAAGACATCTCGGCCGGGGAGACCTGTCATGGGCCTATGAAAACTGGTCGTCTCATGGAATTTAAGGTCCCTCCACGGAAGGAGCTGACAAAAATAATTATGGGTATCCATATGGATCTCCTATGGATGTCGCCCCTGCTAAGATCCTCAGAAGTCATCTACCTCTTTTGAGTGATTATATAGGCAACCTGGTGACTCTGTCCTTTCAAGAAAGTTTGGTGCCTGAGGAATGGAAACTGGCCCAGGTTGTTCCCATAAAAAAAGCCAATATGAGTATGACTCAGTTGGATAATCTCCGCCCCATTTCCCTCCTACCTTTTTGCGCCAAAGTTGTGGAGAAATTGGTTAATAACCAACTAGTTACCTTCGTGGAGGATAATCTCCTTCTTCATTCCTCCCAATCGGGTTTTAGGGCGCAGCATTCTACGGAGACTGCCCTCCTGTTTTCCACTGAATTGCTCCGTCGCAAAGTAGATGAGGGACATACAGCTGCTTTGATACTATTAGACCTGAGTGCGGCGTTTGATACCGTATCGCACTCAGGGCTCCTTGCTCGCTTAAGTGAGATGGGGATAGCCGGCCCAGCCTATGAATGGATGTGCTCCTTTTTAGCTGACAGGAAATTTCAAGTGCACTGCCCCCCATTCAAATCCACACCTCGTTCTCTCAGGCAAGGGGTTCCACAGGGCTCTATATTGAGCCCCACGTTGTTTAATCTATACATGGAGCCCCTGGCACGTCTGGTAGAATCTTATGGGGTGGATATTGTGTCATACGCGGATGATACTCAACTGGTGGTCACTTTATCTCATAATCCAGTTGAGGCAGCCGAGAATCTCTCCGCTTGTCTTGTGGCACTTGCTGGCTGGATGAAGAATAACTGTTTGCGCCTCAACGGGAACAAGACAGAACTTCTAATAATTGGTTCGTCTCCCTCGATCTGGACATCAGCTTGGTGGCCAGCGGATTTGGGTACTATGCCATCTCCCTCTGATGCTGTGAAAAACCTGGGTGTTTGTCTGGATTCCAATCTTTCATACTCCCAACATGTTGGAATGGTAGCCGGGAAATGCTATGGTATACTAAAGGTTCTCCGCAAAATTCTAGATCTTCTTCCCATCAAAGCGCGGAAAACCCTGGTACATGCCTTAGTTACCTCCCATCTCGATTATGGGAACTCACTTCTCTGTGGAATCAGTAAAAAGGGCCTAAACCAACTCCAATGTGTCCAGAATGCGGCGGCTCGATTGGTCTTGAACCTACCCAGGAAGTCATCTGGGAAGCGAGCTTTACAAACCTTACACTGGCTTCCCATGCAGGAACGTGTTCGGTTTAAAAACATGTGCATCACCCACCGCATAGCACATGGCCGCGGCCCTGTCTATCTCCAAAATATGCTGACTATATACCGTCCCAAACGATTGCTTAGATCCATGGGCAGCATGCAGTTGGTGGTGCCCCGTATCCGCAGAGCGCGGATGGGAGGACGGTCTTTTACGTTCCTAGCCAGTAAATACTGGAACGAACTTCCTATTGAACTTAGGATGGAACCATCTGAACTACGGTTCAGACTGAAATTGAAGACATATCTGTTCCCCAAAGTCTAGTGATTGTAATTCCCTTCTGTCTTTTCCCCTTCTGCTTCGTTTGTTTTGGGAGTACTGACGGATTGCATTCATAGCGCGGGGACGCACTGTTTCTCTGTGTAACCAGGCGCTTAATAAATGTTTTTATTATTATTATTATTATTAGTACATTAAACCTATTCCCTATCCTAGAGAGCCCCCCAGCGCAATGCGTTGTAATGGTTTGCGTTGTAAAAGTTGCGTCGTAAAGGCACTGCGTGGTAAAAGTTGCGTTCTAAAGGATGTATACCTATCTGGAGCCTTCTGGCCTGACCCCTGGCTCTTAGGACTGATCCCTGCTGAGGAGGGGACCTGCCACTGGGCTTCTGGTCTTTATATCTAGGTCAAAGCGTGCTGGAGGAGGCTTGAATAGAGATCAACACATAATCACTCTGCTGTGGTACACCTGCCACTACCCCTCTCTCCAGCTGGAGAGGCCACACCCTCGTCTGCCTCTTCAGCCCAACCTGCATCTCCAGTGCCAGCTTATGTTGACATCCAGCCAGCTCGCAGCTGCTGATCTTGTTATAGAGGAACTGCAAGACGTTCTGTCCTTTTTACAATCACCACCTGGAGGTGGGAGACGCGGGCTGTGCGAGAAGACGCAGCAGGTGAAGGTTCCTGCTCTAGGATTGGACTTCTGCCCAGGCGTCCCACAAAGGAGTTCTTTTTACATCTGCCATTAGCTAAGATTGGTTGATTTAGCTTAATTGATACATTTATATTTATTTACAGGGGATTTCAGCCAGCCCGCGTCATCCATTGGCCTGTTGTTGTGTCATGCAACATTTTCTTCCCCCACTACAGAATGGGGCAAGTGACCAATCCACCTCAGACAGACATTTGGTAATTTGACTTTTAATGACTGCATCCTGCTTTTTCACTATGAGCACATCTGCACACAAGCTACTTCTCTTTATTGCCAGGGGCTACTGTGGCAATGAGCACTTTGAGACCAAAAAGGATTTTTGCATTCAGGCATCTTTTATATTGGCAATGGTATGGTAGTTTCCCAATAATAAAGTTGTACAAAAGCTGTGACAAAACCAAAACGGGAATTTACATAGCTAAAAGGCTGGCAGCCATGCCAGACATATTGGCTTTGCCAATGCTTGTTTTTTGATTGCTACTTCTCTGACACATGCCGCAGCTACAGCAAAAAGACGATACTCAGTAACCCTCCACAAAGCATCAGGCTGGGGGTTTGAAGACTTGATTCATCAGCTGGTGGTGCAGCATCCATCTTCCTGTTTATCGGCATGGCAACCACCTCCTATTCGCCATCACCCAAGGATGATGTTGGGTAGCACACCCAATGCTTTTTTTACTTGCCCTGCGGCCTAAGCTCCACTGTCTGCAGGTCACTGAGACCCAGTCACCCAGTGTTCCAGTTCTGGAGGGTTGTGCTTTTACACCCTCGTTGCACTCAGCCTGAACCTAGCTTCCTTTATTATCGCTGCTTCTACTACAGAGTGTAAGTGCCTACATCACCAAAGGCTCCATCGTTCAGGCTACTTTTTCAGACGGCCCTCTGGTGGGTGAGAGTTCAAAGGCAATACCTAGGAATGTACTTTACTTCTGTCTGTCCCAGTTCACTGATGAATGGAAGTTTCAATAGTTGCTGTGGGTGTATATATTGAGTGGAATGTTACACCACACAATCTTGTGTGTGGAATATTACACCACAATAACTTACTCTGGTCGTATTTATCAAACTTGTCCACCCTGTAGTTCTTATGACAAGGCTTGTTGCTGTTAATATACTGCAGAATGTGGCAATTCTTGCAGGATATATGGGTTGCTGAAATTTCTTCTGTTGCCTTTGTTGTTCACTGTACTATGACCAGGTGTGATCCGATTTGTAAACCTCCACCCGAGTGGCTGTCCATTTGCTAAGTGCTTTTACTTTCAGGCATCCCTTTGCCTTCCCTATGGAGGGCATCCCATATCCAGTCCCCTTTGCAGGTACCTTGTTTCACCCAAGTACCTCCTGCAACGAATATGGGGCGCACAGCACCCCATAGACCAGCCATCTCCATGTAGGGCTCGACACAGATGTGTAAAGGTGCAAGAGTTATCCAATCTAAGAGCCACTTACCTGAACCTCTGGTACAAATCCTGTAACAACCTCCCCCTACTTATCAGAGCTGCAGGCTCAGCCTTGAAAACTTGGCTATTCCAATGGGTCCCAGCCAGGCCGCCCGCCCTTCTATAGGCACCAGGATACCCTCACAGGTGAGATCCGCGCCTTACAAATACACATAAAATAAAATAATATAACAAAACTGGTCAAAAACAGCCCCTTATGACAACCCCCCCACATGCATAAGTGATGGCAATACTGGCATCTTTGAGATACACTGGACTATGCTGTTCACCACCCTGAAAACGAAGGCAGTGAGATCCGATCGCCGCGTGGAGGCGGAGGTACAACTTCTATCCGGATCTAGTGCTTCTTTAGCATGATGGTTTTGTGTCTTAAGCAATTGATTTGTAGTTCTTGATTCTTCCACTCTTTGCTTCTAATCTCATGACTATTGATTTCAGTGTTGCTTGAACCTGTATCCGACACGTCTATCCGTTCTGTAGTCTTCCTGATGCTTTTTGTACATTGAGTATGATTTTCTATCTGCAGTGTATCGTAGGCACCCCATGAAGGAGGACTATAGAAGGGTGAGGGAACAGCTGAGGGAACTGGGAAGAAACTGGTGACCCTGGGTACCTAGTTATTCCTCCCATGCCAGCTCTGAAGTAGTGGACCCTAACAAGCTGAGGATGAACAGGCCAACCAACTTATTGGGCCAGACATTCGACCTGGAACGGTTTCCTTACATGGCACCCAAAGCATAGACCCGAGCCGGATAGATCTGGTAGACACTGCACGCCTGGGCTTCTAAGGATAGCCTGGAACTAGAGCAGATAGTCCTGCTACAGCCAAGACTGATGTTCCAGTGCCCTCTGCCATCACAGTTATCAGAGTCAAACCCAGGATGAAGGACCATTCCACAGAATTCTCTTTTTAGGTGACTCGTGCCTGTTCTGAGAGGTGAGGATGAGTTTAGCACAAGACATTTCAGGTATTGAAGGGCTGGATCCTCATCCAAGGGTCATCCGAGTCCCGGAGAGGAGCCGCTGTGAAGACCACCACCGTTTTGATATCTTCATTCACTGGTACTCAATTTTTTGACTTCTGATGGATAGGAAATGGTCTCGGTGAGTTTTAAACTTGCGGCCTGCGTGTGACAGCCAATCTCAGTTGTGACATTCATCTCACTGAGCCATCCTCCCAACATATACCATTTGGATAAGGCGAGGAACATGCCTTTGAAATAAGAGATTTTTATCATACTTATTAAAAATCCTCTTTTGTTTCACCGCAGTTCAGTCATAGGAAGTGAAAGAAGCAAAATAGAAGAATAAAAACAGAAGAAATATTAACCTTCCTAAATATTATATTAGTTCTCGTCTCTGCTATTTAGATGTACAAGTTGGCTAGCTCTAGTTTGTTATTCGTTCTGTGTTCCAAGGCCATTAGTACATTGTTAGGCCTGGTCTAGAGTCTCTTTAGCCTGATGGAATATGAAATAATAATCATATTTTGCATCCAACCTCCACAGCATACAGAAGGGTGAAACAGGTCCCACTTCAGCTGTTGTCTCTTGCACTGCAAATGGCAGCATGTTTGCCTGATTGCAGGTGCACACACACCTAAAAGTGCACTTCATTCTAGGGCTGGTGAGCCAATATTTTACCATTGCTTTAAATTTCCATTCTTTAGCCTTTTTTTAGTCATCCATGTGTGTTTAATATGTGTCTTCAGTTTACAGTAATTAAAAGCCCACTGTACATTTTCTTTGCACTGCCAAGAATCCTTTCATGTGCATTAAAATTAAAAATAGCTTCTAAGCCTATTCTAAGCCTGATGGGAAGCTTGCATACTGTCCTATTAAAATTATTGTTGATGTTTTGCTAAACATCTTTTTATTAGGCTACTGTGTTATTGCAACAATAAACCCGAAGACATTGTATTATCTGTTACATTTTCAATCCACTTCTGCCTGGTTTGGGAGCAACACTATTACCGAATCTCACGTCAGTGGTGCGAGGCACCCGTTTTAGGTCTCGCTAGAACCAGCGCATGCGCTGGTCTGGCGAGACATTTAGTGAGTGGCTTTTAAAAGTGCCACCAGAGGCTTTTGCCGGCCACCAGCTTACGGTTACGTGCGTGTGCAGCTGCCAGCTTTCAGCGCCTGATTGCGATCAGTTTCACTTTCACGCGCACACAACTCCCGCTTCTCCCCTCCCCCACCACAGATCGCCGCTCGCGGGCGCGTGGCCAATGCTTGCCTTCCTTACAGCGCGCATACCACTCGCGGGATGCTGTTATTTATGGCTCCGTTTGTCTCTGATCACGACTAGACTGCTTTCACCCACCGTCCCGTCCCGTTCGTTGCCTGTTTACATATTTTTACTTGTTTCACACTTTAAACAGGTTACCTGTGTCCAGAATTCTAACGCTCTCCATGTGTTAGGATAAAAACAAGCCCTGATATCTAGAGATATTTACCTGGATATTTTATTTTACTTTTTTTGATCCAACGTAATATTCGTAGTTCTTGTTGAAATGGTAAAGACAAGGACATGTAAAACAAACAAGGTGGGGTTCAATTGTTTTGTAATATGAAAATCCCTAACAACGCTGCTCAATCGCTTTTTACACTAACATCATTCCTGCGCTCTCTAAGAAATTTCTAAACGTTTCCCGTTTATTTGGCTCCTGCTAATTCCCAGGAAGCATGAAAAGGGGTTAAAATGCAGTCGAACTAGAAGGTCCGAGGTCTAATCTCGGTTTACTTAGTCGCATTGTGTGATCCTGGGCACAGTGGTATGCCCCTCTACATCAGGTACTCTGAGGGGATCCTAGAGGCAATCACGTTTGCGGTAGCGCTCTACAGCATAGCTCACTCTTTAGAAATCTGTGCGCCTGGTCTTATTGCATTAAGGTTACCAAGATGAGGCCACCCCATCGTGGGTACGGTCGTCCTTCCCCAGCTCTGCTTTTACAAAGCTTTTTCAGCTTCTTTAGTCGAAATGAAGGCTGAAAGGGGTTGCCCTGATAACAAGGAGCCACCTGGAAACCTTAAACTACCAGTGAAGGGTTGTGCCACTACAGATAGGTGGTGGATTCACTTGCCCGCCTCCTTGGGACTAGAGGCTTTCACAGGAGAAGGCATGAAGGCAACACGTTTCATGCTCAAAATGATGGCTGTGCCGGGAGTGCCAGACAAACAGAAAGAGTCGGAGGCTGCATATAGCATAAAGTACAGCGCCTAGATGCCATTAACATGCTCCCGCTGGGTGCCAGCAACGTACGGTGCAGCCTTGCTTCAGACATATTCATAGGTTGCATCAGTGACAACACTGACAGCGGTCACATGTGCAGTCATGCATGTCACTGCATGCAGGATGTCACAGCAGAAACAGCTGGTGTTCGGTGAATGGGGTCTTTGTCAGTAAAACCATTGCGGCCACCCCATTGTAAAGCTGTTGCACCACGCCCCATCCTCGCCAGTAAGTAAATAATACAGCAATGTGACTGCAGTTACACATGTCACTTTAGTTTATGTCCGATGCTAGTCTCATCTACACTACACTGAGTGGCGCTAAAAAACTAATTAAATGCACCTGAGAGAGAGTGGTTATGGAGACTTGACGGGCGCGGTTAAAAGGTGCTAGTGAGGGAATCCGTGATGACGATGGTCCTTGGGGGGCGCCAAGAAACATTGTCTCACAGGGCACCACCAGCGCTAAAGCTGGCCTTGGCCGGAAGTTCAACCTACTACTCACTTGACTTAGCCAGACTAGGCTGATAAGCCTGGCATCGCAGTGACTTTGGTTTCTGAAAGGCTCTCTGAAGGCAAAGGGGACATTTTGAGCAGACATCTGGGTATGGAGCTGATAGCACCTCATATGAAACACTTGCGAGTTTCCAGGTGACACTGTGTCCTCTGTGGACACAGAACTACCAAAGGCACAGGTTGGTAGTTGGAGGAAGTGATTTGGGTCACATAATTAGTAATGGAACTATTGCAGTGATCAATGTTTTTCTATATTTTGTTTCAAGAAAATATGTTTTTATTAGCGGAAGGAAAAAGTGCATGAATTTTCATCCTCTGACATGGTTCTTAAAACCAGAGAATCATGTTTTTAACAATGTGAGCCTCGAGATAATCTAGTACTGGCATTTAATTAACAAGCATTGGCATAGCCAAGAGGTCTCGCTTTTGGGGCCTTATAAGTATTTTGTTGTGCAGCACAATATCATTGGTGCAACAACATGACTGTTGCATGGCTAAACACTTATAAGGTCCCAAAGGCGAGACCTATTGGCTATGCCAATGCTTGTTGTGTTATGTAATCCCACCAAGACCGGGGCTAATTAATCTACGTAAGCCATATAAAATCTAACAGAGGTTATACGTACCCAGGGTTGTAACCCTAGCCATGCTCTTAATTACCATTTTAATTTCTCCGTTGTAACCCTAGCCATGCTCTTAATTACCACTTTAATTTCTCCTTCTGTTTTCTCCCTTTACAAATTGTCCATCTGTCCTGGGCTGATCTTGTTAAGTTCTGCTCCTTGTAGGACTGTATCTATGAACACTTCCTCCGTGACTTTCCTTGGGCCATATAATGCTTAATAATACACGGTGAATGCATCATATTCTACTGGCTGTGTATTTACCATGTTCCCGTCTTTCCTAATTCCTAATAAAGGATATCCCCTCTTAATTGTGATTTGCCAACCATGTCATCAGGCTCCCAGTCTCCTCTCTCGTCATGTGCTCTAGCCAAGTAACTCTTTTAGTTACGATATCTAAGACTCTCCAACAAGCATGCCATCGGTTGTCTGTATTCTGTCAACCGCATTTGTGCCTCTCATCTATCCACTCTTCTTAATTCAAGTTCTTTCAGTAACACATCCTGCTTTTCTATATCCCACAGCCGCACTGGCCTAACCCCCATTGATGCTTGTATGTCGGGGCCACGGACCACCGCTTTGAAGGCTTCCCATATGATTATACTACCTCTGTTTCCATAAAATAATTTTAAATCAATTCCCCAAGTGAATGACTAAAAACTGATCTATTCACTGATCAGCATCCCAGTTTTCATCTTCAAAGAAGACGGGGAAGTTCTAATGCTGCCTCAGCCTCCTGCTGGAATCAGTGGATTCTCATCAGCCTGTGCCTGGCTATGTATTGTACTTGTATCACTGCTTGTTGTGATTGGGTGCAATACAGACACATGACCAATTGGACATGCAGATCATGCACCCTTGAATAAAATGAAAATTGCCTCTTGGTTGGGTAAACCACTCGCCATGAACTCAACGGCTCCCACCTATTTACCCATGCACTAACCAGCCTAGCTGTCCTTTAAGGGTTTGTTCCCAGTAGTGTGTGATGAGATCTATCCATTTTTAGATCTGTCGCCCAAATACATAAATAATAATAATACTTGATGTTTGCTTACATTTATTTTTGGGGCATATAGTTCCAATAACAACAAACATTGGCAAAGCCAATAGGTCTCGCCTATGCAATAGCTATTGGCTTTGTCTATGTGTTTTAGCCATATGGTATCCCAGTGTGGCTGCTGTTGAGCATGGCTAAAAGTTAGTGTTGTAGAGGAGAATGGTGTGGAGTAGAGTGTCGTAGTATGGAGTGGCGAAGAGTGGAATAGAATTGTAGAGTGAAGTCAAGTTTCACAGACTGTTGTGGACTGTCATGGAGTGTCATAGAGTAGAGTGGAGGGTCGCAGAGTGGAGTGGAGTAGACTGTCATAGAGTGGAGTCAAGTGTTGTAAAGAGGAATGGCATGGAGTGCGTAGAGTGGAATGGCATAGAGTGTCATGGAGTGGCATAGAGTTGAATGCAGTGGAGTGATGTAGAGTATGGTAAACAGGCATGGAGTAGAGTGGCATAGAAGGAGTTGTGTAGAGTAGCGTGGAGTTGAGTGGCATAGAAGTGATGAGTGGGGTGGAGTGTTGTAGAGTGGAGTGCCGTAGAGTGTAGAGGTGTGGCGTACAGTGGAGTGGCATAGATTGGTGTAGAGGATCTTAGAGTGGAGTGGTATAGAGTGGCATACAGTGAAGGGGTGTAGAGTGAAGTAGAGTTTCATAGAGTGGTATACAGTGATGTAGAGTGAAGTGTCAGGATGAAGTTGCGTAGGGTGGAGTAGCGTAGAGTGGAATAGTGTGGCTTAGGGTGGAGTAGAGTGGAGTAGGGTGGAGGTGCGTAAAGTGTAGTGGTATAGAGTGGTGTACAGTGAAATGGTGTAGGGTTGAGTAGAGTGGTATAGAGTGATGTGGATTGTTGCAAAGTCAAGTGATGTAGAGTGGAATGTATTAGGGTGTTGACTGTCATATGGTGGAGTGGCATTGAGTATCTTCGAGTGGAATGGTGTAACGTAGGGTGGAGTAGAGTGGAGCGGCTTAGAGTAGGGTATGCATGGTGTGTTAGTGCACTGCCGTTATAGACAGCATATTTTCAATTGAAATGTCTATTACATTTGCACATACAGTTTTACTGATAAAACTATACAGCACACACATGATAATGTGTGGAAATGACATCATGCAGTGTAAAGATTTGCCTTCATTGTTTTAAAATATTTGCTTCCACCACACTTTAGAATTACAAAAATATGCTTTGTCTGCTTTTTCCTAATTCTGAAATATTCTGCAATATTTGCACAGTTCATTTACAGATATTTTAATGTTGTTGTGTGCTAGAAATAAACCTTTTATTTTCCAGTATCAGCAAGATTGTCACATACATTTTCTCACTTTGAAGTCAAAGAAATAAAAGTAAACTCCAAGCTACCTCGGAAGACAGAGCATGACATTTGACCTATGTTTTCATACACACAGCAGAGGCGATAAGATAGGACCAAATTTTAAAGGCATGTTTACAGAAAGGGGACACAAGGAGATGATAGACGGAGCGCTGGATCTTTTCAGGCACTCACCCCCAGTCACTGATCTGTGTTTAATCCATCATTGTTCTTTAGCTCACTTCACCACCCCTGTTCAGACCCAGTCATATGCATCAACTTCTTGTGTTTGCTTTGTGTGCCCTAAGTTGGCAGGGTATGCCCAGACGTGGGTCCCTTGCTCACTTTGCCACTGGATTCAATCTTGCCTGGCTGATAACTGTTATCCCGAAACTGATCCCAGGATGCTTGTTTCTGGTCCAGGGAAGACCTAAATTGGCAGTTCGGGCTGAACTGTTTCCATGAGAAACAGGGTCAAGACTGATTTGCAAATGGCTGGGTCTGAACTGGGGTGGCGAAGTGAGCTAAAGAACGGTAATGGATTCAACCCAGATCTGTGACCAGGGGTGAGTGTCTGAAAAGTGTCAGCGCTGCTCCCATCATCTCCTTGTTTGCTTTGTTTACAGAGAGGGAGCACTCGTGGAAGGATATGGTAAAAAGGTTTTCCTCTACAGGAGTGGACAAAGACTTGCTGCACAGCCAAAAACAAATAAAACCAGCAAATGGAACACCAGCAAATGTGAGCTACAAACCACAAAGCCAGTGGTAAGCAATGGGTGGCATGCATTCCCAGGGAAGCTTTCAGAATGTCCCCAAGAAGTCATCGCAACCAGCTGCACTGTCTGATAGACTTCAACCTCAAAATGAACCATCACATCAGTCTACTGAGGGCAGACCTATTTGATTTGACAGTGCTTGTTGAGAATGAAGGCAGAATGGTGGCCACATTAGCAGCCATTGTTCACGACAGCCCCCTCGAACAGGCCTTTAATTGGGTAGGCTTTACTTACCAAGAACAAAAGACTAGAAATTACCAGAATGCAAAGGGAAAGCCCTTACGCCTAGATTATTTGTATTCGCCTGACCTTCGCCTGTCAGGGCATCTTGTGATTGCTTTACGTATGATGCTTACAACTGAAAGTGTCCTTTTAATTCGCCTAAATCTGAGTCCAGCATCACAGTGTTAATGTCCCAGCTTCTTGAACACTGAGTGCCTGCAGCAGCTAAAGAATGCTTCATAAGGCATTGTTTCAGTCTTTGAGGAACACATGCTGCTGAACTCAGCAGGTTTATTGCTCGATCAAAAAACAGGCTATTTAAAAGCTATTGCCTTCAACAGTGCAGTCATTGGATGTTGGCAAAAAAATGCCTGCCCTCAGGAAAAACTGCAGGGTCAGATAAACTATGTCAGCTATTAAGTAGACAATGTCTGCAGTTGTATTAGTTACCAATAGATGGCGTTTCATTTTTTTTTAACGAATGGGACAGGTACATGAGATACAAACCTTTACATGCATATATTCATAATTTAGATCTAGTGTACAAACTGCTTCAGATGTTAAACCAATTTCTAAGACTCCTGAAGCCAAGGGTATCCAGAAGCCATCAGAAATCCTGGTTCTTAGTAGCAGCAGAGCAAAAAGTGCTTCAGAGCATTCAGAACACCCCAGCCAGACTCATCCTCGGCCTTCCCCGACGAACCCACATCACACCCCACCTCCGGCAACTCCACTGGCTACCAGTACAGAAGAGATGCCAATTTAAGCTGCTGAACGACGCACACAAGGCTCTACACAACCAAGGTTCTGCATATATTAACTACCTGAACTTCCACCAACCATCGAAAACCTCTCCGCCTCCCTTTCACTTGCCCATACTCCCGGCATCTACCAAAGCAGAAGTGAAGGACACTCCTTCTCCCATATCACAGAAAAGACCAAGAACTCCCTCCCCACGCACCTCTGGACCATTACCTCACTTCTGGAATTCCAAATGGCCCTCAAGACCTGGCAGTTCAAATAAGTCTCCGAGACCTGTAAGCGCCCGTATACCCTATCGGGTGATTTGCTGCACTTTATAAATCCTGATTGATTGATTGATTGATTGAAAAAGGTTTTTACACCGTTTCGGAGTCTCTCAAGGCCTGTCTTGCAGAGTTCTCTCTTACCCCTATGATGTGCAATTGTCTACCATACAACATTGTTTTTGAACCTATAAGGGACCAGGAGAGACTGATCATAGGCCCTTAGGCGCTTGTCAGAGCATGACGTTTCAAACCTTACTGCCATTGGTGTTGGCTGATTGATGGTTGGCTTTGTAGATCAAAACGAGCGTTTCATATTTCATCCAGTTTGCAATCAGGAGTCTGTGTAATTTACAACGTTTTTTGGCTGATATGCTCCCAATGTTTAACACTAAAAACTGCCCTTGCAAAACTATTTTGAAGCCTTCTCATGACCTATAAAAAGGGAGCAGTAGGTTTCTAGTCTAGCTCCAATAATTGTCTGGGAGGCTCTATTATTTTCTGATAAAAACAACATTAACTTGGACAGCAAGTGAACATGTTCAGCACAACATCTAGAAAGGGTGTTAACACGGTCTCGCATTGTGAGTTGGGTATGTAAACTCTCATGTAATGAAAAAATAAAGTATAAATATACATTACATATATAGAGGGGCTTTGGGCCATCCCTCTTCATAACATAACATAACATAACGTGTATTTGTAAAGCGCACGTTCACCACTACGAGTATCTTGGCGCTGAATAAAAGATGTTTGTTGTTACCCAACTCAATGGTACTCATTTTATCGACCTCATTTGGATGAAAGGCTGAGTGAACCCACCGGGATTTGAACCTGTGACCATGAAGTCGAACACAGGCCCCTGCAGTAGACGCATTAGTCCACCAAGCCACCAGACCCGGCCTAATTTATTGATCTCTTCGACTGTCATGCACAGTTTGCTTCTAACCAGTAAGCATAAAGCATGGGACACTGGATAAGTTCACTTCAGCCAATAGGTCTCTAGCACTGAGAGTGACAGCATTTTCCATGATCACACACTCATATGTGCACACTCAGCTAGAAGAAGTGCACTTTAGTGCCAGGGATGGTGGGCTTGGAGGTTTATTTACCAATGCTTATTCCGTTCCTTTCGTTGTTTTTTCTAGTCATCCCTGTCTTCCATCTATAGCAATTCAACGAGAATAGCAACCTTTCTTTCTGCCGAAAAGAATCGTGTACTCCTGTGAAGTGCATTTAAACTGAAACTGAAAAGGTTTCTATACCTATTCCACATATACGTGCTGTACGAGAAGCACTTGTCCTGCTGTGTTAAAATAAAATGCAACGTTTCTTTTTTTTCATATAATTTATTTTACAAATATGTGGCTGCCACATTTAAGGATCCTATATTTTAATGTTTTCTTCTTTTTATTTTTGTGGCATTAGTTTACAAGAATACAAAAAAAAAATTAAGGGATCATTATACCAGCTTGCCAAGGCCAGAACTATTTGCTTTAGGAATGCTTGTTTATATAGTGGTTAATATATTGTAGGTTGGGGGACATTTAGACTTTCGAAGCACTCGTAGTCTTGACAGGCAAAGCATGTGAGGCTCGGTGAGGTGCAGCGTGGTTTGCCTTGTTTTAGGTCGAGCATTCGAGACCTCTTGTATATACTTTAGTATATACTTATATACTTTAGTATATACTTATATGACACATACTTATATGTGTCATGTCATGTGATCAAGCCTCTCCCTGAGGCGAAACGTGTCATGCTGGACGCGCTGGCACGAATACAATAAAAAGCACTTTTGCACCAGCAATTGATGGGTCTACTTTTAGTCATTTGGACAATCGTCAGCGCCAGCTTGCAGTGTGGCGATTTTTCGGGTATACTTATATGTGTATGTACTTTGTGGGCTCTGGAGATCAGCCCTAGGACTTGTCTGCTTCCTCTTAGGGACTTTTTTTTCTGTTCAGCTGCCTCTCTTGAACTGTCTTGATAGAAAGCGACCAGCAGAGATCAGTAAAATATCAGAATTGCTTTCTGCTGAGGGACTTTCTTTTTTCTATATGCCTCTATTTAACTTTCTTGGCAGAAAACGACCTGCAGAGGTCAGTAAAATACCAGAATCACTTTAGCATTCTCTAGATTCCAGTCAATAGAAATTGTCTTCCACAAGCACCCATAGACAGTATTATTTTTTTCGAATCTTGTATTTTCAGTGATATGACCACCAAAGGCCCTAATTTTATATTAAAAACAGAGATTTGGACTATACCATTTCCCGCTGAAAGGCAATATTTCTCTCCATGTGTTCCCATACCTGGCGTGTCATGCAGTTTGGTGCTTACTTTCCCTCCATGTTAAAGAACAGTAGATGTTTCAGCAACCAGGCTAATGTGCTGCATAGCTAAATACATCTAAGGTCCCAAAGGCGAGACCGATTGCTTTGCAAATGCTTGTTGTCTGTTTTCTGCCTCTCCTGCTCAGCTCGTGTAGAAGATGGAATGTTGAGATGGACCAGAGAAGTCTTAGAGGCCGACTAGAAAGATCTGCTTATTCCGGTGGGGTGTATTTACCTGGTCTGTACTTTTAATAATAAGCTACCTGGCGCACCACTCTTGACTGATACTTAATCACAGATTGGCAATACAGTGATTTGTCCATAATCACAAAATGCTGGAAGTGTGGGATTGGATCTGGAGTCTTCTAGTCTCACAGTCAATGGCTTTGTTCCTAGACCACAGAACTCTTGAACAAAGAGGATGTGTTTGAAAACCTCTGTCACCAGGAACAGGCGCCAACCATTTATCCTGGTCTGACATAAGCAGGCTGCCTGAGTGTATGCTGACCATCAACATCTTGTTTGGACTAAGCTTCAGTGTAATAGTCTGCGTGCAAATGCCTACCTCGGCCAAGCGTACGCCCAGGATTCAAATGGTCTTGCAGGGCTGATTTGGAGTGAGACGTAGACATTGGACATTTTCATATATTGACGGCACTGCCTGCCATCCCTAAGACTAACGTCCCCTTGTGAGCTAACCTATATATATATATATATATATATATATATATATATATATATATATATATATATATATATATATATATATATATATATATATTTACCATTGCAGCATAGAACCTTGGAGGAATCAGAAATGCATCGTCATAGGGACACATTGATCCATGCAGAGTCAGGGTGAAGCATGTCAAAGAGGTCTATCTACTCCATACCCAACAGGCCCAGCAGTTGCCTTAGTAGCGACACATAAACAGCGTCATTGAGGGCTACGGATCCATCCAGCTCGAGTGGATCGAGCTACCATGCAGCCGATCCCAGCAACAATATCAACGCACCATTTACGCAGGCCATTATAGAATATGTCCCATGACCGTACGCTACAAAGATGTGAAGGAAAGGTACATGGCACGATGTCGTGGTGGGTATTTGGAAGACAACAACAAAAAGTTGCCTGTGTTCACCACTGCATCCCTCACCTTACTTGTTGTGTGGAGGATGGTGGTCTTCCCGAACAAGATCAACTGATCTGAGAATGCGGTCAGCTGATCTCTTTTCTGTCTTTTCTATCTTGCTCTGTCATGTGAACTTGACAGGAAAAGTCAACAAATATTTTCCATGGGCGGGGAGAAGACAATTTTTTTTCCAATGGCAGATTCCTAATTTGGGGACTGTTTTTGGAACACGCTTGAGTGTTGACAAGCCCACTAACCCCAGCATGGAGTATTCCTCCATCATTGCTATTCTATTCCCTAGAGCAGCTCCCTCCATAGAAGTGAAAGCCACATTGGAGAAAAATGTCTGTTTGTGCAGAAACCTCTAGATACTGATGGCCCACAGCTTTCCAAATGGAGCCTGTAGTCTTGATGTTATCACTTAGATACACATGATTGGGTCTGATTTGGCCATCTCATGCTCAGTGC
The DNA here is from genome assembly GCF_964261635.1 of Lissotriton helveticus. Lineage (NCBI taxonomy): Eukaryota > Metazoa > Chordata > Amphibia > Caudata > Salamandridae > Lissotriton > Lissotriton helveticus. Next base: position 1,100,259,137 of record NC_136071.1, on the reverse strand, counting down.
GCTGACTGTGGCCTCCGACATGCCGAGCCACTGAGGGAGCTTGTCTAGGATATCTGATCAGGCTCACACATCTTGACCAATAACATGCAAAGTTCCTCAATATTCTGTTTAACCAAGAGGCCCTGTCATTGGACTGCTTGTATTGGAAGGTTCCTTAGGACGTAGTGGGTTCTCTTTGGGGTAACATTCATATATCAGCGCCTCTGCATTCACAAATCACATTTAGGTATGAAAGTAAATGAGTCTAGATATACTAAACCACATGGATAAAGAAATGATTAAAGTGTCAGAACCTCAAATTTCTACTGTTCGCTAACAAACTGAAGGCCCAAAATTTGGCAAGAGAGCTGTTCCCTCCGGCATCACTCATTGTTTCACTGACAGGACAGGAAATCTTATCATATTTTGGGACATTTGAAGCTTTGGTGATTTTGTGCATTAACTAACTTCTTAATTTTTGGAGCACTTTTGGGCTTATTATTTCTAATAACACTAAGTGTTTATATATCTTCTAACTAGAGAATCATGTCTTTTAAATGTCTAACTTGATACAATTTTGTCTATCTTGATTTGTGACAGTTTTTGACGGTGTAACATGTGTTGATCTTAGATACTAACTATAGTATAATATATCTATGCTTTGATACATTGTATGCAAGAGTTGTTTGTCAAACTTCTCCCATTGAAATAAACATGAGTTGATTGTAAAACTCCTCCAGTTGACCCAAGCTGGATATTGTCTGTAATGTTTGTGAATTTTGGTTACGTCATGTTTGTGTTTTTTCTCATTTGATGGTGTTTTAGTATGCCTTTTTGCATGTTCTAATTTTTATTCTACGTCTACATGTGTTGTCTTTCATACTTGCAGCCCTGATGAAGCTTTGTTAGGTAAAACACATTGACTGCCCTACTTTGAAAAATACAAAATAAATCTCAAGATTAAATTGGACCAATGAAGAACAACGAGTATTCATTCAATGTGAAAGACTTTCCAATGAACGTGTTGCTTAAATAATATTTGTGTTGCCGTTCAAAAATCATTTGGAGCTTGATATGGACCTAGTGCGAGGTTTGGTTCAATCCCATACCTAACATGTGACATATCTCACCCACAGTGAAGATTCCCAGTCTGACACCTATTCTTTATTCCCAAGTCATTGATGCCAAAGGCGCAGGAGGCTTGAGCCATAGTAGTGCTAATCGATCCAGACGTTGGGACCCACATGGTACTTTCCTTCCCCTAGATATTCCCTGCTCTAGGTTATGGTCCTCTTAGGGAAAATCCTTCACTTCCCAAGGAATATGCAGGGCAAGAGCCCAAACTTGAGCAAGTACCCCTCAAGATAGATTTTACTAGAACATTCCAGCGTATGTCACTCTCAGACTCTCCACTGCAGTCACTCCTCCAGATTCAGTCCATGCATATTCTAGACACTCCCCCTGTCACTCGGGAGGCAGTGATGTCCCACCTTCTTATAGTTATTCCTCCAACTGGCACATCCAGAAGCTCCGATGGGGGGCAAGACTGATTTGCATATAACTGGGTGTTACGATGGACTCAACCCAGATCTGTGACTGTGGGTGAGTGTCTATAAAATGTCAGCGCTCCGTCCATCATCTCCTTGTGTTTCCTAGGTCCGATAGGAGTACCACGCTACCACGATAATGCACAAATATGAAATCTGGTCTCCAGACAAACTCTGGCTCACACCTCTAAGGAGGAAGTCCATACACTTACAATTCTATATAGAAGCTATATTGGTCTGAAGGGTGTTGTTCCTGCATGTTGTATTTAATTACTTCATTGAAACATAAAATTGTCAGGTAGATATAGGCATAAGAGTTGCAAACCCATGATTGCCAGTGAGCCACATGTGTTTTCTTCATTTCATTCTTGTGCTAAGCATTCGTGATCAGAGAATTTATGGTGGGCCTTCTCTAAAAAGAACAGGATTGGCTTGGAACATGCCATGAGACTAGGTCTGACCCTTGCATCCTCAAGCATAGGGCTGAAGATGTTCATGATGAGAGGGGATAAGCAAGGGAAACTAGCACGAGGAAACCTGTTCTATTGGAGCCTCTTTGGTTTCAAAGGAATCCTCCAAGTTTCAATAAAGGTGCCAATCACCATATTGACAATTTCAACATGGTCCTACACCTTTCAGTAGCATCCCCATCAACAGAAAATGACAACACCGTATTTCCCAGCATCCATCTTTACAGGAGGAGATATCCCTTTCCTCCTCCCCTAAGGCAGACAACTCTTCAACGTGTCCCATCGCCCCAGCATCCCCATCTAGGGGGAGATGCAAAATTACCTATTGAGGCCTGTTAAGGTCAGAAGTCCTGCTCCCCGTCAACACAACAAGCACATGCAAGGCAAGGTATAATCATTTGCTTTTGCCTACTCTAGCACCCCTCACTAACCATCATCCACAATTGTACTCAGTGTTAGGCCACACAAACAAATGCTACATCCTAACATAGACATACTTTCTTCACATCCCACTAACCACCACACACTCTCAAACTACAAAACACGCACCTCAACAAGTGCTCATTAACACAACCTCTCCATCACTTCTCAGTCCAAACATGGCAGACCTTATTATCTATAACAACCATGACACTCTCTTAACTCGTTGCCTGCGGCAGGAATTCCAGCCCGGTGCTGAACATTCCAATCACGGGCGGGGTCGGGACGGAACCAAGCCGTCATGCGCACAGGCCACCTGTGGCTCATGACGGCTTGGTTCCATCACGAACATCGAACAGGTTAATCATAGAAATATGGTCACTCAACATTCATGCACACTCTATACATCCTTCTTCACACAGGCTACTGCATCCAGTGCACATACTGCTCTTTTAGGGGAAGAGGCCTTATTGTTATACATCCTCCTAGTCCTATACCGTAGGCAAACAAGCGGCACTCTATGGAGCTCGCTACATGTCACTTCCCCCTCTCCACAAATCCTCCACCTCATTCACAGGACTCCCAGACAGAACAAAGACCTCATAGACAAGTTCTTCAAAATCCTCACAACCTTGTCCATCTGACAACCTTCTCAATCACTTCAACGTCTCAGACAACTCAAGCATGGAAAAACAAGACCCCCCTCCCAACCTCATCCAATTACTCAATGCGGCACAGAATGACATTCGTTCAATGCACTCCAAAGACCTGATCCATCACCTCATCTTCTTGACAACATCAACCATCCAAATCTCTCAAACCCCTTGACTGAAATCACCACCTTGAACTCCTCATCAACATGCTCTTTCCATGTAACGTTCCGATTCTTCAAAGAGTAAATTTTGAAGTCATCAATTACTCACTCTACCATCTCCTTATCCAAAGTCAACACCTTTCTAAACAACTTCAACACATTTCTAGAAAACCATGTAAACACCCATGCCCCAAATAAAATATGCAAGCTGAACTCTTCATTGTCCTGTCCCTCTAAGGACCCCACCTGTAACAAACATTTCATCTGCAGACAGGAAAGAAAAGCAAAAAACAGAACCACTGACTACCTCACTCTACTGAAATGCTTCTGCACAACATGCAGACAACTCCTCATAACAGTCACAGCTAAGTACTTCATCTGCAGATCCGTAAATCTGCCAACAGAAGCAGAATGCTATTCAAAACAATCAAACACTGGATTATTATTAATATTTATTGCATATATAGAAGTTAGAGCATGACAAAGTCAATTCTGGGTCTCACTACCTACCTCCTCATGACATGTATTGTATAATATACCGGTAGGTTATAATTTAAGTGATTTTTTTTTAATCTCTCATGTACAGTGGAAGACAGTTATTTAATTTGGATCCCCCAGGCCTTAAAAAAATCATAAAAATGTTACCTGACCTGCAGCTCTGTTGAGTGGAATAATCTACTCAAACGTTATGCGCTTGACCCATATGGTCGTCTCAATTTATCTGATCCTAAGCAAATATTTTAATTCACCGATTCGCCTATTCTTCATTATCATAGAAGAGAGTGCCTTCAAATATGTGAGTTCATCATGTCTGCTGTACATAAAACTTTTGTTTGATTTAACAGACTAAACTCTAGTTCCATGTATAATACAAATATAGCCTACGTATAGGTAAATGACGCCTGACTTTCCTCTTGGTTCGCTAATAAATAACATTATTAGGGTGAGGGCAGGAATGTTTTATAGTTCATATTTGAAAACTCTTCGTTTTAATAAATGTAGCACTAAAGCATGATGGGGTAGCGCATTGTCATTTACACACAGACATTTTCCATTGAAATGGCCACAAACTACATAGCGTATAAATAAAAATGTGTGGAAATCGGGTTTCAGCAAATATTTATCATTTGTACTTTACCACGTAAAGATTTGTTTTGATCATATTAAAATCTTTGCTTCCATCTCACTTCAGAATTACAAAAAAGTGCTTTCCTAACTAATGAATATATTTTGAAATATTTGAACAGTTCTCTTACAAGCTATTTAAATTTTGTGTGCCCAGCTCAATTGTCAGAGAGTTCACTTTACAAAATCCTCTGATTTTGAGTCTGAGAAAACAGCAATTTGTTAGAAGAAATAAGCTGACATTACACCTCTGTCTGAAAGCACAGCAAATGAGACCGGATAAAAACAAGATTTAAATGCATCTTTATTGCTCAATTCCTTTTCTGAATGAACAGAACACCTGTTTGTCATCTCCAAAGAACAAGACCAGGCCATAAAATAGCTCACTCTGATAAAATATGACTCGCCATTGTGAGTGGGCGAGTGTATTTCTCAAGGCCTGTCCTAGGTTGGAGAAGGCTGTGCCTTCCCATTTTTCTGCTTACATTTTGTGAAAACAAACAAAAGTTTGTTTGTTGATCAAAGTCATTGCGATCTGTTGTACTTTGAGTTTTCAAGAGATACAGGCAGGGCCAGTTTCATAATAATGTACACAGTTTTAAATTGAATTTGATTGGATACAGGGAGATGTTTTGAATGTGGTGGAGGGGTGATCGCTTCTTTGGAAAACTAAAGTAAATTGCAATTCCTCATTCAAGTTTTGATTGTAGATCAGCATTAGCTACAGTGACTTTTTGGCACTTGACAGCAGTAGTCACCCATACGTTACCACAATTTGATAAGTGTTGGGATACCTTTCGGATTAATTTAGAGAAATGACTTGCCCAACGTACCTATGTGTCTTCCACTTGCCTTCCTCTGACACCACATCACCTGAAATGGTATCTGCCATATTGCCCTCTGTACCTTTTACACCCTGCCCTCATTTTACCCTTACAAGTGGTGACTCATCCCTCTCAGGTTGTCGATATAACCCATCACCTCCTCTTACCCCATCTCCCCTTCATGTCTCCCTCCAGTTTCCCTTGTTGCCTTCCTAGGCGTTACTCTTTTGTTGCCTCCCACCGGCCGGTAGATGTAGGTGGGATGATTATTGTACTTTGGTTTTGCAAAAATACCAATAAAAAAGAGTTAAACCATCAATTAAGACCAGTAGAGCAAACATCAAAACCAAATACTTTTTAATGAATTTGTTTAATTTAATATTCGAAAACTAAAATCTAAACAACCTAATGAGCGTCTGTGATCCAAAATGAACCCAAGCTACAAGGAATTAGGCAGGCATACAATTCCAAGTATTTTCACGAGTTATGCCTGGTTTCCACATCCTTAAATCTTTCTGACCTGCAGGATTAGACATCTCAGAGAACAGTTCCTCTTTGTCAGCCTCTGTTTACGTGTACATTATTGGAAGCACGGCTGTATTAATTGCCATTTGAATCAAAACTCTGAGCTATTGCTCTATTACTTTCTATTTAGCAGTATAATTGGAGATAAGGCTGTTTTTTTTCAATATATAAAATCATAGGTCCATTCAAAACCATGTTGAGTATTGCCCGACCCCTCAGTGTTTGTTCATGGCCCCAAACAGATTCAGAATCGTGGAACTAACCTTGGTAGAGTCACCGTAAACGTGTATTTAACTTGTTGTTGTGTTCAGGGTTGTACTGATAAATTATTGGCAAAGTGGAGCTCTGCCAGCAAAGGCTCTTTTCTCAAACCACCAGCCCATTAGGATCGGGCTAGCAGGGCGGGAGACTTAAGCAAGGGAGTAGCCAGAAAATTAAAATACCCCCCACTTTGAACCAAAGCTCATATGGCACCAAGCAAACGAAGCAAGTCATTGCGACCATCCCTAGAAGAGGTCACTTGTCTCTTCCATCCAAGAATCTATCCATTCATCCTTGCATCCTTCAAACCACCTGCTGATATCCACCATTTCACCTGTATATTCCGTTATATATTCAGTCTTTCAGTCAACATTGTCTTGTCACCATTCCGTCCTTAACCCAACTTTCCATATCCATACCTATCCATCCATCTTGAAACATATCCATCAAACATATTCGTCCATCCATCCTTTCAATCGTCATCCTTCCTTTCACTTATCCATCCCCTCTTTTATCGATTCATCCATCCAACCATCCTTTCAATCATCCATCTTTCTCTCATTCATCTACTCTTTCACTGATCCAAGCAATCCCCCTTTCACTGGTCCATCCACCCTTTCACTCAGCCATCCACCCTTTCACTCAGCCATCCATCCTTTCACACAGCCATCAGCCCCTTCATCCACTCATCCATCCATGTACCTTTTCTCTCCATCCTTTCACTCACCCATCTACCCATTCACCCTTTCACTCATCCATCCATCCATCTACCCTCCCTTTAACTCATCCATCCTTACAAACATCAGTTTACCCATCCATCCTTTCCCTCAGCCTCTATTTTAACCTGTCCATCCACCCAGCCATTCACTCCATCCACTAGTTGATCTGTTTACCCTTTCACTCATCAATCCTTTCACTCACTCATCTATCCATTCATCATTTCTCGCATCCCCATCCATCACCCCTTCTCTCATCCATCCATTCACCATTTCACTCATCCATTCAAAGTTTCATCCATCCATTCTTTCTTCCATTCACTCATCCATCTTAACATCTGTCCATTTAATCCATCCTTTCACACATCATCGATCCATATTTCACGCATCCATCCATTCAACCTTTCACTCATTCATTCCTCCACCTTTCATGTAGCAACCCTCTTCTCTCTCAATCACTCATCAATCCATTCTTGCACTCATCCATCCTTACATCCATCCTTTCACTCACTTATCTATCCTTTCACTCCGTCCATTCATTCCCCCTTCACTCCGTCCATTCATCCATCCATTTACCCTTTCACTCATCCATCCATCCTTTTACTCACCATCCATCCTTTCTCTCGTCCTCCATCCATCCACCCTTCCAACCATCCTTTAGGTCTTCCATCCTTCCTTACTTTCACTCATCCATCCATACATCCATCCATTCACCTATTCATCAATGAATATATCTAGCCACCCTTTCACTCACCCATCCATCCACAATTTCACTCATACATCCATCCACCCACTCTTTCTTCCATCCAGCCATTCTTATTCATTCATCTATGCTTTCACTCACCCTTACACTCATCCATCAGTCCGCCCTTTCATCCAGCCATCCTTCTATACTCCCTTTCACTCATCCATCCATTCTTTCACTCATCCATCCTTGCATATATATACTTTCACTCATCTATCTATTTTTTCACTCATCCATCCTTGCATATATATACTTTTACTCATCCATCCATTCTTTCTTTCAATCCATGCAGTCTTTCACTCAATCCATTCACTCACCCATCCATCCATTTACCCTTTCATCATCTTTTCGCTCAATCATCCATCCATTTACCCTTTCACTCATCCTTCTTCCCTTTCATCCATGCATCTATGTATCCACCCCTTCACTCACCCATCCATCCATCCATCTTTCCATCTACTCCCCTTTCATGTTAATTATGAGCCTTTGTCTGCCGAGTTGCAGACAGAAGAAGTCCATCAAAAACCTCACTCTGGGTGTAGCTGCTAAAACGGGGAGTTGATAATGGCCCCTGGACTTCAGGCTTTATGACCTCTTGCTTACACAAGAAGTAGGACCTTATATAGTCTTTGTTTTAATTTCTAATCATTAGTATGATAATCTTCAACTAATGAGGGACTATGGGCCAGATGTAGGTAGGACTAATTTGCCGATTTTTAATTACCGAATTTTACCGATTCGGTAATTAAAAATCGGTAAATAAGAAGGGGGACATGTAGGAACATCCAGATGTTCCTTTTACCGAATCGGTAAAAATCTGTATTTACCGATTCGGTAAATACCGACCGGTAATGCCCAATCATTCCTATGGGCTTTGCAGCCCATAGGAATGAATGGGCATTACCGATTCGGTATTTACCGAATTCCACAAGGGTGCAGGGGGTGTCACTCTGCCTAAGGGCAGGTCTGCCTGTCATATGGCACAGGTGTGCATGCACACCGGAATCGGTATTTTACCATCAAATATATTTGATGGTAAAATATAGATTCGGTAAGGGTTGTGGGACTCAGAAGAGTCCCACCTACATATCAAATTAAACAAATAGGTAAAAATACCGAATCGGTATTTTACAGATTCGGTAAATTTACCGATCGGTAAATTTACCGAATCTGTAAAATATGTGGCCCTACATACCATTCCTGCAATACCGGTCGGTAACGGCCGAAAATACCGATTTTCGGCCGTTACCGACCGACCTACATCCGGCCCAAAATCCACTGGCGCAACGAAACTTGAGGGGGCCCCCCTGCAAGGTATGTGGAGGGGCCTTGCTGAGGGGGGCCCCTGAAGTTTGGGGGGCCCCATGCACCGTGGGGGCTGCGGGGGGCCTGTGTTACACCACTGCCTATATCCAAAGTGTATAAAGTGCATCACATGAAATAAGACTTGCCTTAGATGATGCAAGATTCTAAGACACTGGCCCACCAGGGCATCCGTGAACCGCGTTAATCTGGTCCTGGTGGTGCCAAGATGAATGGATGCCATGATGCAGGCGCTGTGTGAAAACATCATGGTTTCAATGGTCTGCCTATGCCGCTACCAGCGCATGATTGCTTGTTCTAGAAGAATACAATATAAATATAATACAAACGTCTTTCCCCATTGGAGCACCTGTGTGCCTATGTAGCACCGTGCATCTGTCCGACACACAAAGAAGAGCAAGGGGTCTGACCCTGGGCATTCTTAACATAACATAACGTGTATTTGTAAAGTGCATGTTCACCCAAGGGTATCTTGCTGCTGCATAACAGATGTTTATTGTTACACAACTCAATGGTACTCATGTTATCGACCTCAGAAGGATGAAAGGCTGAGTGGAGCCGCTGGGATTTGAACCTGTGACCATGAGGTCAAACACAAGCCCCTACAGTGGCTGCATTAGTCCACAAAATCACCAGACCCGACTCTTGCCAACAGCTCTCTTTTTCGGCTTCCCAAAACAACACGACTGTCCTTTTGTTAAATTCCCTGCCACGGTGACACTTTCGTGATGCCCTCTGGAGAGGTGAGAGGGCGAGGCCAGCTCCGGGCCTTGCCCGTTTGTAGATTCCAGCAGAAGGTGTTGCCCGTTGCATCAGCCAGGGAGTGCCCACGGTTGAAGAAATATGCGAGGGCTGCCCAAGCAGGGCCTGCTGCTCACACTCACAGCTGTGCCCAGGAGCAGAGCTGGCAGCCTGGTGACGCAGGCGGGGGTGGGGGAGGAGGGAGCCAGCCGCCAGGGGCAGCAGCCCTTGGCACACAGCAGATGCGCGCTGGAATGGCATGTTTCCAGATTCCTCCTTTCAGATGCCAGGGGTGTTTCCTTCAGCTTAAGGGGTTCTTTGTGAGGCGGCTCTCCGCCGCATCCCCCACCTCCGAACAAGGGAGGGTCTCGAGCTGTGCCAGGGCAGGTACCAGCGGCTCTTTCAGGCCTGTGTTTGTTGCATTATTGCCCTCATGGTCCTGGAGGTAAAATAGGACCAGCGTGGTGGGAAGTAGGTACCTCCCTGGGTCTATAAGATCTCAGAGTGAACGTTCTCCTGCCGCAGCCTGCATTGGAAATCGGAAGAAGAACATAAAAGAACAAGCATTGGCAAAGCCAATAGGTCTCGCCTATGCAAGAGCGATTGGCTTTTCCAATGTCATTTACCCATGTTGTACAGCATGCCGGGGAAGCGTGGCTAAAAGCAACGTTCGGAAAAAATAGCAATATGACGTGTGCAGCGCTGAACGTATCACAGCGCTTTTTGTCTTTTGGCGGGTGCGGGTGGACAAGATGGACAACGGGAGGGAGAATGGGAGGCAGGGAACGGACAAGGGAGGAAGGGTAAAAGGGACGGAACAGGACAAAAAAAGGTGCATTGATGGGGCCAGTGCTGGCCATGTCATAGTTCTTTTTTTTTATCATGGCGGGTGGGGGAACGGGTTTTGGGTGAAGGCAACGCTGACAATTGGAGGGTGTAGGTGGGAGGGATGAAGCAACACAGACATTGGGAGCAGGGAGGTCGAAGGGGAGGAAGCAAAAGAGAAGAAGCAACAGGGACAAGGGGGGTGGGAGGCAAAGAAGCAACAGAAGCACAGGGTGGGAGGGGAAGAAGCAACACAGCATGGGGGTAGGAGGGAAAAAGCAGCACATGTGTGGAAGGGGAAGAATCAGCATGTAGCAGGGGGTGGGAGGGATGGAAGCAACAAAGCATGAGGGTAGGAGGGAAAAGCAACTCGGAGCACGGGGTGTGAGGGGGAGAAGCAGCATGGAGCAGGGGGAGGGCAAAAAGCAACACAGATAACAGCTGGGGGTGGGAGTGGAAGAAGCAAATAAAGAAAATAGAACCAGAATCGCAGCGCAAGCAGTGGATGGACAGTGGAAAGACACTAATCAAGCAAAATCTATCAGTAGTTGGTCCATGCTCCACACAAAAGAAGAGGGAGTGAATCCAGCATCCCCTGGCCAATTAGGAGGTGCCAAATAAGAGTGCCAAAGCCAATGAATGGTAAGCAATGGGCCTTACAATAAGCAATACCCCTCTCTGCGACAGCGTATGCCTTATCGCGAGGCGAGACCTCAAAATTACTAACACAATAAAGGGACCTGCAGAGCTAATCAGAGCTGCCAGCACACTATAAACAATGTAAAAGTTTGTCTATATCTCACACCTCCTCATAACACCACAACCACAGCTCAGGCGCCCTCGGGCACAATCTGGAAATACTTCACACATGAGGTCAAAGCAAGTACAACACACTTCCAACAACAGAAGGATGTGGTCTAAGCTGTTATCCACATTGGGGTAGTGAGCGCTATGCAGATATTACAATACAATACAAAGTAACATCAGGGATGTACCGAGGACACGAGGCAATGGGTACTTGATTTTCGAATGTATTTCTGCATATTTGCCACTGAAAGCATCAGTACTAGAAATGCTGTACTTTGGCAAACCTGTGGCCCAACATCTTGTGCATCCCCTTCAGCGTGGCTTTTGAGCCAAGAGGTTTTGGCATACTGGTATTTTGGAGTCCATATTTACAATTTAAACGGAAACAGCCTGCGCAGAGTCAAAAAAATGGTTCTCTCTCCCAGTCCTGCCTCACTAACAAGCACCATCCCTAAGCATTGTAGAATGGTGCTTTGTTTGATGACGGAGAAAAACCAAAGGTGGTGATGGACGGAGCGTTGACAATACAAACACTCACCCCCAGTCAACTGATCTGGGTTTAATCCATCACCGTTCTTTAGCTCACTCCACCACCCCAGTTCAGACATGGCCATATGCAAATCAGTCTGACCCTGTGCCTCAGGGGAACAGTCCAGCCCGAACTGCCAAGCCATGTCTTCCCTGGACCGGAATCAAGCATCCTGGGACCGGTTTCTGGCATTACAGCCGTCTTCAGCCGGGCTTGCTTGACTCCAGTGGCAAAGTGAGCAAGGGACTCACGTCTGAGCATACCCTGCCAACTTAGGGCGAACAAAGAAAAACCAAAGGTGGTGATGGAAGGAGCGTTGACAATACAAACACTCACACCCAGTCAACTGATCTGGGTGTAATCCATCACTGTTCTTTAGCTCACTCCGCCACCCCAGTTTATGACGTCAGTGGGTTTTGGGCTGTATTGTGACATCATTCACCGATGGCCCTTTTGAAAGAGAAACCACAAACAGCAGAATGCCAGTACCTCCTGAAAATGTTATTCTTGGTACACTAACACCTGTATGTGAACATACAGGCACTGCCGTGTGGCACTGTGTGTTAAAGCACTTGATTTAATTGACAGCACTAAAAGAGTGAGGTTACGTCTGGAGACCATAAGGCCTGTACTTAAGACCCCCTTCTGGCTGATGGCTGGTTAAGTATTTATGAACTGCCTCCTCAACCGGCGGGACAGTCACTTGAATGGCTGACTCCGACCTTCTAGAATCCTTGAGCACCAATCAAACCTCACCACTTCCGGCCGAGAGGATAGCTCTCCAGCTGGGAGAAGCAGGGAGGACGGACGCCTATCCTCGTCACATTAGAGCACAGTTCCTGATTTGAGTTCCCTCAACCTTTCACCCTTCAGAGATGAGTAAAGAGAGCGCCAGTTTAATTGGGAAATATGTACTGTGCCTCCATAGAGCGCTTAGATACCCATACGCCACACCTGAGCCTGGAGCGAAATCAAGGGGAATAAACTCTCTGCCTGCGTTCTATTTCCTTATTGTTACTGCATACATGCCAATAAACCCGATTCAGGCGGGAGACTACCGATTTTTTCAAGGCAAAAATGGCTTTATTTCAGCTGCCTCCCGCCTGAAATTGCATTTTCTACAATAGAAGTCAATGGGGAATTTTCATTCTCCCAATTTTTTACTTTAAATCTCCAACCTCCCTGTCCTAAAATATTGGCATGTATGTTACTGACCTCGAAGAGGGTCTCACAGGTACACATATGCCCTCCTTCGTGTACGAGCAGGGGTACAGCACAGGGCAGCGGAATGTGGAAATACAAAACAGGTGGCCACCCTGGCGTGGCCTGGCTCGCCGTCTGCAGGGTGAGCTCAGACGGGCAGGGCCGCTTCAGACTAATAAAAGACTGGACGGTTGAGCCCAGAGAGGGTGGGGTGCAGGGTGTGTGCCGGAGAGGGCTGTTTACTTCCAACCCGCATGGCCTCATGGGGTGGGGTGAGCCCAGACACACGCACGCACAACTCCCGTGCACGGCGGGAGATGCTGAGACCGGCTGTAAACAGGAAGCGACCGGCTGCGCACTCGAGTCCTCTCCAGTTGACCCCGGTCAGCTGACCAAATTCCACTCGACCATTTACTAAGTGGCTTCCTTAAAGTGGAGCCAGCTTCCACATGTGGGAGGGTTGTTTATAAACTAGATCACCGATAATCCGCAAGGATTTATTAAAATGGGGACTGACGTGTGTGTGCGTGTCTGCATACACAGGGGTAGATAGAAAATTAAAATGGCCCCCACTTCGAACCAAGATCAAAGCGAGTCATCACGACCAACCCCAGAAGAGCTTCTCTTGTTTCTTCCATCCAAGCATCTATTCATTCATCCTTCTATCCACATAATGTCCACAATTTCAGAAATACGTTGTCATCCATTCATTCTTTCATCTATCATTCAGTCTTTCACCATTCCATCCATCTGCCCATCCATATCAAAACCTATCCATTCTTCTCCAGACCTATCCATCCTTCCTTTCACTCATCTATCTCTAGCCACCCTTTCCATCATTCACCCATCCACTCTTTCACTCCATCCATCCACTCTTTCACTCCATCCATCCATCCATCCACCCTTTCACACCATCCATCTATCCACCCTTTCACACCATCCTCCCTTCCTCCCTTTCACTCATCCATCCATCCTTTCACTCATTCTTTCACCTTTGCACCCATCAACTCATCCATCCACTTACCCTTTATCCATTCACGCAGTCTTTCATCCACACTTTCTCATCCGTCCAGCCATTCACCCTCCCTTTCACTCATTCATCTGTTCTTTCACTCATTCTTCCACTTTTCCATCCATCCTTCCTACCTTACATTCATCCATTCTTTCACTCATCCATCAATCCTCTCTTTCACTCATGCATCCACATCCATTCTTTCACTCATCCATCCATTCTTTCACTCATCCTTCCATCCTTTTGCTTGTCCATCCATCCACCCTTTCACCCCATCCACCCATCCATCCTCCCTTTCCCTCTGGGCCGGCTTTAGGGCAGTGCGACTGGTGTGGCCACACTGGGCACTGACCTTATGGGGGGTGCTGTGTTTAGCCATAACTTTTATTTGCAGAGATTAGGGGCCCGTTTGCCCAGTGGTAGTGAGAGAATCCGAGGAGGCGGTCATGGTTTGTGTGGGCGCCAAAAATGATTGTAGCACTGGGCGCCACCAGCGTCAAAGGTGGCCCTGCTTCAGGGCAGAGGGGTAGAACCGAGCTTCCACTAGAACTGGGGCATTCTGGGCACCACTGCACTCTTCTGGACTACTGGATTTACAGCACCATGACACCCTGGGATCTAGAGATCAAATGGCCTGCATCATTGTTCTAGAAGGATTGATTTACTAGGCCATTATACAGCACTTGTTTCTAGAATTCAAAAATTCTACAGCACACTGGAGGGGTCTGGAAGTGTTGACTTGCTGAGCCAATATACAGTACAGGGTTTTAGAGCTCAGTGGTTCTGTATTCTGCATTACACTGCACAGCTCTAGGATGGGCGACTTACTGGGCCAATAACAGCACCGAATTCTAGATCTTAAATATTCAGCATTACACTACACAATTCGAGAAAAGTTGCCATATCGCGTTAGGACGCATCAGGGGATTGGAGAACTCGAACATGTTGTGCTTCAGTGCAAGGTTCTAGACCAATCAACTTACTACCCAGGGCACACAGGGAGATCTGGAACCCTACACTACTCAGGTACCTTGACGAGGTTCTAGATGACCACGCCCACAGTACCAATGCATGTGAACGAGGGATCTACAGTTGAAATGTTAAGCATTAAAGTCTTGTGGTTCTAGACTAACCTACATATTTTGATCAAAAGCTGCACCTGGAATCAATATTCTGAAAGGCTGTTTCCAGAGGCCGCCTTCATCATACAGAACCCGTAGCATAGCGGGTTTAGGGGAGAGCCTCAAGTCCCTTTAATCATTTCTAGACTCAGCTACTGGACATGATCCAAGTGGAACCTTCTAAAGTAGGTGCACCTTCACCCTGGCTGCACTCACAGCAGAACCTACCACTACCTAGAGCACGGCCCAACATCACATACATCACAGAACACAAGATGGAACTAGCATAACAAAACATGTTTGTAGCACATGTTCACCCAGAAGTGTATCTTGGCGCTGAATAACAGATCTTTATTGTTACACAACTCGATGGTACTCGTTTAATCGACTGCAGAAGGATAAAAAGATGAGTGGACTGCTAGAATTGGAACCTGTGACCACGAGGTCAAACACGGGTCCCAACAGTGGACCCAGCATGCTACATACGGACAACAGCATATTAACTTATTCATCCCAGGTATTTTATATTGTACGGATCTGCTGTGAGGAGCAGCAGGGCACTCTACATAGGACATTTTTATTGCAGTTGGCGCATAAAGTAGAATGGTAGTATGTGTGTGATGATGTAAATAGTATTAGTAATTGTGTTTATATATCGCTTACTACCCCTGCCAAGGCGTCAAAGCGCTTTTTCGGCGAGTAGCTCGGTACTACGAAACCCAAAAAGAAAAAGTGGTGAATGAGTATAGGAAAATAAGAAATTAATTTTAGCCGTGGACATGTTAGTCTTATTTGGATTGAAAAGGATAGTGGAGGGATAGAAGAGGGACGGGTTTGCATTTTTATAGCGCTTGCTGCCCCTGATGGGGTATTGAAGCGCTTTTCGGCGGGTAGCATGCTACTCGGAAACCTAAGCAGGATTAATGTGTAAATTAGTATAGGGAAATATAAAATTAATTTGAGTGTTGGACATGTTAGTCTGGTGTTTGGATTGAAAAGGATAGTCGAGGGATAGAAGACTGAAGGATTTAGAATTCATTTTATTATTTTCTTTGGAGCTCATAGCAGTAGTAGGTGGTTTGGAATGAGTAAAGGGGAGGTGGAGGGGGGAAGAGTCAGAGGGGAGGATTTAGAAAGGTTTGTTTTGGAGACCTTAATAGTAAAAGAAGTAGAGGAGGGAAGACTCTAGTAAGGGTTATTTTTGCGATTGTAGTAGTAGAATGGGGTTTGGTATGAGTGAAAGAATGGAGGCAGAGGATATATTTAGAAAGGTAAATGGTGAGAAATAGGTGAGGGTCTAGAAAGGGTTATTTTGGGGATCATAGTGGTAGAATGGGGTTTGAGATGAGTCCGAGAGTAGAGGTAGAGGATATATTGCGAGAGGTATAGGGTGAGAAATAGGGTAGTGCATTGGAGATGCTGAATTAGAATCAAAGTAATAAATATAAAGATACAAACGTCCATGGAAGGTATATATGTATAAGGAATGTAATATCAATAGATTTAAGTTGTATTTAATAAACTTCGACTTTCCAGTGTTGCTGTATTTAAAGTTAATTTATTAGCTTTTTTTTGTAATTCAATAGTGAATCAATTGTAGATAAATAATTATGATATGGTAAAATATTTATTTATTCTTGCAGTCACCTATATACATATTAAATATAGAATGATATAACCATAAGTAATATGTACACTTGTTAAGCAGAACTAAGGAATATCTATATATTTAAAAACATATTTGTTATACACGTTTATACAAAACAATACACATATGTAGGTACACATCTATAGTCCAAACAAATGCTTATGTACTGAGGGAGATTCTGTATATTTGTTTGATTATGGTGGCTATGTGGGGAAGAGACAACTCTTAAGTAGTCTTCTGAAGATAAGGTAGTTATCCATGGATCTTCTGTTTGGGGGTAAAGAATCACATACTTTGCTGCTTGAACAGATCAGGATGTGCCATCCATGTTTTTTTTCTTGTACAGTGTGATTTTGAGGCGAGGTGCCACTCTAGAGCAGAGGTTCCTTTGTTGAATGTCTTTGGTGATTTTATTCCGGAAGAAGAGCGGTCCTGTTCCATGTTTTGCTTTGTGGGTGATACAAAGGAGCTTGAACGTGGATCTTCTGGCAACCGGTAACCAATGCAGGGTTTTCAAGGCAGGGGAGATGTGGGTTTGCGGTTTTATATGTAAGTGTAGTTGGGCAGCCGAGTTCTGAATCAGTTGTAGTGTTTTCATGGTCAGTAAAGGTGATCTGTGGTAGAGGCTATTGGCGTAATCGAGTTTGGACAGAACAAGGGAGATGGTAGCTTGGACCTTGTGTGGAAATCCCAAATGGGGGTAGATTTGTCGCCAAGTTTTTATAGTAACAAAGCTTGATCTTGTTAATTCGTCCACTTGGGCATTCATTGATAGCTTGGAGTCCATGGTAAGTCAGAGGTTTATTACTACCTTTGATACTTTAGGCGGTGATCCCACATCATCTGGCCAAGAGGCAAGTGGGTCATCATTTTTCCAATCACCACACATGAGTATTTTTGTTTTGGAAGCATTCAGTTTGAGATGGCTCCATGTCATCCATCGATTCACGGCTCTGAGACAGCTGGACATTTGTGAGTGTCCAATGTCTTTGGGGCTTTCCAGTTCAAGGAGTATTTGTGTGTCATCTGCATAGTTATAGCATTCGAGGTGAAATTGATTGATCAGTGCCGCTAATGACTTCATGTAGATGTTGAAAAGCATGGGTGAGATGATAGAGCCTTGAGGGACCCCTGCTTTTATAAAGTACGGGTTAGATAAGAAAGTGGATGTATGGATGACATTAGTTCTGTTGCGAAGGTAGGATGTGATCCAGTCGAGAGCAGTCCCCTCAATGCCAGCTTTGTAGAGTCTTTGTATTAGAGTGTCATGGTCAACCATGTCAAAGGCAGCTGAGAGGTCCAAGAAAAGTAGTGCAACAACCAATTCCGGTCAACTCCGTTTGTACATGTGTATTTGTGCATGTGTACTTGTGTCATGTGTATAACTTCTTGTGGGAATGTGTATTCAAAAACTACTAGCCAGCACACCATGATTGTACTGTTTACAGACTACATTACACATATTTGTTACATTATAATGTTCACAATTTCAGCCTGGGTGGGGGTATGTTCATCAGAAACTCATGACTCATTAAGTAATATATCACATAATACTTAACTTAGAACAAAACATAAAATATCAGACTTGAAAAGCAACACTACGTCCAAACCTAAATTCTGGTGGTGATACATTCAACAACTGAAAAAAGTGATGGGGTGAAGCAGAGGGAAAGTTTTACACTTCGCCCAATAAGGTGAATAACCTGCTTCGAGTGCTCCCGAAATGAGCGGATACGGGATGTAACCATGCGGGGTTATAGAGATTCGTAAACTGGCGAGCTGAGGTTAGAACCCAGTTTAATCTCTAAGATCTACCCACTGGCACATATTTCGCACTAGCACAAAACAAATTAAAAAGTACACAGCCAGATTATCTAATGTCACCACATAAAAGGGCCTGTACATCCCGGGGTGGGCTGCACAAACACCATTAATGCAAGTGACATCTTAAAATAAATGAATACACAACCTTTCTCACAGCCACTCGTCTCCCAATCACAGTGTTGTTTTAAATAAAGCCACCCGGAGGTCTAGTTGGCTAATGATCTGTTAATTTGTGGCTACAGAAACAGAAAGAAACATCCTCAATTAGATGCCAACAACATTTTTGTAAAACTCCTGTCTGCAGCATGCATATTTCCCAGAAAAACTCCAGACAGCCCAGCAGCCCCTGGGCTGTGTCTGTACAGCGAGGAGCCGACGTGCCACCTTTAACGCGCTGAACCTTAATGGGCGCTGACTGCTGCTCCCAGAGCCATCAGGAAGGCAACAAAGGGTCTTAAATAAACCGCTATCAGCAGTCTTTGCAACCTCACTCGGCAAAAGCAATAAAAATATAAGAGAAAACCAAGCAGGTCTGGGAGAAATTTACAAGGGAGACAGCTGAATAAAACATGCACGCGCAGGGAGTGCTTCAGAAAAAAGAACAAAAGAGTTCCAGAAAACCAAGTACTCGTGGAACAAACGAAGAAGCCAATCAGAGAGGTGGTAAAGAAACTATGCTCCAGGAGAGGTACAAAGACATGATGAACAGGCTTAAACAAAAAGAGGCAGTGAATAGAAATAAAGTAACTGTGGGTGACAAAACAAAAAGCCATTGGTAAGCAATTGGCGGAATGCATTACTAGGTTAGCTCTCAGAATACCCCCAACATATCTTTGCAACAGGACAGTTGCACTGTCAGGTAGATTTCGACCTAAACACCCTGAGCCATAGTAGGGGAAACCCTCAAAGGGCCTCCCTATATGTATATATATTGAATTTTGTTTTTTAACCCCTTGCCTGCGCTGAACGTTTGTGCGCTAGTGCGGAACGTTCTATTGCGCGGGCGGGGCTGCGACGTTCAACGGACGTGCGCAGCACTACCGAGGTAGTGCACGTGACGTCTGCTGAACGTTGGCAGCAGCGATGGGGTTAAATCCAAAAAGGCTGTGGTAGTTGGACGTCTGATTTCAGACTTTTGAAACCCCAACACCTAAAACAGTGGTGTGGGACTAGGGTACTTGTCTCAGGGCTGCAGTGCTTAGCCACTATTTTAGGTGTCGGGGATCTGCGAGTGAGAAATCAAACTTACAATTTAGGAGGCAAATCTGAAATGTTTTTTAAAAGACAGGTAGAACCAACCCTTGATATCAGCCTCGTGTCGGGTCTTGTGCCCAACCCCGCTTGTGCATGGCAGAAGGCCATGCCTTGCAGCCAACCCATGCCAGCGTTGGCTGCCAGTAGCCGGTTGGGCACAAGGCCTGCAATCAGAGCAGTGTGCCCATGGCCAAAGGATGTGCACAGCAGGGGTTTACTGTCTGCTGCAGGTTAGTCCCAGGCCAGGCACTAGGCATCCCCCACAGTCCACAGCAATGTATGTAGAAAACCTATAAAAGTCATGCAATAGAGGCAGGACCGGCATTAGATGCTCATTGCCGGGGGCAGGGATATGCTGTACTTTGGATATTGGATTTGCACTTTGCTTTTTGTTGAATAAATTGTTTATACTTCCCAAAAGGTGTCAGGTGGTTTGTGTTTTCTCAGAAAAGTCCTTCAGGGCTAGCAAAAAACATTGATCTCAGTGGCCATGATGGCAACTACAGGAAAATATATTATCCTGAATTCTAAGGGACCTGTTTACTTCCTTTCCACTGCTCACCCCCCTGCAGCAGTGGAAACTAAACATAACATGTATATTTGTGAAGCTCACGTATCGAGGCCTCAGGGTAGTTATGCGCTATACAAATGCAATTTTTCATTTCATTTTCATTTCACCTGAAGGTCTCAAGGCGCTGAATAACAGGTGTATATTGCTACCCAACTCAATGATACTAATTTTATCGACCTCAGATGGATAAAAGGCTGAGTGGAACCGCCGGGATTAGAACCTGTGACCATGAGGTCGAACACAGGCCCCTACAGTGGATGTATTTGTCTACTGCGCCAGCAGACCCGGTCACCAGAAACTACACAGGGTCAATGCTATGATGTCACTTGGGGTCAAAATTAGGGAGACCACCTTGCCAATAAATTACGCTCACTGTCTGTAGTCCTGAACATTTTGAAATCATTGATTCAATTCCATTAGTCTAATTAGTTCAATGGAAGCAAAACAAGACAACACCACCCAGAATGCATTAGGCTATCACACAAAAGTCTAGACAGTGCCCTAATGCCCTGGTGGAGGTGATAACCTTTAGAGTGGGTTTTTAGGGTGTCACTTCTGAGTGGGTTTAGGATGTTTCCTCTGCTATGGATGACTTTGAGCACAGAGTCATTTTCTCCCACCTCCACAGCTGAAAGCATGCTTCTTTGGTGACTAACCTTTTAAGGGCAGCACATTTTTTCCACTTCATGTCTGACGGTCACAGACCAAGAACGAGAGATCGGAAGTCACAGGAAGTTCAGCTCCTGCTCATTGTGAAACCGAAACTTGGAGCATGGGAGATATTTTTTGCTGCGTGGAGAGACATTTTTATTTTTTACTGCGTATTGCAGGCTTTACATGAGCACCAGTTACATTACACATTCATTTTTGGTAGGCACGGGGAGATCAATTGATTTGCCCAGAATCACAGGATGTAGAGCGGATGCCCAGACTCGAACCTGGCTCCCCAGCTCCAAAGTCAGCAGCTCCGATGGTTAGGCCACCCTTTGAAGACATTACCAGCACTTCCTGAGCTTTAACCCCTTCCATGCTACCGTCGGCCATTGGCCGACGGCAACGCTACCTCGCTGGCGCTGCCGTCGGCCAATGGCCGACGCGGCCCCGCCCATTTTGCGGAAGTGCCGCACTTCCGCAAAATCGCGGGCGCATGGGAGGGGTTAATACTAACTCCTCAGTCCAGGGGCTTTGCTTGAGTGGGTGTGTGGGGGTGGGTGTTACACTCCCTCCCACTAAGATAAGTATTCTGTGGTAAATAGTTTGTTATAGGTGCTTTCCATGGGTATGGTGAGGTGTCTGTGGGATTTCACCCTGGATGTTTACATGCACAAACAAAAACATGCATGCACATACACACACACTCTCCCTCTCTGCCTTAAAAGATTGGTTTGAAATCTATTGTGTTTTAAGATCCCCTAACAATCCGCACTCTTCTCTTTCCACTGCCTCTAAACCGCCCACCTTGTGTCCTGCTTCTAGTCCGGTATTTCTATAAATCTGAAGCTTACATCCTCACTCCTCCCCCCTCTCCCCCAATCTTACTGACCAAGCTATGCCACTGCTTCAGTCATGCAAACCCACACTCAGTAGGTTGTTTTCTGTCTCTTGCTACTTGAAGAGTGAGTACTCCATTAACAACAACCATTGAAAAAGCCAATAGGTTTAGCCTTTGCGTATAGCATGCACTCATACATAGAACACACCACACATTCACACACATTGAACTTATATGCATACCTCTATGTAGTCGGGTGTCAACATGCTTACAGACCATGATGTACCATTATTCAGGTGTGTTAGTCTAAATAGTTCAATGCAAGCAAAGCGGGACTACGCCTCATGCTACCTTCATGTTTGCATGTATTACGATCAGGGCACAAGTCCTATAAAAGGAAGTGGGTGGACTGATAGTATGCAAATGACCTCGTGACGTCACGTGCTGAACGTATCCCGGTGTCTGAAATTTACACTGGGAGACGTTAAGCATATTTCTGTGGGGCCCAGCTTCTTGGCAGGGGGGACGGTGTCCACCCTGTGAAAAGAGTGGGAGGACGCCGTCCACCCGCGTGGAACCCCGACTCGAGCCCTGATTACGATGCCATGTGCAGCGCCCCTTCAGATAGCTTTGAGTACCTAAAGAGAAGTTGTCATGAAAGGGGGAGACAGGCAAAGATGTGCATGTGGGAAAAAGCCTGAAGAAGAACTGAGAAAAGGGTGGGTGTGAGACTAAGGAAGGTAAGGGTGGTTCTCAAAATACTAGATGGGGAAAGAGAAAAGTGAGTGGGGGAAGGTACTGGAAGTAATGCAAAGTAGAAGAGGAGACGGAAGGCCAGGCCTTCTGGTTGATATGTTTACCTGCAGAAGCCAGACGTGAAGGGAAGGATGATGGGAGGCTTAGTGCTGTCTTAAAGCATGGGCATGCTGGTCAGTTGCCCAGTGGCCCCACGAGCATAGGGGCCCAATGCAGATCAGAACTCAACACGAGTTGCCAGTTAAACATTTTTATTCCTGTGGGTAGGCAGGGCCCAGTGCACTGCTTTGTCCAGGGGCCTTCGGTGCTGTTAAGACGGCCCTGGGGGAGGGGAGGACGGGGGTTTGCAGGTAGAACAAGACCTGGTTTCATTAGGGGCAAAGAGAATGCGAAAGGACGGAGACACTAGGTTTAAAGGAGAACTTCAAGCCACCACTAGTGTTCTGTGGGAGAAGACCCCAATAACTTTTTCCCAGGTGACCTGGGCCTAGGTTGCAGAGCAGGCTGTTGCCTCCTTGGGGGCATGTTGTATTGTAATTGCACTTATTTAGCGTTCACTACCCCTGACGAGGCGTCAAAGTGCTTTTCGGTGAGTAGCACGCTACTCCTGAACCCAAAAAGGATTAGTATAAGTGTGTATGTAGATTTATTAGTGCAAACTGGGGGGAATGGGGGGTTGCAGGTAAAACAAGACCTAATTTCATTGGGGGCAAAGAGCATGCAAAAGGACAGAGACACACTGGGTTTAAGGGATAACTCCAAGCCACGACTAGAGTTCTGTGGGAGAAGATCCCAATACTCTTTTCCCAGGTGGCCTGGGCCTAGGTGCCATAGCAGGCTGTTGCCACCTCGGGGGCATGTTGTATACTAATTGCACTTATATAGGCACTTACAGCCCCTGACAAGGCATCAAAGCGCTTTTTGGTGAGTAGCACGCTACTCCGGAACCCAAAAAGAATTAGTGGTGGATCAGTGTAAGTGTGTATGTTAATTGACTAAAGCAAATAAAAATCTGCCATTTTAGATTTGCACTTCCGCCTCTTCGGAAGGACAAGCTTGGCAACCATACTATGGACATCATTAAGAAAATATCTGGTGCTGCTGTCAGGTTTGCCACAAGAATAATATCCGTAGGCATCACACCCTAAAGAATGTCTAGCGCTCACTATAAGACAAACCTGGTGCATCGGTAGCGGCCAGGTGATGGACAACACCCTGTCCATCCTCCACATATACATTCCGCCCTGTTCCTGTGTGTGTGTGTGTGTGTGTGTGTGTACATAGTTTTATTCTGCAGCATCTCTCAATCACCTGACTCATCACCGTCTCGACTTCTAGTGACCCGGGTACCACAATACTGCTGGTAAGGCAATATGTACTATCCCATGTTAAAATACCCTGTTGGTGTTAAATAAAGCAACAGAATACATCAGATGATGGTCATGTCTCATAAATAAAAGACATACAGCTAATATTCTGGCAAAATGTGAAAGATTGCGTTATATGAAGGAAGGAAACAAATGGGGGGCGGATTTAATAGACAAAACTACAGCAATCGGCTCTTTCAGGGGTGTTTCCGGTGCTGCGCTGACTTTAGCAGCGAGGCTGCTGTGAGCTGAAGTCAAAAGGGAAGTCTCACCTAAAAATAAAATAAAAACTTCCTCTTCTCCCCCGCCTCTTTTTCTCGTGTTTCTGAAGTCCAGGCTAGGGCTGAGGAGGTGTGGGTAGAGCTGGTAGACTTACGCAAAGACATACCTGTGATGGTGCAACGGGCGGTAGAACCAGCTAAGTTTCAACATCATCCTGGTATACTGTCAGGTGATAAACGTAAGGTCGTGGGCTACACACGAATAGGCACTTTCTGTCAGCTGGGGCGTGTGTGCCATTCCCAAGAGGGTCCGGGTTGCCTGGTTAGTGCTGATATGGAGGGGATGGAGCACTTATATGGACAACTACCAGAGCACATTTTGCATTCCTAATTATATATTATATTGTTGGCATGTTACCAGTTGCTTCAGTTAAGCGAACGAACCTTGAGAGTTGTCAGCGAACATCCGGACTACAAGGTTGGTGCTTAGCCGGTTGGTGGGCCTTTTAGAAGTCGGTTTCTAGCTCAGGCAGGTCCTAGTATGGGTTATAGTACCTGAAGTCTGCCCTGGGATACAAGTTCACAGGCAGGTGGAGCAGCGGGCTTGGGTTTGAGTGCTGGTCACAGGTTCAGATCTGGGTAGGTCCACTAAGCAGTTCATCCTCTGAGGTCAATGAAACGAGTACCATTGATTTGAGTAACACTATCGTGTGCAAATTCTCCCGCCCTATAACCTTGGCTGGGAGCCATGCAGGTTGTGGAAGTTGTCATCCAGCGAGTGTGCTATGGTCCATAAGATTGGGGAAACCCCTGGGTTAAACACAAATGGGCTACATAGTATTATAGAACACTTGGCATTCCCAGTATTCAAGAAAGGGCAGGTACTTATACTTGGTTCCCCTCTGGTTCAGACTGTCCTGTCGGCTCCCTGGTATGCTAAAAGAAGTTTGGGAGGGCAAGGCGTCACCTAGGGTGATGACTGAATGCGACAGACATACTTCGACAAGTGCTTTATACAGATAACTGGGTGAAAGAGGAAGTAAGGCAGGCTTGTTAACTCTTACTTCCACCCGCATTGCCACTTCTGGTCAGGAGTGGCTAGTCAAAGGTATTGCTCTTCAGCCAGGCAATGTTAACATTGAACCAACACCAAAACTATTGGTTTTAGGTCATCCTGGGCGCATACACATGAAGGGCTGGGCGAGATGGGTTTCACAGATAATGGGTCCCCCTCCGGGTTGCAGCCTCAGCAGGACATGCTAACAGGTGGGGCAATGGGAATCCCAAGGCATTTAAGGGGACAGCCGGCCGTAAGCCACCCTGGGAGTGGTGGTGTAATTGTGCAGGCACTGGAACAGCTTCTGTAGAAGCAGCGGCCCGGGGCAGGGGGTGGGGGTGTCTCCCTTCTCACCACTGGGGTCTGACATCTGGGAGGCAAAGATTTGACTTTCCAGGATAGGAGGGTCCTGCTGCCAGAATTCAATCCCAACTGGTGTAAGTTATGCAACCATCCCTGAACAGAGGGGTTTTGGTTATTAGTCTAAAGTCCACAGGGAGTATGGAAAGGATGGGGGCACCTGTCCAGAAGGGGCATGCTGGCCTCCCGTCCGGTTTGGACTTTGGCTTGTTTTGGCTGGACCTAGGAGAGGCCCGGTAATCAGCAGGACGCAGGTAAAGATGCCTACCTTGGTGGGGGGCCCTGGTTGTGACGGTGGCCACCCCCAGAGCTGTGGGGGAGTTACAGGGCGATCCAGAGTCTGCAAGGTACAGAAGGCTACTACATGCAGCAGCATATTAAGGGTGCTAAGCCAAGGATACCCCGGGATGTTTTAGCGTGTCCCCTGGAAGTACGACAGCGCCCCGTTAGTCCTACGGGCGGTTGTGGGCCTGAGAAACCGGGGGCTGCCTGGAATACTCTGCCCCCTTTTGGGGGAGTGAGTAAGTGTCTGGACTGGCGGTCCTCTGATGGGAGGGGTGGCCCCTCCCAAAATTGGTAACCACCGATTGGCGACGGCCACGGTGTAAATTGGCTCATCAGGCGGGCAGGCCTGTAAGATAACCCACTATTTTGGCATATTTGTTATGAAAATAAACCTGCAGCAAATTTCTCCACTAACAAGGTGTCTTGTGGTTTATTTATGTATGTTGCTCTATGAGAACTGAGGAGTGTTGCCGATATTGGCACTATGCCCGAGGGGCCGGTATCCGAGTCCAGCTCTGGGCTGCTTTTTTGAGAACCCTGGGGGGCCTGATTTGGGCGGTTTCTGCGTTGTTCGGATGCTGCCAGTGGCCCAGTAGATGCCTGAGTGCCTTTCTGGAGGTAAATGAGCATCCATTACCTCCCTTTTATCAACGGGCAAAGGTGTCGCTCCCTTTCTATCGCTGGGCTGGCCCATTAATATATGCATATTGAGTGGGGGCAGAGGGCCTGAGCAAAAGTGGCCTCACTTCTTTTCAGGTGTGTTTCACCAGTGTAAACTAATCTGTGCACCCCCCCCTTTTTTTCTTAATACAATTTCGCCAAAGCAGTGTTTTGCAGAAAGGCAATTTGCAAATGTGGGCCACTTTTTTTTTTTTGCGTGCCCTGACCGATCTTTTAATCCCAATCCAACCCTGGCTGAATTGAAACGGTACATTTATTTGTGGCAGCTGAATGCATATATTGTCTGAAAACCGGAAGTTTGATAGGGAGCTCTGAAAAAGAACTCACTCCATTATCCAGGGTGCAGAATGTGAGTCTGTAGTATCCTCAACAGCAAGGAATGAATGTTCCTACATGCAAATGTTAGGCTTGTCTGTCAGAGTACTTTCAGGGCAAGGTGGGCTGAGCATCACTGAATTTGCCCCAGGACTTTGGCTCACAAGGAGTTTGTTTAATTGTTGCCCCTAGTGTTTAACCCCTTGCGTGCTCGTGACGGCCGGGAGCCGTCACGCGTCTCGGTGGGCATGTGCGGAGGACGGCCCCTGGTTGTCCGAATCCCGCCCACTTATTTAAATCTCTGCACAGCGCAAAAATTTGTGCCGCACGCAAGGGGTTAATCTAGCCATGCTTGTATGCATAAACATGCTGTTGAGCAGAAGGAGAGCACCTTCAGAGCATGGACGTCACTTTACCGAAATGGAGAGGTAGCGGAAGTGACATCACACACGTTTGCCCTATAGTTTCAATAACACACACATACTTGCACATACACACAAAGTCATACATGCAGCCAAGAAACCAATTGGTGTACGTGTGCGGTATTAAATACCTTTAACATAACATAACATAACATAACATGCACTCTCTCACGCTTAAACACACTCTCACCTGCAAGCACGCACACAACATACATTTAAAAGCATTGTTTACTTAGCTCAGCTGCCATGGAAGGGTACTCTCCAGCTTATTGTACTCCATTTTTATTACACTATTAGTGAATATTATATTTTATTTATTCACTAATAGTGTAATTAAAAATTGACTGAAAATAAAGAGAGTGGAGGTCCCAGCTGCCTCTGTGCTCCTGGCACAAAATCTGCCCCCTCTGAGGCCAGGGGTCGCAAAGGGCAAGCCAAGGGTCACAGCAGCGACCTCTGTCAGCCCCTAAATGACATCCAAGCATTAGAGGTGGGAGACAGATCCCATCCAGAGCTGAGCCAAGGGTCTGGCTTGGCTCTAGAGTCCGTGCACGAGCCGAGCCTTCAGAATATTCATCATGTACGTCTCTTCAGAATAAAATAAAAAAAGTTTATTCCTCTAGCATGCAGAAAGGTTTCATCTTAGTATCCCTGCATTGAGAGGCTTTTATAAAAAAACAAAAAAAAAGTTTTTAAACGTGAGCATAGAAACGGTAAACAGCCTTTACTACGCAACCGTTCCTATGCATGCCATTACATCGCATGCCGTTGCAACAAAAAAGGTGTGCAGCTGTGGGTAGAAGGTGTTGGATTTAACTCCAACACCTTCCCTACTGTTGCACACACTGGAGTTGGAATAGAAAATGAATCTATTCCATCTTCCAGCGCCCCTCCCCCGACAGAAAGTCGGGGTAAAGGTTGGCATTGCAACGTCATGCGATGTAATGGCATGAGTTGTAACGTCACTTATTCCATAGAAACACTGGTACCCTTCCTCTAGCGAACTAAGAGGCAAGACATTGAGCTTGTGTACCCTGTACGTGGCCCAGGCCCTTATTATACACAACACACAATAATAATATTAAATCAAACACACCACACATCATCCTTATAATCCACAACACAAAATTATAATATTAAATCAAACACACCACCCATCATCCTTAATATACACAATACAAAATTATAGTATTAAACCAAACACACCACACATCCTCGGGTATTTGAAGGTGCGCTCATATGTGATAACGAAGAAAAAAAGTTCAAATACTTGTCTAGGATTACACAATGTTGTCAAGTGGGGAAGCCGAATGTCGAACAAAACCGCAGGCAGACACATCCCCTTCTGTTACTCAGATTAGGACCATTTGCCCCATTTCAGATTGTACACATTTCAGAGGACTGCAGTTTTTAACTTCTTTTATACTTTCCGTAACCTGACTCATCGTCTCAGTATGACTTCACCTAACCACACCTTACAGACGAACTCAGAGTAAATTAGTAAAATATATGGTGAGAGCGAGCCCGGGATAGAAGCCGTTCACCAAACAGCAAAATATGTGAGTTTATTCAAGATACTGGGTTAAGTGTAGTCGATTCCGATTAAAGCCTGGTTCGCTTGTTGGAAGATGGCGGATAGGAAGCGGTGATATCTGGTCTTAGTGGAGCAAGGGCTACAAGCACGTTCAGGGACCACGACATGCGACCGATCTAGTCATCCTTGCTGCAGAGAAGAATTGGTGACCCTGGCTGCTTTTTGCACCTTAATTTTGCTTCATCCCAAAGCTTCTATTCCTCCTGACTCCCCACCCCCTGCTGGGAGCCCCATCACCGCCCACGGGACTCGCATTGCACACAGAACCTCGTGAAGGACACTGCCAACTTGGGAGATTTAGCTCCCAGAAAAACTGTATGTGAGGAAACCACCTTGTTTTTACTGTACATCGACGCAATCTGAAGAATTGAGAGGAATGCCTAAACATAATTGAAATAGCCTTGAAAAAGCCCTGGCGTTATTCGCCAAAAAGGGCGAAACACGTGTCGACTGTTTGTATCTGATGTTGAATCAATAAAGGAACTTTTTGAAAACCCTTACTGAAATTGGAATGAATCCCTTATAATTGAATGGTTTCTGCAACTAAGAGAAAAGGATTCAGCCTTGAACCGATACACTCGTAAAAAAGGAACAGATACTCATACCTATCCTAAAACCCCTTTAGTGAGTGCTGCCGCATCCAGTCCCCTTTCTGTGTACCCTTGGATGTCCAGTTGTGACAAATAAGCCAGGGATGTTTGACTCTCAGGCTCAAGTCTGGGCGAGGGAATGTCTTTGCATAGCGGGGGTCTAACTCTTCAAACTCTGAAGAGTTAGACCCCATTTCCTCCAATCACCTCTTGCTGCACATGTCCTCCAGCTTCCAGGTCTCTACTCCTCCCTCTACTGTGGTCAACAAATGCTTTTTCCACTGCTTTGATGGCTAAGAATTTCCTTTCAAATGGTCTGCCTCTTGGCCCTGGGTACTTCTGGAGGGACATTAAGAGCGATGTTTATGTCCTCTCCCCCACACCCCCCCCCCCCAACTAATATCACCTTCCTTAAGCCCGGGCATCCACTAACGCCAGAGGTGATGGGTTTAGGGATTGGGAATCGTGCAGTTCTCATTACTCTTGTGTATGACTCCCAAGTATCTCTGGGCCCACCATGCCCTGGCAGGTGGGCCTGTTTCATGCATTGTTCTGTGTGCAAGGACCAGTTCCTGGGTGATGGGTCCCCTACAAAAAGCTTCCTCTTAGAAGGTTGTTCAGCGGTGCCCATTGGACTTGGCTCCGTGGTTCACTCTGAGGTTCTTGGAGACTTGCCCATCGTAGATCAACGCAGAGGCAGTGGCGTAGCAAAGAGGGAGTGGGTATTCCCCACGAGTTTTGGGGCCATCTTTTTTTAATCTACCCACTCTTCCTTCTTACCATGCATCCATACATCCTTCCTTCCATCCATCATTCTATTCATCATTCTCTATCATCCACTCTTCTCTGCATCTGTCTCTACATCTATCCTTTTCCCAGTACTCCTATTTCTTCATGCGTCCCTCCATCCGCCCACCCATTCATCCTACTCTCTAGCCACACATCTCTGAATCCACTCATCCATCTTTGGATCCTTCTTTACACTGCTCCCTCCCCCCACACCCTTCTCCCCAATACCCCCTCTATCTCACTGCCTTTCAGCTGCTGTTCATGATCCAAGTTAAAGGAGAATTCAACACCAGGCTAAATGTTACTTGTTACTCAAACCTTCACTCCCGGGTCCCAGCCTTAACTTAAGCTGCTGAAGTGGGGGTTCATGCCCCCAATGCTCGAGTGTTTGTATGAGGGAGAGAAGGGTTGCCTCCCTGGAGAAACACTGGGGTTCTGGCCACTACAGCCCATGCGTGGCAGACAAGCTCTGTAGACACAGTGCACTGTTCCAAGATGGCAGAAAGGGTAATGATTGTAAATGGGCTGGTAACAGTTCAAGATGGTGGAACAAACCATTTGCAGGATTGGAGGGTGCCCTGAAATGGCGTCGTCCTTTAACAAGTATAAGTGGCATGTGAACCCAGACTCTTTTGTACCTTTTGTAGTTAGGCAGGTCTCAGCAGAGCTGCCTCCTTGCTTCTAAGTTGTGCCCCTTGTTGGAGTATGGGTACTAGGTTTGAGATGTCCAAGGTGCACCAGGTGGTGAGACTTTAGACCTTCTTTATCTTTTGCTGCGTCTTTGTGGATGAAGGGTGTTTTAATGGACTGTACAGTAATTCTCTCTCTTTTATCTGCTTGCAAGTCCTGCCTCCTCCTTTCAGCTTACTTTTGGTTGACAAGTTCTGATTATTAGGTGTTCAGTTGCAAAGCCTTTCAGGTATTCATTCCTTTTACCATCTTTTGAGAGACTGACGTCCAATCCCTGAGCAATGGAGGACCTTAAATATTCCCTTCATGTTGCATGGTGCAGGCTTTCAGTGACCCTGTCAGATCATTTCCGGGAGCCTCTTATTAGCAGGACAGTCTGTTTGCTATGTCTTCGATCCCTGCCCTGCTGATTCGAATGGGACCATTCACTGAGGAAGAGGGTTTGTCTTTATTTCCATCTTCCTGTAGGAGAGTAGGGTCTGCTATCCTATGGTCACCCCAAATTTTTGCTTTTTGCTTCACTGGTTTTCGACTACTGAGGCTGTGGGCCTGCTGATCAGACCCCCAGCCTGCTGTTCTCTCACTAAATTAATAATACATGTGCTATAGGCACATACCACAATTGGAAATGGACTCCTTGTCAGCCCCTGTATAATGCACTATAGGTGCCCAGGGCATAGGGGCCACCAAGGCCTACCAGGGGCTGCAGCATATCTTTTGCCACCCCTGGCTGGTTCTTAAATTGACACAACTGGCTGATCACTCAGCTGGGGTAAGGTGGTGCACTCACCCCTTACTTAGATATGGTATACCTATATCTAAACCTATATCTGGACACATATAAACCTGTGAGCCACTCCTATGGAAAGCCTCATCAATCCTGGAATTTCACAAAGGACAAGGGAGACCCTACTCACGAGGAACCAGGGCGATTAATTATATCAAGAACATTGGTTCCAGTGGCGTAATCTAAATTGATAACTTTTAATTGTTATGCTCAATGGCAATGATTATAACAAATGAGGATTGAAAATGGCGGAAAGAAATGCACTCACAATTCTGTAGTATACTTTCAAATTTTATAGACTCTTATTGAAGGGAAAAAATATATTTTTCATACATATTGATTCATAGGAAAAACATAAACAGTACATAAGGGTGCAGTGTGTCCCAAGTGTGTAAAAAACAACAACCAAACTCACAGTACATAAAACATGAAGGCTCAAAAGGCACAGTGGTTTCAAACTGAATATATATATTTTGGAAAAAGACCCAGAAGAATTAATATAAATATAATGAGTGAGTCTACACAATCATAGGCACTCTCTTTTAAGGGTTCTTTTTCACGTGGGCGTCGACGGCGTTTCGACCCTATGGGATTGGGGTCTCGTCAGGACAGGAGATTATAGGACATCTAAAAATTAAAATACAAAAGGGGCTATGAGTCATTGTATGACCATGGTATTATTAATTTAATTAATTTAGAAGAAGTGGGGACCTAAATACCTGGTTTCTATTCCTATGATCACCCATGCGTGGTGAAAGGAAAAGATTCAAACACTTACAAGTGACCCAGCCGGGCACTGTCGGATTTTTGAAAAACAAGAGAGTAAAGGAGTAGTTAGTGAAAGATTAATGCCATATGAGTAATTTAGGCAAGCAAGCACCATACATAATTTTGGTACTTACCACTTGTAGTGGTCGGGAATGCGCAGTATGTAGCGCGCAGTAATAGGGTTTAAAACTTTTGATGTTGTCAGTAACACCTATTGAAATAATATATGCCATAAGTACATCGCGTTTGAGAATAATGATCCATCTAACCCCATAATATAGAAGTAATTACCTGCAATGGGTGTGCCATATACGAGATATTTCAATGATATCCAATTCCCTGTGTCAGATTATGCATCAGGTTCGTTTTCAATTTTATCAAGGGTAATACCTATGTTAATACAAAAACGGGGGTAGAGGGTGGGACTTATTGCATATACTGCGCAAAATATTTGTATCTCGCAATGCCAAAGGAATTATGCGAGGAGTACCGGAACGTACCTTGTTTCTGTAGAGCCCAGTCGCGTCTAACAGCTTCCCGCTTCCGTGTTACACGGCTCCTCCCGCTCTCGTTTTGACGTTTGATGTAAGACCTGGCGGCGCGAGTTCAGAAAACTCGAGCGCGGTCAGGAGAATAAATCAAACGCTACCTCCTAGTTTGTGGAGGACCGACTCGGGTTTTTTTTTAAAAAAAAAGGTTCTTGTCTCTTTCTTATTTCATGACGTAATATTCAGAGCAAGTTCTGAAATATATATTTGAGTGTCATTATTTTCAACGATTTTTACATTTTGTAAAAGAATTCGTTAGTATAGCAAAATCGGACTAGTTTATGCACAGAATAACAATCAGCATTTACTAGTCAAAATTGATGGTTGGAAAGCGCTTGAGTGGATGATAGCTCATTATTATGAACTATCAAGGCAATATGCGACTAAAAGGCAAATTAGTCACTGCAAGGGACTACACACTTGAATGTGTCATTTTTGTATCATATCACAGTTATATACATACATTTATAAATATTACATCCATGTGAAAGCGTAATTACATCCCACATGTACATTAAAATGAACATTAATCAAGCGGAGCAACATCATTCCTTATAAAAGGTATAGTAGTGTAACACAATCTTTTCAAGCAGCATATCAGTATAAGGCAGACTAGTGTGTGATGTTTGAAACATACCCTCTCCATTCATCTGCTGAGTTCAAGCCATGGTTGATTGAGTCAATTCTATCTATCCAATGGCATTCTCTGCGTTGTAAAATGTTTGAAATATCGCCACCCCTCTCTGGTACTGATATGCTATCTATCACTTGCCATCTGATTTGGTCAGCGTTATGATTGAATTCTTTGTAATGTGTTACAAGAGGTGCAGTCAGAATGAGTTTTCTAATCCGACTTCTATGTTGGCCTATTCTGGCTTTTATATGTTGTTGTGTCTGCCCAATGTAGGGCAGACCACAAGGGCACCAAATGCAGTAAACAACACTCCGTGTGTTACAATTTGAGAATGTCTGCAATGTGTGTGTAACATTGCCATGTTGAAACAGAGTTGTCTTAAAAGTAAAGGGGCAGGCTACACATTTTCCACACGGATGGTGACCAATCACCGGTGGTAGGTTCCAGACAGACTCCAATGTACCCCTTGCTTCTCTTAAATTTTCATTAGAGGAATGCACCAAATGATCTTTTAAGTTCTTTGCTCTCTTAAATGCAAAGAGTGGTACTTCAATTGAGGAATCAATGTTTTGTATAATATGCCAATGTTTCATTATCAAGCTACGTATCTTGTTTGTATGAGTACCAAAGGTAGTCACACAGACAATCTTTTGTGTGTTTTTTTTGGGGCGTGTTTCCAAAAGCTCCTCCCGTGGACAATACCACGCACGTTTCAGCGATCTTTTAATCAATTTGTTCGGATATCCTCTGTTCAATAATTTTACTTTCAGGGTATTTGCTTCTCTCATATAGTCTTCCCTCCGGGCACAGTTGCGACGAATGCGCAAAAATTGCCCGAAGGGAAGGCCATCCCTAAGGGCCCTCGGATGATGGCTCTGGTAAGAAAGCAGAGTGTTCCTTTCTGTCTCTTTCCTATGTAGCGAAGTAATCAATTTTTCCCCTTCACTAAAGATGTTGAGGTCAAGGAAAGCAATAGTGTCCTTGGAAATTGTGGATGTGAACTTAAGATGGTGTTGTATAGTGTTCAAATAAACAAGAAAAGCATCAAAATCCTCCCTGGTTCCATTCCACACCAGAAGAATATCATCAATATACCGATACCAACATTTAATGTTGGTACGGTAAGGATTTTGATCATTGATGGCAAACGATCTTTCCACATGATCCATATAGATATTCGCCAGATTGGGAGCAAAAATTGCTCCCATACTGGTCCCACCACATTGTTGAAAATATGCCCCCTTGTGTACAAAGTAGTTTCTCTGAAGTGCAATGCGTAGTAATGCAATTATAAATGAGGTGGGCACGTTCACAGGTCTTATTCTGGTGTCCAGAAGATCAGCGATGATGTTAATGCTTTCTTCTTGGGGGATGTTCGTATATAGTGACGAAATATCTAAAGTCACTAACCAGTCTGTATTGGCATCAAAAGGAATAGTATCAACCAAATTGATCATGTGCATGGTGTCCCGCACATAGCTTGGTAGTTCAGGGACGTAGTCTCGAATGAAAAAATCAACATATTTGCCTATAGGCTCCAAAATTGAACCACAACCCGATAGGATTGGTCGGCCAGGGGGATCTGTGATGCTCTTATGTATTTTGGGCAGTGTGTACAAAACCGGTGTCCTAGGATTTGGAGAATTCAGGAAGGAATGTTCATGTTTGCTCAAGAAGCCCAGATCAAGACCTTGTGTGGTAATATTGAGTATCTCATCACGTATCTCATTTATAGGGTTATGTGTGAGTTTCTTATAATGTTGGGGTTCAGAGATCTGCTGATTTATTGCTGTTTCGTAATCAGTCATATTTTGTACAACAATTCCCCCACCCTTGTCCGCTGGTTTCAGTATTATGGACGAATCGTGTTTTAAGACATTTAGTGCTTGGCGCTCAAGGAGTGAGATGTTATAAGGAATAAATTGTTTAGTAGTGCGCAAAATATCCACATTTTTCAAAATTATCTTTTCAAAGGTAATCAGTTCCGATGGCATCAAACTATTGTTAGGATAAAATGTGGAAGGAGGTCTTAGTCCTGTTACTGATTCTCTTCCTGAGTATTCCCTGTCTTTGAAGAATATTCGCAGACGGATCTTTCTAAAGAACTGAAAAAGTTCAGACTTGAGATTAAAGAAATTTGTATTTTCTGGTACCACATAGGACAACCCTTTACTCAACAGAGATATTTCGGCACAAGATAGTATATGATCAGACAAATTAAAAATAGGAATAATTTCTCTATTGTCTTCGATGGTGATGCTCTGTTCTAATAAGGTTGGGGCCCCCACTGATAATGTTTGTTGCGGGTTTGTCGCTCCCCGGCATACTGATTCCATATTCGTCTCTTGGGTCTTCCTCCCCTCCCTAAAAAAGGTTGGCCTTGATGGGTATTCAAATTACTGGGACCAGGGGAATTATTGGAGTCACTTGAATCGCCTGACGACTCTGAAAAGGTCACAGGTTGATTTCTTTTGAAACGACCCCAAGTTTGTTGTCTATTGGGATTTTGGAAGTTGGCAAAATAGTCCTCTTTTAAGTAAGGGAAGGCCTTTTCTTTAGTGAAAATTTTTATATCCTTTGATACCTTATCAGCCTTCTTTTTGAGTTCAAAGGTATTAAAATCTTCTATGGTCTTATTTAGTTTATCTAATAAGGTTTGTGCTTCTGTTACTCCGTCTCCCCCCAGAAGTTCTTTCTCCAATTCTTTTCCTTTCACCACGCATGGGTGATCATAGGAATAGAAACCAGGTATTTAGGTCCCCACTTCTTCTAAATTAATTAAATTAATAATACCATGGTCATACAATGACTCATAGCCCCTTTTGTATTTTAATTTTTAGATGTCCTATAATCTCCTGTCCTGACGAGACCCCAATCCCATAGGGTCGAAACGCCGTCGACGCCCACGTGAAAAAGAACCCTTAAAAGAGAGTGCCTATGATTGTGTAGACTCACTCATTATATTTATATTAATTCTTCTGGGTCTTTTTCCAAAATATATATATTCAGTTTGAAAGCACTGTGCCTTTTGAGCCTTCATGTTTTATGTACTGTGAGTTTGGTTGTTGTTTTTTACACACTTGGGACACACTGCACCCTTATGTACTGTTTATGTTTTTCCTATGAATCAATATGTATGAAAAATATATTTTTTCCCTTCAATAAGAGTCTATAAAATTTGAAAGTATACTACATAATTGTGAGTGCATTTCTTTCCGCCATTTTCAATCCTCATTTGTTATAATCATTGCCATTGAGCATAACAATTAAAAGTTATCAATTTAGATTACGCCACTGGAACCAATATCATCAATCTTGGAGGCAGAGTGCGTGGTTTAATGTGAGATGGAGCTCTAGCATGAGCTGAGCCTGTCTGCAGCCGTCGGGAACAACTCCCTAAGCTGTTTCAGGATAAGGCCATACCATATACTCTTAAGTGCCTTATAATCCTCGCGGTTATATAGCAACTTTGGTTTGGCTTTATCAAAACATGTCGTGTAAGGTGTCATACGATTTGGAATACTATCCCCTCGCCAGTTCTGGCGACGGGGATAGCATTCCACCCCTCTAGAGGGGTAAGACATGTTACTTTACTTAAATGCGGTTAATTTCTAAAAAGTCCTTAGATCCACAAAATGGATGCCTCTGCCACAGACAAGAGTCTGACCCCCTGCAGCTGACCGAAACTCAGCCAAATGGGGCCTGGACAAAGGGTTTCCTGTCGCAGGGGGGTGTTACCACCCTCCAGACAGGAGATAGTGGATTGTAGCAGGGAGGTTTGAAAGAAACCAGACACTGCTTGGGGCGCACAAGGCTGCCCCTTGCATAATCCGGCCAAACCGGTTCTGGGGCACTCCAGCCCTCGTGCCAGGGCGGCCTGGATCAAAGGAAAGGGGTGTATCCACCCCCTTCCTGGGTCCCACCCATAGGAGGGGACCTAGCAGGTAATCCAGCCCCCCAGATTCGAATAAGAGTGGGAGCAGTGCCAAGACACTTCAGATTATCCTGATGAAACATAAGAAACGAAACTCTGGACCCTTCGACATCCTACTCGACGTAGAAGCCCGAAGAATCTCCCTTGTGGTCAAGGAGTGACCACCCTGTGCAAACAGGCACGATCCAGCCATCGACGTCTGCTTTGTCGCAGTTCCCGCCGGAACTCGAGCGACAGAGATCGACGAGATCAAGCTTGCCTGCCTTCCAACAGCCCGATCCACAGTCCCTGCAGAGCTGAGACCCGTGGAGGCGACCGGAAGCGTGGGGCACGCCATCTTGGAAAGACCACAAGACGCTGACCGTGCAGCCCACGAGTGACCCTCGAAACTATACACCGGGGTTTGAGAAGCCCCAACCCGGAGCCACACTTGCACCGAAGTTCAGCCCTCCACACTCGACGAGTGCTGCGTGGGGCCCTTCTGCTTCTTTTGGCTCAACGCGTTGGCCCGGTCACTTGCCAGCCGGCTTGTGGCCCCTGTGCCGACGAAACTTGAAATTCGACCTGCGATTCTGGTTGCTCCAGATTTGCACCAGCTCCCCTGAAAAGGAGCCCCCACTCTGACCCTCCTGGTTCGAGTGAGAAGCAATCTCCCGGTTCCGCGTGGATTGC
Source organism: Lissotriton helveticus (assembly GCF_964261635.1). Taxonomy (NCBI): domain Eukaryota; kingdom Metazoa; phylum Chordata; class Amphibia; order Caudata; family Salamandridae; genus Lissotriton; species Lissotriton helveticus. Next base: position 1,100,220,891 of record NC_136071.1, on the reverse strand, counting down.
TTTTGCCAAGTGTTGTTTGCTCCAATCTTGAAGCCGACAGCGCCGACGGCGAGAGCCTGCGTGGGACAGATCGTGACCTGCTCCCGGACGTCGTAGATGCCCCAGAGCCCACGTGACAGCGGAGAGAAGCTCCTCAACGACCACCTGATTGCGCCCGACATTGCCTGGTTCCGTCCTGGTTCCACCCTGGTCACTGCTGAGTGACCCAGACTCTGTCCCCTCTGCTTTCAGGTACTTTTCGACTTGAGTCCACCCTTGGACTCCACCGGACACTTCTCTTTCACCCCGCCTGCAGCCCTTTCAGCTTCAAGCACCAAGAGCCTGCGTGACGAAACCCGACTCAACTTCGACCCTGTGCACCCGCTTCCTGTGGGTGAGGTAACTTTGCTCCGCCGGTGTTCCCACACTGGTACACATCTCTAGGGTCTGTGTCTTAAGTTTTGTTCCTCTAGGTTCAGCGGAAGTGTCCTTAAACTTTAACTTTACAACTTTTACGCACCATTGGTTAACATTGGTGCATGCGTGCGCTTTCCGCACTGCACCCGAATCCCGTGGGCCTCTCCCGACTTCAGCATTGCTTGTCCCGACTGCTCCCAGCGATTCCCTAGGCCCTAGGCCTAACCACTGTTCGATTGGTATCTCTTATACCACTTGTTTAGTATATGGTTTGAGTGGCCCCCCGCCCTCATCCATAATTGTGCAACTTTGTATGTTTAAACTGTGCTTTTGATTTAACGCTTGTGCCCCTTTATTCATAAAGAATACTGGGGATTGTTTTTAGTAATAAATACATACATTTTTATAATATATACTTGTGTGGTGTCCTTTCATTTGATATTACAGGATTGTATGTGGTAAAACAGCTCGCTTAACACGACCTCTTAAGTTAAGCCTTTAGGCTGCTTAGTCCATGCTACCCCTAGGATAGCTTGTCTAATAAGGTTGACTTACAACCAGACACCATAAGGGATTGTTTGGTCTGATAACCGGTGGTTCCAGAATTGGAAACATCACCTATCAGGCCAACTTCTCACATTGGTGGCAGTGGTGGGATTCGAACCCACGCCTCCGGAAAGACTGGAGCTATGATAATAGAAACCTGACAAAAATTGTGGCCCCCTACAAGGAAGGGGATGACATCCACAAATGGATGACTGCTCTTGAGAGAGCCTGCATGGTACAGCAGGTTCCTCAGGATCAGTGGGCTGCAATTTTATGGTACTCCTTTTCTGAGAAAGGGAGGGACAGGCTCCTCACAGTTAGACCTGAGGATGCCAAAAACTACTCTGTCTTGAAGAGTGCTCTTATTGAAGGGTTTGGCCTAACCACTGAGCAATACAGGTTGTTGTTCAGAGACACCCAAAAAGCACAGACTCAAGACTGGACTGATTTCGTAGATTGTGCCACTAAGGCTCTGGAGGGTTGGTTGCAGGGAAGTAAAGTTTCAGACTATACATGATTGTACAATCTTATCATGAGAGAACAGATCCTTAATAACTGTACAAACCAGCTGTTGCATCAATACCTTATTGACTCTGATCTGACCTCTCCCCAAGAATTGGGAAAGAAGGCTGACAAATGGGTCAGAACAAGGATTAAGCAGAAACCCCAGAACCAAGGTGGTGACCAGAAGAAAACAGACCAGAAGGGTGGAAATCAGAAAGATAAAGAAAAAGACCAGAAGTCTTCAGGCCCCCAAACTAATAATAAGGAGGGTGGTTCCCAAAATGGAAACAAGAAAAAGAAGAATAATGGCCCAAAGAAGCCTTGGTGTAATAACTGCAAATCCGTTTCACACTGGGGCAGTGAATGCACCAAGACAAATCCAGTCCCCACCACTGCAGCTCCTAAAGCAACTGCACCCCCTAGTACAGTCAGCAGTGGTGGAACACAGCCAAAGGGTGTAGTAGGGTTAACCCTGGGTACTGAAGTAGGATCTGGCCTAGTCAGAATCCCTACTCAGGCAGTTCTCCTATATGATCTGGACTTAACTTTGTCCACTACAGTCAGCCCCAGTAACCTGGGCAAATATAGGCAGACGCCTTTAATTAATGAGAAACTGGCTCAGGCCTACAGGGACACATGTGCCAGTGTCACAATGGTGACACCTGACTTTGTGGACCCTGGACAGATTGTACTAGGTGAAAGTTACCTAGTGACCAACGCCAGCAACTCCACTACTTCCCATAGTGTGGCAGTTGTGAACTTCTCCTGGGGAGGGGTAGATGGCCTAAAGAAAGTTGTTGTGAGTGCAGACCTCCCAGTAGACTGTCTGTTAGGCAATGATCTTGAAAGCTCAGTTTGGTCAGAAGTGGAGTACAGGACTCATGCAGAAATGCTAGGGATTTCAGCTCATGTCCTTGCAGTGACAAGGTCTCAGGCTAAGAAGTGCCTTCCTGAACCAGTGGTGGATCTTGGAACAATAGACCAACCACAACCCAAGAGAAGGAGCAAGAGAGGAAAGGCTGAGCCTTCCCCCTTGCCCCAGGTTGAGGATCAAGTTTCAGAGGGAACTGATTCTGCAGTCCAAGAGGAGACTGTCCCTGAGGAACTTGAACCTGACCAGGTTGAGTTTCTGGGGACAGGGGGACCCTCAAGGGCAGACCTGAGGCAGGCTCAATTAGATTGCCCTTCCCTTGAACCCCTCAGACAGCAGGCTGCTGCTGAGGCTGCTGGGGATGCCCAAGGTACCCATACTGTGTATTGGGATGATGGACTCCTTTACTCAGAGGCTAGAGACCCCAAGCCTGGTACAGGCAGGAGGTTGGTCATACCTCTGAAGTTTAGGGGCTTCCTCCTTACCTTGGCCCATGATATTCCCCTTCCAGGACACTTAGGCCAGAACAAGACGTGGGATAGGCTTGTTTCACACTTTCACTGGCCTCACATGTCAGAAAATGTCAAGGAGTTTTGTCGCTCCTGTGTCACTTGCCAAGCCAGTGGTAAGTCAGGTGGCACAACAAAGCCCCCCCTGATACCACTACCTGTGGTGGGGGTACCCTTTGAAAGAGTTGGAATAGACATTGTGGGTCCAATGGACCCCCAAACAGCATCTGGGAACAGATTTATACTGGTGGTAGTGGATCATGCCACCAGGTATCCAGAGGCTATTCCCCTGAGGACCACCACAGCACCTGTGGTGGCAAAAGCTCTCATTGCAGTTTTCTCAAGAGTGGGCTTTCCAAATGAGGTACTGTCAGATAGAGGCACGAACTTTATGTCTAGCTATCTGAAGGCAATGTGGAAGGAGTGTGGGGTAAACTACAAGTTTACCACCCCCTATCATCCACAGTGCAATGGGCTTGTGGAGAGATTTAACAAGACCCTAAAAGGCATGATAAAAGGATTACCAGAGAAGCTCAGGCGGAAATGGGACATTCTTTTACCTTGCCTGCTCTTTGCTTACAGAGAGGTCCCACAGAAGGGGGTTGGCTACAGCCCTTTTGAACTTGTGTTTGGCCACCCTGTGAGGGGTCCATTGTGTTTGGTGAAGGAAGGATGGGAGTTACCTCTCAAAAAGCCTAAGCTAGACATAGTGGACTATGTACTTGGTCTCCGCTCCAGGATGGCTGAATACATGGAGAGAGCATCCAAAAACCTGGAGGCCAGCCAAGAATTACAAAAAGCTTGGCATGACCAAAAGGCTGTACTGGTAGAGTTCCAACCAGGACAGAAGGTGTGGGTACTGGAGCCAGTGGCCCCAGCAGCACTCCAGGACAAATGGAGTGGACCCTATCCTATCATTGAGAAAAAGGGAGAAGTCACCTACTTGGTTGACTTTGGAACCCCTAGGAGCCCTCACAGGGTGATCCATGTGAACCGTTTGAAAGCATTTGTGGACAGGGAAGACATGAGCTTGCTCATGGCCACAGATGGGGATCAGGAGGAAGAGAGTGACCCTCTCCCAGACCTGCTTTCCCAGAACCCTGATGATGGTTCAGTTGATGGAGTAGCCTTGGCGGACAGCCTCACTGACCAGCAACAGATGGACTGCAGACAAGTTTTGCAAGCCCACAGGCATTTGTTTTCACTCACACCCAGCCAGACTAACTGGTGTACCCATGTGGTGGACACTGGTGACAGTCTGCCTGTGAAGAATAAGATCTACAGGCAACCTGACCATGTCAGGGATTGCATCAAGGCTGAGGTGCAAAAGATGTTGGAGCTTGGAGTGATTGAGCCATCAGAGAGCCCATGGGCCAGCCCAGTAGTCCTTGTGCCAAAACCTCATACCCAAGATGGAAAGAGAGAAATGAGATTTTGCGTAGACTACAGGGGTCTCAATGCTGTCACTAGGACAGATGCTCACCCCATTCCAAGAGCAGATGAGCTCATTGACAGATTGGCTTCTGCCAAATTTCTGAGCACATTTGATTTGACAGCTGGCTACTGGCAAATCAGACTAGCTGAGGAGTCAAAAGCCAAAACAGCATTCTCTACCCCTAGTGGACATTATCAGTTTGTGGTAATGCCCTTTGGGTTGAAGAATGCACCTGCCACTTTCCAAAGGTTGGTGAACCAAGTCCTTGCTGGGTTGGATGACTTTTGTGCAGCGTATCTAGATGATATTGCTGTCTTTAGCTCCACCTGGGAGGATCACCTGATCCACCTGAAGAAAGTTTTGGAGGCCCTGCAAAAGGCAGGCCTGACTATCAAGGCCACCAAGTGCCAGATAGGGCAGAGTAAGGTTGTATACTTGGGCCACCTAGTAGGTGGAGGTCACGTTCAACCACTGGAGAGAAAAATCCAGACCATACAGGACTGGGCTCCTCCAGTTACCCAGACACAAGTCAGAGCCTTCTTGGGCCTGACTGGGTATTACAGAAAGTTTGTGAAAAACTATGGGTCTATAGTGACACCATTAAATGACTTGACATCCAAGAAGATGCCAAAAAAGGTTCAGTGGACAGTTAGCTGTCAAAAGGCATTTGATGACCTGAAGAAGGCCATGTGCTCTGCACCTAGCCTGAAGAGTCCTGACTACTCCAAACAGTTCATTGTACAGACAGATGCTTCTGAGTTGGGGGTGGGAGCTGTGCTCTCACAACTTAATCAAGATGGTCAAGACCAGCCCATTGCTTTTATTAGCAGAAGGCTGACCCCTAGAGAGAAACGTTGGTCAGCCATTGAGAGGGAGGCCTTTGCTGTGGTTTGGGCCCTGAAGAAGTTGAGGTCCTACTTGTTTGGAACTCACTTCCTAGTTCAGACAGACCATAAGCCCCTCTTGTGGCTCAATCAGATGAAGGGTGAAAATCCCAAACTGCTCAGGTGGTCCATTTCCCTACAGGGGATGGACTTTACAGTGGAGCACCGCCCAGGGACTGACCATGGCAATGCAGATGGTCTCTCCAGGTACTTCCACTTAGAACATGAAGACTTATCTGGTCAAGGTTAGTTTAATGTCCCTGCGTTTGGGGGGGGGGGGGTTGTGTAGGAGAGTAGGGTCTGCTATCCTATGGTCACCCCAAATCTTTGCTTTTTGCTTCACTGGTTTTCGAATACTGAGGCTGTGGGCCTGCTGATCAGACCCCCAGCCTGCTGTTCTCTCACTAAATTAATAATACATGTGCTATAGGCACATACCACAATTGGAAATGGACTCCTTGTCAGCCCCTGTATAATGCACTATAGGTGCCCAGGGCATAGGGGCCACCAAGGCCTACCAGGGGCTGCAGCATATCTTTTGCCACCCCTGGCTGGTTCTTAAATTGACACAACTGGCTGATCACTCAGCTGGGGTAAGGTGGTGCACTCACCCCTTACTTAGATATGGTATACCTATATCTAAACCTATATCTGGACACATATAAACCTGTGAGCCACTCCTATGGAAAGCCTCATCAATCCTGGAGGCAGAGTGCGTGGTTTAATGTGAGATGGAGCTCTAGCATGAGCTGAGCCTGTCTGCAGCCGTCGGGAACAACTCCCTAAGCTGTTTCAGGATAAGGCCATACCATATACTCTTAAGTGCCTTATAATCCTCGCGGTTATATAGCAACTTTGGTTTGGCTTTATTAAAACATGTCGTGTAAGGTGTCATACGATTTGGAATACTATCCCCTCGCCAATTCTGGCGACGGGGATAGCATTCCACCCCTCTAGAGGGGTAAGACATGTTACTTTACTTAAATGCGGTTAATTTCTAAAAAGGCCTTAGATCCACAAAATGGATGCCTCTGCCACAGACAAGAGTCTGACCCCCTGCAGCTGACCGAAACTCAGCCAAATGGGGCCTGGACAAAGGGTTTCCTGTCGCAGGGGGGTGTTACCACCCTCCAGACAGGGGATAGTGGATTGTAGCAGGGAGGTTTGAAAGAAACCAGACACTGCTTGGGGCGCACAAGGCTGCCCCTTGCATAATCCGGCCAAACCGGTTCTGGGGCACTCCAGCCCTCGTGCCAGGGCGGCCTGGATCAAAGGAAAGGGGTGTATCCACCCCCTTCCTGGGTCCCACCCATAGGAGGGGACCTAGCAGGTAATCCAGCCCCCCAGATTCGAATAAGAGTGGGAGCAGTGCCAAGACACTTCAGATTATCCTGATGAAACATAAGAAACGAAACTCTGGACCCTTCGACATCCTACTCGACGTAGAAGCCCGAAGAATCTCCCTTGTGGTCAAGGAGTGACCACCCTGTGCAAACAGGCACCATCCAGCCATCGACGTCTGCTTTGTCGCAGTTCCCGCCGGGACTCGAGCGACAGAGATCAACGAGATCAAGCTTGCCTGCCTTCCAACAGCCCGATACACAGTCCCTGCAGAGCTGAGACCCGTGGAGGCGACCGGAAGCGTGGGGCACGCCATCTTGGAAAGACCACGAGACGCTGACCGTGCAGCCCACGAGTGACCCTCGAAGCTGTACACCGGGGTTTGAGAAGCCCCAACCCTGAGCCACACTTGCACCGAAGTTCAGCCCTCCACACTCGACGAGTGCTGCGTGGGGCCCTTCTGCTTCTTTTGGCTCAACGCGTTGGCCCGGTCACTTGCCAGCCGGCTTGTGGCCCCTGTGCCGACGAAACTTGAAATTCGACCTGCGATTCTGGTTGCTCCAGATTTGCACCAGCTCCCCTGAAAAGGAGCCCCCACTCTGACCCTCCTGGTTCAAGTGAGAAGCAATCTCCCGGTTCCGCGTGGATTGCTTTTGCCAAGTGTTGTTTGCTCCAATCTTGAAGCCGACAGCGCCGACAGCGAGAGCCTCCGTGGGACAGATCGTGACCTGCTCCCGGACGTCGTAGATGCCCCAGAGCCCACGTGACAGCGGAGAGAAGCTCCTCGACGACCACCTGATTGCGCCCGACATTGCCTGGTTCCTTCCTGGTTCCACCCTGGTCACTGCTGAGTGACCCAGACTCTGTCCCCTCTGCTTTCAGGTACTTTTCGACTTGAGTCCACCCTTGGACTCCACCGGACACTTCTCTTTCACCCCGCCTGCAGCCCTTTCAGCTTCAAGCACCAAGAGCCTGCGTGACGAAACCCGACTCAACTTCGACCCTGTGCACCCGCTTCCTGTGGGTGAGGTAACTTTGCTCCGCCGGTGTTCCCACACTGGTACACATCTCTAGGGTCTGTGTCTTAAGTTTTGTTCCTCTAGGTTCAGCGGAAGTGTCCTTAAACTTTAACTTTACAACTTTTACGCACCATTGGTTAACATTGGTGCATGCGTGCGCTTTCCGCACTGCACCCGAATCCCGTGGGCCTCTCCCGACTTCAGCATTGCTTGTCCCGACTGCTCCCAGCGATTCCCTAGGCCCTAGGCCTAACCACTGTTCGATTGGTATCTCTTATACCACTTGTTTAGTATATGGTTTGAGTGGCCCCCCGCCCTCATCCATAATTGTGCAACTTTGTATGTTTAAACTGTGCTTTTGATTTAACGCTTGTGCCCCTTTATTCATAAAGAATACTGGGGATTGTTTTTAGTAATAAATACATATATTTTTATAATATATACTTGTGTGGTGTCCTTTCATTTGATATTACAGGATTGTATGTGGTAAAACAGCTCGCTTAACACGACCTCTTAAGTTAAGCCTTTAGGCTGCTTAGTCCATGCTACCCCTAGGATAGCTTGTCTAATAAGGTTGACTTACAACCAGACACCATAAGGGATTGTTTGGTCTGATAACCGGTGGTTCCAGAATTGGAAACATCACCTATCAGGCCAACTTCTCACACTTCCCATCTCTGTGATCTTGCCTAATGATTGGAGTTTGGGCATTTTCCGTTTGCCCTCTCTTCTTGTCAAGGTGGCCACGATTTGAGCTTTAACCCGGTAATAATTGAACACTTGGCATAAGCCTCTGTCGTTTTAACATTTTTTTAAATATGTCTAATAACAAACAGGACCCCGATTTAGGAAACTGCGTACTGATGCCCAAAGACAGGAAGAAATATGTGCCCTCTCCTTCTTTATGCAGATGTGCCATATAACTGTCCAGCGCCACCAAAAACTAACAGGACCTGGGTGATGCTTTTGTAAACTAAATAAACTCATGCTAATTACAAACAAACTAGAATATGTTCAAAATGTTATTTTAGGCGTCATTTCAAGAAAGGAAGGTCAATCAGTTCAATGGGGTTGCAATGAAGAAAGTATAATTATTTTGTTGTCTGGGTCTGCGCATTAACTTTGGCCTAAGTTAGACTAATCATCCTGCATAGACTTGCATCCTCAGGTCACAGTCAGAGGGCAAGTGGCAACATTTAAAAAGTTTGAGTCATCGTATGTAGGTACATCAGTAGTACCTATTATTAGGCCTGGGTGCAGTTCGCAGATTCTTGGGGGGCAGAGTATCCCTACCCTGCCTCCTTATATCTTTTTTAAATGTTTTTTTGGGTGTATGTCATTACGACGAGGTGCTTACACCGCGCTACTATTACAACGCAGTTATCACAACGCAAGTCGTTACGACTTGCGTTGGAGAGTGCTGGATTGTGGATTATTTTAATTTTCTATGCCAACTCCAGCCCACGTAACAGTAGGGAAGGTGTTGGAATAGAAAATTAAACTATTCCTTGAGCAAGAGCGCCATCCAGCACAAATCTTAGTAACGACTTGTGTTGTGATGGATGAGTCGTAAAGGCCCCGTGGTGTTAACACCGCGTTGTAAAGGATGTTTCCCGTTTTTTTTAGGACAAATGACTGAATCCTGAGTCCTAAGATAGCTGCAGCCATATCTTTGTTGATCTTGCAGATCTTATCTCGAGATATGCTAGCCCGTGGGTCCTCTGCTCCAAGAAATATATAAATATATTTTTTTTGGCCTTAATTTCTCAAAAAATACTAAATGGATTTTCACCAAATCACAAAAAGCACTCTTTCTTGATCAAGATCTAGCTTTCTGCCAAATTTGGTGTAATTCAGTTCAGCAGTTTTTTGCGGTATCGCTGTTCAATTTTCCTCGGAAAAACAAATGGAGAAAATTTGTTTTTCGGACCACCCTTTTTCAAGTTTCATTATGATGAATGAGAGTACGATCCAAATATGTAGCAGCATTGGGTATTAAGGTATTCAAGATGGCGGCCATAATAGTCACACTAGTACTTTGTTAGTGTTTAGCCCACTGGTGACGGCGGAGGGGTTTAACAATATATATGGAACACAAATGAAAGGTGTCTGTTATCATGAACAAAACTAAGTTGTTAGAGCCGAAACGTGCTGATAACTCAGTTGGCTTCAATAAATGAATTTTGAACCAGCTATTGGAGTGTCAGCCTTGTCCTTGAGATACAGAGGAGAGAAAACAATATATATATATATAGAGAGAGAATCCAAAATCCGACTCCCGCTGCCTGGATGCTGAGCGCCACTCAGCAAACTGGACACAGACCCAAAGTAAGTGCTTCAAGGTTGTTTTATTTCCCTTATGCCAAGGCGCATTTCGCAGCACACAGCTGCTTTCTCATCTATATATATAACCTCTCCCTCCAAAAAGAAAGCAGAGGCCAAAGGGCAAGCCTTTGAAGACGCTTTATTGTTTCAGGTCAACGATCAGTGGCGGCGAATGCATTTCAGCATTGAATGTGCCTTCCTCAGCACCCTGCGCTGAATGGAGCCCGCCAACATAGTCCAATAGTCCTGCTTCTCTCTTCATGTAGCTGAGAACAATGCTTTCCTCCCCCAAGCAGTATCAGCTCACCTGTTGGTAGTTGCGAGCCTTAAGCAAACTCCAACTCCCAGAATGCAACATGTCAATGCATCTGGGTCGGCGGTGTGTGGGGTAAAATCAAAATGGTACAAGCTGGATTGTCTGTGCAGGCTATGGTGAAGTGACCCTAAAATGGCACCAAAGTCCAAAAGCGCCTTCTTGGGTCCCCTCGTACTGCTGCAGCCCTTCTGTCCAGGAAATAAATAAGCGGGGCAGCTATGTAGCCACATAACCCCCTGCAGGAGGTTAAATACCTCTCACCGCTTGAGCCATCCTAGACGTCTTGGCGGACACCGGACCTCTCGATACCTCGAACCTCCAAAGCGCTGCAAAGCAGTGCAGTGCCGGTATCGTCCGGGTCACTTGAGCAGCAGGGCCATCTGTACTGCGATTCTGGCTGGCGCAGAATATATGACAAACATCTCCCTCCAAAAAGAAAGCAGAGGCCAAAGGGGAAGCCTTTGAAGACGCTTTATTGCTTCAGTACAACTATCAGTGGCGGCAAATGCATTTCGGCATTGAATGTGCCATCCTCAGCGCCCTGCACTGAATGGAGCCCGCCCAAGCTGGCGGCCGTTTCTTAAATCATTGCCAGGATAGACCGTCGCAGCGGTTCTTGTCAATGCTTTTTGCAGTTTGGTGCAGGGCTCTGTTAATATGTGAAAGTTTTTTCTTTTTTATATTCAAAAGGAAAATCCAGAAGAAGAATTTTCTTTTGGAAAATAAAGTAGAAAATGTCCCCCTGGTCATGGGAGCATTTTTTGTTTTTTACTGCCACTTACCACTTGGGTTTGCCTGGTGGTGGCAGGTTGTAAAGAAAAAAAAACACCATCCTGATTGGGTGGACAGGCATATAGCCAATTCTCCGATAGCCCTTAATCCGTTTGGCCATCGGCGCAGTTTGGCCACGGCGGAGATGGAGTAATCTCTGCCGTGATCAAACTATGGTCCCGCCTTCTTTTAAATGCTGTGGGCAGACCCTCATGTTGGTGGTAAGCTTACTCCGTCGCCGTTGCGATGGAGTATGCTTACTGCCAACATTTAAGAGTCTCCCCACACCTAAAAAAAAGATATGGCCTTGTGTAATGTAACTGATGCTCATGGGAATGCTCCAATACCTTCCAGTCGAGTTTGCTCTGTATACAACTGCAAAAAGAATAAATAAAATAAAAATAAAGTGTGTTTCTGTGTTGCTACATATTTCCATTGTGGGTGGGTATCTGTTGAAACTGGTGTGGGAGCACACTGCTTCACCTCCCAGCAGAGTCGCCCCTTGGCATCATGGTAGATGCAGTTCAGATCGACAAGCGAGTACACTTGGAAAGTCTTGAGTGTTTCACCAGGTGGGTGCAGATTAGTGCTGGCCATCTCTGGACACGTGTTTCTGGATTATTATTCGTCATCAGCAGAGATTAGGCAAAATTATTTGGGGTTGCTGAGGAGGCTGCCGTATTCTTGGAACGCAGTATCTCTCCAGGCGCGCAGGAGCCTCTCCACGAGCTCGTCAGCTCAAAGCGGCTCGAGGGAGCCTTTAAGTAAGAAACTGGTGTGGGAGCACACTGCTTCACCTCCCAGCAGAGTCGCCCCTGGGCATCATGGTAGATGCAGTTCAGATCGACAAGCGAGTACACTTGGAAAGTCTTGAGTGTTTCACCAGGTGGGTGCAGATTAGTGCTGGCCATCTCTGGACATGTGTTTCTGGATTATTATCCGTCATCAGCAGAGATTAGGCAAAATTATTTGGGGTTGCTGAGCAGGCTGCCGTATTCTTGGGTATCTGTTGACCTGTCTAGGGCTGGGTGGCCTGAGCAATCTCCATGAGACCTCTTTGCTTCTCTGTATATCTCTTCGTAAATCACCTTCCAACGAATAATAATCTTGTCAAGGACGTCTGGTATGAGTAGTTCTCTGGCACCCTCAAAATTCTTCTCTGCAAAGTCTCAAGACGAACCCTGTGCCTTGATCAGGCACAGTCGCCCTAGAATTTGCTACACATCTGCACTGGGTTCATCTGCACTGGGTTCATCTGCACTGGGTTCATCTGCACTGGGTTCACCTGCACTGGGTTCACCTGCACTGGGTTCATCTGTACTGGCTTCCTTATCTTCAATCTTGATATTTGACCCCAGGGATCTCCTTTAGGTGCATATATGAATCTGTATCAGCTATACATTGTAGTAAGTATACTTTTCTGGGACATCGTGCTTCTTGTCATAATATGATCAGAGCAGAGCTCTAGCCTTGACACAAGACTTTTTAATTTAGAAATGTTAAAATCAATTGCATAAAATATTACTACAGCCTTTTCAATGTTAAAAGCGTCCACTATCCTGTCTTTCACCTATAGTCAGTTTCCAAAAACCTAGTCCTTTGATACATCTCAGAGAGGATGTGATCTCTAGAAGACATTTCTGCTTCAATGTGCTACCAACCACACAGAGGACTGTAGGTGTGAGATACTTCAGAGCTCCAACCATACATCCCACTGCATGAAAGTAATGTTGTTGCATCATCACAGTAACCATGGCCAGGTGAAGGATCTCCTGGGCCTGGCCTCAGGTTCTCACAATCCTTCCTCTCAGAGTAAGGGCTAGCCGCCAAGGGAAAACCTTTGTGTTTGAAAAATGGATGCTGCAACAGAATGTTTGGGGAAAATTAAATGAGGGAAATGGGCTGTTGAATGCATAACTTCATGTGCTATTTTTTTGCTGGTGGGCAAATTATGATATATATTTTTTTATCTAGCACTGCTTGACTTAACAGAGATACAGAGTGCTTTACACAGTCAAAAGCATTAAGAGAGAAGTTATTTCTCTTAATAAACACATTATGAAATAACAATTTCACAGCGAAGCCTAACTACACCATCAACTACTTAGGTGCCACTCTTTTCTCCTTTTGTTGTGTATAAACGATCGACAAAACGATTAGTAACCCGTAAAAGGGGTGTTATTATTGAATTGACTTTCAAATTACAAATTTATATTTATTTATTTGAAGTTTTCATATAGTGCCTTGTCACCAGACATGCATAAAGGTGCTTTACATAAAACTGTGAGTATGTCAAGGAACTCCAAATAAACAGATTCTTATGTCTAATGTATAGGCTTGTCATTTCAATAAAACGAATTAAAAGGTGAAAGTATGGATGCTGGTGACAATATGAATGATCCATTCCGTGGAGCACAGAGAAGAAATGTGTCCTCAGTGCAAGCTTCATAAACTCGTTGGGTTACAGGCAAAGTTCTTTAGCTCCTGACGCTGCTCCTGCAACGGTGAAGAGTACCTGTATTAATGACTGAATACATTTTACAATGATAATGTTTTTTAACTAGACAACAAGTTTTTCCTGAGCCGTAGCAATATTAATTCATGTTCCTAAAATAAGTGGTTATTTTAAAACAGGATTGCTTTCCTATGTATAGTGTGATGGTTTTTATTAACTGATAACAATTAACTATTATTTTGATTTTTTTGATTTGCTTCTGCAGACAGGGCTTCTGGACATCCTTTCAACCCTTACCTTGTACATGACCCCTCTACACTTGGGGTGCTTCCCATGTGCAGACCCCCCCCCCCTTGGGTTATCCTCAGACACATTCCCTTAGTACGAGGGCAAGAGGTGTAGCAGAGAGACCATGAACACGTGAATAGTTTTCACTTAAAATAAAATCTATGTTATATGGAAGCAGCTGGACAGCCTGTCCTCGAGGGAAAATATGTTGAAAGAAAAATCGGTGTTAGATGATTTTTTGAAAGATTATTTTAAGCCCTGCCTTGTAGAGGTCAATGTTAAACTGAAGGACTGTTGGCTTGGCAGAAGACACAGTGGTAAATACAAAAGAAGGAATGCAGCCAAGACCACCAGATGTGCCCAGCACATTGCCAGAAAAAACATTTTCCCAATAAAATACCCCATGGCCTGGTCTTAACTTCACCTCTGTAGAGGCAAAGACAAAATCTATCTTCGTTTGTTTGTTTAAATGTAGCAGAGTGAAATTATGTTTTGGTTAACAGGTGGGGCCAATCTGAGATGATGAAACTGCGGATAAAGTACTAGAATAGAGGTTTTTTTTTAGATTTTCATTTATTGTAGCTTTATACTAGTGCAGACAAGGCCCAAAAGGTTGTAGGAACGTCTAAAATAATCTCATTAACAGGCAAAAGACAGCAACACTGTTAAAGTGAGCCAGACTGGGAACCAGAAGTAGCCCTCACAAAAAATATTGAAACTGACACTGGTCGCTTCTTCCCCACTGACTTTTTCCATCCATCCATGTTCTCTCACCTTCTATTCCCCCTTCTCTCTCGGATCTCTCTTATCCCTCTTTGCTGTTGCCTCAATGACAACTTAAGTATTTGCGGGCCTCGGACAAGATATGCTTCGGGGCTCCCTGTTTGGAACAACTTTGAAACTATTGCCCCTTTTGGCTCATTCAAGCCCTGCTGATGGCAAGCAATATTGAATTATACCTTAAACCTTCAGAATTAGGGGCACACAAATCTAGCTGTAATTTCTTAGCTGCCTGGTGTCCACCAGCCAAACAGTCCCAAAAGAAAGCTTGAACAAACACTGATTAAGCTAGATATTTTTGAGTTTGGGTGTAGATTTATTTCACTTGCAATAACTACAGTTGAGGTGGTATTCAAGGTCTAACGAACATATTACTCCTATTGTAGGAAAACATACAATGGGTGACTCATTAAATATGTATTGGATACATTGATAGATTTAACATATGACACATGAACAAAGCACTTTTTAAAGTCTTTTTATTAAACATAAACAGGCTTCTGTTCAATACCCATATACAAGTAGCATTTAAGGAGAGATAGCCGAGACATGGAAAGATAAAAAATGTAGAAAGAGGATTATGTAGGTAGAAAAATAGGAAATGTTTTAGAGTGAGGTAGAAAGAAATAGAGATAGGAAAAAATTAAGTGTGAAAAGAGGGAGAATAGTACCGGTCAGTACTCCAAGGGGTGATTTAGGTAGAGAAAAGTAACTTAGAAAAACAGGTGAATTAGATAGAGGTAAATGCAGTGAGAGGTAGAGGTATTAAGGGAGACCACAGGAAAAACAAAGACATGCAAGGTAGAGAGAAATGAGAAGATGCATAGAAAACGAATCTGGTAAAGAGAGTTGTGAGGAAGAGAGTAAGGTAGAGAGAGGCGGAAGGTAGAAAGAGAAATGCGGTATAGAGTGAAAAGAAAAGCTTCTGACATACTTGAAACAGAGAAAGGTAGATCTGGTTTATATAGAGGTAGGGAGCTGTATGCGGAAGAGATGGTGAAGAAGAAAGATCTATAAAGACAGACGTTGAGAAAGATCATTGAGGTAAAGAGGGTAAGTTGAAATGGACCAGAAGTCCAGAGGAATTAGCTGTTTGTATGTGAAAGACCAAGAGACAGAGAGAGAGAAAAGAGTTGGTGATAGAGAAGTAGTGATTGAGAAATAGAGGTAATAGATAGAGTAAGATATTTAGAGAAATGAAGAAAGGAAACAGAAGTAGAGAAAGTGGAGGTTGTGAAGTGAGATAGTGAATGAATAGGAAGGTAAATTGAGAGGATAGGATGTAAGACGGTGGTGGGGTAGAGAGAGTTGAGGTGGTGAGGGAGATGTGAGGTAAAAAGAGAAGTGAGATAGAGAGGGGAAGTGCAGTGGTGAGGTGAAGAAAGGCATAGAAAGATGTAAGACAGTAGCGAGATGGAGACAGGTGAGGTAAAGATAGAGATGAGGTTGTGTGAGAAGTCATGTAGATGGAGAGGAAATGCAGAGAGGTCAAATGGGAAAAGCAGTGATCGGGAATCGAGAGTGAGAGATAAACGCCCAGAGAGTGATACATTGGGGACAAGCTCATGGAGAGAGAGGTAGAGTGAGATGAAATTGAGTGAGGTATATTGGGTATATTAAAAGAGAGTTTAAGGTAGGCAAAGGTGTGATAGAGAGAGCTGAGATAGAGACAGAGAATAAAGGCAGAGAATTAGCAAAGGAGAGAGAGGCTAAGAGAGGGTTAAAGTAGAAGAGGTGAGACAAAGTAAGGAAAGAGAGACAAATGACAGAGAAAGATTATTTTCAATGTAATTGTCACAGACTGCATGAGAGTGTGAGGTTTAATGCTGGGCAGGCCCTAGGCATGCGCACCAAGGGGCAGATTTATGATTTTAACAGAACTACACCCGAGCACACCTCAACATTTCTCGCTTTTATCCTAAATGCAGTTGAGCACTGTCCCCAGAATATTCCAACGTCTTTTGGTGCAAGGTTTCAATTATCACATCACGAGATCAGGTCCCAAATTAAAGTTCACAATGATGAAGTCAATCCAGTTCAATCTTTATTTCTTTCAAGATAACACCGCAGCCGACGCACGTTTCGCCCAACCGGGCTTCCTCAAGGCTGCAATTACCATACAAAAAAGAGCAATGTTGTAGCCACTTATTATACAATCTTAAAAAGTACACAACATTTAATATTAAAACCACAATATAAAATACCAATTTCAGAATACACACAGGAGAACCCTCTGAGTGTACATATAGGACCACCACCAAACCGAAGGTATGTTAGTAGGACTCCCTCTCTAACACATGTCCATCCATCAAAGAAATATACCACCCTATTAGTGTGCGCGTGAACGTAAAGCCACCATGTGCCAATCACCGAGTACCATAATCGGAGACTCTTTATTAAAAAATAGAACTAATTAATGAGAATAGGTAACCTACAATCTACAATGTCTACGTGTCTCAGAATCCAAACAAAGACCCTATTGTGCACGAACAGATAAACGAGTGTGTCTCTCCTTATTCATCTCACCTCGCTAATGTTCGGTGCTTTCTATAATGTGGTGTCTGTTTTATGTAAATAATTAAGAATAATTCAGAAGATAGAAGAAGAGCTTTTATTAATGCCTCAGCCACAGGATGTCTCTTCAACTGACTCCTAGAGCCAAACCACATTCCAGAATCTCAAGAACATGGAATATAGACATTGAGCACTCTAACACTTTAAAGGAACAGATACATATTAAATATATGACGATATCACATATCTCCCTCCTAAAGGAAGTTTAAACAACAATGTCAAAACTATATAAACAACAATAATAAAACTGCATGTTACAGTAAATGAACAATTGAAAGAATATGAAACTATGGTAAGTAGTCTCTTAAATAACTGGGAGGTCTACGTATTCTTTGACTCCTAAAAGAAGATGAGGATAAATTTGTACCATTGGCAAAACTGGGAGTTGAAGAAAGTAATCTTTGTCTTTCACACAAAGATTCACGTAACGGTATTCTTGACCTAACCACAACCACTCTGCTCTTGTTCCAAATCCTCCCATCCTCTGTTTTAATAGCATTTCTAAATACTTTCACTACTGCTCTCACCTCAGTATATTTTGACCAAGATCTGCATCCAACTGGAGCTTTTATTCGAACAAGATCACCCACTAATACCTTCTTTACATTCACACAATTTCTTTTATCAAAATATAACTTCCTCTCATCCAACTTTCTTTCTTCTTTCTCACGCCAGTCACCAATTGCATTATCAACCAAACCCTTGTTGAGATCCATCCAACCAGGACACAACCAAGTGTTGGGAGCCCTCCCTTTAAACAAAACAAATGGAGATTTACCAGTTGTCGAGTGAGGCGCAAAGCGATAAGCAGATATTCTTTCCTGTAGTATTGATTTCCAATTTAAATTAGATGACCTTGCTAATTGTATAGCTTCCTTCAATGTTTTATTAACCCTCTCAACTGCACCATTGGTCTCGGGATGATACAAAGAACATTTCTTATGTAGTATTCCAGACTTCTTCATATAATCTTCAAAGATCCTAGAACAGAATTGTGGTCCATTGTCAGAAAGAAGACTATTAGGAAAACTCTCTTTCTTAAAAAGAGCATCCAGGAATTGTATTACTTCCTCTGAAGTGATCGTGCCAGAGTCCTGCCCGTCTGCGCCCGTCAGCGTCCCGGAGGCGTTGGGCGTGGCAGGTACTTCTGGCCACTATGCTTTCTTACTCCGCTCAGGAGCTCATTTCGCTACGCAATTGGAATGAGTCGTGTATGTCAGTCTTTCCAAGCCGACATAGGGGTAAGCATAAGTGCCCTGTTTGTCTTTGGCACCCTGTCCGCTCCCTCCTTTCCCCTGATCCTGTTAAGGAGAGTGGCTTTAAACATCACTGCCTACTCCTTAATACGAGGTCGTTGCATCGCCACACCCAAGAGATCTTTGATCTCTTATCAACAACTAGTCCCACCTGTTTGATGCTCACGGAGACATGGACCAATGATTCTTCCCATCCGGACATTGTGGCTGCCATTCCCACTGACTATACCATCTATCGGCAGGATAGAGACAAGGGCAGAGGAGGAGGAGTTGCCTTAGTTGTGAAGAACACTTTTCCGTGCACGGTCATGCATACTCACACCATCGAAGGGGCTGACTCTTTAGCTTTTACCATCTCCTTATCGCCGCAACAAGCACTGAAGGGCCTGATTGTCTACAGAGCTCCTGGCCCTGTGGGCTCTTTTCTTGACGATCTTCAACAGGTCATGTCGGTCTTTGTCCTGAGGTCGGAGCAATGTATACTTGCGGGAGATTTTAACTTCCATATGGACGACCACAATGACCAAAATGCCATCAAACTGTTGGATATTGCATCCACCCTTGGTCTTTCCCCTTATCTTACTGGTCCGACCCACGATAAAGGCCATACACTTGATCAGGTTTTTTCCACCATACCTATCATGAATGTAACACTCTTGCCAATCGTTTGGTCTGACCATTTTTTGGCCCATTTTGAAATATCTTCTACCTTGGCTTCTCCCGCTAGCGCCACGAGACAGCAGGGCAGCAGTTATAGAGCACTTCATCGGGTGACCACAGATATGCTCACACATGCTCTGATTGATCACCCTGTGGCCTGTACTGGGGACCTGGAGAAAGATCTGGAGAACCTGCAATCCTGGCTTCTTGCCAGACTAAATGAGTTCGCTCCCTTACAGTCACCCAGGTCCGCTGCCCGTCGGGTTTCTGCCCCCTGGTTCACGGAGGAACTAGCCAATGCCCGTAGGCAATGTAAAGTGGTGGAACGGGCCTGGAGAGTCCAGTATGAGCCTGAGGCTAAACAACAGTATAAAACCACGTTGAAGTCATACCATGAACTTGTCCTTCAGAGCAAGAAACGCTATCTTGCCAAAAGGATTGATGATGCCGCTAATTCCTGCAAGGAGATTTTCTCCATCGTGCGCGAATTCACTAGCCCCCGGTCCATCTCTACTCAGGGTGCTCCAGCAGAGACCTGGGCTAACACTATTGCCAATTTTTTTACCACCAAAATTAGGCAAATCCAGGTTTCCTTTCCGCTGAGAGCCCCAGATGATGTGTCTGCAATGCCGATTGAGACAGCGTCTCTGTCTCCCTCAGGCCCAGTCCTGCTTGACTTTCCCCCTCTCTCGGTTGCTACATCTTTAGCCTTGATGAGGAACCTCAAGTCGGGCTCACCTCTTGATCCGTGCCCGGCAAAATTTTTGGCAAAAATGGCAGATGCCATAAACCCTATAGCCAATCCCATTCTTAATCTCTCCCTGAGCGAGGGCTTTTTGCCTCAGACCTGGAAGCAAGCTATGGTCATCCCTCTGATTAAAAAGCCCAATCTTGACCCAGAGGTGCCTTCCAACTACAGGCCAATCTCGCTCCTTCCAGCACTGACTAAGATCTTGGAGAAACACGTGCACAGCGTGCTTTCCAACTTTTTGGAGTCTAATGATTTATTTCATGAATCCCAATCGGGATTCCGCTCCAACTTAAGCACCGAGACGGCGCTTTTGGAAGTCTCGGAGATCGTAAAAGAGGTGCTGGACATGGGAGGTAGGGTGTTGTTAGTTATGCTAGATCTGTCGGCGGCGTTCGACACCGTCCCCCATGAGGATCTCCTCACTAGGCTCCGTGACATCGGGCTAGGGGGGACGGTGCTCGATTGGTTTTCTTCCTTTCTGGCCAACCGCCGCCAGACGGTCTGGGTCCCACCCGGATCCGCCGAGATGCCGCCACTGGGAGTCGGAGTGCCTCAGGGCTCTATTTTGAGCCCCACTCTCTTTAACATCCTGATGACCCCTCTGGCGACATTGGCGGAGTCCTATGGGGCCCGGATCGTCTCTTATGCTGACGACACTCAGCTCCTCTTCACCTGTCGCAAGGGTGAAGAGTTCGATGGTGAAGGGATTCGCGAGTGCCTTGGGGCTGTTTTTAGCTGGTTTTCACAAAACAGCC